>NC_064635.1:42305917-43607792 GCF_023864275.1 Schistocerca cancellata
CTGTGGGGTTGAAGATGAAGGGTCATAGTATTCCGCGACGCGAAGATACCCAAATTTTAGTATTCAGTATTTGAGAATGAATGCACTTAGCTTCTTCCAACAAACCTTGCACAATATTTCAGACCTCTGTAAAAAGTTTTTCTCGCCGACGACCTGTACAAAGTAATGAAAGGAAAAAGGTTCTCACTTACTACATTTTGGCCGTTCATGCAGTAAAACTGCCACATGAACATGACGTTTTGATTTATTACCCCTTCTGGCTAGAAGACAAATGTAAGGATACAGAGGTGTATATCACTAGAGGTAAGATAGATACTGCCTACAGGAAAATTAAAGAGACCTTTGGAGATAAGAGAACCACTTGCGTGAATATCAAGAGCTCAGATGGAAACCAAGTTCTAAGCTAAGAAAGGGAAAGCAGAAAGGTGGAAGGAGTATATGGAGGGTCTATACAAGAGCCATGATCTTGAGGACAATATTACGGAAATGGAAGAGGATGTAGATGAAGTTGAAATGAGAGATATGATACTGCGAGAAGAGTTTCACAGAGCACTGAAAGACCTGAGTCGAAACAAGGCCCCGGAGTAGACAACATTCCATTAGAACTGCTGATAGTCTTGGGAGAGCCAGTCCTGACAAAACTCTACTATCAGGTGATCCAGAACTATAAGACAGGTGAAATACCCTCAGACCTCAAGAAGAATGTAATAATTCCAATCCCAAAGAAAGCAGGTGTTGGCAGATGTGAAAATTACCGAACTATCAGTTTAATAAGTCACGGCTGCAAATACCAACACGAATTCTTTACAGACGAATGGAAAAATTGGTAGAAGCCGACCTCGGGGAATATCAGTTCTGATTCCGTAGAAAGGTTGGAACACATGAGGCAAAACTGACCCTACGATTTATCTTAGAAAATACATTAAGGAAAGGCAAACCTAAGTTTCTATTATTTGTTGACTTAGAGAAAGGTTTTGACAATATTGACTGGAATACACTCTTTCGAATTCTGAAGGTGGCAGGGGTAAAATACAGGGAGAGAAAGGCTATTTACAATTTGTACAGAAACCAGATGGCAGTTATAAAAGTCGGGGGCATGAAAGGGAAGCAGTGGTTGGGAAGGGACTGAGACAGGGTTGTAGCCTCTCCCAGATGTAATTCAATCTGTATATTGAGCAAGCAGTAAAGGAAACAAAAGAAAAATTCGGAGTAGGTATTAAAATCCATGAAGAAGAAATAAAAGCTTTGAGGTTTTAATTCTGTCAGAGACAGCAAAGGACCTGGAAGAGCAGATAAACGGAATGGACAGTGTCTTGAAAGGAGGATATAAGATGAACATCAACAAAAGCAAAACGAGGATAATGGAATGTAATTGAATGAAATCGGGTAATGAGTTTTGCTATTTGGGGAACACAATAACTGAAGATGGTCGAAGTAGAGAGGATATAAAATGTAGACTGGCAATGGCAAGGAAAGCGTTTCTGAAGGAGAGAAATTTGTTAACGTCGAGTATAGATTTAAGTATCAGTAAGTTGTTTCTGAAAGTATGGAAGTGAAACATGGACGATAAATAGTTTGGATAAGAGGATAATAGAAGCTTTCGAAATGTGGTGCTACAGAAGAATGGTGAAGATTAGATGGGTGGATCACGTAACTAATGAGGAGGTATTGAATAGAATTGGGTAGAACAGAAATTTGTGGCACAACTTGACAAGAAGAAGGGATCGCTTGGTATGACTTATTCTGAGGCATCAAGGGACCACCAATTTAGTACTGGAGGGCAGCGTGGCGGGTAAAAATCGAAGAGGGAGACCAAGAGATGAATACACTAAACAGATTCAGAAGAATGTAGGATGCCGTAGGTACTGAGAGATAAAGATGCTTTCACAGGATAGAGTAGCATGGAGAGCTGCATCAAAACAGTCTCTGGACTGAAGACCACAACAGCAACATACTACTAAATACACTAAAGCACCAAACAAACTGTCATTGGCATGCGTATTGAAACACAGATATAGAAGAACAGGCAGAATATGGCGCTGGGGTCGGCGACGGCTATGTATGACAACAGTCTAGCGCAGTTGTTAGATCGTTTAGTGATGCTGCAAGACCAAGATTTAAGTGAGTTTGAACGTGATGTTATAGTTCGCGCACCAGCGATAGAACACAGCATCTCCGAAGGAGCGATGACTTAGGGATTTTGCTGTACTACCGTTTGACGAGTGTACCGTGAATCTCAGGAATCCGGTAAAACCTCAAATCTCTGACATCGATGCGGCCGGAAGAAGATCCTGCAAAGACTGGACAAACGACGACTGAAGACAATCGTTCAACCCTACTGAAATGCAAACTTTCAGCAAATTGCTGCAGATTTCAGTGCTGGGTCATCAACAAGTATCAGCGGGCAAACCATTCAACGAAACATGATCGATATGGGCTTTCGGAGCCGAAGTCCCACTCGTGTACAATTGATGACGGCACGATACGTAGCTTTAGGCCTTGCCTGGGCCGTTTAACAGCGACACTGGACGGTCGATGACTGGAAACATATTACCTGATCGGACGAGAGTCTGTTCAAATTGTTTCGAGCGGATGGACGTGTACAGGTATGGAGACAACGTCATGAATCCATGCACCCTGCGATTGTTCAAGCTGTTGAAGGCTCTGTAATAGAATGGGGCGTGCGCAGTTTGAACGATATTGGGTCCCTAATACCTCTAGAAACGGCCCTGACAGGAGAACTGTACATAAGCATCCTGTCTGATCACCTGCATACTTCCTTGTCCATTGTGCATTCCGATGGACTTGGGCATTACCAGCTGAACAATGTGACACCCCACACGTCCAGAATTGCTACATAGTGGCGCGAGGAACACTCTCCTGAGTTTAAATACTTCCGCTGACCACCAGACTCAGACATGACCATATCTGAGATTCCTTGTAACGTGCTGTTCAGAAGAGATCTCCAACAATTCGTACTCTGACGGATTTAATGATAATCCCGCAGAATTCATGGTGTAAGTTCCCTCCAACACTACTTCAGACATTAGTTGAGTCCATGAAATATCGTGCGGCACTTCTGCGTGTTTTCGGGGGTCCCACGTGATATTAGGCGTGTGTACAATATTCTTTGGCTTTTCAGTGTCTATTCCTGACATATTTTACAGACAGTATTTGCATATACCATTGAATGTACCAGAAATGTTACATCATTTGGTGACACTTACATTAGGAGGTACGACGTCATAAACACTGAATCCTTGAAAATCTGTTGCATCATGCAGGACGTATAAAATTATCGCTTCGTTCTTACTAACTCTACCCACAACACATTCCGCAGCACATCATTCACATATGCCTTTGAATGTACCTAAAATAATATTTCATTTTACGAAACATACACTCCTGGAAATGGAAAAAAGAACACATTGACACCGGTGTGTCAGACCCACCATACTTGCTCCGGACACTGCGAGAGGGCTGTACAAGCAATGATCACACGCACGGCACAGCGGACACACCAGGAACCGCGGTGTTGGCCGTCGAATGGCGCTAACTGCGCAGCATTTGTGCACCGCCGCCGTCAGTGTCAGCCAGTTTGCCATGGCATACGGAGCTCCATCGCAATCTTTAACACTGGTAGCATGCCGCGACAGCGTGGACGTGAACCGTATGTGCAGTTGATGGACTTTGAGCGAGGGCGTATAGTGGGCACGCGGGAGGCCGGGTGGACGTACCGCCGAATTGCTCAACACGTGGGGCGTGAGGTCTCCACAGTACATCGATGTTGTCGCCAGTGGTCGGCGGAAGGTGCACGTGCCCGTCGACCTGGGACCGGACCGCAGCGACGCACGGATGCACGCCAAGACCGTAGGATCCTACGCAGTGCCGTAGGGGACCGCACCGCCACTTCCCAGCAAATTAGGGACACTGTTGCTCCTGGGGTATCGGCGAGGACCATTCGCAACCGTCTCCATGAAGCTGGGCTACGGTCCCGCACACCGTTAGGCCGTCTTCCGCTCACGCCCCAACATCGTACAGCCCGCCTCCAGTGGTGTCGCGACAGGCGTGAATGGAGGGACGAATGGAGACGTGTCGTCTTCAGCGATGAGAGTCGCTTCTGCCTTGGTGCCAATGAAGGTCGTATGCGTGTTTGGCGCCGTGCAGGTGAGCGCCACTATCAGGACTGCATACGACCGAGGCACACAGGGCCAACACCCGGCATCATGGTGTGGGGAGCAATCTCCTACACTGGCCGTACACCACTGGTGATCGTCGAGGAGACACTGAATAGTGCACGGTACATCCAAACCGTCATCGAACCCATCGTTCTACCATTCCTAGACCGGCAAGAGAACTTGCTGTTCCAACAGGACAATGCACGTCAGCATGTATCCCGTGCCGCCCAACGTGCTCTAGAAGGTGTAAATCAACTACCCTGGCCAGCAAGATCTCCGGATCTGTCCCCCGTTGAGCATGTTTGGGACTGGATGAAGTGTCGTCTCACGCGGTCTGCACGTCCAGCACGAACGCTGGTCCAACTGAGGCGCCAGGTGGAAATGGCATGGCAAGCCGTTCCACAGGACTACATCCAGCATCACTACGATCGTCTCCATGGGAGAATAGCAGCCTGCATTGCTGCGAAAGGTGGATATACACTGTACTAGTGCCGACATTGTGCATGCTCTGTTGCCTGTGTCTATGTGCCTGTGGTTCTGTCAGTGTGATCATGTGATGTATCTGACCCCAGGAGTGTGCCAATAAAGTTTCCCCTTCCTGGGACAATGAATTCACGGTGTTCTTATTTCAATTTCCACGAGTGTATTTCAAGAGATCTGATGTGTCAAACAGTGTGATACGTGAAAAGTTGCCACACCATGCATCAAGTATTAATTTTATTCTTCTTTACGCCTAACTCTGTTCGCAGCACGCTTCACAGACGGTAAGCACATGTGTCGCTGAATGTACCTAGAACAGTTGGATACAACTAATCATGCGAATAGTCGATGGAATGACTTATTCCATGTGAAGATTCAATTTCCCTGAAATTAGTAATAATTGTGTAGTTTCATTCAATCTGGGAGAATGAAGTTCTGTAATTGCAACAACAACTATGTATAGATTCTGCGACCGCTCCCAATACAAGTCGTAATTATACCCTCATGCGTAATACGGCAGTTTCTTCTCGCATCTCAGTATTTGACATAATACCTCCTCCACTGTGTGTTTTATAGATACATTCAGCGGCAAACCCCTGGAACGCTGTCAGTCAGATTTGGTACACCTGTACGCTACAATCGGAAAAGAAATACAGGGTTATTCTAAAAGATGGAGCCATTTTCAAGAATTCGCATGTATTCAAGTACAAATCCAAATGAAGCAAGCTTTATACCAATAAAATGAGCAAGCATCAAAGTTTTTGGCGTGCGGTGGTGGGCAGGCGGTGATGTTTCAGAAGCGGCTGATTGAGTTCGCGTGGCAATGGGGCCGTTATTCCGTTTCATTGTCACTTGCGAGTGAGGTAGCGACTGTGTAGCACACGTTTCTCTGCGTTCTTGAGTTCGCGGAAAGTGAGTCGCAAATTGCAGTGCAGCGAGCACTTCGTACCTGATTCGGTATTCAACCACCAACCATCAACTCTCGAAAGTATTAGCCGTTGTTCTAAGCAATTTCAACACACTGGGAGTGCGTGCAAAGGTAAAAAGCTCAAGGCGACCGCGTGTGTCAGAGGATGATATCCGATGGATTCAAGAAAGAATTGTGCGCAGTCCCGGTAAGTCTACCAATAGAGCCGGTCGAGAAATTGAAATATCCCAACCAACTGTATGGGAAGTTCTGAGACGTCGTTTGCTGTACATGCCCTACCAAATACCACCTGTGCAGGCTGTCAACCCCAATGACAAAGATAAGCGTCTCGCATTTTGTGGTTATGTGCTAGCAAAGATGGAGTATGACGCATTTCTACAGCGTGTAACTTTTAGCGATGAAGCGACATTCCACCTTAGCGGATAATTCAACAGACGCAATGATCGCATACGGGGTTTGGGAAATTACGGTCATCATGGCAACACGAAAGAGACTCACCGAAGGTCAGGGTGTTCTGTGCCGTATCCCGTACAAAGGTAAAGAAAGAACTTTAACGAGAATCCCATACCTGGACACGTTGGAACGATGGCTGTTCGCTCAAATTATGGAAGATTCCCAGGACTTCATATTTCAACAGGATGGAGCTCCACCCCACTGGCACCATAATGAACGCGGCTTTTTGAACGACTCCCTTCTTCAGCGACGGATCGGTCCATGGGACTTGAGGATCTGGCTGTGCACTTCTGGGCACCGAGATCTCCGGATCTAACACGCTGAGACTATTTCTTACGGATTATGTGAAGCAAACTGTTTACCTGCCGCCTCTAACAACCACTCTGAGCGATCTGGGGAACCGGATCACTGCTGCTGACAGTAACAGGGGTTACGTGTTTGGTTACCTTGTCAATAATTTCCGTACGGCCAACGGTGACCACATTGAACATTTATAACATTAATCACATTTCTATTAAATAATTATTACAGCCTTATTAATTATAAAATATTAAAATTATTAAAATTACATATACCAAACATTATGAAAGAAAACTCAAACTTATATTTTGATAGGCATAAAGATTGTTCATTTTGTACTTGAATAAATCGAAGTTTTGCAAATGAGTAGTCCTGTATATAAGGGGTTAGAATAACTGGCTCCTATTGGGATGAGAGTGATAACATGGAGAGAGAAGAGGGGCGGAGACAGGCAGACAGATGAGGGAGGAGGTGATTCACGGATATGGAAAGGGACGAGAGAGAAGCAAGGGGAGGAGAGAGAGCGAGAGGAGAGGCAAGCGGAGGAGGGAGAGGGGGGAGTGGGGAGGGAGGGGAGGGAGAGGAGAGGGGAGGGATAGGGAGATGGAAGGGAGAGGAGAGGGGGAAGTGGGTGAGAGAGGTGGCTGGGGTGAGAGAGGTGGCTGGGGTGAGAGAGGTGGCTGGGGTGAGAGAGGTGGCTGGGGTGAGAGTGGTGGCTGGGGTGGTAGAGGTGGCTGGGGTGGTAGAGGTGGCTGGGGTGGTAGAGGTGGCTGGGGTGGTAGAGGTGGCTGGGGTGGTAGAGGTGGCTGGGGGGTAGAGGTGGCTGGGGGGTAGAGGTGGCTGGGGGGTAGAGGTGGCTGGGGGGTAGAGGTGGCTGGGGGGTAGAGGTGGCTGGGGGGTAGAGGTGGCTGGGGGTAGAGGTGGCTGGGGGGTAGAGGTGGCTGGGGGGTAGAGGTGGCTGGGGGTAGAGGTGGCTGGGGGGTAGAGGTGGCAGGGTGGGAGAGGTGTGTGGGGGGAAGAGGTGGGTGAGGGGGGAGAGGTGGGGTGTAGAGGTGGGTGGGGTGTAGAGGTGGGTGGGGTGTAGAGGTGGGTGGGGTGTAGAGGTGGGTGGGGTGTAGTGGTGGGTGGGGTGTAGAGGTGGGTGGGGTGTAGAGGTTGGTGGGGGAGAGAGGTGGGTGGGGGAGGAGAGGTGGGTGGGGGGAGAGGTGGGTGGGGGGAGAGGTGGGGGGAGAGGTGGGGGGAGAGGTGAGTGGGGAAGAGGTGAGTGGGGGAGAGGTGAGTGGTGGAGAGGTGAGTGGGGGAGGGGTGAGTGGGGGAGAGGTGAGTGGGGGAGAGGTGAGTGGGGGAGAGGTGAGAGGGGGAGAGGTGAGTGGGGGAGAGGTGAGTAGGGGAGAGGTGAGTGGGGGAGAGTTGAGTGGGGAGAGGTGAGTGGGGGAGAGGTGAGTGGGGGAGAAGTGGGAGATTAAAACCTATATTACCGTGGTACCATGTCAAATTGAAACTATTTAACAGAAGTCCAGCCCCGGCATCACTCCTTCACGGGGTCGGTTGGCCGCTGCCACTGATAGGTTTTAATCTTTAATGTTGACTGTGCCTTAGTCTGGAATGTTATAGTAATTTTATGCTTCTGAAGAATGCTAGATTAGTCTGGCCGAAACCTGGGTAAAGACCAGAAAATTTTCGCAACTGAGGAGGAATTTTCAATAAGTCTATCACAGTTGCTGACGGGGCTAGAATAAGCTAAGAATTCTTACATTCATGTACGTTCATGTGCTGTGTAAGGGATAGTTATAATGTTCATTTACAATTGAAATAAATGCTTATGGCACTGTAAAATGGTGAAATATTTAGTATTTAAGATATGAAGCTCCTGCCTTGCTCACTAATATAGCAACAGTTCTTCTCCGAAGTTTGCAACGTGCTTTCAGTGTTACTGCCACATGAATAAAGTCTGTTTGTTGATCGGTTCATTGTTCGCCTTTTCCTGTTTGGAAAAGATACCGTCAACTTCACGTTGGAGGAGCGCTTAGTCACAAGCGCGTGGGCCAATAAATGGAAGCACAAGGTAAGTATGACATTAATGATGGATAGATTGCGTGAACAGTTCGATAAATAATCACAAAGCCATCAGATTTTACCACGCAGCAAAAGAAAGCTTTCTTCCTGTTAACTATTTTCGATGCTCCCTTCTCCTTCCCTCCCATCGCCGCCCAATAAACCTCAATGGGCACACGTGCTGAAATTAGCGTGACATCGATGTGCTCAGTCCACAAACCGACGGCGAATTGTACTGCAGAATTCCGGATCAGAGGAGCTCAGTTCAGCTCGACGTGAAAGTTGTCTCAGAGCTGGAAGTAGCCACGTACCCGACCTTCTACTAAGGTGATCGGCAACCCATCAGACACGGACGCACCACGGGATTGCATAATCAAAGGCGTTATCTTCATCGTCTACCTCGATGACAACGAGAACGACAGACGGCAGAACAAGTGCCACCGTAGGACCTCCGTGCCAGGGACCTATTTCTTCCGCCATGTCACGTCTGCAGAACTGGATCGGCATGAACTCGTCCGCGCGCCGGATGTATAGGGAGGTGCAATCCAACACGTCGGTATTTCGCCCTACTGGAGCCCTGGAGCGATTCCTGCGCCGGCTCTTTGCTGCGCATCGGTGAGAGCCCGGCCGGAACCCACCGCAGCGGGACCTTCGACTTCCAAGCGATATTTCGAGACGTACCTGTCGTCAACCTGCGCCGAATGCTGTCTGTCCTTAGCCATCATTGCCATTGTTTTCACGTCTTACACGTTTATTCACTGTACCACGCATATCTGTGTTAGTGTCTGAGAAATTCTGTTACTTCATTGTGAAGAGTTTTTTCTCTGTTAGTGAATCAAATAGGGGTAATGCAGGAGTAGGTTTAATAATGAATAGGAAAATAGGAATGCAGGTAAGCTACTACAAACAGCATAGTAAACGCATTATTGTGGCCAAGATAGATACGAAGCCCACACCTACTACAGTAGTACAAGTTTACATGCCAACTAGCTCTGCAGATGACGAAGAAATTGAAGAAATGTATGATGAAATAAAAGAAATTATTCAGATAGTGAATGGTGACGAAAATATAACAGTCATGGGTGACTGGAATTCGGTAGTAGAAAAAGGGAGAGAAGGAAACGTAGTAGGTGAATATGGATTGGGGCTAAGAAATGAAAGAGGAAGCCGCCTGGTAGAGTTTTGCACAGAGCACAACTTAATCATAGCTAACACTTCGTTTAAGAATCATGAAAGAAGGTTGTATACATGGAAGAACCCTGGAGATACTAGAAGGTATCAGATAGATAATATAATGGTAAGACAGAGATTTAGGAACCAGGTTTTTAATTGTAAGACATTTCCAGGGGCAGATGTGGACTCTGACCACAATCTATTGGTTATGACCCATGGATTAAAACTGAAGAAACTCCAAAAAGGTGGGAATTTAAGGAGATGGTATCTGGGTAAACTGAAAGAACCAGAGGTTGTACAGAGTTTCAGGTTGAGCATAAGGGAACAATTGACAGGAATGTAGGAAAGACAGTAGAAGAAGAATGGGTAGCTTTGAGGGATGAAGTAGTGAAGGCAGCAGAGGATCAAGTAGGTAAAAAGACGAGGGCCTAGAAGAAATCCATGGGTAACAGAAGAAATATTGAATTTAATTGATGAAAGGAGAAAATATTAAATTGCAGTAAATGAAGCAGGCAAAAAGGAACACAAACGTTTCAAAAATGAGATCGACAGGAAGTGCAAAATGGCTAAGCAGGGATGGCTAGAGGACAAATGTAAGGATGTAGAGGCTTATCTCACTAGGGGTAAGATAGATACTGCCTACAGGAAAATTAAAGAGACCTTTGGAGATAAGAGAATCACTTGTATGAACATCAAGAGCTCAGATGGAAACCCAGTTCTAAACAAAGAAGGGAAAGCAAAAAGGTGGAAGGAGTATATAGAGGGTCTATACAAGGGCGATGTGCTTGAGGACAATATTATGGAAATGGAAGAGGATGTAGATGAAGATGAAATGGGAGATACGATACTGCGTGAAGAGTTTGACAGAGCACTGAAAGACCTGAGTCGAAACAAGGCCCCCGGAGTAGACAACATTCCATTGGAACTATTGACGGCCTTGGGAGAGCCAGTCCTGACAAAACTCTACCATCTGGTGAGCAAGATGTATGAAACAGGCGAAATACCCTCAGACTTAAAGAAGAATATAATAATTCCAATCCCAAAGAAAGCATGTTTTGACAGATGTGAAAATTACCGAACAATCAGTTTAATAAGCTACAGCTGCAAAATACTAACACGAATTCTTTACGGACGAATGGAAAAACTAGTAGAAGCCGACCTCGGGGAAGATCAGTTTGGATTCCGTAGAAATACTGGAACACGTGAGGCAATACTGACCTTACGACTTATGTTAGAAGAAAGATTAAGGAAAGGCAAACCTACGTTTCTATCATTTGTAGACTTAGAGAAAGCTTTTGACAATGTTGACTGGAATACTCTCTTTCAAATTTTAAAGGTGGCAGGGGTAAAATACAGGGAGCGAAAGGCTATTTATAATTGGTACAGAAACCAGATGGCAGTTATAAGAGTCGAGGGACATGAAAGGGAAGCAGTTGTTGGGAAGGGAGTAAGACAGGGTTGTAGCCTCTCCCCGATGTTATTCAATCTGTATATTGAGCAAGCAGTAAAGGAAACAAAAGAAAAATTCGGAGTAGGTATTAAAATCCATGGAGAAGAAATAAAAACTTTGAGGTTCGCCGATGACATTGTAATTCTGTCAGAGACAGCAAAGGACTTGGAAGAACAGTTGAACGGAATAGATAGCGTCTTGAAAGAAGGATATAAAATGAACATCAACAAAAGCAAAACTAGGATAAAGGAATGTAGTCGAATTAAGTCTGGTGATGCTGAGGGAATTACATTAGGAAATGAGACACTTAAAGTAGTAAAGCAGTTTCGCTATTTGGGGAGCAAAATAACTGATGATGGTCGAAGTAGAGAGGATATAAAATGTAGACTGGCAATGGCAAGGAAAGTGTTTCTGAAGAAGAGAAATTTGTTAACATCGAGTATAGATTTGAGTGTCAGGAAGTCATTTCTGAAAGTATTTGTATGGAGTGTAGCCATGTATGGAAGTGAAACATGGACGCTAAATAGTTTGGACAAGAAGAGAATAGAAGCTTTCGAAATGTGGTGCTACAGAAGAATGCTAAAGATTAGATGGGTAGGTCACATAACTAATGAGGAAGTATTGAATAGGATTGGGGAGAAGAGAAGTTTTTGGCACAACTTGACCAGAAGAAGGGATCGGTTGGTAGGACATGTTCTGAGGCATGAAGGGATCAAGGATTTAGTATTGGAGGGCAGTGTGGAGGGTAAAAATCGTAGAGGGAGACCAAGAGATGAATACACTAAGCAGATTCAGAAGGATGTAGATTGCAGTAGGTACTGGGAGATGGTGGAGCTTGCACAGTATAGAGTAGCATGGAGAGCTGCATCAAACCAATCTCAGGACTGAAGTCCACAACAACAACAACAACAATTGAATTTTTTATCTGTTTTCATAATGAACCCCTGCTTTTGTTTACACGTTTCTTAATATTGTTAGTCAAGCATCTCCCCCACCATACTTGCTCCGGACACTGCGAGAGGGCTGTACAAGCAATGATCACACGCACGGCACAGCGGACACACCAGGAACCGCGATGTTGGCCGTCGAATGGCGCTAGCTGCGCAGCATTTGTGCACCGCCGCCGTCACTGTCAGCCAGTTTGCCGTGGCATACGGAGCTCCATCGCAGTCTTTAACACTGGTAGCATGCCGCGACAGCGTGGACGTGAACCGTATGTGCAGTTGACGGACTTTGAGCGAGGGCGTATAGTGGGCATGCGGGAGGCCGGGTGGACGTACCGCCGAATTGCTCAACACGTGGGGCGTTTGGTCTCCACAGTACATCGATGTTGTCGACAGTGGTCGGCGGAAGGTGCACGTGCCCGTCGACCTGGGACCGGACCGCAGCGACGCACGGATGCACGCCAAGACCGTAGGATCCTACGCAGTGCCGTAGGGGACCGCACCGCCACTTCCCAGCAAATTAGGGACACTGTTGCTCCTGGGGTATCGGCGAGGACCATTCGCAACCGTCTCCATGAAGCTGGGCTACGGTCCCGCACACCGTTAGGCCGTCTTCCGCTCACGCCCCAACATCGTGCAGCCCGCCTCCAGTGGTGTCGCGACAGGCGTGAATGGAGGGACGAATGGAGACGTGTCGTCTTCAGCGATGAGTGTCGCTTCAGCCTTGGTGCCAATGATGGTCGTATGCGTGTTTGGCGCCGTGCAGGTGAGCGCCACAATCAGGACTGCATACGACCGAGGCACACAGGGCCAACACCCGGCATCATGGTGTGGGGAGCGATCTCCTACACTGGCCGTACACCACTGGTGATCGTCGAGGGGACACTGAATAGTGCACGGTACATCCAAACCGTCATCGAACCCATCGTTCTACCATTCCTAGACCGGCAAGGGAACTTGCTGTTCCAACAGGACAATGCACGTCCGCATGTATCCCGTGCCACCCAACGTGCTCTAGAAAGTGTAAGTCAACTACCCTGGCCAGCAAGATCTCCGGATCTGTCCCCCGTTGAGCATGTTTGGGACTGGATGAAGCGTCGTCTCACGCGGTCTGCACGTCCAGCACGAACGCTGGTCCAACTGAGGCGCCAGGTGGAAATGGCATGGCAAGCCGTTCCACAGGACTACATCCAGCATCTCTACGATCGTCTCCATGGGAGAATAGCAGCCTGCATTGCTGCGAAAGGTGGATATACACTGTACTAGTGCCGACATTGTGCATGCTCTGTTGCCTATGTGCCTGTGGTTCGGTCAGTGTGATCATGTGATGTATCTGACCCCAGGAATGTGTCAATAAAGTTTCCCCTTCCTGGGACAATGAATTCACGGTGTTCTTATTTCAATTTCCAGGAGTGTATATTTTCCACTTAAGGGTATACGGTGCTTACAATCTATTGTGCATACACTGCTATGCCGATAATTCATCCCCCAAATGTTTGTGCTAAGTCATTCAAGTATGTTAAACATAAAATTGAACGCATAGTGGCTAAAATGGTTCAAATGGCTCTGAGCACTATGGGACTTAACAAGGACGCATAGTGAAACGCTGTGGAACTGCAATCGTGATTTCTGCCAAGTAACTAATATTTTCCCCACTTCTAGAATTAATCACAAACACAACTTACATCCTCTCTGTAAAATGTAGTTATATTTAGCTTTCTTCATAACACCATTAAACCTGTGTCATTATGGTAAAAGACTGACACTGGAGTCTCATTGCAACTTGGAGTATTACTTTTTTTGTTCTGCCACTAATTGTTTTGAATGTGTATAGGTAAGTAAATATGACCTCGTTTCTTCGGCCCTTCATACACTATTCCCTTTTTGGTTCTTGTCAATACCGCTCATCCTTCACGCATATGCATACGCAGTCTTTGTGTAGTTTTCGTGGGGTAATTAGCGAACCCGCCCTTAAAAAGAATTAAATTATTTACTTATATGTTTCTGTAAACTATCGGTAAGGAAGTCAAAAAGGAAGCTTCTGTTTATGGAAAATCAGTGGGTGGTTTGTTGATTGGTTGATTTTGGGGATGGAGCAAGCAAGGAGGTCATCTGTCCCATCATATTAGGGAAGGATTGGGGAGGACGTCGGCCGTGGCCTTTCACAGGAAGCATCCCGGCATCTGCCTGAAGCGATTTAGGGAAATCACCGAAAACCGAAATGAGGATGGTCGGATGCGGGTTTGAATTGTGTCCTCCGGAATGCGAGTCCATGTTAAGTAATTCTTTATTAAAAAAGAGAACGTGGTCTTACCAACAAGTAAGGCTCTTACAATAACACTGGCCTCTTAAAAAGAGACGTATACAACTTAAAATCTAGAAAAATCTTCTTAAAAGTGTTCATAGACATGTATTGACACCAAATAAAGACCAGTTAACTAAACTATAAAGAAAAATTAAGCGATGGCTTTTAAAACAAATACTGACCAGTAGGTACATGAACGAATGAACTAAGCTCTTCTTTTCGTTCACCACAGGCCAGGTATAACTTTTTTGTCAATCGAATCCATTTTGGACACAAACTTTTAACATATAGAACATGTTTTGGTAGTTTTTGTGTCTTTAAGGCGTGGTCATCTGTGGAATCGTGGTACATTTGACGTCTTTGGCTGGCTCAGTCCTGGTTGGACTTCGACCTTACCACGATTTTCAAAGATTTTGCAAAGAACTTTGTCCATTGCATTCTTAAAATTTTGAAAACGATTCCCACTGTTCTTTCCTAACTTTCGCAAAATCTTTGCGAGACTCGTCTACACGGTCGCTAAACCCGATCTCCATGTAAGAAAGACCTGTCACCAGGAAGCCACGTGCAATGCCCCACTCAGTTCTACCCTAATATGGATCAGTTTTTGTCTGTAGATGCCCGTGGTTGGCGATCGGAATACTAATTATAAACGGAGGACACTCTTGCGCAGTAAGACGTTGGTGCTGATTTCACTGATTGCTCTAAGCACTGCAGAGCTAAGCTCTTATCAACAATCTTTAATTTTGAACAATTGGAAACTGTATAGTAACTTGGCAAGCAAACTAGTGGGAGGAGAGCACACAATAAAATTCAGAAACAGTTGAAATAGCGACATACACTGTATACGGATGACATGGATCCTACAGATGTATTACTTTCGTTACTGCAGCAAAAGAGATTTTCATGAGTACAGAAAAAATCCATTTTAAACTTGAGACACTTGTATGTAAAAGACACCCAAATATTGAGTGATAAGATTCTGCTAAGCATTGAAGACGCACAGCTACTGTGGTGGTGTTATTTGTAATTTTTGTAACAAACATCTTTCTTTAACATTATCTTTACACACAATTGAAAACAATTTTTGCACTGATGTTTACCGATAATTTTCAGCGTGAAGGATTTTTGAACTGATAATACTGCACTGCATCTTAACAAAAACCCTTTCCTGTCCTTTCGTTGAAACATAAATTTAGTTTTCCACACGTCAGGAATCAGTAAAATAGTATTCTCCGAACATCAAAGTAATAATCTTTTTTTGTAGTAATCGAAATGTGCATGATACCGTTTGTTGTCTTCTTCTACAACTGCTTCTATTAAGCTTGTCAATGTAATAAAGTAGATGGTAATTTGTACACATCCTGATGATTTCTGTAATATGATAATAATAATAATTTTAAGCACCTTATGTAGGCCTACATATATCCAGATTATGATCTGCAAATATTGCTGATTAAATATCACAGTATGCGGAAAGGACACACTAAACATCTACTGAAATAACAACACTGTGATAAAGGTTGTTGCTTTTAAACGCTTACCTTGTATTAACTTGTACAAGAAGACGACGAATCATGACTTTTGCAATATGTCCGTCATTATGGAAAATAGAATATACTAAACCTCAACATAGAAATAAATTATTCAATTCCTTTGTGGCGTTTAGCAACGTATTGCATTCACCGACGAGATTTTGCTACCGGTGGATGGTTTATCAGCTTCTACACAGTGCCAGTCGTAAGTCCTATCGTAAAATTTGGCCAGGGCAGTGGGTAACGCTGCAACACAATGTCTAACTCCTTCACAGCAAATAACTTCCCAGTGGCCCTGGTTTTAACTTTACCACTTCTGCTTGGTTGACAAACATTTGCGTAATACTTTAAAAATACACTATGTGATCAAAAGTATCCGAACACCCCACAAACGTACCTTTTTTCATATTAGGTGCATTGTGCTGCCACCTACTGCAACGTACTCCATATCAGTAACCTCAGTAGTCTTTAGACATCGTGAGACAGCAGAATGGGGCGCTCCGTGTAGCCCACGAGCTTCGAACGTGGTCATATGATTGGTTGTCACTTGCGCCGTACGTCTCGAGGCGACATTTTCCACACTCCTAAACATCCCAAGTCTACTGTTTCCGATGTGATAGTGAAGGGGAAACGTCAGAGGACACATACAGCACAAAAGCGTACTGGGTGACCTCGCCTGTCGACTGACTGAGACCGCCGACAGTTGAAGAGGGTCGTAATGTGTAATGAGCAGACACCTATCCGTACGGTCACACAGGAATTCCGAACCGCATCAGGATCCACTGCAAGTACTATGAAAGTTGGGCGGGATGTGAGAAACCTTGGATTTCATGGACGAGCGGCTGTTCATAAGCCACACATCACGTCGGTAAATACCAAACGACGCCTCCCTTGGTGTAAGGAACGTAAACATTAGACGACTGAACAATGGAAAAAAGTCGTGTCGAGTGAGGTATCACGGTACTCAATGTGGCGATCCCGTGGCAGGGTGTGGGTATAGCGAATGCCCGGTGAACGTCATCTGCCAGCGTGTGTAGTGCCAACAGTGAAATTTCGAGGCGGTGGTCTTATGGTATGGTCATGGAGGGGGGTTGAACCCTTGTTGTTTTGCGTGGCAGCATCACAGCACAGGCCTACATTGATGTTTTAAGCACTTTCTGCCTTCCCACTGTTGATGAGCAATTCGGGGATGGCGAATGCATCTTTCAACACGATCGAGCACCTGTTCATAATGCTCGGTCTGTGACGGAGTGATTACACGACAATCATACCCCCGTAATGGACTGGCCTGCACAGAGTCCTGATCCGGATTCTAAAGAACACCTTTGGGATATTTTGGATCGCCGACTTCGTCCCAGGTCTCACCGACTGACGTCGATACATCCTCAATGCAGCACTCCGTGAAGAATGGGCTGTAATTCCCCAAGAAAACTTCCAGCACCTGATTGAACATATTCCCACGAGAGTGGAAGCTGTCATCAAGGCTAGGTATAGGCCATCATCGTACTGGATTCCAGTATTATCGATGGAGGGTGCTACGAACTTGTAAGTCATTTTCAGCCTAGTGTCCGTATACTTTTAGTCAGGTATGTGCAGCAATAATTTTCCGTCCATCCGTGGCCGTTTAACAATGATTGTACTCATTTTAATCCCCACACAATACGGTACTTGGGCATCACACAACACGCTACTTCACAACTCTTAAGACTCAAAAACAAGACCGTTCTGAAACATTTACTCGCATCGTTTCTCCCGTCTTACCCTACCACGGAGCAGTCCTTACATATTTTAACTTGAGTTTAAAGCCATGACTCGTTACAGCCTCAATTACAGACTTTCATAGTATTTTAAAACTACGATCAGTGTAGAACATATAGAGATTAATACAAAAAAAGTTATTTACAGCTATACTTTTAAAACACAGTTACAGGCTATTGCTTACGAACTTCGGAGGCTGGTGGCCCCATCTTACTGCATCGAACCGCCTTACTTTATCCTGCTGCCGTTAGATGGCGGCATATGCGCTCTCAGAGGTCCATCATCTCACTGCTTGCTTCACACAGGTTTTTATAACTGTCCTGCTATGGGTCGTATTTCTCAAGTTATGACAGGGAATAACAAAATAACTTCTACGAAATGGAATGGAACAATTCTTACACTGTGTGACACATTATTATCTAGATACAGACTGATTTTCCTGTATTTGATATTTACTTTGATGAATGACGTACCGAGATGTTTCATAAAGACAGTGCACCATCATTCTTTTATTATTTTAACGATTACTTCCGTAATGATAGCCAGATTGTGTTCCCATTTCCTGGTTGTCTTTGTGAGCGTTTCTTCATCGGCCTCTATTTTAATGCCTGTTTCATGGTCAGATACTTCTGTTCCGTTGTCACTAAACTCGGCTGCATCTTGAAAAAAATCCGCTACATTCAATGAGTCGGCAGTCTTCACTAGCCCGCATCTCGTGGTCGTGCGGTAGCGTTCTCGCTTCCCACGCCCGGGTTCCCGGGTTCGATTCCCGGCGGGGTCAGGGATTTTCTCTGCCTCGTGATGGCTGGGTGTTGTGTGCTGTTCTTAGGTTAGTTAGGTTTAAGTAGTTCTAAGTTCTAGGGGACTGATGACCGTAGCTTTTAAGTCCCATAGTGCTCAGAGCCATTTGAACCATTTGAGTCTTCACTAGCTGCACAATAACTCCAAAACATTTCGTCACTCAAAGGTCACTCCATTCTGTCTTAAGCAATTAAAAACAGTTTATGAGGACAAATAACAAAGTTGCGTTTGTAACTTCGTAGGGTAGATTTCAACAAGAACTGGATATAATGGCCCCTGGTTTGCACGCGCTTGCACAGTGCAAAAGCGCAGTGAGAACTAAGTTTAACTAGAAGCAGCGTGGGAACATTGCACCTAGAACGTAAATGTCAATGAAAGAGTGACGCGTCGAGTCATATCCTACCACACGAATGTTGTTAAGAGTTCATCATAATAGGCTGTCACCATGATAATGTAAAGTTTCGGAAATTCCACGCGGCTTTTCGCGGATGCTGCTGTAGTATACAGAGAAGTTCCAGCATTACAAAATTGCAGCGAATCTGCAGCGGATAAGCACTTGGTGCAGGGAGTTGCAACTGACTCTTCACATAGACAAATGTAATGTATTGCGAATACATAGAAAGAAGGATCCTTTATTGTATGATTATATGACAGCGGAACAGACACTGGTAGGAGTTACTTCTGTAAAATATCTAGTAGTATGCGTACGGAACGATTTGAAGCGGAATGATCATATAAAATTAATTGTTAGTAAGGCGGGTGCCATGTTGAGATTCATTGGGAGAGTTCTTAGAAAATGTAGTCCATCAACGAAGGAGGTGGCTTACAAAACACCTATACTTGAGTATTGCTGATGAGTGTGGGATCTGTACCAGGTTGGGTTGACGGAGGAGGTAGAGAAGATCCAAAGAAGGACGGCGCGTTTCGTCACAGGGTTATTTGGTAAGCGTGATAGCGTTACGGAGACGTTCAGCAAACTCAAGTGGCAGCCTCTGCAAGAGAGGCGCTCTGCAACGCGGTGTAGCTTGCTGTCCAGGTTTCGAGAGGGTGCGTTTCTGGATCAGGTACCGAATATACTGCTTCCCGCTACTTATACCTCCCGAGGAGATCACGAATGTAAAATTAGAGAGATTCGAGCGCGCACGGAGGCTTTCCGGCAGTCGTTCTTCCCGCGAACCATACGCGACTGGAACAGAAAAGGGAGATAATGACAGTGGCACGTAAAGTATCCTCCGCCACACACCGTTGGGTAGCTTGCGGAGTAGAAATGTGGATGTAGATGCAGATAATCCTGAAACATGGTTTTGTGACCATCTGTCTTGATGTAGCAGCTGATGCATAAGGTTGCGTCCAACGTCGCACTGTGCTCTAGTGGTGGTGATGATGATGATGATGATGATGATGATGAGGGTCTACGTCGATGCGTAGAGCGCCCTCCATGCTGCCTCCCCGCACGCTTGCCAACACTACCCCCCGCGTCTCCCTCCTTCAGCGGCCGTTAATCGATTCTGAGCGGGCTGCTCTCGAGGCGTCCGAAGTTGGCGTCCGTCTGTGGCGGCTCGGGGCGCCCTCTGCATGCAGCCCCAGGGTAATGAGGCCCGACCTGCGGGCTGGTTGCGGGCATCAGGGCGGGCGGCCGGGCCACGCCGTGACGTCAGACGCAGCCGCCGCCACCTGCCAGGCGCAGCCAAACACGGTGCCAGCTCCCTCCTCCCGCCCTGTTCGCTGTGCTGTTCCACCGCTCCCTGTGTCGACTCCCTGCAGCGCCGCTGAAGATGGCCGCTGACGTTCGGTCGCCCGGCCTCCTGGCGTGACGTCACTGGGCACCTGCGGCAGTACTTTTGGAAACGATACACCTTGTTTACTACTGTTTTGCGCTCGATTCTTGGTCTGCAGCTCGTTCGAGTGTACTTCGCTTCCAATCGTCATTTACTAACTGGAAGAGCCCTCCATATACAGGGTGTTACAAAAAGATACGGCCAAACTTTCAGGAAACATTCCTCACACACAAAGAAAGAAAATATGTTATGTGGGCATGTGTCCAGAAACGCTTACTTTCCAAGTTAGAGCTCATTTTATTACTTCTCTTCAAATCACATTAATCATGAAATGGAATCACACAGCAACAGAACGTACCAGCGTGACTACAAACACTTTGTTACAGGAAATGTTCAAAATGTCCTCCGTTAGCGAGGATACATGCATCCTCCCTCCGTCGCATGGAATCCCTGATCCGCTGATGCAGCCCTGGAGAATGGCGTATTGTCCACAATACGAGCACGAAGAGTCTCTACATTTGGTAGCGGGGTTGCGTAGACAAGAGCTTTCAAATGCCCCCATAAATGAAAGTCAGGAGGGTTGGGGTTAGGAGAGCGTGGAGGCCATGGAATTGGTAGGCATCTACCAATTCATCGGTCACCGAATCTGTTGTTGAGAAGCGTACGAACACTTCGACTGAAATGTGCAGGAGCTCCATCGTGCATGAACCACATGTTGTGTCGTACTTGTAAAGGCACATGTTCTAGCAACACAGGTAGAGTATACCGTATGAAATCCTGATAAGGTGCTCCATTGAGCGTAGGTGGAAGAACACGGGTCCCAATCAAGACATCACCAACAATGCCTGCCCAAACGTTCACAGAAAATCTGTGTTGATGACGTGATTGCACAATTGCGTGCGGATTCTGGTCGGCCCACACATGTTGATTGTGAAAATTTACAATTTGATCACGTTGGAATTCAATGGTTCAAATGGCTCTGAGCACTATGCGACTTAACTTCTAAGGTCATCAGTCGCCTAGAACGTTCTAAGTAAACCCAACTAACATAAGGACATCACACACATCCATGCCCGAGGCAGGACTCGAACCCGCGAGCGTAGCGGTCGCGCGGTTCCAGACTATAGCGCCTTTAACCGCTTGACCACCACGGCCGGCGATCACGTTGGAATGAAGCCTCATCTGTAAAGAGAACATTTGCACTGAAATGAGCATTGACACATTGTTGGATGAACCATTCGCAGAAGTGTACCCGTGGAGGCCAATCAGCTGCTCATAGTGCCTGCACACGCTGTACATGGTACGGAAACAACTGGTTCTCCCGTAGCACTCTCCATACAGTGACGTGGTCAACGTTACCTTGTACAGCAGCAACTTCTCTGACGCTGGCATTAGGGTTATCATCAACTGCACGAAGAACTGCCTCATCCACTGCAGGTGTCCTCGTCGTTCTAGGTCTTCCCCAGTCGCGAGTCATAGGCTGGAATGTTCCGTGCTCCCTAAGACGCCGATCAATTGCTTCGAACGTCTTCCTGTCGTTACACCTTCGTTCTGGAAATCGGTCTCGATACAAACGTACCGCGCCACGGCTATTGCCCCGTGCTAATCCATACATCAAATGGGCATCTGCCAACTCCGCATTTGTAAACATTGCACTGACTGCAAAACCACGTTCGTGATGAACACTAACCTGTTGAACCTACGTAGTGATGTGCTTGATGCTAGTACTGTAGAGCAGTGAGTCGCATGCCAACACAAGCACCGAAGTCAACATTACCTTCCTTCAATGGGGCCAATTGGCGGTGAATCGACGAAGTACAGTACACACCGACGGAACTAAAATGAGCTCTAACATGGAAATTAAGCGTTTCCGGACACATGTCCACATAACATCTTTTCTTTATTTGTGTGTGAGGAATATTTCCTGTAAGTTTGGCCGTACCTTTTTGTAACACCCTGTTTGCATACAGTGACACGTATTGGCTTAGGATGACACGGCTGCCGGTCGAAACCCATGTTGCTTCCGAGGAATATTCGGACCGTGAGAGAGCTTTCAGCAAGCGTAATGAAGTGAACTGCGCCGTACAACATCCAGTCACACTGAGGTGACCACCTGTAAAAATCCTCGGTACCTACGTTTTGATGCACGGAGAGCTGCGAGATGTGCAGGAAGGGAGTCAGTGACGTTCTGCAAGGTAGTGGCATGGATATGGAGCCATGCCGACTCCACCGCCGTGGCCAAGTGCGCTAGGTTTCTCGACTGGGAATCGACAGCGCGAACAGCCCAGTTGAGGTGGTCCCATAGATTCTCCGTAGGGCTTAAATTTATGGTGTTTGGTACCCAGCACAGTGCTCTTCGAACCATGCATGAGATGATGATGATGTTTGGTTTGTGGGGCGCTCAACTGCGTGGTTATCAGCGTCCGTACAATTACCCAATCTTTGCTCAGTCCAATTTCGCCACTTTCCTGGATGATGATGAAATGATGAGGACAACACAAACACCCAGTCATCTCGAGGCAGGTGAAAATCCCTGACCCCGCCGGGAATCGAACCCGGGACCCCGTGCTCGGGAAGCGAAAACGCTACCGCGAGACCACGAGCGGCGGACGCGAACCATGCATGTACACTACGAACTGTGTTAGATGTACCATTGTCCCGCTGCGACTGACTCATCTCCAAAGCCCAGACGGCTAAGAACAGAAACCCGAAATATGGCGAGAATATTCAACTTACACGTAGGCGTCATTTAAGAATTGGATGAAATGTTTTTTTTGAACATGATACTATTAAGGAAATTCTGAGACTACAGTTCTGAGACTACATCTACGAAAATTGGTATTTGGTTTCCTGGTCAGAAATGAAGAAACACGATTGCATCATTTTTGGAAATTCCATGAACAGGTGGTAACGAACCAGAGAACGATTTTTGGAAGTAATAATGAGCGTATGGCATTGGTGACTGGGAGACCCCTCGCGGGGCGGTTCTTTAACGCCACTACGGCGACTTGCGAGTGAATGAGGATGAAATGCACACAACACCCAGTCATCTCGAGGCAGATAAAATCTCAGACCTGCTGGGAATCGAAACTGGGACCCCGTGCGCGGGAAGCGAGAAGCGAGAACGCTACCGCAAGACCACGAGCCGCGGACGATTTTGAAGGTAAATCATTATTAATGAACAACTGAAGTATTTTTAAAGTTACAACTATGAAAATAGGTATTTTGCTGCTCAGTTGTAAAAAGGAAAGGTTTATTATTGTTTTTGGAAATTCAACCTATGAGGGAGGATAATAAAGGGATGAAAATTTTTATTAAAATATATCATTATGAAAGCACTTCTAGAGCTACACCAAAGAAGCTTTGTATTTGGTTAGAAATACAAAATACGTGTTCCATTATCTTTGGAAATACAGCCTCCATGGGGGTGAAACAGGGAATGCAGGTAAATATGGAAATATATCATTATGCAAGAATTTTTGATGTGTAAACTTTCATCTGAATCCACATGGATACTCTGCAAATCACATTTAAGTGCCTGGTAAAGTGTTCGTTTAATCACCTTCATAGTAATTCTCTATTATTGCAGTGTCCTATAGCGCACGGGAAAAACGAACACCTATAATTTCCAGTGCGACCTTTGATTTAGTTTATTTTATTATGATGGTGATTTCTCTCTATGAAGTCGGTGTCAGCAAAATATTTTCACATTCGGAGGAGAAATTTGGTGGTTGAAATTTCGTGAGAAGCTTCGACGATAACGAAAAACACCTTTGTCTTAATGATGTCAGTCCCAAACCGCGTATCATTCCAGTGACATTCTCTCCACTATTTCGCGATAGTACGAAACGTTCTACCTTTCTTTGTACTTTTCGATGTACTCCGTCAGTCCTATCTGCTACGGACACAAACCACGCAGCATTATTCTAAAGAAGGAATGAAAAGTGTAGTTTAAGCAGTCTCTTTAGTAGCTCGGTTACATTTTCTAAATGTCTTGAAAATAAAACGCTGTCTTTGAGCCTTTCCCACAGAATTTGTTTTCCTTCTAATTTAAGTTCTTCGTAATTGTAATTTCTGGGTATTTAGTTGAATTTACGGCCTTTAGATTTGTCTCATTTATCGTGTAACCGAGGTCTAACGGATTCCTTTTAGCGCTCATGAGGATAACCTCACACTTTTCGTTACTTAGGGTCAATTGTCAATATTTGCGCCATACAGATATCTCCTCTTAATCGTTTTGCAACGTGTTTAGATCTTCTCGTGACTTTACTAGTCCATAAATAACAGCATCATCTATAAACAACGTAATACAGCTGTTCATATTGTCTCCGATATCGTTTGAATAGATAAGGAACATTAGGGGGCTCTCCCTGAGAGAACGCCAGATATCACTTGTTTTGCTCGATGGCTTTGTCAGATACTATGAACTGTGGTCTCTGACAGGAAATAACGAATCCAGTCGCATATCTGAAATGATATTCCATAAACAAGCAATTTTATTACAGGCCGCTTGTGAGATACTGGGTCAAAAGCCTTCTGGAAATCTAGAAATAAGGAATAAATTTAAAATCCCCTGTTGATAACACTGAACACTTCCTGTGAGTAAAGAGATAGCTGTGTTTCAGAAGAACAATGTTTTCTAAATCCGTGTTAACTGTGTGTCAATAGACCGTTCTCTTGGAGGTAAATCATAATGTATATCGACGACAGTGATACGGGGCTCTAATTTAGTGAATTCCTTTCACTACCTTTCTTGAATATAGGTGTGACCTGTGGAACTTTCCAGTCTTTGGGTGCCGATCTTTTCGCGAGTGAACGGCTGTATATGATTGTTAAATCTGGAGTTAATGCTTCCGCATACTCTGAAAGGAACCTAAGTGGCATACAGTCTGAACCGTAAGTCTTGCTTTTGTTAAGTGATTTAAGTGGCTTCACTACTGCGAGGATATCTACTTCTACGTTACTCCTGTTGACAGCTGTTCTTGATTCGAATTCTGGAGTACTTACTTCGTCTTCTTTGGTGAAGGAATTTCGGAAGGCTGTGTTTAATAACTCTGCTGTGGCAGGACTTTCGTCGATAGTATTTCCATTGCTATCGCGCAGACAAGGCATTGATTGTGTCTTGTCGCTAGCATACTTCACACACGATCAGAACATCTTTGGATTTATAGGGGACTGATGACCATAGATGTTTAGTCCCATAGTGCTCAGAGCCATTTTTTCTTTGGATTTTCTGCGAATTTTCGAGACAATGTTTCGTTGTGGGAACTACAATAAGTATTTCGATTTGAACACCACGCTAAATTTCGAGCTTCTGTAAAAGATCACCAGTCTAGGACATTGACCCACATATTAATTTTTTCAGCAGATTCGATCAACATTCGTAAAACTCTAATTACCTTCTCTCAAACGCCACCATACGGGGAGAGAGGGAGAGGTTTAGTTTTAGCGAATCAAAATTTACAAAATACGTATTTTTTATTTATCCGTAACCATTTTCCAGGCAAAAATGACAACATGGATTTTCTTGACTTACAGCGCCAACTACCAAGAATCAAAACAAATGTTTAAGGCAAAATGTAAGTAGTTTTGTATGTAGAATCTGATTCTACTGCAAAAATGGGGGTTCCCACTAGAAATTTTAAAGTTGTCTCCCGCCCAACCACCAGGGGGCTGGGGTAGTGGGCAAATTTTAACACCAGTATAAGCCCCTCGAAGACAATCAACTTTGTATTCTACGTATTTTTTCGTGTGAAGCTTATTTTTCGAGCTATTCTGGTTTGTCAATTTAACATTTACCCCCTGTATATGTAGTGTAGGCGTACAAACTGAAAATTACAACCATGTGCACCACAGTAAGAAGATATATTCTTAACACTCATGGAAGTGTAAGACGCACTGTTTACCTTGATATAATTTAATCCCACTCTAAGGAAAAAAAAACCGTGCACCATAAAAGATTTGTCAGAATGGGACGGAAATCGGTACATACGACTTACATGTGTAGACAGACAAATGATTATAATTTTAGAAAAAATGGATAATTTGTGGTGTCACCGACAGACACCACACTTGCTAGGTGGTAGCTTTAAATCGGCCGCGGTCCATTAGTACATGTCGGACCCGCGTGTCGCCACTGTCAGTAATTGCAGACCGAGCGCCACCACACGGCAGGTCTAGAGAGACGTACTAGGACTCGTCCCCAGTTGTACGGACGACTTTGCTAGCGACTACACTGACGAAGCCTTTCTCTCATTTGCCGAGAGACAGACAGAATAGCCTTCAGCTAAGTCCATGGCTACGACCTAGCAAGGCGCCATTAACCATTTCTAGAGAGAGTCTCACTTGTATCATCAAGAATGCTGTATACAAATGATGGATTAAAGTTAAGTATTCCAGCAGCTACGTACTTTTATTTATAGCATTCATTACGTATCCTGTTTCAGGCCTACCGCCCACCTGCGTGAGATGACGCGTGCATTTCGGCCTCCTCTATAAAGTAGTGTACGTTGTGTTGGCTAATCTGCCGACGCAACATAATTTATTTAAAAGAAAGAGCTTCACGATGTGAGCGTCAAAAATACGTTACTCTACCTCTGGCCCTTATGCAAACAATTATTCGGTTAGTCATTCATTTACAAAGTTGTTGGAAATCCTCCTGAGGGATATCAATCGAAATTATGTCCTACTGGTGTGTTAGACAGTCAACGTCCGACCTAGTTGGAGGGTCCTGCTCATAATGCTCCAAATGCTCCAAACTTTCTCAGTTGGGGTGGGGGAGGGTGGGGGTGGGGGTAAGGGACTTCCGGAGCCGATGATAGGGTTTGAAAAGCAAGTAAACAAGCATTCGGGCGGGATTACTTGCTAAAATGTAAGCCCGGTATGGATTGCCATGAAGGGCAATAAAAAGGGCCGTAGGTTGTCGGGCTATATGGTGGGTGACGGTGAGGTTGCTTTCCCACCGCTCTCTGGGCTCACCAGACACGTCCTTGGTGCTCATCAGTGCTCCGTTTGAAGCGAAACTCATCCCTGAAGACAACTGTACTCCAGTCGATGAGTTGTCTGGCCCCGATGTCTAGCGAAGGCGTGTCTAGATGCGCCCCGCAGTCGAGGGATAGCAACCTGCCTGTCACCCGCCATACTTTTCATAAGAGTATTCCTTTTGTTGTCATCTGTGGCACCCTTGAATCACAGCGGTACATTGACTATGTTGTGTGTCCCGTCTTATTTCCCTTCGTAGCAAGCCATTCTGTGCTTACATTTCAACATGATGATACCCGCCCGCATGTGGCGAGAATTTCTGCTGTTTATCTTTGTGCTTGCCAAATCTTACCTTGTGCAGCAAAGTCGCCGGACGCCTCCCAAGTTGATGAGAATGTACGAAGCATTCGGACAGTGCCTTCCAACCGGTCTCGGGATTCTCACTATCTAACGCACTATTTGGGCATATTTTGGCATGAGGAAATCCGGCAACTTTATCATACCCAAGCCGAATAATTGCTTGCATAAGGGACGAAAGTGGACCAACGTGTAACAGTCTTGGTCAATTCGTGAAGTTCGTTCTCTTCAATACATCATCTAGTTTTTCTGAAATTGTAATCATTTGTTTGTCTGTACTTCTACGTCACATTACCGGTGTCACAATCGGATAATTTCTTCGTGGTGCGTCGGTTTTTTTCCGTTAAAAGTCCAATTTCTGTGTCGTTTCTGGTTCAAAAATGGTTCAACTGGCTCTGCGCACTATGGGACTTATCATCTGTGGTCATCACTCCCCTAGAACTTAGAATACTTAAACCTAACTAACCTAAGAACATCACACACATCCATGCCCGAGGCGGGATTCGAACCTGCGACCGTAGCGGTCACGCGGTTCCAGACTGAAGCGCCTAGAACTGCACGGCCACACTGGCTGGCTTGTTGCTCCTGTTGATTTTATAGTTTGCTTGCTGCATTGACAGTAAACAACAAAACACATGCCTGTATGTGGTATTAATGTCGTGTTTGTATGCAGAGGTAACTTTTGCTACTTCTGTTCGTTTATCATCGTTAGTTTCTTAGATCGACTTTCGTTTCTCGTCTGGTCTCGAAGTTCCACCTGTTGTCCTTCCTTCCTGTTGTAGTAATAAATGTTGCATGTCTTCTTATTACCTATCCATGTCAGGCTTTTCAACACCTGTTTGTCCTGCATTTTATATTACTTTTATAGGATTTTATCAACTACCTGCCCACTTACCTCTGCCTGCTTACCAATGTGCACCTACAGACCATCCCTGCAGCTTCCCTTTCTAACATTTAAGTGCCATGACATGGCACGTCTCAGCAGTAGTTATCCGTTCTCGCAGAACACCTGACATGGAACCTCATGTTATATATGTCGATACCCTAGATTACAAACGATACCATGCAATAATTATGATATTAAGCTATTTTCATTATGTTTGTTGAGAATGTGTTTTAACATTATTTAGGTTACGGAACATTTATTTTAATATTAAGTGAGTTCACATTAAGGGGGGACGTTGATGAAAAACACACACTACTTCAAAAATGCACCAAATCCACAGTTTTGGAGATATGGCCATGAAACTTACTACCATGCTTAACATGTAAGTAATACATTTACATATAAAATCCTTGGATTATATATATTCAACTTTGTTTTGAAAGAAATTTGAAATTTTATTTTCAAAAAATAATCAATGTTCCTTTTTCTCAGAAAGTATTCAAGAGATTTTTACAAAACTTTCTCTGTCTCATCTGTTTACATGTTGTAGGCTTCTCTCATTAGGTTTTTGAAATAAGTCAAATAGGAGAATTTTCATAAATTTTTAGTTATAATTCCACAAGTAGAATTTTAAATACATGCAAAATTCCAAGCACTTTGCCCCATATCTCAGCTTGCAATCAGAAATTCGAATTTCCTCTTGAGACAACGTGTATTACGTTTACAGAAATGTGTGTACAAAATTTCATTATTCTAGCATTCATAGAATCCGAGGGAAAAGGTACATAAACTTTAAAAAACAAACTTTTGAGGAAACGCAATTTAAAGTTCCACCTAACTTTTTTCCTTAAGACACTTCTTCATAAGGCACCACATTTGCACTCTGGGTCGTATTTCCCTTCAAGGCTTCTCTTCTGGTTTCCTGTTATGTCTTCTTTCCTTTACCAGGTCTTCAACTGACTTTTCAGATGGAGAGACGTGCTATAAATCTATTTTGCTCAGGATGTCTTGAGTAAAATTTCCTATCTTGAAGCCGATTTTTTCTAATACCTTCATCCTCCCGACGTTCCCATCATTAAACACAATAATTGCATCATAAGTTGCAATTATGACAACTGTAGCAGATGCAAATGTGTTTTATAGGGCATCGTTTCCATATGAGTGAATTTAGAGACTCATTTGGATTTTAGGTTTTGCCATGAACATTTTTGAGAAGTTCAGGATTGGCCAATCTATAAAACCGACGAGTATGTATCACGGCCTACTAGATGTATCCCGCACACTTTTGGTTGAAAGTAATACACAGAATCTTTGTTCACTGAGGTGGCATTGAAGCCACGTCTAACTTTTAATTAATTTTCAGGGATTTCGGATGCGATTTCAACATTCAAATTTTGGAAACTTATTGTCCATGAGTTTTACTAACAAATAAAAATATAAATCGAAAATTGACATTTTTTGTCAATTTCATCAACTTTCAATTTAGTTGCTTTCTTAAAATGTATGGAGGAATCGTTTTCTACATTTATTTACTACGTTTGTTGTTGATTATGTCTAGTATAACATTCTTCTCCATTTGACTAATTGTGTTGTATTTCGTTGCTCGATACTATGCAGATACCATTGCGTGCAGGCTTTCGGGCCGAAACTGGTAGTGGTTTTAGAAATAAAAATGAAGTTACAACTGATGATGGCATTTTATTCAAAATTAGTACAATAGTTGTAGAACCTGCATCAAGAGGCTGAGGGGCAAGAAATTAAGAAATTTCTCGGACAGCAGCACGTGTGTTTCTGTGAACTGCAGGAAGGCTCACGGGTATGGCTGAAGGAGAGATACGCCCTTTCGATCTGCGATGAGAGACGTGACACGGCCTCCACTAATGGCGAAGTGCTGTCCCATCGCGGGATTGGATTCGAGCAGCATGCAACACGTCAATACTGGCTGAAGCCCACAGGTGACCTACGTGCCATCACACGTACCAACAATTCCTCTCTGTGGCATTTATTGACAGTCGTTATTTGAGTGTACTATTTGAGATGTACCAATACTACACAGATAAGCCAAAACATTAGACCTCTGCCCACAGCGACATTGGATGCCGCCAGGTGGCGTTGCGGGGACTTGGTGCGATAACAATAGTACAGGGTGTTTCAAAAATGACCGGTATATTTGAAACGGCAATAAAAACTAAACGAGCAGCGATAGAAATACACCGTTTGTTGCTATATGCTTGGGACAACAGTACATTTTCAGGCGGACAAACTTTCGAAATTACAGTAGTTACAATTTTCAACAACAGATGGCGCTGCAAGTGATGTGAAAGATATAGAAGACAACGCAGTTTGTGGGTGCGCCATTCTGTACGTCGTCTTTCTGCTGTAAGCGTGTGCTGTTCACAACGTGCAAGTGTGCTGTGGACAACATGGTTTATTCCTTAGAACAGAGGATTTTTCTGGTGTTGGGATTCCACCGCCTAGAACACAGTGTTGTTGCAACAAGACGAAGTTTTCAACGGAGGTTTAATGTAACCAAAGGACCGAAAAGCGATGCAATAAAGGATCTGGTTGAAAAATTTCAACGGACTGGGAACGTGACGGACGAACGTGCTGGAAAGGTAGGGCGACCGCGTACGGCAACCACAGAGGGCAACGCGCAGCTAGTGCAGCAGGTGATCCGACAGCGGCCTCGGGTTTCCGTTCGCCGTGTTGCAGCTGCGGTCCAAATGATGCCAACGTCCACGTATCGTCTCGTGCGCCAGAGTTTACACCTCTATCCGTACAAAATTCAAACGCGGCAACCCCTCAGCGCCGCTACGATTGCTGCACGAGAGACATTCGCTAACGATATAGTGCACAGGATTGATGACGGCGATATGCATGTGGGCAGCATTCGGTTTACTGACGAAGCTTAATTTTACCTGGACGGCTTCGTCAATAAACAGAACTGGCGCATATGGGGAACCGAAAAGCCCCATGTTGCAGTCCCATCGTCCCTGCATCCTCAAAAAGTACTGGTCTGGGCCGCCATTTCTTCCAAAGGAATCATCGGCCCATTTTTCAGATCCGAAACGATTACTGCATCACGCTATCTGGACATTCTTCGTGAATTTGTGGCGGTACAAACTGCCTTAGACGACACTGCGAAAACCTCGTGGTTTATGCAAGATGGCGCCCGGCCACATCGCACGGCCGACGTCTTTAATTTCCTGAATGAATATTTCGATGATCGTGTGATTGCTTTGGGCTATCCGAAACATACAGGAGGCGGCGTGGATTGGCCTCCCTATTCGCCAGACATGAACCCCTGTGACTTCTTTCTGTGGGGACGCTTGAAAGACCAGGTGTACCGCCAGAATCCAGAAACAATTGAACAGCTGAAGCAGTACATCTCATCTGCATGTGAAGCCATTCCGCCAGACACGTTGTCAAAGGTTTCGGGTAATTTCATTCAGAGACTACGCCATATTATTGCTACGCATGGTGGATATGTGGAAAATATCGTACTATAGAGTTTCCCAGACCGCAGCGCTATCTGCTGTTGAAAATTGTAACTACTGTAATTTCGAAAGTTTGTCTGCCTGAAAATGTACTGTTGTCCCAAGCATATTGCAACAAACGGTGTATTTCTATCGCTGCTCGTTTAGTTTTTATTGCCGTTTCAAATCTACCGGTCATTTATGAAACACCCTGTATGTAAGCGTGGAGACACGGACGTGAGATATCCCTAGCGAAGATATGGACTGCAAATACGTAAATCCTTTGAGACAACACACTTTGACAATGGGCAGATTATTATTACGCACAGCCTGTGAACAAGTGCTTCCAATACGGTGAAATTGGTCGACTGCTCACGTGCTACTGTCGTGAGCCTCTACAGAAAGAGGTAGGATGCCAGTGAAAATACCACTTATCACTAAATAGTTGCGTCCACGACTCTTCACAGAATGTCGCGTTCTGAGGTTTGTCTGCTCTGTGAAGAAGGATAGATGGTGATCTGAGGTACCACTACCGAAAGAGCAAAATGCTGGAGCACGCATACCTGCTGCGGAGGAAACCGTTCAGTGTACATTGTTGACCATGTAGCTCTTCAGAAGACCATACTAAGTGTTCACGTTGGAAGGTCTCTGTTGGATTCCTTTCATGTTTAATTTCTTAAATCTATTGTCATTTACGGCATAAATTCCTCTTCTAAATTTACTGTGGCGTTTCTGACTATCTGGGAGGAGACTGAGTAGTGGAACGTGTTACTTTTACACATAAACAAGAACGATCTGTCACACTACTACACTTTAAAACACAGTTTATATGTAATTCATGTCACACAGTCTCATACGGAACCTACATCCGCTTTCTTTTATACACTGTGTATGATAAGATACTGTCATCCCCCTTCCCTTCTGTGTGAGAGGATGAATGAGCAAATGTATTTGTAGTTGCATGCTTGAGGGTAGCAGACAAGCCTGTCTGCTAGAGAACAGTAGGACCAACGTCGGAACAGGTAGCTACGCTTTCTAAAAGCAAAGAGGTTTCTATCCTTAGTATGGTCCTGTCCGTCCGTTGTCATGTTGGTATAGGAAGCTGCCCCTCTGGGCACTTCCGTTTGTATTTGGGAAGCACGCTCGGTAGGAGCGCAGGTCAGTCGGTCCGTGGCGAGCGTCTGAAGTGGTAAGATCTCCGGCTAAGCGCGTGTCTGCTAAGTCCGCAGGACAATGGAATTCTTAAGTTCAGCCTAACTGAAAATTTAATCACCTTTATTTCAGGTTTAGCTCTAAAATATCTAGTGTTATCTTAAATTGCAGCGCAGTGTAATCCTCGTGTGAAGTTCAGATTATTTTCCGTTAGTTGCTTTGTCACTACTTTGTGAGTAAAGTGGAACCACGTGTTGATCTGTAACTCTAACTAAGATCAATCTTAAATGCGAATGCTTGTGTGATTATAACGTCTCGTCTTGACAATATTTTTCAATATAGCAACTTTTCTTTATGTTCAACCCACGTGGGGTGTACTTTGCGAGACCAGTACCACGTGCTTATGTAACTGTTTGGTTAACAGTAAGACGTTAGTAACCAGTTCGAGGTTTTTCTTTTGTAAATTGCTTTTCGATCTAATTTATTTTAATTATCTAAATTATTGTGGAGTTACACTCTTTGTGTAAACCAAGTTGACCACGTGAAGCAAGTGGTGTAATCATCAAAGTAGCCCTCAGCTATTCTTTTCGCGAAGATTTCACAGAGTTAATATGAATTTAGTATACCAGTGTGTGGTAATTACATGACGGACAGGATTGTGCTACGAACGTATCTTCTTTCGGTGAAAATTTGAATCTGTTGGTAGTGGTTAACTTTCTCTTGCATACGTTTCAACGTTCTTCGTGTGTTATTTTATGAATGCTGTGTTGTATGCAGTCTCCCGATCTTGCCTCCATGTTTGATGTGTTCCGTAAGATTGCAAACTCACATTTTCACAGTCCTAAATAAGGCACCAGCTCATTTATAACTCACGTTTAATATGCTCAAATTTCAATGATCAATGTTAAAATAAATTTCCAAATATAAACTGATTTATTTCTTTTTATTTAAATTCACTTATATATATATATATATATATATATATATATATATATATATATATATATATATATATATATATATCACCGGTTGTCGTATGACTATTAAAAGATTATAATTAATGTTAGTCTGGTTGGGAATTTGGTAAGCTAGACTGGATACCTGGTGAAACAGTTGCGCAGTAATGCAAGGTTAACTTCCCCAGACAGCTCACAGCTTTTAACCCGCTTTTATTAACACTCAGCACCGCTTTCATAGCAAATTAAAGTAACAAACTTACAACGTGTTGACCGAATAACATTGTCAGTTACGCCCGCAGTTCGCACGGGACCACCATAATTCGATCGTCGATCGAGGGAAACGTGTCGGCTCTTAGGATGAACGATGTTTTAGGTGTACTAGATCGCTATTCTTTTCCAAAAAGGGCCGTCATGGAGGTGAACGGTGGCTCAAAATATGCAGCCCACCACAGACGTAGGCTGGTGGGAGCGGCACTATGCTAGGGGAGACATTTTCTTTCGCTGGCATGGGACCAGTGGTAACAATCGAAGACACGTTGACAGCTGCGCATCTCTGCATGCTTGATGTCTTCTCCGACGGAGGTCTACTTCCAGTAGTAGAACTGTCGGACCCAGAGCCATTTGACGACCATTATAGTGAAGTCACGCTGATTTCTCTGCGATCAGATTCGCCTGACGTAAATTCTATGGAACCCACCTAAACCGCTATCGGCCACAATCACCGCGTACGTAAAGTAGCAGACATCTACATCCGCATCTACATGGATACTCTGGAAATCACATTTAAGTGCCTGACAGAGGGTTCATCGAACCACCTTCACAATTCTCTATTATTCCAATCTCGTATAGCGCGCGGAAGGAATGAACACCTATATCTTTCCGTAAGAACTCTGATTTTATTGTGGTGATCGTTTATCCCTATGTAGGTAGGTGTCAACAAAATTTTTCCCCTTCGGCGGAGAAAGTCCGTGATTGGAATTTCGTGAGAAGATTCCGTCGCAGCGAGAAACACCTTTCTTTTAATGATTTCCAGCCCAGATCCTGTATCATTTCTGTGATACTCTCTCCCATATTTCACGATAATACAAAACGTCCTGCCTTTCTTTGAAATTTTTCGATGTACTCCGTCCGTCCTACCTGGTAAGGATCCCACACCGTGCAGCAGTATTCTGAAAGAGGACGGACAAGCGTTGTGTAGGCAGTCTCCTTAGTAGGTCTGTTAGATTTTCTAAGTGTCCTGCCAATGAAACGCAGCCTTTGGTTAGCCTTCCCCACAACATTTTCTATGTGCTCCTTGCAATTTAAGTTGTTCGTAATTGTAATACCTAGGCATTAAGTTGAGTTTACGGCTTTTAGATTAGACTGATTTATCGTGTAACCGAAGCTTAACGAGTTCCTCTTAGCACTGATGTCGATGACCTCACACTTTTCGTTATTTAGGGTCAACTGCCACTTTTCGCACCATTTTTCTAAATTGTTTTGCAGTTTGTTTTGATCTTCTAATGACTTTACTAGTCGATAAACGACAGCGTCATCTGCAAACAAGCGAAGACGGATGCTCAGATCGTCTTCCAAATCGTTTACATAGATAAGGAACAGTAAAGGGCCTATAACACTACCTTGGGGAACGCCTGAAATCACTTCTGTTTTACTCGATGACTTTCCGTCAATCACTACGAGCTGTGACCTCTCTGACAGGATATCGCAAATGCAGTCACATAACTGAGACGATATTCCATAAGCACGCAAATTCACTACGAGTCGCTTATGTGGTACGGTGTCAAAAGCCTTCCGGAAATCCAAGAATACGGAATCGATCTAAAATCCCTTGTCAATAGCACTCAGCACTCCATGTGAATAAAGAGCTAGTTGTGTTTCACAGGAATGATGTTTTTTAAACCCATGTTGACTGTGTGTCAATAGACCGTTTCCTTCGAGGTAATTCATAACGTTCGAACACAATATATGTTGCAAATTCCTCCTGCGTATCGACGTTAACGATACGGGCCTGTAATTTAGTGGATTACTCCTACTACCTTTCTTCAATATTGGTGCGACCTGTGCAACTTTCCAGTCTTTGGGTACGGATCTTTTGTCGAGTTGTATATGATTGTTAAGAATGGAGCTAATGCATCAGCATACTCGTAAATTAACCTAATTGATATACAGTCTGCACCAGAAAACTTGCTTTTATTAAGTGATTTGAGTTGCTTCACTACTCCGACGATATTTACTTCTACGTTACTTATGTTGGCAGCTGTTCTCGATTCGAATTCTGGGATATTTACTTCGTCTTCTTTCGTGAAGGCATTTCGGAAGGCTGTGTTTATTTATACGAATTAAACGATCTGTGCGTAAACATCTAACGCCACATACCTCCAAAAACCTACCAACAAACTGTCGGGTCCCTGATATGCAGAATCAGTGACGTGTTTCGTTCCAGAGACGCCGCAACAAGCTATTAAGCAGGTGGTCTTAAGGTTTTGACTCATCAGTATATGCACCTGATCCCCTGCTCTAACGTTTGTAATCGAATACTGTGTATACGCTGCCCGACAAAAGGAGTGAAGTGCCCACAGGAGGAAGGAGTAAACGAAATGTAGCTCCGAGAGTTTGGAGAGTATGTGACGTTATTTTGGAGATTACAAAGTCGAGTCACATTTTCCAGCATGAGAATAACGTTCGAACTTCCCTGTCCTACATGTATGCCCTCATTCGGTTGGAAAGCTCTGTACTCCCCTCAGGCAAGGTGATCATCAAACTCTGCAATTGCTCAACAAATGTTGTAACTGATTCTGTAACTGGCTGCGTGGCGGGATTGACGTCTGAGCGCGACACACAAATCTTCTATAGAGGAAAGATCTGGGGAACCTCCTGGCCATGGCTATACCTCAGAATCACGAAGACAATTCATAGAGAGAAGTGCCGTATGTGGAGGAACATTGTCTTTTTGAAAAATGGCGCCACGTTACTTTGACATAAGAGGTACCGCATAAGTCGAGTCATAATACGCAACAGGAGACTGACTTTGTAACCTCTCTGACCTACAGGCATGCCCTCATTCGGTTGGAAAGCAGTATACTCCCCTTAGGCAAAGTGATCATCAAATGCTGCAATTGGTCAACAAATCTTGTAACTGATAAGGACGCAAGATGTCCAGGGGCGTACCGGAGTGCTGCCGGGGGTACATAAATTTCCCCTAACCGAGCGAAGTCCTGTCGCCCTCATTTACGTATAATAATACGTTATGTTGATAATTGTTGTTTTGGGACCTGCAGCCCACTGGGTCATAATCCATGATATAAGGATCAGTGCCGAGCTGGTCTCTCGTTCGGGAGAACGACAGCTCAATCCCGTGTCCGACCGTCCAGATTTAGATTTCCCATGTTTTCCCCTAAATCACTCAACGCAAACGCTGGGATGGGCCCTTTGAAAGGGCACGGCCGATTTGCTTCCCCAGCCTTGATACAATCCCACCTTGTGCTGCGTTTCTAATGACCTGGATGTCGAGAGGACGTTAAACCCAATCATCCCTCCAGAATGAGATTTTCACTCTGCAGTGGGGTGTGCGTTGATATGAAACTTTCTGGCAGATCAAAACTCTCCGCTGCAGAGCGAAAATCTCAAGCTGGAGACATCTCCCAGGCTGTAAGACATGTCTCCGCAGCATCCTTTCTTTCAGGAGTGATAGTTCTGCAAGGTTCGCAGGAGAGCTTTTGTAAAGTCTGGAAGGTAGGAGACGAGGTACTGGCAGAAGTAAAGTGAGGACGGGGTTTTAGTCGTGTTTGGGTAGCTCAGATGGTAGAGCACTTGCTCGCGAAAGGCAGAAGTCCCTAGTTCGAGTCTCGGTCTGGCACACAGTTTTGATCTTCCAGGAAGTTTCCAATCTTCTTTCTTTCCTTCCTTTAACTACCGTTAGCCATGACTTGTAGTCAATCCTGATGTTGCCCCACACCATGATGCCAGAATCAGCACTGCTGTGCCAATCTAAAACACTGGAATAGTGGCACCTCTCCCATACTCGTCAACGATGCTCATTCCCGTAGTGCAAAACCGAGATTCATGCCTGAATGTAATGAGACGCCATTCATAAGCAGTCCTTGAATCCATGTGACGGCACACCTCAAACGCAAACGCAACCGCCTGCGTTGTGCTGTTAATGGCAGCCTAATCGTGGGATGGTGATTCCCTAGCCCGCCTGCTGCTAGTCTAGAATGGAGCGGGATGGCACAGATTGTTGCAGCGAAACCACACTACTTGTTGAATGAGTCGTGCTTCGGTAGCTCAGATGGTAGAGCACTTGCCCGCGAAAGGCAAAGGTCCCGACTTCGAGTCTCGGTCGGGCACACAGTTTTAATCTGCCAGGAAGTTTCATATCAGCGCACACTCCGCTGCAGAGTGAAAATCACATTCTGGAAACATCCCCCAGGCTGTGGCTAAGCCATGTCTCCGCTATATCTTTTCGTTCAGGAGTTCTAGTTCTGCAAGGTTCGCAGGAGAGCTTCTGTAAAGTTTGGAAGGTAGGAGACGAGATACTGGCAGATGTAAAGCTGTGAGTACCGGGCGTGAGTAGTGCTTCGGTAGCTCAGATGGTAGAGCACTTGCCCGCGAAAGGCAAAGGTCCCGAGTTCGAGTCTCGGTCGGGCACACAGTTTTAATCTGCCAGGAAGTTTCATATCAGCACACACTCCGCTGCAGAGTGAAAATCTCATTCTGGAAACATCCCCCAGGCTGTGGCTAAGCCATGTCTCCGCTATATCCTTTCTTTCAGGAGTGCTAGTTCTGCAAGGTTCGCAGGAGAGCTTCTGTAAAGTTTGGAAGGTAGGAGACGAGATACTGGCAGATGTAAAGCTGTGAGTACCGGGCGTGAGTAGTGCTTCGGTAGCTCAGATGGTAGAGCACTTGCCCGCGAAAGGCAAAGGTCCCGACTTCGAGTCTCGGTCGGGCACACAGTTTTAATCTGCCAGGAAGTTTCATATCAGCGCACACTCCGCTGCAGAGTGAAAATCTCATTCTGGAAACATCCCCCAGGCTGTGGCTAAGCCATTTCTCCGCTATATCCTTTCTTTCAGGAGTGCTAGTTCTGCAAGGTTCGCAGAAGAGCTTCTGTAAAGTTTGGAAGGTAGGAGACGAGATACTGGCAGATGTAAAGCTGTGAGTACCGGGCGTGAGTCGTGCTTCGGTAGCTCAGATGGTAGAGCACTTGCCCGCGAAAGGCAAAGGTCCCGAGTTCGAGTCTCGGTCGGGCACACAGTTTTAATCTGCCAGGAAGTTTCACACTACTTGTTGTCGGATGGCGGGCACGGACGTGCAGGCGATACTCTGCTCTTGAGGCACGGTGCAGCGGTCCTCCCATGTGGTAGCCAGACTTTGTCGTTGCAACTTTAAGGACGGGTATTTCTCTCCTACCATTCCCACGAATTTCCTACGTTGGGCCACTGTCACTTCTGACTGTACCAAAAATATGGTCAGCGCACGATGAGACCAGAAGGCAAAACTGAAACACGCACTGAGGTCCCTTGCAAATTCTGGCAGCTGCTGTTAACACAGTTTCACCATTGTAGGCGATATCTTCGTCTCCTGCACAGTGATGACTCAACTTCTGACAGCGTTTACGCTCTTACATGACCTAACAGATCTGGTAACGACACTAAACATGAGAAAGAAACTAAAGCACTATAGTGCCCTGTCCGTCACTGAGAACTGCAACTGCAATCCTTTAAATACGCACCAGTGGTCAAAATATCCACGGGTGTGCTGCCGGTCTATAGTGTCCAACGGGCACAATATTTCGGCGATCATACATGTCGCCATCATCAGATGAACTGACGGACTGAGCTCCTGTGAACGTGCCGGCACGCAGATCCGTACGCTATGGCTGCTCAGAGGGAACTGGGTTCGGTCACGGCGGCGGCCGATTTAAATACCCTCCGCCCGCGGCGCGCTCCCTCCGCCGTCCGCGCCCCGCGCCACGTCGGCGCGGTGGAACAGATTGCGACGGCGTCTGAGATGACGTCGGTGTCATGGCTCTGTCCGCCGTGGTCGTCACAACTATACGTTTGCTCGATTTACTCTTGATTAACTCAATCGCTGGTTCCCAAGCCTTGCTAAGAATATAGCCACAGTCACGGTCTCTTAGCTGCTGCAGAATCGATGTGATGCATAACCTTCGCAAAATTTGGAACATCATTCTCGGAACGACATCTCTTTAGAAAGGCAAGAGTACTTAGCAAACGACATCTACGGTGGCGCAACTTTTCAAATTTCTTCACGCTGCGATACATCCCCTCCCCGTAAAGGTGTATGATGTGATTCTTGAGTTTCTCCCGGCGTATTTGATAATCAAAATAACCACGGGTGTGCTGCCGGTCTATAGTGTCCAACGGCACAATATTTCGGCGATCATACATGTCGCCATCATCAGGTGAACTGACGGACTGAGCTCCTGTGAACGTGCCGGCATGGAGATCCGTACGCTATGGCTGCTCAGAGGGAACTGGGTTCGGTCGCGGCGGCACAGTGGTGTCTACGCGTTCAAATATACATTAACATTAATTCCTTACTTTTCCTGCCAGGTTCTGTATTTAAATTGGTCGTTAATTAGAGGTAGAAAATGCCGCTTCAGTTGCCAATTTCTTTTATTATCACTGAGGTGTCAGGTCAGAGGGGTGTTCTGAACACAATTTCGACACAAAGCAGCTCAATAGGCTGTGGAGTGGAAGGGGTAAGCTAGCAATAGAACAGTGCATCACCATTGACTAGACACTCATTTATATAAATCCGGTATTACCCAAAAGGTACAATCAGTACAAATTACAAATAATATTCTTTTCCTTTAAGTCACTCAAACATTTAAACAGGCAAATAGCTACCATTTAACTGAAAGCCTTTTAAAAAAGCAAAACTAGTCAATTTGAATGATGAGTTAAAGTCATATTTAAATAGGTTCTGACCGAGCACATATTTTAAAACGAAATACTTCCTTCAAGGAACCAGCGATCAAAATTAATTACATAGTCCTCAACCACCATATTACATCCAAGACATTTAAGATTAAACAGTAATATATAACATCAGAGGGCTGCAGTCCCAAGTTTTAAGCAGCACGTTTCAGATGGACTGCACTGCAACAGTACAATACAAGTCCCTCAGAGGATCTCCCCACGCAGGAAGCTATTGCCGCAATCGACAAAATATCATCATTCCACGTACAGACCTAAAACAAACTGAAAGCTCTCTTAAGTTTCCCTTTCAGCATAACATACATCACAAGTCTAGCCCTAGGACGGCACCGACACCCCGCAATTTAGCACGCGAAAAGCTACAGCGATGCACTCATCCCATATCCAATAACAGAGAGCCGGCTCCCCAATAGCGGAACATTTAACCAAGCGCAGCGTGCGGGTTTGCGGGATGCTGATCTCGCCCTTAACCTCAACACCAGTTCAAATACTAGTCAGCCTACAATCTTGAACCACCATACATATTCCTTCTGTTACTGCATAGAAACCCAATGTGATAGGCAAACAGACCAGCATATGATAAAAGTTTAAGCAATTTCCGTACTAGACAACCCTTATGAATAGCAGCCGTAATTTTTTTTTAAACGTGAGCACACCCACAATCAGAATACAAACAACGCCAATCATAAGGACAGTAGCACTTAAGCAAGTAGCGATGGTAACTTCTGCTTCGATTGGCTACAAATCAGTGCGTGATTTAACACACCAGAGAATACTCTTTACAACATAACCATCAATACAATAGCAAATTACTCACACGTGTACTCCTCCACGATTTCGATTCGCAAAGCCATAGACAAAACGTGGAGAACGTATCACTTAGACCAACATAATGGTGATCCCGCAGTTACCCCAAATAACTGACTTCGCTAGTTGCACAGCAAAGAACCAGACCTAATGAAACCACCACAGTTTTCGCCTCTTAATTGTCACAGTACAAGTGATACTCAATCACAAATGTAGTTTAAATCACCAGTTCCCGTATAGTCAATACAAGCGCCTGATATTCACCTGTTTATAATGGCAGGCAGCAACATCGTACGGAAAAGAGTGTAGGCACAAGCTCTTACCAATTCTCCGAAAGCAGCCACTGTAACTCTCGGGAACCACTGGGACATCCAACGCAAAAATCGTCACTCCTTCACACAAATTACAGGACGCCCGCTTCCCGCTGCCTGCTGCGGCGCCTTGTAGCGTTCCCTTCTCCTCGGGTCTGCCGTCAAAATATAAAATAGAAAATCTGATTGGGTTTGGAATTTTGGTGGTTTCAGTTACGGATAAGGCGGACTTCGTATTATTGATTGAGATCGTGCTGTAATTTGACCGTGCATGGCAGACCGGGTCGGCAACACTACAAAAAGCGACTGTACGGAAATAGCATCAGAAACTAATTGAAATTTACCTTATAATCTTGTTAGATACGCAGTACTAATTACAATATAGTCTTCATGGCTGTCTTCCTAATTTCTCTTGTAGGACAACCCGTCTTTCACTTTTCTCCGTCTGTTGAAAACTTTTTCAAGTTGTCACTGTCATGATCAATTTACAAATTTGATGATAAACACCTCGAATCACTATTGAAACAACCTCCCTTTGTAATGTAATTTTAATTTCCACCCAAAAGCACATTCAACACATCGGCGAAAATACACGTCTTTCGTATGAAGACAAGAGAGAGAGTCACATCAATTAGTTGTTAAAAAAAAAAAACCTACGCAAAAGAAAAAAAACGAACAAAATTATTTATAAAAATCGGGCGCTGGCGCAGCGCTCTTCAGCGTGCGCGATCGTAAATTACACTCCTGGAAATGGAAAAAAGAACACATTGACACCGGTGTGTCAGACCCACCATACTTGCTCCGGACACTGCGAGAGGGCTGTACAAGCAATGATCACACGCACGGCACAGCGGACACACCAGGAACCGCGGTGTTGGCCGTCGAATGGCGCTAGCTGCGCAGCATTTGTGCACCGCCGCCGTCAGTGTCAGCCAGTTTGCCGTGGCATACGGAGCTCCATCGCAGTCTTTAACACTGGTAGCATGCCGCGACAGCGTGGACGTGAACCGTATGAGCAGCTGACGGACTTTGAGCGAGGGCGTATAGTGGGCATGCGGGAGGCCGGGTGGACGTACCGCCGAATTGCTCAACACGTGGGGCGTGAGGTCTCCACAGTACATCGATGTTGTCGCCAGTGGTCGGCGGAAGGTGCACGTGCCCGTCGACCTGGGACCGGACCGCAGCGACGCACGGATGCACGCCAAGACCGTAGGATCCTACGCAGTGCCGTAGGGGACCGCACCGCCACTTCCCAGCAAATTAGGGACACTGTTGGTCCTGGGGTATCGGCGAGGACCATTCGCAACCGTCTCCATGAAGCTGGGCTACGGTCCCGCACACCGTTAGGCCGTCTTCCGCTCACGCCCCAACATCGTGCAGACCGCCTCCAGTGGTGTCGCGACAGGCGTGAATGGAGGGACGAATGGAGACGTGTCGTCTTCAGCGATGAGAGTCGCTTCTGCCTCGGTGCCAATGATGGTCGTATGCGTGTTTGGCGCCGTGCAGGTGAGCGCCACAATCAGGACTGCATACGACCGAGGCACACAGGGCCAACACCCGGCATCATGGTGTGGGGAGCGATCTCCTACACTGGCCGTACACCACTGGTGATCGTCGAGGGGACACTGAATAGTGCACGGTACATCCAAACCGTCATCGAACCCATCGTTCTACCATTCCTAGACCGGCAAGGGAACTTGCTGTTCCAACTGGACAATGCACGTCCGCATGTATTCCGTGCCACCCAACGTGCTCTAGAAGGTGTAAGTCAACTACCCTGGCCAGCAAGATCTCCGGATCTGTCCCCCATTGAGCATGTTTGGGACTGGATGAAGCGTCGTCTCACGCGGTCTGCACGTCCAGCACGAACGCTGGTCCAACTGAGGCGCCAGGTGGAAATGGCATGGCAAGCCGTTCCACAGGACTACATCCAGCATCTCTACGATCGTCTCCATGGGAGAATAGCAGCCTGCATTGCTGCGAAAGGTGGATATACACTGTACTAGTGCCGACATTGTGCATGCTCTGTTGCTTGTGTCTATGTGCCTGTGGTTCTGTCAGTGTGATCATGTGATGTATCTGACCCCAGGAATGTGTCAATAAAGTTTCCCCTTCCTGGGACAATGAATTCACGATGTTCTTATTTCAATTTCCAGGAGTGTATATCTTTGTATTGGAGGAGGCGCGGAAGTCAAAGTACCATTACAGCCTTCCGTTCAGAGCCAACTTGTAAATCTCCATGCCATAGGTCCGGTCCCACACTCGCTGCGTCAACCCGACAACCGTCTTCCACCACGTCCGGGAGCACACCCCCCTGGACCTCGCCTCGTTACTCCTCGCGTAGGCCCCAGAGGGCGCTGCTTACCGCCTTAACCGTGGCAGGAAAGATAAACCACAGGAGTGGCACTATCGATATGAGCCGCCACGGCTCAATCACGTCCACCGCGGCGCTCGGGGGCCAGAGCACAGTTGCGATACCCAAGGATGGGCTTATGGCCGGCCGTTGTGGCCGAGTGGTTCTAGGCGCTTCAGTCAGGAACCGCGGTGCTGCTACGGTCGCAGGTTCGAATCCTGCCTCGGGCACGGATGTGTGTGCTGTCCTTAGGATAGGTTTAAGTAGTTCCAAGGCTAGGGGACTGATGACCTCAGATGTTAAGTCCTGTAGTGCTCAGAGCCATTTGAACCATTTTGATGGGCTTGTGAGAGCCCGAAACCGGTCGTGATAATAAAAGAAATTTATAGCTGAAGCGGTATTTTCAACCTCTATTACTAAAAAAATAATACAAAAATTGTGGAATATCAAGAGCGACATTCAATGGATCGCAGAAATTAAGGACGATATAAAAGAACTTCAAATTACAGTAGATGACCTAAAAAACAAGACAGAGAAAACCAGAATACTGCAAGACCCGCAAACCAGACTACAAATGAAAATCAATAAAACGAGTACAGGAAGAGTTGTCTCAGATGAAGAAAGAAAGAAAATATCTGAAAGAATGAAAAAAATTGGGCAGAAAGAAGAGCAAAACACCTTTCATATAAGAATAGCCTCTAATAATTATATTACCTAAATATATTAAGTTATTTTCGAACCAAATTGTATCCATTTGTAATAACTTGTTTAGAACTTTGTATTTTTGACTACAGTGGACCAATGAAGGCCATAAAATAAATAATAATAATAATAATAATAATGTTCAGTTGCGGATGTTCGCCCAAAAGGATTGTTTTTTTGTCATAAATTATTAAAACCAAGGGCCCACAGCAAAGTTTAATTGGCGTCGTTGTGAAGTGAATGAGCAAGGTGGCAACTTCTCACGTGTGTTGTAACTGACCATTTCTCATCATCTAATAGGACAGAAGAAGCCGAATGCACATAGGCCAAATGATTTGTTCAGGAATTTAGTGGCCATTACTGTTATTTCCGCCCCCACGCCACTACCAAGCCACCCACCCCATCCTCGCTTCAAAGCTGAGAAGCGCACTCCAATACCACAGCATTTACCTCCTACAATCACGCACTCAGTCCGAAAATAATGTTCACTGAGCAGCGAAAAATTTAGATCCAGCGTAACGTATAATTATGGCACACAATCAACTGGAATTTTTATTTCGTTTATCTAGTAAAATGCTATTGTGTTTATCCAGTAGTACCTATGCAAATACGAATGGACATATGAAAACATCAGGTAACATGAAAGTAAATGCTGCAACACCGTACAAAATTATGAATAGTAATACAAAACGCTACAAGCCCTATACAATTTGTCTTCTACTTGACAGACAACTGGTTATGTTCAATAAGCACAGGTGAAAAATTGGCTAAAAAACGAAATGAGGGTACCACTGGAAGAGGCAAATAATATTTAATCTCTTCCAAGCAAAAAACATATTTGAACTAGCAGCTGAGGAAAAATGGCTGCAAACAATAACAACAAAGTCTAGTGGTAATTCCCTGTTATTATGCTAAATTTTTACGATATTTACAAATCCATTTTTCACATCAGTGAGGTAAAATAATCGTCAGTAACTATGAAAGAGTGTGTATCGTATACACACAGAAGTCTGCAACGCCATGTAAGCGAAACGCAAGGGCAGGCAAGTAAAATTTTCTACCTTCAACTGAAAACATTGTCAACATCTGGCAACAGCATTAGACGAGCATATTCACTAGCACCAATAAACGTTCACAATTGTACCACAGTTCTGGCGAAGGCATAACCGAATGAACACAAAGATTAAAATAGACACATTGTCGAAGAAACTCGTTAATAACCAATTCCTTAACCGTTTATATCAAACAGCATATCTGATATATATATATATATATATATATATATATATATATATATATATATATATGCTGATACACTAGTTTAGTTCAATAAGACAGTGAAATTGACTAATAGTGTACGTTTTTGAGTGTGAGGGATAAATAGTTACTAAACAAAAGGGGTGTATGAGAAAAGGTATTTAGGTGGAATGGTGTGAAAAGAAAGTTTGGCAAGAGTGAAAAGACAGTCAGCAGTGGAGAGGTTAGCAGTTGAAGGGAAAGAGCACTAGTGGGGAAAATAGTGCATGAGAGCAAACATGGTGTAGTGGTGGAAAAACAGTGCAGGAATGCAAAAATAGTGCTCGAGACGAAAACAAAGCCTGGGTGGAAAAAAAATAGCGCGTGAGCGGAAAAAAAGCGGATAACTGGAAAGACGCACTCATGTTAAAACAAAAAAAACGTAACACCTTGAACGAGTACAGACAGGACGTCGTTATTCATACATCATGTACATTAGTACTTTCAGCAGAAATGATTAGCATTTGAATGATGTCGGCCCGCAGGTTCAAGATCAACATCGCAGCTCTCGTTGTCGCTATAAACCGAAGCTAACGGATTATTGTGACTTGACCAGTTGTGCAAGATGCCTCGCAGCTTATGCGCGAACCCTATCGTAAAATCAGTGAGTTTGAAGGAGGGCGCATTATTGGCATCCGCCAAACTGCTGCTCGTGTGGAACGAAGTGTTTCGGCAGTCGAAAGGGTGTGTGCAGAATGCTTCACGGAAGGCCGCAGAGCACGACAATATGGGTCAGGTCACACCAACCAGACCGCCCCCAGAGAAGGTCGACACCTATTCCGAATGGCATTGCAGGTTAGATCTGCGTCCTCCTCGGCTCGGGCTCACCGGTGGAACAGTGTAACGCTTCTTACTGTATCAGAGGTGACAGTCCTTCGCAGTTTATTACGGCATGGGTTATGTGCGCGTCGTCCACTTCTCTGCGTACCTTTGACGAATAGGCAGAAACATGCTAGACGCCAAAGGTGTATGGCAAGACGTCACTGGGGACCGGAGAGAAATCAGATAGTGTTTCCGGACGAATCCAGCATCTGTTTGTTTGAAAATGATGGTTACATTTCGGTTCGTCGCAGACAGGGGCATTACAGTGATTGCATTCGCACAAGGCATACAGCGTCCAGTCGAGGCCTTAATATGGTGTGGGGCCCAATCGGGTACAACCAAAAACCACATTTGGTGCCTGTAAAGAGCACTGTTACCAGTGTAACCTATGTGAATGACACTCTGCGACCTGTAGCCGTATCTTTTCTGCACAACACCAATGACGCCTTTTTTTTTCAGCACGACAATGCATGACCACATGTTGCTGCTAGAAGACGTGCCTTCTTGGTGTCACAGGATGTCGGCATGTTTCCCTGGCCCGCCAGATGAGCAGACTTGTTGCCAATCGGAAATGTGTGGGGTATGATTCCCGTGCTGCGACCCAATGACAACCACCACATAGGAACCAGGTGAATGTAGCATGGATGGCTATACGCAAGAAGCCATTCGTGCGTTACACGCGTCGATGCCATCAAACACGGAACAAATTATCAGGGCCCATTATTCACCCGGTACCTTCCACGCAACAGGACGCAGGCTAAACCAAGGTGACTGAAATGCTAATCATTTCTCCAGAACACACTAATGTGTGAAAATATACCTCTTATCTCCAGTAATTCTAGCTGTTCCCATTTTCTGAACACCAGTGCAATACAGAGACGGAAATATGAAGCAGTAGTGGAAAAATGGGAACGAAGGGGAAGGGTGGGTGGATTTCAGGAAGGGCTTGTGTGACACCATATGGAGTTTAAAGAATAGGTTTCCGTGGACCTCTAACAACTTCTCGGTTAACGAGGACTCTTCACACTTCTAAGGGCAACCTATTAATAACACAAACGACTGGATGGCTTTCCTGAAGACTTTGCCAAGGAGGCACCGAAACTTAAACAAAATTACGGCTGTAATTTTTGTCTTCGACCAGCCGCACTCCCATTCCATTTACACAAGACTGAATCACAGAAAACCAGGATTTGTGAAATGTTTCAAAGCAGGGACATTGGCCGGTATCTACCTGGAATGAAAACTTTTTCTTCCGTTTTTGGTGTTTTTTATGTGAGTAAATATTGAATGCTGGCAATAAGAAAATATACTGAGGGTTCCAGTAATTTTTACCTGAAAGCAAGGAAGAACATAGTGACCATTCCTTTTTTGTTCGAGTTCAAATTTTTAGGCATAATAGTTAAAAATCAAAAGCACTAAGTGTTTGGAATTACCGAGAGGAAAAATTTTACGCATACTCTTCATAAGGAGACAAGAATAGCTGAATTTCTGGTTTGCGGAAAAGGTTTTGTAACGCGGTGAATGTGATCATGTGGTCAGGATATGTAACGCGAGCTCACGAAATTTTTGCGTCTACTGGTGGGGATGAAAACGAGAATTTGTGACTATAAACTTTAGAATCACTTTACTTTTCTCCCTAGTAATAATGATTTTTCAAGAAAAATTAAATAATAGTTATGTAATTAATATTTTACTCTCATTACACTTATTCAAATAGAGAACTGTGAAGGTGGTCCGATGAACCTTCTGCCAGGCACTTCAATGTGATTTGTAAAGTATCCATGTAGATTTAGATGTAGATGTGAAATATAAAACTGGTGTTCTCAAATTTGGCTATATCAAGCAGAATATTCCCTACCCCATCGGGAACAATGACACTCTTCAGATTATTTTTTATATGGGTGGTTTTCTTTTGTGACACGCGTATAAAGAAAGTGAGGAATATCGGAAGATAGTCTATACACTCTTTTAATTTAGAGTCTCTAGAAGAATTACAACCTAGTCAGCACATATTTAGAAGACAGCTCGTCTGATGCACAACTAGCACTATACCCATATCAAGTGTTGAGTGCGACTGACAAGGGATTAAAGTTCATTCCGTATTTCTGGATTTCCAGAAGGCTTGTGACACTGTACCACTCAAGCGGCTTGCAGTGAAATTGCGTGCGTATGGAATATCGTCTCAGTTATGTGACTGTATTCGTCATTTCCTGTCATAGAGGTCAAAGTTCGTAGTAACTGGCGGAAAGCTAACGTGTAAAACATGTGATTTATAGCGTTCCCCAAGGTAGTGTTATAGGACCTTTGCTGATGGTTATCTACAGGGCTACTACAAATGACTGAAGCGATTTCATAAATTTACTGTAGCTCCATTCATTGACATATGGTCACGACACACTACAGATACGTAGAAAAACTCATAAAGTTTTGTTCGGCTGAAGCCGCACTTCAGGTTTCTGCCACAGTGAGACAAAATGGCGACAGGAGCCGAGAAAGCGTATGTCGTGCTTGAAATGCACTCACATCAGTCAGTCATAACAGTGCAACGACATTTCAGGACGAAGTTCAACAAAGATCCACCAACTGCCAACTCCATTCGGCGATGGTATGCGCAGTTTAAAGCTTCTAGATGCCTCTGTAAGGGGAAATCAACGGGTCGGCCGGCAGTGAGCGAAGAAACGGTTGAACGCGTGCGGGCAAGTTTCACGCGTAGCCCGCGGAAGTCGACGAATAAAGAAAGCAGGGAGCTAAACGTATCACAGTCAACGGTTTTGAAAATCTTACGGAAAAGGCTAAAGGAGAAGCCTTACCGTTTACAGTTGCTACAAACCCTGACACCCGATGACAAAGTCAAACGCTTTGAATTTTCGGCGCGGTTGCAACAGCTCATGGAAGAGGATGCGTTCAGTGCGAAACTTGTTTTCAGCGATGAAGCAACATTTTTTCTTAATGGCGAAGTGAACAGACACAATGTGCGAATCTGGGCGGTAGAGAATCCTCACGCATTCGTGCAGCAAATTCGCAATTCACCAAAAGTTAACGTGTTTTATGCAATCTCACTGTTTCAAGTTTACGGCCCCTTTTTCTTCTGCGAAAGAAACGTTACAGGACACGTGTATCTAGACATGCTGGAAAATTGGCTCATGCCACAACTGGAGACCGACAGCGCCGACTTCATCTTTCAACAGGATGGTGCTCCACCGTACTTCCATCATGATGATCGGCATTTCTTAAACAGGAGATTGGAAAACCGATGGATCAGTCGTGGTGGAGATCATGATCAGCAATTAATGTCATGGCCTCCACGCTCTCCCGACTTAACGCCATGCGATTTCTTTCTGTGGGGTTATGTGAAAGATTCAGTGTTTAAACCTCCTCTACCAAGAAACGTGCCAGAACTGCGAGCTCGCATCAACAATGCTTTCGAACTCATTGATGGGGACATGCTGCGCCGAGTGTGGGAGGAACTTGATTATCGGCTAGATGTCTGCCGAATCACTAAAGGGGCACATATCGAACATTTGTGAATGCCTAAAAAAACTTTGAGTTTTTGTATGTGTGTGCAAAGCATTTTGAAAATATCTCAAATAATAAAGTTATTGTAGAGCTGTGAAATCGCTTCAATCATTTGTAATAACCCTGTATAACACGATTTAGGAGACAATCTGAGCAGCCGTCGTAGGTTTTTTGTTGATGATGCTGTCAATTATCGACTAATGAAGTCATTACAAGATCAAAACAAATCGTAAAACCGAATGAGATTTTCACTTTGCAGCGGAGTGTGCGCCGATATGAAACTTCCTGGCAGATTAAAACTGTGTGCCCGACCGAGACTCGAACTCCTTTCTTTCAGGAGTGCTAGTTGTGCAAGGTTCGCAGGAGAGCTTCTGTAAAGTTTGGAAGGTAGGAGACGAGATACTGGCAGAAGTAAAGCTGTGAGGACCGGGCGTGAGTCGTGCTTCGGTAGCTCAGATGGTAGAACACTTGCCCGCTAAAGGCAAAGGTCCCGAGTTCGAGTCTCGGTCGAGCACACAGTTTTAATCTGCCAGGAAGTTTCAAATCGTAAAACAATTTAGAAAAGATATATGTATGATGCAAAAATTGGCAAATGACCCTAAATAACGAAAAGTGTGGTGTCATCCACATGAGTAGTAAACGGAAACCGTCAAACTTCGATTACAGAACGAATCAGTTAACAGTAAATACCGTAAATTGAACGGAATACATAGGATTTACAATTACGAACAACATGCATTAGAATTAATACACAGAAAATGTTGTGGGGAAGGCTCATCAAAGACTGCATTTTATTGGCAGGACTTTTAGAGAATGTAACAAATCTACTAGACAGACTGTCTACACTACGCTTGTCCCTTCTCTTTTGGTATTCAAATCCGCGGTTTGGAACGTTTACCAGATAGGATTGACGGAGTATATCGGGCAAGTTCGAAGACGTGTAGCACGTTTTGCATTATCGCTAAATAGGGGAGAGTGTGTCACTGAAATGATACACGGTTTTGGGTGGAAATCATTAAACCAAAGGCTTTGTTCGTAGCGTTGGAATCTTCTCACGTAATTTCAGTTAGCAACTTTCTGCTCCAAATGCGAAAAATATTTTTGTTGACACCAACCTGCATAGGGAGAAACGATCTTCATAATAAAATAATGGAAATTAGAGCTCGCTAGGTAAGATACATCTGTTCGTTTATTCCGCGCGCTATACGAGACTGGAATTGTAGCGAATTATTGTGAATGTGGTTCTATGAACTCTTTGCCAGGCAGTTAAACGTGATGCGCAGAGTAGCCATGTAGATGTAGAAGGTAATAAAATTGCCAAACCTTAGGCTGGGCGCTATGCCAGCCCTTCCTCTACTGGTGATGAAATAGAGTAGTGCGCAAAATTTAAGGACAAATATTCCTCCAGCTTGCGGGCATAAAAAAAAAGAGATGAGTGGTCCTCAACTACGCACTGTCTGACTCAGAGTTGAAATATTGAAAGTTTTGGCTGATTTCTTTGTCTAGGCGCTGGGTACGTAGTTGCCGAATTACAAGCCAAATACTGCTGAGTCTACAGTATATAATATGGATATTCACATGAATCGAATGGTCGAAGGTTCAGCTCACTCGGAAATTGCGAATTTTGATTGTTACATAGAAATTTATAAATGAAACATTCCAAAAAAATGGCTCTGAACATTATGGGACTTAACTTCTGTGGTCATCAGTCCCCTAGAACTTAGAACTACTTAAACCTAACTAACCTAAGGACATCACACACATCCATGCCCGAGGCAGGATTCGAACCTGCGGCCGTAGCAAACCCCCGGTTCCGGACTGCGCGCCTAGAACCACTAGACCACCGCGGCCGGCCAAACATTCCATTTAAATAAAATCTGCAGGTAACATTTTTAACGACTTTAAATAACGAGTACAATAGCAGAAGTACCTATTAGAATGCCGTTTATTACTGCAAAACACATATTGGTGTCGCTGGTCCAGCAATTAAATAAAATATATGTTGAATAACAGGAAAACAATAGTTTCCTACTTCGCGTAATTAGTTATGAACAACAACATTGCTCGCGACATATTCACTTCGAAACGCATAATTACTACGTCTTCAGCGCAGAAGCCACAGAATTCTCTCGCAAGTCGGCACTACGAAATATTTACCGCAACCATGCGCAGAACTCCACTCTCCAAGTATTTCCTGCAACTCCTGTCACGCATTCCTGTCCGGCACTCCTCTTTCTGTCCAGCACTCATCCCCCACTTCCATCCAGTCTCCCCATCCATTAACGATCGCTGTGGCAGGCTAGAGCGCTCGCGCCATTTCTTCAAGCCAACGCACACTCACAAACATATTGAAACACATACGAAATAAAGGATTTACATTTAAGTAACTTTAAATTAAATAAATATTCCTACAGCTGGACCATAAACACGCTGTAATACACATTATTAAATACATAAACAAATCAAATAATCGTATATCAAAGGAACAGAAACAAAAGGTAGGCCTGTAGCTTAATGTCACTGTGCTTTCTAAAACACAGTAAATATTTAACCAATTTCTTCATTAACACTATATTTCGGGTAGAAGCAAAGATATAGAGGAATAAATATTTTTACAAGCAAGCTGCTACCCTTTTATCGTGTCAGTGTGGAGTACTTATGGCCTGACGCGATTAATAGTAATTGGCCACTTTGACCTCTAATAAGTCATGTACTATTCAAGTTACATGGCTGTAATTCATACCAATTTTGGTTTACACTAATAGCTTCCTAAAGACACGTCGATCGACAAAATCGGATGAACCGTCTAGATTTTGGAAATCAGTTGCTGGGTGTTAATGTATAATTTACAGATACTAAGCTTTAAACTAATGAAGATATTGAAAATCTGATTACACCATCAGAATCGCCATGCAAATAATGGTAATGTTCATGTTCCTTTTTAAGGTATCATGATTCTTTTGGCTATTATTAATTTCTACGTGAACTGTGAAATGCCTGCCATTATGGTTTCACAAAGTCCGCCATCTTTGGCACTCACGGAATACAAATCTCCTTCATCGGCACAAAGCACAGTCCTCGACACAGTGTCAACATGGAATTCCCAGCTACGAGGTGCATTCAAGTTCTAAGGCCTCCGATTTTTTTTCTAATTAACTACTCACCCGAAATCGATGAAACTGGCGTTACTTCTCGACGTAATCGCCCTGCAGACGTACACATTTTTCACAACGCTGACGCCATGATTCCATGGCAGCGGCGAAGGCTTCTTTAGGAGTCTGTTTTGACCACTGGAAAATCGCTGAGGCAATAGCAGCACGGCTGGTAAATATGCGGCCACGGAGAGTATCTTTCATTGTTGGAAAAAGCGAAAAGAAACTAGGAGCAAGTCAGGTGAGTAGGGAGCATGAGCAATCACTTAAAAGTTGTTATCACGAAGAAACTGTTGCGTAACGTTAGCTCGAAGTGCGGGTGCGTTGTCTTGGTGAAACAGCACACGCGCAGCCCTTCCCGGACGTTTTTGTTGCAGTGCAGGAAGGAATTTGTTCTTCAAAACATTTTCGTAGGATGCACCTGTTACCGTAGTGCCCTTTGGAACGCAATGGGTAAGGATTACACCCTCGCTGTCCCAGAACATGGACACCATCATTTTTGCGGCACTGGCGGTTACCCGAAATCTTTTTAGCACGAACCGAGCCCTCTTTAACGCCGCCTGCAGAAGCAGGAAAGGCGAACGAGAGCTGTAGCTTATCGCACCATAACGCCTTGGGTAGCGCCATTGCATTTTGAAAATGCAGTCTAGAAGGCAGTGATCACCACGTGTACTCAGTAAGCGCAAACGGGAATCACCTGCGTGCTGCCAGAACCTGCTTTAAGCTCTAAAGACCACTGCACGCCATTCCATCTTCCAAATGATCGTGCACGTCGCTGCTATGGCTTGAGTGGAAGACCGGCTAGAAGTGAACGTGCCCGTAGTTCCACGGCCAATAACATGTTCTGAACAGTTCATGCTGAAGCGTCCGGGCTCACAAGCCCTCTTATCTATGCTGTGGTAGCTGTACGATCTGCCACTGCTGTCCTTACGAGGTGCATTCAAGTTCTAAGGCCTTCGATTTTTTTTCTCCAGACTGGAAAGAGATAGAAACATGCGCATTGTTTTAAAATTAGGCCACGTTCATAGTCAATACGTCCCAGAGATGGCAGCACCGTACGGCAGATGGAATTTTACCGCCAGCGGCGAGAATGAGAACTGTTTAAATACTTAAAATGGCGACGTTTACCTTACTTGAACAGCGTGCAATCATTCGTTTTCTGAATTTGCGTGGTGTGAAACCAATTGAAATTCATCGACAGTTGAAGGAGACAAGTGGTGACGGAGTTATGGATGTGTCAAAAGTGCGTTCGTGGGCGCGACAGTTTAATGAAGGCAGAACATCGTGTGACAACAAACCGAAACAACCTCGGGCTCGCACAAGCCGGTCTGACGACATGATCGAGAAAGTGGAGAGAATTGTTTTGGGGGATCGCCGAATGACTGTTCAACACATCGCCTCCAGAGTTGGCATTTCTGTGGGTTCTGTGCACACACTCCTGCATAACGACCTGAAAATGCGAAAAGTGTCATCCAGGTGGGTGCCACGAATGCTGACGGACGACCACTTGGCTGCCCGTGTAGCATGTTGCCGAGCAATGTTGACGCGCAACGACTACACGAATGGGACTTTCTTTTCGTAGGTTGTGACAATGGATGAGACGTGGACGCCCTTTGGAACGCAATGGGTAAGGATTACGCCCTCGCTGTCCCAGAACATGGACACCATTTTTTCAGCACTGGCGGTTACCCGAAATTTTTTTGATGGCGGTGAATCTGTGTGCTTCCATTGAGCTAACTGGCGCTTTGTTTCTGGACTGATAAATGGCATCCACGTCTCATCCATTGTCACAACCGACGAAAAGAAAGTCCCATTCATGCTGTCGTTGCGCGTCAACATTGCTTGGCAACATGCCACACGGGCAGCCGTGTGGTCGTCCGTCAGCATTCGTGGCACCCACCTGGATGACACTTTTCGCATTTTCAGGTCGTCATGCAGGATTGTGTGCACAGAACCCACAGAAATGCCAACTCTGGAGGCGATCTGTTCAACAGTCATTCGGCGATCCCCCAAAACAATTCTCTCCACTTTCTCGATCATGTCGTCAGACCGGCTTGTGCAAGCCCGAGGTTGTTTCGGTTTGCTGTCACATGATGTTCTGCCTTCATTAAACTGTCGCACCCACGAACGCACTTTCGACACATCCATAACTTCATCACCACATGTCTCCTTCTACTGTCGATGAATTTCAATTGGTTTCACACCACGCAAATTCAGAAAACGAATGATTGCACGCTGTTCAAGTAAGGAAAACGTCACCATTTTAAGTATATAAAACAGTTCTCATTCTCGCCGCTGGCGGTAAAATTCCATCTGCCGTACGGTGCTGCCATCTCTAGGACGCATTGACAATGAACGCGGCCTCATTTTAAAACAATGTGCATGTTTCTATCTCTTTCCAGTCCGGAGAAAAAAAAATCAGAGGCCTTAGAACTCGAATGCACCTCGTACAAGGTTGGCCTTTACCACGTGCTGGGGCTGCCCCTCTTGCTGCGGCTGACGTTTGGCACCATGCGGCTGCTGAGGAACCACGGCCTGCCGAGCGGCTCCCACGCAGTCACCCCAACTACGAACTTATAGTATTTTCAGGGCGCCACAATTTGCCCGTTACCTCACAAGCTGCACCGTTAGGTGTTATCACACATGCATCACTATCCATAAAAATTAGGCCAAGGGCGAACGCACCACTGATAGGAGGCATGTGGTGAAGGATTAACCGCTCTCTGTGGAGTATAACATTTTCAAAGATGTGGACGGAAATACGCCCTTGGAAAGTTATGCCTCCTCACAACGACAAGATTCTGATTGTGAGTGGGGGGAACACGTACGCCTCCGAATAACATTGTCGAACATTATCGTTTTCGTGGCCCAGTTGTTATGTTGTGAGGGTGCAGAAGCCTCCAATCCTCTCAACGTGGTACACTCAGCAGCAGACGTTACTGTGACAATGTGACTCTTTGTAAAATGTAGACTTTCACGCCCGGAAGTGTCACAATAACATATTCCGGCTATTATGCCGTGGTCGAAGAGATTTCACTTTAAAACCCAACGTTTCGTCCCCATCTGCGGAGGAAATTTTCAAGCAAGTCATGGTGTGAATCAGACACTCAACAAACATACGATCTTCCTCCGCAAATGGGGATGAAACGTCGGGTTTTAAAATGGAGTACCTTGGACCACAGCATAATATCCAGGACTTTTTTTTATTAATTGTGATGTACTCCTTCTCGATGTACGTCTTTCAAGGACACTTTTGACCTTCTTTTCATGAGTAATAGTGCGAGACAGCATAGAACAGCGCTGGTGGAGCTCTTGGGCGAGAGGGCATCCGGTGAAGAGACTGACCTGCCTGTTCTTCCATGGAGCACGTGGGGGATGCTTTGGGGGGACGTACTGGAGCATGTTGTAAGGCGTCTGTCGACAGGAGATAACTACATCAATGATGAAGATCTGGCTAACAGGCGCCAATTTATGTATTAAGCAACGGTACAATCTACTCGTACACAGAAGCGCCAAACAATCTGGTACAGGCATGCGTATTCAAATACAGAAATATGGAAACAGGTAGAATACGGCGGTGCAGTCGGCAGCGCCTATCTGCAGCCATTGTTAGATCGGTTACTGCTGCTACAATGGCAGGTTATCAAGATTTAAGTGAGTCTGAACGTGGCGTTACAGTAAGGGCACGAGCGATGGGACACAGCATCTCCGAGGCAGCGATGAAGAAGCGGAAGAGAGCAGTGTGAATATCGGGAATCCGGTAAAATATTAAATCTCCGACATCGCTGAGGCCAGAAGATGAATCTGCAAGACCGGGATCAACGACGGCTGAAGAGAATGGTTCAACTTTACATAAGTGCAACTCTTCTGCACATTGCTGCAGATTTCGAGTCCCGGCCGTCTACAAGTGTCAGGGTGCCAACCATTCAACGAAACATCAAGGATATAGGGCTTTTGGAGCTGAAGGCCCACTCGTGTACATTTGATCACTGCTCAATACAAAGCTTTATGCCTCGCCTGCGCCCGTCAACACTGATATTGGGCTATTGATGACTGGAAACATGTTGCCTGGTCGGAAGAGTCTCGTTTTAAATTGTATCGAGCGGATGTACGTGTACGGGTATGGAGACAACCTCGCGAATCCGTGAACCCTACTTGTCAGCAGGGGACTGTTCAAGCTCGTGGAGACTCTGTGATGGTGTGGGGCGTGGGCATTGGAGTGATATGGGACCCCTGATAAGTCTAGATACGAGTCTGACAGGTGACACGAACGTCAGCATCCTGTCTGATCACCTGCATCCATTCGTCTCTAATGTGCATTCCTACGGATTTGGACAATTCCAACAGGACAATGCGACACCGCACACTTCAAGAATTGCTACAGAGTGGCTCCAGAAACACTCTTCTGAGTTTAAACTCTTCCATTGGCCACCAAACTCGCCAGTCATGAACATTATTGAGGAAATCCGGGATGCCCTGCAACGTTCTGTTCAAATCTCCAGTCCCACGTACTCTTATCGATTTATGGACAGCCCTACGAGAACCATGGTGCCTATTCCCTCCAGCACTACTTTAGACGTTAGTCGAATCCATGCTACGCCGTGTTGCTGCTTTTCTGTGTGCTCGCTGGTGCCGCACACGATATTAGGCAGGTGTACCAGTTTTTTTTTTTTTTGGCTCTTTAGCGTATCAGTATCTTAGAGATGTTAGGTATGGCTAGATAAGCAACCTCTCTAGACTACTAAATTACTGAATCGCCTATAAAAATATACATGGACTGACGAATCCACAAAAGGTGAATAGAATAAGATAAGCACGTGACAGTAGTGGCTTCTTCGTTCGGCAGCGACACTAACTCTACTTTGGTAAATTTGACCCAAACGTACCAGTGAGTGAGTAGCAACAGTTAGTAACACACTCCAACATTAATCGCAAAATAATTGCTGATCATTACTTTAGAGGCAGCATGAGATAGAAGAATTAATCTGACCAAGATAAAGAAACTGGAAAATTCAATTAATGTTCCGTTTTATTAGAATAATTAGCACAGCAAACCCTTGCATTATTTACGAGATACAACAGGTAGCGCCTTCTACTTAATATTGTTATTTTGGCTAGATTCCCGAATCGGCGTTGTTAGGAAAATAAAAAAATATTACCCATATTTTTTGTGAATGAAAAGAATGATTTACTAACTCTTGATCGTGGGTTGAATACTTCGCACGAACCTAACCAATGCTGAATACTGAGACCATCCTAATCGTCATCCTGCTACGTTACTCGCCAGAGGACGTTATCAGTCACACTGCCACCTGATACACAACAAACCGTAAGAAAAGAAAAACAGTCACACTTTACCTCGGATTAGTGAGCGAACGCATGGAGCAATGTCTGTCAAAATCAGTTCCAGAAACGTAGCTTTCTCTCTCTCTCCAAACAAATATAGCAGCCACTTTAATACCAATGCTATGCACTTCTCTCCAACTGAGTGGCAACAGAATTATCACACCGCAGCTTGTCTGAAAGAACTTACATTCGACCTCTTCCGGCTCAGTACTGTCCGCACGCACCATCTTAGAATAACATTCAGTTCAGGCGCAAGATTACTCAGCACTGACTGACTCATAGTAACATACTCTGTACCACATGGCGAGCCAGCTTAAGACTGCCTCAGTGCTACTGCTTCCATAGAACTGAATCTTTGCAACAGCTATCTTACAACTGCCTCTATGCTCTTCCCTTCCCCCCGGTTTCGATTCCCGGTGGTTTCAGGTATTGTCACCTGGCTCTTGCTGAGTGGGTGTTTGTGTTGTCCTCATCATTTCATCATCATTCTGAAAGTGGCGAGATTGGACTGAGCAAAGGTTGGGAATTTGTTCAGGCGCTGATAACTGCGCAGTTGAGCGCCCCACAAAGCAAACATCATCATCATCACCACCACCATCATTGTCATCATCTTTCCTTCTTTCAGATTCACTTAGCGTGGGTGGCACGACAATGCCATAGGCCGGTGGTCGGCAAACTGCGGCTAGTGGGACACATTCGGCCCTTTGGCCAATTGTGTATGGCTCTTATACACGTCTTACACGCATATTGCGGTCGTACACGTATATTGCGAGTTAAACTCCCCGGCCTATGCACAGAAATAGGTTTTTGACTTGGCCTGTTTTGAGTGGTGTCAGACAGGATTGTAAATGACTCACATTACTTCCACTCGCTTCCATCTGCACCGCTTCTTCGGCTTGTGACATTGTCTTCGAAAGAGGGGAGAAGATTAATGCTTCTAAACCAAAAGCGTGAGATAATTTTTAACATGCCGAAGTCAGTAGAAAGAATATCTGTTCCGTAGAAGAGTTAGAACTGTTCCTCGTGAAGTGTGGAAAAGCCGTGACATGAGTCGAAGAAAAGAAGATACTGAACTTACGAGGTATCGTTTGGAAAGTCATTTAATAATAACTGTTAGTCGGAAATACGTGGATTAGACGGTGATAGGGACAATGATACACATGTTTGTGCAGTAAAAAATATACTCGTGGATATAGCTGGATTTCGTAAACCTATTGTTTCATACTCGGTTTGCGTCTGTGTCTATTTTTAGGCGAGTGAAGCTGTGTTGGTTTTAACAACTGGAATTTTAGTGCTGACTCATAATCAGCCTAAAACTAGTGTTTGCTGTTTCAGATTCGGGTCTTCATATTCACAAGGACAATCATTCACAAGTATGAACCTTATCAAGAGTAAATTAATAAATTATATTATTGTTGAGAACCTGGAACCTTAGCTAAGATTGAAAACAACGCAGAAACTCAATTTCTCAAACTTTCCTAGAAGACGCAATGCCATTGTTCACATTAGTTTCCACCTATCATTTTTATGATTTCATTTTGTCGACAACTCACAATGTAATATTATCGATAAACAGTATCGGTATTATTCATTGTACCCAAAGTTTAACTAGCACTTAAAAGTTTTAGTGAGGTTTGACAATTTTTGGGAGCGTTGTGGAGTGAAAGAAGCTATAGTGTCGAGTATTGAGAATGATTCGTTGAGATTGTTTGGACATATAGAGAGGATGGAGGAAAGGAAGTACACGCAACAAGCATACACGTCAAATGTGGATGGGAACGACGAGTTGACCTCAGCGAATCTCCACTGGGGGTCGAACCGCACAGTAACCCTGGGTTCAGTGTCGGTCGGCGGTAGGGTGAGTCGACTGCTGTCTCCTGTTGCGAGGTTGTGTACCACTGAGGGCTACGGTGGGGACGAAGCCTGTCCGTCGTTCGTTTCTAGGTAGCCAGTCAGTGCACACACACGTACACACCCAAATGCGGCAATTTCATTTATTGATGAACCCACCGAAATGAAAGTGAGCTTCGTCGCTAAATCGAACAACAACGCTCATACAAAATCCTATCAGGCCCCGTGGCCAGCCGGGCAGTTTTGAACGACCTAACGCATACCGTTCGGAAGTTATGACAATTTGTACATATAGTCCAGTTTTTCTTCTTATTCTTATTCTTACTCAGAAGCGCTACAGTCCTTGGAGAGCCTTGGCTTCTTCAACGATCTTCCTCCGCACTTCTTGGTTATTTGCTGTTCTTTTCCAAACCCGGACTCCCATACTAGTGAGATCCACTATTAGTCGTCAGTCCATCTTCCTCTATGTCTCCCTTTTCGCTTAGCTGAATGGATCACACCTTTCATTTTCTTTGGAATTCTATCCTCTACCATTCTCTCCAAGTGTTCCAGCCATCGTATTCTCTGTGATTTCACAAATTTCACTATGTCCCTACCATGTATAACTCTTGTAACTCCGTATTGTAGCGTTTTGTCCACCCTTCTTCCTCCCTTACTGGCCCATAGATTTTGGCTAGTATTTTCCGTTCAAACGTTCGTAGTGCATTTTTATCATCTTCTGTCAACGTCCATACCTCTCACCCGTATGTAGTAACTGGGTGGACTATTGAATTAGATATTAGCTGTTTCGTTTTTATTGTAATAAGGGTATTTCTGCAAAGCTGAATATTCGTAAATTAATCTCTGTTTATTACTTGCATTCTTTCCCTTGTGGCCTTTCCAGTACTGATGTTATTAGGGCTCTCAAGTAGTTGAAACAGGACACTCCCTTGAAGCATTATCCATTAATGTTTAGGTTCTTCTGGCCTTTGACATTACCATACATTTTGTTTTCTTTTCATTTGAAAAATCGCCTTAGAAAATAATAAATGACTGTGCTGGTAAACTTCTACGTCATTTGATACAGAGACAGCTGAGTAAAACTGAACGTACTCAGACAGTTCTCTCTTTACGTATTCTGATCATCACTAAACTGACACACAATATTTTTGGTGCAACGCAATCTGACTTTCAATTATTCCTACAAAAGAATGGCCCTGACTTACAATAACCTATACCTTTCATGAATCACTGACTTCACAAAAATCTTCGTTGCTCGAACTACTGCAATACAGCACTCCCCAATACTACCAGGTAAATAAAGGAATCTAACTACGGAAGGACCTAACTACTGATAGGCATAGTTAGCACATGCAAGATTTTGATAGAGAACAAACAATTTATTTACCTTATTAATGTTCAAAAGTCATCATATATACAGGGTGTTACAAAAAGCTACGGCCAAACTTTCAGGAAACATTCCTCACACACAAAGAAAGAAAATATGTTATGTGGACATGTGTTCGGCAACGCTTACTTTCCATGTTAGAGCTCATTTTATTACTTCTCTTCGAATCACATTAATCATGGAATGGAAACACACAGCAACAGAACGTACCAACGTGACTTCAAACACTTTGTTACAGGAAATGTTCAAAATGTCCTCCGTTAGCGAGGATACAAGCATCCACCCTCCGTCGCATGGAATCCCTGATGCGCTCATGCAGCCCTGGAGAATGGCGTATTGTATCACAGCCGTCCACAATACGAGCACGAACAGTCTCTACATTTGGTGGCGTGGTTGCGTAGACAAGAGCTTTCAAATGGCCCCATAAATGAAAGTTAAGAGGGTTGAGGTTAGGAGAGCGTGGAGGCCATGGAATTTGTCCGCCTCTACCAATTCATCGGTCAGCGAATCTGTTGTTGAGAAGCGTACGAACACTTCGACTGAAATGTGCAGGAGCTCCATCGTGCATCAACCACATGTTGTGTCGTACTTGTAAAGGCCCATATTCTAGCAGCACAGGTAGAGTATCCCGTATGAAATCATGATAACGTGCTCCATTGAGCGTAGGTGGAAGATTATGGCGCCCAATCAAGACATCACCAACAATGCCTGCCAAACGTTTACAGAAAATTTATGTTGATGACGTGATTGCACAATTGCGAGCGGATTCTCGTCAGCCCACACATGTTGAGTGTGAAAATTTACAATTTGATCACGTTGGAATGAAGCCTCACGCGCAAGGAGAACATTTGCAGTGAAGTGAGGATTGACACATTTTTGGATGAACCATTCGCAGAAGTGTACCCGTGGAGGCCAATCAGCTGCTGATAGTGCCTGCACACGATATACATAGTACGGAAACAACTTGTTGTCCCGTAGCACTCTCCATACAGTGACGTGGTCAACGTTACCTTGTACAGCAGCAACTTCTCTGATGCTGCCATTAGGGTTATCGTCAACTGCACGAAGAATTGCCTCGTCCATTGCAGGTGTCCTTGTCGTTCTAGGTCTTCCACAGTCGCGAGTCATAGGCTGGAATGTTCAGTGCTCCCTCAGACGCCGATCAATTGCCTCGAACGTCTTCCTATCGGGACACGTTCGTTCTGGAAATCTGTCTCGATACAAACGTACCGCGCCACGGCTATTGCCCCGTGATAATCCATACATCAAATGGGCATCTGCCAACTCCGCATTTGTAAACATTGCACTGACTGCAAAACCACGTTCGTGATGAACGCTAACCTGTTGATGCTACGTACTGATGTGCTTGATGCTAGTACTGTAGAGCAATGAGTCGCATGTCAACACAAGCACCGAAGTCAACATTACCTTCCTTCAATTGGGCCAACTGGCCGTGAGTCGAGGAAGTACAGTACATACTGATGACACTAAAACGAGCTCCAACATGGAAATTAAGCGTTTTCGGAAACATGTCCACATAACATATTTTCTTTATTTGTGTGTGAAGAATGTTTCCTGAAAGTTTGGCTGTACCTTTTTGTAACACCCTGTATAACAGTTCATGATATCCAGTATTACAGATTTCCTTTTTCTGACGGACACACGTCCAGATCGTCCGCTCTCAAAACTCTGCCACCTCTGTCGCCACATGCACCACTGCTGGCGGCTCACCTCCAACTGCGCAACACTACAATAGCGAATAATCCAACACTGATTCCAACCAGCCACAGACTGCACACAGCACAGTGATTTTCATACAGAGCGCTACGTGGCGTTACCAACATAAAAACCTAAACAGCCTACATACACATTTACTATGAGGCCAAAACTGCTAATATATACACTCCTGGAAATTGAAATAAGAACACCGTGAATTCATTGTCCCAGGAAGGGGAGACTTTATTGACACATTCCTGGGGTCAGATACATCACATGATCACACTGACAGAACCAAAGGCACATAGACACAGGCAACAGAGCATGCACAATGTAGGCACTAGTACACTGTATATCCACCTTTCGCAGCAATGCAGGCTGCTATTCTCCCATGGAGACGATCGTAGAGATGCTGGATGTAGTCCTGTGGAACGGCTTGCCATGCCATTTCCACCTGGCGCCTCAGTTGGACCAGCGTTCGTGCTGGACGTGCAGACCGCGTGAGACGACGCTTCATCCAGTCCCAAACATGCTCAATGGGGGACAGATCCGGAGATCTTGCTGGCCAGGGTAGTTGACTTACACCTTCTAGAGCACGTTGGGTGGCACGGGATACATGCGGACGTGCATTGTCCTGTTGGAACAGCAAGTTCCCTTGCCGGTGTAGGAATGGTAGAACGAGGGGTTCGATGACGGTTTGGATGTACCGTGCACTATTCAGTGTCCCCTCGACGATCACCAGTGGTGTACGGCCAGTGTAGGAGATCGCTCCCCACACCATGATGCCGGGTGTTGGCCCTGTGTGCCTCGGTCGTATGCAGTCCTGATTGTGGCGCTCACCTACACGGCGCCAAACACGCATACGACCATCATTGGCACCAAGCCAGAAGCGACTCTCATCGCTGAAGACGACACGTCTCCATTCGTCCCTCCATTCACGCGTGTCGCGACACCACTGGAGGCGGGCTGCACGATGTTGGGGCGTGAGCGGAAGACGGCCTAACGGTGTGCGGGACCGTAGCCCAGCTTCATGGAGACGGTTGCGAATGGTCCTCGCCGATACCCCAGGAGCAACAGTGTCCCTAATTTGCTGGGAAGTGGCGGTGCGGTCCCCTATGGCACTGCGTAGGATCCTACGGTCTTTGCGTGCATCCGTGCGTCGCTGCGGTCCGGACCCAGGTCGACGGGCACGTGCACCTTCCGCCGACCACTGGCGACAACATCGATGTACTGTGGAGACCTCACGCCCCACGTGTTGAGCAATTCGGCGGTACGTCCACCCGGCCTCCCGCATGGCCACTATACGCCCTCGCTCGAAGTCCGTCACCTGCACATACGGTTCACGTCCACGCTGTCGCGGCATGCTACCAGTGTTAAAGACTGCGATGGAGCTCCGTATGCCACGGCAAACTGGCTGACACTGACGGCGGCGGTGCACAAATTCTGCGCAGCTAGCGCCATTCGACGGCCAACACCGCGGTTCCTGGTGTGTCCGCTGTGCCGTGCGTGTGATCATTGCTTGTACAGCCCTCTCGCAGTGTCCGGAGCAAGTATGGTGGGTCTGACACACCGGTGTCAATGTGTTCTTTTTTCCATTTCCAGGAGTGTAATTCAGCAGTCCACCCAGTTACCACATACGGGTCAGAGGTATCGACGTTGATAAAAATGCACTAAGAACATTTGAGCGGAAAATACTGTTTCATTGCCCGGTACGCTTCTCGGATTGCACTGATATTTCTTCCTACTATTGCAATGTCATCAGCGTACGCACAAACCTCGCCAGCTTTCATAAATATCGTGCCTCTTCTGCCTGTACTACACAGTGCAGAGCTACATTGAATAGGACAGTTGAGAGGTCATCACCTTGCTCCAGCCTTTATTATAGTCAAATCTGTCACTTGTTCTGCTAAGGACCTTTAATTTTGCTTTTGTCTCTGTCATTGTCATTCTGATTAGTCTTAGTAGTTTAGCACGTTTACCAACTTCATCCAGTGCACTTATAGTTTATGCTGTCAGAGGTATGTCTGAAGTCGATGGATAGGAAATGCGGATCAACACTACCGGCCATTAAAATTGCAACACCAAGAAGAAATGCAGATGATAAACGGGTATTCATTGGACAAATATATTATACTAGATCTGGCATGTGATTACTTTTTCAGGCCATTTGGTTACATAGATCCTGAGAAATCAGTACCCAGAACAACTACCTGTCGCAGTAATAAACAGCCTCGATACGCCTGGGACTTGAGTCAAACAAAGCTTGGATGGTGTGTACAGGTAAAACTGCCCATGCAGCATCAACACGATACCACAGTTCATGAAGAGTAGTGACTGGCATATTGTGACGAGCCAGTTGCACGTCCACAGTTGACCAGAAGATATCAATTGGTGATAGATCTGGAGAATGTGCTAGCCGTTGCATTAGTCGAACATTTTCTGTATTCAGAAAGGCCCGTACAGGACCTGCAACAAGCGGTCGTGCATTATCCTGCTGAAATGTAGGGTTTCGCAGGGATCGAATTAAGGGTAGAGCCACGGGTCGTAATACACCTGAAATGTAACGTCCACTGTTCAAAGTGCCGTCAATGAGATCAAAAGGTGACCAAGACGTGTAACCAATGGCATTCCATACCATCACGTCGGATGATACGCCAGTATGGCGATGACGAATACACGGTTCCAATGTGCGTTCACCGCGATGTCGCCAAACACAGATGCGACCATCATCATTCTGTAAAGAGAAGCTGGATTCATCCGAAAAAATCACGTTTTGCCATTCGTGCAGCCAGGTTCGTCGTTGAGTACACCATCGCAGACGCGCCTGTCTGTGATGCAGCGTCAAGGATAACCGCAGCCATGGTCTCCGATCTCATACTCCATGCTCCTGCAAACGTCGTCGAACTGTTCTTGCAGATGGTTGTTGTCTTGCAAACGTCCTCATCTGTTGACTCAGAGATCGAGGCGTCGCTGCACGATCCGTTACAGTCACGCGGTTAAGATGCCTGTCATCTTGACTGCTAGTGATACGAGGCCGTTGGGATCCAGCACGGCGTTCCGTATTACCCAACTGAACCCACCGATTCCATATTCGCTAACACTCAGTGGATCTCGACCAACGCGAGCAGCAATGTCGTGATACGATAAACCGCAATCGCGATAGGCTACAATCCGGCCTTTATCAAAGTCGGAAACTTGACGGTACGCATCTCTCCTCCTTACACGAGGCGTCACAACAACATTTCACCAGGCAACCCCTGTCAACTGCTATTTGTGTATGAGATATCGGTTGGAAACGTTCCTCATGTCAGCACGTTGTAGGTGTCGCCACCGGCGCCAACCTTGTGTGAATGCTCTGAAATGTTAATCGTTTTCATATCACAGCATCTTCTTCCTGTCGGTTAAATTTCGCGTCTGTAGCACGTCATCTTCGTGGTGTAGCAACTTTAATGGCCAGTAGTGTATATCGTATTCGTAGTTCAATAATTCTCACTATATATAAATGACCTAGTAGATAGTGTCGGAAGCTCCATGCGGCTTTTCGCGGATGTTGCTGTAGTATACAGAGAAGTTGCAGCATTAGAAAATTGTAGCGATGTGCAGGAAGATCTGCAGTGGATAGGCACTTGGTGCAGGGAGTGGCAAATTACCCTTAACGTATACAAATGTAAGGTATTGCGAATACATAGAAAGAAGGATCCTTTATTGTATGATTATATGATAGCGGAACAAACACTGGTAGCAGTTACTTCTGTAAAATATCTGGGAGTATGCGTGCGGAACGATTTGAAGTGGAATGATCATATAAAATTAATTATTGGTAAGGCGGGTACCAGGTTGAAATTCATTGGGAGAGTCCTTAGAAAATGTAGTCCATCAACAAAGGAGGTGGCTTACAAAACACTCGTTCGACCTATACTTGAGTATTGCTCATTAGTGTGGGATACGTACCAGATCGGGTTGACGGAGGAGATAGAGAAGATCCAAAGAAGAGCGGCGCGTTTGGTTACATGGTTATTTGGTAACCATGATAGCGTTACGGAGATGTTTAGCAAACTCAAGTGGCAGACTCTGCAAGAAAGGCGCTCTGCGTCGATGTGTAGCATGCTGTCCAGGTTTCAAGAGGGTGCGCTTCTGAATGAGATTTCGAATATATTACTTCCCCCTACTTATACCTCCTGAGGAGATCACGAATGTAAAATCAGAGAGATTCGAGCGCGCACGGAGGCTTTCCGGCAGTCGCTTCTTCCCGCCAACCATACGCGAGTGGAACAGGAAAGGGAGGTAATGACAGTGGCACGTAAAGTGCCCTCCGCCACACACCGTTGGGTGGTTTGCGGAGTATAAATGTAGCTGTAGATGTAGAACTTGGGAGTAACTATTGTCTCGCTATAAAAGTGTGATTTCTGTTCGGCTAAAGACCTGTTTCTTTCTTGTTACGTATGGTCTAGCTTTCATCGAGTTTTGTTACTTGTCAGCGAGAGATAATACGAATGCAACTTCCGTTTTTGAGGTTTCGTGCACTAGTCTATTTCTCACGCCTGGGTTCAAATGGCTCTGAGCACTTTGGGACTCAACATCTGAGGTCATCAGTCCCCTAGAACTTATTAAAAAAATCTTTATTATCAAAACCATTATAATTATACAAATTAACCCACTACCTTACTTCATTAGAGGGTCCTAACATTTATACATTTCTATTAAGTTGTTGCAGCTAGTTAAGTTTTTGTAGGTGAGCTACAGTTAATATTAGTAACAATGGGCATCTAATATCTACATATACTAATTATACCTAATTCCTATAACTAATTTAATTTGTATATGTATTCTGCAGCGTCACATGTGTGCCAGTAAAGATATAAACCTACTTTCACTTGCCTTGCTCTTCGAGCTAATCCCGAAGAGCATGCCCCTGGCACTGGGCAGGCCTCGATGTTAATTCGCTGCAGTCCCTATCTTAATTTCCTATAACTAAGTCCTACAAACTAACTTATCCTACGTCAAATCCGGTGTGTGTAATAATCGGTGGTTGTTCCCTACTCCCCCTAGTCCTGCACGTGGCGGATTCCAACTTAGATGTACTCGGCCAGTCCACGCACAGGCGGCATAGGAATAGGGCTCCTGGACGCAGTTGGTGGTTATTGTATCTGTCCTAAATAGTCAATTAGAACTTTTCGAGATACCTCGTTAGCCAAGGTGTTTAAGGTCTGAAAAGTTTCCTCTTGTCTGAGTACTTGGTATGTGTCGCGGTTGGGTAGTCTGTCTCGTAGTGTGTTGGCGACATCATTGAAAAGGGGACATTCGTAAACTACATGCTCGGGTGTACCCTCCGGATCACCACAGTCACATGCTGGTGTTGCCCTCTTCCCAAATCGACATAAATAAGTCGGGTAGGGTCCATGGCCAGTGAGAAAGTGGATCAGCCCTCGCGTAGGCTCGAAGTACTTCAGTCCAAGTCGTTCCCTGACGTCACGTAGGAACTGGAAGCTTCTTCGTCCCGTCTCTTCTACCTCCCAAGTCTCCTGCCTGAGCTCCTCCCCTCTTTTCCTTATCTCTCTTTTATCCCGCACTCTAATACCCATAATACCAGCAATCTTCTCATAATTTCCCTTCTTGGCCCAATACCACGCCGCCTGCTCTCTTATCTTTATGTCCAGGGGGCAGAGCCCCATTATGACTAATAGGGCCCCCCTGGAGATGTTCTATAGGCACCTACGGCTCTTAATACCATGCTTCTCTGGACTCTTCTCACGGCCATGGCGGGCACAACCCTCGTGAGCCTGTGCGCCCAGACACCCGAGCCATAGCCCACAACTGAGGTTAAGATACTATTGCGATGGAGTCTGATTAACTGTGGAGGAAGATGGAATCTTTTGTGGCCTATTGAGATGAGATTATTTAATATCTGAAGGGCTCTCGGGGTGACAGTATCAATGTGTTTTCCGAAGCTCCACCTCTCATCAATGATAACTCCCAGGTAGCGTGTCTCTCGTCGTCGGAGAACTGGTGTGCCGTCTATTCTGACTGTCGGGTTTCTGATAAGATGTCCTATTAGTAGTAGGTAGGTGGATTTACTGGGTGAAATCGTCATTTTAGTCGTGTGGCACCACTGTTGGAGTTTGTCTAATGCTGTCTCTATTTTCGGTTCAATGTCTTCGAGGCTACGACCACCGACGAACAGGAGGAGGTCATCCGCGTAGGCTATCACCTCTAGCACCTCATCAATTTGTTGCAATCTATCTAATGAAGGCTCCATATGGATGTCCCAGAAAAGGGGTCCTAAGACAGAACCTTGGGGACATCCTTTGGTAATTACCTTCCCAACTCTTTCGCTAGACGATGATAACCAGACCTTCCGATCCTTACAATTGCTCCTCAGGCAACCATATAGCGGCCCTGGACACTCTTTCTCTCGCAAGCAGGAGAAGAGCGAAGGCCACCATAGGTTGTCGAAGGCGCCACTGATATCCACCATGATGCCAACCATGCCCTAGAACTTAGAACTACTTAAACCTAACTAACCTAAGGAAGACACACACATCCATGCCCGAGGCAGGATTCGAACCTGCGACCGTAGCGGTCGCGCGGTTCCAGACTGAAGCGCCTAGAACCGCTCGGCCACTGCGGCCGGCGCCTGGGTTCGAACCGGCCTATTTTGAAGCGAGTGCCGACGCGCGTGCGCGCGGTCTCAATAGAGTTGAGTGGATAGGAGAGGACAGAAGGGCGGAGGCCGCAGGACGGTTTGCCCGTCATTCAGCGTCGTGCGTGGGTGTCAGGAGCGAGCGCCGAGTGTGTCGGCTGCCGATAGCTGCTGGGAGGGGGCGTTGGCGGCGGCGAGGTGCGGTGCGGTGCGGTGCGGTCTCTCCAATCAGCGGCGGCCGCGGGCCGCGAGGCTCCGATGTTTGCGACGGTCGCGTCGATGACTGCATCAGCAGGGCGCTCAGCCGGCGCTAGCGGTCGATTTCCAATTCCGGGCCGGACGGCTTGCGTCGCGTTGGCGCTAGCCGGCTAGCTGGCTGGCTGGCTGGCCGTGGGCCGGCAGCCGCGCAGCGCACTGTGTGTGTAAAACGTCGCCCGTGGGGGGGTCCGCAGCACCACACTCCAGCCCGATGGCGCTCATCCGCTTACGCTGGAACCCTCCCCGATATAATCCGAACGGCCCGAGCACTTCAGGGCGTGCTTCAGGCGAGCAGGTCAAAATGAAGTGATTCGTATCGCGAAATCCGGACCGTACGTCGTATAGCCTCATTGGGAATATACACTGAGTTGCGAAAGTATTCAGACAGCACGTAACGGAGAAAAATTTTACAGTTTGTCACATGAAAAAATACACAAATTGCACTTTGTTATATACGAGGGCTATCCACAAAGTACATTACGTTTTGGAATTAAAAATGAAGTATTGGAAATTTTTTTTATTATACACTCCTGGAAATTGAAATAAGAACACCGTGAATTCATTGTCCCAGGAAGGGGAAACTTTATTGACACATTCCTGGGGTAAGATACATCACATGATCACACTGACAGAACCACAGGCACATAGACACAGGCAACAGAGCATGCACAATGTCGGCACTAGTACAGTGTATATCCACCTTTCGCAGCAATGCAGGCTGCTATTCTCCCATGGAGACGATCGTAGAGATGCTGGATGTAGTCCTGTGGAACGGCTTGCCATGCCATTTCCACCTGGCGCCTCAGTTGGACCAGCGTTCGTGCTGGACGTGCAGACCGCGTGAGACGACGCTTCATCCAGTCCCAAACATGCTCAATGGGGGACAGATCCGGAGATCTTGCTGGCCAGGGTAGTTGACTTACACCTTCTAGAGCACGTTGGGTGGCACGGGATACATGCGGACGTGCATTGTCCTGTTGGAACAGCAAGTTCCCTTGCCGGTCTAGGAATGGTAGAACGATGGGTTCGATGACGGTTTGGATGTACCGTGCACTATTCAGTGTCCCCTCGACGATCACCAGTGGTGTACGGCCAGTGTAGGACATCGCTCCCCACACCATGATGCCGGGTGTTGGCCCTGTGTGCCTCGGTCGTATGCAGTCCTGATTGTGACGCTCACCTGCACGGCGCCAAACACGCATACGACCATCATTGGCACCAAGGCAGAAGCGACTCTCATCGCTGAAGACGACACATCTCCATTCGTCCCTCCATTCACGCCTGTCGCGACACCACAGGAGGCGGGCTGCACGATGTTGGGGCGTGAGCGGAAGACGGCCTAACGGTGTGCGGGACCGTAGCCCAGCTTCATGGAGACGGTTGCGAATGGTCCTCGCCGATACCCCAGGAGCAACAGTGTCCCTAATTTGCTGGGAAGTGGCGGTGCGGTCCCCTACGGCACTGCGTAGGATCCTACGGTCTTGGCGTGCATCCGTGCGTCGCTGCGGTCCGGTCCCAGGTCGACGGGCACGTGCACCTTCCGCCGACCACTGGCGACAACATCGATGTACTGTGGAGACCTCACGCCCCACGTGTTGAGCAATTCGGCGGTACGTCCACCCGGCCTCCCGCATGCCCACTATACGCCCTCGCTCAAAGTCCGTCAACTGCACATACGGTTCACGTCCACGCTGTCGCGGCATGCTACCAGTGTTAAAGACTGCGATGGAGCTCCGTATGCCACGGCAAACTGGCTGACACTGACGGCGGCGGTGCACAAATGCTGCGCAGCTAGCGCCATTCGACGGCCAACACCGCGGTTCCTGGTGTGTCCGCTGTGCCGTGCGTGTGATCATTGCTTGTACAGCCGTCTCGCAGTGTCCGGAGCAAGTATGGTGGGTCTGACACACCGGTGTCAATGTGTTCTTTTTTCCATTTCCAGGAGTGTATATAGAGATGAAAGCCACACTTCAATACTACTTTTCTACATAGTCGCTATTTAAATTAAGGCACTTATCGTAGTGATGGACGAGCTTGGAAATTCCTTCGTCGTAAAATTGGGCCGCCTGCGCCTTCAACCACGTGGTTACTTCTTCTTGAAGCTGTGCGTCGTCATCAAAACGCTGCATAGCCAACCACTTCTTCATTGCTGGGAATAAGTGGAAGTGGCTCGGTGCCAGGTCGGGACTGTACGGCGGATGAGGAAACGACTCCCACTGAAAAGATTCGAGAACTTCACGAGTGGCATTTGCCGTGTGTGCCCGGGCGTTGTCGTGAATCAGCAAGATATTTGAGCCCAACTTTCCCCTGCGCTTGTTTTGTATTTCTCTTCTGAGGTTGTGCAGAGTTTGGCAATATCTTTGAAAGTTTATTGTAGTGCCTCTTTGCAGGAAATCCACAAAAATTACATCTTTTCTGTCCCAAAAGACAGTCATTACGTGGTTGAAGGCGCAGGTGGCCGAATTTTACGACGAAGGAATTTCGAAGCTCGTCCATCGCTACGGTAAGTGCCTTAATTTAAATGGCAACTATGTAGAAAAGTAGTATTTAAGTGTGGATTTCATCTGTATATACAGGGCTATTACAAATGACTGAAGCGATATCATAAATTCACTGTAGCTCCATTCATTGACATATGGTCACGACACACTACAGATACGTAGAAAAACTCATAAAGTTTTGTTCCGCTGAAGCCGCACTTCAGGTTTCTGCCGTCAGAGCGCTCGAGAGCGCAGTGAGACAAAATGGCGACAGGAGCCGAGAAAGCGTATGTCGTGCTTGAAATGCACTCACATCAGTCAGAGATAACAGTGCAACGACACTTCAGGACGAAGTTCAACAAAGATTCATCAACTGCTAACTCCATTCGGCGATGGTATGCGCAGTTTAAAGCTTCTGGATGCCTCTGTAAGGGAAAATCAACGGGTCGGCCTGCAGTGAGCGAAGAAACGGTTGAACGCGTGCGGGCAAGTTTCACGCGTAGCCTGCGGAAGTCGGCGAATAAAGCAAGCAGGGAGCTAAACGTACCACAGCCGACGGTTTGGAAAATCTTACGGAAAAGGCTAAAGCAGAAGCCTTACCGTTTACAATTGCTACAAGCCCTGACACCCGATGACAAAGTCAAATGCTTTGAATTTTCGGCGCGGTTGCAACAGCTCACGGAAGAGGATGCGTTCAGTGCGAAACTTGTTTCCAATGATGAAGCAACATTTTTTTTAATGGTGACGTGAACAGACACAATGTGCGAATCAGGGCGGTAGAGAATCCTCACGTATTCGTGCAGCAAATTCCCAATTCACCAAAAGTTAACGTGTTTTGTGCAATCTCACGGTTTAAAGTTTACGGCCCCTTTTTCTTCTGCGAAAAAAACGTTACAGGACACGTGTGTCTGGACGTGCTGGAAAATTGGCTCATGCCACAACTGGAGACCGACAGCACCGACTTCATCTTTCAACAGTATGGTGCTCCACCACACTTCCATCATGATGTTCGACATTTCTTAAACAGGAGATTGGAAAACCGATGGATCGGTCGTGGTGGAGATCATGATCAGCAATTCATGTCATGGCCTCCACGCTCTCCTGACTTAACCCCATGCGATTTCCTTCTGTGGGGTTATGTGAAAGATTCAGTGTTTAAACCTCCTCTACCAAGAAACGTGCCAGAACTGCGAGCTCGCATCAACGATGCTTTCGAACTCATTGATGGGGACATGCTGCGCCGAGTGTGGTAGGAACTTGATTATCGGCTTGATGTCTGCCGAATCACTAAAGGTGCGCATATCGAACATTCGTGAATGCCTAAAAAAACTTTTTGAGTTTTTGTATGTGTGTGCAAAGCATTGTGAAAATATCTCAAATAATAAAGTTATAGTAGAGCTGTGAAATCGCTTCAATCATTTGTAATAACCCTGTAATAAAAAAAAATTCCAATGCTTTATTTATTTTTAATTCCAAAACGTAATATACTTTGTGAATAGCCCTCGTATTTGGGACTCTGGGTACGATGTCGTAACGTGAAACACGATTCAAATACGAAGAATTGTTGTTGGACATGTGTCTGGTACGTAATATTTCCTGAAAACGCCATGGGAAGGTTCTAACAACCCTACCACAACAAAGGTCAAAATTTAATAATGATTATGATGTTGCTCACGCTGCTAAATACTGCATTTTCGGGCAACAAAACACTTATCATGTGGCAGGTGACATTAGAGCACAGTTAATAAAGTCATTTCATGTAATAATGAATAAACTAGGCACTCATCTTTTCGTTTTTCCCACGCTGGTCTCGTTGTAAAATCATGGCTCAATCGTCGAAAATCTAGGTGGTGGGGATTCCAAGCTCGGATGCAAAGAGGCCTAGGTTCTATTCTGCTATATTCAAAAGTTTTGTAGATGCGCTTCACAAACCATTCTTGAAGATTAAACCTTTCAAAGTTAGGACAATGGTGATGTAAAAAAATAATCAGCACACTTCCTTTTTATTGCTTTTGTGGCAATATCACGTAACACACAAAACATAACTTCACAATACAAAACGTACTTGAATACATATTCCTCACTGTTAAAGTTCACATTTTATAGACTGACTAGAATATACGTCTTTCCAACGTAACGTCCAAGACTTGACTTTCTCAAGTTCCGACTCTCTAACTAACTAATAATAACCGCTTACGCGCCCAAATATGAAGTTACAAGTATGACAAAGATCATAGTGACAAAAGAAAGAATACACATAAGAATAATATCATTGCAACATAAACATATCGATGTATAAAAGTACCTCTACATTAATGAAATCAAATCTGAATGTTGTCTCAGAAATATGTAAACTACTTTACAGAAACACAGTAGAATATTACTGGTATCGAGAGGTTCAGATCAGGTGCCGTAATGGTTACGTAATTCAAGTACAATTACAAGGTGCAACAAAAGTATTTGGACAAAGGTGGACGACACGAGAGAATAGATCATTCCGAGACGCACAGAGGGTGAAGCGACTGCAGTGTGTCCGACATTTCCGCGAGACGATATCGATAATTAGTGAAAACGTAGCGCGAGCCTGTGCAGGTCGACGATGGGACGCAGAGCGATGTGTTCTACGTTCGAGCAAAGGCGACTTGTCGTTTATCATCACGCGAAGGGGAAAACCTGCAGGGAAATTGCCGCAATAGTGAACATGATGAAAAATATAGTTCACGACATTATTAAACGGTTCGAGAAAGAAGACCGATTGGAATTTCGTTGCCGTACAGGACGGCTACGGACATTTTCACAGGGAGACGAACGTGTGATTGTGCGAAAGGTACAACAGAATCCGAAAATATCTGCCACACGAATTGCAAGTGAGGTGGAGGGAGACCTCGGTATAAAAGTTCATCCCGAAACCGTGCGGAGAGTACTACGAGTATCGCAGTACCATGGTCGACTGGCACGCCGAAAGCCATTCATAAATGCAGTTAACCAGAAGAAACGTATGCAGTTTGCGAGGGAATACGCCGAATACGATCAGGCTTGGTGGAATAGCGTGATATTTTGCGACGAATGTAAATTTACATTATGGCAAAGCGACGGAAAGGCAACAGTGTGGCGAAAGACCAAAGAAGAGCTGAATGCCAGGAACCGCAAACCAACAGTAAAGTTTGGAGGTGGGAGCATCAAATGGTTCAAATGGCTGTGACCACTATGGGACTTAACATCTATGGTCATCAGTCCCCTAGAACTTTGAACTACATAAACCTAACTAACCTAAGGACAGCACACAACACCCAGTCATCACGAGGCAGAGAGAATCCCTGACCCCGCCGGGAATCGAACCCGGGCGTGGGAAGCGAGAACGCTACCGCACGACCACGAGATGCGGACTGGGAGCATCATGGTGTGGAGATGCATGTCCGGCAATGGTGTGGTGGCTTAGTGTTCACTGATGATACGATGAATGAGGAAGCGCATTTGAATATACTGCGAGGACATTTGAAGCAGAGTGCACGACATATAGGTTTTGCGAACGACTTTCATTTTTATCGGGATACTGATCTCTAGCATACCGCGCATATTGTACAAATGTGGTTGCTCTTCAATTGGCCGAAAGTATTGCATCCCCTTACCCGATCACCAGACCTTTACCCAATCGAACATTTGTGGGATAAATTTAAACGGACCCTCCGCACGGACAACATCTTTACGAAGGAGAACTTGAAAGAGGAACTGCGCCAAGAATGGGCAAATATAGGCCAAGATTTCACGAAAAAATTCATGGAAAGTATGCATAGTAGATTGGAGGAGGTATTGAAAATGAAAGGTGGACCCACAAGGTATTGAAATTTTCGTCGTAAAAGGAATGGACAAGGTACAGGGACACAGTACTAGAAGTGGCTAAAGAATGTCTTGGAACAGTAGTATGTAAAAGTAGGATGAAGCAAACAGCTTGGTGGAATGATACAGTCAAGGCAGCCTGTAAAAGGAAAAAGAAGACGTATCAAAAATGGCTACATACCAGAACCCAGGTAGACAGAGAAAGTTATGTTGAAGAAAGAAACAAAGCCAAACAGATAATTGCAGCATCCAAGAAGAAATCGTGGGAAGACTTTGGAAACAGGTTGGAGACTATGGGTCAAGCTGCTGGAAAACCATTCGGGAGTGTAATTAGCAGTCTTCGAAAGGGAGGTAAGAAGGAAATGACAAGTATTTTGGACAGGTCAGGAAAACTGCTGGTGAATCCTGTGGATGCTTGGGCAGATGGAGGGAATATTTTGAAGAGTTGCTCAATGTAGGTGAAAATGCCATCAGTAATGTTTCAGATTTCGAGGTAGAATGGGATAGGAATGATGATGGAAATAGGATCACATTTGAGGAAGTGGAAAAAATGGTCAATAGATTGCAGTGCAATAAAGCGGCTGGGGTGGATGAAATTAAGTCGGAACTCATCAAATACAGTGGAATGTCAGGTCTTAAATGGCTACACAGGATAATTGAAATGGCCTGGGAGTCGGGACAGGTTCCATCAGACTGCACAAAAACAGTAATCACACCAAGCTTTAAACATGGAAACAGAAAGGGTTGTAACAACTACAGAGGTATCTCTTTAATCAGCGTTGTGGGTAAAATCTTATCAGGTATCGTTGAAAGGAAAGTGCGAGTATTAGTTGAGGACCAATTGGATGAAAATCAGTGTGGGTTTAGGCCTCTTAGAGATTGTCAGGACCAGATCTTTAGCTTACGGCAAATAATGGAGAAGTGTTATGAGTGGAACAGGGAATTGTATCTATGCTTTATAGATCTAGAAAAGGCATATGACCGGGTTCCTAGGCGGAAGTTATTGTCTGTTCTACAAGATTATGGAATAGGAGGCAAACTTTTGCAAGCAATTAAAAGTCTTTACATGGATAGTCAGGCAGCAGTTAGAGTTGACGGTAAATTGAGCTCATGGTTCAGAGTAGTTTCAGGGGTAAGACAAGGCTGCAACCTGTCTCCACTGTTGTTCATATTATGTTGAAAACAATAGACTGGCTGGGTGAGATTAAGACATGTGAACACAAAATAAGCAGTCTTGTATATGCGGATGACTTAGTTGTGATGACAGATTCGATTGAAAGTTTGCAAAGTAATATTTCAGAGCTAGATCAGAAATGTAAGGACTATGGTATGAAAATTAGCATCTCCAAAACGAAAGTAATGTCAGTGGGAAAGAAATATAAACGGATTGAGTGCCAAATAGGTGGAACAAAGTTAGAACAGGTGGACGGTTTGAAGTACTTAGGAAGCATATTCTCACAGGATGGCAACGTAGTAAAAGAACTGAAAGCGAGGTGTAGCAAAGCTAATGCAGTGAGCGCTCAGCTACGATCTACTCTCTTCTACAAGAAGGAAGTCAGTACCAAGACTAAGTTATCTGTGCACCGTTCAATCTTTCGACCAACTTTGTTGTATGGGAGCGAAAGCTGGGTGGACTCAGGTTACCTTATCAACAAGGTTGAGGTTACGGATATGAAAGTAGCTAGGATGATTGCAGGTACTAGTAGATGGGAACAATGGCAGGAGGGTGTCCACAATGAGGAAATCAAAGAAAAACTGGGAATGAACTCTATAGATGTAGCAGTCAGGGAGAACAGGCTTAGATGGTGGGGTCATGTTACACGCATGGGAAAAGCAAGGTTACCCAAGAGACTCATGGATTCAGCAGTAGAGGGTAGGAGGAGTCGGGGCAGACCGAGGAGAAGGTACCTGGATTCGGTTAAGAATGATTTTGAAGTAATAGGTTTAACATCAGAAGAGGCACCAATGTTAGCACTGAATAGGGGATCATGGAGGAACTGTGTAAGGGGGGCTATGCTCCAGACTGAACGCTGAAGGGCATAATCAGTCTTAAATGATGATGGTGATGATGATGATGATGACTTATGAACATTCATTGGACAGTGTCCGAATACTTCTGTAGCAGCAGGGTGTGCAGGATGTTTCATGTTTGTTGTTAATTTTTCTGTTATTTATGTTTTGGAAACGAAATAATACAATAATTCTTTTGTAATTAATGTTATTACGCATATATATTTCTAATAAATATGTTTGGGTTTCATAGTGTTTCTCGAGTACTCATTGTGAAACTTCCCACTGTCCGAATACTTTTGCGACTGAGTGTAGCAAGCGCCTACGAAGGGTACGCAGTTTTAAAGAGCGTACTTCACTGGAAAAGATTAAAATAAAGTAATTAATGTGACACAGTTGTGCCATGGGGTCCTGCCGTGCTCTGATTTCAAAAATCCCGCTACCTACCGCCCGCGGCGCTGTCTATATAAGTGGCGCCCTCTTGCGGATGTTTCCGCAACCTGAAGTTTATAGCGGCCAGGGAGAGGGTCACCGGCATCGACCACACATATAATAGACTCGCTCTGTCGTCATTTTCGTGGCTCCTACATCTCTGGGCTAAGGTCACGTGAATGTTGGCAAATCATGGTTGTTTCGTGTTGCTCTTATGGCTGTACTCAGCGTTTTGTCGGGGGAAATGGCATTACATTTCACGTGTTAGTGTTTCTATGATAGTGCAGATGCGTTTTTTGAAATCTGCTGAAGTGACTTTTATATGTTTTTTTACACTTGAAATAGAGTATCACGTAAATTAAAGTGTTGAAAGTGATGCCTGTAAAGTCAGACTCATATTACGTTTTGTAAAATATCTGCGAGAATTCGGTTACAGAAGTTAAGTATAACTGTTTCTCGTTCCTACTCATAGGTTCCCTAAGGATGAAAACTGAAGGCAGCTTTGGATACAGGCCCTGAAACGGAAAAACTGTAAGCCATCTGCACATACGCGCCTTTTTGTATATACAAGTGAGATTATAATAAGGTAAGAGCACCTATAGTTGATATATGAAGAGACATTTTTTCTACCTTCTAATTCTATGAAATAAATGTAGGCTCCAAAATTATTTTCTGGAAGTTCAAAGTCTCACCTTTCATCTAATATATATATTTTTTTAAATTGATAGTTTAAACTTTTGTAAAAATAGTAGGAACTGAACCTCTGAAGTGCACCTAAAAGTGATACTCTGAAATTGACCCGCTCCTAAAGTCGACAATTTTGGCACCTATAGTTGACATAATTCCCATATCCCATTTTCTTTTATAAGTGAGTAGAGCTCAAAACGCGGCAAATCCAATGTTTAAAGTTTTGACACGAGCCCACTCTTACTGTTTAAAAGAATTTTAACTACATTTTACTTTAATTGATAGTTTATAGTAATTTCGTCCCGCTGCCCACCAGAGGGGCGTTCGATGCATTTGTTAGATTTTATAAATGGTACTGTGAACAAATCCAGGTCAAATGTAGTTCTGACATAATTTTACGCAAATAAAAAATTAATTTTTGTTGGAAGCGTTTGGTAGTCAATTGAGAAATGTGGGTAAAATACGATGCAAACATAGGAAGGCAGACCGCTGATTTGAAATCCCGCCACGTATTGCCAACGTCACGTGGTCTATGTTGGAGCCACACCAGCTCTATAGCTTCTACACAGCAAGGCCAGTCTACTAGTATCCATGGTCGAAGGTCACCACTCGCGTGACGTGCAGGCCTGCCAACCCCAAATTTTTTTTATATCTTCCGCATGGAACACGCCTGTCTCATCACTGACTACTGGTGTTAGACACATACGGTTGCTGTCAACAAGTATGGGCCTGAAGATGATGATGTAACAACATCGAAACTAGTTGCCAATAAAACCAACACCTTAATCCAGTTGGAGGAATTTCGCTATTTTTTAACATATATTGTACTAGCTGACGTCCCAAGTCTTCCGTTTAAATTATGGATATACGAAGATCAAATTTTTTTTGGTTTCGTCTCGTCAGTCTTCTGACTGATGTGATTCAGCCCGCTATGAATTCCCCTTACGTGTCGATCCTTCATTTCAGAGTGACAAGTACAACGACGTCGTTAATTATTTGCTGGATGTATTCCAATCTCTATCTTCCTCTACAGTTTTTGACTTCTTCAGCTCCCTCTAGTACCATGGAAGTTATTCCCTGGTGTCTTAACACATGCCATATCATCCTAACCCTTCTCCATATCATTCTTTTCAACATAATCTTTCTTCACCGATTCTGCACATTACACCTTATTCCACACCTTACCAGTCTACCTAATTTTCAAAGTTCTTCTGTAGCGCAATATCTTAAATGCTTCGACACTCTTCTTTTCCGCTTTCCCCACAGTCCTGTTTCGCTACCATACAATGCTGTGCTTCAAACACACATTTTCAGAAAACTCTTCCTCAGACTTAGCCTAATGCTTGATACTACTAGACCTCTCTTGCCAGATATGCCCTTTTTGCCCTTTTGTGCTGCTGATGACCTCCTTGCTCCGTCCATCATAGGTTATTTTCTTCTCAATCCACATTCTGTACTCAATGCGGTCTAAGGCGCTGCAGTCATGGACTGTGTGGCTGGTCCCGGCGGAGGTTCAAGTCCTCGCTCGGGTATGGGTGTGCGTGATTGTCCTTAAGATAGTTTAGGTTAAGCAGTGTCTAAGCTTAGGGACAGATGACCTTAGCAGTTGAGTCCCATGAGATTTCACACACATTTGAACATTTTCTTTGTACTCAATGGACTGTTCATTCCATACAGCAGATCACGCAATTCTTCTTCACTTTCACTCATGATAGCAATGTCATTAGCGATTGGTATCATTGATATCCTTCCACCTTGAATTTTAATCCCACTCTTGAACATTTCTTTTATTTCCGCCATTGCTTCCTCCACGTGTGAACTTCACAGTGGAGACGAAAGGCTCTATCCCTCTCTAACAGTCTTTTTAATCTGAGCACTTTGTTCATGGCCTGCCAGTCTCATAGTTCCCTCTTGTTCCTTACACGTTTTGTACGTTTTCCGTCTTCGCCTAGACCTTGCACCTATTTTTCTCAGAATTTCAAACGTCTTCCACCATTTTAGAATACCGAACAATTTTTCATGGTCGACAAATCCTCTGAACGTTCCTTCTCTTCAGTCTTTGTTCCACAAGGAACTGAAGCGTCAGAATTGCCTCTCTGCTGCCTTTACCACTAGTAAATCTGATAATACGGGCAGCCTTCAACGGTTCTGGTGGTAGATTTTCCTCTTTGCAGGTGTTTCGAAGCTTTGCCAGGTTTCCACCGTAAAGAGACGTTTCAAATGAGATAATCTCGTGTGTCTTGTGTGTGAAACGTTTGAAAGTTTACTCCTCGAAAGTTTATTCGCGATGCTTTGTCCTGTCAGCTGTACACTGCGGTCTAAGTAGCGCATTCCGATTGAAATCCAATCTAACAGCGATTGCATTGCTTGTGCAGCCAGAGCAACGAAACATACACAGGCTTAGATGGTATGCGGAATGCCCTTGGAAGTAGGACTGTGTTTTCTCTCCGCTGCCACATGGCTTGGTAACCTCCTTATTTAGTAGGAACGTACTGGCTAGTTTCCGTTATGTTCTGTCAGCATCAGGTTTGGGTTTGTTTTCTACGGCATACTCCGAAAAGTTATTGTCAGAGTGAGTCTATGGTGAGTTTGGTTGCCGTATGCGTCCCTGGTCAATACTGTATCACGTGCCTCCGTTAGCTGACTGGTCAGCGCGGCGGAATGCCACGCCAAGGGGCCCGGGTTCGATTCCCGGCTGGGACTGGAGATTTTCTCCGTTCAGTGACTGAGTGTTGTATTGCCTTCTTCATCCTTTCATCCACATCTCCAACGCGCAAGTCGCCCGTTGAGGCGTCGCATGCAGTAAGTACAGGGTGTTTCAAAAATGACCGGTATATTTGAAACGGCAATAAAAACTAAACGAGCAGCGATAGAAATGCACCGTTTGTTGCAATATGCTTGGAACAACAGTACATTTTCAGGCGGACAAACTTTCGAAATTACAGTAGTTACAATTTTCAACAACAGATGGCGCTGCAAGTGATGTGAAAGATATAGAAGACAACGCAGTCTGTGGGTGCGCCATTCTGTACGTTGTCTTTCTGCTGTAAGCGTGTGCTGTTCACAATGTGCAAGTGTGCTGTAGGCAACATGGTTTATTCCTTAGAACAGAGGATTTTTCTGGTGTTGGAATTCCACCGCCTAGAACACAGTGTTGTTGCAACAAGACGAAGTTTTCAACGGAGGTTTAATGTAACCAAAGGACCGAAAATCGATACAATAAAGGATCTGTTTGAAAAATTTCAACGGACTGGGAACGTGACGGATGAACGTGCTGGAAAGTTAGGGCGACTGCGTACGGCAACCACAGAGGGCAACGCGCAGCTAGTGCAGCAGGTGATCCAACAGCGGCCTCGGGTTTCCGTTCGCCGTGTTGCAGCTGCGGTCCAAGTGACGCCAACGTCCACGTATTGTCTCTTGCGCCAGAGTTTACCCCTCTATCCATACAAAATTCAAACGCAGCAACCCCTCAGCGCCGCTACCATTGCTGCACGAGAGACATTCGCTAACGATATAGTGCACAGGATTGATGATGGCGATATGCATGTGGGCAGATTTTGGTTTACTGACGAAGCTTATTTTTACCTGGACGGCTTCGTCAATAAACAGAACTGGCGCATATGGGGAACCGAAAAGCCCCATGTTGCAGTCCCATCGTCCCTGCATCCTCAAAAAGTACTGGCCTGGGCCGCCATTTCTTCCAAAGGAATCATTGGCCCATTTTTCAGATCCGAAACGATTACTGCATCACGCTATCTGGACATTCTTCGTGAATTTGTGGCGGTACAAACTGCCTTAGACGACACTGCGAACACCTCGTGGCTTATGCAAGATGGTGCCCGGCCACATCGCACGGCCGACGTCTTTAATTTCCTGAATGAATATTTCGATGATCGTGTGATTGCTTTGGGCTATCCGAAATATACAGGAGGCGGCGTGGATTGGCCTCCCTATTCGCCAGACATGGACCCCTGTGACTTCTTTCTGTGGGGACACTTGAAAGACCAGGTGTACCGCCAGAATCCAGAAACCATTGAACAGCTGAAGCAGTACATCTCATCTGCATGTGAAGCCATTCCGCCAGACACGTTGTCAAAGGTTTCGGGTAATTTCATTCAGAGACTACGCCGTATTATTGCTATGCATGGTGGATATGTGGAAAGTATCGTACTATAGAGTTTCCCAGACCGCAGCGCTATCTGTTGTTGAAAATTGTAACTACTGTAATTTCGAAAGTTTGTCCGCCTGAAAATGTACTGTTGTCCCAAGCATATTGCAACAAACGGTGTATTTCTATCGCTGCTCGTTTAGTTTTTATTGCCGTTTCAAATATACCGGTCATTTTTGAAGCATCCTGTACTTGCCCTCGGCGGCCGAACATGGCGGACTGGGGGACTCCCGGCCCACAATGTCGTACGCTCATTTCCACTGTATCACATGTTCTGGAATCAGTTTTAGCTCCATCGTCAGAGGTTCCGGTATGGGTGTGATCGGTGATTGGGTACACTTGTCGTGTGTGGTTATGGTACTCTAACTGCATGAAGATTGGTAGCTTATAGTCTGTCGGTGTGGTGTCTTGTAGTAGCTGTAGCGTTTTGAGGTCTTGGCTGGCATGTCTGAAATCTGCTACCACATCTATGTGGTGTGATACGAGTAGCGACCACACTGACGAGGGAATAAGATTTCCAAGCCATCTGAGAGTCGCTGGTAGGAAGTCACGCGTGTTTTCTGTGTCGAATCCGTGTTGAACTGTGTTCATGTATCAGCTCTACTGGAGAATTAAATAGACGATCAATAGAAAATCTTCAGTTTCAACGAAATACATTTTTCGGGAATAGCTGGATCGGTTTCTTGCTTTTGGCGAGCGTGTTAGCTTCGAGCACCCTAAGTGCGACAGTATTGTTTGCAATAGCAAATCGGATCTCGTAAAATTAAATAGCAAGCAGCTTCTGAAAGATTAGAGTTCGTAGTGTACTCAGTAAAACAGCCGTAACGCTGGCTAAACAGACATCGGCTAAGCAGTTTATTCGCCTTCATAGACTCAGACACACCAGCACTTCCAATCTAAACGCTGTCAAGAACATAAGAACTAGTACAAAATTAAATGTGACAATGTTTGAACAAAAGTGGGTGATTATCCTCACTTAGACAAACTTACATGAATACATGCGTGTTAACAGGTCGCGGCTAGAAAGAGGAAAAAATTAAGAAGGAAGTAACAAGTATGTCAGACAAAAGCGGAATATTGCTTTCGAAATTTAACTTTCCTACTAAAATAATTACTCCAGACTTAACGCATTATGACGGTATGTTTCACATACATGAGTCTTTTCTGCATCACAAATAAAACATGCATAGACTATTACATTTGCCTAAGAAAATACGTAGTTTTATCCAAGCAACATAAAGAAGAAAATTACTGATACATTGTTATACGTTTTATTTGTCTAGTGTTCCCATCGTCATTTTGACATTACTTGCGTGTTGATCTTCGTGTGGCTTCAGGATCACCATTGTGTATTTTGATTTCTTCAAACGAACGAGGCACTTGTTGCTTGTTTTGTGAGCATTTTGCATACTGTTCCGTGTTGTTTCTTTCTTACTGAGGTCCTTATTTTTATTAGGTTGAGCCCTCCCTTTTGTTTTGTAGGGAACAACGGGCGTGCGTTCGTTTTCGACGTGGTCTACGTTCCTTGGTGGCTGTCTTAATCTTTCATTTACCAAGTCCTACACCGGGAACTGTTCTAATTTATTTAGTAATAAATGGGTCTAGAACAAGGTTAGCATTAAGCCCACCATTATATGTTAGGATTTTCTGTTAGTCTGGCTACTGCTTTCCGAGATATGTAGTGGTTAGCTCCCAATCATAATTTACAAATCAAGTTTATGCTACGACTATTTCCAATTAGCTAAACCATAGATTATGATAAGAGCCTAGTGGAATACTTATAAGTGATGTCACGCTCATTAATGTGACACTGTGAAAGCTCTAGCTTAAGTAGGTTTGTGTGTAGCTCAGAGATTTTCTTTTCTTAGCCACCAGCCTTCGAACTGGTTTTATGCGGCTAGACACGGGCTCCTATGCTGCACATTCTGTTCATCTCGGAGTAGCACTTCAACCAATTTCCTGAAAGTATTGTAATCTGTCATCGTCTACAGTTCTTTATCCTCTAATCTCCAGTACCCCTTTATTACTAACTGGGAATGTGGGAGAACATTAAATATGTAACTGCTTGACTGTGAAGTCTTGTGTCTTACCCACTGAGTATGTTGCTTCTACGTTATCATTGGGACCAGTAATTTTATTTAAGGGGCTCCGGAACGCCCTATACTTGCAATGTTAAAATAACGCTTATAAATTACATCTTTCCTCACAAAGTATTTGAGGTAGGAAGTTGAACTTTTTACAGATTATTTATTGGAATATGGGCTACAACTTAACACAGGGATTTTACAAAATTTTAGTTCAGTTATTAAAGATGATTTTTTTTAAATTGTAATGAAAATTCACAATATTTTTTTGCAATTTTTTATTTATATATTCAAAAATATACAGTTTTTTGGAAAAAGGCTGTGTTAAATTATGCAGAAGGTACTGTGTAACATTTACTGAAAGTTTGAAACAAATTTGTTTGGAAGATCCTTAGAAAACATGTAATTAGTATGAGAAAATAAAAGTTTTGGGAATCGAGCGACAAAGATTGGATTAACTTTTTAGTGCATTCCAGGTCCATAGGATGGATTATCTTCATCCTCTGCAAACTCCTCCTCCAGCTTCCTCTTGTTCCTCCTCCTGTTTACTCTTGCTTGTATTTCTAGACTCTTTACAGCCCTGTCTGCAGCCCGAAGGCGTTCCTTGTCTAAAGCAAGCATCGCTCGTACCATGTTAGAACCTATCTTCATTCCCATATTTCTAAATACCTTGCACCTTACAATGTTGCCATCATTGAAAGTCGCAACAGCAACTTTACTTTTACTCATTATTATACTTCAACAAAACAGAGACTCAAGAAACAGAATTAATTACGAATATTTTCGAGATAACGACAGAGTAAATAAACATGAAACAATCGACAATCACACCAGCGATATATATTGAACCATCACAGGTTAGCCACAACACATACTTTATCTCACATCACTAAAATGTACCTGATGAACACGGACGTTAATAATAACACCATTTGACAGCAGTTTAACAGCGCCACAGTGGGTCACGCCCATGTAGACCACATTTCAAAAAAAATTTAAAAATAGTTGTAGTCTTCGGAATTGAATAAATTATATATCTATTAAAAGGTAATAGTCTGCAAATTCAGAAAACGCAAAAAAGTAAAAATTGAACTTTTCATGATTTTGAGCCTTTCCGGAGCCCCTTAATGAGTTTTTCATTAGTCTGATGCAATTGCATTTTCCTGGAGACGTACAAGTCTCAACTTTATCTTCGATAAGGATAGTCGCAGAAGTAATGAATTAAAATGTTTGACAACGCCAGGACTTGAACCGCCGTCTCCGGATTACTATGTAGACGTGCCAACCACTGTGTCATTGTGCTTCACACAGTTGCAGGGAATACCCTAGTGCATTGCGTGAGCCGTGTAGGGTAGCCGTGCGGTCTGGGACGACTTGCCACGGTTCGCGTCCTCCCTCGGGCATTGGTGTGTGTGTTTTGTCCTTGGCGTAAATTAGTTAAATGAAGTAGAGTATAAGCCTAGGGAACGATGACCTCAGCAGTTTCGTCCTATAGGAACTTACCACAAATTTCCAAAATTTCCACTGCGTGTTGAGGTTAGTGTTAGGGAAGGCACTGAAGTAGAGGAGTCTGTACACTGGTGTGAGCGACAGTGCAATGCTGCTGGAATGGTGGGCACATCTGCAGAGTAAACAGGAGACCTGGGTTCAGGTCACAGCATTGGCAGAAATTCTAATTCATTACTTAAGTTTCTACCGTTAGCGAACTTTCGTGATAAAGTTTTAGGACAATGTTCACAGTACAAAGAGCTATGGCAAGAAGGGCATTCCTGGTGAAAACAGGTCTATTAGTATCAGACTTAAGTCTTAACTTGAGGAACAAGTTTCTGAGAAAGTACGTTTGGATTACAGTATTGTGTTATAGTGAAACATCGACAGTCGGAAGGCCGGAGTGGAATAGCATCGAAGCATTTGAGATGTGGTGCTACAGAGAAATATTGGTAGACTGGTAAGGTAAAAAATGAGGAAGTTCACCGTAAAATCGGCGAGGAGAGCGACGTATGGAAAACACTGGCAACAAGAAGGGACGTCAGGGCCTTCCATGTTACTACAGGGAGTTGTAGAGGATAAAAACAGAAGAAGAAGACAGAGATTGGAATACATCCACTTCTAAGACGGAAAAGTTGGAACAGGAGTAGAATTCGTGGCTGGCCACACGAGACTAGTCAAAAGGCACATCTTATTCGCATATTCTCCCACTGCATTCACACTTTTTGCTGGGTGAGAAGAATCATTCCAAAAGATCTGCACGCTGTAAAACAGAACCGAAGAAAGTACTTTATTTTACAAAATACCTTTACAGTTCTTCTCCATTGTTGCTTAGGATAGCTCCCCAATAATTTGGCAACTTCCGTATTCCGGATAGGGCACTTTCATTGTTGAGCTGCCTGATTACTAGGGCCACCTCACTAGATGTTTCATCAGTTGTATCGAAATGTTTTTCACGGAGTTGTTAGTTTAGTTACCGAAACCAGTCAAACAAGGTCTGGTGGGATGATTTTTCCATCCATACTTATCAAGCGTTTCCCTCAATGGTAGAGCAATGTACGGTCTTGAAACATTTTGAAAAATGAGGACACCAGCTAAACCATTGCAGGTTTCTTTGAAAAATTTCGGGTGCAAAAATTTTTGCAGGTAGCGCTTGTAGTAAGTGCCTCTTACAGACTCCCTCTACGGCACTGTATTTGTAGCTATGAATCCATTCTTGTCAAAATCAGAGATCATCATCAGTCTCACCTTTTATTGTTGGCGGCAGGATATTTTCGGGCCTGGAGAGTCGGAACTTCTCCACTGTGACGACTGAGACTTCAACTCTTTCTTAAAATCTCGTGTCCAGATATCATGAAATTCAACAGTTCTTTTCGAAAGTGTTCTCCTTCTGTGCGATACCGTTGAAGCAATTATTTGGCTAAACTTTTGCAACCTGCTTTCTGCTGCTCATTCAGACCTCGAGATCTGCCATTTCCTAACACGTTTTTCGTCAATCCTCTCTCAAAATGTCATTAAAATTGCCTGGGGAGATGTAGTCTGTTGCAGTTGAGGACGGGTTTTCTTCAGTACTTACCCGACCTTCACGGAAACGGCCAAACTACGACGATACTCTGCTACGATCCACGCATACGTAATAATCACACATGCGCAGTATGCAAGACTTTTGAAATGTCCCTCGTGCTACGCATCTATGACAGTAAAATGGAGACATATACGTTACAGTCGCTCGAAAATCTCAAGATAATACCCTCTTTGATTTGACGGTAGTTCCCACAACGGACGAAAAATAGCTTCATTATTCAGCCACATATGCGTAAAAGAAGAAACTGATAGCACAACACAAATTAACAATGTAATGGTTGCTACTCACCTGTAATGTCAAAACTGTATTATTATTTCTTTAAAGTCAGTACCTACATTAGACTGTTTTTTATTTCCAGTGTTACATTTACACAATCGTGATTTCGACTTTAAAGTGCCATTATGTAGTGTTTTTATGTTAGACAGTGCCATCTTATGCACTGTATAACATTAAAACACGGAAGTAATATCCGGCATTCCCCAAGGAAGTGTTATAGGCCCTCTATTGTTCCTGATCTATATTAACGACATAGGAGACTATCTGAGTAGCAGTCTTAGATTGTTTGCAGATGATGCTGTCATTTACTGTCTTGTAAAGTCATCAGATGATCAAAACGATTTGCAAAATGATTTAGATAAGATATCTGTATGGTGCGAAAAGTTCGAAAAATAAAGAAAAGTGCGAAGTTATTCACATGAGTACTAAAAGAAGTCAGCTAATTTCGATTACGCGATAAGTCACAGAAATCTGAGGGCTGTAAATTCAACTAAATACTTACGGAATACAATTACAAATAACCTAAAGTGGAACGATCACATAGATAATATTGTGGGTAGAGCAAACGAAAGACTGCGATTCATTGGCAGAACACTTAGAAGGTGCAACAGGTCTACCAAAGAGACTGCTTACACCACGCTTGTCCGCCATATTCTGGAGTACTGCTGTGCGGTGTGGGATCCGCATCAGGTGGGTCTGACGGATGACATCGAAAAAGTACAAAGAAGGGCAGCTCGTTTTGTATTATCGCGAAACAGGGGAGATAGTGTCACAGACATGATTCGTGAATTGGAGTAGCAGTCATTAAAACAAAGGCGTTTTTCATTGCGACGGGATCTTCTCATGAATTTTTAATCACCAGTTTTCTCCTCCGATTGCGAAAACATTCTGTTGGCACCCACCTACATAGGGAAAATTGATCATCACGATAAAGTAAGAGAAATCAGGGCTCGCACGGAAAAATTTAAGTGCTCGTTTTTCCCGCATGCCGTTCGAGAGTGGAACGGTACAGAGACAGAATGAAGGTGGTTCATTTAACCCTCTGCCAGGCACTTTATTGTGAATAGCAGAGTAACCACGTAGATGTAGATGTAGATAATGCCACTTTAAAGCCGAAATCATGATCATGTAAATGTAACACTGCAAATAAAAAACAATCTAATGGCGGTACTGACTTTTAAAGAAATATATTATGACTGTGGCGCCACATTATGAAAAACTTGTTATATGTATTATTATTATTATTATTATTATTATTATTATTATTATTAATAGAGGGACAAGATACTGGCAGACTGCAGTCTTCCAGTTTGTTTCAGTTCTGGAACGGGGATCCCGTGATGAAGTGAGGTACAGATATTTAATCTTGGGATCTTTTAAATCGGAGTGAAGGGTATGGGTGAAACAAGTGTCGGTAGGGAGAGAAACAACAAGTTTGTAACATGTCTCAATGTAGAGAGAGAGCTTTCTTTTCTGAAAAAGAGTTGTAGATAACATTGTGCAGGTTCAATGAGAATTGATTCATCGTTCTGTACGAAAATCTCCTTAGAAATAAGCAGTGCCAACTGTTTTATTACCTGATTAAAGTTAGAGATTTAATACTGCACACACAGACTCTAGGTAATAATTTATATTTTGTCATTTAAAAAATAGAAGAGATGAAAGAAAATTAAGTTTCAGTATAAGGTTTGGTAAGGCGCCAGTGTTGGTGAAGATGGAGGGAGGGGCTGGGGGAATTGGGTACTAACTATTATCTGGCTACACTTAAGGCTAATAGCCACACAAGGTTTGGGGCCCACTGGTCTAGATTCATGCTTGCCAGAAAAGGCGGCGGTAATTTTACAGGGGAGCTACGGACGCAGCGGCGTCGGCGCGTGTTATTGCGGTCGTGGAAGGGGTAATGCGTTGGCGGCCTTTTGAGAGGGCCCGCTTATCGGCAGCTCATTATCACCAACCAAGCCCTGCTACGCCGCACCCTCTTCCTCCCCCACCCCCTGCCACCCACCCAGCCACACCCGCTTTCCGCCCATTCACGAGAGGGTGTGCCTCTAATGAGGTGACCAACGGCCGCAATAATTGGGGCCTGCGCTGATGGGGGTTGGGGTAGGGGGTTCGGAACGGAGCAGTGCAAACAACGGCGCTCTCCATGCCGTATTATCCGCTCGCTCTCGGCGCGTACAGTGGCTGCGGGAGGACCGGGGAAAGGAAAAAATCAGGACGATCGGATGTGCGGCAGCGTCATTCATCCCTGACCGCGTTTGTTTGTGGGTGACGCGACCGGGCACCAAGACCTCCGATACTAAACACATTGTCTTATACAGAGTGTCGGGACACCACTATGTACGGCGGAATTTCCCACTACATGTCAAGTACACTACTGGCCATTACAATTGCTACACCACGAAGATGACGTACTACAGATGCGAAATTTAACGGACAGGAAAAACATGCTGTGATATGCAAATGATTATCTTTTCAGAGCATTCACAGAAGGTCGGCTCCGGTGGCGACACCTACAAAGTGCTGACATGAGTGAAGTTTCCAACCGATTTCTCATACACAAACAGCAGTTGGCCTGCGGTGCCTGGTGAAATGTTGTTGTGATGCCGCGTGTAAGGAGGAGAAATGCGTACCATCACGTTTCCGACTTTGTTAAAGGTCGGATTGTAGCCTATCGCGATTGCGGTTTATCGTATCGCGACATTGCTGCTCGCGTTGGTCGAGATCCAATGACAGTAAGCAGAATATGGAATTGGTGGGTTCAGGAGAGTAATACGGATCGCCGTGCTGGATCCCAACGGCCTCGTATCACTAGCAGTGCAGATGACAGGCATCTTATCCGCATGGCTGTAACGAATCGTGCATCCTCGTCTCGATCCCTGAGTCAACAGATGGGGCCGTTTCCAGGACAACAACCATCTGGACGAACAGTTCGACGACGTTTGCAGCAGCATGGACTATCAGCTCGGAGACCATGGCTGCGGTTACCCTTGACGCTGCAGGAGCACCTGGGTGCATGAATGGCAAAACATAGGTTCCGTTTGCAGCATCATGATGGTCGCATCCGTGTTTCGCGACATCGCGGTGAACGCACAATGGAAGCGCGTATTCGTCATCGCCATACTGGTGTATCACCCGGCGTGATGGTATGGGGTGCCATTGGTTACACGTCTCGGTCACCTCTTGTTCGCATTGACGGCACATTGAACTGTGGAAGTTACATATCAGATGTGTTACGACCCGCGTCTCTACCCTTCAGCCGGCCGGAGTGGCCGTGCGGTTCTAGGCGTTACAGTCTGGAACCGGGCTCTCGCTACGGTCGCAGGTTCGAATCCTGCTTCGGGCATGGATGTGTGTGACGTCCTTAGGTTAGTTTGGTTTAATTAGTTCTAAGTTCTAGGCGACTGATGACCTCAGAAGTTACGTCGCACAGTGCTCAGAGCCATTTTCTACCCTTCATTTGATCGCTGCGAAACCTTACATTTCAGCAGGATAATGCACGATCGCATGTTGCAGGGCCTGCACGCGCCTTTCTGGATACAGAAAATGTTCGACTGCTGCCCTGGCCTGCACATTCTCCAGATCTCTCACCAATTGAAAAAGTTTGGTCAATGGTGGCCGAGCAACTGGCTCGTCACAATACGCCAGTCACTACTCTTGATGAACTGTAGTATAGTGTTGAAGCTGCATGGGCAGCTGCACCTGTACACGAAATCCAAGCTCTGTCTGGCTCAATGCCAAGGCGTATCAAGACCGTTATTACGGCCAGAGGTGGTTGTTCTGGGTACTTTCTCAGGATATATGCACCCAAATTGCGTGAAAATGTAATCACATGTCAGTTCTAGTATAATATATTTGTCCAATGAATACCCGTATATCATCTGCATTTCTTCTTGGTGTAGCAATTTTAATGGCCAGTAGTGTATAAAGCGAAGCGGTGTATTGATTTGTCTGTTGAGAAGTACACTCCTGGAAATGGTAAAAAGAACACATTGACACCGGTGTGTCAGACCCACCATACTTGCTCTGGACACTGCGAGAGGGCTGTACAAGCAATGATCACACGCACGGCACAGCGGACACACCAGGAACCGTGGTGTTGGCCGTCGAATGGCGCTAGCTGCGCAGCATTTGTGCACCGCCGCCGTCAGTGTCAGCCAGTTTGCCGTGGCATACGGAGCTCCATCGCAGTCTTTAACACTGGTAGCATGCCGCGACAGCGTGGACGTGAACCGTATGTGCAGTTGACGGACTTTGAGCGAGGGCGTATAGTGGGCATGCGGGAGGCCGGGTGGACGTACCGCCGAATTGCTCAACACGTGGGGCGTGAGGTCTCCACAGTACATCGATGTTGTCGCCAGTGGTCGGCGGAAGGTGCACGTGCCCGTCGACCTGGGACCGGACCGCAGCGACGCACGGATGCACGCCAAGACCGTAGGATCCTACGCAGTGCCGTAGGGGACCGTACCGTCACTTCCCAGCAAATTAGGGACACTGTTGCTCCTGGGGTATCGGCGAGGACCATTCGCAACCGTCTCCATGAAGCTGGGCTACGGTCCCGCACACCGTTAGGCCGTCTTCCGCTCACGCCCCAACATCGTGCAGCCCGCCTCCAGTGGTGTCGCGACAGGCGTGAATGGAGGGACGAATGGAGACGTGTCGTCTTCAGCGATGAGAGTCGCTTCTGCCTTGGTGCCAATGATGGTCGTATGCGTGTTTGCCGCCGTGCAGGTGAGCGCCACAATCAGGACTGCATACGACCGAGGCACACAGGGCCAACACCCGGCATCATGGCGTGGGGAGCGATCTCCTACACTGTCCGTACACCACTGGTGATCGTCGAGGGGACACTGAATAGTGCACGGTACATCCAAACCGTCATCGAACCCATCGTTCTACCATTCCTAGACTGACAAGGGAACTTGCTGTTCCAACAGGACAATGCACGTCCGCATGTATCCCGTGCCACCCAACGTGCTCTAGAAGGTGTAAGTCAACTACCCTGGCCAGCAAGATCTCCGGATCTGTCCTCCATTGAGCATGTTTGGGACTGGATGAAGCGTCGTCTCACGCGGTCTGCACGTCCAGCACGAACGCTGGTCCAACTGAGGCGCCAGGTGGAAATGGCATGGCAAGCCGTTCCACAGGACTACATCCAGCATCTCTACGATCGTCTCCATGGGAGAATAGCAGCCTGCATTGCTGCGAAAGGTGGATATACACTGTACTAGTGCCGACATTGTGCATGCTCTGTTGCCTGTGTCTATGTGCCTGTGGTTCTGTCAGTGTGATCATGTGATGTATCTGACCCCAGGAATGTGTCAATAAAGTTTCCCCTTCCTGGGACAATGAATTCACGGTGTTCTTACTTCAATTTCCAGGAGTGTATTATCAGAAGAAGTCGGTGGCCAGGGCAGCTCAGTGAGTTCGAACGTGGGCTAGTCTCTCGATTCATCCGAGTAACATTTCCACGAGTGATATTTGAATCCTTTTGTGGGTTCCCAAGTCGACAGGTTTTCCTTGTTGGTGATGAATCTTTCGGCGAGTATTATTGTTCTCTGATGTTACTGTGTTTCCGTAAAATCTTACCGATGTAAGTAGTTACATTACCAATCCCGACGAGAGAAACTGAGTTTCTGTTTGATTGTGTTTCAACTTTGTACTTCAGTCTGCTGCCTGTTACCTGGAAGTCAAGGATGGGAGGATTCGGTTACGATTGTGGACAGGGCCGTAATCAGTTACTATTGGTTCTATAGTGCTACAACGATGGAAAATATTACGACGACGTCAAACCTTGCTTTCATGATATAAAGAAGAATTGATGATACTAAAAATGTAACTATAATTTCATTATTTTAAATTTTGTGCTCAGTGGATCAAAGACTTTCTAGTGCACGGAATAAACTAGCATTGTTTGCACTACGAAACTATGATTGTTAAGTGAGAACTGATTCTGTGTAAGACATTTTGTCTGGGCGGATTTTGTTCTCGTAATGGTTGATAGAGAAAGAAAAGTTTCTTAATCGATGTATTTAATGTGAATGTATAAAGGCTATAAAAAGAAGAGAGAGAGATAATCCTTGCGGACAATCACCATATTGTATAAGAAAGGTAAATACAAGTTATTCAAAACAAATATCTCTAAAGTGTATCGTCTTGTGATTGCTGAAGCTTGAAAACTGCGGTGATTAATCTAAACCTGTCCTGAATAACAGCGAAGAACATTTATGTCGTCATATGTTTTCTTCGTTTGACCACGGTTGTGATTCGCATGTCAGTTTCTGTTACGCGACGTATTAGGAATATTTTCATTATACGGGCAAAAGTGCACACAGCTTTAATCGAACCTGCATCTTTCGGAAACGTTAACTCTTTATCAGTACAATTACGCGAATACCGTCTAATTCGCAACCGTGATCACAAAAGTGTTTCCTGGACCTGATTTTTATTCATGTGGAGACTTGAAAGAGAGCAGCATTGCACCATCACTGGTTCGCAACAATTGAAAGAAAACAAAACAGGAACTGAAAAACTTTAAATTTTAACGCCGTCAGCGTTACGAAATCTGAATGACGTAAGTTAATTAATTAAATATTAATAAGAAGAAAACTATTAAATTTTAAGGATTTAATCATAGCAAGAATTTAAAGCATTTTAGCATCATTACGTTTCTTTGCTTTAGTACTTGAGTATCAGATACCATCATATCTATTTAAAGGGCAGTGCGTAAATGATATTGCCACCTTTTATAATTATTATTATTGTAGCAATTCAGTGGCAACCTATTGACAGGACCAGCTTATATGTGTGTACTAATGTGTATTTTCTTCTATTTGTTTCATGCTTTGGAAATCTACGACGACGATAAGGACAGTAATTTTGCTGTACCATTCCATCCCAGTGGCAGCAGATCATAAGCACCGAATAATGTAGACACATCATCTATTACAACACTACGATTTACTTTGAAACCAGCAATTAAAATAACCAATTAATAATACATAATGCAAGTGCGTCTTCTTGGGAAGCTATAACAGTCAATTATATTTAAATAACTGCGAGAAGGATCGGTAAAATACAGGAGCAAGTGTTTTCAGTAGAGGTTAACTGAACGAGATTGATACTGAATTTTAATCAAACGAAACTGTATATTTATGGTACTGATTCCAATCTGGTGCAGTGTAGTAATTATTTTATGTTTTTTGTGTGACGGAATAATTGATGTGCTGCGTGTGACGTTTTCCCCATTAAACTTGCATACAAACATTTGCAAACATGGTGAAAACAGTGCGACGTGTAAGAAAGGCTACACAGCAGGAAGTAACTGTAGAACATTCAGAGGAGGAAGGAATAACTATTGATGTAGAAATTGACAATATTTTTCCAGCTCAGACAGAGGATGTAGATCAGGACACTAATATTAAAGTCAGTGCTCCAGTTGCTATAGAACACTCAGGCAGAATACAGACGGTAGTTCCAGTGCATACTGAATCAGAGACACAAGAAATACTAGTTATAGTCGATTTACCACCGGTAGAGCCAACACAAACAGCAATGGATCCATTTTCCCTCTTAATAATGAAAATGGACAAAATGTTTAAAATACAGGAACAGCGTATACAAGAACAGACAAAACAGCTTGCCACTGAGCTTAATAATAATTTTGATAAACGTAATAGCAGAGTAGATGAACGGATTAGGACCTTGGACGAACGCTTCAGTCAATTAGACGGGCGTACGCAGTTAAGCTTTTCAGTTCCCTTTTGCAATTACTCACATTTATTTACAAAACCATAATTCCAGACTCAGCAACAAATAAGATATCACACGTTACTGATGAGGGAATAAACAACTGTGTAATTAATAGTCCTTTCAGTGCGTTACAATTTACCAAAGGAGCATAAAATACAGACACAGCAAATGATATTTTAAAAACAAGCCAGTGTGATCCCAGTTAGAATTTTAAGACAAGTAACCACAGTCACGGCTGAAGGCTTTTAAAGCCAAGAACGGCAATTGTAAAAAAAAAAAAAAATTAAGAAACATACTGTAAAACAGCAATGGCATAGGAAAGGTTAATTTAAAAAGATAGGCAACTGATAAGAAAACGGGTGAGACAAAATTATAGTAAACCTGCTACAACGCCAAGAATGGCAATTATACAAAAATTAGAAAAAATATAATAAAATACAGTAAAACAGGACATACAACAGCGAAGATTATTTTAAAAGGACAAGCAACTGATCACCAAACAGGTAAGACAAAATGATGGTAAACTAGGTAGCACAACCATTTAAACCTGCTGCAGCGCCAAGAATGACAATTTTATAAAAATTTTAGAAATATACAATAAAACAGCAAATACGATAATAAAACACAAGGGCCAGTCACAGACGGTGCACCAGGAATCGACCTCTGAGTAGGTACGGCCAAGAACACTTTCATGAGCAATGAGATAGGCAGCCAAGACTTGCATTCAGCTGGCCGGTGTCGCCGAGGGGTTCTAGGCGCTTAAGTCTGGAACCACGCGACCGCTATGGTTGCAGGTTCGAATCCTGCCTCGGGCATCGATGTGTGTGATGTCCTTAGGTTAGTTAGGTTTAAGTAGTTCTAAGTTCTAGGGGACTGATAACCTCAGACGTTAAGTACCATAGTGCTCAGAGCCATTTTGAACTTACATTCACTTCCCAAGATGGTAACTCAAACGCTTGGCAGACTAACTAATGATAATCTTGCTGAGGCTACCTGACGTCCAATAAACCAAATTCTAAGATGTAAAAATACGCCAAAGCCAGAACCGGCAGTCTGGACTCCACCCTCAGAAAACTGTGCTTAGAGCACCCAGAATGAGAAAGGAACCACTACCCGAGTAGAAGAATCGTGAACCAACCTACAATCAAGGATGCTGTCAAAACTACACGCTTCAGTGGACAGCAGCGGCAAGGAGAGGAAACGTACACTGCCGTTACATACATTACCCCAGGGCTGGTAACTAGGGCGTTAGCGACGACGGGGCAGGAAAAATATCGCTGGTTGAGCTTATCAAATAGTAACCAACTGAGCGCAATAAATAGCATGTAGAAGTCTAGGGAAACTAATCAAATCCTCCTTCCCCAAGGCTTCCACTCGCTGCTTTTCACCTCGGCATCACTACGAGCAGCAACAGGATCTCAAGTCACTGGAGAATCGCAAGATCTCACAATGTAGGAGGTTTTGCCGGCCGGTGTGGCCGTGCGGTTAAAGGCGCTTCACTCTGGAGCCGCGTGACCGCTACGGTCGCAGGTTCGAATCCTGCCTCGGGCATGGATGTGTGTGATGTCCTTAGGTTAGTTAGGTTTAATTAGTTCTAAGTTCTAGGCGACTGATGACCTCAGAAGTTAAGTCGCATAGTGCTCAGAGCCATTTGAACCATTTTTTTTTGTAGGAGGTTTCTCTACCTCAATCGAAAAGAACTCAACAAAGCTTGCAGGATCCGGTTTACAATGAGGTCGTGCACCCTTGTGACCACAGGCCTTCGATCCGGCAGTCCATGCGCGCTGCTGGCAGTCCCAGCGTGGTCCCGCACTGGGTGGACTTCGCTCCTCCTGGGGAGTTCCCTACCGAGCTGCACACTGACACGACCCGGAAGAACAACAACGTCGCCCCGAAGATAGGGCCACAGTTACTACAAATCGATAACGGCCGCTGGTGCCACTAGCGGACAGGCAACGCTTGCGAAACCAACTGGCACCTGTCAACACGAGAAGAAGATAACAACCGCAACCATGTCAACTAAACGATATCGCCTGGCCTCTAAGCGAGGGAAGAAACCTTCAACCGCAGCACGGCTCACTGCCATTTGGTCGAGGACAATTATTTATTTCTTTTCCTGCGTAGCGATTTTGTCTGCATCAGATGTTTTGACTCGGCGTTACGTGTACCGGTGTGCAAAATCTTCTCGCTCATAGCAAAAGGTTTATTGACACCACCTATTATTTAATGAAGCATTAAATACACTCCTGGAAATGGAAAAAAAAGAACACATTGACACCGGTGTGTCAGACCCACCATACTTGCCCCGGACACTGCGAGAGGGCTGTACAAGCAATGATCACACGCACGGCACAGCGGACACACCAGGAACCGCGGTGTTGGCCGTCGAATGGCGCTAGCTGCGCAGCATTTGTGCACCGCCGCCGTCAGTGTCAGCCAGTTTGCCGTGGCATACGGAGCTCCATCGCAGTCTTTAACACTGGTAGCATGCCGCGACAGCGTGGACGTGAACCGTATGTGCAGTTGACGGACTTTGAGCGAGGGCGTATAGTGGGCATGCGGGAGGCCGGGTGGACGTACCGCCGAATTGCTCAACACGTGGGGCGTGAGGTCTCCACAGTACATCGATGTTGTCGCCAGTGGTCGGTGGAAGGTGCACGTGCCCGTCGACCTGGGACCGGACCGCAGCGACGCACGGATGCACGCCGAGACCGTAGGATCCTACGCAGTGCCGTAGGGGACAGCACCTCCACTTCCCAGCAAATTAGGGACACTATTGCTCCTGGGGTATCGGCGAGGACCATTCGCAACCGTCTCCATGAAGCTGGGCTACGGTCCCGCACACCGTTAGGCCGTCTTCCGCTCACGCCCCAACATCGTGCAGCCCGCCTCCAGTGGTGTCGCGACAGGAGTGAATGGAGGGACGAATGGAGACGTGTCGTCTTCAGCGATGAGAGTCGCTTCTGCCTTGGTGCCAATGATGGTCGTATGCGTGTTTGGCGCCGTGCAGGTGAGCGCCACAATCAGGACTGCATACGAGCGAGGCACACAGGGCCAACACCCGGCATCATGGTGTGGGGAGCGACCTCCTACACTGGCCGTACACCACTGGTGATCGTCGAGGGACACTGAATGGTGCACGGTACATCCAAACCGTCATCGAACCCATCGTTCTACCATTCCTAGACCGGCAAGGGAACTTGCTGTTCCAACAGGACAATGCACGTCCGCACGTATCCCGTGCCACCCAACGTGCTCTAGAAGGTGTAAGTCAACTACCCTGGCCAGCAAGATCTCCGGATCTGTCCCCCATTGAGCATGTTTGGGACTGGATGAAGCGTCGTCTCACGCGGTCTGCACGTCCAGCACGAACGCTGGTCCAACTGAGGCGCCAGGTGGAAATGGCATGGCAAGCCGTTCCACAGGACTACATCCAGCATCTCTACGATCGTCTCCATGGGAGAATAGCAGCCTGCATTGCTGCGAAAGGTGGATATACACTGTACTAGTGCCGACATTGTGCATGCTCTGTTGCCTGTGTCTATGTGCCTGTGGTTCTGTCAGTGTGATCATGTGATGTATCTGACCCCAGGAATGTGTCAATAAAGTTTCCCCTTCCTGGGACAATGAATTCACGGTGTTCTTATTTCAATTTCCTGGAGTGTATGTTGTACTTTTGATACAGCCACCCGCAATTACTTATAGCGGGCTGAGGGGGCCACTCTGAGGGGGGAACGAGGAGAACCCTGAGACACTGGTAATGATTAGTAAAAAGAACTCACACATTTATCAACGAATACTCAACTTTGTAAAAGTCGACTCAGGAAGCAGATCCTGAAGTTCAACTACTTGTGCCACTAGAATGTTCACTGTAGACGGGCTGGTGTTAACTCGCTAGGATACGAAGTGGCTCGAAGTACACAAGCAGAAGGCGGTCTTCTCGGTAATCGAGATAACTTGCATCTTCCCCCTTTGTTGTGGCGCCGAAGGAAACTACCTCTCTGTCGGCGCCACTACTGCGACTTCCTGGTGCGGCAATTGCTGGGCTATAGGCCGTCTCTGGAATGCGTTGTCGAACTATCGACGCCTGCGGTCTTGCCTGCTGGTGGGTGCTGTGCTTACACCACAAATTCAGGCCTCTCTTCAGACCGAAAAAGAAAATACGTGAAGCCTTCTGCTCTGTGAAAGATAAACGACGGACGGCGGTATGTATAAGATTCCACTGCGTGTCCGATATCTACACCAGAAGTTAAAAAAAAAAAAGGGAATACAAGTTTTGTTCACTAGTGAAAACAGGAATATCAGCTGTAGCAGAGCGTCCCCTTCCGAAACCCAAATTTTCTCTGCAGTGAGGAACTACACTGAAGCGCAAAAAAACTCGTATGAGCATGCATATTGAAATACAAAGATATGTAAGCCGGCAGAATACGGCGCTGGCGTCGGCAACGCTTATATAAGGCAAAAAGTGTCTGCCGCAGTAGACAGATCGGTTACTGCAGCTACAATGGCAGGTTATCAATATCAAGAGAGTTTTAACGTTTTGTTATAGACGACGCACGAGAGATGGGACACAGCATCTCCAAGGGAGCGATGAAGTGAGGAGTATCCCGATCGACCATTTCACGAGTGTATAGTGAATATCAGGAATCTTGTAAAATATCAGATGTCCGACATCGCTGCGGTCGGAAAGAGATCTAGGAAGAGCAGGACCAACGAAGACTGAAGAGAACCGTTCAACGTGACAGATGTGCAACCCTTCCGCATATTGCGGCAGATTTCAATGTTGGGCCATCAACAAGTGTCAGCGTGCGAACCATTCGACGAAGTATCAACCATATGGGCTTTCGGAGCCGAAGGCCCACTCATCTACCCTTGATGACTAGACGACAGAAAGCTTTACGCCTCGCCCGGGCCCTTCAACACAGACATTGCACTGTTGGTTACTGATAACATGTTGCTCGGTCGAACAAGTCTCCTTTAAGTTGTATGGAATGGATGGATGTGTAGAGATAAGGAGACAAACTCACGAATCCATAGACACTCTATGTCAGCAGAGGACTGTTCAAGTGATGGAGGCTCTGTAATGCTGTCGGATGTGTGCAGTTGGAGTGACATGGGACCCATAATACGGCAAGATACGAATATGACAGATGACATGTAGGTGAACATCCTGTCTGATCACCTACATACATTAGCGTTCGTTGGACTTGGGAATTTCCAGCAGGACAATGCGACACTCCACACGTCCAGAATTGCTACAGAGTCCATCCAGGAACACTCTTCTGAGTTTAAATACATCCGCTGGCCACCAAACTGTCCAGACCAGGCCCCACGAGTAGCCGCGCGGTTTGAGGCGCCATGTCACGGATTGCGCGACTCCTCCCGCCAGAGGTTCGAGTCCTCCCTCGAGCATGGTATGTGTTGTTCTTAGCATAAGACAGTTTAAAAGTAGTGTGTAAGTCTAGGGATCGATGACCTCAGTAGTTTTGTCCCTTAGGAATTCACATACACGTGAACATTTTCTGCAGACATGTACGTTATTGAGCGTATCGGGGATGCACTGCAACATGCTGTTCAGTAGAGATCCCCACCCCTCGCACTCTTACGGATTTACGGACACTCCTGCAGGATTAGTGGTGTCAGTTCCCACCAGTACTACTTCAGACACTAGTCTGGAACATTCGGAGCTGAGCATATCTTCTCCTGTAGGAACCATTGTTGCGATTCGCGGGCGCATGGCGCGCCCGCGCGACATTTGCAACGGTCGGTGGGATGGTCTCCGTCGCCGGGCGGCCACGTGGCCGCAGCTTGGGGCATTGTTTGGTTTTTCGCGCATTACGCGAAAACTGTATGTCTTACGGTGAAGAGCGATGCGGCAGTGGATTGTGGTCAGCAATATGCACCTTCTGAAAGATCGACCTTCGTATCAAGTCACGAGACGCTAAAGTTATAGCAACCTCAAAATCGGTTAATATCACGAATACTGAAAGAAAATAAAATAATAAGGAAATAAAATAATAAAATAGAAATAGAAAATAACAACTTACAGGGATGAGCGAGCACGCATTAAAAACATTTTGACATAGCGAGTCGAGTGGCGTAGTCATACGTAAAAATTCATAAATAATTAAGCCCGTAAAGATCGATAAACAAAGTTTGAGGGAAAATTGTTTCTAAAATTCAATAGGAAATTCATGACGTAAAGAACGGCACTACATCATATTTTGGGTGGCATCACACGTATTTTAAACTAGTTAAGTTATACTATACACTTAACTTGCAATAGTTTTAATTGTTTGCAGATTATTATTATTAACATTTATCGCCCATAATTAATTAATTATAATAGATATGAAGATTTTGAGCAGTGTAATGTGTAGATCGCTATAGATTAGTCTAAAAACGGTGCTGTATGCAGTTATATGTCAAAACGTTGCAGCACAGATATAAAGAAACAAATCTGCCTTAAGGGGCGAAATTTTGCAAAAACTAAAACTTGATTTACGGGCGATAGAATAATCCTAGAAATTAATGTAACTTAGTAAATAAGATGTACATTTTAGCGCAGTTCCGATGGTGCAGTTATTTCTGTCGAGGGATGTATGTATCAAAATTTGTAACCTTAACTGTTGAGATTGGTGCTTGCGTAACCCGGGTGGCAGATGTCCGAGCCTATATAAGCGAGAGGCCATCTTGGCCAGTGGTCAGTCGTTGGTCAGTCGTTTTTGAGAGTGGATGGCCCATGTGATCAATTGAGAATTGTTTTTCGCGCCGATTTATTTCGACAAAGAGTATTATTTAATAGTGTAAGCGTGCAAGCAAATATTTGGTGAACTGGAAGTGCTACGATTATTTGTGAGAGTACGAATTACGAGGTATACATCGGCGTAAGTGAACATGTGGCGATATTTCTCGCCAAAACTGCTAGAACAAAGAGGACAGTGGGTTCAAATGGCTCTGAGCACTATGGGACTTAACATCTATGGTCATCAGTCCCCTGGAACCTAGAACTACTTAAACCTAACTAACCTTAGAACATCACACACATCCATACCCAAGGCAGGATTCGAACCTGCGACCGTAGCAGTCGCGTGGCTCCGGACTGAGCGCCTAGAACCGCTCGGCCACCTCGGCCGGCGAGGACAGTGGGAGTTGTGGTTCTGTTCGAATCGATTGAGTAATTTTCGTTTATAGCATCCAACAATATTGCTAATGGGGGCTCAGAGTCAAATAATTATTAAAGCATAACCGTCTCATCAGTGCCAATTTGATTGTGTGAAAGAAAAGGACAACGCCAATTAATTCTTCCTTCTGCTGAAGGCTTATCGTTTAAGATTGGACGAATTTTAAGGAATTTTAACATTAAGAGTGTGTTCCGTCCACCTTCTAAGATTAGGGCTCTTCTCGGCTCTGTGAAGGATGATTTGGGACTTAGGAAACCCGGAGTGTATAAAATCCCGTGTCAATGTGGGAAAGCTTACGTTGGCCGTTCTATTCGCACAGTGCATGAGAGGTGTGTGGAACATCGCCGTCACACGAGGCTACAACAGCCGGAAAAATCGGCCGTAGTAGAACACTGCGTAAATGAGGGACACAAAATGAAATTTGAGGAAACTGTTGTGATTGCCAACATTTCCGGTTTTTGGGATAGTGTCTATAAAGACGAGATTGAAATTAGGTTGGCTGATAATTTAATCAACAGAGACAATGGGTTTCCTCTTAGCAAAACGTGGAATCCCGTATTATCTCGCATCAAAACTGTACGTTCTTCGGTTCGGCATGGATTGCGATATATCGCTGCCTGCAGTGTTTCACTAAGGGCGGCGCCACCACCCTGTTTTGTAAGGCAGAAACCGTGATGGGCGGCGCATGCGCCGTGTACTGAACGGTGGCCTATATAGGACGTCGAATTGCAATCTTGCGTAAGTTCTCAGCGGGACTCATCAGCAGAAGCAGCATTTCCTGAAGATGGCGAACAGTTGCATCGCCGAAATATCGAGTCAAGTTGATTTTAGGATCCGGCAGCAAACCCGAAAAGACTTTCAAGACTTATTACGCCGGGAAAGCCTACGTAATCACAATAATGTTTTAACTATGTCGCAAAAAACTGATTTTTCTATAATAATCGCCTAATTTTGGTCCCCTTTCATGAAATGTACTCATGAATATTAATCAAAGACTATAAATAATGCGCGGGTGTCGAACAGTGTACTACTCCACCAAGTGTGGAAATCATCCCCTGAGACTTACGTGAGAGCCAAAACTTGCACTAACATTTGTATATGCACATTCGAGTGAACTCTGCAACCGCACTTCTTTATTTACCGCCCCGTCGCAACCTGCATGTTGAATTCGATACTGATGTCCTCCACGAACTCATCGTCTTCTAATACACTCTGAATATACTATTCCATCTTTCGGCTTGTTATTCTTGTCAGCAGTTTGGGTGCAAGAGCTGTCAAATGACTGTGTGATGCTTTCCTAATTTACGTGTGCATGTGACAGATCTGAGTAAAAACCCTAAGAGGTTTCGGTCTTATGAGAATCAGTATGTAGGTCAAAATCATTTATTCAGTCAGTCGCTCAGTGACAGTACTGGTACCGAAACGGTATATATCAGAGACAAGGACGAAGAAATGAAGGAAAGGCGTCAGAACCTGATGAGATACTTATAGGATACAAAGATAATGCGAAAGAACTTGTTCTCCTTCTAGCAGTAATTTATCGTTGATCGATTGAGCAACGAAGGGTACATAGCGACTGGAAGAAACAGCAAGTCTTTCCCGTTTTTTAAGAACAGATGTACACAATTGGAGACCTGTATTGTTGACGTCAATCTGTTTTAGAATTATGGAACATGTTCTGTGGGCAAGAAGTTTGACGTTTTTGGAGAATGATAATCCCCTCTATAAAAATCAACATCGATTTCGCAAACAGAAATCCTGCGAAACTCGGCTAACTCTGTTGATCCATGAGATCCACTGCGCCGTAGACGCCGGCGCTCAAGTTGATTCCGTGTTCCTTGACTTCAGGAAGGCATTTGACACCGCCCAGCACTGCCGTTTAGTGACAAAAAGATGACCTTATCTGACTCATGTATCGACTTGTGCTACACCTAGTGTTTAAATTGCAATGGTTTCCCTTTTCTTCCCCTGACATGTTTGTTTGATATGTTTTCTGTCATTAAGTGGCTGCTTGATTGTCTTTTCCCTCAGAGCTGTCGATATTTGCGTTTCTGCTTCCGGGAAACTGCTATGGAGGAAGTGAGATCTTTGGCTCAGATGGCTCTGAGCACTATGCGACTTCTGAGGTCATCAGTCGCCAAGAACTTAGAACTAATTAAACCTAACTAACCTAACGACATAACACACATCCATGCCCGAGGCTGGATTAAAACCTGCGACCGTAGCGGTCACGCGGTTCCAGACTGAAGCGCCTAGAACCGCACTGCCACACAGGCCGGCGAAGTGAGATCTTTGACCAGTGGTAACTTCGTGTGGTGGCGCGGAAGTAGGGGCGTGCGCTGACAGAGAGAGTGTGGTGGACACGGGAGGGCAGTGTGGCTCGCCAGCGCGGACCAGGCGTGGGCGGCTGTACCGAGTCGTTACGTGATGTATGTCGGCTGTGTGTAGCGAGCGGGTGGAGTTGACGGAAGAGCTCCCCGCGGGTTGGTTGTATACAGAATCGCCACACGCGTAGTTGCTGTTCATTTCACCTTGGTGGGACGTTAACAAGCTTCCTTAAGTCCTCCGCTTCAACACTGGAGTTTAAAAAGAAGACACCTAACATGAAGGAGCTGTCACTACCCATCCACGTTGCAGAGAAGACGTGAACTCCGGTGACAGAGCGTGTTGTCGCGTGACCGTGGCGTGTTGGGTACACTGGCGACGCGTGCGCGGTCGGTTGTGTGGATCCTTGCCATCGGAGGTCGTGTACTGCCTGTTTGAGCATAATTGCAAGTTAAGTTAGTGGAAGGTTTAAGTAATAATATTGTGTAACCAGCGTCTCTTCTGCCTTGTGGCCTCCGGCGACCGGGTTTCCTGTCCCTGGCAACGGTGTAACTGAAAACAGTATCTTTCCTCCTCCTCCTCTCGTTACTGTCCGATGGGGGGTGTAGTTTTGGCAGTTTAATTGTTTCGCTATTCTGTCGTGGGTTATGAGTAAATTCATGCTTCTTGTTGGCTGATCATGTGGTCGCTCATTCAGCACTGTGTAATGTAATGTTTCCTTCCACGAGGTTAGCTCTAATTCTGTCGGCAAGTCAAGCCATCTTATTACAAGTTCTCGCTGGCTAAAAGTCGGTGCAGTGACCAGCCTGAAAGTGGCAATTGTGTTTACGGGCGTATTTAAATTGGTCAGTATTCTGTCTAGCCTGAGCAACCCTGAGTGGGTGATTTGTGGCCGTCTTACACGGGTCCGTCATATCTGTTATGTTCTAATGATATTCCAGGACACTTTTGTTTAAAAACTTTTAAATTCCTCCATTCCTTTAATGCCAGTAATCGTGTGTTTGCTGAGACCTTTGATTTATTTTTAATGGCGGTGTTGGTAGCTTCACTACCTCACCGTGCCTTATTAACAAAGTTCTGTATTTACTTTAGTAGCCTGTTTACTAACGTTCTTTAAATTTTTTAAAAAACTGTTGTATTGCTATAAATTCTATAAATTACTTGATTGCCGATAGCGGCGTGTTTTGAAAGGCTGTTATTGCCGTACTGCTAGCTTCTGTGTTTCTTAAAAAGAAAAAAAATTAACTGTTGTATTGCTATAAATGACTGGATTGCCGTTTTTAAAAGAAATTTTTAAACTGTTGCATTGCTGTAAATGACTTGATTGCCGTTAGCGGCGTGTTTAAAAGGTTGTTTATAGCCGTACCTTTAGTGTCCGTAAGATATGAATAAAACATTTGTGTGTGAAAATCTCAACTCGACAGTAAACTATTAGAAATTTCGCCCCGTTTCCCAACTTGTGGTTTGGCTTGTAGTAACCGTAACCACTGTGCGTGTGTGTGTGTGTGTGTGTGTGTGTGTGTGTGTGTGTGTGTGTGTCAGCTCATTATCGGAGCACGTATTGCACTGGATTCAAGACTTCATTGTAGATAGACCTCAGCTCGTCGCTCTCAACGGAACAAAATCGGGAGATGCAAATACCTGGAGTACTGCAAGGAAGTGTAATAGGACCGTTACTGTATACAGTTTCTAGCAGAAAGCGTCGGGTCCTTAAGGCTGTTCGCAGATTGTGCGGTTGTCTTTAACAAAGTAGCAACGTCAGAAGTAAGTAAAGGCTTGCAGAACGACAACCAGAGCAGAAGGCAGCGGATTACTCGCGGCACTATTTTCTGGTCACGTGTGTGGCGAACGCGAAAAGTCCCTTGGAAGTGGCGGTCTCTGCTAGCGCTGGTACCTCTTTCTCGTTTCCGTCGGTTACTGCGACAGCGCTAGACTGCTACGCTGAGGCCTGCAGGGGTAATGTAGGCTGCACGCACGTCCAAGCTGTCCGAAGGGTTGCCGATCGCTTTTGCGAAGATCGCAGGTGTAGCAAAATCCTTCTCAGCTGGCTGTAAAGGTGCGTTATCCAACTGCAATACAGCACGAACAGCGTGCTTTTTTTTGTTTTACATCCTTTTAACAAATGGGAAGAAGTATTCGAAAAACAATGTTCTGACAAGTTTGCAGCCGATCTAAGCAGATTTTTGTTGCAGTGATATACCACAAAGGAAGATAAGTTTGTAATTTTTAATACCATTGACAGTAATGACCAGGGGAAGATTGTGTCTACCATCAGCTTTGCTGCAAGAAGCAATGGTAATCCTAACTTTTCTAAGTTTCGTTCCGGCCACGGATTCGTTTGACGCAGCGAGCGTTTTGTTTGGCAGCATTTATAGCTTATGCCTGTCTCGTCTCTGTTATAGACTTCAAAAGGTAGAAGTTCATTTTCTTCGTCAATTTCTTGAAGTTTCACAGGAGACTCCTTAGACGCCTCGGCATCAACAGTAGGTTATTCATCAGAAATTGAAACAAACCGAAAGTCATGACGGATTTTCCAGCGAAGAATCCGCATTTTACTAGCTGTGAATTCACTTCCAGCTCCTAGTTTTTTGAGAAAGGCCTTTGTCTTTTCTTATGCCATGGCCCGAGACATCTTAGTTCGTTCCTTCTTTCTTGGTTTGATAGCATTCACAAGAAATAGTCGAGCTTTTCACGGTTAGGCTTTTTCGATGTTTTGCGATTCATAAGAGCGTTTTCACGATCTGTCGTCAATGTACATTATTCAGTGTCTTTCCGATTTCTTCTCAAATGTTTTACTGTCGTGGCGCCTATACATCCTTCGGCAATTTTGTGGCGTGTTTCCCTGTTAACAGTTTTCGTAGCAGTGCATATTCTTCATTTAATGAAAGAGTAACGTGTTTACGATTCACTACTGGCATGTTGAAAAAAACATGTAACTGCACAATGCAATTGATGCACAACAAATACATACAGCACGGGAACGAAAACAGAAGACCAATGTCGAAAAACCACCGAACAGTAAGCCCTAAAGCTAAAACATTGAAGTACTGTACAAGAAAACATGGACAACGAGAGAAACGATACAATAGATGATGGAGCACTCAAACGGAGAAGCGGTAAAAACAATTACTTGTGAACAACAATACACTGAACAACAATGGTGCGACGGGTAGTGGCTAGTGATTCACCGCCACGAGTCTTGGCAACTTCAGCTCGAGTTCGGTCGGCGGACCAGGCGCTGGGGGTGGGAGGGGGGGTGGAGGGGACGAAAGAGGTTCTACTGCAATTACAGATTATGATAGTCCTTACGTGCGGTTGCATCGAACTGATCTGCATATATCGCCAAAATGTATAATCCATACAAATTATAAACATGGATGTACATACATACATACATACGTGTATAAGTTTATATATACGTATGTTTGGCATCTCCTCTTAAGCTACTAGACCGATATCAGTCAAACTTTGTGGACGTAAAATTTACCGTCCGGAAAGAATCAATGTGGGGGTAAGAACCGCCCACCTACCAAGGGTGGGTTGGGGAGGGGGGTCGTGGGTGAGAAAACAGTATACGTCACGACGTGACAATACCCTTATTTTAACCATCGTGTTTTTCAGAACGGATGCACTTAGAAACTTGCAACGTACTTTACACATACTTTCGAGCCCTTACAAAACTTTTTCTTTCTGAGGACCCCCACAAAATGATGAAAGGAAACAAGTTTATCGCTCACTACGTTTTCGTTGTTCATGCTGTAAAAGAATTTATTGCTTGTTTGCTACTAAATGTATTCGCTACGCACTTTGCAGACAGTATGTACGACTTAACGTACCAGAAAATCACATCATTCTATGAGACTTGGTTCAGAATATATGAAGTCGTAAACGCTGAGATGCGTGGAAAACTATCGTACCATGCAAGACTTTGGAATTTACTACTTTGTTGCTACTTACTGTATTCAAAACACTTTCCACAGGCAGTATCCACCTATGCCGCTCTGCCTCTGGATCACGGAGTCCCAGGTTCGGTTCCCGGCCGGGTGGGGGACTTTTCTCTGCCCGGGTACTGGGTGTTTCTGTTGTCCTCATCATCATCATCATCATCATGCGTGATTGTGGCTCGTTTTAACTATGTAAAATTTGGACTTTGTAAAAATTGAGACATGTAGGGGAGCTGATGATCGCGCAGTTGAGAGCCCCACTAACCAAACATCGTTTCCACCTATGCCGCTAACTGTACGCAGAAAATATATAATATATGTTAAATATATTTAGCATGTACATAAGCAGGCAAAGGCACGGGTAAATATCTCATCCTGAACCCCTTAATCGATTTCAGTGTAGTTGGGTACACATATTAGTTACAATACAGAAAGAAGTAATGTAGGAGTTAGAACCACCAGCCTCATATGATGTAAGTGTGATAACGTGGTAAGACAACGGAGGACAAGGTGACGACCGACAGCAAGGGGGAAAGAGAGGACAGGTACAGATAGGAGAAGGAGGAGCATGACAGAGACAGAGGGAATGGATAGAGAGAGCGGTGGGGAGTAAACATACACAGATACGTAGAGGAAGAGGCAGGCAGAGAAATGGGAAAGGAGGTGATCGACGGAGAGGTAGGACGAAAGTGACATTTAAGCAGAAACAAAGATTTATCAAAACTAGACATAGTTGTCTCACTGGGAATTCCGCGATCGTTCATTAAGTAAAATATGGCGTTTCAGTCTTCGATAGCTATTCTTTATTTTCAATTACCGGTTTCGGGCTAGCTGCCCATCTTCAGATCATATGTTGTAGTTACAGAGTAACTTGTCCGTACGGACAGAAACGAAGAGGTGGACTGAATGAGAGGAGAGGAGGAGATGGGCACAAAAAGAAAGGTTGGGAGATGAACACAGAGAGAGAATTGTAGGAGAGGGTAGAGAGAGGGGGAGGAGGACATGGAGATATAGAAGAGGTGATGCAGATGGAGAGAGACAGAAACAGGAAAGGAGGGGCTGGACTAGTAGAAGGTTGTCATCAGTACATTACCAGGCAATGCCTGGTACTCTGTTACGTAGTTGACGCTTATCAACTACAGTATCTCTATCAACGATTCGAGCTTCCAACAGAGCCACGTGGTTAAAATACTATCAACTTCCGACCGAGTTCTCATCGGACGTTGCCGAGTACTAGGGGATTGCCGTTTCACAGTGGCCTCGCCGTTATGTAGCCGCGCTGCTGACTATGACGTCACTGGTGCTCGCTGCCGCCCCATATGTGGTAATGTTTTCGTCCTGCATCTGTCGCGCCACCTCCAACAGCGTGATGACTAAGGTGCAGGTTGTGCTAAGTTGTAAATCGCCGGCCTATTGGTAGTGTTTTCACATTTGTTATTTGTACACAAACTTTGATAACGCTAACCCAAAATCCGTTCATCCTCATAAAGACAGATGTTTTGTCGAACGTACCCCGTTGTCGATTTTCCAAAGCGTCATCTGCTATGGATGTTTGTTACAGATAGCGTAGGAGAAAGCATCTCTCGTGTTGCGTCTAGCGTTTCTCCACAGTGCGTACTGTTTGCCTGGCGTAGTATCGTCAACAGTGATATGCTTTCTTGTACACTCCAGTCATTCTCAGCCGCAGATCGTCCTACACAGAGCTCATGATCACTTATGTCTTTGCTAGGCGCCCTGAATGTGAAATATTGCGTTTTTTGGAGCCGGCTAAATTTTCAAAGATGGTTCAAATGACTCTAAGCACTATGGGACTTAACATCTGAGGTCCTCAGTCCCCTAGACTTAGAACTGCACAAACCTAACTAACCTAAGCACAGCACACACATCGATGCCCGAGGCAGGATTCTAACCTGCGACCGTAGCAGCACTGCGGTTCAGGACTGAAGCGCCAAGAACCGCTCGGCCACAGCGGCCGGTGGCTAAATTTTCCCAGCACTGTGCCACAGAAAAGGAAAAACGCAAGTTGTAGATCCACACAGTGCTCTTAGATTGTTTGCAGATGGTGCTGTAGTTAACGACCTAGGAAAGTTATCAGAAGATCAGAATGAACTGCAATATGATTTAGACTGGATTTCTGTATGAAGCTAATAGTTACAAGTGGCCTCAAGTCATAATAATCGCACATGTGCCAGTACAAACTTAATTGGGCATATAAACAGTGATAATAACAATCATAATAATAATTTCGGGTGGCTCTCTGGCATTGTGCAAGTGATCATATCGGACGTGGCTTCGGCTACTTTCGTGCCCATAACCCACTCCCATTATCCAACCAGGCAAAGAGGATCTACAGTTCAACGTGCAACCCGAACCACGTTGTGTTTCTGGCGATTCCTTACATCTTTGAGACTCTGCATTAAAACTCACCTGAAAAGTCCGTGGCGGAACCGGGATTTGATCCCGCTACTCTTCGGTTTATATGCTTACGTTTTACCGCTGCACCACATTTTTTAAATGAAATTTTCATCCTTACGCAAGACTTCCGTGAGTTCGTCTCCACCGCATGTCTTGCAGAACCTGTACTTCTGTCTGCACTCGATTCTGTTCTCGACCAGCAGGTGAAACGTGTATGTGATCGATAGGTTTTGGTAAGTAAGGTAATGAGTGTCAAAATATTTGACATATATCGTCGTAAGATCTGGAAAACACAGGATTTCTTCATGAAATTAATTAACATTAAAAGTGCCCACAAAAATGTGAACATCAAGTGATACCTTGATTACGTACGAGAATGCCGTACAAGTCTCGTAAAAATTTCAACAAATTTTTCAGGTAGTTTGCGAGGGCCCTAAGGGTATGAGACACGAGAAGGGTCACTTGAGTCAAACAGTACCTCACCGAGTAAACGGAGCCTTACCTAAAAAGCAAAATGAATGCTATAACAATAACGTACATATTATAAGCTTAATTTAGCCTATCAACCAACTGCGGACGACTAGACATGTTCCATAGTCTTAAGAAACTAAAATCAAGGCATAAAAGCCGTAGAATACCAAGTCGTGAGCCCCAAAAGTAACCTAACGTATGAGTTTCCGTACCAACGCATACAGTGAAAAGCCAGCAAGACCGGTCTACAGACTGCCGCACAAACCGCAGTGAGACACATTGTAGTGTTGAGATGCTGCGACCCCGCTTCCGCAACCGCCAGGACGCTGAGTCGAACACCGGAGACGTCACTGGCTGCAACCACGCCCGGCACCGCCGTAGACAGGCGAAGCCCTCAGCAACACCTCTAATACCAGCCGGAGGAACGCCCTCCAGCTGACGTACTGGGCCTGTTAGTTTAGGAGAAAAAGGTTGTCGGGGTTTGCAGCGTTCAGCTGCTGCCCAACAGATGCGCCTTCTCGTGGAATAACTGCGTGACCGTACTGCTTGGCTGCGCTCCGTCGGATGCCCACACCCGCGAAGTCGCCGCTGGCTGGTGAAGGCTCCACGAAAACTCGCGTTGACTTCCGAAGGACTCTTGATGTTTTAATTGTTTCGTACCTGTGTGTCTTAGTTGCACACAAGTCCTGTCACGGTCGCCACGGTGTAGTGTAACGACGTAAGTTTTTTATAAACGATTTTCTTTTGACATATGACCATGTGCAGACTTCGTCACCTACGTCAGTTACAAACCACTTCAAAATTATTTATATTCTTTTTAAATTGTCTCAGAATGGTTCTTGAACGAAACTGTAAAACATCCTTTGAGTCGTATGCACAGAATTACGTCAGTCGGGCCAATTGGTTTTCGTAAACTTTTTCAATTTTAGATGTCGTTTGTTTCTCCTCAGAAATTATATTGATACACGTTATCTGATTTAATCGACATTAGAACCACATTGAATAAACTTTTGAGATTCAAAGTCGCAATGAACGCTTGTAAGTAGGCTGTTTATGTTTTCTTTATGTAAGTTTGCTGTTTATGTTTTCTTATTGGCAACGTTACGTAGCGCTCTCTGTATGAAAATCACTCTATGTAAGTAGGCTGTTTATGTTTTCTTTATGTAAGTTTGCTGTTTATGTTTTCTTATTGGCAACGTTACGTAGCGCTCTCTGTATGAAAATCACTGGCTGTGCTGTGTGCAGTATGTCGCTAGTTTGCATTGTTGCCTGCCATTGTTGTCATGAACTGCTATAGCTGGATGTGAACAGCAGATAGCGTTGGGCAGTTGGAGGTGAGCCGCCAGCAGTGGTGGACGTGGGGAGAGAGATGGCGGAGTTTTGATAATCTGTAAGACTGAATGTCAATTATGAATATTAAGGTAAATACATTGTTTGTTCTCTATTAATATCTTTCATTTGCTAACTATCCCTATCAGTAGTTAGTACCTTCAGTAGTTTGAATCTTTTATTTAGCTGGCAGTAGTGGCGCTCGCTGTTTTGCAGTAGCTTGAGTAGCGAAAATTTTTGTGAGGTAAGTGATTTGTAAAAGGTATAGGTTAAAGTTAGTCAGGGCCATTGTTTTGTAGGGGTTATTGAAAGTCAGATTGCGTTGCGCTAAATAATATTGTGTGTCAGGTTAAGCACAGGCTTGTATAATTGTTCTAAGTGGACGTTTCACATGTAAAATTGTTCAAAGGGGACGTTTCATATGTCGACCCTTAGCCTAGGATACCTCACTGGAATCTTCTGATTTTTTCTTGTAGTTTGTGTATTTAGTGTAGCTTTTGTTTATAGCTAGCGCGTAATTGTAGAGAGAATCTCCTTTGTAGTTGCAGTCTTTCATTGTTGTACTGTAAAACAGTTGTGGTATGCATGTAGATTTGCAACAAGTATTTCGCAGCTGCAATTAACTAGATATTAGTTTCAGTGCTATGTTAATGTGTTCTCCTATTTTTGCTCTTCAAATTGTGTTTTTCTGTGTTATCGTGTGAAATATTGTCACAATAATGGCGTGTGAAAAACGTAACACTCGGCTCCAAAGTAAACTGAGAAACGACAGTGAAGACGAAAGCAATGTGTTAGCGCCACTGTGTAATGAGTTAACTAATGTTCAAAGTAGTAATTTGGTAACTGTGCATAGGGAAATGGAGCGGACGTCAAACAATGGCGTAGACAGTCAAACAGGTAGTGAACAGGGAAGCATTATCGATCGGTCGGTCGGCAACAGCTCGCCTCAGGAATCCGAAATGATAGGACACAATATTGCAAATACTGTAGATTCAGGTTTTGCGTCCTCACCGTTTTCTCAAATAAGTCAACACACATTTTCAGCTTGTCAAAATGTGAATGTTGCAGGCGCAAATGCACTGCCGAAAAGAGTAGAGGAACAGATTCCAGACACTAATGCATTGTTATTACAACTAATGCAACAAATGGAACAAAATCAGAGACAGATGGGACAAAATCTTCAAAAGTTAGACACAATGGAACAAAATCTTAAAAAGTTAGACACAGTGGAACAAAATCTTAAAAAATTAGACACAGTGGAACAAAATCTTCAAAAGTTAGACACAATGGAACAAAATCTTCGGAAGTTAGACACCACACTTGAACAAACACGTGAAGATCTAACTACTGAATTACATAACATTGAATCGAAATGCCAAAAAGTCTGTAATGACGTAAAAACACAAATTTGTGAGCATTTTCAGCCTATTTTTTCGCGGCATGAAAATGCATTACAGAATCACGAAGCAGCCATAAAAGAGCTGCAAACTATTGTTCATGAAAATCATGAGACCTTGCAAGCTAAAATGGACTCAGTTGCATCTACCGATTCGGTTACGCAACTTGCAAAATCTCAGGAAAACTTAAAGGACACAGTAGAAAGACACGTGGGGGAAATTAGTTCATTATCAGAGAAAGTAGCCGAACTTTCGGATCAGATCACTAACTTATCTACAAAGGTAGATGATGATCTGAATGACACAAGACCCGTAGCCTTCACTGACACAGAAGAGTATGAACAAATTAGAAAATTCAAACAAAATCAAAATCAAATCAACACACAGTACAAAAGAGAAATCCGGGAAGTACAAGATCAGTTGACACAGGTAATACAAGAATTACATATTTCAGAGGATACTCGCGCTCCAACACGGGAAGAGGAACTTAGAAATACGGAAAAGCCACAAAATAATAGCACAGGGCATTTCGGTAATTATGAAAGAAATTGGCAAGGTACACCGAATTTTGAGATGGAACCGCCGAAACGACGTGACAATGACCGACATGCTACTCGCCGACACGATGATTTTGACTATAAGCTGTTCATTACTACACGTAAATTCAAAACATTTAAGAATTCTGGCAACGACATTCATCCACAAGCATGGCTCCATCAATTCTCTCATTGTTTCCCTCCCAACTGGTCATTGGAGCACAGGTTAGAATTTATGTGTGGCTACTTAGAGAATGAACCAGCTGTAAGAATGCGATCGGTCATTCACGATTGCCACAGTGAAGGAGAATTTTACCATGCCTTCCTCTCAGCATATTGGTCTCAAGCCACACAAGACCGCGTAAAACATAGCATCATGATGATGAAACACTTTGAACAATCTGAATTTTCCAGTCTTGTCAAATATTTTGAAGACATGTTGCACAAGAATCAGTACCTATCAAACCCATACAGCCCCTCAGAACTCATCCGCATTTGCTTAATCAAACTGCCTGAACATTTACGACATATTATTTTGGCAGGACGTTGCAAAGACGACATTGAAGCTTTTCAGGGATTGTTACAAGAACTGGAAATTGACACAGACAGTCGCGGGATGCGAAAACAGGAAAACAATCACTACAGGTCACATCTGTCTCAATTCCGTGACGACAGAAACAATAAATGGCCACGACAAACCTATTCTTACAACGTAAATCGTGACCAAAACAGACACCACCCATATGACAACCACTGGCAGAGTAATAGTTACAGGGAAAGATCACCTTTCCGCGGTAATGACTATCACAGAGACAATCAGAGAAACAGACAATATGGGAACCAATATAACTATTATCAAGGGAGACAGAATAACTTTAGACGCAACGGTCCAGCACGCAGTTACGACTCAGGCAGAAATTCTCCACCACATGACCGACAAGAAAGAAACTATCGAACCTACCGACATGACGACAGACGATATGATCGTAACGACAGACCTGAATTGCATCAGAACTGGCGAGTTTTAAACAGAGCTGGGCCCTCTGGGCAAGGCGAATTTGTGGAAGTTAGGTCTCCAAATCCCAATAACGACGCGCGCCAACAAAGAAACAGACAATGACTCGCACCGCAGGCAGCTGCGTGCGCCGGCTGGCTCCGAGAAAAATAACATTGACGCTAACCTTGAGCAAAATTCCCGTATTCTTTACGGACGAATACCGCATGATAATTGCATTCAAGTTGAAACTCTGCGTACTAGGGAGAGTAAAGGTTTACACCACATTTCTCATGTAAAACCATTTATTGACAGATAATCTGCTTTTTAACTTAGTCTTTGCAATTTTCACTTCACACCACTTGTACAATTTGTCACACTGAGAAACTGTTAACATGCAACTATGTTTTAAAGCTAACTAACCATCCAGTCAAGAACATAGGTAACTTAGACAAGTAATTGCGAATGCATTGTTATTGCGAACAGACGACACAGTGTTATTATTTATACATTCCTCCTTGTTAGTTGCACGATTACATAACGAATATACGGCTTACATACTTAGAACATATACCAGCACTGCTAATGAAATTTTCATGCAACATTTTGGTTTGCTTGAGAGTGGATTCTGGATTTGAGGTGCTTTCTGTGAAATGCCAAATGACACAGTGGTTAGTTTATGTGACAGCTACACGATTTTATCACGACGCTGCTAATGCGTGACAATTTACAATGTTGCTTTTGTGGTGTATCTGTTTTATATCTGCACAGTTTTTTTTTTGAATTCTTCTATAAAGTGAAACATGTTTTAGTGGTGACTTTTGTGCTATTGCTACAAGGAGACAGCCTTTTCCGTAGCACAACAATACTTTACAGCACAGTAATTTCTTCATCGCAACAATAAGCATAATAACTAAGTTATCTATACGCAAAGCATTTCACTTTTGTTTATCATGAGGTAAGTACATTGACTTCTGCAGAACTTAGCTTTCGGAGGACAATAACTACGACACTTCCCAGAGATTATCTTACAGCAAGACGCACATTTAGCGCTACTGGACACGTATTTGAGTGATTAATTTTGTACTTAAGACATTTATTTTTAGAGATTTTTGAATTACAAAGAAAGTTTTTCGTGACACATTTCATTTCATTGCTGTAAGCTGTAATACCTGAGGATAAAATTACAATAAACCTCAGGGGGGTACACGCCTACTTTGTGTACCATGTGTTTGGCAAGCACAAGGAGCCCTAGCTAATATGGTATTTGCTTATACAATTTAACACATCGGTACCATATTTCTCTAACACATAAATTACACACCTATCTGATCATTTAACAGAGAAACAAACATCCTTTTACTACGTCAGTGACACATGTTTACGCCATTACAGAATTGGATTACTTCACACTTAAGAAATTGTACTTTGTCTGTACTTTGTGCACTGTTCATATTTTTTTGAAACCATTGTGATACTATGAGAACTTTGAATGATGTATTTGGTAAGGGAGCATGATTTTAAAGTACGTTGGAGGCAGATGACACTTTTGACATGAGCAGAGAATTTTGTTAGGTTTTGAAATTATTGGAGGAAGCTACGACGATTTTGAGATTTGACTGAGGTTTTATGATGTTATTTTTACGACGACGATGTGTATTATGCTGCTGAGGTAAGTTTATGATCCATAAGCTGATGCTATATGAGTTATTTGATTATGCTATGTATCTGTTATGATGAAATATGGAAAAAGTGTCGACGAATAAGGTAAGGAGTAATGAATAGTGGTTAGGGACTCTTGACTTGTGAAAAAGGATGTTGGAAACCAAGAATCGTACTTTAAGAGTTATGAAATGTGTGTGTAAATGCGTGAATGTATCACAATGCAAGCGAAAATTTTTTGGACACTGTCATATCAATAGCATTTTGTTTCTACAGATTTGTAACGCAAATTCTCGACCTGTGAAATTTTTATATGAGACTGTCACTGTAGCGAAAACTGCTGTCGTAAATATTTCCGTAAGAAAGTTAAGTGACCACCTGCACATAATGCGACGTGGGCACCCAGGTGTGTCAGACACCTGGAGAACAAGCCTTTTCAGACGCTCAGGTAGAAATGAAAGCCATTAGGGTGTGCCAGAGGCACAGGTGGAAGAGAAGGACAAAGAGAGGCCTACACTTCTGTTAATGACATTCCTTTGTAGAGGGCATCGCTAATGCGACACGCTCGTTACTTGAAAACATATGATTTTTGTAATGCGTTGTGGGCACACAGCTGTGTCAAACACCTGGAGAACAAGCCATTAGGGCGTGCCTTTCATCGCTAATGCGACACCCTCGTTACTTAAAAACATATGATTACTCGCACTTTGTGCTAATTATTGAAATGCTTATGAATTGATGGGAAATATTCGTACATCTGCACACCTGATTATGACAAGTGTCTTTCTCCGAGAGTTGAGTGCTACTGACTTACGAAATGCCACATGACTATTGAATGATATTTTTATGCTTTGCTTTTCATAGTTGCTTATTTCATTTAATATCTGGTTTCCAGCTGTGTTGCAGCATTAGTTTTATAAAATAAACTGAGATGCATTTGCTAATGTGAACTCTTTCTGTCAACAGATCTATTAAATAATTATTTTATGATCCACATTCTTTAAAAAAGGAGCACTTGGAAAGGGAAGAACAATAAGAAGGAACTAGTAACAGTAACACATAATTTTCTTTTCAAGTACATGGTAATATTTTTTTTACAATAAGTTGTTATGGTGCACCACTTTAATTACGTAGACATTAAGATGTGAATAGACATTTCCCTTGTCTGCACTGTTGTTTTTACTGTAATATTTATTCTGCTTGAGCTATGTCATGTCTAGGTATAAGTTGCTACTGTTTGCCAGGTATAGTGTTATTGAATTTGACTTTTGCTAATTTCTTAATGCTGCTTGCTTCGCAAATCTGCGTTTTTTTTCATTGCTGTTTATATTAACTGTGTTATGTGATGCTGCATTGCCTCGTCCCTTGGTATATATATCTGAGCTCAGTAGATTTAAGTTAGCTTAAGAGGGGGTAGACTATATAAGAAACTGACTATGGAGAATAGGTAAAGAATGCAATGCGAAGTGATATGAAAAAGATTGGGCCCAAATGAGTATTGTACAATCAGAAATAATATGAATAGAATACAGGAAGGAGGTATAGATAGGACTTTTTGGGAATAATGATGAATGAAGGGAGATCTCCGAGAAGTAAAGAAAGTTTTGAAAATACTGCAGTAAAACAAACCCTGTCCTTTCCTTCTATTATTCCGCTATATGTTTGTCTACCCTTGTGTATTTGTGTTTTTCCTGTCTTTATGTGTTTAGCTGATGAGAGCTATGTTGTAGAATTTTTCTAATACTCTGTTATTTTCTTTGTAATGATGCTTAGACATTATTTATTCTGTTTTGTTTTAATGCTCATGTGTGAAATTGATGTTTCGAAAGTGATTCTGATCTTTTATTTTTGTACTCATGTCATCATTCCTGTAACACTGATGTATATGTTTATTTCTATTCTTTTGTAAAGCCCCTATTACTTCAAATGTTATCTGTATTGTTATGTTTTTAATGATGTATTTTGTACCTTTGTAATTGTATTCTTACGTCATAAAATTGTAATTGACACCAGTTCATCATATTATTAACTTGTAAGCATTCATTTCACTGCACACTTTTCTGTTGGTCATACTATATGGACACTATGTGAGAAGTTGGGACTGTTAGTGTTTGCACGTGTGTTACTAATTCAGCAAGGGACTGGATAACAGCATTGCTGGTTCTAAGGACAATTCCAAAAACTTTGTGAATGCACAAGTGGTGGTTATGGACTTGCTATATTATCCGCAAGCCTCTTCAATGGTGATTGTGCACCTGCACAGTCACAACAGATGGCTGCTGGCCATCTCTACAAGGACTACAGTGGGTCTGCATCTTTGATGGCCCACCAATACAATTATCTCTACAAGGACTACTGTGGGTCTGCATCTCTGGTGGCCCACCAATACCATACTCTCTACCAGGACTGCAGTGGGTCTGCTCAGTGATGACCTACCTACCAATATTCGTCAGAACTTCGAATGACTCTGCTGTGGGTTTGCTCCATTGTGGCCCATTACCTGTCAGCATTTCAAGAGTCAGCACTGTCTGTCCGTTGGAAGGACAACACTACCTCTTCAAGACTGCATGGAAATCCACTACTTCTATGTGCAATTTCTTTTACTAATGAGACTTTGTGAAAAACAAAAACTGTAATTACTATTATGATGAACAATCTGGACTGTCTTTATTGACTGTGAAAAAAAAATTTTAGCTGTTGACCAACATTGTATCAATAAGTGTGTGCATTTGATATCTTTGTTATTGTAATTATGAAAAATTTTTTCAAATCTGTATTGGCCACTGGCCCAAAACATTTTGTAAAATTTTTTGTGGGGAGCATGGGGGCTATGTAAGTAGGCTGTTTATGTTTTCTTTATGTAAGTTTGCTGTTTATGTTTTCTTATTGGCAACGTTACGTAGCGCTCTCTGTATGAAAATCACTCTATGTAAGTAGGCTGTTTATGTTTTCTTTATGTAAGTTTGCTGTTTATGTTTTCTTATTGGCAACGTTACGTAGCGCTCTCTGTATGAAAATCACTGGCTGTGCTGTGTGCAGTATGTCGCTAGTTTGCATTGTTGCCTGCCATTGTTGTCATGAACTGCTATAGCTGGATGTGAACAGCAGATAGCGTTGGGCAGTTGGAGGTGAGCCGCCAGCAGTGGTGGACGTGGGGAGAGAGATGGCGGAGTTTTGATAATCTGTAAGACTGAATGTCAATTATGAATATTAAGGTAAATACATTGTTTGTTCTCTATTAATATCTTTCATTTGCTAACTATCCCTATCAGTAGTTAGTACCTTCAGTAGTTTGAATCTTTTATTTAGCTGGCAGTAGTGGCGCTCGCTGTTTTGCAGTAGCTTGAGTAGCGAAAATTTTTGTGAGGTAAGTGATTTGTAAAAGGTATAGGTTAAAGTTAGTCAGGGCCATTGTTTTGTAGGGGATATTGAAAGTCAGATTGCGTTGCGCTAAATAATATTGTGTGTCAGGTTAAGCACAGGCTTGTATAATTGTTCTAAGTGGACGTTTCACATGTAAAATTGTTCAAAGGGGACGTTTCACGCTGTCGAAAATCAATACTCTTATCATAAATATTATTAACTCATTCACATAATTCTTCATAAATAAATCCTCATAATACGTATTTCAACTTTAGTAGCATCCACTAGTTTATTATCTTCCTACATACAGACGTGAACCTGAGCCGTGACGAGACAAAACTAATATTATCAATAAGATTAAACTTCCTATGGTATCATTGTTGTACAAAACATTACAAATTTTCATTTATTTTATTTTTTAGAAGCACGACGCAACAACTCGGTTCCAGGATTTTCTGTTGCTCTTTGGCTGTCGACCCGCGACGTATAGTGGCCAGCAATTTTCTCTCTGGTCCCGGCAGCGAAGATGCTGTCTCCGTTCTTTGCGCCGCCCTCTCCGTACATGAAACATAAAAAAATACAAAAACTTTACACAATTCACAACCATTACAAAATATTACAAAAATACATAAACAAAACTAAGTTAAACTTATATTCACCTGCAAACTGGGCTGACACTGGTGGATGGGTTGACGCATCAATTTCGCGTCCCACTACAACATGTACACCAGGGAGTCGCCACAACCGGAGCTAATACCGAGAGCGCGAAGGAGCTGCGAAGAAATCATAGATAACAACATTACCGTACAAACATGTTTCCTCCGAAACGGCACCAGCTTTTAATAGCGCTAATGCCACTTAGTTACACATGGCAACAGAGTGAGGTGGCGCAGTGGCTACACACTGGACTCGCATTCGGAAGTACGACGGTTTAATCCCACGTCCGGCCGTCCTGATTTAGGTTTTCCGTGATTTCCCTAAATCGCTCCAGGCAAATGCCGGGATTGTTCCTTTCAAAGGGCACGGCCGACTTCCTTCCCTAATCCGATGAGACCGATGACCTCGCTGTCTGGTCTCCTTCCCCAAATAACCCAACCCCTACACGTGGCAGTGGCTAAGATAGCACTATTATAGAGCAAACAATAAAAATTAGACAATTCATAATAAAACTGTTAAGATATAATGATAGTAAAGAATATATAATTAAACTGACAAGCAAACCAATTGATAAAACCGTTATTTAACTTAATGAAACCGTAACACAAAGTGTAAAATTGACCAAACCGACATACCACAAATAATACATAATAGTAGAAGATACGGTATGTGATCAAAAGTATCCAGACACTTGGCTGAAAGTGACTTACAAGTTCATGGCGCCCTCCATCGGTAATGCTGGAGTTCAATATGGTGTTGGCCCACCATTAGCCTTGATGACAGCTTCCATTCCCGCTGGCATACGTTAAATCAGGTGCTGGAAGTTTCCTTGGGGAATGGCAGCCCATTCTTCACGGACTGCTGCACTGACAACAGGTATCCATGTCGGTCGGTGAGACCTGGCACGAAGCCGGCTTTCCAAAACATCCCAAAGCGGTTTTGTAGGACTCACGTCAGGACTATGTGTAGGCAGGTCCATTACAGGCGATGTTATTGTCGTGTAACCACTCAGCGACATGCCGCGCATTATGAACAGGTGCTCGATCGTGTAGAGTGATCCAATCGGCGTCCCCGAATTGCTGATCAACAGTTGGAAGCAAGAAGGTGCTTGAAATATCAGTGTAGGTCTGTGCTGTGATACTACTACGAAAAACAAGGGGTGCGAGCCCCCTCCATGAAAAACTCGACCACCCCAACAACTCCGTCTCCGAATTTTACTGTTGGTTCTACACACGTTAGCAGCTAACGTTCACCGGGCATTCGCTATACCCATACACTGCCAAGGGATCGCCACATTGTGTACCGTGATTCGTCACTCCACACAACATTTTTCCACTGCTCAATCGTCCAATGTTTACGCTGCTTACACCATGCGAGGCGTCGTTTGGCATTTACCGGCGTGATTTTTGGCTTATGAACAACCGCTCGACAATGTAATCCTACTTTTCTCACCTCCCGCCCAACTGTCATAGTACTTGGAGTGGATGCTGATGCAGTTAGAAATTCAGGTGTGATGGTCTGGATAGATATCTGCCTGTAACACATTACGACTCTGTTCAACAGTTGGCGGTCTGTCAGTCAACAGACGAGGACGGCCTGTACGCTTTTGTGCTGCACGTGTCCCATCACGTTTCCACTTCAGTACCACATCGGAAACGGTGGACCTAGGGGTGTGGAGATATTACTTACAGACGTACGTCTCAAGTGACAGCCAAACACCTGACCACGATCGAGATTCGTGAGTTCCACCGAGCGCTCCATTCTGCTGTCTCACGATGTCTAATGACTACAGAGGTCGCTGATATGGAGTATCTGGCAGTAGGAGGCCTAACAATGCACCTTATATGAAAAATGTATCTTTTTGGGGGTGTCCGGATCATTTGATCACGTAGTGTGTAAGTAGGCTGTTTATGTTTTCTTATTGGCAACGTTACGTAGCGCTCTGTATGAAAATCACTGGCTGTGCTGTGTGCAGTCTGTGGCTAGTTTGCGTTGTTGTCTGCCATTGTAGTGTTGGGCAGCGGCAGCTGGATGTGAAGAGCGCGTAGCGTTGCGCAGTTGAAGGTGAGCCGCCAGCAGTGGTGGATGTGGGGAGAGAAATGACGGAGATTTGAAATTTTGTAACACTGGATGGCATATATATTATGATTATTAAGGTAAATACATTATTTGTTCTCTATTTAAACCTTTCATTTGCTAACTATGCCTATCAGTAGTTAGTGCCTTCGGTAGTTTGAATCTTTTATTTAGCTGGCAGTAGTGGCGCTCGCTGTATTGCAGTAGTTCGACTAACGAAGATTTTTGGTGAGGTAAGTGATTTGTGAAAGGTACAGGTTAATGTTAGTCAGGGCCATTCCTTTGTAGGGATTTCTGAAAGTCAGATTGGGTTGCGCTAAAAAATATTGTGTGTCAGTTTAAGCACAGTCTTGTATAATTTTTCAAAAGGGGACGTTTCAAGTGTACGTCAATATAACGAGTTCGGCATACTAAGATTGCAAGGTTATGGATGCATATAGTGCAACATCATGTACAGGGTAACCAACTTCTGCATCTACAATTACATCTATGTGGAAAGTCTGCTAATGGCACTGACGTCCCTGGCAGAGCGTTCATCTATTACAATAATGATCTATTATTCCACTCCCGAACAGCGTGGCGAGAAAATGAACACCTGATTTCGCTTATTTTATTCTGCCAATAAAACTCAGTCTTTATTTCGCCTTTCCCACCACAAAAAATGGCTCTAATGGCTCTGAGCAGTATGGGACACATCTGAGGTCATCAGTCCCCTAGAACTTAGAACTACTTAAACCTAACTAACCTAAGGACATCACACGCAGCCATGCCCGGGGCAGGATTCGAACCTGCGACCGTAGCGGTCACGCGGTTCCAAACTGAAGCGTCTAGAACCACACGGCCACACCGGCTGGCTTTCCCGCCACGTTCTCTATGTTTCCTCTCCAATTTAAGTTGTTTGTAATTGTAATTCCTGCGTGCTGAGTTGAATTTACGGCCCTTAAATTTGATTGATTTATCGTGTAACCGAAATTCAGCGGAATACCTTTAGTACTCATGTGAAGGACATCACGTTTTTTTATTATTTAGTCTTAATTGCCAATTCGTACACCGAATGGACATTTTTTAAAATCTTTTTACGGATTGTTTTGGTCTTCTGATGGCTTTACTAGACGATAAACAGCAGCATTATCTGCAACCATCCTAAGATGGCTGCTAAAAGTGTCTCCTAAATCGTTAATATAGATAAGGAATTTCAAGGACCAGTAACACTACCTTGGGGAAAGCCAGAAATCACTTCTGTATTACCTGCCTATTCTACCTAAATTATCATAGCGCATAAAATTTCCAGTGAAGTAGAAGGCATCGAAAGTAGTAAATTCTGAAAAATACTAAATACATACATAGTTAAGAGCTATGCGTTAGGCACTAATCTCAGAAACAATGTGTTATGTTCAGCCCATTTAAAGAAAACTTGGACCTAGTTTTGAAAATATTATGGAACACCTACAGATGATATGACACGGAGCCTCGAAGATTAGGATACGAGATTTTATATATTATTTTATGCTATATTATTTCAAATTCGAAATTTTCGGATTTTTTCCTTTAACTTGCTCCTTGCCAAATTTTTCGATTCTTGGTCAGCGGGAAGTAGCCTTCAGGATTTGATGAGTGAGTCTGCAACTATCAACTGCACTGACTTAAACTACTGGATGTTAAAATTGCTACACCACGAGGACGACGTGCTACGGACGCGAAATTTAACCGACAGGAAGAAGATGCTGTGATATGCAAATGATTAGCTTTTCAGAGCATTCAGACAAGATTGGCGACGGTGGTGACTCCTACAACGTGCTGATTTGAGGAAAGTTTCCAACGGATCTCTCATACACAAACAGCAGTTGACCGGCGTTGCCCGGTGAAAAGTTTTTGTGATGCCCCGTGTAGGGAGGAGAAATGCGTACCACCACATTTCAGACTTTGATAAAGGTCGGATTGTAGCCTATCGCGATTGCGGTTTACCGTATCGCGACATTGCTGCTCGCGTTGGTCGAGATCGACTGACTCTTAGCTGAATATGGAATCGGTGGGTTCAGGAGAGTAATACGGAACGCCTTGCTGGATCCCAACGGCCTCGTATCACTAGCAGTCGAGATGACAGGCATCTTAGTGCATGGATGTAACGGATCATGCAGCCACGTCTCGATCCCTGAGTCAACAGATGGGGAGATTTACAGACAACAACCATCTGCACGAACAGCTCGACGACGTTTGCAGCAACATGGACTATCAGCTCTGAGACCGTGGCTGCGGTTACCCTTGACGCTGCATCACAGTCAGGATCGCCTGTGGTGGTGAGTACAACCAGGGTGCATGAATGGCAAAACGCCATTTTTTCGGATGAATCCAGGTTCTGTTTACAGCATCATGATGGTCGCATCCGTGTTTGGCGACATCGCGGTGAACGCACATTGGTTGCGTGTATTCGTCATCGCCATACTGGCGTATCATCCGGCGTGATGGTATGGGGTGCCATTGGTTACACGTCTCGGTCACCTCTTGTTCGCATTGACGGCACTTTGAACAGTGGACGTTACATTTCAAATGTGTCTCTACCCTTCATTCGATCCCTGCGAAACCCTAGATTTCAGGAGGTCAATGCAGGACCGCATGTTGCAGGTCCTGTACGGGCCTTTCTGGATACAGAAAATGTTCGACTGCTGCCCTGGCCAGCACATTCTCCAGATCTCTCACCAATTAGAAACATCTGGTCAATGGTGGCAGAGCAACTGGCTCGTCACAATAGGCCAGTCACTACTCTTGATGAACTGTGGTATCGTGTTGAAGCTACATGGGCAGCTGTACCTGTACACGCCATCCAATCTCTGTTTGACTCAATGCGCAGTCGTATCAAGATCGTTATTACGGCCAGTGGTGGTTTTTCTGGGTACTTATTTCTCAGGATCTGTGCACCCAAATTGCCTGAAAATGTAACCCTAAGTCAGTTCTAGTATAACATATTTGTCCAATTAATACCCGTTTATCATCTGCATTTCTTCTTCGTGTAGCAATTTTAATGACCAGTAGTGTATAAACTTAAATGTTTCACTCCGCCAAGAAACCCTAGACCTTACTATGAGACAAATTTCAACGTGACACTTCAGTCCATTTCTCTGATAAATGGAGTCTTAACAGTCGGACAGACAGACAGTCGAACAACGAGCAACCGAGCGATCTTAGAAGGGTTATATTTTTACCAGTCGATGAACGGAACCCTAAGAAGAGGGAGGTCACCCACATATGTGTGCTAAAATAAATATAGACAAAATTGAATGTAGGTTACACAATTTAAAAATTTGGCGAATCAATTAAATATCTAGGGATAGAATTACGAAGAACTTGAGCTGGAACCAACATGCCGACATTATTATCGGTAAGTTGAACCGTAGACTGCGTTCCTATAGGCAGAACACTTAGGAAATGCAATAGATTCACTAGAGAGACTGCCTACAGTATGCTTGTCTATTCCCTTCCCCTCGAAATTATTTGTACGTGGTATGGATCCACAAAAGAAGGAAACTGCGGAGGACTTCGATAAACTTCAAAGAAAGGCAGCGCGCCTTTTATTATCGCGAAACAAGAGAAAGGAACAGGTATGATACACGAGCCGGGATGGGGATCATTAAAAAAGGGGTTTATTTCGTTGCGACGAGAGATTTTCACGAAATTTCAACCATCACCTTTGTCCTCTAATCCGAATATATTTGGACGATGTACACCTACATGGGGAGGAATTACCACTGTAATAAAACAAGAGAAATAACAGCTTGCAAGCAAGCTCGAGGTCTTCAGTTTCATAGGGAGTGAAACGGTAGAGAAATAATGTAAATTCTCTTCTAAACACTTAAAACTGAATTGCAGAATAGGCATGAACATGTGTATGTAGACGGAGAATGAATACGCGCTCTAGAGTGAAAGAATAAATTAAATCATCCTTGACAGGTCCGCCTTAGTAATTAACATGAGCTAACAAGGGAAAGTCGCCATCAAACCCTCCTCGGATTTCGTGGTAAGATGACCCAGTGGATAGCACGTCAAAAACTGGACAGATATCAAGCATGAAAAGAGGTAGAACGTTTACTGACTTATGAAAAAGGAAGTAAACTCTGAACAATCAACGGTCCATGTTCAGGATGCGCAACATCGAATGGATTTGAATAGCGACGGTTTCGTGGTTATAAGGTCACGGTATTGGAGTGCGAAAGGGGAGATTCGTGTTCACATGTAGGTTATGTCCCCGTTCTTTTTCACAGTTATAAGCTGTCTGTGCAGTCTCTGACGTGTCTGTTCGCTGTATTCAAACTTGTGTCCGTGTCGTGGTGTAACGTCCGTTTGCAACAGCGAGGTTCAAGGAAGGAACCTCAAGACGTACATACCTCCTATGTGTTCTACAGTAGTATCACATGTTATGACTCTTGCATTTTCTGTGCGGCTGGTCCCGGCGGAGGTTCGAGTCCTCCCTCGGGCACTGGTGTGTGTGTGTGTGTGTGTGTGTGTGTGTGTGTGTGTATGTGTGTGTGTGTGTTTTCGAACTTTTGACTCTTGAATTCCACTTATTTATTGTTTTCATTTCCGTGGGACATCTCTATGGTATCTCGCATGCACTCACTATTCATCACATGTAATTGCTACGGTAATGCATTCTTATCACGTGACTCATGTTCTGTAATCAATGTATAATGTGACAATTACCAAGACTACAGAAGGAGAACAGACGCGTCAGTGACTGGTCGGAATGTACATAATGTTGTAAAAAAAGAAAAGAAAAAGAGACGGTTAGCACCAGGGAGACCTGAACAGCCGGCCAAGGTGGCCGAGCGGTTCTAGGCGCTATAGTCTGGAACCGCGCGACCGCTACGGTCGCAGGTGCGAATCCTGCCTTGGGCAAGGATGTGTGTGATGACCTTAGGTTAGTTAGGTTTAAGGAGTTCTAAGTTCTAGGAGACTGATGACCTCAGCAGTTAAGGGGCTCCGGAACGCCCTATACTTGCAATGTTAAAATAACGCATATAAATTACATCTTTCCTCACAAAATATTTGAGGTAGGAAGTTGAACTTTTTACAGATTATTTATTGGAATATGGGCTACAACTTAACACAGGGATTTTACAAAATTTTAGTTCAGTTATTAAAGATGATTTTTTTCAATTGTAATGAAAATTCACAAAATTTTTTTGCAAATTTTTATTTATATATTCAAAAATATACAGTTTTTTTGGAAAAAGGCTGTGTTAAATTATGCAGAAGGTACTGTGTAACACTTACTGAAAGTTTGAAACAAATATGTTTGGACGATCCTTAGAAAACATGTAATTAATATGAGAAAATAAAAGTTTGGGAATCGAGCGACAAAGATTGGATTAACTTTTTAGTGCATTCCAGGTCCGTAGGATGGATTATCTTCATCCTCTGCAAACTCCTCCTCCAGCTTCCTCTTGTTCCTCCTCCTGTTTACTCTTGCTTGTATTTCTAGACTCTTTACAGCCCTGTCTGCAGCCCGAAGGCGTTCCCTGTCTAAAGCAAGCATCGCTCGTACCATGTTAGAACCTATCGTCTTTATTGTTTACAGTAATAACACATACCTTTGGCTTTCCAACATTTCTCCTTTTCTTAAGAGCCTTCAGAGGATTTCTAATAACTTTACTTTTACTCATTATTATACTTCAACAAAACAGAGACTCAAGAAACAGAATTAATGACGAATATTTTCGAGATAACGACAGAGTAAATAAACATGAAAAAATCGACAATCACACCAGCGATATATATTGAACCATTACAGGTTAGCCACAACACATACTTTATCTCACATCACTAAAATGTACCAGATGAAAACGGACGTTAATAATAACACCATTTGACAGCAGTTTAACAGCGCCACAGTGGGTCACGCCCATGTAGAACACATTTCAAAAAAAATTTAAAAATAGTTGTAGTCTTCGGAATCGAATAAATTATATATCTATTAAAAGGTAATAGTCTGTAGATTCAGAAAACGCAAAAAAGTAAAAGTTGAACTATTCATGATTTTGAGCCTTTCCGGAGCCCCGTAAGTCCCCTAGTACTATAAGAACCTGAACACCAATCTCCAGCTTTGTAATCCAATACCGGACCACACAACGACGAATCCGAGGTTCACGCAATTCAATCGTTGTTGCGCATCTTGAGCCTGAACCATTCACTGTTTCCATTTTGCTTCTTTTTTCACAATTCAGTACACCTCCTTCCTGTTGTCATGCTTGAAATTTGTTCAGTTTTTGACGGCCTATGCAATGGACCATCTCACCAATAACTCCGAGGAGGGTGCAATCGCGAATTTCGTCGTAAAATAAGAAAAAAGAAAGGGTCTCGTGTAGTGCAACTCTTTCTGTTTGTGACCATTTGGTTCAATCAACTCGTCATTTGGCCTCAAGGAGCTATGTATTCGGTTAGAATTATGAGGTGGCCACCGGAAATCGAACCCTGAACTAATCAGAAACGCTAAGAGACAAAGTACGAAACGGATGGTGGAGATACGGTACCGCTACTCGTCGCGTCAACTGCCTTCCATTGTGATTACTGCGCACGTTTGTTTTATCAGTCCACAATGGTGTCACTGAATTCCCCTTGGGTCGATTTCGATTTTCTGTCAGCAGCAACTGCATTCCGTTTGTCATCCATGGTTATCTCTTGCCCTCCGCACGATCGCTCATTCGTCATCAGTTCTGCTCCCCTCCCTCAGTTAATGGGTGAAGTGACACCGTTTCAGTAGTTACAGTTCTGGCTCTACATACTGGAATATTCAGAGATATCCCTTGTGACAAATATACCACCGAGGAAGTCAGTAACATTAAACACCAAAATTACTGCTGTTCTCTGCAGTCTCTCCATTCTTTCTCAATGAATGCTTAAAGGAAACCCACTTATTCAAATTTTCACCTATACTCAATTTAGAGCTATGGTACGGTGCGAAGTGGGTCACACGAAATCAAGACGACGCCTACCCATACATATTCCAAAAATGCATGTACGTATGTATGTCGGTAGGTATGATTATGTATGTTTGCAAGAACAGACATAACGTTTGATGGCATAACGCGATCGCTAGTTGTACAATGTTACTTATAATCCGTCTTGATCGCAAAATGTTTATTCACATGATCGGTTTCAGTTCCTCAAGAACCATCTTCAGATCTGCAATTTCGGCTACAGGAGTGTGGACAGGTTACACTTGGAATCGAAACTGCAGATCTGGAGATGGTTCTAGAGAAACCGAAACCGATCATGTGAATAAACATTTTTGCAATCAAAACGGATTATAAGTAGATTATATTAGATTAGTACATGTTCCATAGATCATTTGCACGACACTTCGTAATGATGTGAAACGTGCCAGGTTAATAAAAGGTGCCAATACAAGATATTACATTACAAAAAATATTACATGACACTTAATATTGTTTTAGGTGGGAAGGGGGGGGGGAGGAATTACCCATTTACTATATCCAAAAATTTATCTACTGAGTAGAAGGAGTTGCTATTCAGAAATTCTTTAAATTTCCTTTTAAGCGCTATATGGCTATCTGTGAGACTTTTGATGCTATTTAGTAAATGACCAAAGATATTTGTGGCAGCATAATTTACCGCCTTCTGAGTCAAAGTTAGTTTTAACCTTGAGTAGTGAAGATCATCCTTTTTCCTAATGTTGTAACCATGTACACTGGTATTACTTTTGTATTCGTTCGGGTTGTTAAAACAAATTTCATAAGTGAAATATATATATATTGGGAGGCTACAGTGAAGATCCCTAGCTCTTTAAATAAGTGTCTGAAGGATGTTCTTGGATGAGCTCCAGCAATTATTCTGATTACACGCTTTTGTGCAATGAACACTCTTTTACTCAATGATGAGTTACCCCAGAATATGATGCCATTCGAAATCAGAGATTGAAAATAGGCCTGGGAAGCTAATTTACTGAGTTGTATGTTGCCAAAATTTGCAATGACCCTAATAGCATAAGTAGCTGAACTCAAACGTTTCAGCAGATCTTCAGTGTGTTTTTTCCAGTTCAACCCCTCATCAGTGCATACACCTAGAAATTTTGAATATTCTAACTTAGCTACCGATTTCTGATCTAAATCTATATTTATTAATGATGTCATTCCATTTACTGTGTGGAAATGTATATACTGTGTTTTGTCAAAATTTCATGAGAGCCCATTTGCAGAGAACCACTTAATGATTTTCTGAAAAACATCGTTTACAATTTCATCACTTGATTCTTGTCTGTTGGATGTGATAGCTACACTTGTATCATCTTCAAAAAGTACCAGCTTTGCATATTCGTGAGTATAGAATGGCAAGTCATTAATATATATTAAGAACAGTAGAGGACACAAGGCCGAAACTAGCGGCCCCCCATTCTTGATTCTTCCCCCGTTTGAGAAATCACCACTTTTTGCATATTATGTGAACTGCTTATTTCAACTTGATTCACTCTTCCAGGTTAGGTATGATTTAAACCATTTGAGTGCTGTCCCATTTATACCACAGTACTTGAGCTTATGTAGAAGTATTCTACGATCTACACAATCAAAAGCTTTTGAGAGACCACAAAAAATCCCAACGTGAGACTTTCGGTTACTCAGAGCATCTAATATTTCATTAGTGAAAGTATATATAGCATTTTCCGTTGAAACCCCTTTCTGGAAACCAAACTAACATTTTGTTAACACTTTCTTTTTACAAAGGTGTGAAGCTACTGTACAATACACTACTTTTTCAAGAATTTTGTATAAGGCAGTCAGAAGAGAGATTGGGCGGTAGTTGTTGACATCAGACGTATAAGCTCTTTTATGCAGTGGTTTAACAATGGCATACTTGAGCTATTACGTATGTGGCTAAGAATCCCTCTTAGCTCTTGGGAACAAGCTTTTTTTATCCATTTAAGATTATGTATGTTCCACATCTCATCATAAACCATTAGACAGATGTAAACCAAATTTGGTAAACATACCATTTACAGTTTTGAGAGACTCGCTGTTCGGGTAAGAACCACGTACCTTTCAAACGCACGGGGTTGGTGTACAAAGGTAGTGTAGCTCAAGATGCGCGAATTCACAGATTTTATTCATCCACTATTTGACAACGAAAGCACTTAGCCACCTGCAAAAATTTTACACACAATTTCAAACCTTTAACAAACTTTTTCTTGCTGACAACGCCCACATAAAGTTTGTAAGTAGGCTGTTTATGTTTTCTTTATGTAAGTAGGCTGTTTAGGTTCTTACATTGGTAACGCCGCCGCACGTAGCGCTCTCTGTATGAAAATCACTGGCTGTGCTGTGTGCAGTCTGTGGCTAGTTTGCATTGTTGTCTGCCATTGTAGTGTTGGGCAGCGGCAGCTGGATGTGAACAGCGCGTAGCGTTGCGCAGTTGGAGGTGAGCCGCCAGCAGTGGTGGATGTGAGGAGAGAGATGGCGGAGTTTGAAATTTGTTAAAATTGATGTCATGAACTGCTATATACACTCCTGGAAATGGAAAAAAGAACACATTGACAACGGTGTGTCAGACCCACCATACTTGCTCCGGACACTGCGAGAGGGCTGTACAAGCAATGATCACACGCACGGCACAGCGGACACACCAGGAACCGCGGTGTTGGCCGTCGAATGGCGCTAGCTGCGCAGCATTTGTGCACCGCCGCCGTCAGTGTCAGCCAGTTTGCCGTGGCATACGGAGCTCCATCGCAGTCTTTAACACTGGTAGCATGCCGCAACAGCGTGGACGTGAACCGTATGTGCAGTTGACGGACTTTGAGCGAGGGCGTATAGTGGGCATGCGGGAGGCCGGGTGGACGTACCGCCGAATTGCTCAACACGTGGGGCGTGAGGTCTCCACAGTACATCGATGTTGTCGCCAGTGGTCGGCGGAAGGTGCACGTGCCCGTCGACCTGGGACCGGACCGCAGCGACGCACGGATGCACGCCAAGACCGTAGGATCCTACGCACTGCCGTAAGGGACCGCACCGCCACTTCCCAGCAAATTAGGGACACAGTTGCTCCTGGGGTATCGGCGAGGACCATTCGCAACCGTCTCCATGAAGATGGGCTACGGTCCCGCACACCGTTAGGCCGTCTTCCGCTCACGCCCCAACATCGTGCAGCCCGCCTCCAGTGGTGTCGCGACAGGCGTGAATGGAGGGACGAATGGAGACGTGTCGTCTTCAGCGATGAGAGTCGCTTCTGCCTTGGTGCCAATGATGGTCGTATGCGTGTTTGGCGCCGTGCAGGTGAGCGCCACAATCAGGACTGCATACGACCGAGGCACACAGGGCCAACACCCGGCATCATGGTGTGGGGAGCGATCTCCTACACTGGCCGTACACCACTGGTGATCGTCGAGGGGACACTGAATAGTGCACGGTACACCCAAACCGTCATCGAACCCATCGTTCTACCATACCTAGACCGGCAAGGGAACTTGCTGTTCCAACAGGACAATGCACGTCCGCATGTATCCCGTGCCACCCAACGTGCTCTAGAAGGTGTAAGTCAACTACCCTGGCCAGCAAGATCTCCGGATCTGTCCCCCATTGAGCATGTTTGGGACTGGATGAAGCGTCGTCTCACGCGGTCTGCACGTCCAGCACGATCGCTGGTCCAACTGAGGCGCCAGGTGGAAATGGCATGGCAAGCCGTTCCACAGGACTACATCCAGCATCTCTACGATCGTCTCCATGGGAGAATAGCAGCCTGCATTGCTGCGAAAGGTGGATATACACTGCACTAATGCCGACATTGTGCATGCTCTGTTGCCTGTGTCTATGTGCCTGTGGTTCTGTCAGTGTGATCATGTGATGTATCTGACCCCAGGAATGTGTCAATAAAGTTTCCCCTTCCTGGGACAATGAATTCATGGTGTTCTTATTTCAGTTTCCAGGAGTGTATATTATGACTATTAAGGTAAATACATTGTTTGTTATCTATTAAAATCTTTCATTTGCTAACTATGCCTATCAGTAGTTAGTGCCTTCAGTAGTTTGAATCTTTTATTTAGCTGGCAGTAGTGGCGCTCACTGTATTGCAGTAGTTCGGGTAACGAAGATTTTTGGCGAGATAAGTGATTTGTGAAAGGTACAGGTTAATGTTAGTCAGGGCCATTCCTTTGTACGGATTTCTGAAAGTCAGATTGCGTTGCGCTAAAAAATATTGTGTGTCAGTTTAAGCACAGTCTTGTATAAATTGTTCTAAGGGGACGTTTCAAGTTTATCAATTAGTTTATATTCGGTATTCATGCTATAAAAGTTCCGCATGGAGTATCAAGGTTCATTTTGCAATGAGGTGACAAAATCCATGGGATATCTCCTAATTTTGTGTTGGATTTGCTTTTGCCTGACACAGTGCAGTAACTCGACGTGGTTGGACTCAACAAGTCGCTGGAAGTGCCACTTAAAATATTAAGCCACGCTGCCTCAGTAGCCCTCCATAATTGCGACAGTGTTTCCGGTGCATGATCTGACGATTATGTCCCGTAAATATTCGATGGGATTCATTTCGGGCGTCCGGGGCGGCCAAACTATACGCGCAAATTATCCAGAATGTTGCTTCAAATGAATCGCGAACACTTGCGGCACGCGACAAGGGGCATTATCATCCAGAAAAAAAAATCCATCTTGATTACGGAATATAAAGTCCGAACATACCCATTTCCAGTCAATGATCGGTTCAGTTGGTCCACATGACAAGTCCGTTCCGTATAAATACGGCCCACCCAGCTGTCTTGTTGACAGTTTGTATCCATAGCTTAGTGGGGTCTGCGCCGCATTCGAACCCTACCAACAGCTCTTACCAACTTATGTGATGTTAATCTGGGACGTAGAAACGACGGAGAGGCTCCGTCTTCGCCGCAGCCGCAGTGGTCGCAACCCCACGACAACTATCACAGTCCACTTCACCCCTGCCGGCCGCGGTGGCCGAGCGGTTCTAGGCGCTGCAGTCTGGAACCGCCTCGGGCATGGATGTGTGTGATGTCCTTAGGTTAATTAGGTTTAAGTAGTTCAAAGTCTAGGGGACTGATGACCTCGGATGTTCAGTCGCATTGTGCTCAGAGCCATTTGAACCATTTTTGATGTAAGGAGGCTGTTTAGGTTCTTATATTGGTAACGCCGTCGCCACGTAGCGCTCTCTGTATGAAAATCACTGGCTGTGCTGTGTGCAGTCTGTGGCTAGTTTTGCATTGTTGTCTGCCGTTGTAGTGTTGAGCAGCTGGACGTGAACAGCGCGTAGCGTTGCGCAGTTGGAGGTGAGCCGCCAGCAGTGGTGGATGTGGGGGGAGAGATGGCGGAGTTGTGATATTTGTAATACTGGACGGCATGAACTGCTATATTTATTATGATTATTAAGGTAAATACATTGTTTGTTCTCTATTAAAGTCTTTCATTTGCTAACTTTGCCTATCAGTAGTTAGTGCCTTCTGTAGTTTGAATCTTTTATTTAGCTGGCAGTAGTGGCGCTCGCTGTATTGCAGTAGTTCGAGTAACGAAGATTTTTGGTGAGGTAAGTGATTTGTGAAAGGTATAGGTTAATGTTAGTCAGGGCCATTCTTTTGTAGCGATTTTTGAAAGTCAGATTGTGTTGCGCTAAAAATATTGTGTGTCAGTTTAAGCATAGTCTTGTATAATTTTTCAAAGGGGACGTTTCATTGAACTTTACCACTCCGTAGCACCACACCGAACCAAGGGTTATGCAGTTCGGCCCCCTGTGGCCCCCCCCCCCCCCCAGGGAACGTCTCACACTACACGAGTGTAATCCCTATGTTTGCGTCGTAGAGTAATCGTGGTGAACGCGTACGTGGAGAACTTGTTTGTACAGCAATCGCCGACATTGTGTAGCTGAGGCGGAGTAAGGGAAACCAGCCCGCATTTGCCGAGGCAGATGGAAAACCACCTAAAAACCAGCCACAGGCTAGCCGGCTCACCGGACCCCGACACATATCCGCAGGGCAGATTCGTGCCGGGGACCAGGCGCTCCTTCCCTGTCTGGAAAGCCGTGCGTTAGACTGCACACCCAACCGGGCGGGCTTTACCAACTTAACTCGGGATTCATCTGACCAACACATGGTTTCCCAGCCACCTAGGACCCGTGCTTTAGACTGCACACCCAACCGGGCGGGCTTTACCAACTTAACTCGGGATTCATCTGACCAACACATGGTTTCCCAGCCACCTAGGACCCGTGCTTTAGACTGCACACCCAACCGGGCGGGCTTTACCAACTTAACTCGGGATTCATCTGACCAACACATGGTTTCCCAGCCACCTAGGACCCGTGCTTTAGACTGCACACCCAACCGGGCGGGCTTTACCAACTTAACTCGGGATTCATCTGACCAACACATGGTTTCCCAGCCACCTAGGACCCTACCGAAATGCTCACGAACCCAGGAGATGCAACGCAGGCGATGTCGTGCTGTTAAAAAAGGGTCTCGTGTCAGTCGTGTGCTGCCAAGCGCAATAAATCAAATCTGATGACAGATATAACGAAATACAAAAATTCCAAGAAAATAAAAAGCAAAACAGACAGGTAATTATAATAAAAGAACTAGCTCATTAACACCAAATTTTGTGGCGCTGTCCTAACGGATACGGGCGTCGTATGTCCCACATTCAATTCGGCGTTTATATCATGCAGTGTTGCTTGTCTGTTAGTACTGACAACTTTACGCAGACGCCGCTGCTCTCGGTCGCTAAATGCGCGCCGTCGGCAACGGCGTTGTCCGTGGTGAGGGATAGCGCCTGGTGTTTGGTATTCTCGCACGCTCTTCACACTGTGGATCTGGGAATATTGAATTCCGTAACGATATCAGAAATGAAATGTCCAATGCGTCTAGATCCAATTACCATTCCGCGTTCTCTGTCTTATTTTCCGTCGTGCGGCTATAATCACTTGTATAATAATGGCTACATAGGATAATTGAAATGGCCTGGAAGTCGGGACAGGTTCCATCAGACTGGACAAAAGCAGTAATCACACCAATCTTTAAACATGGAAACAGAAAAGATTGTAACAACTACAGAGGTATCTCTTTAATCAGCGTTGTGGGTAAAATCTTCTCAGGTATTGTTGAAAGGAAAGTGCGAGTATTAGTTGAGGACCAATTGGATGAAAATCAGTGTGGGTTTAGGCCTCTTAGAGGTTGTCAGGACCAGATCTTTAGCTTACGGCAAATAATGGAGAAGTGTTAGGAGTGGAACAGGGAATTGTACATATGCTTTAAAGATCTAGAAAAGGCATATGACCGGGTTCCTAGGAGGAAGTTATTGTCTGATTATGGAATGGGAGGCAAACTTTTGCAAGCAATTAAAGGTCTTTACATGGATACTCAGGCAGCAGTTAGAGTTGACGGTAAATTGAGTTCATGGTTCAGAGTAGTTTCAGGGGTAAGACAAGGCTGCAACCTGTCTCCACTGTTGTTTATATTATTTATGGATCATATGCTGAAAACAATAGACTGGCTGGGTAAGATTAAGATATGTGAACACAAAATAAGCAGTCTTGCATATGCGGATGACTTAGTTGTGATGGCAGATTCGATTGAAAGTTTGCAAAGTAATATTTCAGAGCTAGATCAGAAATGTAAGGACTATGGTATGAAGATAAGCATCTCCAAAACGAAAGTAATGTCAGTGGGAAAGAAATATAAACGGATTGAGTGCCAAATAGGAGGAACAAAGTTAGAACAGGTGGACGGTTTCAAGTACTTAGGATGCATATTCTCACAGGATGGCAACATAGTGAAAGAACTGGAAGCGAGGAGTAGCAAAGCTAATGCAGTGAGCGCTCAGCTACGATCTACTCTCTTCTGCAAGAAGGAAGTCAGTACCAAGACTAAATTATCTGTGCACCGTTCAATCTTTCGACCAACTTTGTTGTATGGGAGCGAAAGCTGGGTAGATTCAGGTTACCTTATCAACAAGGTTGAGGTTACGGATATGAAAGTAGCTATGATGATTGCAGGTACTAGTAGATGGGAACAATGGCAGGAGGGTGTCCACAATGAGGAAATCAAAGAAAAACTGGGAATGAACTCTATAGATGTAGCAGTCAGGGCGAACAGGCTTAGATGGTGGGGTCATGTTACACGCATGGGAGAAGCAAGGTTACCCAAGAGACTCTTGGATTCAGCAGTAGAGGGTAGGAGGAGTTGGGGCAGACCGAGGAGAAGGTACCTGGATTCGGTTAAGAATGATTTTGAAGTAATAGGTTTAACATCAGAAGAGGCACCAATTTAGCACTGAATAGGGGATCATGGAGGAACTGTAGGGGGGGCTATACTCCAGACTGAACACTGAAAGGCATAATCAGTCTTAAATGATGATGATGATGATGGCTATAATCACCTCTGAAACATTTTCACATGAATGACAGCTCCGCCAATATAGTGCCATACTTGGGATGTATATAGGATACTATCGCCAACTGTATAGGTGCGTATCACCATTCCATGACCTGCCACCTCAGTGTATTTACTGCTAATTGTATTCACAACACATTTGCGGATAGTACTAATCTGCAACACTGAATGTACTTGCAAAATTATATCGATGTATGACACATAGGGATATGATATGTAAAACATTCTCGGTCTCCTTGCTGCGTCAATTCGAGACAAAATCTCAAGCTTTCGACGATATCCTCCATCGCCATCATCAGGAGCAACTGACTGTCTTCACTGCTGCTGTGGAGGCTTTACATAGCCCGTGGATGGCTTCTGATTGGTCGGCTTGTGATTGGTCGGCGATAACGTACTGCTGTCGCAGACGGTGTCACTGTGTGCGCTGGTTGCGCCACCGCTTCCGTTGGAACCTTCGACCATGGACACTAGTAGACTGGCCTTGCTGTGCAGAAGCTATAGGGCTGGTGTGGCTCCAACATAAACCACGTGACTGTTCGCAAAAGGTGGCGGGATTTCTAATCAGCGGTCTGCCATCCTATGTTTGTATCGTATTTTACCCACATTTCTCAATTGACTGCCAAATGCTTCCAACAAAAATTACTTTCTTATTTGACCTGGATTTGTTCACTGTACCATTTATAAAATCTAACAAATACATCGAACGCCCCCGTGGTTGGCAGCGGGACGAAATTAACTAAATTAAATAAACTAAAAATTAAAGTAAAACGTCGTTAAAATTCTTTTAAACAGTAAGAGTGGGCTCGTGTCAAAACTTTAAACATTGGATTCGCCGCGTTTTGAGCTCTAGTCACTTATAAAAGAAAATGGGATATGGGAATTATGTCAACTATAGGTGCCAAAATTGTCGACTTTAGGAGCGGGTCCATTTCAGAGTATCACTTTTAGGTGCACTTCAGAGGTTCAGTTCCTACAATTTTTACAAAAGTTTAAACTATCAGTTTAAAAAATTTATACTTTAAATGAAAGGTTGGACTCTGAACTTTCAGAAAATGATTTTGGAGGCTACTTTTATTTAATAGTATTTATTAGAAGGTAGAAAAAATGTCTCTTCATATATCAACTATAGGTGCTCTTACCTTATTATAATCTCACTTGTACATACAAAAAGGCGAGTATGTGCAGATGGCTTAAAGTTTTTTGGTTTCAGGGTCTGTATCCGAAGCTGCCTTCGGTTTTCATCCTTAGGGAACCTATGAGTTGGAACGAGAAATAGTTATACTTACTTCTGTAACCGAATTTTCGCAGATACATTCCAAAATGTAATACGAATCTGACTTTACAGGCATCACTTTCAGCACTTTAATTTACCTGATACTCTATTTCAAGTGTAAAAAACATATAAAAGTCACTTCAGCAGATTTCAATAAACGCATCTGCACTATCATAGAAACACGACTAAACGCTGGTCGGAGGTTGGTACGTAGACCTTTTAAGGAATGTCTCTGCTGCTTCTCAAAATCTCGCGCTCGTTTCCTTGCACAGCTCAGATTGTACCCGCCATCACCGTTAAAATTCTTCTCGCTCATTCTTATTTCAGCAGCCTCCTTAATAACAGAATCCCTGTATGTGGAGTCATGGGACAGAACTTTTCTTTCTCCAGACAATATTTCATGTTTAATCGTGAGGCTGTTCTCCGCAAGTGCCAATTTCTGTTGTTCTCTATTTTTAATATGACGCTGGTGTTCTGCACAGTGGTCGGAAACGGTACGAATGGTCTGATCTATAATTGTTTCCACAATTCCAGGGGATATTATAAATTCCAGGGACCCTGAGGCCGAGACAGTCCTTAACAGGGCGCATCATCTCCTTAATTTTCTTAGGAGGACGAAAAATCGGTCTTATACCCCGTCTACCGAGGACTCTTCATATTTTGCTGGATGTAGCTCCAAAAAAAGGAAGAACCGCAATCGGTGTTTCATCCTGTGAGTGTACAGCATTTTCACGTTTCCTAACCTTTTTGTTTTATTTTTTCTTTATGTTTATTTTTTTTATTTTTTTTTATTTTTTTTACGTATAGGTGCCGCCGCGGAAGGCTTCGTTCTCAAGGAATATGACGTCATAAAATGTGAGGTACTTGAAAAACTGCTGCACCATGCATGTTGTTTTAATTTATTATGTCTACTAACTATATTCACAACATATTTCGCAGTCAGTATCCAAATGTAGCTGAATGTAACTGCAAAGTTATACGATTGTACCACGTATTGTTTCGGAAATATGACGTCATAGAAAACGAAATTACAGGACAAATTCGGTAGAGATCCTGGTGAGATATGAGTACAAATGTGTGTGAAGTTTGTTAAATCTATGTGAAATATATGTTGCATGTGATTACTCTGGCAAAGCCGCGAATAACAAACTCTTCCGAAACCCCTGGATCGATTTCACCCAATGTTGGTACACATGTTAATGTCAGGAGGAGAAGGACCTATCGAAAGAGAAAAGAAGATGAGGACACAAGTATGAGGGAGGACGAGGCGGGCACAGAGAGGTAGACACGGATATGAACAGAGTGAGTGGAGAGTAGGAGATAAAGCGAGTGAGGAAGAGATAGAGGGGCAGGAGGAGATGGATAGGGACAAATGGGGAACGAGCTGATGGGCAGAAGGGGTACGAGCAGAGGGACAAAGACGATGAGGAGGAGGGGAGGGGAGTAGCAGGTAGACAGTGAGAGCGACAGGAGATAAATGTAGATTGGGGAAGTTGAGGTGGACAGAGACACGGGAGAGAAGGAAATGGAGATAGTGATGGGTGGAGGGGTAGACAAAAAGAGGGGAAGGAGGAGATGGGCTGATGGAATAACTATATAACTGGGCACCAGGGATACATAGGTAGTTGGACATAAATCTTGTTCGCAGGTATACAACGGTCAGAATGTAGCCGAACTGAATACTCACTCAAGGTGTGAAACAAAGGCAAATGATTAAGATCAGAATTATTCAACTAAATTCCATGTCCGACTTCAATGAACTTTCGAATTCACTTGACAACATCTCGTGTAGCTCTTCTGAAGCTGCGTCGCTCTTCTTTCGTGTGGGCAACAACATTATCAACATTAATTATTCCTTGTAGAATTTACCATCCATAGAGCCAAAAATAAAAGAAATACAAACTGTGTGCCGGACCGAGACTCGAACTCGGGGCCTTCGCCTTTCGCGGACAACTGAGCTACCCAAGCAAGACTCACGAACCCTCCTCACACCCTTAATTCTGCCAGCACCTCGTATCCAGGAAGTTTCATATCAGCGCACACTCCGCTGCAGAGTGAAAATTTCATTCTGGAAACATCCCCTAGGCTGTTGCTAAGCCATGTCTCCGCAGTATCCTTTCTTCCAGGAGTGCTAGTTCTGCAAGGTATGCAGGAGAGCTTCTACAAAGTTTGGAAGGTAGGAGACGAGGTATTGGTGGAATTAAAGCTGTGAGGACGGGTCGTGAGTCATGCTTGGGTAGCTCAGTTGGTAGAGCACTTACCTGCGAAAGGCAAAGATCCCGAGTTCGAGTCGCGGTCCAGCACACAGTTCTGATCTGCCATGAAGTTTCATATCAGCGCACACTCCGCTGCAGAATGAAAATTTCACTCTGGAAAAAATACTTGTGGTTTGGTGACTTAGATGCAGGGGAAAGAGACCATTTCTGCCATCAATCTTCTTGTCCATGTTAGTTTTAGATGATGTGGCAACTGACGTCAAAAATGTGCAGATGGCCTGTCATGGTGGAACAAGATAACCGTCCCTGTAGCCAAATTAAATCCTCTCATGATGTCATAAGCTCTTTTTCAAGGAAGTCTACATAACGGGGTCTTGTCAGATGATGCAGTAATGCAACATGTCTTCTCTGTTTACTGTCTGTTACACAAACAGCAAAGATTTACAGAAAAGCGTTCTTGAGAATGTGGCCCCTCAAAGATGAACGAGTTTTCGTAAGTTCTCCTATGTGAGTTACGATTGTTACCGGTACAGTCATGAGTGTAAATGGCTTCGTCAGGAAACAGTATTAGTAGATAATCTTTCCATAGTTTTGGGCCACAGTCACGTAATATTGTTTAAATGAAACTTCGCCATTCACTGTATAGACCGTTTATTTTTTGCACCACAATCTTGAGCATGATCAACTCATTGTCAAAGGAAGTTTAATGTATTTGGACGTTGATTTCGTTTCCAGAAGTCTGCTCAGGTTCAACAACGTACATTTCAAAACGATTGTAAAATAGAATAAACACTCTACGGCAGAACTTTTAGGTAAACAGTGTTATTACTATTACTTGGGGACAAAGTTTCGATCGCCTGTGTTCACTGCCATCTCGAATTTGCTTAGTCCGTCGTAAATGACGAGAAAAGAGGGCGCGCATGCTCCATGTCCTCGACACCGCTGGGAGTGGAATACTGATAAATATGGATATCCTGCTTGTACTGCTTCAAGCACTGCTCTCTACAAGCTGAATAATGTCTTCTGCTTTATCCGCAGTCTGTTCAGTTACTCGTTGAAAAGTAACATGACTATTGTGAAATACACCAGTTTCATGCAATTTGGCGCAAACACAATTACACACTCTTCAGTCAGGTAAGATGCAATTACGAAATCTTCAACCGCATTCTCTATGAGAAGAGGCTACTTTTGTATTACAAATTCCGTACACGATCACCGTATCAAGGAACTCAGCATATCTAAATTTCTGGAGCATGATTATTCGGTACAGTAGAATTGGCCAACAAATAATGAGAGGTGGCATGAACCCCTTCTCATATTTCTATCTTACGATTTTCCTCTCTAATTGCATGCAGTGAAAAGTCGCTATTCCTTCATACGCGGACTTCCCACGCAGCGTCTCTCGTCACCCGGGTGGTCCGGTGACAGGCGGGCTCTGCTGATCTGGAAAGCGTTAAGCCGATGGGTGTGACGAAGTCGAGTGAATGCTTTGCAGACGCCGACATTGTCAAAAGACACGCCCAGAGGGGTCTGAAGTAGCGGCTGGGCTAGAGGTTCCGTTACTTCGCAGAAACTTAGCGAAAACACTTTCTGGCGGGCTACCAGCGAGGCGTGGGAATGACTTGTGTACCGAGGCAGTTGTGGCGGGAAAATTCCCGCGCTTTCTGCAAAATAGTAACTGTGATTGGCTTGCTCAGGGCATAGCTCCGTGACGTAGCAAAATCAGCGCAGAAATTGGCGCCAAGAATCTCCATTGGTGGAATGGTACTGCTCCGTCAATAGAGTGGAATTTTCCGCCGGTTTTCGAGTTGCTGATTGGAACGTTTAACCACGGCCACTGTCGTGGGGGCGGGAATGTTGTGTGTTCGGCCTGTACGGGTGCTCTAGGTAGTCGGCTCTCGCCTTTCGGTCGAGGACGTTGAAGCAACCAGCCATCGCCTCCGGTACGCCAGATCGTGTTCTGGCAGTTTTTAAGAAGACAGTTTGGTAATGTATGTCCGCAGCACCGGCAGATAGGGATTTTCCTAGGTGATAATCAGAGCTCAGCAGAGCGCGCCTGTTCGTCTTTTTCTAACTTTGTTCTGTCTTGAGTAGCAGCAATTAATGTTGGGTTAGCTGTGTGTCTCTCTTAAGATTTGAGTGGCAAGGAATTTGCTCCACATACCACTTCGTCTTAAACCTCACAATCTAGTTTAGGGACAACTTCACCTTCATAGCGTTTGTTTGAGTATTCAATTTGAGCCAATTTGATGTATTGTAAATGTTTCATGTGTTTTTGTTTATTATTTTGGGTTTAGTCTTAATAAATCATATTTTTATTTTGGACAGAACTTTCATTCTGTTAATCGGTACAGCAAACCCATCATTTCTCACTACGTTAATGAAACCTTCCTTTATTTAACTTATTTATCAAATTAAATTATTGCAGGTGCCAAACTCTTTTCTACTCCACTTGCAGTGTTGATTACAGTCAGTTCGCGTATATTTTTTAATCCATGTGCAACAGCAAAAGTCGGAGTTAGAATAGGGGGGGGGGCTTAGAGCATCATTTACATATGGAGATTCTAGAAGAATTTAGTGTTAAATACACTGCTTGCCCCGGCACCTCGCAATAACACTCACGACTGAAAAATCCGGTTATACTCTGATGGAAAAAAAAAATGGTGACACCACAGAAGAGTTGTGCGAAATGAACGAACGTTGGTAGGCGTGTTTCTACATCAGCTGAATAACGATATCTCCCCAAATGTCGCGCCAGTAGCACCAGGTTTGTTGTACACTCACGCTGCAACGGTCGTGAGCATTAGGTACCCCTCCAGACTAAACGTGGTTAGCTAATTCTAGTCAAGAATGCTCTTAAGGCGATAAAAAAGTAGTTATCAACACCTCACTGAGTTTGGACGAGATCGTGTATTAGAGCTACGTGAAGCTGAATGTTCCTTCTTCGACACTGCAGGAAGACTTGGCTGGAGTGTAGCCACTGTACATGACTGCAGGGTGCGGTGGTCACGAGGATCTGCGGTCGCAAGGAGACAGGGCTTCCGACAGCTACGTGGTACTTCCGAGAGGAAAGACCATCGTGCTCTGACCCATCTGCAGCAGCAATTTGAGGAGCAGTTGGCACCACTTTGACACAAAGAACTTCTACAAATTGATTAATTTAAGGACAGTTCCGAGCGAGACGCCCTCTAGCGTCCATTTCATTGACACCGGCCCCGGTAGCTGAGTGGTCAGCGTGACGGAATGTCAATCCTAAGGTCACGGGTTCGATTCCCGGCTGGGTCCGAGATTTTCTCCGCTCAGGGACTGGGTGTTGTGTTTTCCTAATCATCATCATTTCATCCCCATCGACGCGCAGGTCGCCGAAGTGGCGTCAAATCGAAAGACCTGCACCAGGCGATCGGTCTACCCGACGGGAGGCCTTAGCCACACGACATTTCATTTCACTGACACCAAACCACGAGCATCTGCGACTGCAGTGGTACCAACCGAGATAGGATTTTCAAGTATTGGAGAAAGAGTGCTGCGAGGTAATTTGGAAAACTCTACAACTGATTCACACGCCAGAACCAAACGAAGACGAATGGAAACCGATCGCCAAGGATAATGATGAGAAGTGGAATTATCCACAATGCATAGGTACTTTGTACGGCAAGCACATTCAAATCCGACGTCCAGCTGTTGCTGGTTCGTTGTACTGTAACTACAAAGCCATATATTCCATTGTTTTATTGGCTTTGGTAGATGCAAGTTAAATTCATTATAATGCAATTAATTTCAATTTACCTTAATTTCAATTTCAGTTTTCAATTTTTGGTGTTATTTTTAGTTATAAATTCATATAACCTAATGTACAAAGCAAATCTGTTGTGTTCATATCCGGTTTTATTTGGTACTGACTGATACATTTTTCCTATCAGTATCAAATATAACGCCTATTGAACTATTATAAATTGTAAAAAAAGAACAAACTCATAAAATTTACGAAAAAAATAACCTGAAATGCCGAGTTTTTCTCCTGTTTCCTCCCAAGCTTCTTTTCTTGAATGCTGGTTACCATACTCCGTGTTTGTAGGGTCACAGAGGACCGGATTTGACCGAACGTACTCAATCAACATCTCCTGCATCTTCAAATGGTAACGAGAAACGGTACAGGAGAAACCACTTGACTCTTCTGACGCCTTCGCATTACTGACGAAAAATCTAGATCTTTTGATGTTCTTCTCATGCATCATAAGGCGTGTTGCGTCAGATAGCACCATCCAACACATTCCCACGCCACGTCAGTTCAGTATAAACATACGCACAGAAAACCCTCTATTGTATTTTTAGATGACGTGCATTATGACGTGAGCCCACGTGTTCCAACGTGACGTCAGAGTAGTCTGTATCCACGTTAAGACGCCATATATCTGTAATGACGGGCGGCCGCTCAACCGCACGTCTTTTGGACGTGGTTTCACTTTTGTTTCGCCATGTGCTGATGACACCAAAGCACTCCACGAATACCTGACATGTCTGGTTACTGAAATGCTCGTGGAGAGTCTCTGCGCCATCTAAATGTGCCGTCGGTCAAACAGATTGATAGTGCGTCTTTCTCTTCCTACATTTACTGTAGCGTGTTTGACTAGCAGTCATTCCTAGTGAGGCGACGCTGCTATCGCCTGGAGTGGTTTGTGTAGGTAGTTGGCCGGTGGGCATAGTGTTCTGGCTCATCACTGTGTACTCCTATAAGCGGTTGTGTCTGTGTAAGCAATTATAATTGTGAACATGATACATGAAACACTTACTTCGTATTCTTCCACACTACCATACAAAATCCACCTGAAGTAGCTCCTATCCACCAATCCACACACTCACACACACAGCTTCATACAGAAGGAAGTGAAACACACGAAAAAAGCCAGAGTTCCGAAGTTACTGTGAGCTTTAAGATGGGTAATGATGTCACAGTGGCACCTCATTTCAGAACAATTCTGTCCAACATCACCGTCGATGTATGTATGTATGGGAAGATTATTACAGACCGGTCTCCTCTATATTTCACTCCTTTTCTTGACGTCTCTGCGATGGCGGTCGGCGTTGATAAGACGAGGTTATCTTACGGGTGGCCAAGGAAGGCATTTCACATGCAAAGACGCTCAGATCGACACGAAAAGGCCTTTGGAGATTGCTTAAAGAGCGTCAATGAAACGTCCCCTCCCTCTGCGACGCTGATTCCCATTTATTTCACGGCCGAAAACTACAGTTAGTAATGCTGTGAGCTACAGAAGCTGTTGTTGAGAACGTTCAACATTGCTGACACCCCACCAGACGATTCAAACGTGCTGAATGTGAGCGCCAAGAATCACCTATCTGGTGTTCGCTAATCAGCCTAAACATTATGAGTATCTACTTAATAGCTTGTTAGTCCGTGTTTAAACCGAAGTACTTAATAATTCTGCTTGTCAGGGATCCTGCATTTGGTTGGTAGGTTTCTGGAGGTATGTGACCGTAGATGTTTACCCACAGGTCATGTAATTCGCATGAAATATGGGCCATTGATTTGAGTACGCAGTTATTGCGTCCGATGGCGACCCAGGTGCCTTCCATAGGATTTACATCAGGCAAATTTGATAGCCGAGGGATCAACGTGAATTCACTACAGTGCTCCTGAAACCACTGCAGTATGGTTCTGGCTCCGAGACACAGAAATTACGCTGCTGAAAGATGCCATCATCGTGAAGGTATGCAGGTGGTTGGCAGCCATCTGCGCTTGTTCGATTACTACCACATGTCCTCTGTAAGCGAAGGACAGTGTCTCTTCTATAGCATATCACTTCCCCTTCCCCCTATCCCCCTCCCCAGGCAGCGTTCGCGACGCGCTGCACTCTCGAGCTATTCACCTCGAGGACTTGGACAGGGATCAACCCCAAGCGAATATATCGACTGCTAATGGGGTAATAGATTGAGATAAGAGACTTTGACACAGGGTAGGTAATTATTACGCACATTATGTGAACGAGTATCTCGAAAACGACGAAGCTGGTCGAATGTTCACCTGCTACTGTCGTGAGCATCTACGGAAATACACTCCTGGAAATTGAAATAAGAACACCGTGAATTCATTGTCCCAGGAAGGGGAAACTTTATTGACACATTCCTGGGGTCAGATACATCACATGATCACATTGACAGAACCACAGGCACATAGACACAGGCAACAGAGCATGCACAATGTCGGCACTAGTACAGTGTATATCCACCTTTCGCAGCAATGAAGGCTGCTATTCTCCCATGGAGACGATCGTAGAGATGCTGGATGTAGTCCTGTGGAACAGCTTGCCATGCCATTTCCACCTGGCGCCTCAGTTGGACCAGCGTTCGTGCTGGACGTGCAGACCGCGTGAGACGACGCTTCATCCAGTCCCAAACATGCTCAATGGGGGACAGATCCGGAGATCTTGCTGGCCAGGGTAGTTGACTTACACCTTCTAGAGCACGTTGGGTGGCACGGGATACATGCGGACGTGCATTGTCCTGTTGCAACAGCAAGTTCCCTTGCCGGTCTAGGAATGGTAGAACGATGGGTTCGATGACGGTTTGGATGTACCGTGCACTATTCAGTGTCCCCTCGACGATCACCAGTGGTGTACGGCCAGTGTAGGAGATCGCTCCCCACACCATGATGCCGGGTGTTGGCCCTGTGTGCCTCGGTCGTATGCAGTCCTGATGATGGCGCTCACCTGCACGGCGCCAAACACGCATACGACTATCATTGGCACCAAGGCAGAAGCGACTCTCATCGCTGAAGACGACACGTCTCCATTCGTCCCTCCATTCACGCCTGTTGCGACACCACTGGAGGCGGGCTGCACGATGTTGGGGCGTGAGCGGAAGACGGCCTAACGGTGTGCGGGACCGTAGCCCAGCTTCATGGAGACGGTTGCGAATGGTCCTCGCCGATACCCCAGGAGCAACAGTGTCCCTAATTTGCTGGGAAGTGGCGGTGCGGTCCCCTACGGCACTGCGTAGGATCCTACGGTCTTGGCGTGCATCCGTGCGTCGCTGCGGTCCCAGGTCGACGAGCACGTGCACCTTCCGCCGACCACTGGCGACAACATCGATGTACTGTGGAGACCTCACGCCCCACGTGTTGAGCAATTCGGCGGTACGTCCACTCGGCCTCCCGCATGCCCACTATACGCCCTCGCTCAAAGTCCGTCAACTGCACATACGGTTCACGTCCACGCTGTCGCGGCATGCTACCAGTGTTAAAGACTGCGATGGAGCTCCGTATGCCACGGCAAACTGGCTGACACTGACGGCGGCGGTGCACAAATGCTGCGCAGCTAGCGCCATTCGACGGCCAACACCGCGGTTCCTGGTGTGTCCGCTGTGCCGTGCATGTGATCATTGCTTGTACAGCCCTCTCGCAGTGTCCGGAGCAAGTATGGTGGGTCTGACACACCGGTGTCAATGTGTTCTTTTTTCCATTTCCAGGAGTGTATGTTGGACAGTAAGACTATCACTAGGTGCTAAATGGTTGGACACCAACGACTGTGCACAGAATGTTGGGTTTGGAGGCTTGTCTGCTCTGTAAAGTAACACAGATAGTGTTCTGTGTCACCTCTGTCGAAAGAGCAGAATACCGGCACATGCTTAAACGTTTCAGAGCACACCGTTCATCGCACGTTGGTCAACATGTAGCCCTGCAGCAGAAACCCATACGTGATCACATGTTGACTCAACGACGTCTTCAATTATGATTGCAGTGGTCGCGGGACCACTGGAATTCAACCGTCGACCATTAGAAACGTGTCGGCTCCTCCAGTAATTCACTGGATCAATGACAGTGAGCAGGCCGCTGTGGTCGTGCGGTTGTAGGCGATTCAGTTCGGAACAACGCGGCTGCTACGGTCGCAGGTTCGAATCCTGCCTCGGTCATGGATGTGTGTGATGTCCTTAGGTTAGTTAGGTTTAAGTAGTTCCAAGTCTAGGGGACCGATGACCTCACACGTTATGTCCCGTAGTGCTCAGAGCCATTTGAACCATCAATGACAGTCTCCAAAAATATCGTCATCGAGGTGAACGGCGCCTCGAAACGTGCAGCGCGCCGAGGATGCAGGCTGGTGCAAACTGTATTGTGCTGTAGGAGACAATCTGCTGTCCTTGCATGGGACCTATGGCAGTAATCGAATACACGCTGACAGCTGCAAATCACCTGCATACCATCTTGTTTGGTGTTATCATTCAGCAGTATAAATGATCACGTCTCGGGGCTAGAACCATATTACCGTGGTTCGAGGAGCATTATAATGAAATCACGCTGATATGTCGGCGACCAAATTCGCCTGATGTAAATCGTATGGAACTCATCTGATACGCTATCGGGGACAATCATCGCGAACGCAAATCAGTGACATTTTTCATGAAAATTACATGACCTGTGGTTCAAAAATGGTTAAAATGGCTCTAACCACTATGGGACAACATCTGAGGTTATCATTCCCCTAGACCTAGAACTACTTAAATCTAACTAACCTAATGACATCACACACATCCATGCCCGAGGCAGGATTCGAACCTGACACCATAGCAGCAACGTGGTTCCGGACTGAAGCGCCTAGAACCGCTCGGCCAGAGCTGCCGGCTACATGACCTATAGGAAGACATCGAATGCCACATTGTTCCAAAAAGCTATCAACAAACTGTCGGATCCCTGATACACAGAATCACTGATGTATTTCGTTCCAAAGGCGGACAAATAAATTATTAAGCAGTTGGTCATAATATTTTGACTAATCAGTATATGTCTCATGGATTTTGTATTCTGCATCTGGATGTAAGTGTGCTTTCATGTGGAAGATTTGTAGTAGCACAGAGTGTCCGATCAAGACATAATAATACCTGCTGAACAGCGGAAATAGAATGAAACCCTATGTAGAATCATGTTTGTGAGTAAACTTGCGTTTGCGCCTTGTGGCTAGTCACTGTGAGACTGTAACTATTGCCACGCGGAAGTAGAGGCGCCCTGTTTGAACACACGTGTGAATCGAATCTCACACACGCGAATATTGAAGAAGACGCATGCTCCTACAAGCGTGCCTCGACGTGTGAGTGGGACAAACACACACACACGGCGACTAGGCGGAAGCCATACATGTGTAAACGCTGTTTATGTGTGACACAGTGTGGCGCTGTTACTTGCGAATAAGCCTCTAAACTTCTTCCTGCACAGTAGTATTGTAATGTTTAACCACGAAATTGCAAGAACACACCACGAACTTCGTACGACATCGAAACATCAGACTTTTTTTTCACTAGATGTTTGTTGTGACCGTAGAAAATTTTAATTTTTATTCTTGCTTTTTTGACCATAATAAGAGTCAAGGCTCCATAGACAAACAGCCAGGTGACATTAAGAAATAGTCCACCAGGAGGTAGGGACAAGATAAGCAGCGGAGGCTGCCAAGTATGGCTTGTTGATCAAATAACTTAGTGTTTGACTTCCTGCCAGAGGAAGCAGCACGGATCAAACTTGCGCAATGGAAGACGCAAACACTAGGGCGATAATACAGCAAGAGAGAGTGTCAGTCACATGCGGAAAAGACTATTGTGGAGCCACATTGAGTTGTGTGCAGCTAGAAACGGAAGTGTCGTGTGGAACCCAAGGCATTCTTGCGCAAGTCGACCAATTGGAAACGAGAGTGTCATGTGGAACAGTAGGCATTCTTGTGCAATCCGATCACTTAGAAATGAGAGGGTCGTGTGAAACAAATTAACTCGTGTGCACCCAAGTACACGAGAAACGAAATAAAAGGCCAGGCAGCGGAATAGCTAGAAGCAGAGATTCAGATGCAGATTCAGAGCCAGGGCCGGCGGTTTGGAGATTCCGCAGCGAGACGCCAGCGGGGCCGAGTAGGCCCATAGCAGCCGATACAGCTGATAGAGACTTCAGCTACGAGAAGACGGTGACACTCAGGAACTGCAGGTCTAGTTGGATTTTTAGAGTTTCATTGGAACAGTGTTGAACAGAGTGTGTTAGTCTTTGTCTCAATTAATTAGAGAGGGTTCAGTGCTAACCAAGAACAAGTGATTGCTTTCTACTTGTTTCTTATATGTATCAGCAAATAGCTTTTGAAGTAGCAAGTCCGAATACGAGGTGTGGCTAGAAAAAAACCGGACTAGTACTGGTGAAACAATAAAACGAATGCAATAAGGCTGAAAGTTGCGTGGCCTGTCACGTGACTCTCGCTCCGCCTACTGCTCGAGTTTCATCTGCCTCCTGCACTCAGTCTGCCCGTGGCGTCTGTTTTAAGTAGTTGACGTTTTGTCTGTGCGTCGGAAAATGTTGAGTGTACAGAAATAACAGCGTGTTAACATCAAATTTTGTGATCCCACCTTCTTACAAAATGTTATTACTTGCGATGAATCGTGGTTTTTTACTTACAACCCCGAAACTAAACGCCAATCGATGCATTGGAAAACTCCTGGTTCTCCACGACAAAAAAAAGCACGAATGTCAAAATCGAAATTCAAGGCAATGATGATGATTGTTTTTTTTTTACATCAAAGGGATTGTGCACATTGATTGGGTACCAGAGGGACAAACAGTGAATCAGCATTACTACATTAGCGTCCTGAGCGAGTACGGAGAAAACGGAACGATTTGTGGAGAAAAAAGTAATGGATCCTTCACCAAGACAATGCCCCAGCTCACAGTGCGTTGTCAGTGAAGACGTTTTTGGCAAAACACAACATTCCCATGTAATATTGTTACTTTAATTTGGTATGCTGATATCGGTGCTAATAGACAATGAAAGTGGGTTAAAAGCCGTGATCTGTCTGCGGACGTTAACCGTGGATTACTGGGCAACTGTTTCATCAGATATTTAGTCTAGGTTTACCAGGCAGACTAACATTAATGATAATCTTTTAATAGTCATACAAAACCGGTAATATATATATATATATATATATAAAAAAAGGAGAATTTAAATAAAAAGAAAGAAATCAGTTTATATTTGGAAATTTATTTTAAGATTGTTCATTGAAATTTCAGCATATTATACGTGAGTTATAACTGAGCTGGTGCCTTATTTACGATTGAAAAAATGTGAGATTGTAATCTTACGGAACACATAAAATATGGAGCCAAGATTGGGAGACTGCATAGAACACTGCATTCATAAAATAACACACGAAGACCATTGAAACATAAGCAAGAAGAAATTAACCACAACCAACAGATTCAGTTTTTACCCAAAGAAATTACGTTCATACCACAATCCTGTCCGTCATGTAATTACCACACACTGGTATACTAAATTCATATTAACTCTTTGTGAAATCTTCGCAAAAAGAATAGCTGAGGGCTACTTTGATGATTACACCACATGCTTCACGTGGTCAACTTGGTTTACACAAAGCGTACAACTCCACAATAATTTTGATAATTAAAATAAATTAGATCGAAAAGCAATTGACAAAAGAAAAACCTTGAACTGGTTACTAACGTCTTACTATTAACCTGATGGGTCAAACAGTTATATAAGCACGTGGTAGTGGTCTCGCAAAGTACACCCCACGTGGGCTGAACATAAAGAAAAGTTGCTATATTGAAAATATAGTCAAGACGAGACGTTATAATCACACAAGCATTCGCATTTAAGATTGATCTTAGTTAGAGTTACTGATCAACACGTAGTTCCACTTTACTGACAAAGTAGTAACAAAGCAACTACCGGAAAATAATCTGAACTTCACACGAGAACTATATTGCGCTGCAATTTAAGATAACATCGGATATTTTAGACCTAAACCCGAAATAAAAGTGATTAAATTTTCAGTTAGGCTGAACTTAAGAAATCCATTGTCCTACGGACTTAACAGACACGCGCTTAGCCGGAGATCTTACCACTTCAGACGCTCGCCACGGCCACACTGCAACTGCCCTACCGCCGAGCGTGCTTCCTGAGGGTGGCTCCCAAAGACCAACGGAAGTGGCCAGAGGGGCAGCTTCCTATACCAACATGACAACGGACGGACAGGACCATACTAAGGATAGAAACCTCTTTGCTTTTAGGAAGCGTAGCTACCTGTTCCGACGTTGGTCCTACTGTTCTCTAGCAGACAGCCTTGTCTGCTACCCTCAAGCATGCAACTAGAAATACATATGCTCATTCATCCTCTCACACAAAAGGGAAGGGGGATGACAGTATCTTATCATATACAGTATATAAAAGAAAGCGGATGTAGGTTCCGTATGAGACTGTGTGACATGAATTACATATAAGAATTACATATAAACTGTGCTTTAAAGTGTAGTAGTGTGACAGATCGTTCTTGTTTATGTGTAAAAGTAACACGTTCCACTGCTCAGTCTCCTCCCAGATAGTCAGAAACGCCACAGTACATTTAGAAGAGGAATTTATTCCATAAATGGCAACAGATTTAAGAAATTAAACATGAAAGGAATCCAACAGAGACCTTTCACCCATCTTAGATCATCCACCCTACTCACCTGATTTGGGCCACTGTGACTTTTTTCTTTCCCCTAAAGTCAAGTCAGCTTTGAAAGGAACTAGATTTGAGACTGTTGAAGCAGTAAAAGGAAAAGCGACGGAAGTAATGTATGGACTTACCGAAACTGATCTGCAGCATTGCTATGAACACTGGAAAATTCGTATGGAGCGGTGTAGAGACCGAGGAGGAGAGTACATTGAAGGGGAAAACATGAAATTGTAAATAATTGTAAATAAATGTTTTTTCCAGCATCAGTCCGGTTTTTCTCTAGCCGCACCTCGTAAATAGACTCAATCTTACTAAGGGGCTATGGTCCTACACCTTACATATGTGAGAATAAACTTAATACAAACTAACCAATATTTTCTGCCTATTGCAATTCTGTAACGTATTTTCAATAAACTTATTTGCTTCAAACCAAGGAGATTCTCTCCCTCTCACCTCCGATATAAAGGTTGACAGCAATTTATAACTAACCCATTGTCGTTAATGTCCAGTTTGCGCTACGCAGTTCGCACTTACTTCATTCTGCTATAGTGAGGCTGTGCAGGGACGCGACATATTCGACGGTATCTAGACATATTATTAGCACACTCTACCTGTCCTGTTTAGTATTCCAGTGAAACCGCTCGCTCTTTCAAAGTTTTGGAAAGCGCTTTTTCCACATGACACATATGTAGGGTGTGAGACAAACATTTCAGTTTAAATTTAACGTAATTAAATGTGTCAAGGGAACCACTTTGAACAGTTTCTCGCAACAAATATACGATGGACACTGAGAGGCACTGCATACAATTTCCCAGCGGATGAAACTTGCGGAGAACCCACAACGGGAATTAAATGAGGCGTGCGTGTGTGCGCATGTGTAAGTTTGTGTGTGTTACACTCCACATCGCTTAGCGCCGCGGAGGCCCGTGTACATTCAGCGTCAACGGCTCCCGTAGCGACTCGTCATAATGGAAACCGATACCACTTTTTTCCGCTTACTTAAGCACAATACTTTTCATTACGCGATACAATGAGCATCACTGTTTACGTTACATTTTTCGCATCCGAACCATCCAGCTCGAAATGTTTCCACAGACTACTTTTATCTCCTGGTCGACGAACGCAAATCGCATTACACGGTCATTCATACGGTCGCGTTTCAACGGAACGTGTACACCGGGTAACTAATTAAATTGTCCGTCCTGCTTCGTCATCTCTCTTGTCTACTGTGCCAACAGTTTAGTGTTTAAAATTTCACTGCAACGTAGTACGTTGTAAAGGTACAGATCCTTAGTGCCTCTCCCCTATAAAAAATCGTGTCGACACGCGTTCGCCTTCAGCCAAGCGGTACATCACTGTTGATTCAGACATAACGTTTCAGAAATTCCTCTGTATCAGGGGGCAGCGGCGCGGATCATTGCAAATAGGGATAGCAGGAAACAGTGTTTACCGTTTTGCGAAAACACAAAATGTGTTAATCTTCGACGGATTTCGACTACGTTCTGTCAACGATAGTGTCGTCAGCTGACTTTGTAAACAACTATGTTCACTGCACTGTGTTAATAGCAGATTGCTTGTTGCATTTACGTTTTCCCTTGGATCCAGTTCAAAAAAACGGTTCAAATTGCTCTGAGCACTATGGGACTCAACTGCTGAGGTCGTTAGTCCCCTAGAACTTAGAACTAGTTAAACCTAACTAACCTAAGGACATCACAAACATCCATGACCGAGGCACGATTCGAACCTGCGACCGTAGCGGTCTCGCGGTTACAGACTGCAGCGCCTGGAACCGCACGGCCACTTCGGCCGGTTTTGGATCCAGTTCTTCGATGACTACAGCTTTATACAGGCTGTTTCACAAATGACCGGTATATTTGAAACGGCAATAAAAACTAAACGAGCAGCGATAGAAATACACCGTTTGTTGCAATATGCTTGGGACAACAGTACATTTTCAGGCAGACAAACTTTCGAAATTACAGTAGTTACAATTTTCAACAACAGATGGCGCTGCAAGTGATGTGAAAGATATAGAAGACCAACCAACTTCACCCATATTTGTACACATATTTGACCTGTATGTCTAGCGAATTTTGCCCAGCAATGTCATTCACCGCAGCACAATATTTATGGGGCTTTTCGGTTCCCCATATGCGCCAGTTCTGTTTATTGACGAAGCCGTCCAGGTAAAAATAAGCTTCGTCAGTAAACCAAATGCTGCCCACATGCATATCGCCGTCATCAATCCTGTGCACTATATCGTTAGCGAATGTCTCTCATGCAGCAATGGTAGCGGCGCTGAGGGGTTGCCGCGTTTGAATTTTGTACGGATAGAGGTGTAAACTCTGGCGCATGAGACGATACGTGGACGTTGGCGTCATTTGGACCGCAGCTGCAACACGGCGAACGGAAACCCGAGGCCGCTGTCGGATCACCTGCTGCACTAGCTGCGCGTTGCCCTCTGTGGTTGCCGTACGCGGTCGCCCTACCTTTCCAGCACGTTCATCCGTCACGTTCCCAGTCCGTTGAAATTTTTCAAACAGATCCTTTATTGTATCGCTTTTCGGTCCTTTGGTTACATTAAACCTCCGTTGAAAACTTCGTCTTGTTGCAACAACACTGTGATCTAGGCGGTGGAATTCCAACACCAGAAAAATCCTCTGTTCTAAGGAATAAACCATGTTGTCTACAGCACACTTGCACGTTGTGAACAGCACACGCTTACAGCAGAAAGACGACGTACAGAATGGCGCACCCACAGACTGCGTTGTCTTCTATATCATTCACATCACTTGCAGCGCCATCTGTTGTTGAAAATTGTAACTACTGTAATTTCGAAAGTCTGTCCGCCTGAAAATGTACTGTTGTCCCAAGCATATTGCAACAAACGGTGTATTTCTATCGCTGCTCGTTTAGTTTTTATTGCCGTTTCAAATATACCGGTCATTTTTGAAACACCCTGTATATACTAAGATGGTATCTGTTCTTTCGGACATGTCCGAAAGAACAAATACCATCGGTTACCATGCAGCTCGTTAGAATGAAATTACAATGAAATGAATACCCTTAGCCGCTTACAGGCGTTTGACGTACGTCAACGGGGACATATGAAAATGTGTGCCCCGGCTCGAACCCGGGATCTCACGCTTTGTCTTATTATACCGGGTAATCAAAAAGTCAGTATAAATTTGAAAACTGAATAAATAACGGAATACTGTAGATACAGAGGCACAAATTGACACGCATGCTTGGAATGACATGGGGTTTTATTAGAACCAAAAAAATACAAAAGTTCAAAAAATTTCCGACAGATGGCGCTTCATCTGATCACTAAATCAATAATTAGCATAACAAAGTAAGACAAAGCAAAAATTAAAAGGAAACGCTCAAATATTCCCACCATCATTCCTCAACAATAGCTGTAGTCTAGGAATAATGTTGTGAATAGCACTGTAAGGCATGTCCGGAGTTATGGTGAGGCATTGGCGTCGGATGTTGTCTTTCAGCATCCCTAGAGATGTCGGTCGACCACGATATACTTGCGACTTCAGGTAACCCCAAACCCAACAATCGCAAGGACTGAGGTCTGGGGACCTGGGAGGCCAAGCATGACGAAAGAGGCGGCTGAGCACACGATCATCACCGAACGACGCGCGCAAGAGATCTTTCACGCGTCTAGCAATACTTGGTTTAGTTTTCGGTTCTAATAAAACCCCATGCCATTCCAAGTACGTGTGTCGGTTTTTACCTCTCTATCTGCATTATTCCGTGGTTTATTAAGTTTTCAAATTGATACTGACTTTTTGATCACCTGGTATATATTTCAAATTGATACTGACTTTTTGATCACCTGGTGTATATAGTTAAGCCTCACCGGCCACTTGACCATCTTCTTCTTCTTCCGTGCGGATATACAAACTGTACCCGAACTCTTAAGGGAATCGGCAACGCGCCGCAAGTAATGAGTATAATGGGCGGGAGCACTACGAATGTAGTGCGGGAGAAAACGTTGAGAATGTGGGTTTCGCGGGAGGCGTGCCAGTGGAATAGAGTGTGTCCCGACAAGTCAGGCCAATAATTGTTCAATGCGGTGGCTATCATTTGCTGCACACAATTGCAATCTCAGGCGTAATGAATGTCGTATACGCCGCAGTACATCTGGTGTAATGTCGCCGCTGGCTGCCACAATACGTTGTTTCATATCATCTGTGGTTGCAGGCGCATCACGGTACACATTCTCCTTTAACGTACCCCACACAAAAAAAGTCCATAGGTGTAAGATCAGGAGAACGGGCAGGCCAATTTATGCGTTCTCCACCTCCTATGAAACGCCCGTCGAACATCCTGTCAAGGATCAGCCTAGTGTTTATTGCGGAATGTGCAGGTGCACCATCATGCTGATACCACATTCGTCGACGCGTTCCCAGAGGGACATTTTCGAGCAACGTTGGCAGATCATTCTGTAGAAACGCGATGTATGTTGCAGTGCTCTCCGATACACACGATCGAACAGCGGAGGAGTGGTACTCAAGCGTCAAATTTATGTTACAATATCTCCGGATGCAATTAACATTTTACAGTGCAACAAACGGCACCGATTACGTATTTGTTTATATGTTCAGATGTGCTAACAAAACTAACGGGGTTCCATTTAAAAAAAATTAGGTTTGTGTTAAACTTACTTCCGTGCATTTTTGTATGGTTTGTATAAAACAATTACACTAGCCCCTCTCCTCACGTTCGGTCCGTGGAATCGGTTCGTCAGTATTTGATGTGGTTTAAGAAATACATCCAGCGGTAACGTTAGGTGACTCACCCTGTAGATACTGCCTTACCGGCGGACAGGTGGCTTGTGTCGGTTTTAATTTCATCCATAAACGACGTTGAAATTACGATGAGAATATGCTTTACAGCCACAGATTGCTTGGTAGGGGACTTTTGGAAAATCCCTCTGTTCTGCCGCAGTGTTTCGCCATCATCGTTATTGAGACATATTGCGTCGTAATACGACCTTTGGCGGTGAACTGGTACGTTACGTTGCAATAAGCAAATGTGTAATATCTTGTTGTACTCATAAGAAGTTCTACGTCACATTTGGCGGAGGGTTGCTTTTTCAGTGTAAAACCAATATACTGACGATCGGAGACTCTCCATATGTGATGAACGCTGAGGTAAGAGAAGTATTGGGATACCCCCCCAACGCTTTTGCCAGGTCTAGTGCAGCAATTGGGCGTAGCATGGATTGAACAAGTCATTGGTAACCCCGCTGCAGGAATAATCAGCCATTCCGCAGGTACAGCCGTCCACAATGTTGCTGGTGCAGGAACTGAGCCCTCTATTACGTCCTGCAAACGTTCTACGGGGTTCATGTGGATCCATTTGGGTGTCCAGATCATTCACTGGAACTGTTCAGAATGTTCTTCAAAACAATAGCGAACATTTGTCGCCCGGAGGCATGGCGCATTGCCACCCATAAAAGTTACATACTTGAGAGGGAACATTAAGTCTTTGAACGGCTGCAAAAGGTCTCAAAGTTGAGGAACATAACTATCTCCAGTCAATGACCGGTTCAATTGGACCCGAGGACCCAGTCTCTTCCATATAAACACTTCCGAAGCTCGAAGCTCCGTGTGATTTGGGTCACATTTGAAGCCTACAGTTAGCCCTTACCAACTGAAACTGTGCCTCATCTCACCGTATCACAGTTTACAGTTGTCTATGATCCAACCGACATTGTCACGAGCCCACGAGCAGCGATGTGTTGGCTGCAAAGGCACACGCGTCCGTCGCTGCTGCCGTAGTCCATTAACACTGTATTTCGCCACTCTAACGGATACGTTGGTCTCAAGTCGCACATCAGTTTCTGAGTTTATTTCACGCGGTGTTGCTTGTCTGTTAGCACAGGAAACCCTTGGAGAAACGCCGCTGCTCTCAGTCGTTAAGTGAGGGCTTAGAGCCATGGTGTTTCCAGTGTTGAGAAGTATGTCTAAGATTTGGCATTTTCGGCACACTGTGGACACTGTGGATCACGGAATTTTGAATTTCCTAACAATTTCAGGAATGGAATGTGCGATGCATCTACGCTACTGGCCATTAATATTGCTACACCAAGAAGAAATGCAGATGATAAATGGGTATTCATGGGACAAATATATTATACTAGAACTGACATGTGATTACATTTTCACGCAATTTGGGTGCACAGATCCTGTGAAATCAGTACCCAGAACAACCACCTCTGGCCGCAATAACGGCCTTGATACGCCTGAGCATTGAGTCAAACAGAGCTTGGATGGCGTGTACAGGTACAGCTGCCCATGCAGCTTCAACACAATACCACAGTTCATCAATAGTAGTGACTGGCGTATTGTGACCAGACAGTTGCTCGGCCACCACTGACCAGACGTTTCCAATTGCTGAGAGATCAGGAGAATGTGTTGGCCAGGGCAGCAGTCGAATATTTTCTGTATCGAGAAAGGCCCGTACAGGACCTGCAACATGCGGTCGTGCATTATCCTTCTGAAATGTACGGTTTCGCAGGGATTGAATGAAGGGTAGAGCCACAGGTCGTAAAACATCTGAAATGTAACGTCCACATTTCAAAGTGCTGTCAATGCGTACAAGAGGTGACAGAGACATGTAACCAATGGTACCCCATACCATTACACCGGTTGATACGCCTGTATGGCGATGACGAATACACGCTTTCAATGTGCGTTCACCCCGATGTTGCCAAACACAAATGCGACCATAATGATGCTGTAAACAGAACCTGGATTAATGCGAAAAAATGACGTTTTGCCATTCGTGCACCCAAGTTCGTCGTTGAGTACACCATCGCAGCCGCTCCCGTCTGTGATGCAGCGTCAAAGGTAACCGCAGCGTTGGTCTCAGAGCTGATAGTCCATGCTGCTGCAAACGTCGTCGAATTGTTTGTGCAGTTGGTTGTTGTCTTGCAAACGTCCCCATCTGTTGACCCAGGGATCGAGACGTGGCTGCACGATCCGTTACAGCAATAAGGATAAGATGACTGTCATCTCGACTGCTAGTGATACGAGGCCGCTGGGATCCAGCACGGCGTTCCGTATTACCCTCCTGAACCCACCGATTCCATATTCTGCTAACAGTCATTTGATCTCGACCAACGCGAACAGCAACGTCGCGATGTGATAAACCGGTTGGTTGGTTGTTTGAGGTTTAAGGGACCAAACAGCAAGGTCATCAGTCCCTTGTTTCAAATATGGTCCATTCCGCTAATGGGACATCTCAAGAAAGTAAGAACAATAAAAGGGAAAAAGCTAAAAACGTAAAAAGGCAGTCATGTTGTCAATGTTAAAAAAATGGGGGAAGTCAGCAAGAGAACGATCCCAACGCTATGCTGAAGCAGCATACGCAAGATCACCTGTGACTTAAAAGGTGTATCAGCTAGAATGTAGTGGTACGTATGGGAAAAGGAGACTAACCAATCCTTAAAAAAAGGGGTAAAACAGAGTAAAAGGGGAAGAAAAGAGGATTTCGGTCAGGGAGGTGAATTGGGAATCTCGGAACACTGCTTACAGTGGGAGACACCCAAACACTCACCGCCCTGCCCCAATACCAGAGAGAGATTAAAAACCTTAAAACTGAGAATAAAAACCACTTTCCCGGAGGAACCCGAGAACCAGAGAGACCATCCGGGAATCGCCAGCCAGCATCAAAGGTACAGTGTGGGGGAGTCTGCACTTAGTTTGCAGAGTCAAAAGAAGGGGCCATTCAACCAAAATGTGGGCTACTGACTGGAAGGCTCCACAACCACAAAGTGGGGATGGCTCATCACGCAAAAGAAAACCATGGGTCAGCCTGCCAATGCGGAGACGACACATTGTGGTCGAGTCCTTTCGGGAGGGGCGAAAGGAAGAACGCCACGGGCCTGGTGTCACCTTAATCGCACGAAGTTTATTAGACAGAGGAGTAGCCTCCCAAGAATTGGCCCATGCCTGTGCGAAGTGGGATTTGATGTGAAGCCGTAAATCCGCTGCAGGAGGGGTTACAGAAAACGGGGGGGTAAGTGACTGCGCCCCCAGCCAAACGATCAGCGAGCTCATTACCCGGGATACCCACATGGCCAGGGACCCAAAGGAAGTCAATGGAACAAGCAGCACGGTGAATATCAGCGAGATGGTCATGGATGGCAGAGACCAAGGGATGGCGCGAAAAACACCGGTCAATAGCAAGAAGGCCACTCATCGAGTCCGTACATAACAAAACGCGGTTGTGTTGGGACTGTTTAATAAAGGTAAGGGCCTGGGAAATTGCCATCAATTCCGCAGTAAACACCCCACATGTAGGTGGCAGCAGATGATTTTCCGTTCCGACAGAGGACGTGAAGGCATACCCGACATGAGCAGCAGATTTAGAGCCATCAGTGTAAAAAACAACATCCCGAAACTCCCATAAAATTTGGCGGAAAAAGGAACGGAACACCACCGGGGGGATGCAATCTTTTGGACCTCGGCGGAGATCCATCCGAATTCGAGGCCAAGGAACTAACCAAGGGGGGGTGGAGGGGAGGGAGCAAGGAAGGCAGGACAAAGAATGAAGCTCAAAATCACGGCAAAGAGACGCAAGGCGGAGCCCAACCGGTAAACCCGTCTGAGGGCGGGAGTCGGGTGGGCTACGTCCATGGTCTGGGAAAAGGATAGAATAGGAAGGATGAGTGGGAGAGGAATGGATAGTGAGTGCATAAGACACCAGAAGCTGGGACCGCCGAAAAGAAAGGGGGGGAGGGATCCCAGCTTCAACCAGGAGACTATCAACAGGGCTAGTAGGGAAGGCACCGGTGGCCAAACGGATACCACGATGGTGGACTGGATCCAGCACGTCCAGTGTGGACGGAGCAGCTGAACCATAATCTTGACAACCATAGTCCAAGCGAGACAGAACTAGAGCACGATAAAGACGGAGGAGGAGGGAATGGTCCGCTCCCCAAGAGGAGTGGGCAAGGAAGCGAAGGACATTGAGTTTACGGAAACATCCTACCTTCAGATGTCTGATATGGGACAGCCAAGTGAGCTTGTTGTCAAAAAGAAGACCGAGGAAACGAAACTGTGGGACCACAGGCAATCGGTGGGCATCGAGATAGAGCTCTGGATCAGGGTGGATCGTAGTACGGCGACAGAAGTGGACCACCCGCGATTTTAGAGAATAGGAACCCATGTTAGAGGGTTCACGCAGAGGCACGCCGTATAGCTCCCTGGAGCTGCCGCTCTGCAGATGCCATCGAAGAGGAACTAACCCAAATGCAGAAATCATCCACATACAGGGCAGGCGCGACCAAAGGACCGAAAGAGGCCACAAGTCCATCGATAGCAATGAGGAAAAGAAGGACACTCAAGACAGAACCCTGTGGGATGCCCGTCTCCTGGGTCCGTGGAGAACTAAAAACAGTACCAACTCGAACTCTGAATGACCGATGGAACAGGAACTGGCGGATAAAAATCGGGAGTGGGCCCCGAAGACCCCACTGATGAAGGGTAAGTAAGATGGCGTAAGGCCGTGTCATAGGCCTTGCGAAGGTCAAAAAACACTGCAACCAAATGGCGGCGCTGGGAAAAAGCCTGCCGAACTGCGGATTCCAAGCGAAGTAAATGATCGATTGGAGACCGTCCCTCTCGAAAGCCACACTGGTAATGGGACAGTAGATCCCGAGATTCGAGGACCCAATTGAGGCGATGGGCTACCATCTGTTCAAGTAACTTACAAACAACATCGGTCAAACTAATTGGCCGATAGCTGTCAACAGATAGGGGTTCTTACCAGGCTTAAGGACAGGAACCACGATGCTATCCTTCCACTGAGAAGGGAAGTCACCCTGGAGCCAGATAAGGTTAAACACCCGAAGAAGATGTTGCTGCTGTGGAGCACTGAGATGTTGAAGCAGTTGGTTATGAATGGAATCTGGGCCAGGGGCTGTATCATGAGAAGAAGAAAGTGCAGAAAGAAATTCCCATTCAGCAAAAGGTTCTTTGTAAGATTCTGACTCACAAGGAGTAAAACATAAGCTGGAAGCTTCAGCCCGCTGTTTCAGGTGAAGGAAAGCAGCTGGATAGGAGGCTGATGCTGAGGCCACAGCAAAATGGGTCGCAAGATGTTTCACAAGAATCAATGGGTCCGTACAAAGGCCATCTGGGAGGTGAAGGCCTGGGAGAGTGGACTGCCGATGGCAACCTTGGAGAGAGTGAAGTCTAGCCCATACCCGTGACAGAGGGACAGTAGAATCAAGGGAAGAAACGAATCGTTCCCAACATATCCGCTTGCTCTGTTTGATTAAATAACGGGCTTTAGCGCGGAGGCGTTTAAAGGTAGTAAGGCTGGCTACGGATGGGTGCCTCTTAAGGTGTTGCAAAGCTCGACGGCGATCACGGATGGCAATGGCAATGGCAATGGCCGTACTCCACCATGGGACTTGCCGGTGATGAAATGGCCCAGATGAGCGCGGGACAGCAAGGCTAGCAGCGCGAACAATCGCGTCAGACATGTCACGTAGGACGTCATCAATACAACCCAACAAAGACGGAGAAAACACGACCTGTGCGTGTATAGAGGCCAATCGGCGCGTTGGAAAGACCAACGAGGTAACCTGTCCATCGGGGAGCGGGAAGGGAGCGAGATAATCAACGGGAAATGGTCACTATCACAAAAGTCGTCATGTGGCGATCAGTGTAATGAAGGGAGGAGAGAGGGAGAAGAAAGAGAAAGATCAATGGCAGAAAAGGTACCATGACCGGCACTGAAATGAGTAGGGGAGTCATCATTAAGAAGGCACAGGTCGTGGTCTGCAATAAACTGGTCTATAAGAAGACCTCGTCTAGATGGAAAGGCACTGCCCCACAAGGGATGATGAGCATTAAAATCCCCAAGGAGGAGGAAGGGAGGAGGAAGTTGCTGAAGAAGGGCAGTTAAGGCAGCAGGTGTAAGAGTCCTGTCAGGAGGGAGATAAAGATTGCAAACTGACCGAAGCGTCTAGGTGGACCCTAACAGCAACCACTTCCAATGTAGTTTGAAAAGGAATCCACGTGCTAGCAATGTCTGTACGGACCAACGCACAAACACCACCAGAAGCCCGCAGGGGTCCGATCCGATTTCGACAGAAAACACGATACCCACGGAGGATCGGTGAGTGAGAATCAGTAAAATTTGATTCGTGGAGAACCACACAAGCTGCAGAGTAAGACGAAAGAAGGGATTTCAATTCCGGAATGCGACGATAGTATCCATTACAATTCCATTTCAGAACCACAGAACGATGAGTTAAATGGGGGCTGAACACGCTAAAACCAGTCATACTGCATGATCCCCACCTGTCACCGACAAGGAAGGGGCGACATCCATGAACGACATGTCAGAATCCGGTTGTGAAGTCGGGGAATGGACCTCTGGTGACACCAGTGGCTCTTTGTCCCGGGACTTATGTTTCTTCTTCTTTTCAGGCTGAGATGGAGGAGGGCTGTATGGCATAAAGGAGCCAGCTGCAGCAAGATCAGGAACAGAAAGTGACCGGGCGACCTGGGGGCCGACAGACCGCGGCTCTCGCGGTCGTCGCGCGGCAACAGACCTTTGCCTGGAAGGTGCCGGGAAGGGGCATCCCGGGAGAGGTGCCCTTGACCGGCAGACGCTGAAGGAGTGGGACACTTCTCCAGCTGGGGAGGGGGAGCAGCGTCCAGAGGAGAAAGTGTGGGAGCCGCAGGGGAGGGGGGGAGGAGAGGGGTCCGGGATTGGGGTAAGGAAGGGGGAGGAAGGGGTGAAGATGTAACCAAGGCGTAACTAGATGTCATGGACACAGGGTGAAGACGTGTATATTTCTTACGGGCCTCTGTGTAGGTTAATCGATCGAGGAACTTATACTCCTGTATCTTCTTTTCCTTCTTATATACTGGGCAATCTGGTGAACGTGGAGAATGACTACCATGACAATTTACACACACAGGAGGAACAACACAGGGACTCTCCTCATGGAGTGGACGTCCACAGTCACCATAGGGAGGGGCCTGTGAACAGCAGGAAGACATGTGTCCAAAACGCAAGTACTTAAAACACCTCATTGGAGGGGGGATGTACGGCTTCACATCACATCGATAAACCATAATCTTAACTTTCTCAAGGAGGGTATCCCCTTCAATGGCCAGGATAAAGGCACCAGTATCAATGCGATTGTCTGTAGGACCCTTCTGGACACGCCGAACAAAGTGAACACACCGCCGTCCGAGATTGTCCTTAAGTTCCTCATCAGTTTGAAGGATGAGGTTATAACACTCGCTTTCTGGTACTACTGTACCATAACCTCAATGCTAGAAGCAAGTTGTAACATAAAACAATTTTGTAAAAGCAATTATGGCACAAAGCAACAGAGCAGTGTTACCCTCTGAGAGGAATTTTGTTAAGTTGACCGTGTTGTTCCTAACGGAAGTGGCTTATCGGAAATGAAAGTCAGAATTACGTTAATATTGGAATAGTGACAAACAAAATTTTGCCTAGTTATACTGTTCATAGAATAAGGGAAACGGTCGCCAGCCTAATTAGGCAAGAGAAAGATTAACATTCTCGTTTATGAAAGTAGGTATAAGTAACTATAATGGACAACACAACAGACACAACCTAGACTTAGCAACACTCGAGTGCAATGAACTCTAACACACAAATGTTTTAAGATTGAAGTTAACAGTTAGAGCAGCAGGAACTATTTTCAAAATTATAACAGATACAGAAAAACACTATCACTTTCAGGGTTTACACAAACTGAGTGGTCTTTATACTGTTAATATGCACACAAGAGAGACAAACACTTGGCATACATGAGAATGTAAAGTTTCACAACTGCAGCTTTCTCACTTTTACTACAACGAAACACAATGTTGACAAAATTGCAAGAAACTGACTCACCTTTTAGAATTTACCACAGACAACAACGTGATCATTTACTTTATAAGACTCAGCCTAAAGTTTGAAGTTAGTAACAGCACTTTAAATAGCAGTTTCAATAGGAAGATTATTATTGGACAAATAACATTTGCTTTAACTCACTCTGTTACCACATTAGCTTTAACTATTTTTTTTTTTTTTATAAGTTCAAGAGGCATTATTTAACAAAGCTCTAGGCTTCAACGTACTTTCAGTAAGGACACTCGGTAATCACTTTACTTCAAACGGAGAGGACCCTGAGAGGTGTTATGATGAGGAGTAAAATTAAGGTAGGTAAATAAATTCCGATATGAATTACCTTATATTTCAGCACACTAACACATCCATTAGGCTGATCCTTCACTGTACATCAATATAGTATTACGTTACAGTGATTGCGCAATGTGGTGGCAACTGCATGTTGATAGGTGGAATTACAGGTAGAATTGCCGGACTTTATCGTATCTTCTTGGCGATGATTCATACAAATTCCAGAATAGATCCAGCTATTTATCCACCCATCCGAGGCATTGGAAAGAAGCAGTAAAAGCCTCTCTCTGAATCAGCATGATATGCACCTTTACATTGACAGTGCACAGACTGGTAGCTCCTTTCCGACTGGTGGCTCGTCTCCGACTCACTGCTCGTCTCCGACTGACTATCAGTTCCACCTTTCCCACCTATGCCAACCACAATTTGCGCGCTCTGCACATTTCCGTTCCTGAGGGGAACCACTACACCTTTTACATACAGAATAACTAAGAGCCCTAAGTGAGGATCAGCAATTTACATAACAGCAAACAAATACATTAAATAAAACAGAACATTTTCACATATTGACACTTCAACAAAAAATTATTCACACAAAATTACAATTACATATAATAAGTTCTGTTCCCTCCAAATGGGACAAAGAATATAAATTGCAGATACACTACTTTGCATAGAATCAAATCATAACATCAAAGGTTTGACAAAGAAAAGAGTACACAATTTTATGTTATCGATTCAATCACACTTACAGAAAATCAACAACGTAACATTAAATAAAGGAAAAGCAAAATAAATTCATACAGCATAAGAGCTGTGGTGTTACACATGCCCCATGTTTCGTTGAAGTTTCCTGTAAGGGATACTTCAAGGAAACATCTATAACATCTAAGTGGTGCTGGCTGTGAAAAAAAATTATTCCATCCAACTTTAGTTGGGAGAAAAAAAAACACACACATTACAAACGTACAGTATATACTCTAAGAAATGGCATACATTTCTTCCAAAAGATTTTCAAAATAAAACATCTAAAGCCATTTTCAATTTCACACTGGTTTAAGGAAACTAATTTTCAACATTACACAAGATATCTTCAAGCATGTTCTTTCCATACACACACAGTTCAAGTAACAGACAATCAGTACAAAATTTAAGCTGCATATTAGTAGAATAGGTATAGCCTTCAAACAGATATGCAAAAATATTTATACAAACAACTATGGAAACCTTTTTCCAACTGATTCTTTAAATACCAAAGTAACTTTGCAAGGATGTTTCAAAATAAAGCTGCTCTTCATTAATAGCAGTCCAAAATATTTGTTATACATAAACACACTAACATATTCAGAGCCTATCTTTAATCATCACTGCTGTGTTTTAAAACAAGGCAGTCGAAAACTTTACGTTATTTCAAAAAACCTAGTATCAAAACATCTACATCCATTTAAATAAGAATGCATATATATTTTATAACTTTCCACTGACTTCAATAAGAATAGTCAGTTCATAACATATTGCTCAAAAAACCTAACTTAATTCACTGCTTGCCTCAGCACTAGCAGTCCATGTTACACATTCTGCCCATTATTGGTTTAGCAGTCTTTTTTTTACATACACATTTAGGCACAAATACACAAATTAGATAAAGAACACTAAAAAAAAAACACATTTTTAAATTGACACACTGCCCCATCCTCTAGGTTTGGCAGTTCATGGCCACTTATCAGCTCCTTGCCCCACAATGGCAAGTCCTTTTGCTACTGCTCACATAGTATATTTTGTAGTCCTCAACTTCAGGACCACAGCATTTTTATTATTTTGTCTTGTTTTACTGCCCATCAACACATTTTTGAGCAGTTTATTGTCATCATTTCCAAGTTTTTCATCATTCTGTCACATCTTTGGTAAAATTTGCATTAATGGTATAATACATTAAAACCTGCAACTTTGAAACAGTAATTATACACTGGCAACAAAATCATTTCTTTTCAAATGACACAATCAGGTAACATATACATTAATCGAGAAAAAAAATTAAATGTCATATTCAGGATCAAGTTAGGATAAAGTATTTCTTACTACTCCTTTATCATTGCTTTTTCACACACAGTTAGGTCATTACACACATTAAGATCAGGACAATAATTTCTTATCCTATTGCAAGTGATTTCTGCCAATCCTTTTGCTGGCACTAGACACATACCTCACACACCTATTTCACATACATTAGCCAGGTTCATCTCCTCAGTTTTAAATACATAAAGTTTTTCAATATCATATTTGCCCATATTTTCAAAAACATTTACATTTAGTCATATTATGGCATTCATTTATCTTTTTGTTTTCAGTAACCTATTCTTTTCTCATCTACACTTTTCCCTTTACTTTTCCATTACATTTTTCCTTTACAGTACCCACTATACTTTCATTATTCTTATTCATTTTCTAGTGTACCCACAGTATTCTACATTATTTCCACACTATTCAATACACTCTGATAGAGAAGAAGGAAAGAAGATAGTAAAAGTTCTGAATGATGAAGAGGAAGGTTGGCAGCACGAAAAGAAACGGAAGTAGTGCTAGCAACGACTCGGGTCCCTGGTGCTCGTCAGGCACCTGACAATGCAAAGAGTGCATTGCCCCCTGAGGGTGTACATTTCATTCATCATTGGTTTCTGTGGACATACTTTTTCAGGTCAACTATATTTCTAACTCCCAAAGGCTTCCTTGACCTAGGGTACACAAGAAAATAAGCATTTGCATGTGGAGTTCCTTGCACTTCAAAAGGCCCATTGTAAATGTATTTGAATTTAGAAATTTCATTATTAATTTCACTAGATTTTTCATGGGTCTTCACTAAAACATAATCCCCAAGTTTAAATTTAGTTGTTTTGAGGTTATTGTCATGCCTTTTAGATCTAGCGGCCGCTCTCTCTTTCATTCTTTTCTTAACCAACTCTTTTTTCTCATGCAGGTTAATTCCTACAATAGGGGGGAATTGCAAGATCTCTTCAATAACACTTTTACTTTTATGGTCCAACAGAATTTCTTCAGGGGTAAAACCTGTGGTTTCATGGTATAAGGTATTCATGGTCTTTTCAAAGTCATTTACAAATCTGCCCCAAGCCTTATGGTTATGGTGACAGTAGGTTCTACCTAACCTTCCTAATTCACGCATATATCTTTCGACAGGGTTACTAGCCGGGTGGTAAGCTGAAATATATGTAACTTGAACACCATGTTGCTTCATACTTTCCTTCCAGATTTTTGAGTTAAACTGTGGTCCATTATCAGACAAAACTGCTTTAGGTTTACCAATGGTGTTAAAATACTCAGTCATCTTGCTGAAGACTGCTTTAGCAGTGGCTTTCCTGATTGGATATAATTTAATAAATTTGGAGAACACTTCCAATACTACAATAATGTAAGACCAATTACCTGAGGTTTTAGGTAAAGGACCATACAAATCCACTGACAGTAATTCTAATGTGTCCTCTGGTACTGTATTCTGCATGAAACCTTGATTTTTCTTATTTGTTACTTTTGCCCTCTGACATACATCACAAGATCTTATTCTCTCAGTAATTTTCTTAGTAGCACCTACATTAATCACAACCACATCAGTTAATTTTTCAAAACACTTCTTGGGGCCACAATGCCCTAAGGCAAGATGAAAATAATCAATTACTTCAGTCTCAAATTGCCTAGGCCAACACACCTTCCATTCTTCAGTGCTGGTATTCTTTCTCCTGTATAAAATTCCATTAAATATCTTGTAAAATCTACAGATTTGTGGGTAATTCGGGTTACTAAAATTAACTTTCACTGACTTCCAAATTTCATCCTGATTCTGGTGCAACCTCATACTTTTACAAATTTGCTCAATTCTTTTCCTACCTGGAACCTCCTTAATATATCTTACATGAAATTTGCCATCTTCATTATATTCCCTTGGTAAGTTGTTCATACCCTCAGGCAACCGTGATAAAGCATCAGCTACATAATTGTCACTACCTTTAATGTACAATATCTCATAATCAAACTGTTGTAAGTACAGGGCCCATCGACTCAACCTGCCGGTAAACAGTCGACAGTTTTTTAAAAAGGTTAATGCCTTGTGGTCTGTATGAATTATAGTTTTATGTCCCCATAAATAATTCCTAAATTTCTTTAATCCCCAAATGATTGCTAAAGCCTCCTTCTCTGAAATAGTATAGTTTTTCTCATATTTAGTTAAAGTTCTACTAGCAAAAGCAATGGTATTATGTTCAGTTTCTCCAGATTCTGTGTTTTCCTGAAATATTTCAACACCAATACCATAAGCACTACTGTCTGTAATCATGTGGAATGGCTCACTTAAAACTGGATGATGTAAAATGTTTTCCCTTACTAACTCGGTTTTCAAATTTTCAAAATCTTTCTGACATTCAGATGTCCAAATATATATACTATTTTTCTTTAACAAGCTATTCAAATGTGGGCTGTTAAAAGCTTGCCCTTTCACAAATTTGCGGTAAAATCCGCAAAGACCTAAAAACGCTTTCAACTGTTTCCTGTTCTTTGGAGGAGGGCACTTTTCAATAGCATTAAGCTTTTCTGGGTCCTTGCTAATCCCAGATGTGGTTATTATGTGTCCTAAAAACTTAATTTCTTGTCTCACAAATTCACACTTTTTTAACTTTAATGTCATGCCCCCTGCTTGAAGAGCAATAAGGGTTTTGTTTAACAGGTCGCAATGTTCTTCCCAGTTATCAGTAGCAATCAATAGGTCATCCACATATACAGTCAATCTAGCACATAGTTCTTTTCCCAATACAGAATCCAAAGCCCTAATGAAAACAGAAACAGAAGTATTCAAACCAAATGGTACAACTTTGTATTGGTAACATTTTCCTGCAAACAAAAAAGCTGTATATTTCCTAGAATCTTTGTGTAATGGGATCTGCCAATATCCAGCAGTAAGGTCTAAACTGGTTAGATATTTCACATTATGGAACTTTTGTAATAAATCATCTAAATTTTCAGGCCTATCTACTTCTCTCCTGACAATTTTATTCAAAGTCCGTGCATCAATGACTACTCTTACACCTCCATCCTTTTTGTTGACTATAATAAGTGGACTATTGTATTCACTATTGCTTCTTTCTATTACCCCCCATTCCAACATTTTATCAATTTCAGCTTGTACTGCCTCTTTCTTAGCTATAGGTATTGGATATGGTCTGACAAAGAATGGTTCATGTTCCAGGATATCCATACGGTATTCAAAGTTGTTTACGACACCTGGCTTATCAGAGAACACTTTCTTATTACTATTCAAGATATCAAATAAATTATCTTTCTGTTTACATGATATTTCTTGGATAACATCGACAATTTCCCTAAAACTGTCAGTTTTTTGATCATCCTGCAATAAGCCTCTCACATGGTATATTTCATATAGTTGGGATAAACCATCATTTTCAGATTCTATTTTTAATAAAATGGGTTCTACATTCACAGCTTGGACCTGGTTGTCACCCTCAAACTTAATTTCTATTGTCTCGGTTTCCCTATTAATATTAACAGTTCCACTACCACAATCTAAAATTACTTTTTCCTTATCTAGCCAATCAATACCTAGAATCATTTCAGCACTTAGTTCAGGGACCACTAAAAAATCATGTTCAAATTTTTGGCTTCCTATTTCAAAGTCCATCAATACTTGTTTTTGAATGGGCTTACTGGATCTACCAGTAGCTCCTATAATTTTCACTCCACTAACAGACATTATTACTAACCCTGGATTACATGAAATATGATTAAAGAAATATTCTGATATGGCACTGATTTGGGATCCTGTGTCTAAAAGTACTTGCAGTTCAGTGTTACAAACATTTACAGGTATTATAGTTTGTTTAATAATTTTCTGTTCCTTTTCCTCCTGTTCTTCCCATAATAAATCCTGCTCAACCATAATGTCTTTCCAGGAAATATTACCTACTGATTTCATTCGTATGTCAGGTGGCTTTTTGGATTTGTGGACCTCTACATCTTTACAGATCTTTAACAGTTCATGGTCTACTATATTTATCTCTGAACATTCTTTAGGTTTCTGTAAATCTATTTCTGTCATTTCATTTAGTAAAGCCCGCCCTAATATAGTATCATCCGGCGGCTCTTTCGGTTTTGTTTCAGTTACACATTCCGGATTTTGTTTCGAAAAGATGTCGTTAATTTTTTCGTAACCTCTTTCTGTAAAGGTATAATTATGTTTGTCGACCTCCGAAAACTCATCTGTATCTGAATCTGTCGTCTCCCCTTCGTCTGAGCTATCACTAGGTTCTATTTCGTTATCAGATTCGAGCAGGAAGGCAACTTTTAAACAGTGAGGCAGATTATCACTAGATGTTTCAGTCACTTCGTTTTTCGACACATTTTCTACACAATACACATCGTTTGGACAGTCAGGCACTTCTATTATATCACTTTGAACGATTTCAGCCTTAACTTCATACTTAGTATAATCGTCACATACTTCGATAACTTTCATTTCATTTTCTTCCATGCTGTCATTTTCAGGTAATCGTGCGAAATTCTTACTAGACCCTTCTGCATCAAAACTATTAAACACCTTTCCATCAACAATAATTTCATCTGCACTGCTCATAATGTCATGATTACTAACGTCCTCCTCTACCTCATTTTTACCTATTATTAATTGTGCACACGTCTTTTGCGTGGCGTATTCTACCTTCCTTTCCTCTTTATTCATCACAACCTCCCCCACATCTACGTCTTTTACCTCATACACATCATTAACAGTACAAATATTCCCCTTTTCACTCGCCTTTTCTGTCTCCCTTTCATTCTTTAATAAAGTCTTTTCGCACGATTCCGATACCGAGTTATCTTTATCATATGACATATTAACTTTATTTTCATTTCTACATTCATCTACTACTGAAACCGGCCATCGGAAGTGTCCGATGCCGCCTCTTCTGTCTCTCTCTACGGCAGCCATCTTGTTCTGGCGTTTGCCATTTGTGTCTGCTGCCAAGTGCAATGTACGCTGCTTCGGCAACGGCTGGCCCGAGCACGAACGGTCACGTGACTTCGCACTGGGAACGCCACTATGTATCACTCCGCGCCCGTCTGCTATAGGCGCGCCCTTAACCTTCCTGCCCCGTAGTTCACATCTTTCCTTCTCGAATCTAATATTTGGCATCTTTTCTTTGGGCCCAAAACCGGTTTCCGCGTGAATCCGGCCCGCAACACACGCGGTTTTTAGTTTTCCATTTCGTTTCTAGTTTGGGAATTACGTGCTATGTATCCTCTGCCGCGCGTCGTATAATTTCCCCTGCCTCTCGCACGACCTCTTTGAATCGCGTTTACACGATATCTTTCATTTTCGTGTCGTTCAGCTTGGTCATTACTTTCTCGCGAATAATTATTGTTATTATGGGGACGGTACTCGCGATTTCTTCGCCAGTGATCTTCATCCTCTACCCTTTCCAAGAACGCAGAAAAACTACTATGGGTACTCCCAACATACCGTTTAGAATCCTCAGGCAGTTTCTGCCAAAGAACCCAAACGATCTCGGCTTCAGTCCTTCTTGCTTTTAAGTGTATTAGTTTTCTGTACCATGATTCGCAAAACTCTTTCATGGTTTGCCTACCTCTGACATCATACAGTCTGGCCATCAGAAATTCACGCCACAACTGGTCTTGTTTTTGTTCTGACCAGTATTCGTCAATAAATTTTTGTTTGAAGGTTTCAAAAGACATCTGGTTAGTATCAAGATTCAACCCCCACCTTTTTGCGTCTCCCGTTAATGCACTGATTACAACATTAATTTTTTCCTGGTCAGTCAAATATTCAGGAAAATTTCTTTCGCAATTCTTTACAAAGTCTAGGGGGTGCCAGCCGTTATGTCTCTTTGCTGGGTCGAATTTTTCCTCGCCCTCTAATATTTTACTGAAAGGCATTTTTTCAGTAAAATGTGTAGGTCCGGTTTGTATTTTTCTTTCCAAGTCATACATTTTGCCTTGGATTTGTGCAGTGTTATGTTCACACTTCTTTTCGCAAGTAAGAATCTGTCTGGTTAGAGCTCTGCTTGTTTCTGTTACAGATTGTTTAATCTGTGCAAATTCCGCGTTACATTCGGTTTGTATTTCGGATTTAATACCGAATACCTTTTCGTCAACCTTAGCACAGACTAAGGGTTCAATTTGATCTTGAATTTTAATTACTTCAGAGTCAAATCTTTCGTTAATGTCATCAACTTGTCCCTGTATGTTGGCAATATTGCCATTGATGACAGTAATTTCGCTTTTGAGGTTTTTAATTTCATTACTCACAATGTCTACTTTTACATCAACTTTCTCAATCTGTTTACTAATATCACTACTCTGTGTTGTAATTAACTGCCCCTGTGCTGCAATTAGCTGTCTTTGTTCTACATTTTGTTGTCCCAGTGCTGCGATTTGTGCATTGATATTGTCATTTTGCGCTGCAATTTGTGCAGACAACATTTTTAACAATTCTATCATATCTGGATTCTTTTCACTTTTAGGTTCTGCTACATTTTTGTGTTCGAGTCCTACTTCCCTTTCAGTTTTTGGTGACTCCAACATATCAGTCGATACATCAGCATAGCCACTGTCTTCGACATCGCCTACATTGTCTTGCTTAGTACGCGCTACACACATAGCTTCGATCTGTTTATTAACGTCTGCGTGATAACGTACGTAATTTAACTCGCGCGTCATGCCATCTGTTGGTGTGCTGCCTGAACTGCTCTCGGTTGCATTCTGCTCTCGCGCGTCTAGACTTATTTCTAATTTCCTGTCCATTTTAGCTATTATTACGTACTGATACCTTTTATTTTTAATTTAAACTGCACTTTCACTACTAGTTCTGTCAAGTTATGTACAGGTTCGTGCCGCTGGACGTTTTATGTTCACTCTATGTTTGTAAAATGCTAACTACTTGTAATTTTTTCCGTCTGTAGGTGCAACTGAACAACGTCCTGTCACGCGGCGCCACGTATAACACTCGCTTTCTGGTACTACTGTACCATAACCTCAATGCTAGAAGCAAGTTGTAACATAAAACAATTTTGTAAAAGCAATTATGGCACAAAGCAACAGAGCAGTGTTACCCTCTGAGAGGAATTTTGTTAAGTTGACCGTGTTGTTCCTAACGGAAGTGGCTTATCGGAAATGAAAGTCAGAATTACGTTAATATTGGAATAGTGACAAACAAAATTTTGCCTAGTTATACTGTTCATAGAATAAGGGAAACGGTCGCCAGCCTAATTAGGCAAGAGAAAGATTAACATTCTCGTTTATGAAAGTAGGTATAAGTAACTATAATGGACAACACAACAGACACAACCTAGACTTAGCAACACTCGAGTGCAATGAACTCTAACACTCAAATGTTTTAAGATTGAAGTTAACAGTTAGAGCAGCAGGAACTATTTTCAAAATTATAACAGATACAGAAAAACACTATCACTTTCAGGGTTTACACAAACTGAGTGGTCTTTATACTGTTAATATGCACACAAGAGAGACAAACACTTGGCATACATGAGAATGTAAAGTTTCACAACTGCAGCTTTCTCACTTTTACTACAACGAAACACAATGTTGACAAAATTGCAAGAAACTGACTCACCTTTTAGAATTTACCACAGACAACAACGTGATCATTTACTTTATAAGACTCAGCCTAAAGTTTGAAGTTAGTAACAGCACTTTAAATAGCAGTTTCAATAGGAAGATTATTATTGGACAAATAACATTTGCTTTAACTCACTCTGTTACCACATTAGCTTTAACTATTTTTTTTTTTTTATAAGTTCAAGAGGCATTATTTAACAAAGCTCTAGGCTTCAACGTACTTTCAGTAAGGACACTCGGTAATCACTTTACTTCAAACGGAGAGGACCCTGAGAGGTGTTATGATGAGGAGTAAAATTAAGGTAGGTAAATAAATTCCGATATGAATTACCTTATATTTCAGCACACTAACACATCCATTAGGCTGATCCTTCACTGTACATCAATATAGTATTACGTTACAGTGATTGCGCAATGTGGTGGCAACTGCATGTTGATAGGTGGAATTACAGGTAGAATTGCCGGACTTTATCGTATCTTCTTGGCGATGATTCATACAAATTCCAGAATAGATCCAGCTATTTATCCACCCATCCGAGGCATTGGAAAGAAGCAGTAAAAGCCTCTCTCTGAATCAGCATGATATGCACCTTTACATTGACAGTGCACAGACTGGTAGCTCCTTTCCGACTGGTGGCTCGTCTCCGACTCACTGCTCGTCTCCGACTGACTATCAGTTCCACCTTTCCCACCTATGCCAACCACAATTTGCGCGCTCTGCACATTTCCGTTCCTGAGGGGAACCACTACACCTTTTACATACAGAATAACTAAGAGCCCTAAGTGAGGATCAGCAATTTACATAACAGCAAACAAATACATTAAATAAAACAGAACATTTTCACATATTGACACTTCAACAAAAAATTATTCACACAAAATAACAATTACATATAATAAGTTCTGTTCCCTCCAAATGGGACAAAGAATATAAATTGCAGATACACTACTTTGCATAGAATCAAATCATAACATCAAAGGTTTGACAAAGAAAAGAGTACACAATTTTATGTTATCGATTCAATCACACTTACAGAAAATCAACAACGTAACATTAAATAAAGGAAAAGCAAAATAAATTCATACAGCATAAGAGCTGTGGTGTTACAAGGTCCCTGTTAAAAATCACACCTTTTACCATATTTAGAGACTGGTGGGGGATAATGGACACAGGAATCGTGCCAAGTTGGGTACAGGCACGAAGGGCAGCAGATTGGGCAGCTGAAGCAGTTTTGATCAGCATCAAACCCGACCGCATCTTGCTCAGGAAGTCCACTTCGCCAAACTTGTCTTCAATGTGTTCCACAAAGATTAAAGGTTTGGTATTGGTGAAAGTATCTCCATCAGTCCTGGTGCAAACTAGATAATGGGGGAAAGGTTTCGCCTTTAGCCGACGGGCCTGACCCTCTTCCCAGGGGGTAGCCATGGGAGGCAAGGCCGAAGGGGCAAGAGAAGAAGCACTTGAAGAATCAATTTCACATGGAGAGACGGCCGCAGAAGAACGGCCAGAGTTCTGGACCCGTATGCGTTTCATTTGCATAGCGTCCGCCCTGATACCACCCACTCCGATCAGGGGCTCTCCTCACGGGCGCCACCCAGCCACAGCAAGGGCCGTCTGGCACGGCGGCCATTGCCGGGAGTTCCGATGCTCCAGGATGACGAGCAAACACTCCAATGCATGCATGAGGAGGTCACAGCTCAGGTAACAGAAGTGTGATCCCCGTGTGTTCAGGGGGCTCAACCAAAAGGGTACATAGCGACCCCACCAAACGGGCTGGCTACCGTGCTGGCTATGCACCCTAGCATCAGTCAACGACGTGAAAGAAAAGGCGGAATGTACTAGGAGGGCGCACGTCGGAGACACTAGGTAAGGTGCTCTTCCCCAAATGGCTCACACTACGGAGGAGAAATTTTGTAATGGAGGTCAAACCCCAGAGGGGGACCAAGGAATGTCAAAAGGAGGATACGATTACGCAACAAAGCCGGATTGTAAAACCAACAAAACGAGGAGGATAGCGGGGGCCAACATAAGCAAGGACACCAAGAGAGGGAGAGGAGAGAGTGACGGGAAAGGAGCAAGGAGGGGAAAGGAGGGGAAGGGGAAGGGGAAGGAAATGCAGCCCTGGAGAGAGAGAAGGCTGCAATAGCTCGGGGCCCGTGCTCGCCACGCACGTATCCACAAAAGAGTTGGGGACCCCCGGGGGGGGGGGGGGGGGTGATAAACCGGAATCGCTATAGGCTACAATCCGATCCTTATCGAAGTCTGAAACGTGATGGTACGCATTTCTCCTCCTTACACGAGGCATCAAACAACGTTTCACCAGGCAGCGCTGGTCAACTGCTGGTTGTGTATGAGAAATCGATTGGAAACTTTCCTCATGTCAACACGTTGTAGGTGTCGCCACCGGCGCCTGCCTTGTGTTAATGCTCTGAAAAGCTAATCGTTTGCATATCACACCATCTTGTTCCTGTACGTTACATTTCGCGTCTGTAGCACGCCATCTTCGTGGTGTAGCAATTTTAATGGCCAGTAGTGTAGCTTCAACTACTAGTCAGCGTTCAAGGTCTGCTAATTCCCACGTCGAAAAAAAATTTCATCTGAGTGCAAATGACAGCTCCATCAGCGGACTACCCTGTTATGTCTTGAGTACGCGGTAGTACTCCCATCTGTAAATGTTCATGTCGCTATCCCTTGGCAACTTAGCCTACGTGACTACTTTGTTTTTTTGGATATGCCGAACAGGCGTATTACCCACCTTAAGTCGTTTCCGCACGCGTGGTCAATGGTTGGTGGTTGTCCGTCTCAATTCGCTGGGCGCGTCGCGGAAGATCAACGCGTGGCAGCCCCGTTAATCCCGGTAGGTCCTGCCCCGGGGCGCGGCACTATCGACCCAGACGTCGGCCGCCTGCCGCTCCGTCCCGCCTCCCGCCTGATTACGCATTCACCGCCCATTGTCACCCCACTTGCCACTCCTGTGATCGCGGAGCTCGTTGGGGAGTGGGCTGTGAGGGAGCGACGTGCAGCCTCCGGCCACCTGCGAGCAGGTGCTCAGCGAATGGCGAAATACGTTTCTCAGCCCCCCCCCCTTTTTTGGGTCATCAGTCTACTGATGCGGCCCGCCACGAGTTCCTTTCCTGTGCTAACCTCTTCAACTGAGAGCAGCACTTGCAACCTACGTCCTCAATTATTTGCTTGACGTCTTCCTCTACAGTTTTTGCCCTCCCCAGCTCCCTCTAGTACCTTGGAAGCCATTCCCTCATGTCTTAGCAGATGTCCTATCATCCTGTCCCTTCTCCTTATCAGTGTTTTCCACATATTCCTTTCCTCTCCGATTCTGCGTAGAACCACCTCATTCCTTACCTCATCAGTCCACCTAATTGTCAACATTCGTCTATAGCATCACATCTCAAATGCTTCGATTCTCGTTCCGGTTTTCCCACAGTCCATGTTTCACTACCATACAATGCTGTACTCCAGACGTACATCCTCAAAAATTTATTTCTCAAATTAAGGCCGGTATTTGATGTTAGTAGGCTTCTCTTGGCCAGAAATGCCTTTTTTGCCATAGCGAGTCTGCTTTTGATGTCCTCCTTGCTCCGTCCGTCAATGGTTATTTTACTGCCTAGGTAGCAGAATTCCTTAACTTCATTAACTTCGTGACCATCAATCCTGATGTTAAGTTTCTCGCTGTTCCTATTTCTACTACTTCTCATTACCTTCGTCTTTCTCCGATTTACTCTCAAACCATACTGTGTACTCATTAGACTGTTCATTCCGTTCAGCAGATCATTTAATTCTTCTTCACTTTCACTCAGGATAGCAATGTCATCAGCGAATCGTAGCATTGATATCCTTTCACCTTGTATTTTAATTCCACTCCTGAACCTTTATTTCCATCATTGCTTCCTCGATGTGCAGATTGAAGAGTAGGGGCGAAAGGCTACAGCCTTGTCTTACACCCTTCTTAATACCAGCACTTTGTTCTTGATCGCCCACTCTTATTATTCCCTCTTGGTTGTCGTACATATTGTATATGACCCGTCTCTCCCTATAGCTTACCCCTACTTTTTTGAGAATCTCGAACAGCTTGCACCATTTTATATTGTCGAACGCTTTTTCCAGGTCGACACATCCTATGAAAGTGTCTTGATTTTTATTTAGCCTTGCTTCCATTATTAGCCGTAACGTCAGAATTGCCTCTCTCGTCCCTTTACTTTTCCTAAAGCCAAACTTATCGTCACCTAACGCATTCTCAATTTTCTTTTCCATTCATCTGTATACTATTCTTGTAAGCAGCTTCGATGCGTGAGCTGTTAAGCTGATTGTGCGATAATTCTATTGAACTGCATATCATTCACAATCCGTTTAGCGCAACCATTTTTCTTAGCCGTTCACTTCGCCGAGTAAGTCGTCTCCGAAACCCCTACTCCAGCCCGAAATTCTGTCTTTTAGGAGACAGTGTTCTTACCCACTGACTTACTCTGGTGAGGCAAAACACTGTGATCACAGCCCACCGCGAGACAGTGCTGCGTTGTGGCGTTAGGGGCACGGGATGCGTTAAGGAGAGTATCCAAGCGGCGCACTGACAAAAGGTGAATCATTAGAGCGATGACACAGCGTGTAATTACGGAAATCCCCTGACATAAGCAAATTTAGCGAAGGGCAGCTTAATGCAATGTTCTCGGATTTCAAACCGGGACAAGTGATTCGCTGACCCACGAGCCTTTGGCAAACGTCTCCACTGCCATTGTCAAGTGGTTGACCGTCTTCTGAATGCCGCTTCAGTGTCTATATTTCAGTGCCGCAGATAGAGACGTCACTGGTTCCCGGTCCCATGCCATATCTCTCTTTCTGAGCCCTGTCCCACGGTAACGCAGGATCGGCCATGGTTAATCGGATGTGGCATGTTAAGTTTAAGGGGTGGCCGGTTGACGTTCCTGTCGCCACCCCGTACCGCCCCGGGAAGGAGTTAGTGTACCCAGCTGTCAGCGACTAGTGTAAGCCATGGAATAGTACGAACGTGTTGAAAATGTCTGCGAAGCGAAATGTAGTGTGAGGCGTTCAATGAATTCGAAAGTAAAGTTCTATGTACTGACTTGGCAGAAAATCCTAAGAAATTTTGGTCTTCCGTCAAAGCGGTAGGTGGATCAAAACAAAATGTACAGCCACTCTGTGACCAGAATGGTACTGAAACAGAGGATGACAGACTAAAGGCCGAAATACTAAATGTCCTTTTCCAAAGCTGTTTCACAGAGGAAGAATGCACTGTAGTTCGTTCTCTAGATTGTCGCACAGATCAGAAAATTGTAGATTTCGACAGAGGGATAGAGAAACAATTAAAACCGCTCAAAAGAGGAAAGGTCGCTGGACCTGATGGGATACCAGTTCGAATTAACACAGAGTACGCGAAGGAACTTGCCCCCCTTCTTGCAGCGGTGCACCGTAGGTCTCTAGAGGAGCGTAGCGTTCCAAAGGACTGGAAAAGGGCACAGGTAATCCCCGTTTTCAACAAGGGACGTCGAACAGGTGTGCAGGATTATAGACCTATATCTCTAACGTCGATCAGTTCTAGAATTTTGGAACACGTATTATGTTCGAGAATAATGACTTTTCTGGAGAGTAGAAATCTGCTCTGTAGGAATCAGCATGGGTTTCGAAAAAGATCGTGTGAAACCCAGCTCGCGCTATTGGTCCACGAGACTCATAGGGCCATAGACACGGGTTCACTGGTAGATGCCGTGTTTCTTGACTTCCGCAAGGCGTTCGATACAGTTCCCCACAGTCGTTTAATGAACAAAGTAAGAGCATATGAACTATCAGACCAATTGTGTAATTGCATTGAAGAGTTCCTAGATAACAGAACGCAGCATGTTATTCTCAATGGAGAGAAGTCTTCCGAAGTAAGAGTGATTTCATGTGTGCCGCAAGGGAGTGTCATAGGACCGTTGCTATTCACAATATACACAAATCACCTGGTGGATGACATCGGAAGTTCACTGAGGCTTTTTGCAGATGATGCTGTGGTGTATCGAGAGGTTGTGACAATGGAAAATTGTACTTAAATGCCGGAGGATCTGCAGCGAATTGACGCATGGTGCAGAGAATGGCAATTGAATTTCAATGTAGACAAGTGTAATGTGCTGCGAATACACAGAAAGATAGATCCTTTATCATTTAGCTACAAAATAGCAGGTCATCAACTGGAAGCAGTTAATACCATAAATTATCTGGGAGTACGCATTAGGAGTGATTTAAAATGGAATGATCATATAATGTTGATCGTCGGTAAAGCAGATGCCAGACTGAGATTCATTGGAAGAATCCTAAGGAAATGCAATCCGAAAACAAAGGAAGAAGGTTACAGTAATCTTGTTCGCCCACTGCTTGAATACTGCTCAGCAGTGTGGGATCCGTACCAGATAGGGTTGATAGAAGATAAAGAGAACATCCAACGGAGAGCAGCGCGCTTCGTTACAGGATCATTTAGTAATCGCGAAAGCGTTACAGAGATGATAGATAAACTCCAGTGGAAGACTCTGCAGGAGAGATGCTCAGGAGCTCGGTACGGGCTTGTGTCAAAGTTTCGAGAACATACCTTCACCGAAGAGTCAAGCAGTATATTGCTCCCTCCTACGTATATCTCGCGAAGAGACCATGAGGATAAAATCAGAGAGATTAGAGCCCACACAGAGGCATACCGACAATCCTTCTTTTCACGAACAATACGAGACTGGAATAGAAGTGAGAACCGATAGAGGTACTGAAGGTACCCTCCGCCACACACCGTCAGGTGGCTTGCGGAGTATGGATGTAGATGTAGATGTAGAGTCCTGTAACTGAAGTGGAACGTGGAGACCAGCCCGGTATTCACCTAGGGGGATGTGGAAAACCGCCTAAAAACCACTTCCAACCTGGTTGTCATATCCGCAAGGCGGATTCGATCCGGGGCCGGCGCTCGTACCCGACTCCAGGAGTCAGCGCATTACTGCTCTCGGCTACCCTGGCGGGTCCAGTCACACGCCATATATTGCATCGTTTTAGTGGCCGACTGCCGTGCCCGATTCAACCTTCAACACCCCAAACACAGGAGCACAGGTCGTTCCCTCCTGCAATCGACCATCTTTATTGAGTGTGTTGCCCGATAGTTTGATCTTTATTGTTTCATGTATTACGCTATCCCAGAACACTTTGGTCCGTTTAATAACAGAATGCAATTAGGTGTCGGTTTTCCAGTACACGCTCCACTACAGCTCATTTCCTTAATAACGTTTATTTCGGTTAAATTCACCAATGAAATCCAAAATTTCATATTTCAAAATGAACAGTCAAGATGGCAATAATATTTATTTATTTATTTATTTTATTTAGTTTATTTTTTATTTTTTTGAAAACTACAGCTGGAGCTGGCAGCTCCTTGGATTTTTCGTGATACCACGATCGTACTCTCAACCGCACGCCATTCAACGCATTTCATGTAGCAACCATTCTCATTCCAAGCCAGGGAATAAGTACATCTAGGGCTCTGTTATCCTAAAAATTCCTGCGCCACAGATACGACAGACCGATGGAAGATGACTTCTAATATGCCTGGAACGCTCTCCAGTTACTAATGCAACATCTCAAGTGATAAAAAAAGTCACCATCCTTGCAACGATTCCTATTTCAAGCCCCGGAGAGTATCTGTCACCCTTCGGTGTAAGCGTGATGGTAACAGCGCTCCCAAGGACTTTTTCGGTATCAGGCTATCTACTCACAACTGTTAAGTATAAAGCCATAACAATCCATTCTCTGACTTAGAGCTCTCGACCATCACCGCCAATGAAAACTGTTCCACTACATTTCGGCGATGTCGCTAGACGTATCCTAGGGTATCGTAACCTCCCTATGTAATGAGGATTTGATCACTAGACTAAGAAAGACGGTTCTGAAGGTACAAAATAATGCAGGAAGTACTATGATACAACAGAACGAACAGCAGCAGCGTGGGTCAGTCAGTGGAGTTCAGTCACTCCGAACGCGGACTGTTCACTGCGTGTCTCAAGGGTAAAAAATCCATCAGCTACATTTCAACATGTCTAAAGCTGCCTTCTTCGGGGTTACTGACTTACTGCATTCCTTAGAGGAATGTCGGGCCCACTTTCGAACGACGATGTGTTCGTATGAGCCAAGGTAATTATTTTGTCAGTGGTGCACACTTCATTTACTTTTGTTTCGATTTGGGCTCTTTACCTTATGTTAACTTTGATGCTTCTTTCAGGCTAGGAGGTGAATATTTGGACCCCGAGTTTTGCATTCGTACTGAAGAAAAAAAATCTCCCTAACCCCTCAATAATGTTATTGTTAGACCATAAACTCCTTAGTAGATCTTGTTGCTCATTTCAGTCCTGTAACTGCTTGAGTATATCGTCTTCATGAAGACTTCACTCTAATTTGTGTACTCCTGAATATGATATTTGTATCGCCCATGCGATAGAACTTGTAAGGTAAGGGTATTTATGTCTTGGAAAATGTAGCTTCATCGGTGGTCGTTTTAACAGCTGTTTTTGATCCTGTTGTTAAACTAGATATTCCATAGTTTTATATCATTTTTATCAGTCTTTTTTTTTAATGGTTGTATGATTGCTACACAGTATAGTTCTCTCGTGCTTCTGCTTGGACTAGTTCATACTTGTGTTCGTAACGCTCTTCTTACCTTGCAAAATATTTTTGGCATATGTGCCTTTGATATTATCCACGTAGGTGCTGTATACGTATAAAGTTGCAGCCTGTGTAAATTAGTACTGGTGTCGTTGCACCATTAAATTTTCCTGTTAAGAATCTTAAAAGTCATAATCTCTTCTTTGCCTGCTTTATTAATTCAATAATAACTTGTATGCAGGTGAAAGTAGAATCAAACATTCTTTAGAGACATTTTACTGTGTTCTCTGGTTCTGTTTCCTTTCCCAATTATGCAATGCGCAGATTTCCTGTATTTAGTGGCTTGTGTTAAGTTTTTTTTTATGAAAAACTTTAAGCTGGCTCTTTCAGTGCTGGGGCGTATTCTCTATTTAGCTAGCCAAAGTTCCGAAAGTTAAACACATTGCCGTGGGTGCGTAACAAGAATAGGCAGTGTCATCTGCTTACAAAGCTAAATCTTCGTTACATTTTGTTGTTAATAAAATATCTGCCGCATACAGTGAGTGTATTTCAGGTGCCAATATTGCTCCTTGAGGTACTCCTCAGGAAAGATGGTGTCCATCTGCTTTCATTTATGTTAACAACACCTGTTAAACAATACCTGTCCGACCGTTTAGGCAATTCGCTCTTAGTTTACTTGGAAAGCCCATCTTTATAAAAATGTGATACAGTCCAGAGTGTCACACGTTATGAAATGAGCGTTCTACTTGGTGCTTCCGGAAGTGCGTGCAAAAATTTAACATGACGAATCGGATGTTCCATTGAACAGCTGGAGGTAGGGAACCTGGGATTGGAGAATCCAGCTTAAGGGGCTCCGGAACGCCCTATACTTGCAATGTTAAAATAACGCTTATAAATTACATCTTTCCTCACAAAGTATTTGAGGTAGGAAGTTTAACTTTTTACAGATTATTTATTGGAATATGGGCTACAACTTAACACAGGGATTTTACAAAATTTTAGTTCAGTTATTAAAGATGATTTTTTTTCAATTGTAATGAAAATACACATTTTTTTGCAATTTTTTATTTATATATTCAAAAATATACAGTTTTTTGGAAAAAGGCTGTGTTAAATTATGCATAAGGTACTGTGTAACATTTACTGAAAGTTTGAAACAAATATGTTTGGAAGATCCTTAGAAAACATGTAATTAGTATGAGAAAATAAAAGTTTTGGGAATCGAGTGACAAAGATTGGATTAACTTTTTAGTGCATTCCAGGTCCATAGGATGGATTATCTTCATCCTCTGCAAACTCCTCCTCCAGCTTCCTCTTGTTCCTCCTCCTGTTTACTCTTGTTTGTATTTCTAGACTCTTTACAGCCCTGTCTGCAGCCCGAAGGCGTTCCTTGTCTAAAGCAAGCATCGCTCGTACCATGTTAGAACCTATCTTCATTCCCATATTTCTAAATACCTTGCACCTTACAATGTTGCCATCATTGAAAGTCGCAACAGCATCATACACACCAAAGTGAAGTGTTTCTATTCCAACAAATACAGTCTTGGGGATTCTCGACCTTATAACACTATTTACACTTTCATTGGGGTTTTGAGTTTTTCCGTGAATACACTTTTTCAACAGTTCAGGTGCTGCTAAGTCTCTGAAAATAGGTTTTATCACCTCCATTATTACATGAGGCAGACTATGCTTATGAGTGTACACTTCACCAGTTAGCAATCCTTTGTTATATTTACACCAACTGTCTTCTTCTTTGGGACACAAGGTATGTTGGGGATTTTCATCGGTTGAAGAAGTATGAAAAAAAAGAGCCCAAACAGCCTTCTTCATTTCGTCGACACTTTGTGTATTTTGCCTAATAGCCATTCCATGATAGTTCTGTATTTTGTCAATTACACTGTCAGTTAACCTTCCCTTCCCATCCAACCCTTTACCATCACTGAGTTGTTGTTTTCTGTACGAAGTTTTCAGTCGCGATATATATTGAACCATCACAGGTTAACCACAACACATACTTTATCTCACATCACTAAAATGTACCTGATGAACACGGACGTTAATAATAACACCATTTGACAGCCGTTTAACAGCGCCACAGTGAGTCACTCCCATGTAGAACACATTTCAAAAAAAATTTAAAAATAGTTGTAGTCTTCGGAATTGAATAAATTATATATCTATTAAAAGGTAATAGTCTGCAGATTCAGAAAACGCAAAAAAGTAAAAATTGAACTTTTCATGATTTTGAGCCTTTCCGGAGCCCCTTAGGGAGATAATAGTAATGAAATCACATTACTGCTTTTTTTTAAAAATTTACATTAGGTAACTGCAGATACGACCATTGTCACCGTGGACGTACCACTTGTACTGTACTTTACAAAACGTGTGAAACTGACGGCCATCAACTTCAGTGCAAGCGTGACATCGGCGAGCAAGATTCTGCCGCACCTTGACAAATATGCCCGGTATGTTTCAAATTACATCAAAAGTAGTTCAAATTCTGGTAACTAATTCCATCTCCACATTCACTGGAGTCTCGTACACAGGTCACTTTAGATATCTCCATTGGAAATAATGAAGGAGATTCAGGACAGGTGACCTTCTAAGTCATGGAATAGGATCTCCCATTCCAATCCAGCTATGAGGAAATACTGCACCGGTATTGTTCCTTAGTATTTTACTCCATGTGGGAAGTTATATGGCACGTGGAAGAGGCTAGAATGTTTTATTTGACTTTTGATGGTGAACATAGCTGCTCGAAAATCTCGTCATTGCTTTTCAACACTTTAATTTTACGATTTATGAAAATTTTATTCTGATGAAGACATATTAAGTGTCTAAGCCTAGGCCAGTGCACCTACCACTTATGTGCAACCGGTTGGCTGTGCAATCCTATGTTCATTATTTTCTTCCAATCCATATGTGGCATACAACAAACCAGTGCTTAACAGTATTGGTTAAAAACAGTCTTGGTTGCAATTTTAGTTTTTTGTTTTTCAACGACGCATTTCGTCTTACTTAGGCATCTTCAGGTTATCTACATAGAAAACAGAGAAGAAATACATTTAAGAATCGCGATTGCGTTGTGCAGATAACCTATACTCCTGGAAATGGAAAAAAGAACACATTGACACCGGTGTGTCAGACCCACCATACTTGCTCCGGACACTGCGAGAGGTCTGTACAAGCAATGATCACACGCACGGCACAGCGGACACACCACGAACCGCGGTGTTGGCCGTCGACTGGCGCTAGCTGCGCAGCATTTGTGCACCGCCGCCGTCAGTGTCAGCCAGTTTGCCGTGGCATACGGAGCTCCATCTCAGTCTTTAACACTGGTAGCATGCCGCGACAGCGTGGACGTGAACCGTATGTGCAGTTGACGGACTTTGAGCGGGGGCGTATAGTGGGCATGCGGGAGGCCGGGTGGACGTACCGCCGAATTGCTCGACACGTGGGGCGTGAGGTCTCCACAGTACATCGATGTTGTCGCCAGTGGTCGGCGGAAGGTGCACGTGCCCGTCGACCTGGGACCGGACCGCAGCGACGCACGGATGCACGCCAAGACCGTAGGATCCTACGCAGTGCCGTAGGGGACCGCACCGCCACTTCCCAGCAAATTAGGGACACTGTTGCTCCTTTAGTCAATGTTACCAAAGGGCATCGTCAAATATATCAGGCCAACATCGCCTGTGTTTTTAATGTTCTCGTTCTAGTGGTGTATGATACGAAAAATCTATTTGTGTACTGCATCTAAATGTTTTATTATACACCTTGTTTTCTCATTTTAAATTTACCGCGTTCATTTAAATTTTACTTCGTCAAAATTTTAGGGTAATTTATGCACAGGTGGAGCTCCTAGTAATTCCATCTTATCAATGTTTTATGTCCATTACATTTATAAAGTTTTAGTGGGTATGTATATCCAGTTTACGATCTCTCATTTTTATCACTGCTGCGTCGCAGCGCCGCCTCTTGAGGTGATTCTGTGTTAGGCTTCAGTACTGCACACGACGCTGTGACGCATTAAGCTTACTACCTGAGCCCCCATCTTACTATGTTACTCGCTCCTGTGAACGGGATCGCGTTATGCAGATCTTGGTGCCTCTCGCATCCATGTAGAGAAGGTAATGACTTTACTATTTTATATTTCTAGTTTTTACTGAGTTCAACGAAGGCGATGTTGGCCTGATATATTTGACGATGCCCTTTGGCTACACTGACTAAAGGATTCTTCTAAGATTTACCAGATTAAGGTATTTGCTCTTTCAATACGTGATCTGTTTATACATGCTTATAGGTTATCCAAGTCTGCACAACGCGATCGCGATCATTAAATAGATGTATTTGTTCTCTGTTTTCTATGTAGATAACCTGAAGATGCCTAAATAAGGCGATACGCGTCGTTGAAAAATAAAAAAACTAAAATTTCAACCAAGACTGTTTAACCAATACTATTCATTCTTTTCCTTCCGCCCCACGTGTTCGCAACTGCATCCTAACAGTCTCTGCCATTTTTGGAGCTGACGCACCTGCAAGCTTGGTAACGATAACGCACCGTGAAGGGGACCACATACAGGGTGTTTCAAAAATGACCGGTATATTTGAAACGGCAATAAAAACTAAATGAGCAGCGATAGAAATACACCGTTTGTTGCAATATGCTTGGGACAACAGAACATTTTCAGGCGGACAAACTTTCGACATTACAGTAGTTACAATTTTCAACAACAGATGGCGCTGCAAGTGATGTGAAAGAGATAGAAGACAACGCAGTCTGTGGGTGCGCCATTCTGTACGTCGTCTTTCTGCTGTAAGCGTGTGCTGTTCACAACGTGCAAGTGTGCTGTAGACAACATGGTTTATTCCTTAGAACAGAGGATTTTTCTGGTGTTGGAATTCCACCGCCTAGAACACAGTGTTGTTGCAACAAGACGAAGTTTTCAACAGAGGTTTAATGTAACCAAAGGACCGAAAAGCGATACAATAAAGGATCTGTTTGAAAAATTTCAACGGACTGGGAACGTGACGGATGAACGTGCTGGAAAGGTAGGGCGACCGCGTACGGCAACCACAGAGGGCAACGCGCAGCTAGTGCAGCAGGTGATCCCACAGCGGCCTTGGGTTTCCGTTCGCCGTGTTGCAGCTGCGGTCCAAATGACGCCAACGTCCACGTATCGTCTCATGCGCCAGAGTTTACACCTCTATCCATACAAAATTCAAACGTGGCAACCCCTCAGCGCCGCTACCATTGATGCACGAGAGATTCGCTAACAATATAGTGCACAGGATTGATGACGGCGATATGCATGTGGGCAGCATTTGGTTTACTGACGAAGCTTATTTTTACCTGGACGGCTTCGTCAATAAACAGAACTGGCGCATATGGGGAACCGAAAAGCCCCATGTTGCAGTCCCATCGTCCCTGCATCCTCAAAAAGTACTTGTCTGGGCCTCCATTTCTTCCAAAGGAATCATTGGCCCATTTTTCAGATCCGAAACGATTACTGCATAACGCTATCTGGACATTCTTCGTGAATTTGTGGCGGTACAAACTGCCTTAGACGACAGTGCGAACACCTCGTGGTTTATGCAAGATGGTGCCCGGCCACATCGCACGGCCGACGTCTTTAATTTCCTGAATGAATATTTCGATGATCGTGTGATTGCTTTGGCCTATCCGAAACATACAGGAGGCGGCGTGGATTGGCCTCCCTATTCGCCAGACATGAACCCCTGTGACTTCTTTCTGTGGGGACACTTGAAAGACCAGGTGTACCGCCAGAATCCAGAAACAATTGAACAGCTGAAGCAGTACATCTCATCTGCATGTGAAGCCATTCCGCCAGACACGTTGTCAAAGGTTTCGGGTAATTTCATTCAGAGACTACGCCATATTATTGCTACGCATGGTGGATATGTGGAAAATATCGTACTATAGAGTTTCCCAGACCGCAGCGCCATCTGTTGTTGAAAATTGTAACTACTGTAATTTCGAAAGTTTGTCTGTCTGAAAATGTACTGTTGTGCGAAGCATATTGCAACAAACGGTGTATTTCTATCGCAGCTCGTTTAGTTTTTATTGCCGTTTCAAATATACCGGTCATTTTTGAAACACCCTGTAGGTGAGCCAGAATGTACCACGAACGGCCTCTGAAGGTCCTGCACATTCGTAAAACGTTCGCTCTAATATTAAAAGAAGTTGAAACCAATTTATTCACCTTTGTAGGTGAGAATGGAGGGTGAAATCTCTGCCCGTATCCACTTAGTGGGGCCCTTCTTGTCCATTATTCTCCCCCCATGGCGCCAGCCTGCCCGGTCTGCTTGCCTCTGAACTAGCTGCACCTCCGTCAGCCATGCTTTTATCGCACACTGCGAACCCAAAAAAAGTGTTAAGGGGAAGGGAGGATGGGAAGAAGGCGGGCGAGAGCAGAAGGAGGTTGGGGCGGTGTGTGGGAGGCGGCCGGAAGGCGTGAGAGCGTGGCCTTATACGGACAATTTGTCACCTCTGCCCGCCCCTCGATTTGCCATGTGGGAGGCGGTGTCTTTGATCTCACCACAAACGCCCACGCGCATTCAGTGTCACCGACACAACGTTCGCTGTAGCCCCTCCTCACTCATATCTCTCTCTCTCTCTCTCTGTCTCTCGCTCGCTCTCTCTCTCTCTCTCCCTCTCACGCACACGCATGGCGTCCTTCACACAAACACACCTCCTCTCCTCCCATCCACGCATTCACGCTGATGGGATTCCAACGTCTGCCCCTGGCATCAGAATACAGAATTGTCGACGCCGGGAAATCTAGGAACGTTCCAACGCACAGCCTAGGTCACGCGCAACTGGTCGCCAATGGTACGAACCCCCCCCCCCCCCCCGCCAACATTACAGGACCTTGCGCATAAATGAACGTTTACGATCGCCATAGCAAATGCATATTGCCGCCAGTATACAGGAGTGGACAAAATTACGAAAAGAACAAAAATCACAACTCTTTACTGGAGACAGGAGAAGTTCGCGACGACGATAACGCGAAAAATAACTCAAAATTTACGGTTTTTAGTGAAATAACACCATTTCGCTGATTTTTAGAAAATACCGCGAGATCCGAGATTTTTCCAAATATCGTCAAATTTGTCATTTTCCCTTGGAAACAATGTTATGAATCAGACGACGGCAGTCTACCGATATTCTTAACTGATAGTTCTACATCTACATCTACATACATAATCCACAATCCACCATACGGTGCCTGGCGGAGGGTACTTCGTACCACAACTAGCATCTTGTCTCCCTGTTCCACTCCGAAACAGAACGAGGGAAAAATGACTGCCTATATGCCACCGTGCGAGCCCTAATATCTCTTATCTTTTTGATCTTTCCGCGAAATGTAAGTTGGCGGCAGTAAAACTGTACTGCAGTCAGCCTCAAATGCTGGTTCTCTAAATTTCCTCAGTAGCGATTCACGAAAAGAACGCCTCATTTCCTCTAGAGACTCCCACCCGAGTTCCTGAGGCATTTCCGTAACACTCGCGTGATGATCAGACCTACCAGTAACAAATCTAGCAGCCCGCCTCTGAACTGCTTCTACGTCCTCCCTCAATCCGACCTGATAGGGATCCCAAACGCTCGAGCAGTACTCAAGAATAGGTCGTATTAACGTTTTATAAGAGGTCTCCTTCACAGATGAACCACATCTTCCCAAAATCCTACCAATGAACCGAAGACGATTATCCGTCTTCCACACAACTGCCATTACCTGCTTGTCCAACTTCATATCGCTCTGCAATGTTACGCCCAAATATTTTATCGACGTGACTGTGTCAAGCGCTACACTACTAATGGAGTATTCAAACATTACGGGATTCTTTTTCCTATTCATTTGCATGAACACTCACAATCGAGTGAGTTATTAAATGATGAAACTGGATTTTCACTTCCTGTTTCCTCAAGTTTTACGTTCGTGTATAAGGTTAAAAAGGTAGTTCATTTCCTCCCTAATTAAAGTCAATTTGACGCCAAATATGGCACCAGAATTGACAAGAAACAACACGAATGTAGGCAAAAAATAGCAGTGAAATAGGAAGAAAAACACTTACATTGAGAAACATTTTTTATTTTGACAGGAGCATAGCGGCTCCAGATTCTATCGTTTTTTAGCAATGTAATTTTACGATTGAGCATCATCTATTGTAATGAAGACACCCCTCGTAGCTGTTGAAACCTAGGTCAACGTACCTATCGTTCATGTGCAACCTGTTAGCTGTTTAACCCTATGTTGAAACCAGTATACGGTTGTTGAATAACAGCTGTGTTCAAAACTGTAAATTGGAAAATGTAACACTGGATCTGAAAAATTCCAGAATTGTAAAATAAACACCAAAATTGAGGAAAACACAGAAGCTGGAAAGAAAATAATGTCCAAACTGTAGAATGTAATACACAACCTGGAAACAAATAACAACGAATTAATGAAAAAAGTGTAATCGAAACTGAAAGAACAATACAACTGTAATTGAAAAAAAAGCACGGAAGTTCCCAAAAAGACTGCACTATTGTTGGATAGCAACAGCATCAAATTTGTTTGGAAATAACAGCGAATTTGGTCATGAAATAAAACGATTTTTTTCCCTGCACAAAGTGTGGGAAAACCGTTGTAATTCTGTGCGGTTTTAAGACGAGTGGACAAGTACAGGTCCTGTATGGTTTTCAATGGAATCATTAAAGCTGCATAATAGTGGTAAGTTCAGGTAAAGAAGATGGATGTGGATGACGATCACGAACTCTTCTCTCCGAAGTAGACCACAAAAGCTCCCATAATATTACGATCTTTGTCTGTGGTGGCCCCATGGCTTTACGAATTCCACAAAATGGCCTTCAAACCCGTGGCAGTAATGCGCCCTTGCAGAGAACCCATGTTACCCTTGGAATACCACGCTATGGCTGCCCAAACCGTATTTCGCACCTGTCACATGAACTCGGACACAAATTGGAAACAGAGGTAGGCTTCGACACCACGTTTTTCTGGTTACGGGCATTTGGAGCACTGAATAGCCGATTTGAAATTCCAACTCACCCTGTAATCCCCCCACCCCCTTTTTTGTTTTGGTGTTGATAGTTTTCGTGGGTTCGAGTTTCAGTTCTGCAGTGACTTCTGCAGCCGTCGTCATCTTACGTTTCGTCGTAATCCTCTTCAGTGACCTTCTGCCACGATCACTCCACACATACTTCCGTCCTTGTTGTGGCTAAGGGGATGATATTTTTCAGTTTTCTCTGTAAGCGGTATAAACCTTCGATGCGGTGCCTCTTGAAACGCCAAAAGCTTCTGCTACCTTGATTACGGAAGCATCCAACATACCAGAACCAACAATTTGCTCACGTTAGAATTCACTTAGCTCCGACATAACGCACTTATAATTACACAGAACGCTGGCATATACAATGTATTGAGGTCTCTGCACATGTGCCATTATTGTCATATACAACAGAGATATCTACAGTTAATCTCTGCATCTGTTTCCAAGCATGCACGTCTAGAGGTGTTTCCGTATTTATGTCTAGCCCCTGTATCTCGCACGCGAAATACTGCCGGCCGTGTGTAGTGCAGCTACCTGTTCTCATGTATTGCAGCTACATGTTGTCATGTATTGCAGCTATATGTCGGGCAGTACTGCCAATGTTCCCCGACAATGTCGGGAGCAATATATTTCAGGCACACATTTGACACGGGCCACCGTATGGCCGCGAACTCAGGCATGGCCGTGAATTGGACGAAGGCGAGCGATCAGAATGACATGTAAATGCAATATTACACAAGAAACACCCCTGATTATTTGAATCATTTATAAAAACTGGTTTCCAAAGTAATAAATGGAAGGTAGTTGATGTTATCAGCTACGAAAGTTATTTCACTGCAAACGGAACCATTGTTTTCACAGTCTTCTACCAACCATTTGTAATTGATAAAATGAAATCTCTATGAACGCTCCTCTTAAGATAACTAGACCCCAATAACTGATATAATGTTTTAATGTTTTTGGCTAATTGTGTCCGTCCTAATTCCTGGTAAATAATCCTTTGTTTTTTTTTGTTTTTTTTTTAATTATGGACCAGTTTGATGCGGCCCGCCACGAATTACGCTACTGTGCCTACCTCTTTATCTCAGACTAGCACTTGCATTTTACGTCCTCAGTTAGTTGTGGGACTTATTCCAATCTCTGCCTTCCTCCACAGTTTTTACCCTCTGCACCTCCCTCTGGTACCACGGTACACATTCCCTGAAGCTTTAAAACATCCGTATGTCTCGTTAGAGATTTTTATACGTTCCTTCCTTCAGCGATTCTGCTGATAATCTATTTTATCTTCACATTATCAATCCACTTAATTTTCACTATCTTGCTGTTACACTTCATTTCGAACGTTTCGATTCTCTTGTGATCCTATTGTCACACTGTCAATGATTCACTACCACACAATGATGATCTTCAACTGTATATTCTCAGAAATTTCTTCCTTGCCAGGAATTACCGCTTTGGCTATGCTGATTTGCTTCATAGGTCACCATTGCTTCATCTATAATGTTCTTCAAAGACTTGCTTCACCTCACCTTCCTCGAAGTTCCCAATTATGAGTTCTAGTTCATCGTTAAACTATATTTTCTTACTCTTAAATACTTTCCAGATTCTTCATTTAACTCTCAGTCCCAATTCTGTACTCATTCTAATATACACTCCGTTTAACAAACCCTCCAATTCTTCTTCAGTTTCACTGAGTATAGCAATGTCTTCAGCGAATCTTAAAAATTTATCCCTAGCACTCTCAATTTTAATCCCAATCCTGAACCTCTCTTTCGTTTCCGTCTTTTCCTCTTCGATGTAGCGTTTGAACAGTAGAGGTGAGATACTGTATCCGTGTCTTACTTACATTTTAATCCGAACACTTTGTTTTTGATCTTCCATTCTTATTGTTCTCTTTTGGTTCTTGTATAAACTGTATATGAGCCATCTTTGACAGTAGCTTGCTTGTCCTTGTGATCTTTGAGACTGTACACTGAAGCCCCCAAGAAATTGATATAAGGCATGTGTATTCAAACACAGAGATACGAAAACAGGCAGAATACAGCGCTGCGGTCGGCAACGCCTATGTAGAACAGCAAGTGTTTGGCTCACCTGTTAGATCTGTTACTACTCCTACAATAGCAGGTTACCAGGATTTAAGTTAGTTTGAAGGTGCTGCTACAATCGTCACATGAGCGATGGGGCACAGCGTCTCCGAGGTAGTGATGAAGTTGGGATTTTTCCGCACGACCATTTCACGAGTGTACCGTGAATATCATGAATCCGGTAAAAAATCAAATCTCCGACATCCCTGTGTCCGGAAAAATATCCTGCAAAAACGGAATCAACGACGACTGACGAGAATCGTTCAACGTGACAGAAGTGTTACCCTTCCGCAGATTGCAGCAGATTTCAATGCTGGACCATCAACAAGTGTCAGTGTGCGAACCATTCGACGGAACATTACTTATATGGGCTTTCGGAGCCAAAAGTCCACTCGTGTACCCTTAATGACCTTACGCCTCCCCTGAGCGCGTCAACGCCGAAATTGAGCTGCTGATGACTGGAAACATGTTGACTAATCGGACGAGTCTCGTTACAAACCGCGTCGAACGGATGGACGTGTACGGGTATGGAGACAGCCTCATGAATCCATCGACCCTGAATGTCGACAAGGGACTGTTCAAGCTGATGGAAGCTCTGTGATGATATGGGTCGCGTGCAGTTGGATTGATATGGTACTCCTGAAACATCTAGATACGACTCTGATAGGTTACACGTACGTAAGCATCCTGTCTGATCACCTGCATCCATTCATGTCTATTGTCCATTCCGATGGGCTTGGACAATTCCAGCAGGACAATGCGACACCTCACACGCCCAGAATTGCTACAAAGTGGCTCCAGGAACACTCTTCCGCTGGTCACCAAGCTCGCCACACATGTACATTATTGAGCATATCGGGGATGCCTTGCAACGTGCTGTTCAGAAGAGATCTCCACCCCTTCGTATTCCCACAGATTTATGGACAGCCCTGCAGAATTCATGGTGTTAATTTCCTCCATGACTACCTCAGATATTAGTATAGTCGATGCAATGTCGTCTCGCTGCACTTATGAGTGCTCGCGGAGGCCCTAAACGACATTTGGCTCTTCAGTGTATAAATGGTTTTTTTCGGAAGTCTGTAGGTATGTTCCACACATAGAAATTCTGCATACTAAATAAAACCGATGCTCGTGCGCCACATCCCCTATTCATTTTAAAAGTTCCCTATTAATGTTATTTGTCCGTCCTGCTTTATTTGTTTGCAACTCTTCAAAAACACGATTAATTTTTTATTCTGGTATTAGGTCCCATATATCTTCGATATTATACTGGCTCCCATTTCTCCTTCTTTTACGTGATAAGACAATTCCATCCCCTTTCACAGCCACGGATAGGCAATGGTAACTACAAAATTCAAACACGAACAGAAGAGGTTAAGAAAACCATTTTCTGCACAAGCCCATAGAATCTCGTAGCAGGAAGGCACTAACACACCTTCTCCCAGAAAATAACTTTATAAACATTTAAATAAGCAGCTAGCCTATGCAGAATCCTTCCCAGGAGGGAAATTTTCACAATTGTAGCCGAACGCTCTTGACGCATGGACCAGAGCGGTTATAAGCCACAGAATCAAAGTATCCACTCGGAGCCGATTCGAACGATGTGGTAAGGACAGTAGCAACCAATGTTGGTGACAGCCAAGGGGAGTGACAAGAAGTGTAAAACAACATCCACCATTCTCACTCGCCGATCGTTGCGTTCATTCATTTTATTTATTTATTTATTCATTCTTCCATGGACCATTTGGTACCGTACGATATTATCACACACATCTGAAACAAGTCATTGATGAGTAAATATGCAAAGATTTTTGAGAAAATTTTGGAATCACGAATTCGGGCAAAATTAGAAGGAAGAATGAGAGAAGAGCAACGTGGCTTCGGAAGAGGAAGGTCCACGGTGGATCTAATTTTTTCTGTAAGACTACTGCAGGAAAATTACTATGAATGTTGAATAGATATACTAATGACCTTCCTGGACATTGAAAAGCGTAGTGTACGTAGAAGCAAAGTGTGGAAAGCCATGGAGAACAGAGGAGTAGCAATTCTGATTATTTGGAGGATAAGGGAAATGTATCATGGAAGTACGAGCTGTGACAAAGTGGGAGGAGAGAGATCAGCTTGGATTGAATAGAGGAATGGCCTGAGGCATGGAACTGCACTTTCACCATTACTCTTTATTGTAGTGTTCAAATGTGTGTGAATCCCTAAGGGACCACACTGCTGAGGTCATCAGTCCGTAGACTTACACACTATTTAAACTAACTTAACGCTAAGAACAACACTCACACCCACGCCCGAGGGATGATTCGAACCTCTGGCGGGAGGGCCCGCACGATTAGTGACATGGCGCCTCTAACCGCGCGGCAACTCCGAGCGGTGTCATTTTAGTGATGGATGTTATAATGAGGCCGGGCAGAGTGGCCGAGCGGTTCTAGGCGCCTCAGTCTGCAACAGTGCGACCGCTACGGTCGCAGGTTCGAATCCTGCCTCGGGCATGGATGTTCGTGATGTCCTTAGTTAGGTTTAAGTAGTTTTAAGTTCTAGGGGACTGATGACCTCAGATGTTAAGTCCCATAGTGCTCAGAGCCATTTATTCAGATATAATCAGTACAGTAGCACATGCACTTGGTGAAAGGAAGATAAAAGGTATGGTGTTTGCAGATGATCTGATGATTTGGGGAAATAAGGAGGAGGAAGTACAGGAGCACTTAGACGTATGGGAACGAATAGTACAAGAATATGGGATGAAATTTAGTATAAGTAAGAGTGAGATGATTTCACCACAAGAAAGAAGGAGAGAGGAACAATGAGAATAACAAGTGGTGGGGAAAGATTGAGGGGAGTGGAGAGTTTCTAGTACCTATGAAGCCTGATATAGGAAGATGAAAAAAACGACAGAAAATTAAACGAGCAGGGGAGAAAAGCAGAAGCATTTCGGAAGAGCGTCAGAAGCCTGATATGGAACCAGGATGCACCACAAATCAGTAAGAAGGTTAAATACTATGTCCCGATCCTGACATATGCATCAGAGACCTGGGTTATGGAAGGAAGAGCGAAAAGCAGATTACAAAGTAGTGAGATAAAATTATTGAGAAACATTATTGGAGTGACAAAGATAGACAGGTTAAGAAATAAGAGAATCAGAGATTTAATGAAGGTGGAACCATTACAGGAGGAAGTAGAGATATGAAGGCTGATATGGTATGGACACGTTAAGAGAATGGAGGAGAATACCCAGGAGGATAGACGCGATGAAACTGGAAAGAAAGAGACCGAGAGGAAGACCGAGAGACAGATGGCTGAAAGGAGTAGAGGAATGCATCCAGAAGAAAGGAGAGGACTGGACCAAGGTGAAGAGATGGTGGCAAGACAGAAGACGTTGGAGAGGCCTTTGATCAATACAACCCGGCCAGAGGCTGGAAACTGTTGAAGAAAAAAAGATGATGATGATGATGATGATGATCTGAAACAAGCAGAAATAATACACTAATAAGCCAGAACATTATCACCATCGACCAACTATCGATGTAAAACCATTAGACGATATCAGCGTCACCTGCTGAGGAATGACCGAGAGTCAGGCATAATCTGGGTGCATGCAGTATCAGTAACAGTGCTACCTGTTTACAGACTGGGAAGGGGTGTGATCTGAGTCTCACCGAGGGCAGATTATGATGGCCCGGAGGCTTCCCATGAGCATTTCAGAAAGTGCACGACCTGTCGGTGTTGGAGGACCGCTGCGGTGAGTGTCTTCAACACTTGGCGGAACCAACGTGAAACCACTTCCACCCTTCGTTCAGATGACTGATGTCGAAGGCTGGGCAGCCTGGTGAAAGAGGACAGGCGGCCAACTGTGGTAGAACTAACATCAGACTGTAATGCTGGTAGAGTATGTTTGTCTGAACACGCAGTGCATCCATCACTCCTAACGAAGGACCTCCACAGATGACGACCCATACGTGTGCCCATGATAACACAAAAAAAAAAAACCGGCCACTTCGACAGAAGATGGCACGTGGCCTTCGGCACTGGACGTCGGTACAGTGGCAGAGGATTGCATGGACGACGCCTTTTTCATCATGCCGATTGATGGCAAGAATCCGTCGTCTTCGAAGGGAACAGCTGCTTGACACCTGTACATCAGGACGGAGACAAGCAGTCATGGCTCCTGTATGCTTTGAGGATGTTCACTTTGGCATCAATGAATCCAGAGGAGCTCGTTCAAGGCACCATGACGGCCAAGGAGTATCGTACTCTGGTTGCAGACCACGTTGTTGTTGTTATGGTCTTCAGTCCAGAGACTGGTTTGATGCAGCTCTCCATGCTACTCTATCCTGTGCAAGCTTCTTCATCTCCCGGTACCTGCTGCAACCTACATCCTTTTGATCTGCTTAGTGTGTTCATCTCTGTGTCTCCCTCTACGATTTTTACCCTCCACGCGGCCCTCCAAAACTAAATGGGTGATCCCTTGATGCCTCAGAACATGTCCTACCAAACGATCCCTTCTTCTACTCAAGTTGTGCCACAAATTTCTCTTCTCCCCAATTCTATTCAATGCATCTTCATTAGTTATGTGATCTACACACCTAATTTTCAGCATTCTTCTGTAGCACCACATTTCGAAAACTTCTATTCTCTTCTTGTCCCAACTATTTATCGTCCATGTTTCACTTCCATACATGGTTACACTGCATACAAATTCTTTCTGAAATGACTTCCTGACACACAAACCTATACTCGATGTTCACAAATTTCTCTTCTTCAGAAACGGTTTTCTTGCCATTGCTAGTCTACATTTTATATCCTCTCTACTTCGACCAACATGAGTTATTTTGATCCCCAAATAGCAAAACTAACCGACCACTTTAAGTGTCTCATTTCCTAATCTAACTCCGTCAGCATCACCCGTGTTAACTCGAGTACATTCCATTATCCTCGTTTTGCTTTTGTTGATGTTCATTTCATGTTCTCCTTTCAAGACACTGTCCATTCCATTTAACTGCTCTTCCAGGTACTTTGCTGTCTCTAACAGAACTACAATGTCATCGGCGAACCTCAAAGTTTTTATTTCTTCTCCATGGATTTTAATTCGTACTCCAAATTTCTCTCTACTTTCCTTTACTGCTTGCTCAATATACAGATTGAATAACCTCGGGGAGAGGCTACAACCCTGTCTCACTTCCTTCCCAACCACGGCTTCCCTTTCGTACCCCTCGACTCTTATAACTGCCATCTGGTTTCTGTACAAATTGTAAAAAGCCTTTCGCTCCCTGTATTTTATCCCGCCACCTTCAGAATTTGAAAGAGAGTATTCCAGTCAACATTGTCATAAGCTTTCTCTAAGTCTACGAATGCTAGAAATGTAGGTTTGCCTTTCCTTGATCTATTTTCTAAGGTAAGTCGTAGGATCAGTATTGCCTCACGTGTTCCAGTATTTCTACGGAATACAAATTGATCTTCCCCGAGGTCGGCTTCCACCAGTTTTTCCATACGTCTGTAAAGAATTCGTGTTAGTATTTTGCAGCCGTTACATATTAAACTGATAGTTCGGTAGTTTTCTCACCAGTCAGCTCCTAATTTCTTTGGCATTGACCACGTACACTCCTTCATAACGATCATGTGGCCGAAGGCAGTAGCAGTTCACAACAAGAGAATGCGCCGTGTCAGAAGGGCCATAAGCGTGATGGAGTGGTTTGAGGAACGCTGTGGCGAGTTCCAGTTGATATGCTGGCACCCCTCGCCATACCTGCACCCAGTCGAATACATCTCAGGCCCTCTCCGTTACATTTACGGGAAACAGCTGACTTGTGTGTGCCTATGTGGTGCTATAGTGCCCACTCCCTCCAGCGAACAACCAAGGACTCATTGTTTCCATGCCACGCCGCGTCGCCGCCGTTATCCATCCCGGTACACATACCGGCTATTATGTAGGTGGTCATAATGTTTCGGTTGGTCAGTATACACTCCTGGAAATTGAAATAAGAACACCGTGAATTCATTGTCCCAGGGAGGGGAAACTTTATTGACACATTCCTGGGGTCAGATACATCACATGATCACACTGACAGAACCACAGGCACATAGACGCAGGCAACAGAGCATGCACAATGTCGGCACTAGTACAGTGTATATCCACCTTTCGCAGCAATGCAGGCTGCTATTCTCCCATGGAGATGATCGTAGAGATGCTGGATGTAGTCCTGTGGAACGGCTTGCCATGCATTTCCACCTGGCGCCTCAGTTGGACCAGCGTTCGTGCTGGACGTGCAGACCGCGTGAGACGACGCTTCATCCAGTCCCAAACATGCTCAATGGGGGACAGATCCGGAGATCTTGCTGGCCAGGGTAGTTGACTTACACCTTCTAGAGCACGTTGGGTGGCACGGGATACATGCGGACGTGCATTGTCCTGTTGGAACAGCAAGTTCCCTTGCCGGTCTAGGAATGGTAGAACGATGGGTTCGATGACGGTTTGGATGTACCGTGCACTATTCAGTGTCCCCTCGACGATCACCAGTGGTGTACGGCCAGTGTAGGAGACCGCTCCCCAAACCATGATGCCGGGTGTTGGCCCTGTGTGCCTCGGTCGTATGCAGTCCTGATTGTGGCGCTCACCTGCACGGCGCCAAACACGCATACGACCATCATTGGCACCAAGGCAGAAGCGACTCTCATCGCTGAAGACGACACGTCTCCATTCGTCCCTCCATTCACGCCTGTCGCGACACCACTGGAGGCGGGCTGCACGATGTTGGGGCGTGAGCGGAAGACGGCCTAACGGTGTGCGGGACCGTAGCCCAGCTTCATGGAGACGGTTGCGAATGGTAATCGCCGATACCCCAGGAGCAACAGTGTCCCTAATTTGCTGGGAAGTGGCGGTGCGGTCCCCTACGGCACTGCGTAGGATCCTACGGTCTTGGCGTGCATCCGTGCGTCGCTGCGGTCCGGTCCCAGGTCGACGGGCACGTGCACCTTCCGCCGACCACTGGCGACAACATCGATGTACTGTGGAGACCTCACGCCCCACGTGTTGAGCAATTCGGCGGTACGTCCACCCGGCCTCCCGCATGCCCACTATACGCCCTCGCTCAAAGTCCGTCAACTGCACATACGGTTCACGTCCACGCTGTCGCGGCATGCTACCAGTGTTAAAGACTGCGATGGAACTCCGTATGCCACGGCAAACTGGCTGACACTGACGGCGGCAGTGCACAAATGCTGCGCAGCTAGCGCTATTCGACGGCCAACACCGCGGTTCCTGGTGTGTCCGCTGTGCCGTGCGTGTGATCATTGCTTGTACAGCCCTCTCGCAGTGTCCGGAGAAAGTATGGTGGGTCTGACACACCGGTGTCAATGTGTTCTTTTTTCCATTTCCAGGAGTGTATGTGAGTGCAGCTTTAGGCTGCTACTAGTCCTCTAAGTCGTTTCGTGGCTGTGTTTATAGCGACTGAGGCCGCCCTCAGTTGAACCGTACCTTCCTGTAGTCGGATTTCAGAGTACACTGGCGTTCCAATATTTTCTAATGCTCTTCCCGATTAACGTTGTGTATACTACTACCCTTCCCTAGTACCCATACAACGCCGTGTCTCCCTCCAAGCTGGGCCATAGTTAATGAGTTCCCACCGTCTGATACTGCAATAATGGCCATTAAAATTGCTACACCAAGAACAAATGCAGATGATAAACGGGCATTCACTGGACAGATATATTACACTAGAACTGACATGTGTTTACATTTTCACGCAATTTGGGTGCATAGATCCCGAGAAATCAGTACCCAGAACAACCACCTCTGGCCATAATAACGGCCTTGATACGCGTGGGCATTGAGTCAAACAGAGCTTGGATAGCGTGTACAGGTACAATTGCCCATGCAGCTTCAACACGATACCACAGTTCATCGAGAGTAGTGACTGGCGTATTGTGGCGACCCAGTTGCTCGGCCGCCATTGACGTTTTCAATTGGTGAGAGATCTGGAGAATGTGCTGGCCAGGGCAGCAGTCGAACATTTTCCGTATCCAGAAAGGCCCGCACAGGACCTGCAGCATGCGGTCGTGAATTATCCTGCAGAAATGTAGGGTTTCGCAGGGATCGAATTAAGGGTAGAGCCACGGGTCGTAACACATCTGAAATGTAACGTCCACCGTTCAAAGTGCCGTCAGTGTGAACAAGAGGTGAACGAGACGTGTAACCAATGGCACCCCATACCATCACGCCGGGTGATACGCCAGTATGGCGATGACGAATACACGCTTCCAATGTGCGTTCAGAGCGATGTCGCCAAACACGGATGCGACCATCATGATGCTGTAAACAGAACCTGGATTCATCCGAAAAAATGACGTTTTGCCATTCGTGCAGCCAGGTTTGTCGTTGAGTACACCATCGCAGGCGCTCCTGTCTGTGATGCAGCGTCAAGGGTAACCGCAGCCATAGTCTCCGACCTGGTTGTCCATGCTGCTGCAAGCGTCGTCGAACTGTTCATGCAGATGGTTGTTGTCTTGCAAACGTCCCCATGTATGACTCAGGGATCGAGACGTAGCTGCACTATCCGTTACAGGCATGCGGATAAGATGCCTGTCATCTCGACTGCTAGTGGTACGAGACCGTTGGGATACAGCACCTTTATCAAGGTCGGAAACGTGATTGTACGCATTTCTCCCCCTTACACGAAATATCACAACAACGTTTCGCCAGGCAACGCCGGTCAACTGCTATTTGTGTTTGAGAAATCGGTTGGAAACTTTCCTCATGTCAGCAAGTTGCGGGTGTCGCCAACGTGAGCGAACCTTGTGGAAATGCTCTGAAAAGCTAATCATTTGCATATCACAGCATCTTCTTCCTGTCGGTTAAATTTCGTCCCTGTAGCACATCATCTTCGTGGTGTAGCAAATTTAATGGACAGTAGTGTAGATGGCAAATTAATCTGCAACCCCGAAAAGTACTAATATTGAACTTTGTGGCAGAGTGGTATGGACTCTTTGTATTTGTACTGCCCGGAACGCAATTACTGGGCCAGCGAGCATAGTGGCACTGAATTCATTCATGAAATTTTTACGAAGATGGCAGATTCGATTTGGACATTTGTAACTTTTATTGATTACGCAGAATCGGCTGAACTGTTAATGGCTGGAAGGCAAGCGAGACAGCGAGCGGTTGCAATTTCTGCCATAGTGTGTAGTTTCGGCAGAGAGTCCAGTGGTTGCCGCACTTGGCCCCTGCCGCGTCTTCTCTCCGACCGGGCTGACTTGGTCCCCTGACCTACACTCTCACACTTCTTGTGCCGCCGTGACGCATTCTGTTCCCCCGTCGCCCAGCGCCGAGTCACTCCTGCCCTGGCCGAAAAACACGGTGCGACGGACGCGAGGCAATCCATCAGCTGGGCCGACCTCTCGCCGCCTGCCAGGGGTCCCTCGTCCTTCTCTGTCTCGTCACAGACGCGTCAGCCACTGTGCTAAGAGGCCACCATCCTCATCCTACAACTGTCCCCTCTCCAACGTCAAGCGCAAATATCCTTACAATTAAGGCAATGTCGAGCAGTGTGAGACAGCGAATTGTATTGCACAAGAGCGGTTGTTGGCAGCCTTACATGACACCTCATTGTGAACAATGGAGGAAGAAGTCCCCTGACGCGATTTCGAACCAAAGCAACAGTGCGTTTCGGACTGCTATAAAATATCCATTCCAAGTGCCGTGTTGTGTTGAGTTTTGTTTTCAACTAAGCAGTATTACTAGCAGAGTTCAATAAGTAAGAAACCATTTTTTTCTTCTGAAAGTCGGCCGGCCGCTTCAGTCCCGAACCGCGGCGCTGCTACGGTCGCTGGTTCGAATCCTGCCTCGGGCATGGATGTGTATTATGTCCTTAGATTACAGGGTTATTACAAATGATTGAAGCGATTTCACAGCTCTACAATAACTTTATTATCTGAGACATTTTCACAATGCTTTGCACACACATACAAAAAGTTTTTTTATGCATTCACAAATGTTCGATGTGTGCCCCTTTAGTGATTCGGCAGACATCAAGTCGATAATCAAGTTCCTCCCACACTCGGCGCAGCATGTCCCCATCAATGAGTTCGAAAGCATCGTTGATGCGAGCTCGCAGTTCTGGCACGTTTCTTGGTAGAGGAGGTTTAAACACTGAATCTTTCACATAACCCCACAGAAAGAATGCATGGGGTTAAGTCGGGAGACCGTGGAGGCCATGACATTCATTGCTGATCATGATCTCCACCACGACCGATCCATCGGTTTTCCAATCTCCTGTTCAAGAAATGCCGAACATCGTGATGGAAGTGCGGTGGAGCACCATCCTGTTGAAAGATGAAGTCGGCGCTGTCGGTCTCCAGTTGTGGCATGAGCCAATTTTCCAGCATGTCCAGATACACGTGTCCTGTAACGTTTTTTTCGCAGAAGAAAAAGGGGCCGTAAACTTTAAACCGTGAGATTGCACAAAACACATTAACTGTTGGTGAATTGCGAATTTGCTGCACGAATGCGTGAGGATTCTCAACCGCCCAGATTCGCACATTGTGTCTGTTCACTTCACCATTAAGAAAAAATGTTGCTTCATCACTGAAAACAAGTTTCGCACTGAACGCATCCTCTTCCATGAGCTGTTGCAACCGCGCCGAAAATTCAAAGCGTATGACTTTGTCATCGGGTGTCAGGGCTTGTAGCAATTGTAAACGATAAGGCTTCTGTTTTAGCCTTTTCCGTAAGATTTTCCAAACCGTCGGCTGTGGTACGTTTAGCTCCCTGCTTGCTTTATTCGTCGACTTCCGCGGGCTACTCGTGAAACTTGCCCGCACGCGTTCAACCGTTTCTTCGCTCACTGCAGGCCGACCCGTTGATTTCCCCTTACAGAGGCATCCAGAAGCTTTAAACTGTGCATACCATCGCCGAATGGAGTTAGCAGTTGGTGGATCTTTGTTGAACTTGGTCCTGAAGTGTCGTTGCACTGTTATGACTGACTGATGTGAGTGCATTTCAAGCACGACATACGCTTTCTCGGCTCCTGTCGCCATTTTGTCTCATTGCGCTCTCGAGCGCTCTGGCGGCAGAAACCTGAAGTGCGGCTTCAAAAACTTTATGAGATTTTCTACGTATCTGTAGTGTGTCGTGACCATATGTCAATAACTGGAGCTACAGTGAATTTATGAAATCGCTTCAATCATTTGTAATAGCCCTGTAGTTAGGTTTAATTAGTTCTATGTCTAGCGGACTGGTGACCTCCGATGCTAAGTCCCATAGTGCTTCGAGCAATTTTTCTGAAAGTCGAATGATCCCCATCGGATCTCCAATACACTCATTTGGGTACAAAATCGTACTTCTTAACGCAAACTCCGTTCAGTGTGACAGCCCTATGCGACATTACTGGGACGCCCTGTATGTCTGCATGGTACCACTGTAATGGTCGACGTCGCAGCCGTCTTGCTGCATCAGTAACGTCACCATCGTACACGTACTGCTTTTCGCGGAGTGAATCCCCCGTTGGGCCAAACAGACGGAAGTCGGAAGGTGTTGGACGCTTGGTGTTGACCGGATACCAGTGGGTACATACCTCTGAGTGTCCCAAATGGTTGTTAAGTGTGTCAGCACTAACAAACAGAGACGATCAGTTGTGAAACGAAATGTTTGGTTGTAAACCGTCCATCAAGGTGAATCAGGGGTTCCGCACATTCCAACATGCAAGAGTCACATCTGTATGCAGCGAGATGGCATGCAACGGATCGGAAAGGTTTACGCGATCCTGTTGCGATTATAATAGATGGTTCGCCCAACGACTCAACGTGCTTTTATTCACAGGTCTCCACAGATATTCTCGGAGCTCTTACAAATGTCTGCGATCTGCGATGTTTTGATCTTCCGCCAAAAGAAACGCAATGAGACCTCTCTTCGTGGATCACAGACGCCATTTTGGAGCCGACATATAGCGCCGCTACTACTCGGAACTCCATGAAACTATAGGATCTGAAGCGGAAATTACATATCTTTGAACCGAAAATGGCTGAGGAAAATAGCACTGCTACTGGTCGGAACTCCACGAAACTATAGGAGCTGAAGCGGAAATTCCGCATCTTTGAACCGAATCTGGCTGAGAAAAATATGTCTTGCTTTACTTACTGAACGCCCCTCGTACATTTTTATTGCATCTTTAGTGCTATATGCAGCACTTTCGTTTTACAGTCAAATTTATATTTTTTTCTTATTCTGGTACGGATTTTGCGATTTTAGGCGTCTTCGGAAGGAAACGTTCACTTTAAAAATATATGGCTTGCGATGTATTTGTATGAGGTTAATGAAATTTTAATACATTGTAGCCAAATGTATTGTTAATGTAAATCTCAAGTTACAACATTTTCCAATCACCCAAAAAACCACGATAGTGCAAAATAAATCAATAATCAAAAACTTTGTCATATCGTGGAAATTTCAATAAACAATACAAAATTCTTACTCATTATCTGTGTTACTTCAAAATAGGATCAAATAAGATCAAAATACAGGTATAGTACTGGAATAAACCAAGTTTAAAGGGCAATGTGCCTTCCATTTATTTTCTATTGTAAATGAGTGGTGAGTCATGAAAAAGAGCTAATTCATTTCAGGGAGTGAACAGTTCTCATCCGATCTCTGAAAAGAACAGTTTTGCCCATCTCTAGTCTTAAACTTAATGAGACGTGGGGGCTGCGTGGAACAGCTCCCTGGCGCGGTCGCCAGTTGTCCGGCGGGCCGCACAGCGGCTGGGCGTCAGGTGCAGCGGACAGGCAGGCAATAACACAACAACTGACGCCTGTCATCAGCCACTGAGGTGAGCTGAGTGATCCCTCCAGCACCGCACAGGCACCCTGGGGTATCACAGAGACCCACGCCCAGTCTCCTGTCTGTACAGGTTAGAGGGCCATAGGTAACAGGGTGCAGTTCTGAGGCACGAAGCCTGTCTGGAAACACAGCCTGCAGTATTCACTTTTCCCATATACGCTTCTGTAGTATAGTGAAGTGACACCCATTAACTTATGCAAAGAAGAGGTGAATGCGTTAACAGCAAGAAAGCTACCATAATGGGAAGTGTCATGAGTGAATCAAAATCAGCTGAACTTTTAAATATACGAGGGCTGTTCTGAAAGTAAGTTCTGATTAGTCACGAAACGGAAACCACTGTGATAAATCAAAAATGGTTCATTTGAAACAGTCATCTAAAGCTTCAAGCTACTTCTCCACCTAGTCGCCGCTCCGACTTAGACATTTATCACGGCGTTGTACCAACTTCCCGCGTCACGGAAGGCAGCCATCTGCACTTTCCACTGATTGTCTACGTTGGTTTGCAGCTCGTTGTCCATGCCAAAATATCGTCTTCATGGTCAATGGTTCATGTGAGCAGAGATGAAATTGAAGGGGAGCCAATTACCGGCTGTATCATGGGTAATTAAACATTTCGCACTGAAGGTGCTGTAGGAGCAGCTTTATTGCCCCTGCAGAGTCCGGTCACGAGAAAGGAAATACATTACAGTTATGTTATGTGGGCTGCATCACATCAGGCGAAACCTCTCACCAGGCCCTCGTACTTGGCAGGAGACCCTTTTTTCTATGAATCTATAAGTGCTCACTGTGTGCTTGTAACTGAAAAGAGCGACATGCCGCGGTCGACGGGCATGCTATAGACATTGACCGATACATCTGTGCAAAGCTTAAGCGAATTATCAGTGTAGTTTCCATTTAGCGCCCGATCGGAACTTACTTTCCGAATATCCTGCGTACATCGGAGAACAACTATCACTTCAAGATCATGAAAACAACAACATTTATATCAGTGTTAAAAATGGAGACAAAATTAACTGCCAGCCTTATGGAGTGGTTAACTTATTGAATGCAGAATAAAAAGCCTACACAGGGATCTGAGATCTCCTTATAATGTCTATCCGGAGAAACAGAACTGACATTAGGTACAAAGAGATAGCTCTCGGTACGTCACATCACTAACAAGGTTTGGGGGGGGGGGGGGGGGGCGAAACATCGGTGTAGCATTTTGATCGTTCTTTCATTTACTGCATCAATAAGAAAATCAAGTTTCATGCAGCTTTATGCAAGCATTAGAACGGACAAAGAGACCAGTGTGAACTGTCTTTTTATGTGCAGACGATGTCACAGTTTTAAGAGAAAAAGGGAATGAGAAGTAAAAAGGAATGAGAAGTAAATATTACTATACTACTCTACCAATAAAAAACTAAACGCCAGTTAATAATTCAACAGAAGAACAGGTCAGTCATTTAAATTATCTGGGATGTGATACCACGTACGAATATGCCAAAATACATGCAAGGAAATAGCAGAGTTTGGTAGCATATGGAGGATAATAATCAGAAACTTTACAAAACCTGAGTCGTGGTATACCTTCTGTCTCATTTTTGACGTAATGGCTGTCACCTCTTTATGGGACTGAGCCGTGTATCTCACAGCCGACAAGGAAGTAATATCTAGAACAGACAGATTATGAAACCGTAATATTGGTAAGGAACTGAACGTATCTAACGTAAGGGTCAAAACTTAGAGAACAAACGTAAGTGATGCATCAGACTACCAGACTAGCTATTTACCTCGATGTTTGTATTTCCTCATATATGGTTGTCCTTTTCCTCTGCAGGATCCCCCGCAGAACTTACTAGGGCCACAAACAACAAACTTAGTACACAGCGATCAGCCAGTGGTGGAACTAACTTCATACTTTAAAGCTGGGCAGAATGCTAGTTTGTCTGATCACACAGTTAACCGAACAGTCCTAACGGAGGGTCTCTGCAATCGACAACCAATACATGAGGCATTTAACACCACGACATCGACAGCAAAGACTGAACTCGGCACATGACCATCACAACTAGCTGTTGACACACTGGCGGGGCGTTGCATGGTCTCAGGAATCACGAAACCTTCTTCACAATCTCGAGAGGAGGGCGCGAATCCGTCGTCTTCCAGCGAAACATCTCCTTGACACCTGTACTAAGACACCTGTACTGCAGGGTGGCGAAAAGCTGGCGGCGTCTCCATTATGCTCCGGTGGCAGGTAATGCTTCAAAAACAAACAGTAATACTGTGCATTGACGGTCTGCCGTGGAGGAACGTAATGCGTTAGAATAACACCATCACTGTCGTACGCGAGATTCGCCATAACTTTCACCATACTGGAGCTCTGACGCACTTTCGACTTTCGCGGCGACCCATAATGCTTTGCGAAAGAAGCGGCGACATTTTCTGTGCAACCCACCCAACATTTTGTACGACAATGCACGGGTGCATACAGCGCAAGCTGTGGATGCTCTGTTCAGTCGATGGAACTGGGAAGTACTGTTCCATCCACCATACTCCCCGGACTTAGGTACTTGTGACTTTGATTTGATTCCGAAGATGAAGGAACCACTTCGTGGCATTCGCTTCAGAACTGTTCCAGAGATTCGACGGACAGTAGACCGCTCCATTTGCACCATACATCTACATCTACATCTACATCTACATCCATACCCCGCAAGCCACCTGACGGTGTGTGGCGGAGGGTACCCTGAGTACCTCTATCGGTTCTCCCTTCTGTTCCAGTCTCGTATTGTTCGTGGAAAGAAGGATTGTCGGTATGCTTCTGTGTGGGCTTTAATCTCTCTGATTTTATCCTCATGGTCTCTTCGCGAGATATACGTAGGAGGGAGCAATATACTGCTTGACTCTTCGGTGAAGGTATGTTCTCGAAACTTTAACAAATGCCCGTACCGAGTTACTGAGCGTCTCTCCTGCAGAGTCTTCCACTGGAGTTTATCTATCATCTCCGTAACGCTTTCGCGATTACTAAATGATCCTGTAATGAAGCGCGCTGCTCTCCGTTGGACCTCCTCTATCTCTTATATCAACCCTATCAGCCGGCCGAAGTGGCCGAGTGGTTCTAGGCGCTACAGTCTGGAACCGCGAGACCGCTACGGTCGCAGGTTCGAATCGTGCCTCGGGCATGGATGTGTGTGATGTCCTTAGGTTAGCTAGGTTTAAGTAGTTCTAATTTCTAGGGGACTGATGACCAAGGCAGTTAAGTCCCATAGTGCTCAGAGCCATTTGAAGCATCAACCCTATCTGGTACGGATCCCACACTGCTGAGCAGTATTCAAGCAGTGGGCGAACAAGCGTACTGTAACCTACTTCCTTTGTTTTCGATTGCATTTCCTTAGGATTCTTCCAATGAATCTGTCTGGCATCTGCTTTACCGACGATCAACTTTATATGATCATTTTAAATCACTCCTAATGTGTACGCCCAGATAATTTATGGAATTAACTGCTTCCAGTTGCTGACCTGCTATTTCGTAGGTAAATGATAAGGGGTCTATCTTTCTATGTATTCGCAGCACATTAAACTTGTCTACATTGAGATTCAATTGCCATTCTCTGCACCATGCGTCAATTCGCTGCAGATCCTCCTGCATATCAGTACAATTTTCCAATGTTACAACCTCTCGATACACCACAGCATCATCTGCAAAAAGCCTCAGTGAACTTCCGATGTCATCCACAAGGTGATTTATGTATATTGTGAATGGCAACGGTCCTATGACACTCTCCTGCGGCACACCTGAAATCACTCTTACGTCGGAAGACTTCTCTCCAATGAGAATGACATGCTGCGTTCTGTTATCTAGGAACTCCTCAATCCAATCACACAATTGGTCTGATAGTCCATATGCTCTTACTTTGTTCATTAAACACGTGTCTATGGCCCTATGAGTCTCGTGGACGAATAGCGCGAGCTGGGTTTCACACGACCGTCTTTTTCGAAACCCATGCTGATTCCTACAGAATAGATATCTAGTCTCCAGAAAAGTCATTATACTCGAACATAATACGTGTTCCAAAATTCTACAACTGATCGACGTTAGAGATATAGGTCTATAGTTCTGCACATCTGTTCGATGTCCCTTCTTGAAAACGGGGATGACCTGTGCCCTTTTCGAATCCTTTGGAACGCTACGCTCTTCTAGAGACCTACGGTACACCGCTGCAAGAAGGGGGGCAAGTTCCTTCGCGTACTCTGTGTAAAATCGAACTGGTATCCTATCAGGTCCAGCGGCCTTTCCTCTTTTGAGCGATTATAATTGTTTCTCTATCCCTCTGTCGTCTATTTCGATATCTACCATTTTGTCATCTGTGCGACAGGAGGAACTACAGTGCAGTCTTCCTCTGTGAAACTGCTTTGGGAAAAGACATTTAGTATTTCGGCCTTTAGTCTTTAACAGAACACGCTCTCCTAAAGGTATAATACGCCTTCCACATCGTTGTCAACGGGTTCTACACAACACTGGTGACTACTTTGAAGGACAGTAACAGGTGGAAGTAGGTAACTCTTTTGTATCGGTTGTGAATAAATAGTTGGCACTATTTAAATTGCAGCCCTCGTATAATAGAAGAGGGCAATATCTCATCGGTCACTACTTGTAATACTTGTCAATACATTAAAAGCAGTGAGCTATTCGATACGTTCATTAAATTTACTATACGATAAGACAATTTCGAAATTCTAGTTTCCGATGCTGTACAGTTTTAATGACATCAGAAGAACAGTTATGTACATTTATATGCAGAAGACATGTTCAAACATGGACGTAACACAATATTAATGTTATTAGTTTCCAATAATTATTTTACCACTCATATATTGGAGTTTCTTCAAAATTCACTTGTTCTATTTCATCTCCAATGAATGACATCGACTTTAAAATGATAATCATAAACTTTAAACAAATTACGTGAGATAAATTATTATTGATAAAGAAACAAATCACCCTTACGTAGAAGAATTGCTTTGATGCATGTATAATCATTGTTTTTCTTTGAGCGTGACTGCCAGAAGTTGTGATTGTATGAAGGTGGCAGGAAATAGTCGTACTGTGTGTGTCATCTCGTATCCTGCGTTTCAGGTATGTGTGATTGTTAAAATCGTGAGATATCGTAATGAAGACGAAGACTATTAAATGCTCTATTTGAAAGATAATGTTCCTGCAACACGCGTATATCTTTTAAACCAATATCTGATTATCTTTCTGAAAGCAGAAATGTAACCCTGTTGTTGAGTCAAAATTCACATCGAAATTCATGGAGAAAAGACAAGAATTTAAATAATGAAAATTACTCATTTTCATCCCAATCTTTGTTACGAAAAAAACATGTGTTTAGTTAGATTGTGTTTTCTCTAGTTAAAACTGTTTTGTAGCAAATGCCATTGTTGTTGTTGTTTTTGTGGTCACAAGTCCGAAGACTGGTTTGATTCAGCTCTCCATGCTACTCTATCCTGTGCAAGCCTCTTCATCTCCAGATGACGCATGTAACCTGCAACCTTCGGAAACTGCTTACTGTATACACCTCTATGTGTCCCTCTGCGATTTTTACTCCCCAAGCATCGCTCCAGTACTTAATTCCTGATAACTTTATGTCTCAGAATGTGTCCTGTCAGCCAGTCACTCCTTCTTGTCAGGTAGTGCCACAAGTATTTTTTTTATTGATTCTACTCAGTACCTCCTCCTTAGTTGTGTGATCTACCCATCTATTATTCAGCATTCTTCTGTAGCATCTCATTTCTAAATCTCGTATTGTCTTCTTGTGCAAACTATTTATCGTACACGTTTAACTTCCATACACCACTAAACTTCATACAAATACTTTCAGAAAACACTTCCTGACACTTAAATGTGTATTCGATGTAAACAAATGCTCTCTTCTTTCCAAACGCTTTATTTCTAATGTCAGTTTACATTTTATAACCTCTCTACTTCAGCCATTGTCAATTATATTGCTGCCCAAATAGCGTAACTCATCAACTACTTTTTTCCTAATCTAATTCCAACCCGATTTAATTCGAGTACACTCAGTAATTCTTGTTTTGCTTTTGTTGACACTCTTATTATATCCTCCTTTCCAAACACTGTTCACTCTGTTTAACTGCACTTCAATGACTTTTTCTGTGTCTGACAGAATTATAATGCCACCGGCGAACGTCAAAATTTTTATTTCTTCTGCCTGACAATGTTTACACAAACTTTTCCTCTGGTTTCCTTTACTGCTGGTTCAATGGATGAACTGACTAACATCGGGGATAAGCTACAAACCGGTCTCACTCCCTTCTCAACTACTGCTTCCTTAGCATGCCCCTAGAGTGTAATAACTACCAAATTGTTTCTATACAAGTTGTAAACTCCCTGTATTGTACCCCTGCTACTTTCAGACTGTCAGAGACAGTATTCCAGTCAATACTGTCAAAAGCTTTCTCTAATTCTATAAATCCTATAAACGTAAGTTTGCCTTTCCTTCATACAACTATAGAACAATATTATTAAACTTTTCAAACATTAATTAATTACTTTCAAAGTCAGCAGCAGTAGTAAAGAGTGGCACATTTTCAGTGCTTTCAACCAAGGAGTCACTGAAAGCGCTCGTGACGATATTCGTCCTTAGTTACTGAAATAAATTCATCAAGCCATACCTGCAACACAATTTGTCGAGTATACCATTGTTTCTTTCGAGTCATGTGCGAACCCGGTTCATTCTTTCGAAGCACCACTCCAATGCTTTTGCTGTGCCACCATCAGGAATTGGTGTAAGTATATCATGACTTATTTCTGTAGGAAGGCGAACTGAACCCAAAGCCAATATTATTTATTATCTTAGCTTTATCGGATTCATCTGACTCTAGTCTAGTCGGTCTAATCTGGGAGTGTTGATTCGCAGTCATAAACTTGACCTGAGTTGAAACAGTTCTAATTAAACCATTTTGTCAAAAGACATTTTGTTTAGTTAAAATCAGTTTAAACTGAGATCCTTTTCAACCAGGAGCAAAATCTAGGTGTCTAGTATAAGTTAGTTTCAACAAGCAAGAATGCATTCTAATTAAAACGGGTTTTCTCTGTAATACTTATAAATAGTTCAACTACTACTCGCATTTGTTCTCAGTGGCAGAACATTCCAAGTAAATAGATACAATGAATAGCCTGCAAGCTTTGTTTAAAATTAATTGAGCACTGAGAAACAAAGGACTGAACAATACCATCGTCGATTTTGAGATTACCGGATGCACGCCTTCTTCAGACATCTGTTGGTCCTACAGTGAATCATCTGCATCACTGTATATCTTAACGTTTATGAAAGACTGTCTCATTGATTTCTCTAATATTTACTTCCATAAGGGCCCAAAACACAAATTTTCATAGTTGTAGGAACCCTTACTCTCTACACTGACACCCATTACTTCAGAAATTTGGAACCTGTTGAAGGAATGCCACATCGTACCCTCAAGTTCCATGGTTTCCAACACTCAAGTCCCGTAAAATTGACGCTATCGATCTCAGAACGTAACCAAAAGTTGATGTTCATGTTCAGAAATTTCACAATTATGTGGTTTTCAACGGGTTGTCATTAACTGTGGTATAATTTAACATTTTCTTCGTTGGAGTCGTGGGAGGCCACCATATTCTTCAAGCACGTCGGAGGAGCCTACAGTTTGTCATTCTACATTAGGTTGTAGATCCCCTGCAAAATGTACTGCAGCAATACGTAAGTGTAGGCAGATATCAGTCTTGAAACACAAGAGCTTAACAAAACTACTACATCAAACTTGAAACACATATACTTTATAAAACAACTAGATTTCGTACATGAATTGAGTAGATAGTTTTATTTTAACCTCAAGTCAGAGAATATAGATAATGGGAAGGTTGAAGGTAAGGACCTTTAACTGTTGGGACAGGTCATAATTGTGTGTGTGGTGCATTTAGAATCCGTTCTTTATGTTTAGGTTCTAGTTCTAGTACACAACAGTAAAAGGAAACACTATTACCACTAGCCTACGAATGAAAATTTTTTAAATTAACATTAATAAAATTAATTCTAAATATTAAATAAAATTTCATAACGTGAAGTGGGTACATTATTTCTTTTCAGCAAATATAAGATGTTGAGAGTTTATTGGGAAAGAATTACCCCAGTGAGAGTGGTGGTTTGCCCACAAATTTGATTTTCGCTAATATCAGCTTTTCTCAAAACTTTGTGCCTGTGCTTTGGGCTTCTGTGGCTCTCAGTGCCTCCTTTGCTGGATACGAGCGTAGAGATTTCACAGAGAGAAGATTGACGTTGAGAGCCGCATCAAACAATTGTTCGCAAAGAAGATCGCAACATGTAGATATAGGTAGGCAGACAAGCTTAATAGGAAACGGAAACGTAGCAGAAGTACGCATGGTACGGGGGGGGGGGGGGGGGGCGGGGAGGGAGCGTTTAATAAATAATGCAACACTTTCCGAAAGCCACAAGCAGGTTGGTTTTATTCAGGATTCCAATACCAGCGTATTATTCCCCACTGTTTTGGCTACAAAACCCTGTTTCTCATTAAGCTCTGATCATTGAGACGGCCTTACGTCACACTATTGGAAGGCCCTGTATGTCGCGTGTCAATGCTCTACTGGTAGACGTCGGATGCAACCATTTGTTGCATCAGTCACGTCCCCTTCGTCCAGGTACTGCTTCCCGCGTAGTGTGTCCCTCATACGGAAGTCTGAAGGCGCGAGATCCGGGGAAGTAAGGTGAATGAGGTGGAATTCAATGAAGATTTGCGAGCTCCTCTCCGGTGCACCGACTTGCGTGAGAAGTTTGTTTGCGTTTTTGTAGTGACGAACACGCTGAAATCGTTCCCTCAGTTTCCTGAACGTAGCTGCGTGCAGCCAGCAGGCATGCTGGAGGTCGGAGAGATCTGCGAAACCTTTTCACGATAATGACGAAGCTTCACCCAACGGCTCGCCGTGCTTTTGTTCACTTTCATGGCTCGGTAGACGTTCTGCAAGCACCTACGAATACCTGCGATGCTTTTTTTTTTTTTTACAGATGTCTTCTTGGAATGCACCATGTAAAGACATTGTTTTCCCCGAAAGTCGATATTATTTTTTTCTTTTGTCATTACCTTGTCATAGTATGTGTGTATCATTTGTTTCAACTATTATTTATTTGTTAATACGTCACATTGTTTCTTCATTCATTTTGCTACTGTTTTATATTTTATATTGTACAAATATGAATGTTCTGGTTTTATATGCTTTGTAAAGGCTAGGAGAAGTACTGTGTCAGAGAGAGAAAGAGAGCGAGCGACTATCGGTAGAGAGCGTGCGAGTTGTGGTATCGTGGCCGGTTAGAGGGTGGAGAAACGTTGCAAAGTTCGGCGTGAAAGACGGTCATACGCGGAGGAACAATTAATTACAGTGCGTCCACTGTGATAATAAGAGATCATGCATTATTAAGTGAACACTAAGACCTGTAAAGTACATCGACTGTTTGCGGTGACGATTTTTCATACTGTGTGAACGTGTGACAATTAGCCGTGAACCAGACACCATTGTCGTGTGGAGACACAACTGTTAGAATTGCATGAAAGTGTAACAAACCAAAATGTTAAGTAATAGAACAGTGCTGTGATTTGATCAAGAAACATTTATTTTATCATCCAGACTCTCTTAAAGACGACGACGTAACTTGAACCAATGTTTAACGGACTGTTATAGTGATAAGCACATGTGACTGTTTTCCTGTGGCAACACGGTGAAAGAACTGTGCGAAGTATTGGCATTAATCGGCAATATATCGTAAATACTAAGGACATTGCAGAATTCCGACCTACCCGCACCGCATGATTAATGAACTTTTAACAATAAAACGTCGCGCGCGTAACGACAACGCACACGCTGGAACTATTATTATCGCGCCAGTGCTGCCAGCTGATTGGACTACAACGGAGACGTGGACCACCGCCGTAACACATTAATGAAACAGGAGGATCCATCATTATCTTCACGCCACGAACCAGGATTCACTTCACACATCGTCCGCGCGGACCGCCGCTGACGTCATCGCACTGCCTGCAGTAACAGTTAAGACATTAAAAGAAAATTATTACGCTCTCTCTTATTTCAAAATTAAAGACAATTGCAGCTGAATAATCTATTTTAAAAAATACTGTCACAATATCAAGGTTCAATTTTGTTTAGTTCCGATAAATATTCTTCCCATTATTACCTCTTGTTGACAGTGTTGAAAACCCGCCGAATTAAAGTTCAATTAATAATTTTCTTTCAAAATTCTTCTCAGACATTTTGCTGCTCATCATAATTTTATTTTAATGTTTGTGTGTAACTTCTTTTGGAGGGAGTGCATATTTTATTTTTTGTGCAGTAAAATTAGCTTCCATAAAATTACGTATATTACCAGCTGATGTTGTCCGCCATTACTGTTTGAAAACTGAGCAATAGCATTATTGCACCTATTTTCTCATTGGCTGTCAGCTTCAAAACAAAATTACGTATTTCGTGGGCATCTAGCAGATGCGCGGTGTCTATGTAGGCCCCTACATTTTTTTAATTTTTTTTTTAGTTTTGCAGGTTTACTGGGATTATATTGACTTTAATTGTTCATTTGGCCTCCGTTAAAGCGATTTATTGCATCTATATAATTGTACTGAATTACCTAAATTATTTTTTATTATGTAAACATTGGCATACCATATTTAGATTGAAATTGACGTCTTATCGGACCCGCGAAAGATTCTGCATGTTCTGACAGATACTATGCCATTTTTTTTTCTTTTTCGTGCACGACTTACAGGGGTAGTCAGATTCCTCTTTTAGGTCATGTTTTATTATTTAAAACGTTTTTTTTTTCAGTAGTAGAGAACGAGTTTTTTTACAACCCCTGTTGCGGACGCTATTTTGAAGGCTCGGTATAGTGCCCCCATCTATGGGACATAAATAAACCTACGGGGAATGAAGCGGGAATATTTCACTATATCCCACATCAAATACCTCATATTTTCAACCCACGTACAATAGGGGTATTACGCCACAGACCGTAAAAAGATGGCAGTGTGGGAAAAGCAATTTTACGTATAGCGGCAGGGAGAAATGTTTAAGAGCTCGGAACGCATACCTGCCAGCTGGGTCCACTTGGTGGGCGTAACTCTTCATCTTCCGCCTCGCGATGTCCGGAAGGGCTGGCCGGGCCCTATGTTTACGTTCCAAGTCCCGCGAGGCCCAGCGCTGGTTGTTTGGCGGGGTGGCCGAGAAGAAAGCGAATGAGGGACAGGCAGACGGAGAAAGAGAGAGCGAGAGATACGAGGAAAATATTTATTCTGCACTACGCGGGCAGGGCTTGTGATGCCGCGCCACAGGCGATGCTGCGACGTGATTCGAATGCTTCCGCATCGCCTAGTCGCCCCACTGCACTGCCCCAACTTTGTGTGTGTGTGTGTGTGTGTGTGTGTGTGTGTGTGAGAGAGAGAGAGAGAGAGAGAGAGAGAGAGAGAGAGATGGGGCTCACGCGGCGGCGTGGTCGCGCATCTACTCTGGTGGACCCGTAATTAGGAACCGGATTTCGCTTCGACAGCGATCCAGCGCGTCATCGTCGGGAGGGATAAAACGATAAAACCGCCGCCGCCGCCGGCCATCCGGATCTCCATTAATCTGCAGCGGCGACTAACCACGACCATTAATTCACGCGCCGGGACAGCGCAGGCATTGTCCTAGCTTCCTCTGATAGCTGCGCGTCTGAAAAATGTGCCGAGGTATCAGATGGGCCGGCTAGAGCGAAGAACGTTTTTGTTCCTGAAGAGACCCGCTTCTAAGGCATTCGAAACGTAGCAATTTCAGTTGCCTTAGCCTTTTTTTAATGACGCGGCATAACACCGGAAACGACTCTATTCTAATTTTTTTCGAAAAACGAAGACAATGGAAAGACAACTAGTGAATGTCCTTGTATTCTTCTTTCTTCATCGCTAATTTTACAGTCCCACGTAGGGGAGCAATGAGCAGCAGCTGTACTTTTAGAGACAACCGCTGTGGCCGAGCGGTTCTAGGTGCTTCAGTCCGGAACCGCGAACCTGGTACAGTCGCAGGTTCGAATCCTGCCTCGGGCATGGATGTGTGTGATGTACTTAGGTTAGTTAGGTTTAAGTACCTCTAAGTCTAGGGGACTGATGACCTCAGAGCCGTTTGAACCATTTCTGTACGTTTAGAAAGAGCGAAATGTCGTGGGTAACACTGATAAGGAAACTTCACCAGAATCTATATTGGACCTCCTGATCCAGTGGTAGAGCGAATGCCAGAAAACAGAATTCCCGGCTGAAGCCCAGATGTTTCAGTTTTCCATTACGCCTAGCGTTTACCTCTTAACAATGGCAAGATTCAGCACAAATGACGCGTGGTATGGACTCCACGTTAAACTGTAGGTACCCTTTCCCGGTGGGATAACTGGTGTAGGTTAGGGAAACAAAAAGAAGGCGAAGTGGCATCCGAATGGAGAAACCTGCAACAGGCTCTATACACATTATAAATGCGAAAGTTTGTGTGTGTGTGTGTGTGTGTGTGTGTGTGTGTGTGTGTGTGTGTGTGTGTGGGCGCATTTTTGTGTCAGAATGTTTGTTACTCGTTAACTTTGAAACAGCTAGAAGGATTTTAAGAAATTTCGAATGTTGGTAGCTTATAGCCTGGCGTGACACACATTGTACTTTATGTGTGCGTATCTAGCAATGGGTGGGGTGGGGATGAAAACTTAGTGCAACGCACGACCCGTAAATATTCATACCTAATCCATCCTGTGTTTGAGAGGAACTTCTTGAGTTGCAATGAACTTTAAATAACAAATCTTTACGAAACTTTTTCGAGCTCACAACCACCACAAAATTAAGGGAGGGGAAAAGTTTATCAGTTCCCACATTTTCGCTGTTTCTGCAGTAAAACTGCCGCAAGCAGCACGACATTCTTTAGTACTGACTGTAATCGTTACACGTTTTGCAGATAACATTCACGTATACCAGAAAAGTCTTATACGACGTCACCGACATTTAACTGCTTGAAAATGAAACTGTAGAGCAAATTTCGATAGTGATACATATAACATGTGTGCAAACACGTGTAAAATATGTTATGTTTGAAAAGTTCTTGACTGATTTATTTCAGAATTTTACACGATGCTCTGATAAACATTTAGACGCACGTAGGCTATATATATTTCAGCATATGTATGCCGACCAAAGCAGTATTCGAATTCCCACCCACGGTTCCGTCGGAACGGTGCAGAACGGCGCTGTTGGCAAAATAACTGTCGGACGTTCTAAGCGAAGCTGCCCATTGTCCAGTGGCCACTCCAGCGGCCTGTAGATACCGTCTACGGGGCGTGCTCGCCGCTGGACGCCGTCGTGGCACTCTTGCTTTCTCAGTTCAATCTTCAGCATCGGCGGTTACCATCGAGTGACATAGTGTCCGAAGGTTGCAGGTGCGACGTGTGCCGCATAGTTCCTTTGAAGTCGACAGTGACTATACAGTTAAGGGTGCTGGACAGTGGTGTGTCACGCTGGCAGGCTGTGATAGTTGTTATGGTGCTTTTTATAACATTATTTTAGCTTGCATTCTTGTATCTGCGCACCGAGCGAGGTGGCGCACTGGCTAGCAAACTGGTCTCGCATTCGGGAGGGCGACGTTTCAATCCCGCGTCCGGCCGTCCTGATTTAGGTTTTCCGTGATTTCTCTACATCGCTCCAGGCAAATGCCGGGATGGTTCCTTCGAAAGGGCACGGCCGACTTCCTTCCCCGTCCTTCCCTAATCCGATGAGACCGATGACCTCGCTGTTTGGCCTCCTTCCCCAAACAACCCTACCAAACCGTCTTGTATCTGCAATGTAAGGCCATTATCAACTTGACGGTAGTCAAAATTGCCAGTAAGTGGGCTGGACATGTAATCAAGTCAGATTACTGTGTTCTTAAAGAGACCCGAGGGGGGGGGGGAGGGGGAGGAGATGACTTCAGCAGACATTCATTTTCTATGAATTCAAATTTGTTAATGTGATTTAATTATCCCACATGTACTAATTTGTTTAATAAGATTTTGTTAAACATTCCTGCTGGAGGCTGCGAATTGTTGGAGTTGTCGAAAAATGTTGGAAACGTTTGGTAAGTGCTGTGGGGCCAAACTGCAGAGGTCATCAGTCCCTAAGGTTACACACTACTTAATCCAACTTAAACTAACTTACGCTGAAGACAACACAAACACACACCAATGTCCGAGAGAGAACTCGAACCTCTAATGTCCCCTAGACCGCACGGCTACACCGCGCGTCGTGGGAGGTGTCGAATGGATAATGGATGTTGATCTTTAGGTATAATTCACATTTCGTTTACTTCCAGCAACATATCCACTTTAAGAAGGAGGTACTGGATTATCATTTCTAATACATTTTCATTCCAGACATATACATATTCAGATACGATATAATTATGTTTGCTGACCGCCGTGGCCGAGCGGCTCTAGGCGCTTCAGTCCGGAAACGCGCTGCTGCTACTCTCGCAGGTTCGAATCCTGCCTCGGACATGGATGTGTGTGATGTCCTTAGGTTAGTTAGGTTTCAGTAGTTCTAACTTCTAGTGGACTGATGACCTCAGATGTTAAGTCCCATAGTGCTTAGAGCCATTTGAAGAATAATTATCTTTGGAACCCGCCGAAGTCACACCTACAAATCCTACGTTAAACTATCTGTGAAATTTTTAATCAGTTATAGTTATTCGTTTTTCGTTTCACTCTTTGTAAACTTGCTGCCTCTTGCAGTTAACACTCTCTCAGCATCTTGAATGAAGCCCCTCGCACTTAGCTGCGTGCCGCCTTCATGACCCACTTCGCAGAAACAAACAAACAGCAAACTTGAGTAAGGCTGAAATTTGTCAACAGCCGCGAAGCCCATTATTACGATAGTTCAGCCAGGGCAGAAGTTCACCGTACACAGCGGAGTAGGTCAGCTGGAGTGAATATCTAAGCTGCGAAGGATTCGCCACCTACTTTGGCATGTTGGGTATTATTACGTCAGTACAGTCTTCGCATTATTATTATTTTCTGGTTATGGTAAAATACGGAAATAACTGTGTCAGAAACCGTGCTATTTGTATGAACCAAAGACATTAATCCCTGAATAAGAAAATCAAACGTCATCATTAAATTATCTCCGATTTTTGTTATCTCTGTTGCTTAATGTTATGTTAATAACTCCGATATTTTCTTGCTCTCATAAGGCGAACGGAATATGACGTATTAAAGTTCGATAGTAATAGTTGTATTCAGGGAGAAAAATAGAGTGCTCATCTCTGATAAATACACTCCTGGAAATGGAAAAAAGAACACATTGACACCGGTGTGTCAGACCCACCATACTTGCTCCGGACACTGCGAGACGGCTGTACAAGCAATGATCACACGCACGGCACAGCGGACACACCAGGAACCGCGGTGCTGCGCAGCATTTGTGCACCGCCGCCGTCAGTGTCAGCCAGTTTGCCGTGGCATACGGAGCTCCATCGCAGTCTTTAACACTGGTAGCATGCCGCGACAGCGTGGACGTGAACCGTATGTGCAGTTGACGGACTTTGAGCGAGGGCGTATAGTGGGCATGCGGGAGGCCGGGTGGACGTACCGCCGAATTGCTCAACACGTGGGGCGTGAGGTCTCCACAGTACATCGATGTTGTCGCCAGTGGTCGGCGGAAGGTGCACGTGCCCGTCGACCTGGGACCGGACCGCAGCGACGCACGGATGCACGCCAAGACCGTAGGATCCTACGCAGTGCCGTAGGGGACCGCACCGCCACTTCCCAGCAAATTAGGGACACTGTTGCTCCTGGGGTATCGGCGAGGACCATTCGCAACCGTCTCCATGAAGCTGGGCTACGGTCCCGCACACCGTTAGGCCGTCTTCCGCTCACGCCCCAACATCGTGCAGCCCGCCTCCAGTGGTGTCGCGACAGGCGTGAATGGAGGGACGAATGGAGACGTGTCGTCTTCAGCGATGAGAGTCGCTTCTGCCTTGGTGCCAATGATGGTCGTATGCGTGTTTGGCGCCGTGCAGGTGAGCGCCACAATCAGGACTGCATACGACCGAGGCACACAGGGCCAACACCCGGCATCATGGTGTGGGGAGCGATCTCCTACACTGGCCGTACACCACTGGTGATCGTCGAGGGGACACTGAATAGTGCACGGTACATCCAAACCGTCATCGAACCCATCGTTCTACCATTCCTAGACCGGCAAGGGAACTTGCTGTTCCAACAGGACAATGCACGTCCGCATGTATCCCGTGCCACCCAACGTGCTCTAGAAGGTCTAAGCCAACTACCCTGGCCAGCAAGATCTCCGGATCTGTCCCCCATTGAGCATGTTTGGGACTGGATGAAGCGTCGTCTCACGTGGTCTGGTCCAACTGAGGCGCCAGGTGGAAATGGCATGGCAAGCCGTACCACAGGACTACATCCAGCATCTCTACGATCGTCTCCATGGGAGAATAGCAGCCTGCATTGCTGCGAAAGGTGGATATACACTGTACTAGTGCCTACATTGTGCATGCTCTGTTGCCTGTGCCTATGTGCCTGTGGTTCTGTCAGTGTGATCATGTGATGTATCTGATCCCAGGAATGTGTCAATAAAGTTTCCCCTTCCTGGGACAATGAATTCACGGTGTTCTTATTTCAATTTCCAGGAGTGTAGTTAGGTGAGAATCGAGTGTAAAATTGCTCTTCCTACAGTCTAATCACTGTAGGAAGTTTCATCTACGGTAGGTTGATGCCAATTTGGAAAGATACTGGGGAATTTGGGGGAGGAACCTGCAAATAAACACGGCGGCTTTCAACGGGCTCAAGAAAACGCAACAAGACATCTGTTACAGCTGTTTACCAACATATTACAACACGAGAGAACACACACAATGCGAGTTTAGTTTCAATGTACATTTCAGTACACAAAATTTCTATATACGACATGCAGACCAAGAATACATGCTAATTTTGTCCATAAAACAATAAAATACCAACCAAATAACAATACACGGATGGGAAGGGAACCATTAAAAGTTACACCGTTACAGAGACTGCGGTCTGTTGTGCGCTGTACGACGCAGCCACAGTCACAGTATATGTTGAAAATGATCTCCATGTGCCTAAATGCATGCGTGAACGCGCCGTAGCAGGTTCAGTTTCATACGTTCGCATCGGCCAGGATGCATCCGAACAATGACAAAGGCATAATGAATACGATAATCCAATCACATCTGGAAAGGGTTCTGAATACATGATACTTTGGAGATATGCCATTGTAAGTTTGTTACTTTAATTTGCTATGATGAAAGCGGTACTGATGGACAATGAAAGCGGTTTAAAAGCTGTGAGCTGTCTGGGGAAGTTAACCTTGCATTACTGCGCAACTGTTTCACCAGGTATCAAGTCTAGCTTACCAAATTCCCAACGAGACTAACATTAATTATAATCTTTTAATAGTCCTACGACAACCGGTGATATATATATATATATATATATATATATATATATATATATATATATATATATATATAAGTGAATTTAAATAAATCAGTTTATATTTGGAAATTTATTTTAACATTGATCATTGAAATTTGAGCATATTAAACGTGAGTTATAACTGAGCTGGTGCCTTATTTAGAACTGTGAAAATGTGAGTTTGCAATCTTACGGAACACATCAAATATGGAGGCAAGAGCGGGAGACTGCATACAACACTGCATTCATAAAACAACACACAAAGAACGTTGAAACGTATGCAAGAGAAAGTTAACCACTACCAACAGATTCAAATTTTCACCCAAAGAAGATACGTTCGTAGCACAATCCTGTCCGTCATGTAATTACCACACACTGGTATACTAAATTCATATTAACTCTGTGAAATCTTCGCGAAAAGAATGGCTGAGGGCTACTTTGATGATTACACCACTTGCTTCACGTGGTCAACTTGGTTTACACAAAGAGTGTAACTCCACAATAATTTTGATAATTAAAATAAATAAGATCGAAAGGCAATTTACAAAAGAAAAACCTCGAACTGGTTACTAACGTCTTACTGTTAACCTGACGGGTCAAACAGTTATATAAGCACGTGGTACTGGTCTCGCAAAGTACACCCCACGTGGGTTGAACATAAAGAAAAGTTGCTATATTGAAAAATATTGTCAAGACGAGACGTTATAATCACACAAACATTCGCATTTAAGATTGATCTTAGTTAGAGTTACTGATCAACACGTGGTTCCACTTTACTCACAAAGTAGTGACAAAGCAACTACCGGAAAATAATCTGAACTTCACTCGAGAATTACACTGCGCTGCAATTTAAGATAACATTAGATATTTAAGAGCTAAACCTGAAATAAAGGTGATTAAATTTTCAGATAGGCTGAACTTAAGAAATCCATTGTCCTACGGACTTAGCAGACACGCGCTTAGCCGGAGATCTTACCACTTCAGACGCTCGCCACGGACCGACTGACCTGCGCTCCTACCGAGCGTGCTTCCCAAATACAAACGGAAGTGACCAGAGGGGCAGCTTCCTATACCAACATGACAACGGACGGACAGGACCATACTAGTGATGGAAACCTCTTTGCTTTTAGAAAGCGTAGCTACCTGTTCCGACGTTGGTCCTACTGTTCTCTAGCAGATAGGCTTGTCTGCTACCCTCAAGCATGCAACTACAAATACATTTGCTCATTCATCCTCTGACACAGAAGAGAATGGGGATGACAGTATCTTATCATACACAGTGTATAAAAGAAAGCGGATGTAGGTTCGGTATGAGACTGTGTGACATGAATTACATATAAACTGTGTTTTAAAGTGTAGTAGTGTGACAGATCGTTCTTGTTTATGTGTAAAAGTAACACGTTCCACTACTCAGTCTCCTCCCAGATAGTCAGAAACGCCACAGTAAATTTAGAAGAGGAATTTATGCCGTAAATGACAATAGATTTAAGAAATTAAACATGAAAGGAATCCAACAGAGACCTTTCACCATTAACCATAAATCCGCTGAACGAAATGGCCATGCAACTGTACCCTCTCGTCCGATCTATCGACCAGGAAAGACACGACTGACATACGTCCTGGCGAACTGGGCTGGAGATGTATCACGTAGCATCCACATAAGCCTTCGAATCATCAACGGCACTTCTTCCAGCAGAAGAGGCAAAGTCTGCCGCAAGAAACGTCGATAGTTCCGGCCTGTCAGGTGACGTGGAAGGAAGGCTGGTCCCAAAATACGGTCTCCAACTATCCCGGCCCACAAATTCCGGTTGCACTGATACTGATGATTCGCTGTTACCATACCATGGGGGCTCTGCATACTATTCCACAGTTTGTTGTCATGAAGTTGGTCTAAACTGTGAATAGGATGGATGACACAAATCTCGCAGTCGTGTTTGACTGGTGAAGAAACCAGTGATAAAACTGCTCCCGAAGCGAAAAGTACGAGGTGCGGCTAGAATAAAACCGGACTGATGCTGGAAAAAACATTTATTTACAATTATTTACAATTTCATGTTATCTCTTTCAATGTACTCTCCTCCTCGGTCTCTACACCGCTCCATACGAATTTTCCAGTGTTCATAGCAATGCTGCAGATCATTTTCGTTAAGTTCATACATTACTTCCGTCGCTTTTTCTTTTACTGCTTCAACAGTCTCAAATCTAGTTCCTTTCAAAGCTGACTTGACTTTAGGGAAAAGAAAAAAGTCACAGGGGGCCAAATCAGGTGAGCAGGGTGGATGATCTAAGATGGGAATGTTGTGTTTTGCCAAAAACGTCTTCACTGACAACGCACTGTGAGCTGGGGCATTGTCTTGGTGAAGGATCCATGACTTTTTTCTCCACAAATCGTTCCGTTTTCTCCGTACTCGCTCACGTAGGGTAGCCAGGACGCTAATGCAGTAATGCTGATTCACTGTTTGTCCCTCTGGTACCCAATCAATGTGCACAATCCCTTTGATGTCAAAAAAAAACAATAATCATTGCCTTGAATTTCGATTTTGACATCCGTGCTTTTTTTTTGTCGTGGAGAACCAGGAGTTTTCCAATGCATCGATTGGCGTTTAGTTTCGGGATCGTAAGTAAAAAACCACGATTCATCGCAAGTAATAACATTTTGTAAGAAGATGGGATCACTTTCAATGTTTTCCAGGATGTCAGAACAAATCATTCTTCGGCGTTCCTTCTGTTCAATTGTGAGACACTTTGGAACCATTTTTGAACACACTTTGTTCATGTTGAAATTTTCATGAAGAATCTGCCTAACACTCTCCTTGTCAACTCCTGTTAACTCAGACACTGCTCTGATTGTTAAACGGCGATCTTGTCGAACAAGTTTACCGATTTTTTCAATGTTTGCATCAGTTTTTGCTGACAATGGTATGCCAGTGCGAGTGTCATCACTGGTGTCATCGCGGCCATCTTTAAATCGTTTAAACCACTCAAACACTTGTGTTCGCGATAAACAATCATCGCCGTACACTTGTTGTAACATTACAAACGTTTCACTTACAGATTTTCCTAGTTTGAAACAAAATTTGATGTTAACATGCTGTTCTTTCTGTACACTCAACATTTTCCGACGCACAGACAAAACGTCAACTACTTAAAACAGACGCCACGGGCAGACTGAATGCAGGAGGCAGATGAAACTCGAGCAGTAGGCGAAGCGAGAGTCACGTGACAGGCCACGCGACTTTCAGCCTTATTGCATTCGTTTTATTGTTTCACCAGTACTAGTCCGGTTTTTTTCTAGCCACACCTCGTATGTCGCTTGTAAGGCCAGCACACGATATAACAAGGGTAGTAACAATTGTCACGAGGGCATGTTCCACATGGTCGTCTGACTTACCCTGTACTGGTGGGTCAACTGCGTGGTACTGACACGGCGGTCGCCTTCCGCAGTCTTAATCACATTTTCCTCCAAGTATGGTGTCCGAATATTTCGCGTACGTCATTCATGGTTTCCTGCTCCCCGGAACGACCCTGCCTCAGACGAAGGGCGAAACACTGTTGCAAACATTGAATGCTGTGGTTGTTGCCGGCGGAGATAGGTCTCCTGATAAAACTTTGCTGCCCGCAGCCCGTTGCCATGTGCTTTTCCGTAAGTAAACACCATGTCGGTAAGCTCTCTATTCTGATACCGAACCATTGGGTGTATCGGTGTATCACACCCACTACAAGGTGAGTCAGCAAGGGAAGTGATTGGGATACAACATTACCAATTACTATGGCAGGAGAGGGCATGAACATACCACCTACAACACTAAAGAGCCACAGAAATTGTTATACCTGCCTAACGTCGTGTAGGACCCAAGCTTGCACGCAGAACTGCCGAAACACGACATGGCTTGGATGTTTCAATTGGCTCTGAGCACTATGGGACTTAACATCTGAGGTCATCAGTCCCCTAGACTTAGAACTACGCAAACCTAACTAACCTAAGGACATCACAGGCATCCATGTTCGAGGCAGGATTCGAACCCGCGACCGTAGCACCCGTATGGTTCCCGACTGAAGCGCCTAGAACCGTTCGTCCACACCGACCGGCTCCGTGGGCTGGACTCACGACTGCACTAGTGCTGGAGGGAATTGAAACCATGAATCCTTCAGGGCTGTCCATAAATCCGTAAGACTACGAGGGGGTGGAGATCTCTTCTGAAAAAGCGTATTACAAGCATCACAGATATGCTCAATATTGTTCATATGTCGCGAGTCTGGGGGCCATCGAATGCGTTTAAACTCAGAAGAGTGTTCTTGGAGCCATTCTGTATCAATTCAGGACGTGTGGGGTGTCGCATTGTCCTCCTGAAATTGCCCAAGTCCGTCGGAATGCTCAATGGACATGACTGGATGCAGGTGATCAGACAGGATACTTATGTATCTGTCGCCTGTCAGAATCTAATCTAGACGTACCAAGAGTCCCATAGCACTCCTACTGCACACGCCTCAGACCATTACAGAACCTCCAACAGCTTAAACAGTTGTCTGTTGACGTGCAGAGTAAAAGAATTCATGAGGTTGTCTCCATACCCGTACACGTCCATCCGCTTGATACAATTTGAGACGGGACTTGTCCTACCACGTGCCATGTTTCCCGTCATCAGCAGTCCAATGTCAGTGCTGGCGGGCCTAGACGACGCATAAAGCTTTGTGTCGTGCAGTCATCAAGGGTACACGAATAGGCCTTCGGGTTCGGAAGCCCATATCGATGATGTTTCGTTGAATGTTTGACAAGCTGAGGTCGTAGATCCAGCATTAAAATCTGCAGATATTTGCGTAAGGGTAGCACTTCTGTCACGTTGAACGATTCTCTTCAGTCGTCGTTGGTCCCATCCTTACAGGATGTCGGAGATTTGATGTTTTACCGGATTAATGATATTCAGGTAGCTTTGAGGGATGAAGTAGTGAAAGCAGCAGAGGATCAAGTAGGTAAAAAGACCAGGGCGCTTAGAAGTCCTTGGGTAACAGAAAGAATATTGAATTTAATTGATGAAAGGAGAAAATATAGAAATGCAGTTAATGAAGCAGGCAAAAAGTAATACAAACGTCTCAAAAATGAGATCGACAGGAAGTGCAAAATGGCTAAGCAGGGATGGCTAGAGGACAAATGTAAGGATTTAGAGGCTTATTTCACTAGGGGTAAGATAGATACTGCCTACAGGAAAATTAAAGAGACCTTTGGAGATAAGAGAACCACTTGTATGAACATCAAGAGCTCAGATGGAAACCCAGTTCTAAGCAAAGAAGGGAAAGCAGAAAGGTGGAAGGAGTATATAGAGGGTCTATACAAGGGCGATGTACTTGAGGACAATATTATTGAAATGGAAGAGGATGTAGATGAAGATGAAATGGGAGATACGATACTGCGAGAAGAGTTTGACAGAGCACTGAAAGACCTGAGTCGAAACAAGGCCCCCGGAGTAGACAACATTCCATTGGAACTACTGACGGCCTTGGGAGAGCCAGTCCTGACAAAACTCTACCATCTGGTGAGCAAGATGTATGAAACAGGCGAAATACCCTCAGACTTCAAGAAGAATATAATAATTCCAATCCCAAAGAAAGCAGGTGTTGACAGATGTGAAAATTACCGAACAATCAGTTTAATAAGTCACAGCTGCAAAATACTAACACGAATTCTTTACAGACGAATGGAAAAGCTAGTAGAAGCCGACCTCGGGGAAGATCAGTTTGGATTCCGTAAAAATACTGGAACACGTGAGGCAATACTGACCTTACGACTTATCTTAGAAGAAAGATTAAGGAAAGGTAAACCTACATTTCTAGCACTTGTAGACTTAGAGAAAGCTTTTCACAATGTTGACTGGAATACTCTCTTTCTAATTCTAAAGGTGGCAGGGGTAAAAAACAGGGAGCGAAAGGCTATTTACAATTTGTACAGAAACCAGATGGCAGTTATAAGAGTCGAGGGACATGAAAGGGAAGCAGTGGTTGGGAAGGGAGTAAGATAGGGTTGTAGCCTCTCCCCGATGTTATTCAATCTGTATATTGAGCAAGCAGTAAAGGAAACAAAAGAAAAATTCGGAGTAGGTATTAAAATCCATGGAGAAGAAATAAAAACGAAGAGGTTCGCCGATGACATTGTAATTCTGTCAGAGACAGCAAGGGACTTGGAAGAGCAGTTGAACGGAATGGATGGTGTCTTGAAGGGAGGATATAAGATGAACATCAACAAAAGCAAAACGAGGATAATGGAATGTAGTCGAATTAAGTCGCGTGATGCCGAGGGAATTAGATTAGGAAATGAGACACTTAAAGTAGTAAAGGAGTTTTGCTATTTGGGGAGCAAAATAACTGATGATGGTCGAAGTAGAGAGGATATAAAATGTAGACTGGCAATGGCAAGGAAAGCGTTTCTGAAGAAGAGAAATTTGTTAACTTCGAGTATAGATTTAAGTGTCAGGAAGTCATTTCTGAAAGTATTTGTATGGAGTGTAGCCATGTATGGAAGTGAAACATGGACGGTAAATAGTTTGGACAAGAAGAGAATAGAAGCTTTCGAAATGTGGTCCTACAGAAGAATGCTGAAGATTAGATGGGTAGATCACATAACTAATGAGGAAGTATTGAATAGGATTGGGGAGAAGAGAAGTTTGTGGCACAACTTGACCAGAAGAAGGGATCGGTTAGTAGGACATGTTCTGAAGCATCAAGGGATCACCAATTTAGTATTGGAGGGCAGCGTGGAGGGTAAAAATCGTAGGGGGAGACCAAGAGATGAATACACTAAGCAGATTCAGAAGGATGTAGGTTGCAGTAGGTACTGGGAGATGAAGAAGCTTGCACAGGATAGGGTAGCATGGAGAGCTGCATCAAACCAGTCTCAGGGCTGAAGACCACAACAAGAACAAGAACAGCAACAATGATATTCACGGTATACGCGTGAAATGGTCGCGCGGAAAAATCCCCATTTCATCGTTACTTCGAAGACGATGTGTCCCATAGCTCGTGCGCCGGCTATAACGTTCAACCTCACTTAAACCTCGATAACCTGCCATTGTAGCAGCAGTAAGCGATCTAACAACTGCGCCAGACTGTCGTCATATAAATACTTTGCCTACCGCAGCGCCGTATTCAGAGGGTTTACATATATCTGTATTTGAATATCCGCGCCTATACCAGTTTCTTTGGAGCTTCAGTGTGGGAAAAAACAATGGATATTGTAACTGTAGCTGCGTGTTACCGCGAGTATTATACCGCAGTCCCAGTACCGAAGCATGATTGAATAAATGATCTCTGCCACGGAAACCATGCATTTCCGGACGTAAGTCCATTAGACTTTCTTTGTTCCGTGTCCTCTTATCGATCAATCCCCACACTTTCTACACGGGGAAAAAAACACCTTGTAAAATAAAGTGTATCAGGGAGACGCAATTAACTGTGCAGTCGTCGTCGTAATGCAGAAAGGGAGCGATGTAGGTGACGTGCAGACAGGTATGATCCCTGGCTTTCGCGTCAAGGGTGGAAGAATTTACAAAACAGGTAAGTCTGTGAACTCTTCGCTTGGATAAACTATACATTGCACAGCGAAAGTACCGCTGTCTAAATCCAGCGCCGAGACTAACACCGCGGGTGACAGATCCGTTCGACGGCTGTAGGAATGTATACGGAGGAATAGACGTACTACTTGAGTAACTGACCGCACTGATGAACAAGAGATTATCAACAGTTTCTGTGCAGGTTCATGCTCCCATGCGCGAACGCCGTTCGTCTGCGACGAGTTTTCATGCCATTACCACAACTGGATATCTGGTGAATGACGACAGGTGGGCTTTATTCCCTATTGGACAGATGGTGCTTTTGTATACAGCTTGAAACGTCTGAAAGCAATGGGTCCAGGCCGGAGGTGGGAACATTATGGCCTATAGAGTGTTTACGAGGGTGATGTTTTGAGGAAGGCACAAGGGTTCGACACAGATACCCTTCGGGACGATGTGTAAATCCATGTTGACTATGAGTCAATACACCGTTTAATTCGAGGTAATTCATTATGTTCGAATGCAATGTATGTTCCAAACTCCTGCTACATTATATGGGCCTGTAATTATGTAGTGGATTATCCTACTACCTTTCTTTAATATTGGTGTGACCTGTGCGACTTTCCAGTCTTTGCCTAACGATCTTCCGTCGAGCGAGTGGTTGTATATGAGTTAAGTATGGAGCTATTACTCAAGCATACTCTGAAAGGAACCTAATTGGTATAGAGTCTGGACCAGAAGACTTGCTTTTATTAAATGATTGAAATGGCTTTTTTACTCCGAGGATATCTACTTCTACGTTAATGTTGGCAGCTGTTCTTGATTCGAATTTTGGAACATTTACTTCGTCTTCGGAAGTCTGTGTTTAGTAATTTTGGTCTAGCAGCACTGTCTTCGATAGTATCTCCATTGATATCGCGCATAGAAGGCATTTATTGTGTACTGACGCTAGCATGCTTCATATACTATCAGAATCTCTTTGTATTTTCTGCCAGGTTTCGAGGCAAAGTTTCGTTGTGGAAACGATTACAATCAATTCGCATTGAATTTCACGCAAAATTTCCATCTTATGTAAAAGATCGGCAGTCTTGGAGATTTTGCGTCTGTTTGAATTGGCATGTCTTTCTTGTTATTTCTGCAACAGTGTTCTGACGCATTTTGTGTACGAAGATATCCGGTATCTCCGGGAATGTAAAAAGTGACTGTTCGCGTACTAAGGAAGTTATCGAAATGACGCAACGCCTGATAGGTCTGCAACACACCTAACTTACATGTAATGCAGGTACCACCTTAACTGTTCAAAGCTACTAGTAAAATTACCATAGTCTATTCTTATTTACGATCTTCTGCGGTAGTCTACGATAATTTCAGAACTCTAAATAAAAGTAAAAGAGTAGTCTGGCATGTCCTAAGGAAGCAGGGCACGAGAATCGCAAAGGAGGTCTTGCAGCGGAAACCAACAGAAATAAGACTGAAAGGAAGACAACGTAAACAATAGCTGGACGACGTGGAAGAAAATTTCAGGGTCCTGGGATTCAAAGGACGGAGAAGAAAAGTAAATGAGACGGTAGAATATAAAAAAAATTGTTGAGAAGGGAAAGACACACGTATGTTTGTGAAGCAAAGAGAAGAAGTCAATATATCGTAGTGCATGATGATATTAAATTCGTATAAGTTCCTTCTAGAATGAGATTTTCACTCTGCAGCGGAGCAGAGTGAAAATCTCATTCTGGAAACATCCTCCAGGCGGTGGCTAAGCCATGTCTCCGCAATATCCTTTCTTTCAGGAGTGCTAGTTCTGCAAGGTTCGCAGGAGAGCTTCTGTAAAGTTTGGAAGGTAGGAGACGAGATACTGGCAGAAGTAAAGCTGTGAGTACCGGGCTTGAGTCGTGCTTCGGTAGCTCAGATTGTAGAGCACTTGCCCGCGAAAGGCAAAGGTCCCGAGTTCGAGTCTCGGTTGGGCACACAGTTTTAATCTGCCAGGAAGTTTCAAGTTCCTTGTAGCTTAGAATTTATAGGTCGTTTTCGCAACACAAAATGAAAATAATGTAAAACGGCTTTTACCACACTGCGTAGCTGTTAGGGCCAGGACAGTAACCAAACTACGGCAGCAAAGAGTAAGCCACAATGGCCGTTTCGTGGGCTGCAGAGTAGCCTACTGTGGGATTATTATAACTGAAATATAGGCACAGGACTGTCTTACCCGCAGCGCAGACTTACCCCAATCTACTCTGTATCATAGAACAGACTTTCTCGCGAAAATTCACTGAAGAAAACTGCATAGGTTATCAGCCGAGTCGTGTTGTCGCAAGTTTCTACGTGTTGTGTTTCCTACTCGTTATGTTCAAACCTGAAGATGAAGAGCTGGAACATAGTCGAAACTTTTCGACCGCTTGACGCCACGTGTCGGCCGACAATCATAGATTTCATTAATATTAGGGTACATTCGAGAAAGGCGTACAGTTCAAATTATAGTTTCAGAAACTGAGGCCTGCTGACCTAAATATTTTTACGTGATATTCCTTACAGTCTCGCAGCACATCGAATTCAGTTAGTCATCAGCTGTAGCCTCGACTATCAAGATGTGAATATAGTCAGACTACCCGTTTCTTCTTCTTCGGCACAATAGCTCATAGTGAGCTTTGGTTTCCTCGACAGTCTCCTTCCATATGCCTCTGCTTTCATCTTGCAACCTCAGACCTCCACCTTAGTGAGATTTGCCAACACATCGCCCAGCCTTCTTGCTGTTGGTCTTCCATTTGCTGGAATATAATATATATTCATTATTCTTTTGTACATCCTGACGTATTATATCCTCGATTATGTCCTAAACCAGCGTATTCTTTGAGAAACACGTAACGGGTTTAACTTGGGAAGTCTGTCAGTTTGACGAATCATGTAATGGAAAAGAAGTTATTCTGTTTAGTTTTCTCCAACACCAATCAATACACGTGGCATTTAAATGTAATTTTCCGTTGCCTGGGAAACTTCGTTTTGATATTTTATATTCTATGATATCAAACACGGACTTACAAAAATAGTTCTCGAACGTGTATGGGATTTGTGTTGTGAGTAGGCTTTTATTAAACCTATATCATCCTTTTCATTCCCGGCGATATTATGACCAAATTCTTGGTGGAGGTGTTGGCGGAGGGAGAGGGTGAAAAGAATTTCGTCCATGGATAGTGCACGTTGTCATTTTAACCGATGGTAATGTGATCACACAGTCAATATTAACTTACATAGATTTTGTGTGTGTCATGTTAATGCGAAGCTGTACGTTGTTTACGCATGGGATAGGTGAATATTAATTAGCTATGTGCTTGTGCGCACGTGTTTACTTGTGTGTGTGTGTGTGTGTGTGTGTGTGTGTGTGTGTGTGTGTGTGTGTGTGAGAGAGAGAGAGGTGTGGTTACTGTTAAGGATGTGTTTTATCAGTGACAGAGAATGAGGGAGAATGATGAAACAGGGTCGCGTATAACTAATAAGCCGCCAGTGTTAACGGAAATTTTAATTCACAGTTGGCTTCACTACTCAGGCGTTCCTGACACTCAACTTTGCAGCAAATGAGACCTTTCGTATCCTGTTTCAGTTTTCTCGTTATCGCAGCACAACTTTCGTTTTCTTTGGCCACGGCGTGTGAGCAAAGAAACGTTAATCTGTAATTCGATACCCTGAACTGAAAAATCTTCTCTTGTTCTGCTACCAAAGATCTGCATCCACATCAAGCTAAAACGTTATCACACGTAATCTACACATAAAATAAAAATCTGTCAAGTGCGACTAAGATTTGCAATATAAGATTGCGTACAATCTTAATTGTGTACGTAGAATGCCGCGTAGCAGAAGTGCCTCGAACAACTCTTTCGACATTTCGATTATTCTCGTGCCCCTAACATAGCCCAGTTAACCAACCGCGGAAAGGGAATCTACAATTTAACGTGGAGTGCGAACCATGTGTTCTCTGTGGCAAATTCTCACATCGTAGACAAGTTAAGGCTAGGTTAAAGCTAAGACTGGAATAATCCGTGGTTCGAACGTGTTTCGATGCAGCGACATCTGTATTTCCAGGGCCGCGCTTTAATGAAACACCGCCACGCGTCACATTTATCTAGATAGCACATCCACAGATTTTGACGACTGAGTTGCTAGTATCAAAATATGATATATATCGTCGTATCTGTTGATACCATTGACTAAGAAGCTTAAATTGTTTATCCCGTCAAGGAAGCGCAAGCATAAATAATGTTACTTAAAATCCGTCTTGATTGCAAAATTTTTTTTTTATTATTATTCATATGACCGGCTTCGGTTCATTCAGAACCATCTTCAGATCTGATATTTCAGTTACAGGAGTAACCCGTCCAAATCCAGCAACTTTCACATGCTGCGTCACATAAATATCTACCTGACATCTCAACCCATTCCTGAGACAAATTTACAGACAGGTGTATCTTTTGATTGCCTGAATTTTCACACCGCTAAGGGACCGTAGACCGTGTGCGAAATGATTTTCGTGGTGGTACCTCTATCGGATCATAAAAAAAATTAGCTTCAAAAGTCGGACAGGCGACAGACAGACTGGAGGACAAGTGTTAACGTTTTATTATCTCACACGAGAAATTTTGTAATTTTGTAATTCTTTATCCGACGTCAAACCTGAAATTTAAGGATTCTGTGGTTCTGCAGTCAGACTGACTGGGACGCAGTGGTAAAAGTCAAACATCAAGCATGAAAAAAATGGAGCAAAGGATAATTTTGTAGCACGTATGACGAATTTCGGAATACATTCATCTTCAGATATCCAGGTGCGATTCCTGCACACAGATATGGCGTCTCAAGTTGTACATAGAACAAACGTTCGCATACTAGTCTGCAGCAATCGCTTCTGGATACCTGATGATGCATAAATTCCGAAACACGAAAGTATGAAACGGTCATTACTTGCCTAATGTTTGACTTGTGCGACCCGATCCGCCTGAATGGAGAGCTCCTAATTATAATAACAACGGTCGGATACCTCCAGCATGACTTTACATTACAGAAAGTAAAATATTCCCTAAAATCATGGAATCCTAGAATCTTGGAACCGATATTTTGGCAGTACCAATGTCAATAAACGGCAAAAGTGGTATACATTCTCGACGCTCGGAATGGATGAAATATCTATATAGACGTAATAAAGTTTGTATCGAGACCTCTGTGTGCTAGGCATACTCGCACCTGGAAAATTTCTTATTATGCGATGTACATTGAGTCGCCAAATAAACTGGTACAGGCATGCGTATACGAACACAGAGATACGTAAACATGCAGAATAAGCCACTGCGGTCACCAACGCCTATATGAGACAACAGGAGTCAGACGCAGTTGTTGGCTCGGTTACTGCTGCTACAATGGCAGGTTTTCAAAATTTCAGTGAGTTGGAACGTGGTGATATAGCCGGCGCACGAGCCAAGGAACGCAGCATCTCCGAGGTAGCGATGAAGTGAGGTTTTCCCGTACAGCCATTCAACGAGTGTACCAAATATTTTAGGAATCCGGCAAAACATCAAATCTCCGACATCGCTGTGGCCGGAAAAAGATCCTGCAAGAGTAGGACCAACGACGACTGAAGAGAACCGTTCAACGTGACAGAAGTACTACCCTTCCTCAAACTGTCGCAGATTTCAATGTTGGGCCATCAACAAGTGTGAGTGTGTGAACAATTCAACGAACAACGAAACATCATCGATATGGGCTTTCGGAGCCGAAGGCCCACCCCTGTATCCATGATGACTGCACGACACAAGGCTTTATGCCTCGCCTCGGCCCGTCAACACAGATATTAATGACTGTTGATGAGTGGAAACATATTTCCTGGTCGGACGAGTCTCGTTTCAAACTGTATCGAGCGGATGGACGTGTAAGGGTATGGAGACCACCTGACTAATCTATAAGCGCTGCATGTCAGCAGGGGACTGTTCGAGATGGTGGAGGCTCTGTAATGATGTAGAGCGTGTGATATGGGATCCTTGATACGTCTAGACAGGATCCTGACAGGTGACACGTACGTAAGCATCCTGCCTGTTCGCTTCTGAGAGAAAGGGATCTTAAAGGTCGGATAGAAAGACGGACAACCGGCCGCGGTGCGTAACCCCCATAGAAGACGTTTTTCAGTCAGTATGGACACACCTGATCGCTTCCAGAGTGAGAGAGAACATGGAGTGACGTGTGATTGTTGCGGAGTAATATATATCACGTCGCACACATTATATAGAGTGGCCCCTATCCGTTACCTTCATCGCTCGCAGCCTCACCTCATTCTGATTCCCTCAAGACGTCGAACGAACATGGAGTCCGCGCTGAAGATAGCACTATTTGCCGTCAAGGTGCATAGGGTAAGGATGGGCAAATCCGACCTCCTAATTTCTTGTAGCTAGAAGATGCTAATCCAAGGTCGGCTTTTAACATTATATACGTTAACTTATAGGTAAACGTTTTGCAAAATATTTTTGTTATGCCATCAATAGTTTCTGAGATATCCGTATTTTAAGAAACGTTCATTTTTGCCGTTTGAAATAATGGTGGGGTAAAGCCGACCCCCTATTTCTTCTGCTGATTTTTCACAGAAAGAGTATTAATGAACGGTTTTTTGGGAAATAATTATAAGCAATTATGCTTCTTACATATATGAACAACATTTATATAAGAAAATAACAATGTTTAGAGTTCTAAATGTACTGAAAGTTAAATGAATGTAAGTTTTAACTGAAAAAATATGATTTCGTTGCACGGCGCTGCAACAGCAGTGTCGACCTCGGAATGTTGAAATCAAGAGCGACAGCTCGTAAAGACGTTCCCATTTGCATTGGAGCAACAGCTCAGCGAATATCGTTTTAATTGCGTTTTGTCGTTTTTCCAAAAAATTTACAAAATTCACTTTGTTCATCATCATTTAAGACTGATTATGCCTTTCTGCGTTCAGTCTGGAGCAGAGCCCCCCCTTCTGATCTAGCTCTGAAATATTACTTTGGAAACTTTCAATCGAATATGCCGTCACAACTAAGTCATCCGCATATGCGAGACTGCTTATTTTATGTTCACCTATCTTAATCTCACCCAGCCAGTCTATTGTTTTCAACATATGATCCATAAATAACATGAACAACAGTGGAGACAGGTTGCAGCCTTGTCTTACCCCTGAAACTACTCTGAACCATGAACTCAATTTGCCGGCCGGAGCGGCAGAGCGGTTCTAGGCGCTACAGTCTGGAACGGCGAGACCGCTACGGTCGCAGGTTCGAATACTGCTTCGGGCATGGATGTGTGTGATGTCCTTAGGTTAGTTAGGTTTAAGTAGTTCTAAGTTCTAGGGGACTGATGACCGCAGCAGTTAAGTCCCATAGTGCTCAGAGCCAGTTTTTTTTTGAACTCAATTAACCGTTTACATAAATAAATAATTCCATACACACAAACGGTAGGAAACATGCGGTCGGATTTACCCCACGATATAGCAGTCGAATTTACACCACCATGCCATTTTTCATTTAACTCACACTGAAAGAATTTACACGAAATTTCCAACAAAAACGATACATACACTAAATGCACTACAAAAATCACTTACCGTTTGTTTTGCGATCATTTTATTTAATAAGGTGAATCTAGTGATGCAATTTCCACGAACATTGAATTGAAACCATCGAAAACACACTTGTTGTCTTTTGAGTGTCTAAATGGCAAATGCTGTAAAGCTGTCATGGTGACATTTTCGTTATTTCGAATGCTCTATATGGTAACACTAATGCGAAATCGCTCTGCTTTGCCGTTTCTCACAAACAGAGGGCGGACGGGTTTACCCACCCGATCGGATTTACTCCACCTTACACTATATCTACGCTGAGGTGATAAAAGTCATGGGACAGCAATACGAACTTGTACAGATGGCGGCAGTATCACGTACGCAAGGTATAAAAGTGCAGTGCAGAGCTGGACCTGTCATTTGCACTCAAGTGCTTCATATGAAAAGGTTTCTGAAGTGTTTATGGCCACACGACGGGAATTAACCGACTCTGAACGCGAAATGGTAGTTGGAGCTAGGCACAGGGGTCATTCGTTTCCCCTGTCATTTCAAACTGTCAAGAGTGTGTGGAGAATAGCGTGTTTCAGGCATTACCTCTCACCACGGACAATGCGGTGGCCGATGGCCGTCACTTAACGACCGAGACCAGCTGCATTTTCGTAGCATTGCCAGTGCGAAAAGACATGCAATGCTCTTCGAAGTAAGCACAGAAATCAATATGGGTCGTACGATGAACGCATCCGTTAACGGGTTATGGCAGCAGACAACCGATGCAAGCAACTTTGTTAATAGCGTGAGATCGCCTGCAGCGCATCTCCTGGGCTCCAGACCATATCGACTGGAACCTAGACTACTGCAAAACTGTGGCCTGGACAAATGAGTGCCGATTTCCGTTGGTAAAAGCTGATGGTAGGTTTGGAGAACAGCACAGAATCCACGGACTCATGGATCCAGGTTGTTAATAAGGCACTGTGCTAGCTAATGGTGTCTCCATAATGGTGCGGGCTGTCTTTACATGGAATGTACAGTGTTCTATGGCCTAACTGAACCGATCATTGATTAGAAACGGTAATGTTAGGCTACTAGCAGAGCACATGCTGCCATTCGTTGAGTTCATGTTCGCAAACAATGATGGAATTTTTATGGATGGCGATGTGCCATATTACTAGGCCACAATTGTTAGCGATTGGTCTGAAGAACATTTTGGTTAATTCAAGCGAATGTTTCGGCCATCCATATCGCCTAACATGAGTCCCATAGAACATTTATGATACATTTTATTGGAAATAGGTTGCGTCTTTGATGAAAAACACCGACTTCTTCTTTGTTAGACAAACATGTTTCGGTACCTGTGAACCATGACCACTGGGTTTTGTTTATCGAAAAAATGTAAAAAGTGGCATATCATAGGTTTTAAGTGGTCTGAAAAAAAAAATGAAGCCTAAAGACAGTTTTTGTTCGGTTTCGTTCTTACCTTGATTTTACATTAAATGGTTTCGTAGGACTACCTATATGGCGTGCTGCATTGATAGGTTGTGATCTGCAAACCAGACGGCGTAAAGGTGAATTTTACCCGCGAGTTAACACATCCATTGATTTTTCAAAAAAGGTGATTTTGTTGTGATAAAGTGTTTTGCGTATACATTTGTTATTCCTCACGTTTCTTTGTGACTAATCCTTCTTGTTTCGTGTTCTGACGTCACTGCAGAAACTTAATTGATGTACTGTCCGCCACCGGTAGCTGAGTGGTCAGCGCGACAGAATGTCAACCCTAACGGCCCGGGTTTGATTCCTGGCTGGGTCGAAGATTTTCTCCGCTCAGGGACTCGGTGTTGTGTTATCATCATCATTTCATTCCCATCGACGCGCAAGTCGCCGAAGAGGCGTCAAATCGAAAAACTGGCACCCGGCGAACGGTGTACCCGACGGGAGGCCCTAGTCACACGAGATTTACATTTACTAATGTACTTTGTTTAATTTCGGTTTTTTTTTCCAAACGCTTTTTCACTTCGGAAAACGCAGTGCACAAGATGCTATTGTGTCCATAGCCCGTCGGTGTTCATTTGTTGTCGGGCGGGTTAGCCGAGCGGTCTCAAGCGTCTTCTCACGATTCGCGCGGCATCCCCCGTCGGAGGTTCCAGTCCTTCCTCGGGAATGGGTGTGTGTGTGTCGTCCTTAGGATTAGTTCAAGTTAGATTAAGTAGTGTGTAAGCTAACGGACCGATGACCTTAGGAGTTTGGTGCCATAAGACCTTAACACAAATTTCCAAATTTCCGTTCATTTGTTCCCGAATGGGTTCTTCGCCGATTTTTAATTTTGTGTACTTTTATGTAATTTTGTGTGTGTGTGTGTGTGTGTGTGTGTGTGTATTCAAACATAATTCAGTTGCTACTTAAATTCCTGCACCAACAATACTTTCGCGATTATGGACATCTATAGAGCCTGCATGGCTCATTGTTTCTTTCATAGGATTTCCAGCGACCTGTTGAGTCTATGCCACGTCGAGAAGCTGTACTATGCTGGGTATAAGGATGTTCGGCCTGATATTAGGAGCTGTCCCATGACTTTTTTCACCTCAGCGTATATGGATGCCGTCTGCTGATTCGGACGTGGCTGAAAGAGCGGACAGAACTCGTGATCTTGCAGCCGTATTTAGATGACGAAAGAAAAAATTCCAATACCAGATGCAGTTGAGCATTTAAATAAATCCAGTGGCGGTAAGAAAAAAATTTGTCCCGGACTAGGACTCGAACCTTGGCTTTCCGTTTATCGTGAGCGATGGTATTAAATAGGGACGTTGATGAAATTGACAAAAAATGTCAAATTTCGATTTATTTTCTTTATTTGTTAGTACAACTCATGGACAATACGTTCCCAAAGTTTCAATGATGATATACATCCGAAGAGCCTAAAAATTAATTAAAAATGTGACGCGGTCTCCCTGCCACGCCCTCGTTTTGAAGTAGCACTTACGTGAACAACGATTCTGTGTATTACTTTCAACCAAACATGTGCGGGATACATCTAGAAGGGCGTGATAGATACTCTCTGCTTTTATAGATCATCTTTGGAAGATGCTGCAGTTCTCAAAAAGTGTATTCATGGCAAAACCCAAAATCCAAATGAGTCTCTAAATTCTCTCATATGGAAACGATGCCCTAAAAAAACATTTGCGTCAGCTACATGTCAGAATTGCAAGTTATGATGCAGTCACTCTATTTAATGATGACAAGGTCGGGAGGATGAAGTTAATAGAAAGAATGGGCTTCTTGATAGGAAATTTCACTCAAGACATCCTGAGAAAAATAGATTTACAGTGCGCCTCTGCAGCTGAAAAGTCAGTTGAAGACTTGGTAAAGGAAAGAAGACAGACAAAAAGAGACCATAAGAAGCCTTGAAGGGAAAGACGACCCAGAGTACAAATGTGGTACCTCCTGAAGAAATGACATAAGGGAAATAGTTATGGTTCAAATGGCTCTGAGCACTATGGGACTTGACATCTATGGTCATCAGTCCCCTAGAACTTAGAACTGCTTAAACCTAACTAACCTAAGGACATCACACAACACCCAGTCATCACGAGGCAGAGAAAATCCCTGACCCCGCCGGGAATCGAACCCGGGAACCCGGGCGCGGGAAGGGAGAACGCTACCGCATGACCACGAGCTGCGGACCCCCGAGGCAGGATTCGAACCAGCGTCCGTAGCGGTCGCTCGGCTCCAGACTGTAGCGCCTATAACCGCACGGCCACTCCGGCCGGCGAAATAGTTATGTTGAACTTCAAATTGCGTTTCCTACAAAGTTCGTTTTTTTAAAGTTTATGTACCTTTTGCTCAGATTCTATGAATGTTAGAATTATGAAATTTTGTACACATAGTTTTGTAAACCCAATAAACGTTGTCTCAAGAGAAAATTTTGAAATTCTGATGGTAAGCTGAAATATGGGGCAAAGTGCTTGGAATTTTGTGTGAATTTAAAATTGTACTTGTGGAATTATAATTAAAAATTATGAAAATCCTCCTATTTGACTATTCCAAAAACCTCATGGGAGAAGCTTACAAGATATAAACCGATGAAACAGAGAATTTTTTGTAGAAATCTCTTGAATACTTTCTGAGAAAAAGGAACATACATTATTTTCTGAAAATAGAACTTCAAATTTCATTCAAAAAAATGGTGAATATATATAAACAAAGGATTTTACATGTAAATGTGTTACTTTCATGTAAAGTGTGGTACACAATTTCATTGGCGTATCTCCAAAACTGTGGATTTGGTACGTTTTTGAAATGGTGTGTGTTTTTCATCAACGTCCCCCCTTAACAATTTTGACTATTCAAACTCACTTCCCATCCATCCTGATTTCCCGTGTGTTGCACCTACATGCGCTGTGTCCCATGTCCATTACTGCCATTGCTCACACATCCACGCTGATTACCTCAACGGGTCGGACGAAGAGTGCACCTCCAATGAATGATTACTGACTGCCGTCAAGGTTCATATACGCTGGAGTTCCGTGTACCAGTTCGACACAAATTTTCACTTATCACATTGGATTTATTTCAGTCCCCCGCTGAAACTGATGTCGGAACATCTCTTCCATCATGTATGACGGTGATTCCAAAAGAAATGCACACTATTTTTGTAAAAATATAGTTTTCATTCTGCATGTGTGAAAGTTTTACAGCGTGTAGATACATCCTTCCCGCTTGTTTCGAAACTTAGTTCAACTTGTTCCCGTGAGTGGCGCCGTCACATCACGCCTTCAAGATGGCTGCTGCACTTGACGTTCGTCAGAAGCAACGTGCTGTCATAGAATTCCTGTGTTGTGAAAACGAGACTGTGTGAAACATCCACAAGACGTTGAAAAAGGTGTATGGGGATGCTGCTGTCGATCGCAGTAGAGTTAGCCGGTGGGCAAGCAGGTTACGTGATAAAAGCGGGCACGGTAATATTGAGGATTGTCCTCGCAGCGGCAAGCCTCGTACTGCACACCCTCCAGACAATGTGCAGAGAGTTAACGAATTGGTGACCGCTGACAGACGCATCACAGTGAACGAATTGTCAGGCTACGCTGGGATAGGGGAAGGAAGTGTTTGCAGAATACTGAAAGTGTTGGCTTTGTGCCAGGTGGGTTCCCAGGATGTTGAACAGTACGAAAAATGGTGAATATGAATTTCTTGGAAGAATTGTGACAGGTCGTGAAACATGGCTCCATGATTTTTCACCAGAGACGAAGAGGCAATCAATGGAGTGGCATCATGCAAATTCCCCTAAAGAAAAAAATTTAAAACCACACCTTCTGCTGGAAAAGTTATAGCTATGGTGTTTTTCGATTCCGAAGGACTCTTACTTGTGCACATCATGCCAAGTGGAACCACCATAAATTCTGATGCATATGTGACGATTTTGAAGAAACTTCAAGCTCGACTGAGTCGTGTTCGACCACATCGGCAAAAGCAGGATGTTTTGCTGTTGCACGGCAATGCACGGCCACATGTCAGTGAAAAAAACCATGGAAGCGATAACAAAACTCGGATGGGCAACACTGAAACGCCCGCCTTACAGTCCTGACCTGGCTCCATGTGACTATCATCTCTTTGGGAAACTGAAAGACTCTCTTCGTGGAAAAGGGTTTGAAGATGATGACTCCCTTGTGCACGCTGCCAAACAGTTGCTCCAAGAGGTTGGTCCAGAACTTTACCGTTCGGGTATACAGGCGATGGTTCCAAGATGGCGTAAGGCAGTTGAGAGGGATGGAAATTATGTGGAGAAATGAAAATATTGTTCCTAAAGGATGTATCCACACACTGGAAAACTTTCAAACAGGTAGAATAAAATATGGATTAAAAAAATTGTGTGCATTTCTTTTGGAGTGACCCTCGTACGTGTCCGAAGGAACATACATGGAAATTTTGTCGACAACCCGCCAGCTCGCACGATTCCTGCAACACGCCGTGCCGTGTTCTAGCACGCAGCGCACATTCACTTTCACGTCCACACAATGACAAGTGGGGCGATCGCTTTCGCGTATGACACACGTACAAAAGCGATCACGACCCGCTAAACGGCTGCTCCCCGCCTGCGTCGGCCGCGCTGGAAATTGGCATTTATCGGCGCGTTCTGCGTGTGGCCGGCGCGCCCCAGCCGGGCTTTGCCATATTTTACGCAGTCATACCGCCAGCTGCCCACTGAAACATTAAATTCGCCCAATTAAACGCTATCTGTTGCCAGCTGCTTAATTGGCCACTTACTGTTTTCAGTTACAAACGCCCGACCTCCAATACGGAAGAGAATTTATACATGTGTTTTTTTAGTCGCTCATTCTGGTCTACATGCTATGGGGAACGCCCGTCTGGCCGGTAGAAGATTTCATCGGTGAAACTAATCAGTTAATGTGATCTCTAGAGATACACAATACCCTCTCCCGTACGCTGCTGGTGCTGTTCTCGAGTCATGACATGCCATTAGCGATAAACTCGAAGATATATGCATTAAATTTTTCAGTCATTGATGAGACCACAGCGAACGCAGTCGTTTGGCAAATTAGAAAAAAAAAATTGCTTCAGGCTGCAATTAAGTGGTCTACATTTTACGAAGCCATGATCAAATTGGAAGTTCTAGCCTAGGATTCGTTTCATCAGGTGTACGACGCTACCACTTATGATCCCTCCCATTTCTAATTTCTGTGTCTACCAAGGAATTACATGAACAAAGAAGCTCTCTGGACAAAAAACTACACTACTGGCCATTAAAATTGCTACACCAAGAAGAAACGCAGATGATAAACGGGTATTCACAGGACAAATATATTACACTAGACCTGACGTGTGACTACATTTTCACGCAGTTTGGGTGCATAGATCCTGAGATATCAGAACCCAAAACAACCAACTCTGGCCGTAATAACGCCCTTGATAGACCTGGGCATTGAGTCAAACAGAGCTTGGATGGCGTGTACAGGTACAGCTGCCCATTAAGCTTCAACACGATACCACAGTTCATCAAGAGTAGTGACTAGCGTATAATGATGAGCCAGTTGCTCGGTCGCCACTGACCAGAGGTTTTCATTTGGTGAGAGATCAGGAGAATGTACTGAACAGGACAGAAATGGAACATTTTCTGTATCCAGAAAGGCTCGTACAGGACCCGCAACATGCGGTCGTCCATTGTCCTGCTGAAATGTAGGGTTTTGCAGGCATCCAATTAAGGGTAGAGCCTCGGATCGTAACACATCTGTTCGAAGTGCCGTCAATGCGAACAAGAGGTGACTTATAGGTGTAACCAATGGCACCCCATACCATCACGCCGGGTGATATACCAGTATGGCGATGACGAATACACGCTTCCAATGTGCGTTCACCGTGATGTCGTCAAACACGGATGTGACCATCATGATGCTGTAAACAGAACCTGGATTCGTCCGACAAAATGACGTTTTACCATTCGTTCACCCAGGTTCGTCGATGAGTACAACATCGCAGGCGCTCCCTGTCCGTGATGCAGAGTCAAGGGTAACCAAAGCCTGCTCTCCGAGCTGATAGTCCATGCTGCTGCAAACGTCGTCGAACAGTTCGTGCAGATGGTTGTTGTCTTGCAAACGTCCCCATCTGTTTACTCAGGGATCGAGACGTGGCTGCACGATCCGTTGCAGCCATGCGGATAAGATGCCTGTCATCTCGGCTGCTAGTGATACGTGGCCGTTGGGATCCAGCACGGCGATCCGTATTACCCTCCTGAACCCACCGATTCCATATTCTGATAACAATCATTGGATCTCGACTAACACGAGCAGCAATGTCGCGATACGATAAACTGCAATCGCGATAGGCTACAATCTGACCTTTATCAAAGTCGGAAACGTGATGGTACGCATTTCTCCTCCTTACACGAGGCATCATAACAACGTTCCACAAGGCAACGCCGGTCAACTGCTGGTTGCGTATGAGAAATCGGTTGGAAACTTTCCTCATGTCAGCACGTTGTAGGTGTCGCCACCGGCGCCAACCTTGTGTGAATGCTGCGAAAAGCTAATCATGTGCATATCGCCTCATCTTCTTCCTCTCGGTTAAGTTTTGCGTCTGTAGCACGTCATCTTCGTGGTGTAGCAATTTTAATGGCCAGTAGTGTATTCCCTCCAGTGGGCACACACAAATGAATCGCTAAGCCTTTACAGAAGGCGAAGCGACGGAGTCACGTCGTGCAGTAGGGCATGCTCACTACCACTGTATGAGCACATGCAAAGTGGCGATCACTGAGACATTTATGTTTCGAACTGAAGCTGCACGAAAATATAGGTAAATGTAACTTCGGATGGTGCGGCAGAAAGGGACAATCGTTTTCGGCAGTGCGCATGGCCATACTGTGGGTGAAGTTCCTGGATTTGATGGTGTGCGCTGTCCAATGTGTTCAAGCGATGGTGAAACACCTGTGGCCAGGAAACACGAAATAATAGTTAAGATCGGAAAAGGATCACGATTGACAGGGAGCGGGGAGGACTTTTGCGACTTATGATTCAAAATCCCTTCCAAAACCGACATGAACTGCAGCAGGCAGTGAATGAAGGACCATCCCAACCTGTTACCGAGAGAATTGCGACTGCAACTCCACGCAATGAACATTTGGAGTCTGACCCCGCTAGAGACAATTGTACACACTGGCACATAAAGGCGACCACAGCTGTGTTCAGTGCCAAGAAAAATATGTTACTGGTTTGCTAAACTCTCCCAGACCCTATTACATACCTATAAGCCTTCAGCATTGCTGTCTCGTCCGAAGAAGACACAGCCAGGGCAAAAGCAACACAAAGATGCGAGCTGGTGCCAGTGCCGTATAGACTCGCCCCTGGCAGGAGTTCCAGCAGCATCACGGGCGGCCCTGAGGATGAAAACATCGACTTCGCCTCGACCAATTGCCGACCGGGTACAGTCCACCATAGACCGGACGACAATGGACAGAAGCCTACTTGGAAGGCACAACAGCAGCTCTCGCCCACTTGGTTATACACTAAAGAACCAAAGACACTGGTACATCTTCCTAATACGCTGTAGGTCCCCCGTGAGCATGCTAAAGTGCAGCAACACGATGTGGTATAGACCAGACTGATGTCTGAAGTAGTGCTGGAGGGAACTGACACCATGAAGCCTGCAAGGCTGTTCATACGAGGGGAAGGAGATCTCTTCTGAACAGAATATTGCAATGCATCCCAGATATGCTCAATAATGGTCATGTCTGGAGAGTTTTGTGGGCAGCGGAACTGTTAAAACTTAGTAGAGTGTTCCTGGAGACACTCTGTAGCAATTATGGACGGGTGGGGTGTGGTGTTGTCCGTCGGAATGCACGATGGACATGAATGGATGCAGGTGGTCAGACAGGATGCTTACGGACGTCGTATCTAGACGTATCGGGGGTCCCATATCACTCCAGCTGCACTCATTCACACCATTATAGAGCCTCCAACAGCTTGAACACTCCTTTGGTTACTTGCAGGGTAAATGGATTGATGAGTCTGTCTCCATACTCTTACACGTCCATCCTCTCGATACAATCTGAAACGAGACTCGTCCGACCAGGTGGCTGGTTTCCAGTCATCAACAGTTCAATGTCGGTGCTGTCGGGACTAGGCGAGGCGTATAGCTTTGTCTCTTGCAGTCATCAAGGGTACACGAGTGGGCCTTCAGCTTCGAAGGAGCATATCGATGATGTTTCGTTAAATGGATCGCACGCTGACACTTGCTGATGGACCACCACTGAGATCTGCAGCAATTTGCGGGAAGGTGGCGCTTCTGTCACCTTGAACGATTCTCTTCATTCTTCGGTGGTCCTGATCTTGAAGCATCTTATCTGGCCACATCTGTGTCGGAGATTGGATGTTTTATTGGATGTTTTACTGGATTGCCGGCCGGGGAGGCTACAGTTTGGAACCGCGTGACCGCTACGGTCGCCGGTTCGAATCCTGCCTCGGGCATGGATGTCTGATGTTCTTAGGTTAGTTAGGTTTAAGTAGTTCTAAGTTCTAGGGGACTGATGACCACAGAAGTTGAGTCCCATAGTGCTCAGAGCCATTTGAATTTTACCGGATTCCCGTACATACGTGAATTGGTCGTAAGGGAAAATCCCCATCTGGTAGCCACCTCGGAAATGCTGTGTCCCATCGCTCGTGCGCCGACTACAACAGCAGATTCACACCCACTTAAATCTTGATAACCTGCCATTGTAGCAGCGGTAGCCGATCTAACAACTGTTCCAAATTCCTGTTGTCTTTACATAGACGTTGCCGACTGCAGCGCCGTATTCTGCCTGTTTACACATCTCTGTGTTTGAATACGCATTGCTATACCAGTTTCTTCGGCGCTTCAACGTACATCGGGGCTGAATTAGACAGGCAATGTCGTTTAGTGAACTCTTACTATCGAACAGACAGTTGTTTTAAATTGCATTTGCTATACACAGTGAAGTTTACCTACGATTATTTGCACTCAGCCATTGGGGAAAACTTTTTGTGTTATATCACGTGTAATGTTGCGGGATTACGACGGCACTGGCCATTACTCACTGTAGAGTGAATGGTCAACTCGAATCCCCACGTGCTATGGGACTAAAATATACATATTTGCTATACTTAACACTCAGCTTCAATGAGCGGCCCAGAGATATGGCTGGCATCAATGTTTGGCTACGTTTTTCGTCATAGGGTGCCAGCTCACACCTGTCGTAAACTCAGTTTTCAAGCTAAAATTGAATATAAAAAACAATGCAGGCTGGTACTGCAATGAAATCTAAAAATTTTGAGTCACTCACGTTGATGTATAATTTGAACAAGTAGTTTATTAGTATTTTTGAAGTAATGTCTTAATATATTTACTAAACAAAATGAAGTCTGAGGGTTCAAAAAAGTGGTTCAAATGGCTCTGCGCACTATGGGACTCAACTTAAGAGTTCATCAGCCCCTACAACTTAGAACTACTTAAACCTAATTAACCTAAGGACATCACACAGATCCATGCCCTAGGCAGGATTCGAACCTGCGACCGTAGCGGTCGCGCGGTTCCAAACTGTAGCGCCTAGAACCGTTCGGTCATCCCGGCCATCTGTAGTCTGAGGGGGCATCACTATAAAATTCATATGTTGCGATCACGGCACTCGACAGTCTGTTCAGAGTAAAAAAAACATATGTTGCTTTCCTAATCCACTATATTGCGTTCAACTTGATCGTTTTCGAACGGCGCTACACACGTACTTGTCCCCGAACGCGGCTGCCAGCCCGCTACTACCCCCAGATGGGCGAAACGTCCAGCTCGTAGCTTCGCTCAAACTCAGCGGCTCTAAAAGATGGCCGCCCTATGCACCCTCTAAACGACTGCCTCACTCAAAACAACGTTAGAAAAAAAAATTACGAAAATTCTAAAACTAAAAACAAAAGCACATATGATATATTGAAAAATATTGAAATTTTGCGGCCAATAACAATTTAAAGTGCAATTTTTTTATCTGCCACTGTATTTCCACATTTTTCTGCGTCGTGATGACTGGGTGTTGTGTGTTGTCCTTAGGTTAGTTAGGTTTAAGCAGTTCTAAGTTCTAGGGGACTGTTGACCATAGATATTAAGTCCCATAGTGCTCAGAGCCGTTTGTATTTCGACAAACAATGTTCTTGTGGCGTGATTTTGCTTTTCCCAGATTTTTGTTACTAAACATAAATAAACAAATAAAAATACATACTTAATTACACATCTACCTCTTTAAACTTTAGAATGCTTCCACTATTTTCGTGTTTCTAAATTTAATTATTGCCAAAAACACATTTCCCCTTAGTCGTATCCCATATTCCGACCTCTCATTCAAAAATGGTACAGAATCTGCTAAATCGTCTAAGATTGCCCAATGCAGCTGTACTATCCGCATTCGCAGACACTTTGTTTATATTAAACAGCCAAAGCCTTACTCAGATATATTTCTTTCATAAAATTATGATTTTTAAGACGAGACTAACTTTTAAACTATTACATATTATCGTGGCGTGTCGATAATTCAGCTTTATTTGAAAAATATGTAAAAATCAGCCAACCGGTTGACCATGTTTCGTCGCCTCTAAGGGTGACTACATCAGAAGGTAAGGTAATTACCTAAAATGAATGTCGGATTAAATTCTTATATAATAAAAGTTACATTAATGTAAACGAGTGTAAAACAAATAGTACTTACATGAAGAACATATCGTCAAAGATGTACAGTGATTTAAGAGCTGAGTTGCTGAAGTCATACATTAAAATATAAAACAATATTCTTCAAAAGGTCAAACATTAAAACATAAGTACACCGGTGTGGTGTGAGGACACTGACGACTGTGTGGCAACTACACTCCTGGAAATGGAAAAAAGAACACATTGACACCGGTGTGTCAGACCCACCATACTTGCTCCGGACACTGCGAGAGGGCTGTACAAGCAATGATCACACGCACGGCACAGCGGACACACCAGGAACCGCGGTATTGGCCGTCGAATGGCGCTAGCTGCGCAGCATTTGTGCACCGCCGCCGTCAGTGTCAGCCAGTTTGCCGTGGCATACGGAGCTCCATCGCAGTCTTTAACACTGGTAGCATGCCGCGACAGCGTGGACGTGAACCGTATGTGCAGTTGACGGACTTTGAGCGAGGGCGTATAGTGGGCATGCGGGAGGCCGGGTGGACGTACCGCCGAATTGCTCAACACGTGGGGCGTGAGGTCTCCACAGTACATCGATGTTGTCGCCAGTGGTCGGCGGAAGGTGCACGTGCCCGTCGACCTGGGACCGGACCGCAGCGACGCACGGATGCACGCCAAGACCGTAGGATCCTACGCAGTGCCGTAGGGGACCGCACCGCCACTTCCCAGCAAATTAGGGACACTGTTGCTCCTGGGGTATCGGCGAGGACCATTCGCAACCGTCTCCATGAAGCTGGGCTACGGTCCCGCACACCGTTAGGCCGTCTTCCGCTCACGCCCCAACATCGTGCAGCCCGCCTCCAGTGGTGTCGCGACAGGCGTGAATGGAGGGACGAATGGAGACGTGTCGTCTTCAGCGATGAGAGTCGCTTCTGCCTTGGTGCCAATGATGGTCGTATGCGTGTTTGGCGCCGTGCAGGTGAGCGCCACAATCAGGACTGCGTACGACCGAGGCACACAGGGCCAACACCCGGCATCATGGTGTGGGGAGCGATCTCCTACACTGGCCGTACACCACTGGTGATCGTCGAGGGGACACTGAATAGTGCACGGTACATCCAAACCGTCATCGAACCCATCGTTCTACCATTCCTAAACCGCCAAGGAAATTGCCGTTCCAACAGGACAATGCACGTCCGCATGTATCCCGTGCCACCCAACGTGCTCTAGAAGGTGTAAGTCAACTACCCTGGCCAGCAAGATCTCCGGATCTGTCCCCCATTGAGCATGTTTGGGACTGGATGAAGCGTCGTCTCACGCGGTCTGCACGTCCAGCACGAACGCTGGTCCAACTGAGGCGCCAGGTGGAAATGGCATGGCAAGCCGTTCCACAGGACTACATCCAGCATCTCTACGATCGTCTCCATGGGAGAATAGCAGCCTGCATTGCTGCGAAAGGTGGATATACACTGTACTAGTGCCGACATTGTGCATGCTCTGTTGCCTGTGTGTATGTGCCTGTGGTTCTGTGAGTGTGATCATGTGATGTATCTGACCCCAGGAATGTGTCAATAAAGTTTCCCCTTCCTGGGACAATGAATTCACGGTGTTATTTCAATTTCCAGGAGTGTAGTCACGCTGTCAAGTAAACGTAACGTAAGGCGCGCCACAAGCGGGCCACTAGTAATGTGAGCAAAACAATTTTGTATATTACATATTTTCTGAAGTAAATCATACGTATAGCCAATATTGCTTTTATCAAAAAATAATTTTACAAATTATTGAGTAACATTTATACATGAACTTCAAACTGGATAATATAGTACGAAGTTCGCTACGTTTTACGTAGCACAGGTAGAACCAGAGTTAAATACGACTGTAATTACATACGTAATTTCTTCCTTGAAGGAATACGGATCCTGTACACCTCCCGCAAACTCGATACTCCTCATCCACTTGTCTAACCAACCCTCTCCCACCCCCGCCCGCTGCCGCGCCTGTATTCCCACGTCCCACCCGGTCTCCATGTCTCCACCCTCCTTACCCTCTCCCAAGGTGGCTTCCGCGTGCTCCCCCTCCCTGATGGTGTCCTCCTCCCCTCTATCTACCACTCCTATCAACTTTGATCCTCCCCCCCCCACTTCCTGTGTCCTTTTCTTTAGGCACCCCCCCTCCATTCTCTTCCCTTCTCTTTCCTTTTCCCCTCGTCCCCTCCCTCCACCCCTCTTCCCCCGGTCTTCCCCTCCCCCTTCCTCCTTCCCCCTCTCTCCTCTGCCCATGGCATCTCTGCCCTCCCCTCTCCCACTCCCCTTCCTCCTGCTCCTCTCTTGGCAGGTCCCCGGACTCGCACACGCTCAGTGAACATTCGCGCGCCGGAGATCATCGCCATCAGTGTTTCGTGTGTGTGCCTTCGTTTGTGTGTTAGTGTTGTTCGCCGTCACGCCACCACCGTTCACGTGCCGTCGCCATCATCCTTGTTATGTGCATAGTGTCACCTAGCGTTCGTGATGTTTCTCGTCCAGCGTGAACGGCTCCATGTTTTTTCGATTTTTAGTGTCTACATTATTTGCCCACCGTTTTGACTTTCTTCTCTGTGCCACCTTTATGTACTACTTGTTGTCAAACTCAAGGCTGAAGAGCGGCGTGTTGTGCTGCTGACAGCCCGCCTTGGTATAAGGTGTTTAAAATGACAATAAAGAAAAAAAACCATACGTAATGAAGAACATCTGTTCATTATATGACAAAAAATTTGAAAGGAAAGCTTGCATAACTAGAGCACAGAGGTCATCTGGTATTGAGTGTAACTTAACAGAGGTAAAATAATGTTTCTGAAAAGGGGGAGAGAACCTGGATAATAAGTATCATAAAACTGAGAGCACTGGTTTAGAAGCATTAAAGAAATTTCTATTTTTCAACTGTACTTGTTCATCCAACACGTCATCTTTATTTGGTGTGTGCCTGAAAATTTCAAGTTCTTCCAAATCATCAAGTTTTATCCCTTTCTCTTCTATATGCAGAATTGTCATTTCGTTTAATTCTTTTGGGTTATGCCCTGTTATGAAAAGATGTTCTGCAAAAGTTGAATTGTGCACATTAGTGCCTTTTTTGCCTAAAAGATGTTCTTTGTATCTTACGTTAAAAGCTCTGCCTGCCTGTCCAATATAAAATGCTGGACATATATTACAGGAAATTAAATACCCCTGAGCTATGTAAAGGTTCGTTTGAAGATTTTAGCTTTACATATTTTTCTGTCCACGAGTGCGAACTCGCATATCCGTGTCACTCTTAGTTTCGTTTTTATCAATTTTTCTCTGGAACATAAATTCCTCCAAGCGCACAAACACGGCCATACACGCCCTAGCCTAGATACCGCTCGGGTTTTTCCAAGGTCGCGTAAAAGCTACCCGCTCGCCTCGGCCCCGTAGCAACCGCCGCTCTAATCTCACCCCACAGCTTGTACGCTCACAAAGCATAGGTCATTAGCGCTAATAATAAGTAGTTAAGTCAATTGCTGAGAGTTCGTTTTTTTTTTTTTTTATGAAAGAATTTGGGACCTGAAAATGGCTCTAAGCACTATGGGACTTAACATCTCAGGCCATCAGTCCCCTTGAAGTTAGAACTACTTAAACCTAACTAACCTAAGGACATCACACACATCCATGCCCGAAGTAGGGGTCGAACCTGCGACCGTAGCAGCAGCGCGGTTCCGGACTAAGGCGCCTAGAATCGCTCGGCCACAGCGGCCGGAACATGGGACCTGAAGATGGCAAAATGAATTGCCAAAAATAGTTGATTTCAGAATAATATGAAATATCTTAATGTGTACGGCTGTTGGTGAAGTTTATTGACATTGAAAAATGATTTGCCACTGTCCTTACTCTGATAGGAAGGAAGACTCTGATGTTCAGAGGGAACTAGTTTCAGTTTTAGGTGACAGCAGAACAACAGTAGCAAAATTATTGACATTCTTTGTGGCTTCTGGAATCCCATCCAGTTTAATCATAGTTTGGTTTTAAAGTGTTTTTGGGTGTTTGGATCTTCCTATAATTTCAGTTATCATCCACCAGTGTTCATGCAATCCACTGTTTTGCGCTACCATAACAACCACTGCTTCACAGCGTCAGCCGTGACACAACAGCCTGTAGGGTGACGTGAAGTGTGGTATTTACCTGGAAGGCCGCTTGTCGTCCTCTGTCAGCTTCCCTATTCCATGTGTCCAGCGACCCAACAGAAGACCAGCTTTTTCTCCAACACGTACAGGAGGTGGAAAGTGACGTGGACCATCTGGACTACTCCGCTTGCTGGGAACATTTGTTGAACAGCTGCCGAGTACTAAGAGAGTCATTGGAGATAAGAAACTTCACTCCACCAAAGAGTCTCATATATTGCAGTGTCTGCTTGACTGGCCACGGGTCTGCATGGTCCAACAAGAAGTGCTTTGGCAGTCGGGTGTCAGTGACACGATGAACAAAGATAACAGAACACTCGACACAGTCCACTGGCTTTGAACCATATGCTCGCAACACTCAGAAAAGAGATTAAAAATTCATTTTTAAAACAGTAGATGGAGTGGTGGGCCTGTTCTGTTCCATCATGTGAGCTTTTCAATCACCAAAGGAAATCATTTCCTCCATCCCTGTCTAACATCTGAAATGCCTGCCACGCCAGGCTGTTCGAGATAGTCCATCGCATAGACTAGTTGCTTGGCGACAGGCTAACCTCGCTGGTGATACGTCTGCGTAAGCAGAAGAAACTAACGATCAGAGTCCGAAAACAATTTATTGGACTGTTCAATTAACCAAAACAAATTCTCCAAGTATAACACCAACACAAAACAGTGATCCGTCTTCGAATCACAACAATATACGAGAATAATCAAGAATAGTATGGAAAACAACTGAAATAATTTCCTACTAGTCTCCGCCAGAGACTTCTCCGATATACCAAGCCTAATCGAGAGATCAGCGAGAAGATCGAAGCCGGGCTGCTGGGGCGGCAGCTATCCACGTCTGCTGGCGCTTGATGCTGGCACTTGATGAACTGCCGATGTGCGGCCGAGCGCCGGCCTTTATAGCGCTTCGGCGGATGAGTACCTCGGAACTATTTTTCATCACGTGGTTTGACGTGTGAAAATAGTTCCGGGATCTGAAGCGACCTCTTCCTTATGTTTATGTGGGCCGGTAGTGGCCCCTGGTGGCCGCTGGTGTCTTTGCTGTGATGTTGTTGTAGTAGTAGTTGTGGCAGATCATCAATATTGCATGTCGGTTGTGTAGTGCTCCGGTGTGCCTGCGAAGCGGGCAACCCGCGACTGCAGGCTGTCAGTTTGGTTGCCGATACTCTAGGAGCCGTGATGTCTGGTGGATAAGGCCACAGCAACTTGTATGGGCTATTCGACCGGAGTACCGACAACAGGATTTTTGGAAATGGATATCACTTTAGATATGTGTTGCACCGTGAGGAGATAGTAAGAGGTGACTCAGCAGCCTCTGCAGAGGGGCTAAGAATGGGCCTGGTTCAATAACTTCCTGTAGTCACACGAATGCATTTGTATGCGACGGCTATTCATCTGTTCACGTCCGGTCAGTCACGAAATGGAAACCACAGTGAAAATCAGATGCCAGTGTGTGGGCAGTGTCTCTAGTATGCCCGTTGATAACGTAAAGTCACTCTTTTCAGTTGTGACCGCACACTGAGCACGTAAAAATGTCTAGAAAATAGAGTCTGTCGCCAAGTGTGAATGGCTGATGAGAGGTTGAACTTTATTTCAAGCAGCACACACAACGTAACTATTATCCATTTCTTTCTACATGACAATTCTCGGTCACACCTTGCAGGTGAATGAACACGCTCCCGCCGCATTTCTCATGGGCAGTCTTTGATCACCCACCATACAGACTGAAGTTGGGTCCCTCTTTCATCTCTGTTCACGTTGGCTGCTGGCTAGGAAGGCAACATTTTGTCACAGATAAGTAGCTGCAACCTGTGTAGGCAATTGACGAAAATCTCAGGTGGCTGCCTTCTATGACGAGGTTGTTGGGAGTTTGGTACACTGGCATGACAGATGTCGAAGTTGTCGGGGCTAATAGGTAGACAAGTAGCTGGAAAGTGTAGCTAAGAGCTGCAGATGAAACATTTTTGATTTTCACTGTGGTTTCCATTTCGGGACTGATCGGACCTCAATAAACTAATATCCTTCGTACTATCATTTTAATAGTTATTAAAGATACCGTGAACATTAGTTTGATGGTTTAAAACTAGGAAATAGAACGAGAGCAGTTGACATGTGGTCCTATAGAAGGATACTGAAAATTAAGTGGACTGATAAGAGAAGGAAAGGGGAGGTTCTCCATAGAATCAACTAAGATATGTTCATACCGAGCCGGTCATTGCGGCCGAGCGGTTCTGGGCGCTTCAGTCCGGAACCGCGCTGCTGCTACGGTTGCTGGTTCGAATTCTACCTCGGGCATGGATGTGCGTGATGTCCTTAGGTTAGTTAGGTTTAAGTAGTTCTAGGGGACTGATGACCACAGCTGTTAAGTGCCATAGTGCTCAGAGCCATTTCTTTGTTCATACCGAGATCGTCTAGAAGAAGAAAGAAACAGGCTATGACATTTGTTGGTGGGTACTAACCTCCATGGTACTAGAGGGAGCTGTAGACGGAATCAACTGTAGGGGGAGGCAGAGACTGAAATACATCCAGCAAATAACTGAGGAAGTAGGGAGCAAGAGCCACTCCAAGACGAAGGGTTTGGTACATGATTAGAATTGGTCGTGGGCCGCGTCAGACAACTAGAAGACCAATGATTCAAAAAAACGTTAACTAGAAAGGCAGGGCAGCTACAGGAAATCTCGGACTGTGGGTGGATCTAGTCTGAAACATTAACGCCATCCGTCGTGGCCGAGTGGTTCTAGGCGATACAGTCGAACCGCGCCGTTGCTACGGTCGCAGGTTCGAATCCTGCCTCGGGCATGGATATGTGTGATGTCCTTAGGTTACTTAGGTTTAAGAAGTTCTAGGGGACTGATGACCTCAGATGTTAAGTCCGATAGTGCTCAGAGCCATTTGATTTTTGAAACATTAACGTGGCGATGGTTAATTTTTGTAGTAAGATTCTATGGGACCAAACTGCTGAGGTCATCGCTCCCTAGACATACACACTATTTAATCTAACTTGCTAAGGACAACACACACAGCCACATGCCCGAGGGTAGACTCGAACCTCCGATGTGGGGAGCCGCGCGAACCGTGATAAAGCGCCCGAAACCGCGCGGCTAACACGCGCGGCTACGGTGGTTAGTTCGCGCCGTTGTTGTGAAGTATGTTACAAACTCAACACACGGATTAGGTGATTGAAATGCTGTTCGTTGGAAGTAATCGTTTAACATAAAGTGATAAGTGATAATTTTATTACTCGTAAAGGAAAGAGACGCCTTTTTTTGCTGCAGGCGTTATGGTCATGTTTCACTTAGTCTCTGTATTAACCATGTATGAAACATGTCCATGGCCAGGCAAACACTTTAGATTGCGAACCAGCAAAATGTAGCGGCGTGGAGGTTAGGAACGCCGAGCAGGATGACGGGTTCAAATGGCTCTGAGCAGTATGGGACGTAACATCAGATGTCATCAGTCCACTAGAACTTAGAACTACTTAAACCTAACTAACCTAAGGGCATCACACACATCCATGCTCGAGGTAGGATTCGAACCTACGACCGTAGCAACGGCGCGGTTCCGGACTGAAGCGCCTAGAATCGCTCGACCACCGCGGCCGTATGACTGGTTCTCTGATTCAGTGATTGGTGGTCGGTCTTGTCCAACATTCCCAGTGACCCCTTCCCCTTTGGCCAAACTTCACTGTAGCTGCTCCTAACTGCAATGTCCTTGGTTTCCTGAACACTTTCCTAACTTATTTCTTGTACCACACTTTTCCAGCCGAGCGCGTTATTTCACATTTATAGGCCTCATGACGAACATCTCCACCAGTGACTAACCTCTAGACGACCCGCCTGCTGGCAGATGTTTTTCCGTTACCGCTGCTCCAGCGTTTCCCTTCTGTATTTCGCCCTTTTTAATGAGGTACTCCAAAAATAACGCGGCTGCTACCGTTCGCTGGGCTGGGAGAAAGAAGAGAAGTCATTTCTGCAGCCTACCAGTACCTGGCGGCCGAGTTCGCGTTCTCCCCGCCTCTGCAGGCGAAACAAGCGCGAGGCTGTGAGGCAGCAGGTCGTCTCGATCTGCGACGCACCAACGTTGGTCGTTCACATGCGTGTTACCGCTGCTGCGTCAATCTGGGGCGTTCTGTTTAGGCAGCGGGAGACGCGTGGTATTCGCCGAATGCCTCCAGAGGCAGCGATATGAACCGCATATGCTACTCATCGAGACACTGTGACAACAATGGTGGTTCGCCGTTGGGAAGCTCTACACCACTGATGGGTTACCGTAAATCACTGGGCCGGATCCTGCCCGCAGAAAGAATTCATGGGATAGAGAGGGAGCCACAGGTCTTACACGACACCAGCGACGCATTTTCGGATATTCCCAGACTGCTGAATTATTCAGTCTTCTGTTTTGTATAATACATTACTGACCATTATGATTGCTACACCACGAAGATGACGTGCTACAGACGCGAAACGTAACCGACAGGAAGAAGATGCTGTGATATGCACATGATTAGCTTTTCAGAGCATTCACACAAGATTGGCGCCGGTGGCGACACCTACAACGTGCTGACACAAGGAAAGTTTCCAACCGATTTCTCATACACAAACAGCAGTTGACCGGCGTTGCCTGGTAAAACGTTGTTGTGATGCCTCGTGTAAAGAGGAGAAATGCGTACCATCACGTTTCCGACTTTGATAAAAGTCGGATTGTAGTCTATCGTGATTGCGGTTTATCGTATCGCGACATTGCTGCTCCCGTTGGTCTAGATCCAACGACTGTTAGCAGAATATGGAATCGGTGGGTTTAGGAGGGTAATACGAAACGCCGTGCTGTATCCCAACGGCTTCGTATCACTAGCAGTCGAGAATGACAGGCATCTTATCCGCATGGATGTAACGGATCGTGCAGCCACGTGTAGATCCCTGAGTTAACAGGTGGGGACGTTTGCAAGACAACAACCATCTGCACGAACAGTTCGACGTCGTTTGCAGCAGCATGGACTATGAGCTCGGAGACCGTGGCTGCGGTTACACTTGACGCCGCATAACAGACAGGCGCGCTTGCCATGGTGTACTCAAGGACGAACCTGGGTGCACGAATGGTAAAACGTCATTTTATCGGATGAATCCAGGTTCTGTTTACAGCATAATGATCGCCGCTTCCGTGTTTGGCGACATCGCGGTGAACGCACATTGGAAGCGTGTATTCGCCATCGCCATACTGGCGTTTATCACCCGGCGTAATGGTATGGGGTGCCATTGATTACACGTCGCGGTCACCTCTTGTTCGCATTGACGGCATTTTGAACAGTGGACGTTACGTTTCAGATGTGTTACGAACCGTGTCACTGCCCTTCATTCGATCCCTGCGAAAACCTACATTTCAGCAGGATAATGCACGACAGTATGTTGCAGGTCCTATAGGGTCGTTTCTGGATACAGAAAATGTTCGTCGCTGCCCTGTCCAGCACACTCTCCAGATCTCTCACCAATTGAAAACGTCTGGTCAATGGTGGCCGAGCAACTGGCTCGTCACAATACGCCAGTCACTACTCTTGATGAACTGTGGTATCGTGTTGAAGCTGCATGAGCAGCTGTACCTGTACACGCCATCCAAGCTCTGTTTGACTCACTGCCCAGTCGTATCAAGGCCGTTATTACGGCCAGAGGTGGCTGTTCTGGGTACTGATTTCTGAGGATCTATACACCCAAATTGCGCGATAATGTAGTCACACGTCAGTTCTAGTGTAATATATTTGTCCAGTGAATACCCGTTTATCATCTGCATTTGTTCTTGCTGTAGCTATTTTAATGGCCAGTAATGTAATATACTAAAAACCGTAACAAACTGTATTTTTTGATATTAACACGCTGAACTAGAAACATTTTAATGACTTACCTGACACCGAAAACCGCAAATTTATTCGTAATTCCTGGTCGCCTATGTTGGCCTATCTCACTGCAGTATTTTGTTGTGCTATTCTCTCATGTATTAACATTAGTAAACAGTACTTGTCCATTTTGCAAGTATTAGACCACCGTAACTATTAAAACCGAAGGTAATTTATAATGAGTGAGCGTTCATTTTACACCGTGACATTTCAAATTTTTTGATATTTCATATTCAGTAGTTTACATTTATTATGCAGAGAACTGGAAAATAATATGCTTCTTCTTATTTTATTTTAGTGTATAAGCTTATTTCCCCTTTGTTACCTACATCAGTACATGTGCTGACGTTGTTGATGTACGTATGTCAACAGTGATAATATTAATTATGCTGCACGTTCCACAATAAAGAATGTTTACATTTATTTACACGTCGCGAACATTATTTCTTTACTAATAGCGTTGTATGAATGCACTCTCAGAAATGCGTGCTTTGATGTACAACTTGTTGGCGTGGCGTGGTTGAAGGGATGCCATTAACACTGGTGCGTTACACCACAAACATTAACGTTACGCGAGCTACGGTCCTGACTTTTTGCGCTAGGAGCGCTGCTGTCATGTGACGTGACAAGGCACCTCGTGAGCGTAAGTAATAATGTTTCCAAAAGTTACCCACGTCTGCACTACACAATGGAAAGTGATTCGGCATAGGGCTACTTCTGCAGTGCCGTCGCGTGGCACCAAGTCAAAGAAGACCAAGAAAGCAGAGGAAGACGACAGTGGATCGTGTCACTTAAGTGGGGAACAGAAACGTAAGCACTGTGTTATTCATAGTTGCCTCTGGGGTTTCATGAGATGACTGCACAAATAAAATACGTATAGATAATTGACATGTGTCAGTGCGTAAAGCACCTCACCAACTCAGAACTCAAACGAAACGTGCTCCCGGCGGGGCCAGGGATTATCTCTGCCTCATGATGACTGGGTGTTGTGTGATGTCCTCAAGTTAGTTAGGTTTAAGTAGTTCTAAGTTCTAGGGGACTGATGACCTCCGATGTTAAGTCCCATAGTGCTCAGAGCCATTTGAACCATTTTTTGAACCAAACGCGCTAATTATGTGCACCTTCCGTTACGACCGAAACCTCAATTCGTGCCTCCAATTCATCGAAGACGCTGACACGAATTGCTTGCAAAGCCTTGATACCAGTCCACTTTGGAAAATCTGTTCGCTGGGTAGCCCATCTGTATGCTCTTCAAGTAAACTTTGATCCGTATTACGAATCGAAACTTGGAGAGATGTGGCAGTTTTCCGTATGTCTTCTGTCTTCGTGCAGCCAACTTCTGAAAACCTAAAAGTACTCATGAAGAACCCCCAATTAATTTGTTGAAAGTATGTTTCTATGCATTGTATGCTATTTTAGTACTTAAATGTATTGTTTAATTTACTTGCTTGAGCATTTCACAGCTCTACTGGATTTTGTTGTTGCTGTAGATACGGAAGTCCAACTTTAGTCGTAGACTTGATTACAATGCTGTCTGAGAAATTTCTCTATGACTTTAGAAGAATTGTTCTATGTTAATAATAACAAATATCATTGAAATGTTGACATTTTTTATTTCAGACATGTGATTTCTTCAAAATATTTTTTAAATCTTTCGCAATTTGCTTAGTTTAAGTAAATCCACTGCGGGATGCTAGAAGGAAATCTTTCCTCAATCCCTATCAGTGTGATACAGAGTAGGGAGTACCCTATGTCACACTTTTTACTCTGACTTACCACTAGCTGAGAAATCTGGAGTTGCCAGTACCTTTTTATTTCAATCTCCTATTAGTTCATGACGACGAACAACGAAGTTCTCGTATTAAAAATTTATCTGCTGAACGGAATGAACAGTCTAATGAGTACAGAGTATGGAATGCGAGCAAATCGAAGAAAGACGAAGGGAGTGAGAAGTAGCAGAAATGACAACAGTGATAAAACATCAGGATTGATGGTCAAGAAATAGATGAAGTAAAGGACTTCTGCTATCAATGCAGTAAAATAACCAAATACGGACTGAGCAAGGAGGGCATCAAAAGCAGACTAGAAATGGCGAAAAGGGCATTCCTGGCCAAGAGAAGTCTACGAATATCAAATATCGGCCTTAATTTGAGGAAGAAATTTGTGAAAATGTATGTCTGGAGAACAGCATTGTATGGTGGTGACACATGGACTGTGGGAAAACCGGAACAGAAGAGAATCGAAGCAATTGAGATGTGGTGCTACAGATGAATGTTGAAAATTAGGTGGACTGATAAGGTATGGAATGAGGAGGTTCTGAGTAGAATCGGAGAGGAAAGGAATATGTGGGAAACACTCATAAGGAGAAGGGACAGGATGATAGGACATCTGTTAAGACATCAGGGAAGAAGTTCATTGGTACTGGAAGGAGATGTAGAGGGCAAAGAGTGTAGAGGAAGACAGAGATTGGAATACATCCACCAAATAATTGAGGACATTGGTTGTAAGAGCTACTCTTGAGATGAAGAGGGTGGCATAGCAGGGGAATTGTTCGCAATCCGCATCAAACCAATCAGAAGACTGATCAGTCAAAAAAAAAAAAAAAAGATTAGTCCATCTCCTCTTCCTTATTCTTCTTCTCCTCCTCTCTCTCTCTCTCTCTCTCTCTCTCTCTCTCTCTCTCTCTCCTGCGTCCCCTTTCTCTCTGTTGATCTTCGCTTTCCCCTTTCTCTCTGCCCATCTTCTCCTTTGGCCTCTTTCTCTATTCATCATCTACTTCACTCCCCCCCCCCCCCGCCCCACTCTCTTTCTCTCTCTCTGTCCATAAGCTCCTCCTCCTCTTTCAGTGTCCATCTCCTCTTTATCACTTCTCTGTCAATCAGCTCTTTATCATCCCCATGAAAATGACATATTGATGGTTTTTAACCCTGGTACATCTTTCTAGACAGTTGCCTGTGAAGTGAGTTTGCTCGCAATAGATCATGTGGATTAGAAGAAGATCTTGAACACATGTGCATGTGACAGTGCATGTGACATACATTTCATACATATATGTCTGATCTATTCTGTTTAACAGCACACGCCTGCAGTAAGAATGTTACATATATCTCTGGTATTCAGCCGTGAGGCTTGATGCTCGATCCCGAAACACATTGATAAATAACTGGTTCGGAGCAGTACTGATTACCAAGACCCGGATAATAAAATGCACGGCACAAATAAAGCGACATTTTGCACATCACACTTTAGAAAGTATTCCAAGTCAGTCAAAGGTCGATTTCGAACATTTTTACGTCACCCCTTTTCATTCACATTCCCCCTTCGTGTTAGTGGAGAATCTTATTCCCACAATACCTTCAAACAAGTAACAAGTCATCCACCTACCAAACTCCACTGCAATTGCTCCATGTGTTTCTGACTTACGCTTCAGTGTACCACAGCAGAGCACTGCACAGTAAAAGCAGACAGAAACCAAATTATTAGTGTCCCTGTATGCGAAATGGAGCGTTCTTCCGATAATGTCCATTTCCCCCTCCACAAACGCTGCTCACTTTTCATTTAACTAAGAGTCTATGGTTTCATTAGGCCAGAATACGATCACAAGCATCACGTGTGTGGCAAAAATGCTGAGTGGAAAACATTTACCAAAAGCGTTTCTCTATGACAGCTACAGCATGGTACAAAGTGAAAGCTTAAAGTAAGAGCAGCCGCTTATGCCTGTGGCGGAATAGTAATACGCGCTTGCCCAAGTAGATGTGTTGTGGGCTGAAGGTAAAGGTCGATGCCACGCTTAAAAGAGATGCGAACTACTGCCCGATGTGACAAGCGTGCCCCAAATGTACAGAGAAATGTTTTTGTTTTTATTTCTCAAAAATATCAAAGCTAAAATGTATCTAAAATCACATAAAACATGGAATGTAACGAGCTAAATCCACTGAGGCGACAAAAGTCATGGAATAGCGAGATCCATATATACAGATAAAGGTAGTATGGTGTACACAAGGTATAAAACGGCAGCGCATTAGCGGAGTTGTCATATGTATTCAGGTGATTCATGTGAAAGAGACTTTGAACGCGGAATGGTAGTTGGAGCTAGGCACAGGGGACATTCCATTACGGGAATCGTTAGAGAATTTAATATTCCAAGAGTGCGGAGAATACCGAGTTTCAGGCATTACTGCTCAGCACGGACAAAGCAGTGGCCGACGGCCTTCACTTAACGACCCAGGCGGCGACGATGGCGAAGATTGCGTGAGAGAACCGCAGAAATCAATGCGGGACGTACGACCAACGTATCCGTTGGAAATGGAAATGCCGTCGGGCTAGGTCCTCCCGTCTGGTAGACCGTTCGCCTGGTGCAAGTCTTACGAGTGGACGCCACTTCGGCGACTTGCGTGCTGATGGGGAGGAAAGGATGATGACAACACCCAGTCTCTGAGACAACCTCCGACCCATCCGGGAATCGATCCGGGGCCGTTAGGTGCAACATTCCGTCGCGCTGACCACTCAGTTACCAGGGGCGGACAACACATCCGTTAGGACAGCACGACGAAATTTGGCGATATTAGACTATGGCAGCAGACGTCCGACGCGAGCGCCTTTGCTAAGAACAGGACATAGCCTGCATCGCATCTCCAGGGCGCGTGCCCGTATCGATTGGACCCTAGACGACTGAAAAACCCTGGCTTGGTTTGAGGAGTCCTAATTTCAGTTCTTAAGAAATGTTGGTAGGTTTCGAGTGTGGCACAGACCCAACGGAGCCATGGAGTAAAGTTGTCAACAAAGCACTGTCCAAGATGGTGATGGCTCCACAATGGTTTGGGCTGCACTTATATGGCACGCAATGGTTGGTTGGTTTGAGGATTAAAGGGACCAAACTGCAGAGGTCATCGGTCCCTTGTTTCATAAACACACACAGCACAGTGAAACCATCCACCAGTCAGGCGAAGCACTAAAATTATAATTCCGGGGGAAGAAAAGCCCCATGGTCAATGGTAAGACAACACGGAAAACGGAGCACAGCAACAAAAACAACATAGAGAACAAAGGCAGAAGGAATTAAAACTGCACAGCAGAGGACTGTGGCTGGCTGATCACGAAAATAATAGGATGAGCCAGCCACTGTGCAACACGTTAAAACCTCCAGCCTAAAAGATTAGGGTGGAGTCGAATTACAACACAAAACAAAGTAAAAGATACAGCACAAAAGAGGGTGAGGCAATAAAATTAGAGGGACCTATAAAAGCCACTTGCTCGAAGAAAACCTAAAACACGATCTGCCATAGAGACATCGTCAGCTAAAAGACACGATAAATCACCCAGGAGGTTAAAAGTTCGCCTGAGGGTGGTTAAAAGAGGACATTCCAACAATATATGGGCCACCGTCATGGTTCCACCACAGCGACAATGAGGGGGGTCCTCTCGACGCAGCAGATGACCATGCGTCAGCCAAGAGTGACCAATGCGGAGCCTACAGAGAACAACAGAATCCCTGCGAGAGGCCCGCATGGAGGAACCCCACACGGTCGTGGTCTCCTTTACACGCCGCAACTTGTTGGGTACAGACAGAGTGCGCCATTCGTCTGCCCACATCCCAAAGACCCGACGGCGTAACACCGATCGGAGATCAGTTGCCGGGAGGCCGATCTCCTACGGCAGTTTGCTTGTGGCTTCTTTAGCTAACTTGTCGGCGTGTTCGTTGCCCGCTATCCCAACGTGTCCCGGGGTCCATATGAACACCACTGAACGACCACGCTGTGCAAGAGCATGAACGGACTCCTGGATGGCAACAATAATGGGATGGCGTGGGTAGCAATGGTCAAGAGCCTGTAGACTACTGAGAGAGTCGCTGCAAATGACAAAAGACTCGCCAGTGCTGGTACGAATCCGCTCAAGGGCACAAAAAATGGCTGTTAGCTCTGCGGTGTAAACACTACAGCCGTCCGGCAAGGAGCGCTAGTCTACATAGTCCGCATGAGCGTAAGCATACCCCACACGGCCATCAGCCATCAAGCCATCGGTATAGATAACCTCCGAGTCGCGGGATGCATCGAGGAGAGCAAGAAATTGGCGGCGCAAGACTGCAGGAGGAACGGAATCCTTTTGCCATTGTGAGAGGTCCAGCCGAAGCTGCGGCCCACGAATACACCAAGGTGGTGTATGTGGGTGGACCTGAAAAGCAGATGGAATAGGCAAAGACTCGAGGGCACTAAGGAGTGACCGAACACGGATCCCAATGGTATGGCCTGATCGAGGCCGCCGGTGTGGGGTATGGACTGCCGCATTAGCGAAAAGGAGACGGTAGTTAGGGTGACGGGGAGAACAACGGACGTGGGCAGCATAGTTGGCTAACAATTGTTGACGCCGAATACGAAGCGGAGGAACCCCAGCCTCAGCAAGGAGGCTATTAACAGGGCTGGTGCGGAATGCTCCTGTCGCCTGTCGAACCCCACAGTGGTGAACGGGGTCCAGCAGTTGCAACGCCGAGAGCGACGCTGAGCCATACGCTACACTCCCATAATCAAGTCGGGACAGCATGCAATAGATCTGGTTATGTTCGGCTACCTGGAGGCCATTCGGAAGCCTTTCATGGACTTCGTGTTCCAAGAAGTTGATGAAATATTTATAGATGACAGTGCGTAATGTCACCGGGCCACAATTGTTCGCTATTGGTTTGAAGAACGTTCTGGACAGCCCGAGTGAAAAATTTCGTCACAAAATCTCCCAACATGAGTCCCATCGAACATTTACGGGACACAATCGAAAGGTCAGATCGTGCACAACATCGTGCACCAGCAACAGTTTCGCAATTGTGGACGGCTATAGAGGCAGAATGACTCATTATTTCTGCAGGGGACTCCCAACGACTTGCTGAGTGTCAGCCACGTCGAGCTGCTGGAATATGCCGGGTAAAAAGGTGTCCGATACAATAATAGAAGATATACCGTGACATTTGTCACCCGAGTACAACACAGCATAATGAATTAAACAATCCACATCGTGAATAAGAAGCAAAATTTGAGCTGCAATGCTAAGTCTTTGCACTTCGATGTTATCGAACGTAAAGTTGTCCCTTGATGGTACTTGTTAAGGAAACCGGTAGTCATTTGACAAAAAAGAAGTGCGACTACAGAACAAAGCAAATTTACTCTCGGGTGACCGAACGTTTGAGAGTCAGTAGAGCACTAATTCATTATTTTTCTCAGAGCCTTTGCAACGCTAATACTTGTGAGGAATATAGGCAGACGAAGTGCAACTCATCGTCTTACACTATTGCCAGGAAGGTATAATAACAAACGTTATCGAAAATTCTGAAAAACTTTGATATTTCTCTAATTTTAGTCTAAAATGTGATGCAGTATTTTCCAAAACAAATGTAATGTCAGCTAACATTCCAAAAATAATGGAGGACATATGTTTCTTTTTAATTCAACTGTGGATGTAGACGAACACACTAACATCCCTGGGATGAAAAAAAAACTGTTGTAACATTTTCCAATTCTGTAGATGTATCCACATTTTATTGTGAAAATAGAATTGTGTTCTTAGGAAAGAAATAAAATACTCTAAGAGGGGTGAAATTGTTTTTCCTGAACAACGAAAAATGTCTACAGTAATATAATTGCACCTTGTTCGAAGTTTTCGAAACTTTCAGCAAGAAAATCGTTTAGGAAACTGTAGCATTAATTATGGCAACATGAGAGACATCATTACTGTACCCTGTCATCTATGAACAACATTTGCATGCGAAATACTGTGGACGCGGCAGTGCACGAATGTTTCGTGCCGCCGCCAAGACTCGTGTTCTGGAGCCCCGTCATAATGCGACCGAGATTATTCCCTCCAGACCGAAAGGATTATATTTGCAGCCCTCACAAACAGTTCATCGCTACGTCCGTCAGCAAAACACAGATAGAAAAGAGCCCGTAGGTAGATTCGTGCCACAATTCCCCAAGGAATCGTGCCAAATATACACTCCTGGAAATGGAAAAAAGAACACATTGACACCGGTGTGTCAGACCCACCATACTTGCTCCGGACACTGCGAGAGGGCTGTACAAGCAATGATCACACGCACGGCACAGCGGACACACCAGGAACCGCGGTGTTGGCCGTCGAATGGCGCTAGCTGCGTAGCATTTGTGCACCGCCGCTGTCAGTGTCAGCCAGTTTGCCGTGGCATACGGAGCTCCATCGCAGTCTTTAACACTGATAGCATGCCGCGACAGCGTGGACGTGAACCGTATGTGCAGTTGACGGACTTTGAGCGAGGGCGTATAGTGGGCATGCGGGAGGCCGGGTGGACGTACCGCCGAATTGCTCAACACGTGGGGCGTGAGGTCTCCACAGTACATCGATGTTGTCGCCAGTGGTCGGCGGAAGGTGCACGTGCCCGTCGACCTGGGACCGGACCGCAGCGACGCACGGATGCACGCCAAGACCGTAGGATCCTACGCAGTGCCGTAGGGGACCGCACCGCCACTTCCCAGCAAATTAGGGACACTGTTGCTCCTGGGGTATCGGCGAGGACCATTCGCAACCGTCTCCATGAAGCTGGGCTACGGTCCCGCACACCGTTAGGCCGTCTTCCGCTCACGCCCCAACATCGTGCAGCCCGCCTCCAGTGGTGTCGCGACAGGCGTGAATGGAGGGACGAATGGAGACGTGTCGTCTTCAGCGATGAGAGTCGCTTCTGCCTTGGTGCCAATGATGGTCGTATGCGTGTTTGGCGCCGTGCAGGTGAGCGCCACAATCAGGACTGCATACGACCGAGGCACACAGGGCCAACACCCGGCATCATGGTGTGGGGAGCGATCTCCTACACTGGCCGTACACCACTGGTGATCGTCGAGGGGACACTGAATAGTGTACGGTACATCCAAACCGTCATCGAACCCATCGTTCTACCATTCCTAGACCGGCAAGGGAACTTGCTGTTCCAACAGGACAATGCACATCCGCATGTTTCCCGTGCCACCCAACGTGCTCTAGAAGGTGTAAGTCAACTACCGTGGCCAGCAAGATCTCCGGATCTGTCCCCCATTGAGCATGTTTGGGACTGGATGAAGCGTCGTCTCACGCGGTCTGCACGTCCAGCACGAACGCTGGTCCAACTGAGGCGCCAGGTGGAAATGGCATGGCAAGCCGTTCCACAGGACTACATCCAGCATCTCTACGATCGTCTCCATGGGAGAATAGCAGCCTGCATTGCTGCGAAAGGTGGGTATACACTGTACTAATGCCGACATTGTGCATGCTCTGTTGCCTGTGTCTATGTGGCTGTGGTTCTGTCAGTGTGATCATGTGATGTATCTGACCCCAGGAATGTGTCAATAAAGTTTCCCCTTCCTGGGACAATGAATTCACGGTGTTCTTATTTCAATTTCCAGGAGTGTATTTCTGCATATGTTTTGCCAAACCCAGGTTTGTTCGGATAATACACTGTTCCTTTCGAACACGGAAAATATAGCTCTCGAGGTGTCAATATCCTTTCATTCCGTAAGAAGTATCGGCCCACGGTCACATTTTCTTGAGGCAAAACCAATGTCACTTAAGAGGAGCGGAGATCTAGTTTATGAGCCCTCATACTCAATTTTGTATTGCAGTAAGGAAGCTTAGCTCACAACTACATACAAAGCAGATTGGGTTCACAGAATAAAGTGTAACCAAACACAGGGAAATAGTGAACTGCGACGACAGAGCAGCCAGTAACTGGTAATGAATCTAAGGCAATATATATATATAACCTTTTGGCTCCTAGCACGTATCAGTCGGTTTAGCATCTACCGAGTTTAGTATATGTTGCACTCATATCGATTATCTTCCTTAAGTAGCACTACTTGAAAAGTGTCAAGTAAGTGACGGTAAATTCCTTTAAGAACATGAAAATAAAAGAAGAAAATGATTAAAAGCAACAAAGTCCCAGTGACTTGTCATTTACATGTTCCTGGAGAAAATCTTTTCAATAGGTTATACACAAACAAAGGAACCAGCCCTGACACAGAGAAAAACTTTACAAGATAAGTATTATCTAAGTGCAAATGTAAATCATTTACTCATACTGTATAATCTGAACGTTCATTACCATCAATTCCTTCCACAAATTGAGAGCATTGTTTGAAACCAGTAGACTTCCCTTGGTCAGGAATGTCCTATTTTCCAGTTATAGTCTGCTTTTTATGTTCTCCTTGCTCTGTCCGCATGGGTTATTTTGATACTTAGGTAGCAGAATTCCTTAACTTAGTCTGCCTCGTGATCTCCACTTCTGATGTTAACATTCACGCTTTTCTCATTTTATCTACTTCTCATTACTTCCGTTGCTCTTCGATTTATTGTCACTCCGCATTCTGTACTCCTTAGACTGTTCCTTCCGTCCAACACATCCTGTAATTCTTCTTCACTTCCACTCAGGATAGCCATGTCATCATCGAATCCTATCGTTGATATCCTTTCACCTTGAATTAATTGAACTCGGTCCAGATGCAGAGAGCAGTGCAAGTGAAAGAGTTAGCGTCTGCTTTTGTATTATATATAATGGTCTGTTGCTTTCTACATCTTCATCTACATCTACATACATACTCCGTAATCCACCATATGGTGCGTGGCGGAGGGTACCTCGTACCACAACTAGCATCTTCTCTCCCTGTTCCACTCCCATACAGAACGAGGGAAATATGACTGCCTTTATGCCTCTGTACGAGACCAAACCTCTCTTATCTTATCTTTGTGGTCTTTCCGCGAAATATAAGTGGGCGGCAGTAAAACTGTACTGCAGTCAGCCTCAAATGCAGGTTCTCTAAATGTCCTCAGTAGCGATTCACGAAAAGAACGCCTCCTTTCGTCCAGAGACTCCCATCCGAGTTCCTGAAGCATTTCCGTAACACTCGCGTGATGATCAAACCTACTAGTAACAAATCTAGAAGCCCGCCTCTGAATTGCTTCTATGTCCTCCCTCAATCCGACCTGATAGGGATCCCAAACGCTCGAGCAGTACTCAAGAATAGATCGTATTAGTGTTTTATAAGCGGTCTCCTTTACAGATGAACCACATCTTCCCAAAATTCTACCAATGAACCGAAGACGACTATCCGCCTTCCCCACAACTGCCATTACATGCTTGTCCCACTTCGTATCGCTCTGGAATATTACGCGCAAATATTTAACCGACGTGACTGTGTCAAGCACTACACTACTAATGGAGTATTCAAACATTACAGGATTCTTTTTCCTATTCATCTGCATTAATTTACATTTATCTATATTTAGAGTTAGCTGCCGTTCTTTACACCACTCACAAACCCTGTCCCAGTCATCTTGTATCCTCCTACAGTCACCCAACGACGACACATTCCCGTACACCACAGGATCATCAGACGCACATTGCTATCCACCCTGTCCAAAAGATCATTTATGTAGATAGAAACCAACAGCGGACCTACCACACTTCCCTGGGGCACTCCAGATGATACCCTCACCTCCGATGAACACTCACCATCGAGGACAACGTACTGGGTTCTATTACTTAAGAGGTCTTCGAGCCACTCACATACTTGGGAACCAATCCTATATGCTCGTATCTTTGTTAGGAGTCTGCAGTGGCGCACCGAGTCGAACGCTTTCCGGAAGTCGAGGAATATGGCATCCGTCTGATACCCTTCATCCATGGTTCGCAAGATATCGTGTGAAAAAACGGCGAGTTGCGATTCGCAGGAGCGATGCTTTGGAAGCATGTGGGCGAGTGGTTCTCTGATAGATATCAGTGGAGGCAAAGAGGATGTACGCAGCCAGTGCGTTACCAAGCTGTCCACAATTTTTAGAAAACAGTCGTACATGAATGTAAATGTTCGGCCCTACTGAGGCAGACAATAAACGGGAAGCAGCGAGGAGCCAGGGCTGTGGTCGAGACGGCCTAAGACGACCCATTACAGCTTGCTGCACTGTTGCCAGCTTTCATCCACGAAGCCCAAACAGCAGCAGACGAAAACACTAGCCTTTTATAAAGCTGTGACGTCAATGAAGCTAACCAGACCTTAGGTAATAAATGTAACTCAATCATATGTCCGGAGTGCGGGACTTCGGCTGGCCGATTTCCAATTATAAAGTATCAACAGCCTTTAATTTGGTTTTATTCGTTAGGAAACCAGTTTTGGCATTACATTACGTTATCTTAAAGCCCTCATTCATCGAATAACCGTCGTGTTAGAAACCAATGCAGCACTGTCAACTGCTATCATGAAGAACTATTTTTCCACTGGAAAGTGCGCCCCTTGGATAGCTGTCAGCAACAAGTGTTTCCGCATCACTGGACACACTTTAGATACCCTCCACTGCTAGTATTGCCACCTACCGCCTGTGCGTGTTTACTACACGTTGACGTCGAACATAGGCACTGGTCACATTTACGTAAATGGACCTTGTACGTCGAAGTGAATGTACGAAACGTCTTTTTTCGTTTTTAACATTTGCGCCGTTATTTCATCAGTCGCTGATTTCTTTTCAAACGTCTACCTAACATATTCCTTCTGTCCTGCTGTTCTCGGTTTACCTTCTCCAAAGCAGTAAATGGCTCTGAGCACTATGGGACTTAACATCTGAGGTCATAAGTCCTCTAGACTTACAACTACTTAAACCTAACTAACCTAAAAACATCACACACATCCATGCCCGAGGCAGGATTCGAACCTACGACCGTAGCAGTTGCGCAGTTCCGGACTGAGCGCCTAGAACCGCTCGCCCACAGCAGCCGGCCCCCAAAGCAGTAAATCCACTGCATTTATCTACCACAGACTTCCACGGCAATTTTCTATTGTTTAATTCTTCACCTGATTCCATGCATCTGACGTTTTCTGTAAGTGACATATATTATTTTTTTTTTTTTAATAAAGAACAAACCGCCATCAGTAACAAGTTGCGTTTATTTACTTCACTATGCATTTCGAGCCCTGGAGTTTAGTTGTTTGCCTGTAGATATTACATTTGTGTTACCACATGGAATATTGTAGATATAAGTTTAATAGGGTTAATAATGTGAAACTAACTTACAGTTTAACGTTGTACGATGTCTGCTCCTGTTGTGCAGCTGGTATACACAATACAGATCTTTAATTTTGCAATATATACTGGGATATATACACTGTCACACTTTTTGCACATTTTAGTAGCATAACGTAAACATGCCAAAGACTCTCGTTCATACAGATGTTCTACTTCTAAATATTATCGATTTTCTTGTTTCACAGAAGATAATATGATATAGTATTATTAGTACACAGGTATTATTAAAATAATTATTTGGCACCATGTTGCAGGTTGTCAGTTGTTTGTACTATTATAGATTTGATTGTTCAGGAAAAAATAAACTTTTGAAGGTGTAGAGAAAATTGTGGCTGTTAAACTCTGATTGTTCATTCAACAAGTTTTCGGAATATTTTCCTTTGTGCAGCATTATTTCCAACTGTTCTAGTAGATTAAGTTCTTTTACTGTTGGGTTCTGTGTGAACTACAACACTAAGAAACTTAATCTACTAGAACAGTTAGAAATAATGCTACACAAAGGAAAATATTCCGAAAACTTGTTAAATGAACAAACAGAGTTTAACAGCCACAATTTTTTCTACACTTTCAAAAGTTTTATTTTTTCATGGACAATCAAATATATAATAGTAAAAACTACTGAAAACCTACAACACGGTGCCAAATAATTATTTTAATAATACCTGTGTACTAACAACGTTATATCATATTATCTTCTGTGAAACAAGAAAATCGATAATATTTAGAAGTAGAAGATCTGTATGAACGAGACTCTTTGGCATGTTTACGTTTTCCTACTACGGAATGTGTATACTCTGTAACAGCATGTCAGAGAAGGAACAATAGGGATACCATACACAGAACTTTCATGACACAAAATCCGTACGGGTGAGTGTTTATATATTAGGGTATGACGGAGGGAGAGGGAGAGAAATTTTTTTACTCAGTGATTTACGTCATATCCCTTAAAACCTTTTACTGTATGTAGACACATAAATGCACTCTCAGGAATTATGTATTTGTGTTGTAAAGTGGAAAATGTGAATCAGAAAATACGAATGGTAAGATAAAGAAAGGATTTACATATTATTCATGGAGCAAACAATTTGTCCGAAGCACTTCCTTGTCTAAACATCTGGTACTATTGATTTCATGACATTTCCATTGCCAAAGCGGTTCGATGAAATTTTGTCCTGAATTATGGATGGGGCATTCTTCGTTTCTTACAGTATCTCTCCTTTTGTTTAGTTTTCCTGTTTTGTTTACTGTTCAAAAACAGGTTTATAGCGAGCGATTTCTGCGACAGGCGGAAGGCGTGTATTACCGAGGGCTGAAGCTCGTACAAAGCGACACGTTACACAGGCAACGTTCTGAAGTACTGGAACTCGAGGAAAGGCCCACAGTGCACGAAGGTTACATAAAGTGAACCATATCTAGCCTAAAAACGTGTCCTTCCTTCAGACTGACTGTATAACGTCAAAGGACACACCACATCACGTTTTGCGAAAATTAGAACGAAGCACACTTTTCTTAGCCCGTGTTCCACAAAACATTTACTGTTTTTCGACCTTTGTTCGAAGTTATTAAAGTCATTTCGTACACCTTTATTGTCAAAAACAGCCAAATATCTGTCGTCTATCATGATGAACATAACACTTTCAACATCACGTTTAAGTTCACTGACTGAAAATCAGTGTTGTTGGGGCGGCTTTTCGCGGATGATGCTGTAATATACAGAGAAGTTGCAGCATTAGAAAATTGTAGCGAAATGCAGGAAGATCTGCAGCGGATACGCACTTGGTGCAGGGAGTGGCAACTGACCCTTAACATAGACAAATGTAATGTATTGCGAATACATAGAAAGAAGGATCCTTTATTGTATGATTATATGATAGCAGAACAAACACTGGTAGCAGTTACTTCTGTAAAATATCTGGGAGTATGCGTGCGGAACGATTTGAAGTGAAATGATCATATAAAATTAATTGTTGGTAAGGCGGGTACCAGGTTGAGATTCATTGGGAGAGTCCTTAGAAAATGTAGTCCATGAACAAAGGAGGTGGCTTACAAAACACTCGTTCGACCTATACTTGAGTATTGCGCATCAGTGTGGGATCCGTACCAGATTGGGTTGACGGAGGAGATAGAGAAGTCCAAAGAAGAGCGGCGCGTTTCGTCACAGGGTTATTTGGTAAGCGTGATAGCGTTACGGAGATGTTTAACAAACTCAAGTGGCAGACTCTGCAAGAGAGGCGCTCTGCATCGCGGTGTAGCTTGCTCGCCAGGTTTCGAGAGGTTGCGTTTCTGGATGAGGTATCGTATATATATTGCTTCCCCCTACTTATACCTCCCGAGTAGATCACGAATGTAAAATTAGAGAGATTAGAGCGCGCACGGATTCTTTCAGACAGTCGTTCTTCCCGCGAACAATACGCGACTGGAACAGGAAAGGGAGGTAATGACAGTGGCACGTAGAGTGCCCTCCGCCACACACCGTTGGGTGGCTTGCGGGGTATGAATGTAGATGTAGATGTAGATGATTGTTGGGGACATGAATTTATCTGATACCGTAATGTATAACAGATACTATCAAATCATCTTTGTTGTCACGATGATGCATAACATGAAAAGTATCTCACAAATTTCACCAACAAAATTTCAGAAGTATTTGGCGTACTACGTCACTCATTTCTTTGTGAAACATACTGGGGCACATACATTCCACTAACTACTCGTGATTTACAAACCAACGGAGTTCCTTGGAAATGTTGTAATGTTTCATAACCATCTCTACCGTGTCTCACAAAACATATTTATTCACTTCAGAGATTTTTGTAATTGAGAATATTGTGACTTGGTATGGTACTCGTGAGACAGTTTCCGACATCACAGCTCACAGTCTTCTACATATCCTGCACACGAGCTGCAGTATTTTTCTCCGTTCCAAAAGCTTCCACTTAGATGGTGCCACTAGGCAGATTACGGGAGATAGGTGCCCCAACGTTCAAAACTGCATGTTACCTTACTGTTATAACATTGCTACCAAGTGGGCGTACAAGTAGGAACCAACAACTGTGAAATTAGAGTGTAGAACATGGGCCGCAGGCTACAGCGATGGTATGATTAATACAGAATTCCGTTGAAATACACAGCTGAGGCAATTGAAATTAAAATACTTGACTACAGAAAAGGAAGGCAGTTAATGGCAAGATACGAGGGGTTTAAATTATCATTTCGAAGTTGTCAATCTACGTACATGAAACTTGGTGCTAGCTGTTCTTTACATATCTACCCTTCAATGTGCCACACAGTACGCACAGGCCGGTGATCAGGATGACGTCCAAACCATAGAAGTTGAACTGCATGTGGCAGTTCTCTGGCTTACGCAATACCTATGATACCAATTTGCAACACTTTGGCAACAGGAATAAATATTTCGCGAGACCAGAAAGAAATTCCTCATTCATCTCTTTCTTCCCACTACACAATTGTTGAATCTCCCAATACAGGTAATATGCACTACTGGCCATTAAAATTGCTACACCAATAAGAAATGCACATAATAAACCGGTATTCATTGAGCAAATATATTGTACTAGCACTGACATCTGATTACATTTTCTCGCAATTTGGGTGCATATATCATGAGAAATCAGTATCCAGAACAGCCACCTCTGTCCGTAATACGCCTGGGCATTGAGTCAAACAGAACTTGGATTGCGTGTACAGGTACAGCTGCCCATGAAGCTTCAACGCGATACTACAGTTCATCAAGAGTAGTGACTGGCGTATTGTGACGAGCCAGTTCCTCGGCCACCATTGATCAGACATTTTCAATTGGTGAGAGATCTGCAGAATGTGCTGGCCAGGGCAGCAGTCGAACATTATCTGTATCCAGAAAGGATCGTACAGGACCTGCAACATACTGTCGTGCATTATCCTGCTGAAATGTGGGGTTTCGCACGGGTCGAACGAAGGGTAGGGCAACGGGTCGTAATACATCTGAAATGTAACGTCCACTGTTCACAGTGGCGTCAATGAGAACAAGAGGTGACCGAGACGTGTAACCAATGGAATGGCACCCCATAGCATCACGCCGGGTGAGACGCCAGTATGACGATGACGAATACACGCTTCCAATGTGCTTTCACCGCGATGTCGCCAAACACGGATACGACCATCATGATGCTGTAAACAGAACATGGATTCATCCGAAAATATTACGTTTTGCCATTCGTGCACCCAGGTTCGCCGTAGAGTACACTATCGCAGGCGCTCCTGCAGCGTCAAGGATAACCACAGCCATGGTCTCCGAGCTGATACTCCATGCTACTGCAAACGTCATCGAACTGTTCGTGCAAATGGTTGTTTTCTTGCAAACGTCCCCATCTGTTGACTCAGGGATCGAGACGTGGCTGCACGATCCGTTACAGCCATGAGGATAAGATGACTGTGATATCGACTGCTAAAGCACGGCGTTCCGTATTACCCTCCTGAACCCACCGATTCCATAGTCTGCTAACAGTCATTGTATCTCGACCAACGCGAGCAGCAATGTCGCGTTACGATAAACCGCTATCGCGATAGGCCACAATTAGACCTTTATCAAAGTCTGAAATGTTATGATACGCGTTTCTCCACCTTGCACGAGGAATCGCAACAACGTTTCACCAGGCAACGGCAGACCGGTGTGGCCGGGCGGTTCTAGGCGGTACAGTCTGGAACCGAGCGACCGCTACGGTCGCACGTTCGAATCCTACGTCGGGCATGGATGTGTGTGATGTCCTTAGGTTAGTTAGGTTTAATTAGTTGTTAGTTCTATGCGACTGATTACGTCAGAAGTTAAGTCACATAGTGCTCAGAGCCATTTGAACCATTTTTGAACCAGGGAACGCCAGTCAACCACTGTTTGTGTATGAGAAATCGGTTGGAAACTTTCCTCATGTCAGCACTTTGTAGGTGTTTTCATCGGCGCCAACCTTGCGAGAATGCTCTGAAAAGGTAATGATACCCATATAACAGCATCTTCTTCCAGTCGGTTATATTTCGTGTCTGTAGCATGGCGTCTTAGTGGTGTAGCAATTTTAATGGCCAGTAGTATATGAGCCAATTTTAGTCGTTGGTAATAAAGGAAGTAGTTTTCGCTTGCTAACGTTACGGACGCTAGTGAAGCCTGACATTCTTTGAAGGGAGACAGCGGTCTTAATATAATTTATTGAATACAAAAATTTAATGTGCAAATGCTTTACTGTGTACATTACGATTTACAACTGCCAGCATTAGCCTTTCCACAGATCCATTAGTTTTGAAGTGTCTTGCCAGGCTGGTTGGGCTTACGAGATTTTACTTTTCATTTTCAAGCTGTGCATATTTTCTAAAGACGACTGTTTTATACGCCATGATGCATCAGCGCTTTGTTAGCCAGGGCATTGTATTTCTTAATAATCTTATGAGTGTTGATCACATAGCTTCAGTTATCAAACTACTACGTATTGTTCGATTTGTTGTTGCAGCAATGGAATGGTGACAATCCTTGTTACCGTGGCACGTATTTTTCTCATTATGCCATTTGCTGTGTAATTGAATATAATAGGTATTTGATGTATTTGTACTTATGAAATTGACCAGTTTCCTGCTTTCTTACCTGCATCTGGCCAGATTACGGTACACTGTTCATATTTTTAGAGTTGTACTGAAATCTTATGTTTTTATCATTTGACAACTGTGTAGAATTGGTCTTTTACGTATGGCATGTTGCCAGATAACTTTATAAGGTGGCACGAGGCAGGAAGAGAGAAGAGTGATGGATCGGAAGAGAGAGGAGAGATAGATAGGAAGAGAGAGAAATTAGAAGTTGAGGAGGATACAGGGTGAAACACCCCCCCCCCCCCCCCCCAACTGATCTCGCATCTCTGCCAAACATACCAAATATTTCTACTAATTTACAGTAGCGCTCTCTCTCTCTGTCTCTCTCTCTCTCTCTCTCTCTCTCTCTCTCTCTCACACACACACACACACACACACACGGATTGGAAACGCTCACAACATGCACGAAGACAAACGAACAGACATAAACACTGCAATACCGTGCAAAGTTGGAAACACGCATTACTTCAGTTCAGTTTACAAACGTGAAGTGAAGGAGGAGGAGGCGATTAGGGTTTACCATTCGTCGACAAAGGGGTTATTAGAGACGGAGAAGAAGCTCTGATTAGGAAAGGATGGGGAAGGAATTCGGCCGTGCCCTTTCAAAGGAACCATCCCCTCACTTGTATGAAGCGATTTAGGGAAATCACGGAAGAACCATATCAGGATGGCCGGACGCGGGTTTGAACCATAGTCCGTCCGAACGCGAGCAGAGTTTTCTAACCACTACGCCACCTCGTTCGGTGATGTGAAGTGTAAAAACGTCAATCGCAGTGCAAGAAATGCTGCAGAATAGTAAAAACTGCTCAGTGCATACGTGAAAGGAAGTCTTTCGACGTCAACCGCCGCTAAAAAGGAGGGAAGACGCAGTAGTTAGGAAAATATGTAATGGAACACCGTAAGTAACTTTCCCCCCCATCTTTACAAACAAAAAGCTTATTTTGAATCTGAAACACCCAAAAATGTACAAACATATGCATCCAGTTTGCAGAACAACCACGAAGATGTTTTATAAATGAAACCGAAAAGCGTCTGGTGTAATTCTCTTTAATTAAACTACAGTAAGCTCAAGACGGAAAACCAGTAATAGCTGATGCTTTCATTAACGTTACCATACAGCATGATCCGTGTTGTTTTCTTCGTCTCAGTTATGATGATAATGTCTCATACTCCGCGAAGCGTAGCAGACGAGCACCGCCTTACTAGGCAAGCTCCTAGCGAAGATGGTTTGCTATTGCCTTCCTCCGACCGTAATGGGGATGAATGATGATGATCAAGACAAAATAACATGCAGTCATCTCGAGGCAGGGAAAAATCCCTGAGCCTACCGGCAACCGAACCCGCCACCCCGTGCGGGGGAAGCGAGAACGATACCGCTAGACCACGAGCTGCGGACCTCTCAGTTATGAAGATCCGTTGTATTTTTACCGTGCAATGGTAAGATATTTGTTATGCTCTTCATTATCTGTAATTTTAGCCAACATTATAAGGAGATTACAGCTATCTGTTCTTGATGATAATTAGAAAAAAAACAGCAAAATCATTTATTAGAATGATTGGTTTCGGCAAATTTAAACGGCCATTATGAGCACTGTCAAGATACGAAAGTGCTTGTTTGTTAGGGTTGTCATCCTTTACTTACAAATACAAAGATCGTAAATACTGCAGTTTTACGTAACATGTACAACTGATCAGTATACTATAGCGTGGTCTTTGCCCATTTGGATGGAGCTGACGGAGTGGTGAACAGCCGCGTGTGGAAACAAAGGTAACAGCTACAAGTGGCTATTTCGTCACTGATTAAATAGTACATAAACATCCCATTCCGCCGGGGCGTGGACTGGCCAATCGCCGTGACGGTAGGAATCCGCCACGCTCTGGAACAGGGGGAGGGAGCGCCAACACCCGAAATTGATAATTGCGCACCGATTGTGACTTAGTAATAGTTTAACCTTAAGTAGATAGTAGATAGAAGACCCCTAACAGAACTTGCAGCGATCTTCAAAAGGCCAGCTCAGTGCCAGGGGCATGCTCACTGGGATTATCTCAGTGGGCACGGCCACACAGTAGGTTTATACAAAACAACTGGCACGCCTGTAACGCTGCAGGAAGTAGCCCCTAGATTAGTTAGCAAAGTGTAGAATTAGATCTTACCCAACAAGAAACTAACTCCTGATTTCCTGTAGCAAGTAAGTTCACTAACACTAGAGCAGAAGTAAAAATGCTGCTAATATTCAATAAAATGTAATGTAGATCTAAGACCCACTAATGTATTAGGTGGTGGGTTAAAATGTAAGAAATAATTCAATTGAATAAAGATTTAAAAAAAAAGTACATAAAAAAGCGCGCATTTGCTACACTACGTCGGCTGCAGCCAATGGGAATTTTCACTTACTTAAACAGAATTACAGATGTAAATAATATCTAAAAATAGTATGATAACAATATATACAGCGTCATTTAAGTGTAACTGTTCAAACAGTTACAAATTTATAAAAGACTATAAAATAGAAACGCCAATAGAAAAAGTTGTAATATCGCTGAACACCAGAACTTGACGCTTGTTGGTACTTCTCCTGAAGCAGTTTCCGTCAAAATATCGACAGGATGCCTACTGGCAGATTCTGCCTGCACGCAAGCTACGGTCGTTTGCGCGTACGATGAGTCCTGTCTCGTAGAGGGCACTCATCCTAGATAAACTGGCCCCACGGGAGGCCTTGTGGTCCCGGGAACGATAAGCTACAACTTTCGTACACATTTGTTGTTTCTGGAGGGGATGCTAACCAGCGCTAAGTAAGTGCAAAACGTTAGACGCATTCTGTTACCGTTCTTGCAACAGGAATGGTAGTTTAGACATAACAGCTGTTTTGTTTAACCTTTAAATCTAAAGGGGGTGAAAGGTTTAATGGTACTTGAATTACGTAACCATTACGGCACCTCACCTCAACCTCTCGAAACCAGCAATATTTTATTGTGTTTCTGTAAAATAGTGAACATATTTCTGTGACAACATTCAGATTTGATTTCATTAATGTAGAGGTACTGCCATACATCGATATGTATATGATGCAGTTATATTATTCTTATGTGTATTCTTTCTTTTGTCACTACGATCTTTGACGTAATTGTAACTCTGATTTTTGGGCGCGTAAGCGGTTATTAGAGAGCCTAGCTTTGGTCGTCATGTTAAAAAGACGCAAATTGTAGTCAGTTTATGGAATGTGAACTTTAACAGTGGGGAAGATATTTTCAAGTATGTTTTATAGTTTGAAGTGATGTTTTGGAACGAGTTACGTGATATTTCAACAAAAGTAATAAAAAAGAAGTGTAACTTAAATTCGGAGTACTGATAACTTTTTTATACCACCATTGTCCTAACTTACAAAAGTTTAATCTTCAAGGTTGGTTTATGAAACACATCTATAAAACTTTTGAATATAGCAGAATAACACCTAGGCCTCCTTGCAGCCGAGCTTGGAATCATCACTACCTAGATTTTCGATGATTGAGCCATGAGTTCACAACGAGACCAGCGTGGGAAACACGAAAAGATGAGTGCCTAGTTTATCTATGATTTCAAGAAATGACTTTATTAACTGTGCTCTGATGACACCTGCTACATAATATAACTTTGTTGTTGCCCGAAAATGCAATATTTAGCAGCGTGAGCAACAGTACAATCATAATTAATTTTTGACCTTTGTTGTGGTAGGGTTGTTAGAAAGAGCAGTCGCAATAAAGTGAACATTGCAATTCCAATGGGTTTATTAATCAACCAAAACAATCTCACTTAACATTTGACAAGCGACACTCGGGTACGATTATTTGAGAGACATTCATTACACAAATCATGAGGAAGTTAATAAATAACTTTAACTGACAATTCAAGTTAAGACACATTATCTAGGACCCTCTTAATTAACATTACGTCTAGCCCGCGATATCTCACCAAGACTGACAGAAGCCATTGAGGCTGAATTTAACCAAAAACAAACAACTCTAGTTAAGACACATTATTTAAGATCCTTTCAATTAACATTAAATGTAAAATAACATTTGATACCCAGCCTCAACTTTAATGCGAAAGCTTCAAACGTATTTATTAAACTTAACTAATATGGAGTTTTCGGGCATAGAAGGTTACAACCCTGTACAATGATAAATGTGTAATAACAGAAGCAAGGTCCAAGCTCGTAAGGCCGAAGTTTAACCACGAACGCTGCAACCAAGACGTGGCCCCGTTCGCAACCCCACGTCGAGTAGACCACCAAAATGTGAACCAAGCAAACGCTACCGTAGAGGGACACCCGAGCTCAAGCGAAGTCCACGGCCGTAAGCCAAACTTGTAATCTAAAGGGAAGGTCTGCGCTTCGGTTGCCCGCTGCCTCAGCTCACTGAAACCCTGACCACATCGGACAACAGAAGGCTGAAGACCTTTCTTAACCTTAACATTTAAGATTGATCAGTAAATCAACTTTATAAAATCAAGGCTGAACAACAACCAATTTCACCAGGAAGTGCTTTCTTTAAGTGAAACAGTAATTGACAAGCTCACGAGAACCGGCACTCACTAGAACTTACGGACACATATCTGCAAATGTTGTTGTAGTTGTTGTTGTGGTCTTCAGTCCCGAGACTGGTTTGATGCAGCTCTCCATGCTACTCTATCCTGTGCAAGCTTCATCTCCCAGTACTTACTGCAACCTACATCCTTCTGAATCTGCTTAGTGTATTCATCTCTTGGTCTCCCTCTACGATTTTTATCCTCCACGCTGCCCTCCAATAATAAATTGGTGATCCCTTGATGCCTTAGAACATGTCCTACCAACCGATCCCTTCTTCTAGTCAAGTTGTGCCAAAAACTTCTCCCCAATCCTACTCAATACCTCCTCATTAGTAATGTTATCGACGTATCTAATCTTCAGCATTCTTCTGTAGCACCACATTTCGAAAGCTTCTATTCTCTTCTTGACCAAACTAGTTATCGTCCATGTTTCACTTCCATACATGGCTACACTCCATACAAACACTTCCAGAAACGACTTCCTGACACTTAAATCTATACTTGATGTTAATTTCTCTTCTCCAGAAACGCTTTCCTTGCCGTTGCCAGTCTACATTTTATATCCTCTCTACTTCGACCATCATCAGTTATTTTTCTCCCCAAATAGCGAAACTCCTTTACTACTTTAAGTGTCTCATTGACTAATCTACTTCCCTCAGCATCACCCCAGTTAACAGCATCACCCCAGTTAACTCGACTACATTCCATTATCCTCGATTTGTTTTTGTTGATGTTCATCTTATATCCTCCTTTCAAGACACTATCCATTCCGTTCAACTTCTCTTCCACGTCCTTTGCTGTCTCTGACAGAATTACAGTGTCTTCGGCGAACCTCAAAGTTTTTATTTCTTCTCCATGGATTTTAATACCCACTCCTACATCTGCAAATACGTCAACATTATGCGGGAGCAGAGCACACGCTTAGTAGGAGGCATCAAATGAAAGCGAACACTCATAACATCACGTGTCCTGCAACGTCTTACTGTACCAAGAGCGATCACAATCACAGTAAACGAAGCGCTCTTAGTCATTAGCGTACTTAACTGCGTGTCTTGATGCTGGGGCGATTTTGCAAAGATGCCAGACCATCACTTCGCAAGACCTTAACAGCGTGTCCCCCCAAGCAAGCGGGCACATCCACAGCTCACGAGGTTGCCGGAGAAGGCACAGCGCCGGCCAACTCCCGCCGCCTCCAGTGTAACCACGTGACAACCGCCGCCCGCCCTCAGGCACGCCGTCTTTTCTTCTGTCCACCTGCCAAACGCCGACTCGCCCACCGCCTCATTCCGTTTTCACAGCGTTGTGTCCTCTCTCCCTACTCGCGGTCGGCACTCGCTTATATCTCGTGCCGGCACAAGCCCAAAGACAAAACTCTGGACTAGGAACTTCGACCATAAATATAATAGACTGGCCCTGACGTCATTTTCGTGGCTCCAACATCTCTGGGCTGAAGTCACGTGAATGTTGGCAAAACATGGTTGTTTCGTGTTGCGCTTATGGCTGTACTCAGCGTTTTGTCGGGGAAATGGCATTACATTTCACGTGTAAGTGTGTCTAAGATAGTGCAGATGCGTTTATTGAAATCTGCTGAAGTGACTTTTATATGTTTTTTACACTTGAAATAGAGTATCACGTAAATTAAAGTGTTGAAAGTGATGCCTGTAAAGTCAGACTGATATTACATTTTGGAAAGTATCTGTGATAATTCGGTTACAGAAGTAAGTATAATCGTTTCTCGTTGCTACTCATAGGTTCCGTAAGGATGAAAACCGAAGGCAGCTTTGGATACAGGCCCTGAAACGGAAAAACTTTAAGCCGTTTGCACATACGCGCCTTTGCTCGAAGCACTTCGCGGAGAAGTGTTTTGATAGGTTAGTTACTATTTACAATGTATATCTATAATTTGTATTTACAGTGTCTGTCATTTTTAAACCTAGGCTCCAAAATTATTTTCTGAAGCTGCAAAGTCTCACCTTTCATCTAAAATATCATTATTTAAAACTGATAGTTTAAACTTTTGTAAAAATAGTGGGAACTGAACCTTTGAAGTGCACTAAAACTGTTACTATAAAATGGACCTGCTCCTAAAGTAAATAATTTTGACACCTATAGTTGACATAATTCCCATAGCCCATTTTCTTTTATAAGTGACTAAAGCTCGAAACGTGGCGAATACAACGTTTAAAGTTTTGACACGAGCCCACTCTTACTGTTTAAAAGAATTTTAACGATTTTTACTATAATTGATAGTTTATAGTAATTTCGTCCCGCTGCCCACCAGAGTGGCGTTCGATGTATTTGTTAGATTTTATAAATGGTACTTTGAACAAATCCAGGTCAACTGTAGTTCTGGCATAATTTTTCACAAATAAAAAAGTAGTTTTTGTTGGAAGTTTGGCAGTCAATTGAGATATGTGGGGAAAATCCGATACAAACATAGGATGGCAGACCGCTGATTTGAAATCCCGCAACGTTTTGCCAACAGTCACGTGGTTTATGTTGGAGCCACACTAGCCCCATAGCTTCTGCACAGCAAGGCCAGTCTACTAGTATCTATGGTCGAAGACTAGGAATCGATCGTACTCATGTCAGAGATACTACTGGCGCCAGTCCCGGCACGGCTGAAGGAAGTTAATGTATTGTTCTGTTGAGTGGTACTTAAGATAGGTAAATAAATTAATGAAAGCAATGTGAAGAGAAAATAGAAAGTATATGAAACATTTGGTTTAGTTTAGAAGAGTTACACACTGGCAAACAGCGGGCAGAGCAGAAGAGGCAATGACCGTGAAGTCAGCACGTTCAGGAGAAGCCATCGCCCTCCCCACATAAGCGGACGCTGTCGATTCAGCCGTCAGGGCATCGCCCGACCGGCTCAAGTGTTTCTCAATTGTCACATGTGCTCAAAGGCCGTCGCCTACATTCCAAGAGACAATGACCGATGTTAAGAAAATTCTTTGATAAGCTTTTCAACGTGACTGAAGAGGCAATTCGTCCGCGAGACTCAGAGGGTCACAGACACGGGTTCACAGGTAGATGCCGTGTTTCTTGACTTCCGCAAGGCGTTCGATACAGTTCCCCACAGTCGTTTAATGAACAAAGTAAGAGCATATGGACTATCAGACCAATTGTGTGATTGGATTGAAGAGTTTCTAGATAACAGAACGCAGCATGTCATTCTCAATGGAGAGAAGTCGGTGTGCCGCAGGGGAGTGTCGTAGGACCGTTGCTATTCACAATATACAGAAATGACCTTGTGGATGACATCGGAAGTTCACTGAGGCTTTTTGCAGATGATGCTGTGTTGTATCGAGAGGTTGTAACTATGGAAAATTGTACTGAAATGCTGGAGGATCTGCAGAGAATTGACGCATGGTGAAGGGAATGGCAATTCAATCTCAATGTAGAAAAGTATAATGTGCTGCGAATACATAGAAACATAGATCCCTTATCATTTAGCTACAAAATAGCAGGTCAGCAACTGGAAGCAGTTAATTCCATAAATTATCTGGGAGTACGCATTAGGAGTGATTTAAAATGGAATGATCATATAAAGTTGATCGTCGGTAAAGCAGATGCCAGACAGATTCATTGGAAGAATCCTAAGGAAACGCAATCCTAAAACAAAGGAAGTAGGTTACAATAATGGTTCAAATGGCTCTGAGCACTATGGGACTTAACTTCATTGGTCATGAGTCCCCTAGAACTTAGAACTACTTAAACCTAACTAACCTAAGGACATCACACACATCCATGCCCGAGGCAGGATTCGAACCTGCAACCGTAGCAGTCCCGCGGTTCCGGACTGCGCGCCTAGAACCACTAGACCACCGGGGCCGGCGAAGTAGGTTACTGTACGCTTGTTCGCCCACTGCTTGAATACTGCTCAGCAGTGTGGGATCCGTACCAGATAGGGTTGATAGAGGAGATAGAAAGGATCCAACGGAGAGCAGCGCGCTTCGTTACAGGAACATTTAGTAATCGCGAAAGCGTTACGGAGATGAGAGATAAACTCCAATGTAAGACTCTGCAGGAGAGACGCTCAGTAGCTCGGTACGGGCTTTTGTTGAAGTTTCGAGAACATACCTTCACCGAAGACTCAAGCAATATATTGCTCCTTCCTACGTATATCTCGCGAAGAGACCATGAGGATAAAATCTGAGAGATTACAGCCCACACAGAAGCATACCGACAATCTTTCTTTCCACGAACAATACGAGACTGGAATAGAAGGGAGAACCGATAGAGGTACTGAAGGTACCCTCCGCCACTCACCGTCAGGTGGCTTGCGGAGTATGGATGTAGATGTAGAAGTCGTTTACCTCCAGTGAACTGAAGTGAATAAATACGCGAGACGCAATGGGCCCGACAGAGTAGTTTTCAATTCAGTTACGGTGCTGTAGACCGTCATGCAGGAAGAGACTACATCGTACACAGAAGCACCAAGTCCGCCGCTGTAATTGAATAGAAAGCAGCAGCCTCGCCGCCAGAAGACAGATGTTAGAAGGCATTTGAAGACTGATTTTTACGTACCCGGGTGACTCGTGAGGACGGGAAAGAGACGGCCTCACATCAGCAGTCACCTGTGAGCTGGTGATGAAGATCTGACAGCCGAAGACTGGCAAGCTGGAGTCCGTTGTTCGAGTCCGGGACACTGGCCTTCCCCCACCGCGCCGCGCCATTCCGCTGGCCAACGCACAACACAGGCGGCCTCATAGAGAAGAGAAACACTGGGACGCCACATCCGAGGTATCACCATCCGATTCACGACTTCGTTCTCAATAATTAAACGGGTCATCGCACGATGCGCGCCTCCAGTCAACTGGGCGAAACAGCGACGGGAGATACACACCGCCAGGCGTAATCAGACACTGTCGCTGCAGAAGGCTTCGCAAACGACACAGCTCTCCCAGCCAGAACAATCCAGTGAGGAAACCATTGTACAAATCTCCAATAAAAGCTATCTTATGTAAAAATGCTGTTTCACTCTACTTCATGACTGAGCCAAGGAAGTACCCACCCTGCCCACAGGTTGTTAAGAGAGAAAAAGTAATTTATTTAGTATTTTTCACCGTGACATAATGCTTTAGAATCAAATGCCCTTTGCAGTGATGGTCATCCTGACAACTGACAAGCATCAAAAGAGAAAACCCAGTTACAGTTCCAATAGGATAATCCTCACCGTCGACCTGCCCATGAAACACAGCGTGCTCTGTAAGAATTGCAGCAGCATCCCTGGCCAGCACGATCTACTGACTTATCACGAACAGAGCACGGCTGGGATACAATGAGACGAGAAGCGACACGTGTGACTCATCATCCAACAACTCCTACAAAACTACGGAACAGGTCAAGCAGTCACGGCATAATGTATCTCAGGACTGTATTCGCCATGTGTACTTTGCACAGGATGCCAGAGTATGCATATTTATTGCAATCCGTGGAGGTTGCAACAAATACTAATACGGGTGTTCCCGCGTGGGTCGATACCTGGATCTTCAGAACCGCTTATGGTATTGATATGCTAATGTTACCATTCATTGCTCCATATCCACTGTCGGAACAATAAATCTCGATTGAATTGGAAACCTCTAAAAGGGTGTATTAATCTTTCTTTCTCGGCAGTGTATTTATGTATTTTTGCCTTCTGCCATGGACCTAAATGGCGTGTTTATGTGCAATAAATAGTAATTATGATGTAGTATCTGTCTCTGTCATTGTTCTGACGGAACACAAACCATCTACGATCCCGTAATTAATGGACTATTTCGTTGGTGCTGGTTTTCCGAGCTATTTCTGAAGTGAGTCGGCGGCACAGATAAGAGATGAATTAAAAAGACTGTCCTCTCTCAGCTGAAAAAACCACAACAGCAAAAAGTTGTAGGTTATTATTAGTGAGACTCTAGATGGATAGAGTTCCGTCAAAACCGAAGGAATGAGAAGCTACAACTCCCGTGAAAACGTACGACATGAGATTCAGATAGGTATTAATGACCATTTTGTTTCTTACCATATTATTTGGCAAATATTGCAAAATTGTGATCGGACATGGCCATCCCTGAGAAGAAAAAAATAGTAGATTTCGTAATAAAATGAGTGCACTTCATTTGCGCAGACTTTTTCTTCTTCCACTCGTATGCTCGAAACCTTTATTCTGACTGCAGTGACAGTTAGCCGACGAAGATGAATTATTCTGTATGTTCTGCAATACGAGCTACATATGTAAAATCTGATGGAGACATGTGAGAGAGTGTATCTTTGTTTCAGCTTTCATTATAACTTTCTCTCTCTCTCTCTCTCTCTCTCTCGCTCTCGCTCTCTCTCTCTCTCTCTCTCTCTCTCTAGCTCTCTCTCTCTCTCTCTCTCTCTCTCTCTCTCTCTCACCCTCTCTCTCTCTCGCTCTCTCTCTCTCTCGCTCTCTCTCTCTCTCCCTCTCTCTCTCTCTCTCTCTCTCTCTCCCTCTCGCACTTTTTCTCCCATCCTCGCTCTGTCTGTGTCACTGTCACTGTCTCTCTCCCTTCCTCTCTCCTAATTTTCTTTCCTTTTCGTACCTTTTCCGTTATAGGCTGTTCAGTTCTCAGTTTATTTGCACGGTAAATATTGCACAGCCCGTAAGGGACAATGTCTTTTTATTTTTACTTTTATTTTATGTTCAGAAAGTTTAAATAGTGGTACACCCAGTGAAAAAAAAATTCGTGGCTGGTAAACGTCCTCTACGCTAGACTATAGAACTGTTATTTTGAATTTCAGTTGTTAAAATGACAGTTTGCAAGTGGAGTGTTCCGGCTTACTCAAATTGCGGAAGACTGCGAGAAGCAACTCATCGGTTTATATAGGAGGAAATCCCTCGATATTCCGCATGTGCTTCTGCGGTGCACAGGGAGGATTAGAATTTCAGAAATACTCAAAGAAATTTTGTATTTATTTGTAGCTAGCCTCAACAGAACACGTGCACTGGCATTTGAGGAACAGAAATCCCGATACCATATAGACTAACCCTCATGTCGTGTACTGTAGGCTGGAGCGCTAATTTAAATTCTAACGAGTCAAACCTCAATTACAAACGTAAATGAATTAATTCGCATGCAAATAGCTTCCTATGATTGCGGTCTCTTCCGCGAAACCGATTTTCAAGTACAGTTAAAAAAAAAAAAGAGTCCATCGAAATTATACCGCATCTGACTGTGACTGGGGAAATCTTGTATCCCCACACAGCCCTGCGCATTTAAGCTAGCTGTTTAGTTTGAGCCCTCACAGCTTGTGGCTAGCTGCCTGTGACACCCAAGGTGTACATACTGCATCTGATCAGTTACTTGCGGTAGTTCTAAACATAGCTGTCTCTCGGCAACCGTATTTAAGTTTCAGAATAGAATTCACACAGCGAACCGGTTACAAATAACTGTTTGACACAGTGACCTTGGTTTCGACACCTCTAAGGATGTCTTCATCAGAATGAAATCCAAAGAAACCATACAATTACATTGCGGGAAAGCGACACTCAAAGTTTAGAGCATATCTGCTTGATTTTACGGTTTCTTAAAACTACATTCTGATGAAGGCATCCTTAGAGCTGTCGAAACCTAGGTCAATGTACCAAACAGTTATTTGCAACCGGTTGTCTGTGTGATTCCTATCCTGAAACTCATGAAAGTCACAACCGTGTTATGTTGATGGTTGTGGAACAACTACAGAACCGAAAAATACGCTTTTCATTTTTTTACAAACTAACCAAAGTCACAGGATAGCACCAGTTCCATCGTCGCGCGATCTGTTTAATCTACAAATTATGGTTACAACTGTCTAGTGATTAGTAGCTATAATTATATCCTGAATTTCTGCTGGTCTGCAGCTTCAAAATATTGGAAATACGAGAGATGTTCTGAAAGTAAGTTTCATGTTAGGAAGAGAAGACGGTACATCAGATAACACAAACAAACGCCGTGTGAATACAACCTACTTCTACATCGACATCTACGTGATTACTCTGCTATTCACAATAAAGTGCCTAGCAGAGGGTTCAATGAACCACCTTTATGCTATCTCCCTGCCGTTCCACTCTCTAATGCCGCGCGGGATAAACGAGCACTTAAATTTTTCTGTGCGAGGCCTGATTTCCCTTATTTTATCGTGATGATCATTTCTCTCTATGTAGTTGGGTACTAACAATGTTTCGCAATCGGAGGAGAAAACTGGTGATTGAAATTTCATGAGAAAGTCCCGTCGCAACGAAAAACGCCTTTGTTTTAATGATTGTCCCCCCCAATTCACGTATTATGTCAGTGGCACTATCTCACCTACTTCGCGATAATAGAAAACGATCTGCTCTTCTTTGTGCTTTTCCGATGTCATCGGTTAGTCCAATCTGTTGCAGATTCCACACCGCACAGCAGTACTCCAGAATAGGGCCGACAAGCGTGGTGTAAGCAGTCTCTTTGGCAGACCTTCTGCACCTTCTAAGTGTTCTGCCAATGAATCACAGTCTTTGGTTGGCTCTACCCATAACATTATCTATGTGATCGTTCCTATTTAGGGTACTTAGTTGAAATTACGAAGTTCAGATTTGTGTGACTTATCGCGTAATCGAAATTTAGCGTATTTCTTTTACAACTCATGTGAATAACTTCACACTTTTCTTTAATCTGGGTCAACTTCCACTTTTCGCACCTTACAGATATCTTACCTAAATCATTTTGTAATTCGTTTTGGTCATCTGATGACTTTACAAGGCAGTGAATGACAGCATCATCTGTAAACAATCCAACACGGCTACTCAGGTTGTCTCCTATCTCGTTAATATAGATCAGGGACATCAGAGGGCCTGTAACACCTCTTTGGGGAACGACGGATATTCCCTCTATTTTACTCTGTGACTTTTCGTCTATTACAACGAACTGTGACCTTTCCCACAGGAAATCACGAATCCAGTCACACGACTGAGGCGATATTCCATAGGCACGCAGTTTGGTTAGAAGGAGCTTGTGAGGAACGGTGTCTAAAGCCTTCTGGAAATCTAAAAACATGGAATCAATTTGACATACCCTATCGACAGCACTCATTCCTTCATGAGTATAAAGAGCTAGTTGTGTTTCGCAAGAACGTTATTTCCTGAATCCATGCTGACTACGTGTCAATAAATCGTTTTCTTCGAGGTACTTGATAATGTTCGAATACAGTATATGTTCCAAAACCCTACAGCAAATCGACTTGCTGCTGTTCCAACAATGGAAGGTTCTGCAACGGAGAACGAATGGCGCGTGACCAGAGCGCCGAAAATGAGAGAGTAGCCGACCGGCGTGTCCAAGTTTATTCGAGTACACATGAGCATGGCAGGTGGGCGTGTGTTGACAACGTGGCCGCAGATTGAAGCGCGTGCTGTTATCCGGCATGAATGTGCAGGTGGGACTATTGTGTCCATCATGCATGGACGCCTACATAACGTGTAAGTTGAAGACGTCATGTCAAACAGTTGACCGCTAGTCATGCATGATGGGAGAAGGAAGCCAGAGTGTGGAGGATGAATTGAGGTGGCCCTTCACATCTATGAAAGAAAACAACGTTGCTAGAATAAAGGACACACTCTTTGCAGACAGGTGAATGACAATGTCTAATATGGCGCCCATACTGCTTATTGGCTGTGTTCAGGCCCATAAAATGCTATATCATCTATTGGGTTATAGTAAAGTTTCGGCAAAATGTGTGCCGATGGAACTCATCCCGGATCACAAGAGTGAAAAATTGCGAGTCAGCCTCCATCACTTGATTGTGGTATGTGAGAGGGGGAAATGAGTACTTGTTCAGGCGATAGGACGTGGGTGCACCACTTTACCCCAGAATTCAATGTCACCTCATTGTTATGGAAACATACCAGTTCATCAGTGAGGAAAAAACCGTAAGTTTCTGTAATACCGGAGCCAAAGTAGCCCCTGAGGGCCAGCAACCCATATTACACCACAGAGGACGAGGTTGTCTGTGCCCAAGGCGTACCAAAAGCACCATGGTAAACACTGGCTATTTACATACAAGATAATGGAAACAGACATTCCGAGCACTACTTCCTGCAGGGGAGCTCGAGCCATGGTCTGCAGGAAGTATCACTACGCCAAAACCTGACTGGCTGGAGACTGCTATATAGAGGCTAGACCCAGCCCTGATGTTAAGAATCGCCAACTGTGTTTTTTTAACTTTCTGCTGACTTTTTTTAACTGTCGCCCATGAACGCCTACATGTCCATGACCTTTTACCTCCATTTTCTCCCCTTACTCTGTTTTATGTTCCCCTTTTTTATCTCCTTATGTATGTATTATTTTATTCTTGTTTTAGTTGTCGTGTCACTCGGCTGAAGAGCGGCGGATTGTGCTGCTGACAGCCCTCCCCTGCCCATATGGGGCAGGGGAATGAAATCACAATAAAGAAAAAAAAAACCCTGAAGTTCAGTTCACGCTGGATGCCGACCTCGTGTACTGCGACCATTGAAGATCACCTCTTCGTCTCAGTATTGGACTGTTACTAGAGTGCGAGTGTGTTACCACGAACCTTTGTAGAAAATTAGACGCGAACTTTTTTTGCCTCAATTAGGAGACTTTTTTCGTTATTGTTACATTTCCTCTGTATGTTCAGTTATCAACGGTGTGAACTTACATCAATAAAAGTGGAGTTTGTGAACAATTGCGAACTGTCAGTCACAACAGTTCCACCCTCCGCAGGAAAGGTTACGGCCGCAGTGTCCTGGGATGTGAAAGGTGTGATCCACCTTGGCCTCCTCTAGCAAGAGCCCATCAATGAGGCACGCAACTGCCGTACCTTCACCAAAGAATCTGATTCGCCTTTCGGTGAAAGAGACCAGGACTCTTGAGTGAAGGGGTGGTGCTCTTGGATGACAACGCAAAAGCACAGAAACCTAGTCTCACACAGGATCAGACTCATCGCTTCAGATGGGAGGCACTGGATCACCCAGCCTACAGTCTCGATCATGCCCCGTCGGACTTTCAACTGTACCCTGCACTGAAGCCACACCCTCGGGGAGTCACTTCCAAACTAATGCTGAGGTGGAGCAGGCTGTGCGACAATTCCTTCCCTCGCAGGGAACCAAGTTTTACCAGAGCGGTTTCTGCAAACTGATTGCGTGCAACAACAAATATCTTGATTTTGGTGACTACTATGCCTATAAAAAAATTGAGCAAGGTGAGTAGTTCATGAGGCCACACTGTATTTGGTTTTGGCAATACAGCATCCGTGGGAAAAACAATGACGAAATACACCTTAGGAAAGTCCCTCGTGTATGGTGTATACCGACGTAAGATGCCAGTAAAAATTATCTTTATTTATTTATTTCCGGGCTAGCATTGAGCACATGGCCAACATCAGCGACATCTCCATTTTAGAAAACAAAATATCTTTTACAACGCCTTTACCTCTAGTGTATAGTGTTCCATATTACTTAAGGGGCTCCGGAACGCCCTATACTTGCAATGTTAAAATAACGCTTATAAATTACATCTTTCCTCACAAAGTATTTGAGGTAGGAATTTGAACTTTTTACAGATTATTTATTGGAATATGCGCTACAACGTAACACAGGGATTTTACAAAATTTTAGTTCAGTTATTAAATATGATTTTTTTTTTCAATTGTAATGAAAATTCACAACATTTTTTTTTTGAAATTTTTTATTTATATATTCAGAAATACACAATTTCTTGGAAAAAGGCTGTGTTAAATTATGCAGAAGGTACTGTGTAACATTTACTGAAAGTTTGAAACAAATATGTTTGGAAGATCCTTAGAAAACATGTAATTAATATGAAAAAATAAAAGTTTTGGGAATCGAGCGACAAAGATTGGATTAACTTTTTAGTGCATTCCAGGTCCATAGGATGGAGTATCTTCATCCTCTGCAAACTCCTCCTCCAGCTTCCTCTTGTTCCTCCTCCTGTTTACTCTTGCTTGTATTTCTATAACACTATCTACACTTTCTTTGGGGTTTTGAGTTTTTCCGTGAATACACTTTTTCAACAGTTCAGGTGCTGCTAAGTCTCTGAAAATAGGTTAGCCACAACACATACTTTATCTCACATCACTAAAATGCACGTGATGAACACGGACGTTAATAATAACACCATTTGACAGCAGTTTAACAGCGCCACAGTGAGTCACGCCCATGTAGAACACATTTCAAAAAAAAATTTAAAAATAGTTGTAGTCTTCGGAATTGAATAAATTATATATCTATTAAAATGTAATAGTCTGCAGATTCAGAAAACGCAAAAAAGTAAAAATTGAACTTTTCATGATTTTGAGCCTTTCCGGAGCCCCTTAATGCAACACTGCTTCCTCATATAATTTAACTTGCGTAATGTATAGGTTTCTTAACGTTCAGCGAAAGAAATGGCTCTGCTCACTATGGGACTTAACATCTGTGGTCGTCAGTCCCCTAGAACATAGAACTACTTAAACCTAACTAACCTAAGGACATCACACACATCCAGGCCCGAGGCAGGATTCGAACCTGCGACCGTAGCGGTCACGCGGTTCCAGACTGAAGCGTCTTTAACCGCACGGCCACACCGGCCGGCATACCGCGAAAGAACTTTTGACAATAAGAGTCATCTAATTGTATAATTACGTAGCGACTCCAGTTAGCTAGACATGTCATCACACGTCAAGATAATTGCGCAAAAAGAGTAGAGAAAGATTAATGCGCGTCTCCTGCAGACACAGTTTTGCTGCGTTAGAGAACGCAAGTGCAACATAGTGAGCGAGTGAAATGACGCAGCAGCAGTTAACTTAGTCCAAAACTGGAGTGCGGGGCAGTATGAATCTTGTGAGCAGAAAATATTTCATGCACCTTAAGATCGACAACATAATACGCATTTGTCTATCTCAAGGTGCAGGAAAGAGTTTGCAGGTCAGCTCCGATTTGCCGTTTCTGAATCCCAGAATGCATATGTCGTTAAATGACAAGAATAGGCTCGACAAAGAGATATACCAACCTACTAGTCTTAAGGAAAGTCAGAGAAGTAAGAAGATTATTAAAGGAAATCCAAAAGAGAAAATTAATGTAATTACATCACGAACGTTGTGGAACGGCGCCAGCTAGGGAGGAAAGGAAGAGGACAGAACAGAAAGATGTATTTGGAACACATTAAGAAGAGAGTGGTATCTGACAACTATGTGGACATGAAATGAGCAGCCAGTGACAGTAGTGAAGCTTTTAGAATACGTATGTACGTACATCAGGAAACGGAAACGACAGGGTGGTATATTTGAGAACAGGAAACCGAGGAATAATGCTTCTCCCATCCCTCCCTCAGTCCATTTCCATCCTCGAGCAGTGTACGGTATAAGGTTTTTCGTTGCTGCAACTGACGGAGCAAACTGCATGGGAGGGCGCACATTTTCCAGTGGTTTAGGTGGATGAGCGGCTCATTCCACTCTCATACAGCCACTGAGCCTCATCCACTCCCACATTCCTCCCACCCCCCTCTCTCTCTCTCTCCCTCTCTCTCTCTCTCTCTCTCTCTCTGTCTCTCACACACACGCACACACACACACACACACACACAGAATTCTCTTACTTTCGTGGAATGTTTGACGAGAGAGAGAGAGAGAGAGAGAGAGAGAGAGAGAGAGAGAGAGAGAGACTGATGGAGCCACGAACGGCACCTCCCGTATTAGTTCGTCTCGGCTGACGGAACACTTTGCGAGTTGCCGGCGCGGTGTGGCTGAAGTAGGGAGCAAAGAGCAGAGGAAATTCCTCGGCGCCCTCTACCTGCCTACCTGACGTTTCGGTCCCCACTCCTCGCTCCATCCTCAGCTAATTTTCCGCTTGCGGCTTTCTGTCGCGCAGATTAATGGCTACCTAGTGGGTCCTGCGACCGACCTCAGGAGACGACTTCTTACTGCCTCTCTGCGAACCAGATGAGCCCAGTTTTCGGATGTATCTGTGTTATATCCCTCCTTTATGATCCAAATGTTATGTATACATGATGTACAAAAAGTCAATTCCCAAATAGACAGTTATCATGACTGCGGCAACAAATATGTTCTCGTTCAAAAACCGAGTGATGGATATGGGTATTGAGTGAGTAGGGGAGATCGAAACAGTGTTTCATACTTCATTATATTTAAGTTTTCAGCTGTATTCGTTGCCACTAGCGTAACGCTTCGCATACACTGTTCAAAAGAATTAGGTTCAAAAATGGTTCAAATGGCTCTGAGCACTATGGGACTTAACATCGGAGGTCATCAGTCCCTTAGAACTCAGAACTACGTAAACGTAACTAACCTAAGGACATCACAAACATCCATGCTCGAGGCAGGATTCGAACCTGCGACCGTAGCGGTCGCGTGTTTCCAGACTGAAGCGCCTAGAACCGCTCAGCCATACCGGCCGTCTTAGAATTAGGTGCTCATGACTTAAGGCGACTCCTTCTATCAGCAATATTTGAAAAGTGTGTACATCACCACATTATACGCGTAGCTTCCACAAATTAAGTAGTCAACAAAATATCACCACATCCTAGAACGTTTGCATACAAAGAACTGCTACGTCCGACAAGTGTCGGAAACAGTGTGGAAACTACACTCCTGGAAATGGAAAAAAGAACACATTGACACCGGTGTGTCAGACCCACCATACTTGCTCCGACAACTGCGAGAGGGCTGTACAAGCAATGATCACACGCACGGCACAGCGGACACACCAGGAACCGCGGTGTTGGCCGTCGAATGGCGCTAGCTGCGCAGCATTTGTGCACCGCCGCCGTCAATGTCAGCCAGTTTGCCGTAGCATACGGAGCTCCATCGGAGTCTTTAACACTGGTAGCATGCCGCGACAGCGTAGACGTGAACCGTATGTGCAGTTGACGGACTTTGAGCGAGGGCGTGTAGTGGGCATGCGGGAGGCCGGGTGGACGTACCGCCGAATTGCTCAACACGTGGGGCGTGAGGTCTCCACAGTACATCGATGTTGTCGCCAGTGGTCGGCGGAAGGTACACGTGCCCGTCGACCTGGGACCGGACCGCAGCGACGCACGGATGCACGCCAAGACCGTAGGATCCTACGCAGTGCCGTAGGGGACCGCACCGCCACTTCCCAGCAAATTAGGGACACTGTTGCTCCTGGGGTATTGGCGAGGACCATTCGCAACCGTCTCCATGAAGCTGGGCTACGGTCCCGCACACCGTTAGGCCGTCTTCCGCTCACGCCCCAACATCGTGCAGCCCGCCTCCAGTGGTGTCGCGACAGGCGTGAATGGAAGGACGAATGGAGACGTGTCGTCTTCAGCGATGAGAGTCGCTTCTGCCTTGGTGCCAATGATGGTCGTATGCGTGTTTGGCACCGTGCAGGTGAGCGCCACAATCAGGACTGCATACGACCGAGGCACACCGGGCCAACACCCGGCATCATGGTGTGGGGAGCGATCTCCTACACTGGCCGTACACCACTGGTGATCGTCGAGGGGACACTGAATAGTGCACGGTACATCCAAACCGTCATCGAACCCATCGTTCTACCATTCCTAGACCGGCAAGGGAACTTGCTGTTCCAACAGGACAATGCACGTCCGCATGTATCCCGTACCACCCAACGTGCTCTAGAAGGTGTAAGTCAACTACCCTGGCCAGCAAGATCTCCGGATCTGTCCCCCATTGAGCATGTTTGGGACTGGATGAAGCGTCGTCTCACGCGGTCTGCACGTCCAGCACGAACGCTGGTCCAACTGAGGCGCCAGGTGGAAATGGCATGGCAAGCCGTTCCACAGGACTACATCCAGCATCTCTACGATCGTCTCCATGGGAGAATAGCAGCCTGCATTGCTGCGAAAGGTGGATATACACTGTACTAGTGCCGACATTGTGCATGCTCTGTTGCCTGTGTCTATGTGCCTGTGGTTCTGTCAGTGTGATCATGTGATGTATCTGACCCCAGGAATGTGTCAATAAAGTTTCCCCTTCCTGGGACAATGAATTCACGCTGTTCTTATTTCAATTTCCAGGAGTGTATAATTCTTAGCGCCATCTTCGGTTGTTTACATTGCTCTTTGAGAGCTTCAATAACGTTTATGCCCTCCGTGAGCATTTATCACTGCTTGACTGCTACTTGGCTCAACACATCGCTTCCCGTTTATTCTCCAATGAGAGCCATGAGAGTTCTTGGAGAGCCTATGGTTGAACAGGACGGCTACGAACACGTCCGTCTTACATGCCCCACATATGTACATCTACATCTACACGATTACCCTGCAATTCACATTTAAGTGCTTGGCAGAGGGTTCATCGAACCACAATCATACTATCTCTCTACCATTCCACTCCCGAACAGCGCTCGGGAAAACGAACACCTAAACCTTTCAGTTCCAGATCTGATTTCTCTTATTTTATTTTGATGATCTTTCCTACCTATGTAGGTTGGGCTGAACAAAATATTTTCGCATTCGGAAGAGAAAGTTGGTGACTGAAATTTCGTAAATAGATCTCGCCGTGACGAAAAACGTCTTTGCTTTAATGACTTCCATCCCAACTCGCGTAACATATCGGCCACACTCTATCCCCTATTACGTGATAATACAAATGAGCTGCCCTTTTTTGCACCATTTCGATGTCCTCCGTCAATCCCGCCTGGTAAGGAACCCTCACCGCGCAGCAATATTCTAACTGACGACGTGTAGTGAAAGCCGTCTCTTTAGTGGACTTGTTGCATCTTCTAAGTGTCCTGCTAATGAAACGCAACCTTTGGCTCACCTTCCCCACAACATTATCTATGTGGTCTTTCCAACTGAAGTTGTTCGTAATTTTAACACCCAGGTACTTAGTTGGAATTGACTGCCTTGAGAATTGTACTATTTATCGAGTAATCGAATTCCAACGGATTTCTTTTGGAACTCAATTGGATCACCTCACACTTTTCGTTATTTAGCGTCAACTGCCACCTGCCACACCATACAGCAATCTTTTCTAAATCGCTTTGCAACTGATACTGGTCTTCGGATGACCTTACTAGAAGGTAAATTACAGCATCATCTGCGAACAACCTAAGAGAACTGCTCAGATTGTCACCCAGGTCATTTATATAGATCAGGAACAGCAGAGGTCCCAGGATGCTTCCCTGGGGAACACCTGATATCACTTCAGTTTTACTCGCTGATTTGCTGTCTATTACTACGAACTGCGACCTTCCTGACAGGAAATCACGAATCCAGTCGCACAACTGAGACGATACCCCATAGGCCCGCAGCTTGATTAAAAGTCGCTTGTGAGGAACGGTGTCAAAAGCTTTCCGGAAATCTAGAAATACGGAATCAACTTGAGATCCCCTGTGGATAGTGGTTATTACTTCGTGCGAATAAAGAGCATGTACGATGGGCTTACGACGGATCTCGTCGTCGGCCGTTGAATTATTGTGTCCAAGTATACCTAGACATCGTTGCTTACACCAGCCACATGGACCCTCGCATAACTAGGAATTCAGAGCCGCCGAAGTCCTTAGCACCCACGGCATGGTCCAACAGGATCTGATCTGTACAGCGCTTATCGGTTAGGCGACCACGGACAGAAACTAAATCTGTATGGTTGTCAACACTGAAGCCTCCCGACAATCTGTCGATTTCCTGAAGAACATACGGAAGCTTTCGCTCACTACGGGGCTCTTCACACGAACATGTCCATCATGTCACCTCACATCTGCAATTATCTTTGATGAACACGTTTCACCAGTGACGAGGTTGTCAGCAGCCATGGGAACGGCAGAACTGAAGATGTAATTCAAGTGGGGTACTAGATGACTTCTGGATCGTAAGGTCCTTATCCGTAACATGTTCCTTACATAGCGGCTCTAGTGGCTTGTCTGAGATCGTCTTGCAGTGCTCTAGCGGTATCCGTAAGACGCCACGGCCGCTTGTCGATCTTCACGTGGGGCTGTAATGCGTCAGCTGGCTCCAACCAGCCTTTTATAGTGACCTGTCTCTCTGTAGCGAATCCACAACCGGTGGATGCCACATGGAGAGGCATCTGTGGCAACACGACCGTAAGTCCATCATTTTTGGAGCAAACTGATCACCCTTGCAAGTACCACTTCATTTTACACTCCTGGCAGTTGAAATAAGAACACCGTGAATTCATTGTCCCAGGAATGGGAAACTTTATTGACACATTCCTGGGGTCAGATACATCACATGATCACACTGACAGAACCACAGGCACATAGACACAGGCAACAGAGCATGCACAATGTCGGCACTAGTACAGTGTATATCCACCTTTCGCAGCAATGCAGGCGGCTATTCTCCCATGGAGACGATCGTAGAGATGCTGGATGTAGTCCTGTGGAACGGCTTGCCATGCCATTTCCACCTGGCGCTTCAGTTGGACCAGCGTTCGTGCTGGACGTGCAGACCGCGTGAGACGACGCTTCATCCAGTCCCAAACATGCTCAATGGGGGACAGATCCGGAGATCTTGCTGGCCAGGTTAGTTGACTTACACCTTCTAGAGCACGTTGGGTGGCACGGGACACATGCGGACGTGCATTGTCCTGTTGGAACAGCAAGTTCCCTTGCCGGTCTAGGAATGGTAGAACGATGGGTTCGATGACGGTTTGGATGTACCGTGCACTATTCAGTGTCCCGTCGACGATCACCAGTGGTGTACGGCCAGTGTAGGAGATCGCTCCCCACACCATGATGCCAGGTGTTGGCCCTTTGTGCCTCGGTCGTATGCAGTCCTGATTGTGGCGCTCACCTGCACGGCGCCAAACACGCATACGACCATCATTGGCACCAAGGCAGAAGCGACTCTCATTGCTGAAGACGACACGTCTCCATTCGTCCCTCCATTCACGCCTGTCGCGACACCACTGGAGGCGGGCTGCACGATGTTGGGGCGTGAGCGGAAGACGGCCTAACGGTGTGCGGGACCGTAGCCCAGCTTCATGGAGACGGTTGCGAATGGTCCTCGCCGATACCGCTGGAGCAACAGTGTCCCTAATTTGCTGGGAAGTGGCGGTGCGGTCCCCTACGGCGCTGCGTAGGATCCTACGGTCTTGGCGTGCATCCGTGCGTCGCTGCGGTCCGGTCCTAGGTCGACGGGCACGTGCACCTTCCGCCGACCACTGGCGACAACATCGATGTACTGTGGAGACCTCACGCCCCACGTGTTGAGCAATTCGGCGGTACGTCCACCCGGCCTCCCGCATGCCCACTATACGCCCTCGCTCAAAGTCCGTCAACTGCACATACGGTTCATGTCCACGCTGTCGCGGCATGCTACCAGTGTTAAAGACTGCGATGGAGCTCCGTATGCCACGGCAAACTGGCTGACACTGACGGCGGCGGTGCACAAATGCTGCGCAGCTAGCGCCATTCGACGGCAACACCGCGGTTCCTGATGTGTTCGCTGTGCCGTGCGTGTGATCATTGCTTGTACAGCCCTCTCGCAGTGTCCGGAGCAAGTATGGTGGGTCTGACACACCGGTGTCAATGTGTTCTTTTTTCCATTTCCAGGAGTGTATCTCATGGCGATTCAACGTCCACAAATCACAACTGCCACCTGTGCTACTCACAAGAAAACTCTGGGACACATGTACTCGCTTTCTTCTGAGGAGCCACTTGCCACTGTGGTGCATAACAAAGCCAGTAGATGTGTGAACAATTTATTTTCCTGTATGTCCATCCTTTTGACATGAGGTATCTGGGGCGCCAGCCATTTACTATTGTGAGAAAATGAAAGCCTACAGCCGTCCTTATGATTTGACTGAGGCAACCAGTTTTGGCACTTCAATGCGCGATCTTCACGCATGTATGCATTATCAACTTATCAGTTAAGCAACATTAAAAAGATGAAAAACAAAATGAGAAGCAAGGACAAGACTGTAGGAGTGAATTGGCAACAAACATTTGATAGAAGGAACAGATACTTACACTGTCACATACCTAAATTATAACGTAACGAATTTCCTCTCAATACTCTGTACAATTATATTATTTATTAATAACTTCTTTAAATAACTATTCCATAATTTTTATTGGCCAATTGCACATACATCATCTGCAGAACCAGGAAATAAGCTACTTAAAGACGAAGTAACTGAAGAAGGTGACAAATGTATAAAGGTGACAATACCACATAAGCAAGTAAAGAGAAGGATTGTCACCTATGTGTCGTGTCAAAATATAAAGTGCTGAGTTGTACACAATTTAGGAGCATTCTTAAGTCACATACATAATATGTCCAAGATGTGTCAGAAGACCGAATATGAGTCCCAACTCAGATCATATGTAGAACATACCAAAAACGCCCACAAGGGCCTATTCATGATGTGCGCGAATGCATCTCATGTGCTGCCATGAAACATTCACACATAGAGACACTAAGTAGCCCGAGAGCATGAAGTGCATCATAAAGGATGACTCAACAATGTTGGAACTTTAATAGTGCTACTATTTATTTAGAGCCAGTACATAATAAATACGTGTTTCAATGTTTTACTGACCTTAAAAGTAGTTACCAGTATTGTGTGCAACCCGTTGCCGGCGATGTGAAAGACGCAGAATACTCTTAGCAGTGCCTGCTGTGGTGACAGTAGGAGCGGCGCGGTCTATTGCACGACGAATTAGTAGCAGGTCTGAAACGAATACAGTGAAGTGTTTCCTTCAGTTTATAAATCGAGTTGACCTCATGAGGGCTGAAGTCAGGGGAGTGCAGTAGGTGGTATACCACTTAGCAGCCCCATCAGTCAAGCAAATCAGTAAAAACTTGCACTGTACGTGTTTGAGCATTGTCCTGAAAAATGATGGTCGGGTCCAGCAGAGAGTGTCATCACTTCTGTCTCTGTGCTGTTCAATTTTGGAACACATCCTACGACCAGCTTAGAGACAGAAGTGATGACACCAGTCATACAAAACGTGTAAAATTGAAGCCACGTAATTAATTGACTAGCGTGGACGCAACACTACATGTCAATAATTGAAACGTAAGTAAATCCTATACTTGCATTCGATGGAAGACTATGACCATGTCACAGTAATGTACGAGTTGACAATACATCAACTATTCAAACAGCACTGCCGATCTCGTAGTCCTGTTCAGAGGAACCTGAGTGATGGTAGATGCATACTTATGTAAAACGGATGCATAACCACTGAATGGGTCACGTACGACTTAAATAACAGCAGGTGAAAGAAAAGGAGACATTTAAAGATATATAGTGTAGTGTTGGCAGAAGAGCCAACACCGTGTTGCAAGAGGAGGCCGAAATGCACGCGTCAACTCACGCACTTAGCGCTAGGTCTGAAACAGGATACGTAATGAATGCTATAAAGAAAAGTACGCAGCTGCTGGAATACTTAACTTTAATCCATCGTTTGTATACAGCATTCTTGATGATACAAGTGAGACTCTCTCTAGAAATGGTTAGTGGCGCCTTGCTAGGTCGTAGCTGAAGGCTATTCTAACTGTCTCTCGGCACATGAGAGGAAGGCTTCGTCAGTGTAGTCGCTAGCAAAGTCGTCCGTACAACTGGGGCGAGTGCTAGTCAGTCTCTCTAGACCTGCCGTGTGGTGACGCTCGGTCTGCATTTACTGACATTGGCGACACGCGGGTCCGACATGTACTAATGGACCGCGGCCGATTTAAAGCTACCACCTAGCAAGTGTGGTGTCTGGCGGTGACACCACATATAGTTATAATTCTAGGGCTAACACACGCAGTTCTACCATCAAACGTGTAAATGGAGGCAAATGACAGCAACGTACACCTGAGAACTAAGTCCAGTAAAATTTGTATGATGGAATAACCAACTTCCAATGTGAATGGGTAAGAGGCAACTGCATAGTCAGTACTAAAACCGTCATGAAAGAGCAGGAATCTGACAAAATATGTAGTGGGTCGATGGTGGGATGAAGAAGGGAGAAGAAAAGTGTTATCCTAACCGTACAGGCACAAGACAGATTGCAGTAGACACCCAACAACCGCCAGTTACAAAAGGTGTACCACTAACGTGAGAACAAGCAGAAACCTGAACAATTAGTACTCTTATCAAGCATCTTTACGTCAGTACCGAAAATTCCTCCCTACTCATTTCAAATAGCCTACACACAAAAACACCGATAACACTGAAATCACTGCCGTTGATGCGGAAGTGGTCAACACGATTCCTATATACATACACTCCTGGAAATGGAAAAAAGAACACATTGACACCGGTGTGTCAGACCCACCATACTTGCTCCGGACACTGCGAGAGGGCTGTACAAGCAATGATCACACGCACGGCACAGCGGACACACCAGGAACCGCGGTGTTGGCCGTCGAATGGCGCTAGCTGCGCAGCATTTGTGCACCGCCGCCGTCAGTGTCAGCCAGTTTGCCGTGGCATACGGAGCTCCATCGCAGTCTTTAACACTGGTAGCATGCCGCGACAGCGTGGACGTGAACTGTATGTGCAGTTGACGGACTCTGAGCGAGGGCGTATAGTGGGCATGCGGGAGGCCGGGTGGACGTACCGCCGAATTGCTCAACACGTGGGGCGTGAGGTCTCCACATTACATCGATGTTGTCGCCAGTGGTCGGCGGAAGGTGCACGTGCCCGTCGACCTGGGACCGGACCGCAGCGACGCACGGATGCACGCCAAGACCGTAGGATCCTACGCAGTGCCGTAGGGGACCGCACCGCCACTTCCCAGCAAATTAGGGACACTGTTGCTCCTGGGGTATCGGCGAGGACCATTCGCAACCGTCTCCATGAAGCTGGGCTACGGTCCCGCACACCGTTAGGCCGTCTTCCGCTCACGCCCCAACATCGTGCAGCCCGCCTCCAGTGGTGTCGCGACAGGCGTGAATGGAGGGACGAATGGAGACGTGTCGTCTTCAGCGATGAGAGTCGTTTCTGCCTTGGTGCCAATGATGGTCGTATGCGTGTTTGGCGCCGTGCAGGTGAGCGCCACAATCAGGACTGCATACGACCGAGGCACAAAGGGCCAACACCTGGCATCATGGTGTGGGGAGCGATCTCCTACACTGGCCGTACACCACTGGTGATCGTCGAGGGGACACTGAATAGTGCACGGTACATCCAAACCGTCATCGAACCCATCGTTCTACCATTCCTAGACCGGCAAGGGAACTTGCTGTTCCAACAGGACAATGCACGTCCGCATGTATCCCGTGCCACCCAACGTGCTCTAGAAGGTGTAAGTCAACTACCCTGGCCAGCAAGATCTCCGGATCTGTCCCACATTGAGCATGTTTGGGACTGGATGAAGCGTCGTCTCACGCGGTCTGCACGTCCAGCACGAACGCTGGTCCAACTGAGGCGCCAGGTGGAAATGGCATGGCAAGCCGTTCCACAGGACTACATCCAGCATCTCTACGATCGTCTCCATGGGAGAATAGCAGCCTGCATTGCTGCGAAAGGTGGATATACACTGTACTAGTGCCGACATTGTGCATGCTCTGTTGCCTGTGTCTATGTGCCTGTGGGTCTGTCAGTGTGATCATGTGATGTATCTGACCCCAGGAATGTGTCAATAAAGTTTCCCCTTCCTGGGACAATGAATTCACGGTGTTCTTATTTCAATTTCCAGGAGTGTATATGCATCGCATGAGTGCCCAACATAACTGGTTACGCAGACTATCTGTAGAATGATATAAAAACAATGAATACCAGAACGTAAAACTCAAATCACTCCCGTAAATTAACGCCCGAAGTACTTAAAACTTTGATATCAGCACTCTAACCAACAATTGCCAACTGACGGGTAAAACATTAAAAACACAACATCCAAAGATATTTGTCAGCGAATACTCAGAGAAGTCGGTCGACATCAAAACTTACAACGTAAGAGTATCTCACAATCGATAACAGCAATCGAAACGAAAGCCATGTGTAAAGAACATATTAAATGAAATATGTGGATAAAACGCTGAAACCCAATACCGGGACGTAGTCATATATTGTGTTGTCACCGGCAGACACCACACTTACTAGGTGGTAGCCTTTAAATCGGCCGCGGTCCGATAGTATACGTCGGACCCGCGTGTCGCCACTATCAGTGATTGCAGACCGAGCGCCGCCACACGGCAGGTCTAGTCTAGAGAGACTCCCTAGCACTCGGCCAAGTTATACAGCCGACTTTGCTAGCGATGGTTCACTGTCTACATACGGTCTCATTTGCAGAGACGACAGTTTAGCATAGCCTTCAGCTACGTCACTTGCAACGACCTAGCAAGGCGCCATATTCAGTAATTAGAATGAATTGTGAACAGATAATACTGTGAATCAGTACCGTCAAGAGCGACGTTCATCATTAATGGATTAAAGTTAAGTATCAAACTAATTACGTCCGCTCTCTGAATTCTCATTCCTTGTCATGTTCCAGACCTCACGTCAGTATGGTTCTTCCCTCCTCACGCCAGCTGCGTGAGCTAAAACGCGTGCATTTCGGCCTCCACTCGTAACATTCTGTTGGCTCTTCAGCTAACACAAAATATATAATGTGAAGTAGTAAATGGAAATTGGTAGTGGTTCACATGAAAACCATCTCGGGCAATACATCGAAACTACAGTCTGTCTATACTGTGTTAATAACTATGTGTACTGATTACAATGTCAAGGTAATTCTAACATACGTGGCACAAACTATGGTCCATGTGCATCAGAACTTACGAAACGAGAAAAAAGTATAGTTCGTTCTTCAGCATAATAGAAGATCTGAAAATTTATATTCATTCACACAAAGAACTTGTTTGCTGAACGAAAAAAGTAAATTGACTGAATTTATCTCTGAACAAAGTATGTAACTGTATCTACTGTACATATGGACATTGAACGTTTGTAATCCTTTACATACATTTGTGACCAGTTAATTTATATATTTTCTTTTGTGCTGTGTGTAATTCTGGTACAAATTAGACTTACAAAGTATTTTCGTTCATGTAATATTATCTTAATTTTTTCTTAATATTTTACTTTTGTGCTTCCACAATGACACTGAAAATTATCAGTGCATAACACATAACATAATTCAAGTAATTATTCACTTAAAATTTGTTATGCTGAATCTTGGAACATGAATACATTTTTAGTTATTGAGTTATTTGTACAAAATTGTAGATTACCTTTTTAAAAAGCTAGAGATAAATATTTATGAAGAAGATGTATGTGTACCATTTTACACTGAAATAAACGTCACTAAGACAAAATCGTGCAATTTACACACTTCAAACTTGTTTTTCAGTGGAATGTGGCTTGACTTTTACACGATTTCTATGAGTGGTATTTTCGTTTAAAATTTTAATTGCATGGATGTAATGGCTTTTGGTTGAGTCATGCTTCATGATGCACTGAATCCTCGCAGGCTACTGAATCTCCCTGTGTGTGATTGTATCATGGCAATACATGAGATATAGATGCATTCGTACATTAATGTTTTTCATCATGAAAATGTTCTTTTGGACGTTATTTTGTATGTTCTACGTATGTTATGATCTGAGGTTGTCTTATATTCGGTCCTCTGACACTTCTTGGACATTCTTTTTTTGTACATGAAATAAGTATGCCCATCAGCTGTGTACAACTCAGCATTTTATACTTTGACACGACATATAGGCTATGATCATTCTCTTTACTTGTTTATGAGGTAATGCCTCCTTTAATTTTCCTTTCAGTAGGTTATTTTCAGGGTAGTGCAAATAATATATGCCCGACTGGAATAGTTATTAAAAGAAGTTATTAATAAATAGTATAATTGTACAAAGTATTGAGTGGAAATACTTTCTGTCATACTTTAGATATGTGACAATGGATGTATCTGTTGGCTCTCTCAAACTTTTGCTGTGAATTCACTTGTAGTCTTGTCATTGTTTCTCATTCTGTTTTTAATCTGTTTTGTGTTACTATATTGATAATTTGATTATGTGGTCTTTACTGTTTTATACATACAGGTCTGAAGATGGCTCCTTGAAGCCCCGAAACTGATTGCCACAAAATAAATAAAATCAGGAAGTTGACTGTAGACGTTTCATTTTCCCACATTAATTGTTGCCTATATGCAAAGCGAAGATATGAAGCCATGCAATAACACTACATGTTCCACTTGTATTAAAACAGATTTAACTGATTGGACGTTGATGCACGTGGTCCCTTAATTAAAACAATCCTGCCGGATGAACATCCACAACCAAGCATAATAGCAGAGGTTGGAAATACCGCTTCAGTTTCAAAGCTCTTTTTATTTAAAGCTCTACTGGTTTCTTGCCATCTCATGTTCATCATCAGGTGGTATATTGAAAATAAACAGAGGCCGGGGCCGATAATAGTTTTTACACGTAGTAGTGCACATAAAAAAGCAAAATAGATGTTCCATATGACACTTTAGAAGACCTAAGAAAATGCCCAAGTAACACCAGACAACACTACGGACTATTGCCTGGATGAAGAAATTTGCAATGTACACAAGGTAAATTGTAGTAAAATTATGTATCAAGTCTTATCTTACGTAAAATTCGTTTGTTTGTCGGCTTCTAGTTATCTGGTTTTAAACTGATCGTACTTATAATGAGCCCCCTTAATGCTACTGCTGCCAGCCATTAATTAGTATAGCAGTTTTTTACAGGGTGGAATGTACGGTTTTGCTGCCCTCCATTTCGTTCACTAGCGAGACACATTTTAATAGATGTGGCACATCTGTTCTTTTAACTCATATCTGTGGCGCGTTGTTCCACGTCGCCGTATATATCCCTACTAAATTAAAAACTTCCATACCACTTGCGGAGTGGGAAAAGTTTTTCAGTATGTCTTGTGGTTTATACATAAAATTTATGTCGCCGCCTTCCAGTTAGTTTCACCACAGTTCTGCACTGCCCCTGTTCAGTATGTTCCTTCACCACTCATACTTTTAACGCTTTTAATGTAACTTTCTATGTAATTTTTTTAAATGTGAAACACTCATTCAGATCGTGAAAGGCCGGGCTTGTTGGTCCCTCTTTGTTCCTCTCGTCAACAGAAGGCAATACTGTTGCCTCTCTGGTTTACCAGTGGCCTAGGAAATAGGCCTACTCTCGGAATTCAAGAGTAACGTAGTAACTCGAGTTTCAAAGGAGGCAAGTGCTGACAGGTGTCAATATCAGTCTAAAAAGTCAAGGTTGGAAGATCAGTTTCGGATCTGGAGAAATGTAGCAACGCGTGATGATATACTGAGACTATAACATTTCGTAAAAGTCGACCGAAGGAAAAGCATGTTCAGTGGACTGTACTATATCGATTTGTGGAGCCAGCGGGTATTACAAACCGGGAGCGAATAGTTATCTGCTACTTGTACAGCAACCAGATTGTAATTATTCAGATTTAAATGGCATGAAAGGGAAGCATTAGCTAAGATGTGTATGATTTTACAAGCAGTAAATAATGAAATAGCGCCATTTGGTACTTTCTGCGACATACCTAAGGCATGAACTGACGAGAATCACAGTATTATTTTAGATAAATTGTATATTTATGTGAGTATGGATAATTTCAGAAGACTGCAGAAAGAATACATAGTAATTCAACCAGTGCAGTCTGGGTACATTATTTTCACTTTGAGAAATCAGTTATGGCATTTCCCACGGCTGAATCTTAGGATTAGTATTGCACTATTGTTCCTCATATATGTAAACGAGAATTTTTTTTTTTTTTTTCAGTTGGCGCTAACATCGTAATGAAGCCAGGCATACATGTAGAATAAGAAGATCTGGTAAACAATCCTCTTGAAAGTACTCTTATCATTGGCTGGTTTTCTGTAAGTGATTTCACGCCAAATTTTAAAAAGACAAGATACTATGTCCGGAAACAAACAGTGCACCCTATTAGAGGTCCCCCTTTTACACATGACTGATAGCATTGATTGCAGAAATAGTACATATGGAATACACGATATCATTACATGTACGCCGAGCGAGGTGGCGCAGCGGTTAGACACTGGACTCGCATTCGGAAGGACGACGGTTCAATCCCGCGTCCGGCCATCCTGGTTTAGGTTTTCCGTGATTTCCCTAAACCACTCCAGGCAAATGCCGGGATGGTTCCTTTGAAAGGGCACGGCCGACTTGCTTCCCCATCCTTGGCTAATCCGATGAGATCGATGACCTCGCTGTCTGGCCTCCTTTCCCAAACAACCCAACCCCAACCCCATTACATGTACGGATGAATAGCGCAAGTGGTTCTCAGGTAAGAGGTATCGACCCTGCTGAAATATCCATATTAGTACGTGGTGTAGCGTCCACTGACTCCGTCTTTGGCATCTAGTCTATGGTACAGATGACGAATTCGGTCCTGAGAAGCGTTATGTCACGCCTAGTCAGCCTATTCACTTCCATTTGTAAGAGTTTGGGTTGAGGAAATACACAATGCTCCTCCCGTCATATCTCACACCTGCTCTATTGGAGTCGAGTCCGGAGATCGTGTTGGCCTTAGAAGTTTCTGCATGTCTTCAAGAGCAGGTTGTGGTACACGGGCAGTTAACGGCAAGCATTATCCTGTTGGAACAAATCATCATCTTCCTATTCCAAGTACGACAAAAGAACAGTTGTAACAATACGAGGTGCATTCAAGTTCTAAGGCCGAATTTTTTTCTAATTAACTACTCACCCGAAATCGATGAAACTGGTGTTACTTCTCGACGTAATCGCCCTGCAGACGTACACATTTTTCACAGCGCTGACGCCATGATTCCATGGCAGCGGCGAAGGCTTCTTTCGGAGTCTGTTTTGACCACTGGAAAATCGCTGAGGCAATAGCAGCACGGCTGGTGAATATGCGGCCACGGAGAGTATCTTTCATTGTTGGAAAAAGCCAAAAGTAACTAGGAGCCAGGTCAGGTGAGTAGGGAGCATGAGCAATCACTTAAAAGTTGTTATCACGAAGAAGCTGTTGCGTAACGTTAGCTCGACGTGCGGGTGCGTTATCTTGGTGAAACAGCACACGCGCAGCCCTTCCCGGACGTTTTTGTTGCAGTGCAGGAGGAAATTTCTTCTTCAAAACATTTTCGTAGGATGCACCTGTTACCGTAGTGCCCTTTGGAACGCAATGGGTAAGGATTACACCCTCGCTGTCCCAGAACATGGACACCATCATTTTTTCAGCACTGGCGGTTACCCTAAATTTTTTTGGTGGTGGTGAATCTGTGTGCTTCCATTGAGCTGACTGGCGCTTCGTTTCTGGATTGAAAAATGGCATCGACGTCTCATCCATTGTCACAACCGACGAAAAGGAAGTCCCATTCGTGCTGTCGTTGCGCATCAACATTGCTTGGCAACATGCCACACGGGCAGCTATGTGGTCGTCCGTCAGCATTCGTGGCACTCACCTGGATTGTGTGCACAGAATCCACAGAAATGCCAACTCTGGAGGCGATCTGTTCAACAGTCATTCGGCGATACCCCAAAACGATTCTCTCCACTTTCTCGATCAAGTCGTCAGACCGGCTTGTGCGAGCCCGAGGTTGTTTCGGTTTCTTGTCACACGATGTTCTGCCTTCATTAAACTGTCGCACCCACGAACGCACTTTCGACACATCCATAACTCCGTCACCTCATGTATCTTTCAACTGTCGATGAATTTTAATTGGTTACACGCCACGCAAATTCAGAAAACGAATGATTGCACGCTGTTCAAGTAAGGAAAACGTCGCCATTTTAAATATTTAAAACAGTTCTCATTCTCGCCGCTGGCGGTAAAATTCCATCTGCCGTACGGTGCTGCCATCTCTGGGACGTACTGACAATGAACGCGGCCTCATTTTAAGACAATGCGCATACTTCTATCTCTTTCCAGTCTGGAGAAAAAAAATCGGAGGCCTTAGAACTTGAATGCACCTCGTAAGGACAGCAGTGGCAGATCGTACAGCTACCACAGCATAGATTAGAGGGCTTGTGTGCCAGGACGCGTCAGCGTGAACTGTTCAGAACATGTTATTGGCCGTGGAACTACGGGCACGTTCACTTCTAGCCGGTGTTCCTCTCAAGCCATAGCAGCGACGTGCACGATGATTTGGAAGATGGAATGGCGTGCAGTGGTCTTTATAGTTTAAAGCAGGTTCTGGCAGCACGCAGGTGATTCCCGTTTGCGCTTACTGCGTACACGTGGTGATCACTGCCTTCTAGACTGCATTTCCAAAATGCAATGGCGCTGCCCAAGGCGTTATGGTGCGATAAGCTACAGCTCTCGTTCGCCTTTGCTGCTTCTGCAGGCGACGTTAAAGAGGGCTCGGTTCGTGCTAAAAAGATTTCGGGTAACCGCCAGTGCTGAAAAAATTATGGTGTCCATGTTCTGGGACAGCGAGGGTGTAATCCTTACCCATTGCGTTCCAAAGGGCACTACGGTAACAGGTGCATCCTACGAAATTGTTTTGAAGAACTAATTCCTTCCTGCACTGCAACAAAAACGTCAGGGAAGTGCTGCGCGTGTGCTGTTTCACCAAGACAACGCACCCGCACATCGAGCTAACGTTACGCAACAGTTTCTCGTGATAACAACTCTGAAGTTATTCCTCGTGCTCCCTACTCATCTGACCTGGTTCCTAGTGACTTTTGGCTTTTTCCAACAATGAAAGACTCTCTCCGTGGCCGCACATTCACCAGCCGTGCTGCTATTGCCTCAGCGATTTCCCAGTGGTCAAAACAGACTCTTAAAGAAGCCTTCGCCGCTGCCATGGAATCATGGCGTTAGCGTTGTGAAAAATGTGTACGTCTGCAGGGCGATTACGTCGAAAGGTAAGGCCAGTTTCATCGATTTCGGGTGAGTAGTTAATTAGAAAAAAAAAATCGGAGGCCTTAGAACTTGAATGCACCTCGTACTACACGACGACCCTGGCGGACATTTGCGCAGCATCAACGTGCAGCGACTCGTCTACAGTTGTGAGAACGTTCACTTGACTACTGACACGGGGCTCGTTGCACAACTGACGCATCACATCCAACTCGTCAGGGTGCTCTTCGGATGGACCATCCTGCCACTCAGAAGATCAGCATTTGACCCCCTTCAAACTTAGTCAGTCAGCCGTAGGAAGCATGAGTGCATCTCGATGGCTTAGTTGCCTGCTTGCTTCACGTGTCCCATCCCCATGTCAGGTGTCAGGCAAATCCAACACCTTCTATGAAAACCCTGACATGATAAGCAAATCCAGTAGTATGTCACATAGCTCCGAATAAATCGTGACATTAAATTAACCAAAGTAATACGAGTAACGAGTGAGCAAATGGAGTACCACAGACAAACACAAAAATGCCTAAAGGCATGTCATACCTTCGCAGCATGAGACGGACGCAGTTCCGAGGGGAGAAACGAGAACAGAAGCCGAGAGCAGAACTGTGTTAAGCTGTAAGGCCCTACGATAAGGGACGGACACCCACGTCGCCAGCTAACCGCTAGGACCACACGCTAATCGCAAGTTTTAGCATGAGACTTTTTCGCATCTCTGTTACGTCAGGACCACCCCCCACCCCATGTTAAAAGATACAGCCCTCAAGAAGAACAGTATTCATCTTTCGATAACACTAAACGGTCCACATCAGCTGCAAGTTTTAGCGTCTCTGTTAAGTTGCAAACTTTAAAAACAGTGCCCCACCACAAAAAGTATAACATTTCTCATTAGATAGATAGAATTTTTGTAGGCGGAGGATAAGGTTAACATTGAGACCCTGATTGGTCAGATGAAAACACAGCCAGATAGTTTTTTTAAACCAACTTCGGTAAATTGTAGTAAGGAGAAGTCAGGAGAGAGTTGCTTCTGAGACGGCGAGGTGAGCGGAGCTGTGCTTGCCGCCGCCCCCTGACGAACACCGACAAGGTAAAGAACGCATGCGATGCCGCATAACAGCGCATAAAGCTTCACTCAGAACTGCAGAAGTCTCATCTGTTACACCCCCTTTTTGTGTAATACCAGTGCGGATCGTCAATTAAAGCTCATGATGTTCACATTTGCCACTTGAAGTAAAACTCTGAAACGCGATGGTTTTTCTGTTACATAGTTATTGAGAAGCCACATCAGCCACTGTAATTTACGACAAGTTAGATAAGTAATTAAAGATAATTGAGGGTCACTGTAGACCATTTTGATAGTTTTCTCTCTTGTGAAACTTAATGTATACCTAGATTATAGATGTGATATGGCATAGGTCATCCTTCGATCCATTGTAGAACTTTGAAACCGACTCAGGGAATATTCGTTCACATTTTTGTTGAACGCAGTTGGTTTTTACCATCCTGTATTAAAACATTTCCTTTTATCAATAGTGCAATTTATACACAATGTATTGTGAGTAGAATAAAATTTCCAATGGTAAACGTAACTGCTTTCTTGACGTTATTTTACCATCTAACTAAAAATAGGAAAGCCTTGAACACCTTCCACTAAATTTAGTTAGTATTAACATTCTTTTACAGGGAGTGCAGTGGAGCTGACACTGAAATCACTAAGTATTTGGTTATATCATCGCTAGTCTCACTGAACTCTTCTGAACTCTACATGTCATGTGTGGTCTGGCGTCTCCTTACCAGCAACAGGTCCCAGGTTCAAACTAGTCAGTTCCCTAAAAAACATGCTCAGAGCGTCGTTGCGCGAAAGTGGTAGGAAGACACAATATAGAACAGACAGACACCACGCATAATGTTAGACCCATAATGAGCCTTCTGGCAGTGAGCTTTACGTATTAAAGGGGACACACAGAAGGGGCCCTGGTAGCTGTGCCACCATGCTATATCTGTTGGCGGACGACTTTGAAATCATTATCTGTACACCTGTTATCCTCCAAGTGGCATATTCCGTAATCGGATCATAAACAACGTCTTCCAAGTGCTCTAATTTTATTTTATTGAATTTTATTTTATTTTATTTTTGAAATACTGCATTTCTCGTGCACTTCCAGGGGCAGTACGTCAAAGATAAGTGTAACTCATGGTAAGGAAATAATGAACAATAATAAATAGGGTGAGAACTTCCCAAGTGTCAGGCGCTCTTATTGATGAAATTTTAATCCGGAGGAACCACATTTTACAACTTCTAAAATAATGTAGTTTTGCCACATTTGCACTTAGAATTATTGGAAACCTTGGGGAGAGACAAATAACTAAGTTGACACAATCTGCTTATTTTCATTCAAGAAAGTAATATGGAATAACATTCTGGGGTAAATCATCTTTAAGACAGGAAGTATTCATTGCTCGGAAACGTTCTGTAAGATTAATATTTGGTGCTCACCCACGATCGACTTGTAGACATCAAAGGATTTGGGCAGTGTTCACAGAATGATTATTCCATCATGAAGTTTATGGTACATGATCCACTACAGTTCAAAACAACGCTGAAGCACATAATCACAATACCTGAAGGAAAAGTGACATTCATTACTCCACATTAAGGTTGTCTTTAGCACGGAAACGGGTGCACATAGCTGCTACTATCAGTTTTGGTAACTTATCCAGTAAGTTAAAATGCCTAATAGGTAGCAAGGAAAAATTTGGAATTAAACGAGAACGTTTCTCCTTATCGACTCCTCCTATTTCGTAGAACAATATTTGTTATTGTGAAGTGTAAAAGTTGGTGTGCAGGAATTACTAATCCAAATTTGTATATTATTTTGCGACGGGAATGTAAAATAATTCGTTCCACATCATTACGATTTATAGTGCAAATGATCAATGGGACATGATCGTAACAAGCAAACAAGCTTGTAGTCTACCCTCATACATTTAATAATCGGTAAAGGAAACCAGGGAGAAGGCTGATATAGGTATTAACATCCAGAAGTGGCAATACGTTCCTTGACATTTGCCGGTGATACAGAAATTGTGCTACAGGCGGCGAAAAGGTATTGGTAGGTTCGTTTAACAGAGTGGGTAGTGTCTCCAAAAGATGATGTAAGATGAATACCTGCAAAAAACAAGTGAATGTGATGTAGTCTAATTAAAGTAGGTGGTGCTCATACACTCGGATTAGGAAATGAGACACTAAGGAGTGTTTTGCTATCTCTCTCTCTCTCTCTCTCTCTCTCTCTCTTCCCTCAGTGATCACAGGCCCTGTAGACCAAGCGCTGCAGCAACTATCTGCTTTGACCCACCTATCTCTCGCAGCCCCTCTCCCACCCTGTGGAAATTCCTAATGCTGCGATGTCCTTCTTTATGTCATCTTTCCACCTTGTTCGAAGTAGGCCCAATGGTCTTGTTACCTGAAGTGTACCTTCAAATGCTTTCTTGGTGATTCTGTGGTATTCCATTCTAGCCACATGTCTAGCCCATTGCAGTCTCCTACTTTTTAATTTATGGATGATAGTAGGTTGCTTCATTAACTGATAAATTTCACTGTTGTTTCGTATTCTCCACACAACATTCTCCAACACAGGTCCCCAGACTTTTCTCATTACTTTTCTTTCGATAACATTGGGTTTCTCTCTTTCATTTTTTGTAAGCGTCCAGTTTTCTGAACCGTACAGTACTATGGGGCAGATAATAGTGTTGTATATCTTCATCTCTGTGGTGATTGTCAAAGGTTTACTTTAGAGTGGGTTGCTTAGTGAGTACAGACATCTTGACCCTAATTCTTTCATTTATATCCATTATTATGATATTTTTACTGTTGAAGCGTGATCCAAGGTATTTAAACTGGAGAACTTTTCTGAATTTAGAATGCTGGTCAATTTCAAAGTAAGGATTTGGGCTTACGACTCTACCTATTTCCATATATTCTGTTTTCTCTTGGTTAATCAAAAGCCCCATTTATCTGGCACTGTGCCTTAGAGATCTGTACATGTCTTTCAGTTCTTCTTCAGTTTTACTCAGCAACACCATATTTTGGGCAGTAAAATAACTGACGGTGGCCGGAGAGAACGTATAACTCGGACTGTCAACTTCCTCAATGGGAGAAATTTATCAACATCGAATATAAATACGTTATGAAGCTTTTATGAAATTACTTGTATATATTGTGATTTTAAAGGGAAGGGAAATGTGGACGATAAAAGCTGCAGACAAGAAGAGACAACAGAAGGTTTTGTAAAAATTAGCTCGGTAAATTAAGTAACTACGAAGAAGGTATAAAACTGAAATAGTGGGGAAACATATTTGTGGCACAACTTTCTAAAAGAAGAGATCTGTTTATAGAATACGTCCTGGGGGATCAATGAATCGTCAGTTCTGTAATGGAGGGAAGTTAGGGATGTGGGTTAAAGTTGTAGAGAGAGAACAAAGGGATGAGTGCAAGAAATAAGTTCAAATAGATGTTTGTTGTTATGCATAGACGAAGAGGCACAGGACAGATTACTATGGACAGCTGCAACAAAACAATCTTTGGACCAAGCACCAAAACAACAATAAATGTCGTTTTGTTCTAGAGTTAGCAAATACAGTATTTGATCGGCGAAAGTTCGAAACGTCCACACGAGAAATAGAAAGTACTTGTCGTGTAGAATCAGTCACATTATAATCATTAAGCATCTTATAGCAGCCATGAGCATGTAACAACATTTTCATCACAATTATGTACAAATGGGAGCAATATAGTCCAGAGTGTTTGTTATTTGCTGTGTCTCTAGAACGTCTCTAGGACTGTAGGTATAGGGTAAAGCTAGTAGTGTTGGCCTTGGTGGGAGAGATGACGCACTTTCCGTTCTCTGAATTGCCGGTTTGTGGCAGCAGCAGTCTTTTGTGTATAACTACACTTTCTTCACAATTATGGACAAACGGGGGTTAATATAATTCACGCTGTTTGTTATTGGTTATGTCTCTAGAACGTCTGTAGGACGGTGGGTGTACGATAAAGCTAGCAGAGTTAACGCACTGTCCGTTTTCATACTTGCCGGTTTGTGGCAGCAGCAGTCTTTTGGTACCAAGGTAGCAATTGTAGAGGGCAGGCGTGTTGCAGATTCTGGAGAAATTGTGAACTATCACCGATTGTCCGCGGTAAGTGTCTGAAATTTAGTGAAGATAGGCTACAGGTGTTATAAAAATAGCCATACAAAGGAGAAACTGAAAGACACGAGCGATATACAGATTAATTGTAACACCGCGTGGAGGTTTTGATGCTCGTGAGACAAAGGGATGGTGCATCTTCGTCACCATCGCTTTAGAACGACGCATGGAAAACAGTAGAAGAGGATCGTAAACCTAGAGCGGGTATCAGTTTATTGTGCGGAAATTGCGAGCATATAGTGTAGTATCATTTGTCTATATCATCTGTGATGTGCTTGCAGATTAAATACATGCCGAATACTTATAAACGGATAACAAATTGCTCTTTACGGAGTGAAAATGATCTCTGAAACGCGGCAAGTGGCGTAATGAACCAGAAGAATTCAACGAAGAGGAATGTGTAGAACATTACTCTGATAACCGATCCAAAGCTGACTGGTTACTGTGTGTAGCGTGAAAGTGGTGGTCACATGGGGATTGTTCGATTTATAGCAACACGTGTGCCCTCTGTGCAGGAAAGGAAAAGCACAAAAAAGTTACAGTTATACTAAAGTGTAATAGTACTTCCTCCTCTACAATTTCCTTGTTTGTTTATTTATCTATCTATGAACAATTTCATTCGGTTTTTGCGTTTTTGTTAGTTACCATATGTGTTTATAACAGATACTGTTACTCTGACTCCGTCATTGTTTCCACTGGCTTCAGACAGTGATAAAATCTTCTTAAGGCTGTCGTAAACCGGTAGGCTAGACTTGTCTTTATAATCAAATGAACCGATTCCCAAGCACTATCATGAGAAGTCTCGCCTACCCATTATGCGTCATCTTAGCTACACTAGAAGGAGAGGCAGCAAAATGTAGTATTTTTAGATACTGTATTAAAATTCTAGCTTCATTGATATAGATTATAGAAGTCATATTTCTCTAAAAAGCGAGAAATATATGCCACACATTTGCCAAGTATATTTACATCGCAATTGTGTTATTCAGGCAATATTTTCAGAATCCTTCACGTACATGGTGAATCGTACTAGATGCCTGTCGTGGAAGAGAGTCTAGAATTTCAGAGCTTCCGGAGATATGATTCAATCCAGGAGAAAACAGCAAAACTAGATTGTGGGGGCAGAAGTTTTCTACAGAGTTTACGGGTGACAACCGGAATCGAACTATCTAGCAGAAGACGACCGACGTCGTCGTCTTTCTGCAGTGCCCGTGACAGCCTTATAGGAAGAAGAAGTTGCTCACAGAACGTGCCGCAAGTTCAGTTCGAGATCATCGCAACCACTCGTATGACAGGAGGCAGTGTGGTTTCCTTTCACGGAATGCTGAAAACCTTGGATTACGGCGTTCTGGTACACGTTGGAGTATTTTACGTGTGTATGAACCTGTTGCTTGCACCTTGGCGCGCATACACACATGCCACACATATATTTTACCCATTTTTACTCACGAGGTTACGAACTGTTGCAGTGCAGGAGAATGAGACGTTATGTAGAGGAGTATTGCACGCAGAAGCTGGTAACTCCGTCCAAAAACCTTTGTGATAAAGACAGTTAAATAAGAAATTACCTGACTTGTATCCGAAAAGCATATATTTCACATACACATGCATTTCACGTACAGTATAATTCACCAAACACACATGTAACACGCACGCACGCACACGCACACACAAACACAAACACAAACACACACACACACACACACACACACACGGGGGTAATAGATACAGGTGCAGATATTTTTATTAATGACTATGGACAGTGTACGGTACTCAATAACATTACATCACTTTATTCCTCATATCCAGCCTAATAATTCCAGCTAATAGGAGTAGTATGTTTTTAGGTTGGTTACTGCCTCCAAGGGCATGTGGTAGGGGTAAATCGTTAATGCTTCTTTACCCCTGGTCAGCAGGTCAGTTGTTGAATTCTTTGTGTGGATGGCGAACGGTTAGTCTATACTGAAAGGCGTAGTTCACTTGTAGGTGGAGGTACGAAAGTGGAAATTTGTCCTAAGTTCCTATGGGACCAAACTGCTGTTAATATCAGTCCCTAGGCTTACACATTACTTACTGTAACATAAACTAACTTATGCTAAGTGATGGCTCTCGATCTTCCCCCATAATTGAGTCCATCAACATGAGGTGGCAAATATGAGGTAGCCAAGGAGGTGGAAACGTTGGTTCTACTAGGCCAAGACTGCTTGGTAGCTGCAACAGGAAGACGCAATTAACAGGAGTAGAAAATAAGAAACTATTTATTACTTAACTTAGCTGTATTCCATGCTCCGTTGGTTGACAATAATAGAAGACGCGACTACACCACGTGTCTGTAGAATGACATAATTTGTAAGTCCCAAATCTTGCAGTGACGAATTAATCTCTCGTAACCTTCTATGTCGAATCAGGTGAATTTGAAGACTAACTTGGAACGGAGCTACAAAGTCTTGATAGCAGCAATGACTGAGCTGCAGACGGTGACTAACATCGGCACTGTCTGACCACTGAGCGCGGCTACGAACTGTAGACTGGCACAATTGCACTACACTCCTGCTGCATATGAATTGGCCTAGCGGCGCCTCACGGCGAGCATAAGTACTGCGACTGGCTGTGTACTCATTGGCTGACACAGCCGTTCTTCTGTTCCGTTTATCGAGAGAATCGCATCCGGCGGTGTGGTCGTATGACTGACGACATCACCCTAAGGACCACACACACACAAACTCACACACACACACACACACACACACACACACACACACACACACACAGATACATATACCCGAGAGAGGACTCAAATCTCGGACGGGGGCAGCCGTGTAAGCAGTAACAATGCGCCCTAGACCGCGTCGTCTCCCCGCGCGGCATGGAGGTACGATCATGGAGAAAAAATCCGAGGAGGTAACATTCTTCTTACTACTACTACTACTATTACTACTACGTGATCAGGCCCAGTGGACCGCACGCATCTACAAGTTTCCTCCTCCACTGTATTCTGTCCGTTGCTGCTATCCGCCATTCGTCCACATCTATTGACATTTGTTTTAAATCTTCATGGAGTCCATCCCTCCATCGCTTCTTGGGTCTCCCAGACAGCCTCTTTCCTGTAGGTGTGAAATCCAGCAGCTTCCGAGGCCATCTGTGATCCTCCATCCGGGCCACATGGCCGGCCCACTGCATTCGTTTGGCTTCGACAGCTCCTGCTATGTTGGGCTGCTGGTATAGTTCCTCAAGCTCTTGGTTGTATCTGATCCTCCATTCCCCCGTATCTGCATCCAGAACCGGACCGAAGATCTTCCGAAGCACTTTTCTCTCAAAGACAAGGAGCTCATGGAAGTCCTGTTTCCGGATACTCCATGTTTCACAGCCATATAGAACAACAGGCTGGATCATGGTTTTGTACAGTCGAATCTTGAACTGTCTGGAGAGAGATTTGGATCGAAGCAGTTGTGCTAGGCTGTGGTAAGATCGGTTTCCTGCTTGTATTCTGCCTTTGATCTCTGCTTCACATGACGAGTTCTCAGTGAAAAGTGCCCGTAGGTATTTGAATTCTTGCACTCTCTTGTAGGAATGGTCCGCAGCCTGCAGTGATTGTAGATGATCAGCAGTCTGACAATGACCACGCGTCATAACGAGGTACTCTGTCTTAGCTTCGTTTATGTTTAGCCCAAATTTGCTGGCAGCGTCCTTTACTGCTTTGGTCATTTGCTCCAACTCCTCTTCCGACCTAGAGAGTAAACAGATGTCGTCTGCATAGGCTAAGTATGCCAGTCTCTTTCCTTCGATTTCGATCCCTTCGTTCTCTTGGAAGGTCTCACGTACGTTCTTCTTGCGCACATTTCTTTTCTTTCTTTTCCTCCAGTCAGTTTTTCCACATATGAGCATTTATTGCATTTTGTCAATTCCCACATGACGCACATGACGTTCCCTGTAGCATGAAAGGGGAGAGATGCCATTACCACTTTACAACCTGTAATTGATATACTTCTTGCCCTCTGTTGGAGAATAAGGCATTACAGGAGCACGGAAAGTGGACTCCAGCACCCACTGCCCGTTATTTCCCTCATCTTTGGTCTGTCACAGGCTGTATGTTAAGCAGTGGTATGGGGCTAACAGATTATGCTCCTAAAGGCCAAACCGTCAAAGCATACTGCCGAAACCTTCTGATGAGGTTGTGGGAGGTCTGTCGAGACGAAGCGACGTAGCAAGGTGATGTTTTTGACCCCCAAATGGCCCCAGTTCAGTCTGAACACAGTCAAAGGAATGCTTGTCTGGGCGATCGACTCTTCCCCCATGAGCAGGCTGCCGTTAACACCACAACACAAACGGTAACGACTGAGGTAGTGCCATGAGTGGAGAGGATGGAATGCTGTTGCATTGTGTGACACAGTAATCAGCAACGACGCACTGCACCATATGACCAGCTTACATCAACATGACGGCACCCTCGGTGTGTGGCCCATTAGTAACTGACGACATTAGTAACCTACACTCATGCTCATAAATTAAGGATGATTGCAGAATGTGGTGCCACACAACGTAACACTGCACAAAACTGTCGCCTATAGCATATGCACTTAGGGAACACACACGACATAGATCTGTTTGTCTACGGTATTGGTGATAAGTTGAGAAAACCGTACCGAAACACATGTGCTACAAAACGCCACTGCTTCGTGCGCATGTACCCCTACGTCAATATGGGATATGATCGCCATGCACACGAACACAGGCTGCACAACGGGCTGGCATACTCTGGATCGTGTGGTCGAGCAGCTGCTGCGGTATAGCCTCCCATTCTTCCACCATTGCCTGTCGGAGCTCCTGAAGTGTCGTAGGCGTTTGAAGACATTCTGAGATACGTCGAAACGAGAGCATCCCAGACGTTCTCGATGGGGTCTACGTCTGGAGAACAGGCAGGCCACTCCATTCCCCTGATATCTTCTGTTGCAAGGTACTCCTCCACTATGACAGCTCGGTGATGCCGTGCGTTAATATCCATCAGGAGGAAGGCGCGACCCACTGCACCCCTGAAATGGAGGACATACTGGTGAAAAATGACGTCCCGATACACCTGACCTGTAAGAGTTTCTCTGTCAAAGACATGCAGGGGTGTATGTGCACCAATCATAATCCCACCCATCAAACCACGACCTCCGTACAGGTCCCTTTCAAGGAGAATAAGGGGTTGGTATCTGGTTCCTGGTTCACGCCAGACGAAAACCCGGCGAGAATCATTGTTCAGACTATACCTGGACTCGTTCATGAACACTGTTCCAATGACCATATACTGTGTTCTTGACACCCGGATTTACGGGCTCTCCTGTGACCAGGGGTCAGTGTAATGCACCTTTCAGGTCTCCGGGCGAATAAACCATGTCTGTCCAGACGTCTATGACTGTGTGCTTGCAGACAACTGTTCCACTGGCTACGGTAAGGTCCCGGGAAAGGCTACCTGCAGTACTCCGTGGATGTCAGAGGCACTGATGGTGAGATATCCGTCTTCTTGTGGTGGTGTACACTGTAGACGTCCCGTACCTGGACACGTTTCCTGTCTGCTGGAATCGTTGCCATAATCCTCAGATCACACTTTGTGACACACGGAAGGCCTGTGCTACGAGCTGCTGTGTTTGACCAGCCTCCAGTATCCCTAAAAACACAGCCTCCAGTCGCCCTAGTATTCTACCCCTCGTAACGTCATCAATATGTGTTCTTTGAGACATTTTCAACACACAGTCGCCATTAGCACGTCTGAAAACGTCTGCACACTTACTGGCTGCACAGTAATCTGACATGCACCAACACACCTCTGCGTATGGGGACTGCTGCCAGCGCCACCGTGCGACGACTGCAGGTCAAATGCGACACACGGTCATACCCCGAGGTGATTTAAACCCTCAAACCGCCCACCAGAGCGTTGTTTCACCATGTATCAGAGTTATCCTTAATTTACGAGCCTGAGTGTAGAAGTGGATACCCTCGAATCAGTGAAGCAACTTAAAACAATAGAAACAAGTGCTGCGGTCCACCGCTACGGTCGCAGGTTCGAATCCTGCCTCGGGCATGGATGTGTGTGATGACCTTAGGTTAGTTAGGTTTAACTAGTTCTAAGCTCAAGGGGACTAATGACCTCAGCAGTTGAGTCCCATAGTGCTCAGAGCCATTTGAACCATTTTTTTGTTGCGGTCCAGATTGTATACCAATTTGCTTCTTTTCAAACTATACCGATGCAATAGCTGTATACGTAGGAATCATACCACCGTTCGCTCCATGAGAGATCCGTATTTAATGACTGGAAAGTTGTTCAAGTCACAGCAGTATTCAAGAAAGATAGCAGTATTAACCCACTAAATTTGAAGCACATCGCATTAACGTCTACATGCAGCAGGATTTTGGAACATGTATTATGTTCGAACATTATGAATTACCTCTAAGAGAAGATTCTATTGACACATAGTCAACACGGATATAGAAAATATCCTTCTTGTGAAACACAAGTGTTGAGTGTTATTTACTAGGGATTTGAAATTGATTCCATATTTCTAGATTTCCAGAAAGCTTTTAACACCGTACAAGCGTCTTGTAATCTTTTTGCTTGCTTATGGAATACCACCTCATTTATGCGACTGGATTCGTGATTTCCTGTCAGAGACGTCACAGTTCGTAGCAACTGACGGAACGTCATCGAGTAAAACGCAAGTGATTTCTGGCTGTATCCAAGGTAGTGTTGTGGGCCCTGTGCTGTTCCTTATCTATATAAATAGTTTAGCAGCCGTCTTGGAATGTTTGCATATGATGCTGTCGTTTATCATGTAGTAAAATAGTCAAATGGTTCAAATGGCTCTCAGCACTATGGGACTTAACAGCTATGGTCATCATTCCCCTAGAACTTAGAAGTAATTAAACCTAACTAACCTAAGAACATCACACAACACACAGTCATCACGAGCCAGAGAAAATCCCTGACCCCGCCGGGAATCGAACCCGGGAACCCGGGCGCGGGAAGCGAAAACGCTACCGCACGACCACGAGCTGCGGACAGTAAAATAGTCGAAACATCAAGACAAATTGCAAAACGATTTAGAAATGGTATCCGTATAGTGCTAAAATTGGCAACTGGACCTAAATAATGTAAACTAAATACCTGGAATTAAGATTACTAACTACATAAATTGGAAAGAACACATAGAAAATGTTGAGGAGTTGGCGAACTAACGACTGCCGTTTATTGGTAGAACGGTTAGAGGATGCTGCAGATCTACCAAAGAGACTTTTTTCTGCCCTCTTTACGAGTAGTGCTGTGCAGTATGGGATCCTTACCAGATAAGATTGAAGGAGTACATCGAGAAAGTTCAAAGAAGGGCAGCGGGTTTTTTTTACTGTCGAGACATAGGGGAGAGTCGATAATTGGCAACCAATGATGTACAATCGCAATAAAGACATGAGATGTTCAATTTACGCTTTTATTAGAAAATGTTACGCGTTTAGGGATTACACCCATCTTCACATATCACGAACTTCAACTCCTTGGTAACCAACTAGGCGTACAGCCTTGACAACTCAAAGAAAGTGTCCAATAACATATGACTATAACTGCGACACAAGCAGTCTTGAAAGCCGTATACGCTCTGCTTCTAGACTGCTTGTGTAACAGTTATAGTCATGTTGATGCCAACTGATCTCGCAGTCAATGGTGGAGAGAAATGCTCCCGCGTATCTTTATTTATTTACCTCGTGGGCTTGAACCTGTATCGATTTCGCCCCTCATTGGGCACTGCTCAGTGAATTTTTCTGAGTGTAGTTGAATGTTTTTAAATTTCTGTAATATTGGAGTATATTTAATGGCCGGTGGCTCATAATTAGTGGTAGCTGTTTGAAAGTCATTTTCCTAAAGTCTGATGAGTCAATTTTACTGGTGATTGGTTTTAAAACTCGTTTGACTTTAATATAGACAAGTTATGTATCAAAGATGATGAACGCTGAAGCAGTTACATGGAGGCCGCAGCGTTTCAATTAGTGTGACGCGATCCCAAATCTCTCCACTCGGACTGTTAGTTATGATCCCTTATTCCGCCCGTCTTCTTTCCTTCCATTCCCAATTGTATGAAAGTGAACTGAATAACCAAATTAGTTAGTATAGTTCAAATACCCTCCACCTGAGCAAGAGAATTATGTAGTGCCACAGGCTTTGGGTACCAACTTCTGCCAATCTCAAGGGAGATTGAGAGAGGTTTCTTGGAGGCAAAGAAAGGTTACCTACCCTCCTGTAAGAAGGAGGTGTAGTTACACGCACAGTTTTCACACAGTCTATTACGCGCCTCAAACACCAGCGTCTTTCAAATCAGAACTGGTATCCAGGAGTTGATGCGTAATGCACGCTTTTGGCATGCTCCGCTATGTGTTGTTGAACAGAGAATTTGTAATTCGGATTATGGTTCATTTTCTTACGTAAGTGTATTCAGTTGTTCTTCGATGAAGTGCAAATGTGTGGAATCAATACATTTGATCAATCTTTGAGTAAATTTCGCAAGGGAGAGCAATTCCAAAGGTTGATTTGTTCACGCTGATGCAGTTAGAATCTCGGGAATTGTTCGGGGTTGTTATAATTAAACTTTCGCTATTTGGAAGGCCCCCACTAAAAGAGAGTGATTGTAGGAGAATGAAACGTTGTGGAAACAGTTGTAGGGACTAGTAGAAGAGGAGTAACGGATAAACCAATGAAAGATACATTTTCATTTCACAGTAACGGGGTAACATAACGAGGTGCATTCAAGTTCTAAGGCCTCCGATTTTTTTTCTAATCAACTACTCACCCGAAATCGATGAAACTGGCGTTACTTCTCAACGTAATCGCCCTGCATACGCACACATTTTTCACAACGCTGACACCATGATTCCATGACAGCGGCGAAGGCCTCTTTAGGAGTCTGTTTTGACCACTGGAAAATAACTGAGGCAATAGCAGGACGGCTGGTGAATGTGCGGCCACGTACAGTGTCTTTCATTGTTGGAAAAAGCGAAAAGTCACTAGGAGCCAGGTCAGGTGAGTAGGGAGCATGACGAATCACTTCAAAGTTGTTATCACGAAGAAACTGTTGCGTAACGTTAGCTCGATATGCGGGTGCGTTGTCTTGGTGAAACAGCACACGCGCAGCCCTTCCCGGACGTTTTTGTGGCAGTGCAGGAAGGAATTTGTTCTTCAAAACATTTTCGTAGGATGCACCTGTTACCGTAGTGCCCTTTGGAACGCAATGGGTAAGGATTACGCCCTCGCTGTCCCAGAACATGGACACCATCATTTTTTCAGCACTGGCGGTTACCCGAAATTTTTTTGGTGGCGGTGAATCTGTGTGCTTTCATTGAGCTGACTGGTGCTTTGTTTCTGGATTGAAAAATGGCATCCACGTCTCATCCATTGTCACAACCGCCGAAAAGGAAGTCCCATTCGTGCAGTCGTTGCGCGTCAACATTGCTTGGCAATATGCCACACGGGCAGCCATATGGTCGTCCGTCAGCATTCGTGGCACCCACCTGGATGACACTTTTCGCATTTTCAGGTCGTCATGCAGGAATGTGTGCACAGAACCCACAGAAATGCCAACTCTGGACGCGATTGTTCAACAGTCATTCGGCGATCCCCCAAAACAATTTTCTCCACTTTTTCGATCATGTCGTCAGACCGGCTTGTGCGAGCCCGAGGTTGTTTCGGTTTGTTGTCACACGATGTTCTGCCTTCATTAAACTGTCACACCCACGAACGCACTTCCGACACATCCATGACTCCGTCACCACATGTATCAACTGTCGATGAATTTCAATTGGTTACACACCACGCAAATTGAGAAAACGAATGATTGCACGCTGTTCAAGTAAGGAAAACGTCACCATTTTAAGTATTTAAAACAGTTCTCATTCTCGCCGCTGGCGGTAAAATTCCATCTGCCGTACGGTGCTGCCATCTCTAGGACGTATTGACAATGAACGCGGCCTCATTTTAAAACAATGCGCATTTTTCAATCTCTTTCCAGTTCGGAGAAAAAAAATTGGAGGCCTTAGAACTTGAATGCACCTCGTAGTTAACTGCATTCCATATCTATGTTCCAGGTTATAAACACTGCTCAATATGACGACCACCAGCATCCACGACAGCCTGAAACAGCACTAGAGAGACCACTTCTCACCTAGTGCACTGCTTGAAGATCCCACATAGCTTCCAGTATTCACAGCCGTGGTCAGTGTAACCTCAACAACCTGCAGTGCCACTGGTAATTGACCTCTCCCAGGACCAATTACCAAATCTTCAGTTAGTTCGAACGATCGACTCATTTTCTCCAACCCCCGAACGGAAAGAGGACTCTCCACATTGCTTTACCACGTCGATACTCGCGAAAAGCAGCAGCTCTGTTGCTTCTGTTTTGACCAAATAAGTTTACGAGTACAGCCCTGCTCACCCTGTCCAGAGCCATGTTGAGTGTCTGCAACTGCAATGGGCATTGACACTTGTGTTTAAGCCCTACGTCACCATACCAGTGTAGTCATCTAACGACAGATCATGATGTCTAAAAAAATTGTTCAAATGGCTCTGAGCACTATGCGACTTAACATCTATGGTCATCAGTCCCCTAGAACTTAGAACTACTTAAACCTAACTAACCTAAGGACATCACACAACACCCAGTCATCACGAGCCAGAGAAAATCCCTGACCGCGCCGGGAATCGAACCCGGGAACCCGGGCGTGGGAAGCGAGAACGCTACCGCACGACCACGAGCTGCGGACGATCATGATGTCTGTCTGCAACTGCAATGCACATTGACGCTTGTGTCTTAGCCCTACGTCACCATGCCAGTACCGTCATCTAACAGCAAATCATGTTGACTGACTGTAAGTGCAGTGCGCATTGACGCTTGTGTCTCAGCCCTACATCACCATACAGTACCATCACCTAACGGCAACTCATGTTGATTGTCCGGAACTGCAATGCGCATTGATGTTTGTGTTTCAATCCTACGTCACCATACCAGTACCGTCATCTAATGGCATGTCATCAAGAGCACTAACTACCTAAATCCTGCAGCGCATAGTCCGAACTTCATTCCTACGAAGCAGTGTACCAATATGTTAAATAGTTTCATTATGTAAACAAGCACAAGAACTGGAAGTTAAATTATAATCATTCTGTTTTACTTCATGTGACACTGAATATTATCCGTGCTGTTAACTTTATTCATCAGGTGACTAGCAAGCAAACTATCCAAGTAATTAATCCAGATTTTGATGATAGTTTGCTATGGGAACTATGGCCTTTGGCTCCCAGCAACCACAGGTCGCCGGACCCATGTTAAATCATTTTAGCTGAAGTATATACCGATTTGATTATGCAGTAAGTTCACTGACGTGCAGTGAACAGCTGTGAAATTATTGCTCATTTGTAACTTAATCAGAAGGTGGTTTCATACCGTTGTGTGCTTATGAATGTAGTGTGCTTTCATTTTAACCAATACATAAACGCAGATATCTTCACCCTGATTCCTAAACCATGCAGGACTCAGTGGGTCAAATATTATAGATTTAGTAAGTTTTCGAGATTTTTGGTGCCCATTCGTTTCGTGGATGCGCCGGTTTCAGCTGTATTGATGAAGCATACATAATCATTTGAGATGTGGTGCTACGGACGAATATTGAAAATTAGGTGAACTGATAAGTTAAGGAATGAAGAGGTTCTGCACAGAATCGGAGAGGAAAGGAAAGGAAAGGAATATGAGTAAAACTTTCACAAGGAGTAGGGACAGGATGATACGACATGTGTTAAGACATGAGGGAATAACTTCCATGGTACTAGAGGAGCTCTAGAGGGCAAAGACTGTACAGGAAGAGAGAGATTGGAGGAAATCCAGCAAACAATTAAGGACGTAGGTTGAAAGTGCTACTCTGAGATGAAGAGGTAGGCACAGGAGAGATATTCGTGCGGACAGCATCAAACCAATGAGAAGAATGATGACAAAAAAAGAATATATATATATTTAAAATCCTATGGTGATGGCAAATAAATAAAAATGTGCTTTCGTGGAAGAAATAAATCAGTCGCTACGAATGTATTTCAAATATATATGCTGCTCCTTAACATGATTATACTGACCGAAACTTCGTACAGCCACGTGGATATCCACTTAGCACAGGTTAATTTCCACTGAACCTCCTAAAGCCGCAGGTTGTATCAATAAGCGAGCAATAGCTGCATCGTGTATGTGAACGGAACAGAATTTTAGATCCTTCCACACTGTCCCCTCCCCGCAATGTCACTGCGGACCACTTTAGACGCGATTATCAATCGATTGTTCCTCGATGATGTAGAGTATATTGTTAATCGTGTTATTCAGAAATCACGAAAGAATGCTTCATCACTCACGATGTAATAGAAAGGATCTAACAAACCATCGTTGATCTTGTTCACAAGCCACGTGCTGTAATCTACAAGTTTTTCTCTCTCTCTCATCCTCACCTTAACGCCGAACAACCGTCGCACGATGTGTCTTCAGTTTAGGACATTTCAATATCCGCGGGCATCTCGTCCTACTTACACGCGCCTGCTGGGCCAACTTAAATGTACACTTCTTTGGGCTCTGAATAATTCCTCGATGAGTGTCTCCAATAACTTCAGGAATGCGAACTGAAGAAATTCATTGTCGTTTTATATTTTGCGCAGATCCGTATGTGTGTAAATTTTTATACAGACCCTGTATTGCTCTCTGTGCTTCTAGTCCTCTGACCAGATAACTGACCCCAAAAATGTCGCGGGTTTCCTTAATGGAACCCGATTTCACATACGTTTCCGCAATTTCAATCCTGTCTTCCATCGAGAAAGTCATTTTTCACATAGTAAGAAGTCTAACTTCACTGATGAAGTAAGCTAAGATGCTGAGAGAAAAATGCAAACAATCACCATATCGTGAAAATTTTGCCACCCACAATTTTCGGGAGGCGCTACTGTTCTAGGAATCTTTACGTGCTCACAGCTGACATGAGCCACGTGAAGCGATCGACACGGATACTGGAGACACTGTTCAACACATCTGCGCAAAGCTTCATCGAATTTTCACTGTCGTCTCCATTTCTTGACGTGTCGGACCTTAAACTTTCAGAATAGCCCTCGTGGTAAAGGACTGATTGTCAGACCCTTAAGGGGCTCCGGAACGCCCTATACTTGCAATGTTAAAATAACGCTTATAAATTACATCTTTCCTCACAAAGTATTTGAGGTAGGAAGTTGAACTTTTTACAGATTGTTTATTGGAATATTGGCTACAACTTAACACAGGGATTTTACAAAATTTTAGTTCAGTTATTAAATATGATTTTTTTTCAATTGTAATGAAAATTCACAACATTTTTTTGCAATTTTTTATTTATATATTCAAAAATATACAGTTTTTTGGAAAAAGGCTGTGTTAAATTATGCAGAAGGTACTGTGTAACATTTACTGAAAGTTTGAAACAAATATGTTTGGAAGATCCTTAGAAAACATGTAATTAGTATGAGAACATAAAAGTTTTGGGAATCAAGCGACAAAGATTGGATTAACTTTTTAGTGCATTCCAGGTCCATAGGATGGATTATCTTCATCCTCTGCAAACTCCTCCTCCAGCTTCCTCTTGTTCCTCCTCCTGTTTAATCTTGTTTGTATTTCTAGACTCTTTACAGCCCTGTCTGTAGCCCGAAGGCGTTCCTTGTCTAAAGCAAGCATCGCTCGTACCATGTTAGAATGTTATTATTTACAGTAATAACACATACCTTTGGCTTTCCAACATTTCTCCTTTTCTTAAAAGCCTTCAGAGGATTTCTAATAACATTACTTTTACTCATTATTATACTTCAACAAAACAGAAACTCAAGAAACAGAATTAATTACGAATATTTTCGAGATAACGACAGAGTAAATAAACATGAAACAATTGACAGTCACACCAGCGATATATATTGAACCATCACAGGTTAGCCACAACACATACTTTATCTCACATCACTAAAATGTACCTGATGAACACGGACGTTAATAATAACACCATTTGACAGCAGTTTAACAGCGCCACAGTGGGTCACGCACATGTAGAACACATTCCAAAAAAAATTTAAAAGTAGTTGTAGTCTTCGGAATTGAATAAATTATATATCTATTAAAAGGTAATAGTCTGCAGATTCAGAAAACGCAAAAAATTAAAAATTGAACTTTTCATGATTTTGAGCCTTTCCGGTGCCCCTTAAGCTATTGAGACGTGCTCCAGCTTGCCTTGGTGCTGTTTGTAGGTTTCCGCCATCTGTTGCAGAACAGACGGTATCATTTAGTTGGCATGGTTGCTGTTGTTTGTCTTCTTCTGGTGTTGACTGGTGCCACTCGGTTTCGCAAACGTTGCCTGTCCGCTAGTGGCAGCAGAGGCGGTTATCGATATGTACTATCTGTTGCCCTATCTTTGCGACGACGTCGTCGTTTTCCCGGTCATGTGAGTGGATCAGTTCAGCTGGGGACTCAGGAGGAGCCAGGTCCGCGCAGTGCAGCAACACGCTGGGACCGCTGTCGGCAGGCGTGGACTGCCGGATTGAAGGGCTGTGGTCACGAGTGTGCACGACCTCGTCGTAAACCGGCTCCAGAAAGCTCTAAGATGAGTGCATTTGACTACGTGTGGAGAAACCTCCACCTTTGTGACATCTCGCGATTCTCCAGTGAGTTGGGTGCTGCTCGTAGTGTCGCCGAGGTGAAGAGCAGCGAATGGAGTGCTTGGGAAAGGCGTATCTGATTATCTTTCCTCGACGTCTTAGTACTGTTTGCTGCGTTCAAATTGTTATAATTTGTGAAGTTCAATCAGTGGTAATTATTCTTGCCTGGTGGCCGCTAATGCCCCAGTTACCTGCCCTGGGGGTTAGTATATGTAACGGCAGTGTACGTTTCCTCGCCTTGCCGCTGCTGTCCGGTAAGGCGTGTAGTTTTGACAACTTTCTTGATTGTAGGCCAATTGATGATTCTTCTACTCTGGTGGTAATGATTCCTTTCTCGCTCTGGGACCTCTAAACACGTTATTCAGGGGAAGTAGTGCCGGCCACAGGTTCCGGGTTTGGCGTGTTGTTCAAATGGTTCTAATCGCTCTGAGCTCTATGGGACTTAACATCTGAGGTCATCAGTGCCCTAGAACTTAGAACTACTTAAACCTAACTAACCTAAGGACAACACACACATCCATGCTCGAGGCAGGATTCGAAACTGCGACCGTAGCAGTCGCGCGGTTCCGGATTGAAGCGCCTAGAACCGCTTGGCCACCGCGGCCGGCGCGTATTGTTCCATCGTTGCATTTGGTTTATCGGACGTGAGGTAGCTTCAGCAAGATTATCATCAGTCATTCGATAAACTACCACTATTCTGAGTTACCATCTTGTGAAGTGAATGCAACTCTTGGCTGCCTATCTCAGCTCTCGGGATGGTGTTTGTTGCTGGATCTACTCAGAGGTAGATTCCTCGAGCACCGTCTGTGGACAAATGTGTTACAAAGTTTACCATCATCTTATTTCACCCATTTTGTGATCAGTTTCTTGTTCTTTAATTAACCTTTGCTATTGCATTTTCTGTTTTACAGCAGGTATCTAAGTGTTTTATATTATTTGCGTTCCTGGCGTGTAAGGCCTTCAGCTATGATTGTGATCACCTGCCTTAAAATTCTAATTTGATATTTGTATTTACGCAGTAAGCCTTTAAAATCTTATTTACTGCCATTCCTGAGGTCTGATGCCTTCTGCTGTGTTTGTGGCGACTTGCCTTTCATATTTCAATACCTGTAATTTGTAGGTTGCAGCGAGTTTTAAACAATTCTTAATTTAATGCCATTCCTGGCGAGTAAAGCCCTCTGCCCAGATCATAGTGGCTTGTTTTTAAAGCATTATCTGTTGTATCTGTATTTAATGATGCTTTGCTAAATCACTGAATGTTTTCAGTTGTTTATTCCTTCATTAATAACGTGTGGTATTTTTATTTATTGTTGAATATGGAATTACTAGTTTAAAATAAATTGTGTGTAACTGTAGAAGGCAACCAATAGTAACTGATTGCGGCCCCGTCCACAATCGTAACCGAATCCTGTCTTCCCTTGACTACCAGGTCTCAGCTGTATCTCCTTATACCTCCTTAAAATTACGCCGCTTACGCCATTATCTTCGAACTGTTCTTTGTTTTTAGTTCTGTACTTTGTCATAAGAAAACCTAACAAACCAGGCTGGTCTTACTTGTATGTTTAGTCGGACACAACAGTAAAAAGCCAGACAGTAGGCGACCTTGCCTGCAGGGAATGTTCCATGATACGATACAGAGTGAGAGAGAGAGAGAGAGAGAGAGAGAGAGTATGCCACACGAGGTGACAGCTTCGCAGCCTCGCCCCGGAGGCGATGATCCAAGTTGGGCGGCCTAACTCCGCAGCGGCGAGCCACAAATTGTGTCGATGGTTATTAACGGCGTGGAACGAGCTGGCGGCGGTGCCGCAACTTCCCCCCTCACTCACCTAATCACCTCGTCCGCCCGCTCACCTCCTCCTGCTACCAAACTCACTTCCCAAGCTACACTGCATCAAGTCAGTCGCGGACACTGAAATTTCTCCTGCGATAACGTGTTTCAAAGTGCGAATCGTAATTTTCGTAATTCTTAGTAGTGTCTAATCGAGACGTTGATATCATTTTGCTTTGTGACATCCTGAAGATGAAAATTTTAATGCAGCTGGATGGCATGGATACAGTGACACTTAAGTTATTTGAAATGCGGTGTTTTGTTTCGATAGACGTCGAGACGTAACAACATCTTGTAAAACTGTAATGAAACACATACAGAATTGCAGGAATATATATATATATATTTCTGCTAAAATAATAGTACATCTGAAAATAATGCTGATGACTTTTTTATATGACACCATAAAGAAGCAACTTGAAAGTGATATGCACACTGTTTCAAAAAAGACGCTCCATCTTTGGAAGAACGTAAAAGTCTGTATGTATATTCTGTGCTTCAAACGTAGTAAATAACTCATGTGTACAATAAAATACAATACAGTTTACAATCAAGCAATTTTTTCACTTATATAATGCACAGCACAAATTAATATCGTTTATTCGTATTAGTGACTGGAATTTAACGTGAAAATTAGCACTGCAAGCCACAGAACGTCAGTGACATACTTGACAATAGTGACTTTGTACTACATATTCCTATATGAGTTTCTATGAATACATTACAAAAAATCCTTTTACAAGGCACCCATTAATAGTAACAGACCGTTATTCTACCTTGTATAAATGTCTATTCCATATTGCACTTCTGGCCAATCATAAAGAATCGTAGCGTAAATACAAATGATTTTTAAACAGTTATGTTTTATAACCTATAATACGCAATCTCCTGATTTTTCACTGTGGAAAAAAATATAATTCGATAGAGAGGTCTCATGTTAGTCCAGCTGCATATATGTATGTTTTATTGATATCTGTTAACAACCACAATAAAACACAAAGAGTAATCAGTACTCAAGCAGCGACTGACCAGCGCTGCTGTTTAGTGATAACAGAGAGCACTGGTTACTCCTCATGTTTCACTGTTCCTGTTAATACACTCCTGGAAACTGAAATAAGAACACCGTGAATTCATTGTCCCGGGAAGGGGAAACTTTATTGACACATTCCTGGGGTCAGATACATCACATGATCACACTGACAGAACCACAGGCACATAGCCACAGGCAAAAGAGCATGCACAATGTCGGCACAAGTACAGTGTATATCTACCTTTCGCAGCAATGCAGGCTGCTATTCTCCCATGGAGACGATCGTAGAGATGCTGGATGTAGTCCTGTGGAACGGCTTGCCATGCCATTTCCACCTGGCGCCTCAGTTGGATCAGCGTTCGTGCTGGACGTGCAGACCGCGTGAGACGACGCTTCGTCCAGTCCCAAACATGCTCAATGGGGGACAGATCCGGAGATCTTGCTGGCCAGGGTAGTTGACTTACACCTTCTAGAGCACGTTGGGTGGCACGGGATACATGCGGACGTGCATTGTCCCAGGTCGACGGGCACGTGCACCTTCCGCCGACCACTGGCGACAACATCGATGTACTGTGGAGACCTCACGCCCCACGTGTTGAGCAATTCGGCGGTACGTCCACCCGGCCTCCCGCATGCCCACTATACGCCCTCGCTCAAAGTCCGTCAACTGCACATACGGTTCACGTCCACGCTGTCGCGGCATGCTACCAGTGTTAAAGACTGCGATGGAGCTCCGTATGCCACGGCAAACTGGCTGACACTGACGGCGGCGGTGCACAAATGCTGCGCAGCTAGCGCCATTCGACGGCCAACACCGCGGTTCCTGGTGTGTCCGCTGCGCCGTGCGTGTGATCACTGCTTGTACAGCCCTCTCGCAGTGTCCGGAGCAAGTATGGTGGGTCTGACACACCGGTGTCAATGTGTTCTTTTTTCCATTTCCAGGAGTGTATATCTCGACTAACCGAATATCGTACTACACAAACCTAGGTTCGCTCTACGGAATGGGCATGTAAACTCCAGCTTCAAAAATAATTTTGCGTATTGAATGATACAGAAAATAATTTTCACTAAATGTGTCCTTTGTCGGAAACGAATCAGAATAGGGTATACCTCCGTTTGAAATTTTTTGCTTCAGTTGATCTTCTCTGTCATATCCCGAAATATTGACCATTTCCCCTGATACGTCCTGTATATTCAATCATACCTTCACAAAGAGCAACCAAGAAATTATTACAACTCCAACAGAGAGGTGTTGTTGGGGGTGTAAACGTCACTACCACAGTCACTACATAACAGCAGGAAGATCCAAGGATGAAGCTGTGAATTCGAAATGTTCGTTGGCGAAATAACAACGCTAATCAGAGACCAGCAGAACGGTTTCATTGATGAGTTTTCTATTCAGATTAATTTCTCGGCTTTGCTGTCCAATAGGAACAATGTCTGCTATGAAACGTCCTGGGCAGGCTTTTAATCTCCAGAGAATGTTTAATTCCTGATGATCATAGGGATTGGGGAATGAACCGGGAAGTATTTCGTAAGCTTTATCCCTAGCAATACCAACGCATTTTCCGTAAAGTGTACAACCAAGAGTGGAGGACTAGGGTTGCTTTATGCCCATTTAAAATCTCCTTAATAGTTCCTGACTGCTATTAACATATTTTTTTTGAGTAGGTACTGATCTCCGATTAAGATCCAGTCGTTAACGTTTATTCACAACATACATTTTAAATAGGTAGTGACGTGTAAGAATAGTGAACCTGAAAATACGAAAGGACATTGAATGTGAAGCCTCAAATCCGCTGGAAATGTTAAAACCTCACATCCGGTGAACTACGTCATCTGACCCAGGTATGGATGATGTAAGTTGCATTTCCTAATCTAAGGTGTGCGAAATATTTTAAGGGGCCAGTTTTACTTCAAAACACCTGTAGAACGTGTTTTAAAAAGATTGCAGTGAATAAGTTTAAGGGGCTCCGGAACGCCCTATACTTGCAATGTTAAAATAATTACATCTTTCCTCACAAAGTATTTGAGGTAGGAAGTTGAACTTTTTACAGATCATTTATTGGAATATGGGCTACAACTTAACACAGGGATTTTACAAAATTTTAGTTCAGTTATTAAAGATGATTTTTTTTCAATTGTAATGAAAATTCACAACATTTTTTGCAATTTTTTATTTATATATTCAAAAATATACAGTTTTTTGGAAAAAGGCTGTGTTAAATTATGCAGAAGGTACTGTGTAACATTTACTGAAAGTTTGAAATAAATATGTTTGGAAGATCCTTAGAAAACATGTAATTAGTATGAGAAAATAAAAGTTTTGGGAATCGAGCGACAAAGATTGGATTAACTTTTTAGTGCATTCCAGGTCCATAGGATGGATTATCTTCATCCTCTGCAAACTCCTCCTCCAGCTTCCTCTTGTTCCTCCTCCTGTTTACTCTAGCTTGTGTTTCTAGACTGTTTACAGCCCTGTCTGCAGCACGAAGGCGTTCCTTGTCTAAAGCAAGTATCGCTCGTACCATGTTAGAACCTATCGTCATTCCCATATTTCTAAATACCTTGCACCTTACAATGTTGCCATCGTTGAAAGTCGCAACAGCACCATACACACCGAAGTGAAGTGTTTCTATTCCAACAAATACAGTCTTGGGGATTCTCGACCATATAACACTATTTACACTTTCATTGGGGTTTTGAGTTTTTCCGTGAATACACTTTTTCAACAGTTCAGGTGCTGCTAAGTCTCTGAAAATAGGTTTTATCACCTCCATTATTGCATGAGGCAGACTATGCTTATGAGTGTACACTTCACCAGTTAGCAATCCTTTGTTATAATTACACCAACTGTCTTCTTCTTTGGGACACAAGCTATGTTGGGGATTTTCATCGGTTGAAGAAGTATGAAAAAAAAAGAGCCCAAACAGCCTTCTTCATTTCGTCGTCACTTTGTGTATTTCTAATAACTTTACTTTTACTCATTATTATACTGCAACAAAACAGAGACTCATGAAACAGAATTAATTACGAATATTTTCGAAATAACGACAGAGTAAATAAACATGAAACAATCGACAATCACACCAGCGATATATATTGAACCATCACAGGTTGGCCACAACACATACTTTATCTCACATCACTAAAATGTACCTGATGAACACGGACGTTAATAATAACACCATTTGATAGCAGTTTAACAGCGCCATAGTGGGTCACGCCCATGTAGAACACATTTCAATAAAAATTAAAAATAGTTGTCTTCGGAATTGAATAAATTATATATCTATTAGAAGGTAATAGTCTGCAGATTCAGAAAACGCAAAAAAGTAAAAATTGAACTTTTCATGATTTTGAGCCTTTCCGGAGCCCCTTAACACTTCCCATCGACAGGAATTGTTTTTCGAGCTCCAATTGAGCCAATACCACTTCTCTGCTTACCGACATATCGCGATGCTCTCAATAACGCTCCAATCGTTCTGTTTCAAAGTTTGGAACACGCACACATGAAGCTACATGAGCACGTTATGTATCCAGTTCGTGACTGTATGAGCGATACACTAATGTACGTTCTAAAATGGTTTGAATTACTCACCAGGAAGCTGAGCGCGAGGGAAGAGAGAGCGTTTGCGGCGGTGCATTTCCCAGTGGGACTTACCTGCAAAAATAGAAAGAGAGAAACATTATTGATAATTCGTTTTGGTCAGATCGTAGATCTAATTAAAGAGAATAATAATTACAACATTAAAAAATTACGATGTGCCTGCAGGGAAATATCGAAACACGAAGTAATGTAATCGAAGGTACTGGCTTTTAAGGACGTTGAGACATCTGATTGACAGCCTACTGGTCTACGTTTAATATTCATCATCATCATCATCATCATCATCATTTAAGACCGATTATGCCTTTCAGCGTTCAGTCTGGAGCATAGCCCCCCTTATACAGTTCCTCCATGATCCCCTATTCAGTGCTAACTTTGGTGCCTCTTCTGATGTTAAACCTATTACTTCAAAATCATTCTTAATCGAATCCAGGTACCTTCTCCTCGGTCTGCCCCGACTCCTCCTACCCTCTACTGCTGAACCCATGAGTCTCTTGGGTAACCTTGCTTCTCCCATGCGTGTAACAAGACCCCACCATCTAAGCCTGTGCGCCCTGACTGCTACATCTACAGAGTTCATTCCCAGTTTTTCTTCGATTTCCTCATTGTGGACACACTCCTGCCATAGTTCCCATCTACTAGTACCTGCAATCATCCTAGCTACTTTCATATCCGTAACCTCAACCTTGTTGATAAGGTAACCTGAATCCACCCAGCTTTCGCTCCCATACAACAAAGTTGGTCGAAAGATTGAACGGTGCACAGATAACTTAGTCTTGGTACTGACTTCCTTCTTGCAGAAGAGAGTAGATCGTAGCTGAGCGCTCACAGCATTAGCTTCGCTACACCTCGCTTCCAGTTCTTTCACTATGTTGCCATCCTGTGAGAATATGCATCCTAAGTACTTGAAACCGTCCACCTGTTCTAACTTTGTTCCTCCTATTTGGCACTCAATCCGTTTATATTTCTTTTCCACTGACATTACTTTCGTTTTGGAGATGCTAATCTTCATACCATAGTCCTTACATTTCTGATCTAGCTCTGAAATATTACTTTGCAAACTTTCAATCGAGTCAGCCATCACAACTAAGTCATCCGCATATGCAAGACTGCTTATTTTGTGTTCACATATCTTAATCTCACCCAGCCAGTCTATTGTTTTCAACATATGATCCATAAATAATATGAACAACAGTGGAGACAGGTTGCAGCCTTGTCTTTTCCCTGAAACTACTCTGAACCATGAACTCAATTTACTGCTGCCTGACTATCCATGTAAAGACCTTTAATTGCTTGCAAAAGTTTGCCTCCTATTCCATAATCTTGTAGAACAGACAATAGCTTCCTCCTAGGAACCCGGTCGTATGCCTTTTCTAGATCTATAAAGCATAGATACAATTCCGTGTTCCACTCATAACACTTCTCCATTATTTGCCGTAAGCTAAAGATCTGGTCCTGACAACCTCTAAGAGGCCTAAACCCACACTGATTTTCATCCAATTGGTCCTCAACTAATACTCGCACTTTCCTTTGATATTCATCCTAATAGGAAAGCCAAACTGGAAGTGTTTCTGTCGAGTATCTAATGGGTTTAACGTAGTTTCCAATGGCATTGGATAAATGTCTCCTCTTTCCCTCATTCCTTACCTGCCGCATTAGACATTAGAATGAGAAAATTAAATCTTCTCACACATAGGCGTTGGAAGATGGTTTGTAGAAGAACGTCACATTGCTTTAGCACAAGCAATGGTTTTATTTCGTAAGACATTAATTAGTAGTCGAATTTTGCACAGCTCCAGAGCAAGACCACGGACAATGAATAATTACCGTTTCCGCTACTGTGGACGTGTATACAAGCACTGCTACGCCGTTCCCCCATGTATTGTGGACGCATACATGAGCGGCGCCTGGGTTTTCGTACTGTGCTATGGATGTCTACATGCGTTCTGAGCCGTCGACCTCTCACTGCTGCTGACGAGTTTCTGCCGTGTTTCCCTGGATCAAAGTTTCGATTATTTATGATACAACGCCTGTGCCTCACTGCTTGCTATTAATTGCAAGAAACCTCGTTTCGGTATCTACACTGAAGCCCCAAACAAACTAGTATAGGCATGCGTATTCAGATAACAGAGATATGTAAACAGGAAGAATACGGCACTGCAGTCGTCAACGTTTATACAAGACAAGTGTCTGGCGCAGTAGTTAGATCGGTCACTGCTGCTACAGTGGCAGGTTATCAAGATTTAAGGGGCTCCGGAACGCCCTATACTTGCAATCTCAAAATAACGCTTATAAATTACATCTTTCCTCACAAAGTATTTGAGGTAGGAAGTTGAACTTTTTACGGATTATTTATTGGAATATGGGCTACAACTTAACACAGGGATTTTACAAAATTTTAGTTCAGTTATTAAAGATGATTTTTTTTCAATTGTAATGAAAATTCGGAACATTTTTTGCAATTTTTTTATTTATATATTCAAAAATATACAGTTTTTTGGAAAAAGGCTGTGTTAAATTTTGCAGAAGGTACTGTGTAACATTTACTGAAAGTTTGAAACAAATATGTTTGGAAGATCCTTAGAAAACATGTAATTAGTATGAGAAAATAAAAGTTTTGGGAATCGAGCGACAAAGATTGGATTAACTTTTTAGTGTATTCCAGGTCCATAGGATGGATTATCTTCATCCTCTGCAAACTCCTCCTCCAGCTTCCTCTTGTTCCTCCTCCTGTTTACTCTTGCTTATACTTCTAGACTCTTTATAGCCCTGTCTGCAGCCCGAAGGCGTTCCTTGTCTAAAGCAAGCATCGCTCGTACCATGTTAGAACCTATCTTCATTCCCATATTTCTAAATACCTTGCACCTTACAATGTTGCCATCATTGAAAGTCGCAACAGCATCATACACACCAAAGTGGTTTCTATTCCAACAAATACAGTCTTGGGGATTCTCGACCAAGAAACAGAATTAATTACGAATATTTTCGAGATAACGACAGAGTAAATAAACATGAAACAATCGACAATCACACCAGCGATATATATTGAACCATAACAGGTTAGCCACAACACATACTTTATCTCACATCACTAAAATGTACCTGATGAACACGGACGTTAATAATAACACCATTTGACAGCAGTTTAACAGCGTCACAGTGGGTCACGCCCATGTAGAACACATTTCAAAAAAAATTTAAAAATAGTTGTAGTCTTCGGAATTGAATAAATTATATATCTATTAAAAGGTAATAGTCTGCAGATTCAGAAAACGCAAAAAAGTAAAAATTGAACTTTTCATGATTTTGAGCCTTTCCGGAGCCCCTTAAGTGATATCGAACGAGGTGCTATAATCGGTGCACGAGCGATGGGCCACAACATCTCTGAGGTAGCGATGAAGTGGGCATTTTCCCTGTACGATCATTTTTGGAGTGTATCGTGAATATCAGGAGTCCGATAAAATCAAATTTGCGGTAGCGCTGCGGCCGGAAAGAGATCTTGCAAGAATGGGACCAACGGCGACTGAAGAGAACTATTGAACGTGACAGAAGTCCAACCCTTCCGCAAATTGCTGCAGATTTCAATTTTGGGCCAAGTGTCAACGGAACGATATGGGCTTTCAGAGCACTATGGGACCCTTGATGACTACACTATTCAAACATTTTGTAGGGAGCACATTGTGCTCATGTGGTAGCGATCTAGATGCTTGTAAAACAATAAACTGGTATCCAAGATCGCACGAATTATTTTTATTCCATGATTACCGGTTTCGGCGAAACTAAAGCAGCTATCATCGGATCTGAGGTTGCTGTTGTAACCTGTATCTGTCCTAAGATCCGATGATAGCGGCTTTAGATTCGACGAAAACGGTAATCACGGAATAAAAAGAATTCGTACGGTCTTGGCTACCAGTTTACTGTTTTACTATTCAAAGGTATACTGCTCGTCTGGGTCCTTCAACACTCACACTGGATTGTTGATGACTGCAAACAGGTTTCCTGGTAGGACCGGTCTCGTTTGAAATTGCATCGTGCGGATGGACGTGTACGGGTATGGAGACAACCTCGAGAATTCATGTAATCTGCATGTCAACGGGGGAGTGTTGAAGCTGATGGAGGCTCTATAATGGCGTGGGGCGTGTGCATTGGACTGATATAGGACGTGTGCAAGTGTTACTTTTGCATCATAAGGAAGGGGGAAAAACATCTACAGCAACATGTACACTCTGCAAGTCCCTATTAACTGCTTAGACTCTGCTAATCATTATTAAGTGCCTAGCAGAGGGTTCATCTCAGCACCTTCGCAATAGTTCTCTATTATTCGACTCCCGAACAGCGCGCGGAAGAAGAGCACCCATATATTTCCGTGGGAGCTCTGATATCCTTATTTTATTACGATTATCGTTTCTCCCTACGCAGATCGGGATCAACAATGTATTTTCGCATTCGGAGGATAAAACGTGATTGAAATTTCGCAAGAAGATTGCGCCGCAACGAGAATTTGTGTTCACGTTATCCATCCCATATCCTGTATTATGTCCGTGACCTCTGTCCCCCATTTCTCCGTAATACAAAACGTGCAGTTCTTCTTCACACTTTCTCGATGTACTCCGTTGGTCGCATCGGGTAAAGATTGACACCGTGCAGCAGTAATCCAAAAGAGGACGGACAAACGAAGTGAAGGCAGTCTCTTTAGTATGTCGTATTTTCTAAGTATATGAAGTCTTCACGGGTTGTTACCCAAGTAGCGTCGTCGTCTCGTAGCAACGTTTCGATGGAATGTGTCTCCATCATCTTCAGGCGCCTGAAAATATGGAGACGCATTCCATCGAAACGTTGTTGCGAGACGACGACGTTATTCGGAAGACAACCCGGGAAGACTTGACATATGAAATTCGCCGAGAAAACCTGCACTCACTTATCTTCTAAGTGTACTGCCACTAAAACGCAGTCTCTGCTTCGCCTTCCCCACAACATTATCCACGTGTTCTTTCCAATTTAAGTTGTTCGTAATTGTAGTTCCTAGGTATTTAACTGAACTTGCACCCTTTAGGTTTGATTGATTTATCGTGTAACAGAAGTTTAACGGATTGCTTCTAGCACTCACGTGAATGACGTCGCACTTTTCATTATAGGGCCAACTGTCAATTTTCGCACCAAACAATAGCTTCCCTAAATCGTTTTGAAATTGGTTTTGATTTTTTTGACGATAGAGACAGTATCACTTGCAAAAAACCTACGATGGCAGCTCACACTGTCTCCTAAATCATGACCTATAACACTACCTTGTGGAATGCTAGAAATCACTTCTGTTTTACTCGATGACTTTCCGCCAGCTAGTTCGAGCTGTGACCACTCTGACAGCACTCACGAATCCAGTCGCGTGACTGAGACGATATTCCACAAGCTCGCAATTCGGTTACAAGCCGCTTGTAAGGTATACAGACTCATTAGATCCCGAAACTCTGTCATTACAAGGCGCCGCGTGACGTAGCCGAGCGGTTTAAGGCGCCTCCCCACGGTTATCGCGTCTCCGTCTGAGGTTCGAGTCCTCCGTTGGGCATGGGTGTGTGTGTGTGTGTGTGTGTGTGTGTGTGTGTGTATGTGTTGTCCTTAGCGTAAGTTAATTTAAGTCAGATTAACTAATGTGTAAGCCTAGGTACAGGTGACCTCAGCAGTTTGGTCCCATAGAACTTTCCACAAATTTCCATTTCCATTACAAGGCTTACAAATGTGCGTCCCTCGTCTCTTCCAGAACGACGCTCGGCCTCAGGTAGAAGGGAAAGAGGCGACCGTTCATCCTGAAACACAGGTATGGGGGGTCGCTTAGTACACGCGTTTTTCTGTCACCTTCCCACCATAACACACTAAAAATCCCACTCTACCGAGTGGTGGGGAGGAATTTTCGTTAGAATCTCTCACTTCCAAGTAAGTCGGCTTGAGAAATTTTCGTTGAAGTTCGCCACCTTCCTCAGGAGACGCGTGACAATGTCGTGCTCTAAGAAAAGTATAGATTCGGGGTAGGAGAAGTTTTCGTTACCATAGGAAAAAACAACTGCACTTTCCCTTCGTCTGCCGCCATGATCCTTTAAGGGGCTCCGGAAAGGCTCAAAATCATGAAAAGTTCAAATTTTACTTTTTTGCGTTTTCTGAATCTGCAGACTATTTCCTTTTAATAGATATATAATTTATTCAATTCCGAAGACTACAACTATTTTTAAATTTTTTTAAAATGTGTTCTACATGGGCGTGATCCACTGTGGCGCTGTTAAACTGAAGTCAAATAGTGTTATTATTAACGTCCGTGTTCATCAGGTACATTTTAGTGATGTGAGATAAAGTATGTGTTGTGGCTAACCTGTGATGGTTCAATATATATCGCTGGTGTGATTGTCGATTGTTTCATGTTTATTTACTCTGTCGTTATCTCGAAAATATTCGTAATTAATTCTGTTTCTTGAGTCTCTGTTTCGTTGAAGCATAATAATGAGTAAAAGTAAAGTTGCTGCTGCGACTTTCAATGATGGCAACATTGTAAGGTGCAAGGTGTTTAGAAATATGGGAATGAAGATAGGTTCTAACATGGTACGAGCGATGCTTGCTTTAGACAAGGAACGCCTTCGGGCTGCAGACAGGGCTGTAAAGAGTCTAGAAATACACGCAAGAGTGAACAGGAGGAGGAACAAGAGGAAGCTGGTGGAGGAGTCTGCAGAGGATGAAGATAATCCATCCTATGGACCTGAAATGCACTAAAAAGTTAATCCAATCTTTGTCGCTCGATTCCCAAAACTTTTATTTTCTCATACTAATTACATGTTTTCTAAGGATCTTGCAAACATATTTGTTTCAAACTTTCAGTAAATGTTACACAGTACCTTCTGCAAAATTTAACACAGCCTTTTTCCAAAAAACTGTATATTTTTGAATATACAAATAAAAAATTGCAAAAAAATTTTGTGAATTTTCATTACAATTGAAAGAAAATCATCTTTAATAACTGAACTAAAATTTTGTAAAATCCCTGTGTTAAGTTGTAGCCCATATTCCAATAAATAATCTGTAAGAAGTTCAACCTCCTACCTCAAATACTTTGTGAGGAAAGATGTAATTTATAAGCGTTATTTTAACATTGCAAGTATAGGGCGTTCCGGAGCCCCTTAAATTGAAATTGTTCATTTAGTCATCGAATTGCAGTTCCACATGGAGCGTAGATGAATGGAAATTAGCAGAAATACACGCAAGTCCCGTGCTCCCCCCCCCCCCCCCCCCCCAGAAGGCACTCACTGCCGTGGCACACAATGAAGCGCGTCACATGTGTGACGCACAGATGATACAATGTCTCAGTTAATACTGAAGTGATTAACAGTCGTCGTTCAAGATTACTGACCAAACACACTGAAGCGATGAAGAAGCTGGTACAGGCATGCATATTGAAATAGAGAGACATGTAAACAGTCAGAATACGGCGCTGCGGTCGCAATGCCTATTTAAGGCAAGTAGTGTCTGGCGCCGTTGTTACTGCCGCTACCATGGCAGGTTACCAAGATCTAACTGAGTCTGAACATGGTGTTACAATCGGCGCACGAGCGATGGGACACAGCAATGAAGGGAGGACTTTCCCGTACGACCGTTCACGACTGTACCGTGACTATCACGAACCCGGTAGAATATCAAATCTCCAACATCGCTGCGGCTGATAAAAGATCCTGCAAGAACGGCACAAACTACAACTGAAAAAAATCGTTCAATGCGAAATAAATGTAACCCTTCCGCAAACTGCTGCAGATATCAGAGCTGGGCCATCAACAAGTGTCAGCGCGCGAACCACTCAACGAAACTTCATCGATACGGGCTTTTGGCTCCGAAAGCCCTCTCGTGCAGCCTTGATGCCTACACTATTCAAAGCTTTACACCTCGACTGGGCCCGTCAACACCGACAATGGATTTTTGATGACTGGAAACATGTTGCCTGGTCGGAAGGGCCTCGTTTGAAATTGTATCGAGCTGATGGACGTGTACAGGTGTGGAGACAACCTCGAGAGTTCATGGAACCTGCATGTCAGCAGGGGACTCTTCAAGCTGGTGCAGGCTCTGTAACGGCGTGGGGCGTGTGCATTGGACGAGTCTGACACGTGACGCATATGTAAGCATCCTGCCTGATCACCTGAATCCATTCATGTCCATTGTGCATTCCGAAGGACTTGGGCAATTCCACCACGACATTGCGATACACCACACATCCAGAATTGCTAGAGAGCAGCTCCATGAACGCTTGCTCTGCCCACCAAATTCCCCACACATGAACATAATGTAGCATATGCGGGATGCCTTGCAACCTGCTATTCGGAATAGATCTCCATAACCTCCTACTCTTATGGATTTATGAACAGCCCTGCAGGATTCATGGTGTCAGTTCCCTCCAGCACTACTTCAGATATTAGTAATCTCCAGTCGTGTTGCGGCACTTCTGCGTGCCCTACATGATATTAGGTAGATGTAACTGAGCAAAGCCACATAGCAGCATAAGAGTGGTACAGACGACAAGGTTCATCAGTTTTAGTAGATATTTGACATAGTAATGGAACCTGGAAGAACGGGGTTGGAAAAGCACCAAAAACACAGTTTTATGAACGTACGGGTACGTCGTCTGTATTGTACGAGTGGGGCACTTAGATTCTCACAAAGAGGGATGATAGCAAAGTACAGGAAAGTGAAACGATATATGTAAGAACAGAGAAAGAATACACACTCCTACACAGTTACAAAATTCCAGATAGTTTAGGTGACTCATCTTTACTAGGCAGCTTTTCCCTAATGCATTGTTCAGGACAACAAAACACACACACACACACACACACACACACACACACACACACAGAGAGAGAGAGAGAGAGAGAGAGAGAGAGAGATTTTAAGGTAGGAAACCAGTTCAGAAGAAACAAGCATAATTCACAAAATTTCGAACGTGAATGGTTCACTGTGATACGTATCTGAACGGGTGTTGAGAACAGGAAGTGGATTACCGAACAAAATACATGGAGAGCTTCGTTAACGATCAAACAACACTTTCTTCATTCATATCTCATCGTGCTTTTGTTCGAAGCGTTACTTGGTACGGTCAAGATTAAAGGGGCACACCGCACATAGGTCGCAGCACTTATTTATGACGAGGAATCTACTCATGACGAGTTAGCAGACAACAATCAAACACGCTTTACATCGAGAAGAACAGTTATACTTGAACGTAATTCCGTATAAGGTGCCCTCTTTTACCAGTTTAAAGCATCTTGCTGATTTTGTCCCCCATAGGACATATAGCTGTGGTGACAGTCTACATTTAAATTTTTCAGGACAGACACAAAACTCAGTGCGTTTTATGGCGAGTTTCACCCTTTCACCTTCACAGTGTCCTTGGGGGAGGGGGGGGGCGGGAGGGAGGGGGAGTAGTCAAGACTGATTGTAGGTCTTAAAATATTGAAAAAAGTATTTCTGTTTTCAATTATTTCTTCTACCAGAGTCTAGAAAATTTCAGTTCTCAGTAGTAATTGTCAATTTTACTGATCAATGCAATATTTAAATTTTTCATCTTCAAGACCTTATTGAAACATCAGTTTTCCTTTTAAAACTGTGTTATGCATAAAAATGAACAAGAATCCAAGAAATTTGCATTGAGAAAATTTCATTTTGGTGACCTTTGTACTGATGGTAGCACACTATGCTGAAAGTGCCTTGATATTTCTGAGAGTGTGCTAAACAATATTATCAGGTTCTGTTCCTTATTTTGCACATCAATACACATTAAATAGTATGTTTTTAATATAAGTCAACAAAAAGTAACGAATTTTGCTCTGTTGTAGACTTTTTATTGTGTGCCTAAAATTCCCCCCCCCCCCCCACCCCCACCCACTGCTCCCTTGGTAATGTGCATTACGGAAAATGCGTTGGAATTTCTAGGGTTACATTAAATAAGAGCATTATCGGAACCTCTGAAATTTACAGTTTAAAGCACACTAGATGATTGATCACTTCGGGAATATAATAAGCCACTACTGTACTTCAGAATGTAATTCCAGAGGTTATGGTGATGCTCTTATTGTGTTAAAAAGCGAAACTGATAAATGAAAAAAATGAGTGTGACTTGTGGCTGTCTTGAAAAATATAATTTCATCACTTGCTCTTCTGCCCCCGCTCTTCATTCAGTTAACAGCAATTTGTCAGATAAATGCTGACATCTTGAGGAACTGACGTTGCAAATTCAGCCAACAAAACACTTGACCTAAGTGAGCAGTCTATACCTGGCAGTTCAGACGCTTGCAGTTATAAGATAGATGGAAAAGACCTAAATCCTATATCCCGATACCCTGCCCCCCCCCCTCTCGACCAATCGGCACAGTATCTGATAAAACGCCCGGAGCCTCCACAATTTAAGCTATTGACACGGCCGGAGCGATTTCGACGCCGCTGCAGATGTGCCCTGGAATTTTCCGCCCGCCTCGCCCCCACTTATTCATCGGCTCAACGCTCCAGTAGGCAGCCAGCCATGGAGGCGGCGCCGACTTAATCTGGAGCGAATGAGCTCCTTCTCCACTCACTTTACTCCGAGCGGGAGACGCGAAGCTTCCTTCACTACTTTCAACAAAATCATCCACATCATTCCTCCCCAGCTCCTTATCAAATCCTGAGTTACTTCTAATATTTGGTTCTCACTCTCTGATGCGAGTGATATTGTAAAGCACTACTTTTAAGGGATATCAATTTCAATTGCTTATTCTTTTGTCGGTTGCAGTTTTTTTTTCTTTATTGATTTTCAATTTCCCCCGAAGGGGGCGGGCTGGCAGCAGCTTAGTACGCTGCTCTACAGCCTACAGACTTTTTTAAAAACGGAAGAAGAAAAGAAACAAGAAAAACTGGCGATAAAACGGTGACAAAGTGTAAAATGGCGGAAAAATGCGGAAAGTTGTAAGTAGGCTGTTTATGTTTTCTTATTGGCAACGTTACGTAGTGCTCTGTATGAAAATCACTGGCTGTGCTGTGTGCAGTCTGTGGCTAGTTTGCATTGTTGTCTGCCATTGTAGTGTTGGGCAGCTGGACGTGAACAGCGCGTAGCGTTGCGCAGTTGGGGGTGAGCCGCCAGCAGTGGTGGATGTGGGGAGAGAGATGGCGGAGTTTTGAAATTTGTAATACTGGATATCATGAACTGCTATATACATTATGACTTTTGTACACTATTGAGGTAAATACATTGTTTGTTCTCTATTAAAATCTTTCATTTGCTAACTATGTCCATCAGTAGTTAGTGCCTTCAATAGTTTGAATCTTTTATTTAGCTGGCAGTAGTGGCGCTCGCTATATTGCAGAAGTTCGAGTAACGAAGATTCTTGGTGAGGTAAGTGATTTGTGAAAGGTACAGGTTAATGTTAGTCATGGCCATTCTTTTGTAGGGATTTCTGAAAGTCAGATTGCGTTGCGCTAGAAAATATTGTGTGTCAGTTTAAGCACAGTCTTGTATAATTGTTGAAAGGGGACGTTCCATATAATTTTGTAATACATTTCCCAAAAATGAGGGAGCACAAAGACATTTCCCTTCACAGGAATTGCATACAGAATTTTCTTTTCAACTACTTGGTAATTTTTTTTGTAGAATAACTTCTTGTGAAGATGATGATGATGATGATGATGTTTGGTTTGTGGGGCGCTCAACGGCGTGGTTATCAGCGCCCGTACAATTTCCCAACCTTTGCTCAGTCCAATTTCGCCACTTTCCTGGATGATGATGAAATGATGAGGACAACACAAACTTCTTGTGGTGCACCACTTTAATTACATATACATTAAGATGTGAATATACAATTCCCTTGTCTGCATTGTTGTCTTTAGTGTAATGTTTTTTTTTTTTTTTTTTTTTTTTTTTTCTTGAGCTATGTCATGTTTAGATATAAGTTATTTCATTTGCTGCTGCTGTTTGCCAGGCATAGTGTTACTAAAATGGTTCAAATGGCTCTGAGCACTATGGGACTCAACTGCTGTGGTCATAAGTCCCCTAGAACTTAGAACTACTTAACTACTTAAACCTAACTAACCTAAGGACTTCACACACATCCATGCCCGAGGCAGGATTCGAACCTGCGACCGTAGCGGTCGTGCGGTTCCAGACTGTAGCGCCTTTAACTGCTCAGCCACATAGTGTTACTGAATTTGACTTTGTGTTACTCTGCTAAGCCAGTTTACTATTGATTTATTTTTCTTGTTAGCTGCCCATTGCCTTATATTAGTTGTAATATTGTTGCTTACTTTGCCAATTTGATTTTTTTTGTCATTGCTGTTCGTGTTAATTGTTTTGTTCTGCTGCATTGCCTCGTCCCTTAGTTTAGCATCTGAGCTCAGTAGATTTAATTTAGCTTAAGAGGGGGTAGCCTATAAGAGAATGAGTTGCGATGAATTTGAAGAAATGCACTGAGAGGTTATACGAGAAAAATACAGAAAGCATGCTTGGATAGGATTTTTTTGGCTGGAGCAAATATCGAAATAAGACGAAAGATCAATGGAATGAAGTTTTTGGTTGGACTGCAGTACCAAATGTTACACTGAAAACGAACCCTGTCCTTTCCTTTTGTGTTATCCCACTATGTGTTTGTGTACCCTTGTGTATTTGTTTTCTTCCTGTCTCTGTGTGGTTTCATAGAATTTTTTTCTTCTTCTACTACTAAGCTACATTCACTGTGATGAGGAATACTGTTATCCTCAAATATAATTGGCATTAATAATATGTTATTTACCTTGTAAATATGCTTCGACATTATTTATTCTGTTTTGTTTTAATGCTCATCTGTAAAGTTGATGTTTCGAAAGTTATTCAGATCTTTTATGTATTTACTTATGTCATAATTCCTGTAACACTGATGTATATGTTAGTTCGATTCTTTTGTAAAGCCTGTACCACAAATGTTATCTGTATTGTTATGTTCTTTAATGATGTATTTTGTACCTTTGTTGTTGTATTTTTATGTTATAAAATTGTAATTGACACCAGTTCATCAAATTAAGTAACTTGTAAGTTACATTTCACTGCACACGTTTCTGTTGGTCGTAGTATATGGACAATATGTGAGAAGTAGGGACTGATAGTGTTTGCACGTGTGTTAGTAATTCAGCAAGGGACTGGTTAACAGCATTGCTGGTTCTAAGGATAAAAAAAAAAAAACTTTGTGAGTGCACATATGGTGGTTTATGGAGTTGCTATATTATCTTCAAGACCCTTCAATGGTGATTTTGCACCTGCACAGTCACAACAGATGGCTGCTGGCCATCTCCACAAGGACTACAGTGGGTCTGCATCTTTGATGACCCACCAGTACAATTCTCTACAAAGACTACAGTGGGTCTGCATCTTTGATGACCCACCAGTACCATTATCTCTACAAGGACTACAGTGGGTCTGCATCTTTGATGGCCCACCAATACCATTGTTTCTACAAGGACTGCAGTGGGTCTGCACCTCTGGTGGCCCATCAATACCGTAATCTCTACCAGGACTACAGTGGGTCTACTCTGTGATGACCTACCTACCAATATTCTTCAAAACGTCGAATGACTCTGCTGTGGGTTTGCTCTGTTGTGGCCCATTACCTGTCAGCATGTCAAGAGTCAGCACTGTCTTTCCATTGGAAGGACAACACTACTTCTTCAAGACTGCATGGACATCCACTACTTCCGTGTGCATTGTCTTTTACTGCTCAGACTTCGATAAAAGAAACGGCAGTTTTACTGTGATGAATGATCAGGACTATCTTTATGGACTGTGAGAAAATTTTAGCTTTTGACCAACATTGTATCAATATGTGTCTGCATTTGATATCTTTCTTACTGTAATAATGAAAAATTTTTTCAAATCTGTCTTGGCCAGTGCCCAAAACAATTTGTAAAATTTTTTGTGGGGAGCATGGGGGCTATGTAAGTAGGCTGTTTATGTTTTCTTATTGGCAACGTTACGTAGCGCTCTGTATGAAAATCACTGGCTGTGCTGTGTGCAGTCTGTGGCTAGTTTGCATTGTTGTCTGCCATTGTAGTGTTGGGCAGCTGGACGTGAACAGCGCATAGCGTTGCGCAGTTGGAGGTGAGCCGCCAGCAGTGGTGGATGTGGGGAGAGAGATGGCGGAGTTTTGAAATTTGTAATACTGGATATCATGAACTGCTATATACATTATGACTTTTGAACACTATTGAGGTAAATACATTGTTTGTTCTCTATTAAAATCTTTCATTTGCTAACTATGTCCAACGAAGTTTCTAGGTGAGGTAAGTGATTTGTGAAAGGTATAGGTTAATGTTAGTCAGGGCCATTCTTTTATAGGGATTTCTGAAAGTCAGATTGCGTTGCGCTAAAAATATTGTGTGTCAGTTTAATCACAGTCTTGTATAATTGTTCTAAGGGGACGTTTCAAAGTTAAAACAGAAAGCAATGTTAATAAAATACACAGGAATCAGGCGAGTAACATAGTAGACACACTATTAAAAAACATGGTGACAGTCTGGTTTCTGTTCACAAGAGATAAAAAATCACATCCAGCGACACTCACTGTAAAACACTCACTGTAAAACACTCACTGTAAAACACTGCACGAAAATGGCGGCACAAAGGCAGATTGGGATGGGGGGGGGATCTGGAGGAGGGGGAAAGCAGGGCCAGGCAGACGCGAGAGGGAATGGGAAAAGGCAGAGGAGGGAAATGCAAAAGGAGTCGGGGGAGAGAAGGTGGCCGAGAGAGGGGAGGTGGGGAAAAAAGAGGATGGAAAGGGGGGAGAGGGATCTGGGGAAAAGGATAGAGGAAAGGAGGGGGAGTGAGGATCAGAGTTGATAGGAGGGATAAATGGAGGGAGAGAGGGCATCATCCGGGAGGGGGAGTTAATGGACGCCACCTTGGGAAAGGAGATGAAGGGTGTAGAGATGGAGGGTAGGGGGGACACAACAGTGAAGCTGTGGCAGGGGGCGGGGATGGGAGATGATGGGAGCAACCTGGAGGGTGAGGGGGATCAAGGCGGCGGGAGGTGTAGAGGATGTGGATATTTTCGGGGAATAGGAGCAGATGGGGGAAAGGAATGCGCTCATAGAGGATCCGCATGGGGGACAGGAGGCGTATACCGAAGGCGAGGTGGACTGCGTGACGCTCAAGGATCTGAAGGGACTTATAGAATTTAGGGCGTGTCGGTTTCAGTGTAACCTACTGGTATAAATAATAAGTTTTTCAATTTGTAGAGAAACCACACTGCAGTTACCAACACGAAAGAGGTGGACAGGAGGCAGTGGCTATTAAGAGAGTGCGACAGGTTTGCAACATATTAATACGAAGAGCGTTCAGTAAGTAATGCAAGACTTTTCCTTTCTCGGCCTGTTTCAATTGAAAAATGCTAAATTGGTTGGCGGACATCGTGGAATATTCCTGCTTCATCACCAGTTGTTTCGTGAAGATCCGGTAGATGGTGGCACTATGCATAGCCTTGAAAGTGGCGGATTTAAAGAAGGTGCGTCCAAGCAGCAGTCACTGAGTTCCTTTTCGCAGAAAACCAAAACATCGCATCGCAAATATTCACAGACGCTTGGAGAATACCTGCGGAGACCTGGCAGTCGAGGAAAAAGCGGTGAGTTGTTGGCCAAGGTGTCTGTCATCATCATAACAAGGTCACATATCGCTTGATTTCGATCTCCGGCGTGCCTACCGGACACACACAGCTGTCCCTCCAACAATGCTGGAACGTGCACACACCCTGTTGCAGATGACCGGCAGATCACGTCTCCTACTCCATGATAACGCAAGGTCTAACACAAATCTGCGTACCTGGGAGGACCTCCCAAAACTTCAATTGACTCAACTTCCTCATCCACCCTACAGCCTACACAAATGGCCATTAAAATTATTACACCACAAAGATGACGTGCTACAGACGCGAAATTTAACCGACAGGAAGAAGATGTTGTGATATGCAAATTATTAGCTTTTCAGAGCATTCACACAAGGTTGGCGCCGGTGGCGACACCTACAACGTGCTGACATGAGGAAAGTTTCCAACCGATTTCTCATACACAAACAGCAGACGACCGGCGTTGCCTGGTGAAACGCTGTTATGATGCCTCGTGTAAGGAGGAGAAACGCGTACCATCACGTATCCGACTTTGTTAAAGGTCGGATTGTAGCCCATCGCGATTGCGGTTTATCGTATCGCGACATTGCTGCTCGCGTTGGTATGCAGAATATGGAATCGGTGGGTCCACGGGGGTAATACGGAACGCCGTGCAGGATCCCAACGGCCTCGTATCACTAGCACTCGAGATGACAAGCATCTTATCCGCATGGCCGTACCGGATCGTGCAGCCACGTCTCGATCTCTGAGTCAACAGATGTGGACGTTTGCAAGACAACAACCGTCTGCACGAACAGTTCGACGACGTTTGCAGCTGCATGGACTATCAGCTCGGGGACCGTGACTGCGGTTACCCTTGACGATGCATCGCAGACAGGACCGCCTGCAGTGATGTACTCAACGAGGAATCTGGGTGCACGAATGGCAAAACCTCATTTTTTCGGATGAATCCAGGTTCTGTTTACAGCATCATGATGGTCGCATCCTTGTTTGGCGGTGAACGCACATTGGAAGCGTGTATTCTTTATCGCCATACTGGCGTATCACCTGGCGTAATGGTATGGGGTTCCATAGGTTACACATCTCGGTCACCTCTTCTTCGCACTGACGGCATTTTGAACAGTGGACGTTACATTTCAGATGTATTATGACCCTTGGCTCTACCCTTCATTCGATTCCTGCGATACCCTATATTTCAGCATGATAATGCACGACCGCATGTTGCAGGTCCTGCACAGGCGTTTCTAGATACAGAGAATGTTCGACTGCTGCCCTGGCCAGGACATACTCCAGATCTCTCACCTATTGAACTGTGGAATCGTGTTGAAGCTGCATGGGCAGCTGTACCTGTACACGCCATTCAAGCTGTTTGGCTCAAAGCCCAGGCGTATCAAGGCCGTTATTACGGCCAGAAGTGGTTGTTCTGGGTACTGATTTTTCAGGATCCATGCACCCAAATTGCGTGAAAATGTAATCACATGTTAGTTCTAGTATAACATATCTGTCCAATGAATACCCGTTTATCATCTGCTTTTCTACTTGGTGTAGCAATTTTAATGGCCAGTAGTGTATATTGCGCAGCTTCAGACTGTGTTTGGACCAATGAAGGATGTACTCCCCGGCAATCAGCCGATGGATGATAGGGAGTCTACTGACGCTGCATCTCCGACGTCTACCAGTAGAGTTGTTGGACCTGGGCATATAGGTCTCCCCCCCCCCCCCCCTCTCCGCCAGTAACGTGGTGTAGAGTCGTCACACACTACGGATATTATGTTTAAAAATATTGTTTTGCATCCAAAAGAGACATGAATAATATGGCGTATTGGAATCATGAATAAAACCAACCTGCTTCCAGAAACAAGATTTGTTGCATTCTTTATTCAACGCGCCTCGCATGTTGTTCAGTCTATACAGCAAGCAGTAAAGGAAGTCAAGTAAAATTTGGAGAACGAATTAAAGTTGAGAGAGAAAAATTTAGAAAACGGTGTTTGCCCATGGCACTGCAGTTTGGCGACAGACTGAAAAGAAGATGGAAGAGCATTTGAACGAAATGGTAGTGTATCGAAATAGAGTTGTATCAAGATCATCATCAAAAGTAAAGCGAGGACCAATGGAATATATTCGAATTACAAAAGAAGATGCTGAGAGAATTAGATTAAGATATGAGACATTTAAAGTAGTTGAGGCGTCTTGCTATTTGGAGAGGAAAGTAACTGAAGTAGAGAGATTTCCAAATTCAGACTGGCTACAGCAGGAAAGGCATTTTCCAAAAAGAGGAACTAACCATCAAATATAAATTTACATGTTATGAGGTTTACTTGGTTCAAATGGCTCTGAGCACTATTGGACTTAACATCTGAGGTCATGAGCCCCCTAGAACTCCTTAAACCTAACTAACCAAAGGACATCACAGGCATCCATGCCCGAGGAAGAATTCGAACCTGCGACCGTAGTAGTCGCACGGTCCCGGACTGAAGTGCCTAGAATCGCTCGGCCACCGCGGCCGGCGAGGTTTACTCTGAAGATATTTGTGTGGAGTGCAGCCCCTTATGTAAGTCAAGCGGTTCAAACAAAAAGGGAATAGAAGCTTTTGATATCTGCTGCTACAGAAGAATGCTGAAGATTATACTAAGTCAAGCTGTTCAAACAGAAAGGGAATAGAAGCTTTTGATATCTGCTGCTACAGAAGAATGCTGAAGATTAGATCGCTACAAGCTGTAAGTAATGAGTAGGTAGTGAACAGAATTGGAGAGACAAGAGAGTTATCGTACTACTTGACTAAGAGAAGGGATACGTTGACAGTTTACATGCCGAGGCATGAAACAATGGTCAGTTTGTTAATGGAGTGAAGTGGGACAGTCAATAGAGAAACTGTACATGGACACGTAAGCAAGTTTCCATGGATGTATGGCACAGCTGTTACGTACAGAATGGTTATTACCCACGGCTGCACTCTAGCTTTATTACGATTCTTGTTCAGTATATGGGTATAGTGCTTGCAAATGCTATCACTGTTATCTCAAACTATAGACTAGTATCCAGCTACAAACATAGTCTACTGATCCCTCCATTATCATCAGGAACCATACTGTATCATAAGGCAAATATCTCAGAGGACAGTCTTGAATTTTATGATGAGTGATGATCAGTAAGTAAGCAACTGTCCCCACACATGATGTACTACCATACTATATTACGGAACAAATAGTGTGAAAGCATGAACTAAATACAATGAAGATTGAATGGGCTTCCTGCTCATGACACGGAATCACATCACGCAGTATGTATCAACCAATAAAGAGATATCTTCACAAATATGATACAGGTCAAAAGTAAGAGCTATTAAAAAAGTAAAAGCTATTAAAGGCTAAATATTTTCCCCTATCTCGCGTAATATTCCTCAAGTGAGTAAGTATATTGTACTATACAATTCTTAAAGTAGCCTGTATTCCTCCTCAGGATCAAGATAGCTTTACACCAGATTTCATGGTAATCAGTTCAGCGGGCCAGTCACATTTATAATATTAGTTTGAATAGAAATTTCGGTAACAATATCTTTTCTTTAATGATATAGTTTTCATGAAATAAAGCCCGCATAGGGCCTCAAGATATGATCAAGTTAAATGTGAAACACCATGATTATTAGTGTTGTACGGTTGTACATAAGCGTGTTCAAACAGAGGAATAGATAGATACGACGTTTTTAGATAAAATTTAAAGTCACCATACCAATTTCCTGTGATCCGGTTTTAATTTAATAAAGCGTACGTGGTGCTTCCAGTACTGCTCAAGCTACCTGTGACACGACCTTGAAAATTCATGTAGTAGTTTTGGAGATCAGCGTGTTCAAACAGAGAAACCGAAAGATGGGACGGTTTTACAGAAAACTTTACATCAAGATATCCTTTGTTTCCTTGGCCCGAATTTCATGAAATAAAGCCTTTATGGTGCCCGAAGGTAAGTTAAAGGTACCTGCTAAAAACCCATGGTAATATTGTCGTGGAGATTTGGAGAACCGCGTTCGAAAAACGAACAGTGAAACACGACAGTTTCTCAGATTTATTATGAGTGTAGGTGAGGAGGACTGCACTGAGTAGAATAATGTTGAGAGCTGCGTCAGACCACCTTCGACAGAAGACAGTCATAACAACAACAACGAATACATAAAACGTTTGCTCTTTCTTGTTTGTTTTCTTTATCTGTCACCATTATTTCAATCTTGGTGAGACCACAGTAAATGGAGAGCAAGCACTGCCTCGAAGATAGTCACTGAATAAGGTAAGATGACTACAGTATCTTAGTGCAGACGGCAATTTTAAAGCGCCGCGTAATTAAGGTGACTATCGTAAAAAGGAAATTCTAATACACAGGGACGAAGGTTTCAATTTAAACGGAGCTTCGGGTCCAGCATTCAGTTTACAAGGATCTCACTGACCATCACATCAAAAAATGGTTCAAATGGCTCTGAGCACTATGGGACTTAACATCTATGGTCATCAGTCCCCTAGAACTTAGAACTACTTAGACCTAACTAACATAAGGACATCACACAACACCTTGTCATCACGAGGCAGAGAATATCCCTGACCCCGCCGGGAATCGAACCCGGGAACCCGGGCGTCGGAAGCGAGAACGCTACCGCACGACCACGAGCTGCGGACCCATCACATCAGACAGAGCTGGGAAATGCTGAGAGATTTGTGCGCATCGCGGAATATCATTGTGCGCTCTGATAAACAAAAGGCATCGAAGGGATTAGTGTACGTCGCGAGCCCAGATTGCCTAAAATTAGCGGCGAAATAAGAACAATAGTTGCGCCGTATGGTTAGGGTCCAGGCAGCGGCGGAGCAGCCGGCCGCCTTGGCCGAGCAGTTCTAGGCGCTTCGGTCCGGAGGCGCGCTGCTGCTACGGTCGCTGTTTCGAGTCCTGCCTCGGGCATGGATATGTGTGATGTCTTTAGGTTAAAAGGTTCAAATTGCTCTGAGCACAATACGACTTAACTTCTGAGGTCATCCGTCACCTAGAACTTAGAATTAATTATACCTAACTAACCTAAGGACATCACACACATCCATGCCAGAGGCAGGATTCGAACCTGCGACCGTAGTGGTCGCTCTGTTCCAGACTGTAGCGCCTAGAACCGCACGGCCACTCCGTCCGGCTCTTTAGATTAGTTAATTTTAGATAGTTGTAAGTCTAGACCTCAGGTGATAAGTTCCATTGTGCTTAGAGCCATTTTTTGAGCGGGGGCGTATGACAGCACCAGAAGAAGACGGTCACGTCGAACGTCGAAACATTATGAACACGTCAATATGCTGAGGTTCACCGTTGAGTAATACGTTGCCCGATTCTTTCTGGATCGCTCTCCGCCTGGATTTCAACAGAAAATTTATCCGCGGTGCTCAACCCCATATTCGTGGCGTATGCCACTGCAGTGTACTGACCATTTCCGCAACACTCTCGTGCCGAGTACACGATTTCCTCAAGAGATGCGCCACGCTTCATAGGATCTTTTCCATGTCTCCAATTAATCCTACTTAAATAGTGCGCTAACTGATGAACAATACTCAAGAATCGGCAGGATAAGTGTTTTGTAAGTCCCTCATTTCATGGATAATTTCCCAAGAGTCTCACAATGAATCTCAGCCCGGAGTCTCCTTTTTCCTACTGTTTTACGCGATCACCCCATTTTATACCTTCCACATTGTTCTTGCTGGATATTTTACTGTTGTTGTGGTTTCCAGTGATCCATCGCCAATTCTGTAATCTAACAGTAATGGGTCGTTTCACTTTTTATTCGCAATACGTTAAAATTGTTTAAGTTCAGGGTAAACAAACAGTCCGTAAAATAATCGTTAGTGCAAAGCAGTTTTTCGTGCATTTAGCTATAGTCGACTGACGTAACAACTTTCCTGGAGATAACAACGTGATTTGCAAACAGTGTCATTAGACATCCAACGCTATAGAAACAGTTATAGTTACGTATTGTAAAGAGTAACATCTCTAATACCTTCTCCTAAAATTCTCTCTACGTCTGTCTCTATTTTCCATTAGAAACGACGTGTTTAGTATTGTCTGGAAGGTAGTCTTGTATCCATTTTCAAATCTGGACCATTACTACGTAAGCTCATATTTCGTTGACTGAGCGGCAGTACGAAACTCCATAGTTATGGAACAGCCGTAACCAGCATTCGAGGCTCTGTGATTTAGTTAATATTCAAGAACCCTCAAACCGGTTTTTACAAGAAAGGGTCTTATGAATTTATGGGATTCACAGTGAATGAAGACTCTTCAGACCGCTTTAGGGGTGTTTCGAAATCATTTTTTCACTGTGAATCCAATCAACTTAGCAGACCTTTTTAACAAACCGTTTTAAGGCACATAATACAGACATCAAAAAAAGTCTTGCAACATCTCGATTTCGAGAGCTCCGTAACCTGTTCAGAAGATTGGAATAGAGATCAACATAAACATCATTTCCGTCATTTTTATTGCTCTTGGAAGCCACACACTGCATGTTGTACCACCATACAGCGAGACATTTAGAGATGATGGTCCAGATTGCTGTACACACCGGTACCACTAATACCCATAGCACGCCTTCTAATATTGATGCATGCCTGTATTCGTTGTGGCATACTATCCACAAGTTCATCAAGGCAGTGTTGGTCCAGATTGTTCCAGATTGTTCCACTCCTCAACGGCGATTACGCGTAGATCCCTCGGAGTGGTTGGTGGATCATGTCGTCCATAAACAGCCCTTTTGAAACTATCCCAGTCATGTTCGATAGTGTTCATGTCTGGAGCACATGCTGGCCACTCAAGTCGAGCGATGTCGTTATCCTGAAGGAAGTCATTCACAATATGTGCTCTGTAGGCACGCGAATTGTCGTCCATGAAGACGAATGTCACGCCATTATGCTGCCGATATGGTTGCACTATCGCTCGGAGGATGGCATTCATGTATCGTACACCCGTCACGGCGCCTTCCATGACCACCAGCGGCGTACGTCGGCCCCAGATAATGCCACCCCAAAATACACTCCTGGAAATGGAAAAAAGAACACATTGACACCGGTGTGTCAGACCCAGCATACTTGCTCCGGACTCTGCGAGAGGGCTGTACAAGCAATGATCACACGCACGGCACAGCGGACACACCAGGAACCGCGGGGTTGGCCGTCGAATGGCGCTAGCTGCGCAGCATTTGTTCACCGCCGCCGTCAGTGTCAGCCAGTTTGCCGTGGCATACGGAGCTCCATCGCAGTCTTTAACACTGGTAGCATGCCGCGACAGCGTCGACGTGAACCGTATGTGCAGTTGACGGACTTTGAGCGAGGGCGTATAGTGGGCATGCGGGAGGCCGGGTGGACATACCGCCGAATTGCTCAACACGTGGGGCGTGAGGTCTCCACAGTACATCGATGTTGTCGCCAGTGGTCGGCGGAAGGTGCACGTGCCCGTCGACCTGGGACCGGACCGCAGCGACGCACGGATGCACGCCAAGACCGTAGGATCCTACGCAGTGCCGTAGGGGACCGCACCGCCACTTCCCAGCAAATTAGGGACACTGTTGCTCCTGGGGTATCGGCGAGGACCATTCGCAACCGTCTCCATGAAGCTGGGCTACGGTCATCATGGTGTGGGGAGCGATCTCCTACACTGGCCGTACACCACTGGTGATCGTCGAGGGGACACTGAATAGTGCACGGTACATCCAAACCGTCATCGAACCTATCGTTCTACCATTCCTAGACCGGCGAGGGAACTTGCTGTTCCAACAGGACAATGCACGTCCGCATGTATCCCGTGCCACCCAACGTGCTCTAGAAGGTGTAAGTCAACTACCCTGGCCAGCAAGATCTCCGGATCTGTCCCCCATTGAGCATGTTTGGGACTGGATGAAGCGTCGTCTCACGCGGTCTGCACGTCCAGTACGAACGCTGGTCCAACTGAGGCGCCGGGTGGAAATGGCATGGCAAGCCGTTCCACAGGACTACATCCAGCATCTCTACGATCGGCTCCATGGGAGAATAGCAGCCTGCATTGCTGCGAAAGGTGGATATACACTGTACTAGTGCCGACATTGTGCATGCTCTGTTGCCTGTGTCTATGTGCCTGTGGTTCTGTCAGTGTGATCATGTGATGTATCTGACCCCAGGAATGTGTCAATAAAGTTTCCCCTTCCTGGGACAATGAATTCACGGTGTTCTTATTTCAATTTCCAGGAGTGTAGCAGGGAACCTCCACCTTGCTGCACTCGCTGCTCAGTGTGTCTAACGCATTCATTCAGCCTGACCGTGTTGGTTCTAAACACGTCTCCGAATAATGGCTCTTTGAAGGCATATGCGATACTCATGGGTGAAGAGAACGTGATGCCAATCCTGAGCGATCCATTCGGCATGTTGTTGGGCCCATCTGTATCGCGTTGCATGGTGTCGTGGTTTCAAAGGTGGACATCGCCATGGACGTCGGGAGTGAAGTTGCACATCATGCACCCCATTGCGTAATGTTTGAGTCATCACACGACGTCCTGTGGCTGCACGATAAGCATTATTCAACATGGTGGCGTTGCTGTCAGGGATCCTCCGAGCCATAATCCGCAGGTAGCGGTCATCCACTGCAGTAGCAGACCTTGGGCGGCCTGAGTGTGACATGTCATCGACAGTTCCTGTCTCTCTGTGTCTCCTCCATGTCCGAACAACATCGCTTTGGTTCACTCCGAGACGCCTGGACCCTTCCCTTATTGAGAGCCCTTCCTGGCACAAAGTAACAATGCGGACGCGATCTAACCGCGGTACTGACCACATAGGCATGGTTGAACTACAGACAACACGAGCCGTGTACTTCTTTACTGGTGGAATGGCTGGAACTGATCGGCTGTCGGACCTACTCTGTCGAATAGGCGCTGCTCATTCATTGTCGTTTACATCTTTGGGCTGCTTTAGTGACATCTCTGAACAGTCAGAGGGACTTTGTCCGTGATACAGCATCCTCAGTCAACTTCTATCTTCAGAAGTTCTGAGAACTTGGGTGCTGCAAAACTTTTTTTGATGTGTGTATTAGCAAGTTATTTTTTAGGTGTGGCAGCCCTATGAACGCAAAAACTTGTGAATTAGACAAGGTAGTTCGGCACACTTTTCAGACTTTCGACTCCAGCCCGCCTCGTAATACAGGTTTGATATAATTTCTTACTCCGTTTTTAAGTCATGGTATTCATTTTTTATGTGCTGCAGAGTTCTTATGAAATTGAAAAAATTACTGTGGAAAAATATGACTTTTTTCCAAATCTGAGCATCTGTTCCATGGTACAAGGCGATCACATATCTAGGAACAAATATTGTAATCTAATTTCAAACTATTGCAGTCGAAGATACCTTGTCAATATTGTCTTTAATAGTCTATGGGTCATAGACTATATTAGTAATCAGCAAGTGAAACCAAGTGAAGAAGGAGCTCTGTCAAAAACCAGTTGTAATTTCAAAACATTCTGAAACAGAAGCTACTCGAAACCAAGACTAATTTTCAGTTTCAGCATCTGGAAAATTGTTAACTCAGTTCATTTGCGAGTATCAAATTGTCCATGATAGAATACCTCAAGGTGCGAGATTGTCTGATGGACTATGTGTGCCTTCACTGCTCACAAGTTATTCAAATAGTTCTAAAGATTTTCAGTATTTTAATTTTCCACAAAATTCTGTACCTGAAGAATTAACAATATATTCCAAACAGCTTTAAAGTATTATACATAACTTAAATACAAGGGCGCAAAATATTTACAAATGCTGTGCAAAACTCAGTCTCATGTTTCAGAACAGAAAGAAGTGTAGTAAACGATGGAAACTGCTTCTCGCAGCCTCTAGGGTGCATTGCTGAAAGTGTCTGTAAAAGCAGTTTTTGGATTGAGGTGCCAACAAAAAATGGTCCTGTGCGCCTACGTACACTAGTACCTAGGTGTAGCAGGCGTTCAAAATTTTCCATTTGAGGCCGTCGCTGCAATCAATACGCAATGTGGCACAACTCTGATGCGAGTATGTAAGCGCCGACACACAGGTAAGGGAATAGTGTGGAATTTGTATCTTTCTAACGTGCACGCGCTAGAGGCAACTGTGTGAACTATGGTGACCCTTTTTTCCAACATGTCCAAACAATACCAATGGCTGTTATTCTTTGCTTTGCTGCCAAAGGACAAACAGCGGTAGACATCTGGTGAACAATCAATAATGTGAACTACGGCGACCCTTTTTCCAAGGTGACCAAACAAAAATAATGTGCTGATATTCTTTCCTTTTCTGCCGAAGGCAAACAGCAGTAGACATCCGCTGCAGAATCAAAAATGTGAACTATGGCGACCCTTTTCCAACGTGTCCAAACATGACGAACATGCTGTTATTCTTATCTTGGCTGCCGAAGGACAAACAGTGGTAGACATCCACTGCAGAATCAGTAATGTGTATGGGGCAGCATATCTCTTGGAAACCACCGTTGTAGAATTGCGCACCAACTTCCTTGCTGCTTCATGATAATACTGGACCCCATATTGGAAATGGTGTAAAGCAGATGTTTAAATGGTTCAAATGGCTCTGAGCACTATGGGACTTAACATCTTAGGTCATCAGTCCCCTAGAACTTAGAACTACTTGAACCTAACTAATCTAAGGACATCACACACATCCATGCCCGAGGCAGGATTCGAACCTGCGAATGTAGCCGTCCCGCGGTTCCGGACTGCAACGCCTAGAACCGCACGGCCACCGCGGCCGGCTAAAGCAGATTTTATGCCAACTCAAGTGGTAGAGTCTCGAGCATCTACCCTATAGTCATCTTTCCCTATGTGATAACGCCTCTGATTCCTTTAAAAAGGCCTAAGAGGGTCGACCATTCCTGTCAGACGAGAACGTGCAGCATGCAGTTACGGACGTCTTCATGCAGCAGGAATCGTTGTTTTACCAAATGGGTATTTTCAGCGTGGCGCGTCAGTGGAATGTTTGCCTCAGTGCTGATGGTGATTTTGTTTGAGTGGCAAACCGATTCTGGACTGTACAGCCTCTGAAAGGAAGCTTTTTGACCACAGCTTGTTGTGACCATGTTGCATCAACTGTTACAAGAAATTATTTCTATAGTAAACAGAGACACGTGGTTTTTGCTAATGGTAGCTTAAGTGATGGAGTATTTACAGGCAGACCTAAACAGCTCTCTCTCTTGTCACAGGTGGCTTGCATTGGTCGCCTATTGCAATTCAGCGACAGTTCCGAAGTGCCCGGAGTCGATATTCGGCAGATGTGATGAGCATCAAATGACCGCGTGGAGAGCTTAAAGAGACAGGCAGTGTTGGTGGGAAGGCAGAAGCTGTAGACCGGGAGCCCACGAGAAATATGGGTCCTGCAACGAACTTCTGACATCACACTACACGGCTTGCCGCCACATTTCGCGAAACTCGGTCCCGTGCAGGGTTCATGGGAAATCAGTATGAATTGAAAATGTATCCACTAAGGGTCTTAACTGCGTTGCTTGCGATCGAGAGCCTCAGTGCATTTAAACAGGCAGTCAAGGATTATTAAACTTCTCTCGGGTTGGAGATTGCTCATGGCACTCATTAAGACCTGTAGTGTCAAGTGCTTTGACGTACGTGCCACAGCCTGTCTTTCTCTTACACATCGACGCTGACCGAGGAAATTGACGCATTGTGTTTCCAGAGGAAGAGACAGAGTACTGTCGGGGATATTTTATACTTAGGGATCCATGCCTACAAGGTGCAACCCCTGCAACCTTTGCAGCCAGATCATAGGTGCAGGCGTGCTGATTGGGCTCAAATATGCTGGAACAAACTGATGCAGATGATTACTACGTTAATAATTTCCAGGATGATAAACGTGGGAGGTGGAGGGGGGGGGGCGGAGGACCTACGTATCGCTAGACAGCCCGAAAGTAGAAGTGTGGTGTGACGACACACGACACATTTACTGACCTTCCTTTTTTCAGTGTGTTGTGTACACAGTTCCGCCTAGTCGGCGCGTACACAACTTTCCCACTAGAGCGCGCCCCGGTAAGCGCAACAGCGCAGGCGCAGCGCTCGTCCGTCTCCACACTACGAGATGGCGCTGCCTTGGAGACGGACCAAATTCTGCTTCCGCCGTTCCGCGTATTAATGTGTAACGCAGCCAGTGAGATTGCTGCTAACGTAGAACGTTTTCTCCGCACGGATCACACTCGCGCAGTGATACCTGAACGCTCGAGGTATTATAACGAGGGTAGAGACCTCCGATTAGTCAGTCTGCATCAGTCTGTACCAGTCTGCAGTAGTCTGTAGTCAAATTTCAGTCTGCGTCTAATAAGATTATCATATTCCTGTACATAGCCATGAAGAGAAATGTATGGACTCTTTGTCAAGTATCAGAGATATGTGAGAATAAGATTAACGTACCAAGACCAAAGGAACTTCAGTTGTCAATCGTAAACAGCATCCAGAATCAAATTACGTAATGTCGATGTTATTTATTATTTTAATAAATGTGTGTAAAAATTAATCAAGTTCTGTTTAAAGTTGGTCACCATCAATCTGCTCTTCTAAGCGTGCAAGTAGCATTTCTATCGTCTGACCTAACGGCAGAAGATAAACACGCCACAATAAGACCACGAGACCTATTGCTGACACTCGCCTACTTCGTTAGAGCGACAAGTCAAATAATCTGATGGTGTGTGTACCGAAGGTCTTACAGTACGCACACCACACAGTGAGATCACTAACATGACGACATTTGTCCTGGACATGTTAAGACTTTATGCTGCACTTCAGCTACAGAGATTTCAATCATGTATAGTGTTCCATCAAGTGGTGCAACGCCACAAGAGGGGGGGGGGGGGGTATTTCTTCGCCAGTACTTGGATAGTGCCTATCTGGACAGATGGATCAGTAGCCAAGGTGGCCACCACGTTCACCAACGTAACTACTCTTGACTTTAAGGGGCTCCGGAAAGGCTCAAAATCATGAAAAGTTCAATTTTTACTTTTTAGCGTTTTCTGAATCTGCAGACTATTACCTTTTAATAGATATATAATTTATTCAATTCCGAAGACTACAACTATTTTTAAATGTTTTTTTGAAATGTGTTCTACATCCCCAACATATCTTGTGTCCCAAAGAAGTGGTGTAAATATAACAAAGGATTGCTAACTGGTGAAGTGTACACTCATAAGCATAGTCTGCCTCATGCAATAATGGAGGTGATAAAACCTATTTTCAGAGACTTAGCAGCACCTGAACTGTTGAAAAAGTGTATTCACGGAAAAACTCAAAACCACAATGAAAGTGTAAATAGTGTTATATGGTCGAGAATCCCCAAGACTGTATGTGTTGGAATAGAAACACTTCACTTTGGTGTGTATGATGCTGTTGCGACTTTCAATGATGGCAACATTGTAAGATGCAAGGTATTTAGAAATATGGGAATGAAAATAGGTTCTAACATGGTACGAGCGATGCTTGCTTTAGACAAGGAACGCCTTCGGGCTGCAGACAGGGCTGTAAAGAGTCTAGAAATACAATCAAGAGTAAACAAGAGGAGGAACAAGAGGAAGCTGGAGGAGGAGTTTGCAGAGGATGAAGATAATACATCATATGGACCTGGAATGCACTAAAAAATTAATCCAATCTTTGTCGCTCGATTCCCAAAACTTTTATTTTCTCATACTAATTACATGTTTTCTAAGGATCTACCAAACATATTTGTTTCAAACTTTCAGTAAATGTTACACAGTACCTTCTGCATAATTTAACACAGCATTTTTCCTAAAAAACTGTATATTTTTGAATATATAAATAAAAAATTGCAGAAAAATGATGTGAATTTTCATTACAATTGAAAAAAATCATCTTTAATAACCGAACTAAAATTTTGTAAAATCCCTGTGTTAAGTTGTAGTCCATTTTCCAATAAATAATCTTTAAAAAGTTCAACTTCCTACCTCAAATACTTTGTGAGCAAAGATGTAATTTATAAGCGTTATTTTAACATTGCAAGTATAGGGCGTTCCGGAGCCCCTTAAAAAATTTCCCAGTCAATCCTGGCAGGCTGATACAGCAACCGATTTATGTTTCAAAACAAAAACAGTCTCGTTTGTGAAATTATTTAATGTCAGTGACCCATTTCATCCTTTGGGGGCATCACCATACAGTGTAAAAGTAGGTGGATACGTGACGCATCAGTCGTAAAACCACACGTAATGTAAGGTATCAGGATATACGCGTATAATCCATGTTTAGATGTTTCATCAGTGATGGATTACATACCCGGATACTTGGTGCCTCTTTTACATTATATGTGATTTTATGATTGATGGGTCACGTATCCAGCTACGTTTACACGATCTGATGTTGCTCCAAAAAGGTGAAATGCGTCACTGACATTAAATAATTTCGCAACCGAGACTTTTTTTTCAGTAATTTCTTAACTTTGTGGGGCTGCATTAAGGATGAATTCTTCAGTTCTTAAGGCACGAATGCAAGATACTGTGGAGGTAGTGACGGAAGAGTTGTTGACGATAAAGACATGGGGAGAAACTGAGTATCTTTTTGTATGTCAGCAGATGGGGATACTCAGCTGCCAAATAACTGTCAAAACTCATGGTGAAACTGTTAGCTGTCATCTATTTTGCGCAATTCGCTACTGGTTCCGAACAATGGCCAGCATCAAGTGTAACTGGCGTAAACGGCAGGAAAGTCCCAACTATGGTTCGGTGCTGGTCAATGACTAGTGTCAAAAACAGGGTTATTACAAATGATTGAAGCGATTTCACAGCTCTACAATAACTTTATTATTTGAGATACTTTCACAATGCTTTGCACACACATACAAAAACTCAAAAAGTTTTTTTAGGCATTCACAAATGTTCGATATGTGCCCCTTTAGTGATTCGGCAGACATCAAGCCGATAATCAAGTTCCTCCCACACTCGGCGCAGCATGTCCCCATCAATGAGTTCGAAAGCATCGTTGATGCAAGCTCGCAGTTCTGGCACGTTTCCTGGTAGAGGAGGTTTAAACACTGAATCTTTCACATAACCCCACAGAAAGAAATCGCATGGGTTTAAGTAGGGAGAGCGTGGAGGCCATGACACGAATTGCTGATCATGATCTCCACCACGACCGATCCGTCGGTTTCCCAATCTCCTGTTTAAGAAATGCCGAACATCATGATGGAAGTGCGGTGGAGCACCATGCTGTTGAAAGATGAAGTCGGCGCTGTCGGTCTCCAGTTGTGGCACGAGCCAATTTTCCAGCATGTCCAGATACACGTGTCCTGTAACGTTTTTTTCGCAGAAGGAAAAGGGGCCGTAAACTTTAAACCGTGAGATTGCACAAAACACGTTAACTTTTGGTGAATTGCGAATTTGCTGAACGAATGCGTGAGGATTCTCTACCGTCCAGATTCGCACATTGTGTCTGTTCACTTCACCATTAAGAAAAAATGTTGCTTCATCACTGCAAACAAGTTTCGCACTGAACGCATCCTGTTCCATGAGCTGTTGCAACCGCGCCGAAAATTCAAAGCGTTTGACTCTGTCATCGGATGTCAGGGCTTGTAGCAATTGTAAACGGTAAGGCTTCTGCTGTAGCCTTTTCCGTAAGATTTTCCAGACCGTCGGCTGTGGTACGTTTAGCTCCCTGCTTGCTTTATTCGTCGACTTCCGCGGGCTACGCGTGAAACTTGCCCGCACGCGTTCAACCGTTTCTTCGCTCACTGCAGGCCGACCCGTTGATTTCCCCTTACAGAGGCATCCAGAAGCTTTAAACTGCGCATACCATCGCCGAATGGAGTTAGCAGTTGGTGGATCTTTGTTGAACTTCGTCCTGAAGTGTTGTTGCACTGTTATGACTGACTGATGTGAGTGCATTTCAAGCACGACATACGCTTTCTCGGCTCCTGTCGCCATTTTGTCTCACTGCGCTCTCGAGCCCTCTGGCGGCAGAAACCTGAAGTGCGGCTTCAGCCGAACATAACTTTATGAGTTTTTCTACGTATCTGTAGTGTGTCGTGACCATATGTCAATGAATGGAGCTACAATGAATTTATGAAATCGCTTCAATCATTGGTAATAGCCCTGTATATCTGGAATAAACGGCACAAAATTTCAAATAATAGTATAACTTTCTTGCCGTTTATGCCAGCTAAGCTTCATCTTGGTCATTGACGGAAACTGGTAGCGAATTGTGCAAAATAAATGACAGTTGAAGGTTTCACCATGAGTTTTGATGAAACCGGATATCGCCGAGAAGTTCTACTGGCAACAAACCAAGTGCAATAAATGCATATTCGGCCACGGAGTTTGTGGATATGCAACACGGGCCACATGCGACCCCTGCCTTACCTGAAGCACCTGTTTACCAAGACACTGCTGCGTTGTTTAACGCCAATCCTCCTGCGGCCACAACGGCGTCCGGGGACATACACGTAGCTACCACGTGGCGTGCAGATTTTGGTAAATTTCCCTACAGTTGTGAAGCAGGTACTCGCGCCCGTGAGGTCACCTGTCTACTTACGATCTATATTTCGTCCACGTGGGCACTTTCTACGTGTAGCTGTAGATCATCACATCCGTTGTATTTTTCGATCGTCACAGAGGGATCTAATTTGGAAATTTGTGATAACTTCCTACGGGACCAAACTGCTGATCTCATCGGTCAGTAGGCATACACTCACTACTTAAAGTAACTCACGTTAAGTACAACACACACGCCCAAGCCCGAAGGAGGACTCTAACCTCCGACGGGGGGGACGGGGAGGGGAGGGGGGCGCGCGAACCGTGGCAAGACGCCTAACACCACGCGGCTGTCCCGTGCGGCCAGAGTTTAATTCTCGTGTGGGCCCTCGTCTTCGGACTAGACTTGAAAAGCCCGCGAAACCCGCTGGGAGAGCAGGTAATTAGGATTGTGGACAGGGCCAAGTAAGTCTGGGGTCAGTTCCACCAAATTGTACTATGTTGTAATTTAATAACACATTTACAACCGAAGCGGCACACAGCCGAACCTTTACCAAATGCAACTCTTTCACGGCTGAAGGCCTCCAAACAAGAAATCTTAAAAAATCAACAAGATTAAAATCCAATTAAAATAACAATAAAATAATTAAAAATCTATCAGAGCTAGGTGGAAAGCCTCAAACTAACGTAAATAGAACAAACCTATGCAAGGTGCAATACAAATGGCTGAAGGCCACAATTAAGTTTCAGAATTTTATAATGTTGCACCGTAAACCTTTTAAGGCAGAAGGCCAGAATGTTTAAAAACAAAAAAACAATATAAAAATGCAATTTAGAAAATGCAAATAAAATAATTCTTAAAAAACATATCTCACGGCTAATTGGAAAGCCTCAAGGCAAAGGAGACAGAAAAAACATATAGAAGGTGAAATACCACGGGCTGAGGGCCACAATTAAGTTTCAAAATTTTAAAATATATTACAATAATCTTTTAAGGCAGAAGCCCCCAATGTTTAAGCTTGAAAGATAATTTTAAGAACAAGGTTGCAAGACTAAAAAGCGTACAATTAATTTAGCAAAATTTTTAACGAAATGAAAAAAATTACTTGAAGCCTAAATCTTAAGTAGCTGAAAACAGATAATTAAACACTGGTGGATAAGACAATAAAGAGAACGGCACTCAGAAGCCTCCAGGGAGGTCGGTCTGCCCTCGTTCACTTAGGCAAGATAGGTGGTGAGCCCAACTACATTTGATCCGTCGGAACGCAACCAAGGGACAGCCACGGACCGACCGACACAACAACTTGCTTCTTATCGATCAGTACATGAGAAGTCAAACAGAAAAGGCTAAAAACGTGATAATCCACAATGGAGTCTGTATTAGCTGTCAAAATTACACGCCATGTCGGAAAGCGACAACAGGTGAGGAAAGGACGCTGCCTGAAATAACGTTAGTGACCAGTGCAGGTAGCCGGAACACTAACGGCCACAAGGCAGAAAATTCCGCTGGTGCACTCGAATTGTAGTCAACCAAAATAGCTAATTGCACCGGACGGCGGCTCAAATTCAGCAATAGAAACAGAGTTGCTCACAGCCGGCCGAGGTGGCCGAGTGGTTCTAGGCGCTACAGTCTGGAACCACGCGGCGGCTACGATCACAGGTTCGAATCCTGCCTCGGGCATGGATGTGTGTGTTGTCCTTAGGCTAGTTAGGTTTAAGTAGTTCTAAGTTCTAGCGGACAGATGACCTCAGAAGGTAAGTCCCATAGTGCTCAGAGCCATTTGAACCAATTTTTGGTTGCTCGCAGGATAACCTTCCTAACAGCGAACCACCGAAACGAATCGCAGCATGAATTGACGTGGCTTGGGTAGTTGAAATTACTGCTCTGCCTTGACGTCCTGCGTCGGTGAACCACGAAGCTCGTAGCGATCGGACAGCTCCACACACGCTCAGACACTGCGCCGGGACCGGAAGCGGACCCAGCCGACTGCACCGCGCGGAGATAACATCCCTGGCCCGCAGCAACAGACCGACTGCTCTCAGAATGCCGACAACATCTACAAAAGTCGTCAGTGGAAGTAACGTTAAGTGCACACACAACCTGACAAACACTTGCACGAAGACCTGAACGATACCCAACACTAACTAAACACACACGAAGACAATCGGGAGTCGATGCACACACAAACAGCCGACTCATGAACGATCGGCGAGCTAAAACGCCTAGTCTGGTAGAACGACCGACTGGACGATCCACAAAGACCGTGGCCCGGCTCAAGTGATGCGTGGCGGCAATAGTCGGGCGAGCCGTGTCGACACAGACCTCACTGCTGCTCCAACCCGACTACAGTAGTGCCGCATTGCATCTCCCTGACTGGCAGGTCCTGACTGCGCTCCAGACGCGTTGCAGATGACTGGCAGACCCGAACACACTTACGACCGACAACGCCCGGTAAGTAATAGCAGTTAAGGAAAGATACTACGAGAGGGGTTATATCTATACGCGCTACTAACACCGCTCACGGTCAGGCAAGGCAGTAATTCAGTGACAGTACAGCAAGAAAAAAGGAATAAAAGTGAGATAGTTTTAATACTTTCATCCAGGCGATCACTGTAGGCAAAACCACCCCTTCATTCCGCCTCCTTGATTTCTATCTCACCATGTATGGCCGTCCTAACGCCCTCACTCCCACCCTTAAGTACCCTGGCGTCACCCTCGACCGTCGCCTCTCCTGGACTCCCCACCTCCGGACAATCCAAGCCAAGGCACGCTCCTGACTGAGTCTCCTCAAGCTCCTTTCCGGCCGTACGTGGGGTCTGGACCCCTCCACCATCCTCCAGACCTATAAATCCCTCATCCGCTCTATCCTTTGTTATGCCCATCCAGCTTGGGTCTCCGCCCCCCTACCTTTTACAAATCCCTCCAAATCCTTGAACGTCATACTCTCCGCCTCGCCTATCGCATCCGTCTCCCCTCTCCCACGTGGATCCTGTACGATCTCATCCCCTTCCCCCACCTCCTCCTTTTCCTTGAAAGGATACGGATCCTGTACACCTCCCGTAAACTCGATCCTCCTCACCCGCTCGTCTCCCCGATCCTCTCCCACCGCCGCCCGCTGCCGCGCCTGTATTCCCACGTCCCGCCCGGTCTCCATCTCTCCACCCTCCTTACCCTCTCCCAAGGTGGCTTCCGCCAGCTCCCCCTCCCTGATGATGTCCTCCTCCCCTCCATCTACCCCTCCTACCAACTTTGATCCTCCCCCCACTTCCTGTGTCCTTTCCCTTCGGCATCCTCCCTCCTTTCTCTTCCCTTCCCTTCTCTTTCCTTTTCCCCCGTCCCCTCCCTCCACCCCTCTTTCCCTGGGCTCCCCCTCCCCCTTCCTCCCTCCCCCTGTCTCCCCTGCCCGTGGCATCTCTGCTCTCCCCTCTCGCTCTCCCACTCCCCTTCCTCCTCCTCATCTCTTGGCAGGTCCCCGGACTCGTACAAGCTCAGTGAACATTCGCGCGCCGGAGGTCATCGCCATCAGTGTATCGTGTGTGTGCCTTCGTTTGTGTTTAGTGTTTGTTCGCCGTTACGCCGCCACTGTTCACGTGTACCGTCGCCGTCATCCATGTTCTGTGCGCCGTGTCCATTAGTGTCAGTGATGCTTTCTCGTCCAGCGTGAACGGCTCCATGTTTTTTTTGTTTTTTAGTGTCTACATTGTTTTTCCAGCCGTTTTGTTAGTATACTCTGTGCCCCCTTTATATCTTACTATTGTAAAACCCAAGGCTGAAGAGCGGCGTACTCTGCTGCTGACAGCCCGCCTTGTGTAAGGTGCTAAAAATAACAATAAAGAAAAAAAAATACTTTCATCCATCTTTACCTCCTCTGCTTTACTGCAAATGACGTGTCACTGAGGACATTTGTACTGTGCATGCAGTACACGTGAGGTGCCTAGTTGTTTCCACTGCCCTGTGTGGAATGCATAAGTTCTTGTACACTTCACCAACCTGCTGTCTTCATGATGATGATGTCCCCAGCGAAGAAAACAGCACGCAGGTCGTGGATTCTTTTTCTTGAGGCTGAAATTAACTTCGCTAGGAACTGCTGCTACGAATTACCTATAACTCATTTGAGACGCCACTCGCGTTTTTATTTATATAGACACGAGAAACTATTCTTGATCACAACGTATTGAACATGTCTTTCCACAGTCATTGTATCTGGCTAAAATAACATGAAATACATCCTGCCGCAGACAACATGTCTGTCTACTGGAACCGTCAGAACTGGAGAATAAAATTACACGAATCAAATACTACTATTACAGACAACATGTCTGTACCTAGCGACGGTCGGAACTGTAGTAAATAAAATTGCATGAAACGAATACTGCTATAACAGACAACATGTCAGTCTACTGGAACGGTCAGAACTGGAGAGCCGGACTGCCCGAGACACTTCGCGCGCCAAGCCAGCGAGGCGTGACCCGAACGCCACCGAAGTGCATCGGCAGTAATATCGTCAGTCTTTTGTTTCAGTAATACTTTGGTTTTAATAATTTTGAAATGACTGATTGATAGCTGGCTGTTGAGAGATGTTTATTTTAAAAAATGAAGTTTTTGGCGCCCTACCGCCGAACACAGCAGCCAATCACAGAGCAGCAGCATAATGCAGGCGGTCTTTCTCACGGGAATGGTACCGAATCTAACATCTGTCACGGGTACCTCATCCCACATTGCGTCATCTCTGTGATTCTCGCATCTCCACTGTCCTGGGAATAGCTTTCTGGAGCCTAACATGATGGCTGAATAAGCCAGAAATATTACAACAGTAGCTGCGCGTGATTAGCCGTGCGGTGTACGGCGCTGCAGTCATGGACTATGCGGCTGGTCCCGGCGGAGGTTCGAGTCCTCCCTCGGGCATGGGTGTGTGTGATTGTCCTTAGGATAATTTAGGTTAAGTAGTGTGTCAGCTTAGGGACTGACGACCTTTGCAGTTAAGTCCCATAACATTTCACACATTTTTTTTTTTTACTACAGCAGTAGTAATTCAAATCAACCTAGTGACGTGAAAGTAGGTTAATAACAAGATGTAACATACATTATGGGGAGAACACGAGCCACGCGCGGCTCAATATTGACTTGGTTCATTATCTATATACAATTAGGGTTATTGTAAGAGTGTTAATTACTTATCACCTTAGTCAACAACTCGGCGAATAGCTTCACGGAGGGAATGCGAAAGAGTATTCAAAAAAGTTCTTCAAAGGTAGCTACGCATTTGCGCTCGCGTCCTTTTGTCTATGATTGCCGGCCGCGGTGGCTAAGCGGTTCTAGGCACTGCAGTCCGGAACCGCGCTGCTGCTACGGTCGCAGATTCGAATCCTGCCTCGGGCATGGATGTGTGCGATGTCCTTAGGTTTAAGTAGTTCTAAGTCTGGGGGACTGATGATCTAAGATGTTGAGTCCCATAGTGCTCAGAGCCATTTGAACCATTTTTTGTCTATGATAAATTGAAATGTCCCCTTTGAACAATTATACAGGACTGTGCTTAAACTGACACACAATATTTTTTAGCGCAACGCAATCTGACTTTCAGAAATCCCTACAAAGGAATGGCCCTGACTAACATTAACCTGTACCTTTCACAAATCACTTACCTCACCAAAAATCTTCGTTACTCGAACTACTGCAATACAGCGAGCGCCACTACTGCCAGCTAAATAAAAGATTCAAACTACTGAAGGCACTAACTACTGATAGGCATAGTTAGCAAATGAAAGATTTTAATAGAGAACAAACAGTATATTTACCTTAATAATCATAATATATATGCCATCCAGTCTTACAAATTTCAAATCTCCGCCATTTCTCTCCCAATCCACTACTTCTGTGTGCAATTTCTTTTACTAATGAGACTTTGTAAAAAAAAAAAAAACTGTAATTACTATTATGATGAATGATCAGGAGTATCTTTATGGACTGTGAGAAAATTTTAGCTTTTGACCAACATTGTATCAATAAGTGTGTGCATTTGATTTCTTTGTTATTGTAATTTCGATTATGAAAAATTTTAACAAATATGTACTGCCCAGTGCCCAAAACAATTTGTAAAATTTTTTGTGGGGAGCATGGGGGCTATGTAAGTAGGCTGTTTAGGTTCTTATATTGGTAACGCCGCCGCCACATAGCGTTCTGTATGAAAAATGAGTGGCTGTGCTGTGTGCGGTCTGTGGCTAGGTTGCATTGTTGTCTGCCATTGTAGTGTTGGGCAGCTGGACGTGAACAGCGCGTAGCGTTGCGCAGTTGGAGGTGAGCCGCCAGCAGTGGTGGATGTGAGGAGAGAGATGGCGGAGTTTTGAAATTTGTAATACTGGATATCATGAACTGCTATATACATTATGACTTTTGAACACTATTGAGCTGGCAGTAGTGGCGCTCGCTGTATTGCAGTAGTTCGAGTAGCGAAGATTTTTTGGTGAGGTAAGTGATTTGTGAAACGTATAGTTTGATGTTAGTCAGGGCCATTCTTTTGTAGGGATTTTTGAAAGTCAGATTGCGTTGCGCTAAAGATATTGTGTGTCAGTTTAAGCACAGTCCTGTATAATTATTAAAAGGGGACGTTTCAAAATGATCAGTACGGAGGCACTGTAGCCACCTCAGTTACCTACTGACCCACCGGGCAATTAAATGGATGTGTAACATGGAACGGCGGAGTTTGTTGACCGCTCGGATTAATAGTTGGAGCCACTGATAACAGGGGAGTGAGCCTGGGAGAAGCGTCTATCGCGCTGTGCGACGGGGCCCCTGGTCAAGATGTCGACCGATGGAGGGAATGTCAGTTTGTGGAGGGCTGATCCTCGCTGTGACAAAGCAGGGGCCGCACCGCATTGTGGACGCTGGCGGCATCCCTCGCCTTTGATGTCTGGCAGGCCGGGTGCAGGCGCGCCACGGGGCACTGAATTGCCCTTTGCGTACCGGGCGTGCGACGGACTCGCGCCTTCTGAAACTATCGCTCTGGGGAGAACAGCACTGTCTGCCACCGAGTAGAAATTCTTGAGGGTTTCTCTGACGGCAGGGTAGCGCAGGAGCCAAAGGCCTGCCACAACGTTCACGAAGGGGGAGGTTGGGGTGGTATCGCGGCGCGGTTGGAGGGTCGCTGTTACGTCATTATTCTTTGCAGAGGTACCCAGTATTCGGCGGCAAGCTTTCCTTTTGGGAAAACATCCCGTGTGTGGGGAGGGAGTTTTGGCGCGGTGTTATACACTACTAGCCATTAAATTGTAAGTAGGCCGTTTATGTTTTCTTATTGGCAACGTTACGTAGCGCTCTATATTAAAATCACTGGCTGTGCTGTGTGCAGTCTGTGGCTAGTTTGCATTGTTGTCTGCCATTGTAGTGTTGGGCAGCGGCAGCTGGATGTGAACAGCGCGTAGCGTTGCGCAGTTGGAGGTGAGCCGCCAGTAGTGGTGGATGTGGGGAGAGAGATGGCGGAGTTTTGAAATTTGTGATACTGGATATTATCTGCATCTTTGATGACCCACTAATACCATTATTTCTACAAGGACTGCAGTGGGTCTGCACCTCTGGTGGCCCACCAATACCATAATCTCTACCAGGACTACAGTGGGTCTGCTCTGTGATGACCTACCTACCAATCTTCTTCAAAACGTCGAATGACTCTGCTGTGGGTTTGCTCTGTTGTGGCCCATTACCTGTCAGCATGTCAAGAGTCAGCACTGTCTTTCAGTTGGAAGGACAACACTACTTCTTCAAGACTGCATGGAAATCCACTACTTCCGTGTGCATTGTCTTTTACTGCTCAGACTTTGAAAAAGAAAACACTGAAATTTTACTGTGATGAACAATCTGGACTGTCTTTATGGACTGTAAGAAAATTTTAGCTTTTGACCAACATTGTATAAATAAGTGTGTGCATTTGATATCTTTGTTATTGTAATTATGAAAATTTTTTTTATATCTGTATTGGCCAGTGCCCAAAACAATTTGTAAAATTTTTTGTGGGGAGCATGGGGGCTATGTAAGTAGGCTGTTTATGTTTTCTTATTGGCAACGTTACGTAGCGCTCTATATGAAAATCACTGGCTGTGCTGTGTGCAGTCTGTGGCTAGATTGCATTGTTGTCTGCCATTGTAGTGTTGGGCAGCGGCAGCTGGATGTGAACAGCGCGTAGCGTTGCGCAGTTGGAGGTGAGCCGCCAGTAGTGGTGGATGTGGGGAGAGAGATGGCGGAGTTTTGAAATTTGTAATACTGGATATTATGAATTGCTATGTGTATTATGATTTTTCAACACTATTAAGGTAAATACATTGTTTGTTCTCCATCAAAATCTTTCATTTGCTAACTATGCCTATCAGTAGTTAGTGCCTTCCGTAGTTTGAATCTTTTATTTAGCTGGCAGTAGTGGCGCTCGCTGTATTGCTGTAGCTTGAGTAACGAAGATTTTTGTGAGGTTAAGTGATTTGTAAAAGGTATAGTTTAATGTTTGTCAGGGCCATTCTTTTGTAGGGATTTTTGATAGATTGCGTTGCGCTAAAATTATTGTGTGTCGGTTTAAGCACAGTCTTGTATAATTTGTTCTAAGGGGAAGTTTCAAAATATACTACACCAAGAACATATGCAGATGATAAACGGGTATTCACTGGACAAATATATTATACTACAACTGACATGTTGCAAATGACATAAACTTGCAGTTTATGGCGGGTCATGGCCCATCGAACATAGGCCGGTGTGAGGTGGAGCGTACACCATTAAGGTAAGTAGTGGTTTTGACTTTGTACATATGTACTGCTTGTGTTTTCCTGTTTTCGTTTATAAATCTATAGCTATGGTGTTCTTTTAATCATTGACAAAGGTCTTCTTCGGCACTTGTGGGTTTTATTTATCTGAAGAAGGTGTAGTTATCTACGCCGAAACCTAGGTTAACACTGGTGTGTTGGCAGAAGAGCCAACACCGTGTTGCTAGAGGAGGCCGAAATGCACGCGTTAAAGCTCACGCAGGCTGGCGTGAGGTCTGGAAAATGACAAGGAATTATAGTAGCCAAAAATAGTACATAGCTTCTGGAATACTTAACTTTAATCCATAATTGGTGTACATCTCACGTTACTGTACATGCTTCATTAGATACATAGCAAAGGATAAATGGCGCCTTGCTAGGTCGTAGCAATTGACGTAGCTGAAGGCTATGCTAAGTATCGTCTCGGCAAATGAGAGCGTATTTGTCAGTGTAGCTTCGCTAGCAAAGTCGGCTGTACATCTGGGGCGAGTGCTAGGATCTGTCTCTAGACCTGCCGTGTGGCGGCGCTCGGTCTGCAATCACTGACAGTGGCGACACGCGGGTCCGTCGTATACTAGCGGACCGCGGCTGATTTAAAGCTACCACCTAGCAAGTGCGGTGTCTGGCGGTGACACCACAAACACTAGGTGCTTTTTTCGCAATCGAGGCGGGTTTCTAGCTTTTTAATGGATGTAAGAGGCTTAAACTTCAGCACTGGGTACCACGTTGTACAGACTCCTCTCCTACACATTTTAAGGCAACTCTTAGTAAATTTCACAGAAAGCATACATGAAGTCTTTCCCTATTCAACGATGTGCTAGAAACAGAACGGATTAGTACATTTATCAAATAATCAAATACATTTGTTCTGAATTTGTAGACAGACGTACTGAAGGTACGTGTGCTCCCTTACCTGTCTGCCGAACTGGCGGGCACCTATCGTTTTTACTGGTCTTCGGTGGGGGGGATGAACGGGCCAAAACACCAGTGACCAACCTCTCCAAGCTTTTTTCAGTCAACCCACTACCTCTGGTTACTACCTGTTGGGGCCTCTCTACTGTCATCCCAGAGTGGAAGGAAACTAAGTTCGTATTATTGTGTAGAGCTTATTTGCTACGGAAGTACTCTAACTCCCAACTAATGTTGACTACGCTCCGGGATAAGAGGGGAAGGACATGCGATGCAGACACACAAATAATACTTCAATACTATCGTAATAATAACAACTAAAACTATACACCACCTATTTATATTGTTTTTTTTTATTACTGTCATCCCTCGACATGGGGATGTGCAGCGCCCATGGCAGGGCTGCGTCATGTGAAAGGTGGCGGAGCAGCCGCCTGAGTTATTGCGTTCGCATCGTTGGGAATTCAATACTATGAGAGACAATCTTATATTGTTATTATTGTTGTGGAACCACACAAACGGTGTCGTTTCACGTATTTCAGCGAACGTGTGTCGTATTGAACATCTAGTTGGATGTTCACAATCTCTGTCAATTGCACATATATTAGTCATAGAGCGCTTGTTGCCAATATTTTGTGCGAGAAGTTGACTCCGTTTAACCATCCCATACCCCTTTAATAACTATGCCAACTCTGTGAACTCATTTTTGACCAATGTTCTAATTATGTAATAACATGGAACACGTACAGCCGTCATTTCGATGTTACTTATTACGTCCAATAGACCATCTCCAGGCCTTAACAGACGCCGAGGTGCTTAACTCTAATCGTATACACTATTCCATCAGTGGCCAACATCTATGAACTGGTTTCCACAGATTGTAACTACGATATTGTCTCTCCACCCATCAACTACCGACTTGGAGACACAATATCGTTTTTGCTGTCTATGAAAACCAGTTCATAGATGTTGGCCACTGATGAATAGCGTATAAAATAGTTAACCCCTCAGCGTCAGTTAAGGCCTGAAAGTGGCGTATTGGATCATCGAAACTGGTAGCCATGTAACAAATAAAATCGAAAGGACGGCTTTAAGTGTTCCATTTTATTGCATAACTGAACGGCCGAAGTCCTTCAAACCCTCAGTCACATGGACGGATACGCCAAAGCTTAATGTTCTATTTGTCTGTACTCAGATGTTTTATATTATAATAAACTAAGTCTGAGGAAAATAATGTTCCATATCAGTAAGTTTTCCTTCAGGATCATTTATGAATTTATTAATTTCCTTGTTAGTCGAAACTCAAGGTCACTGCTTGGGGCTAAAATTGGATAGCTATCATTATTTAGTCCGTTGGGCGACTTTTATCAGTGGTGAGCGTTAAGGGTGCTTCTGACGTGGGCAGGAGGTTCTGGGTCAGATACCCCAGCAATGAAAACGGTTCTTGATCGCTTACGATTTGCAAACCGCGTGGGTATTTCGTAAGCTTTATGAATTAAGCTACCATTTGTAACGAACCGTATAGTTGCATCTAGCATGGGTCCTTAGAAAAATTTGTTTGTAATCGGGAATACACTTTATGCTCACCCTACAAATTTTTCGACCACCAACAGCCCAGCAACCTTACCATCCATAGGACGAGGAGAGTTACATCAGTGGAATGTCTGCAACTGTGGAAACAGTTAAACTTCGTCGGTACGGGGCAGGTCGACCGTTTGGTTGCATAGTTCAGCGGCGAGCACAGTTTCGCGAGTAAACTTAGTGAGGCAGTCTCCGCACCCAGTAGCTCTGAGGCAAGCGGTCGGTGCTTCGCCATAGGAGATAAACATCAAATAGCAGCTCATTGTGGTCTTCTAGTTGGGATTCTGTGTCGAAATGTCTTGTTTCGCGAACTTTCTGATCTAATCGCCTACAGTTCATTCCTATAAACTACGAAGTTGATGATCTTGGCTCTATAGTGGTACTAAGAACGTAAAAGATGAATGGTGGTAGGTAAATTAATGACCTTACGAATTTCTGAAGTCTGAAGACCATCACCTCCAGTCATGTGGGTAGCATTTACTGATAACAGTGATAACAACTAATAGTAGCAAAGTATTCAGCCATAAAAGTATCTAACCACTTACGAAGTAGTAGTATATATATATATATATATATATATATATATATATATATATATATATATTCAGCCATAAAAATATATAACCATTTACCAGGTGATGCAACGAATTTAATATATAATCAAATTAGCTTGAAACTTAAGTTCAGATCATAATTCTTTGACAAATAATTTGCAGATACAGTTTTGAATGGTTAATAACGTAGTGGGACACACTGAACGAAGTAAAGTTTAAATCATTGTTTGTTGAAGAAAAGGAGAACTAAGGAAACCATGTAAATGGTTAACGTGCTCCATATGATAGCGAGGCATCACATTTATGATCCATGCAACGTACAAATAACTAGGTAACTACGAAGGCAGTTCAATAAGTAATGCAACACATTTTTTTTCTCGGCCAATTTTGGTTGAAAAAACCGGAAATTTCTTGTGGAATATTTTCAAACATTGCCGCTTCGTCTCGTATAGTTTCATTGACTTCCGACAGGTGGCAGCGCTGTACAGAGCTGTTAAAATGGCGTCTGTAACGGATGTGCGTTGCAAACAACGGGCAGTGATCGAGTTTCTTTTGGCGGAAAACCAGGGCATCTCAGATATTCATAGGCGCTTGCAGAATGTCTACGGTGATCTGGCAGTGGACAAAAGCACGGTGAGTCGTTGGGCAAAGCGTGTGTCATCATCGCCGCAAGGTCAAGCAAGACTGTCTGATCTCCCGCGTGCGGGCCGGCCGTGCACAGCTGTGACTCCTGCAATGGCGGAGCGTACGAACACACTCGTTCGAGATAATCGACGGATCACCATCCAACAACTCAGTGCTCAACTTGACATCTCTGTTGGTAGTGCTGTCACAATTGTTCACCAGTTGGGATATTCAAAGGTTTGTTCCCGCTGGGTCCCTCGTTGTCTAACCGAACACCATAAAGAGCAAAGGAGAACCATCTGTGCGGAATTGTTTGCTCGTCACGTGGCTGAGGGTGACAATTTCTTGTCAAAGATTGTTACAGGCGATGAAACATGGGTTCATCACTTCGAACCTGAAACAAAACGGCAATCAATGGAGTGGCGCCACACCCACTCCCCTACCAAGAAAAAGTTTAAAGCCATACCCTCAGCCGGTAAAGTCACGGTTACAGTCTTCTGGGACGCTGAAGGGGTTATTCTGTTCGATGTCCTTCCCCATGGTCAAATGATCAACTCTGAAGTGTATTATGCTACTCTTCAGAAATTGAAGAAACGACTTCAGCGTGTTCGTAGGCACAAAAATCTGAACGAACTTCTCCTTCTTCATGACAACGCAAGACCTCACACAAGTCTTCGCACCCGAGAGGAGCTCACAAAACTTCAGTGGACTGTTCTTCCTCATGCACCCTACAGCCCCGATTTCGCACCGTCGGATTTCCACATGTTTGGCCCAATGAAGGACGCAATCCGTGGGAGGCACTACGCGGACGATGAAGAAGTTATTGATGCAGTACGACGTTGGCTCCGACATCGACCAGTGGAATGGTACCGTGCAGGCATACAGGCCCTCATTTCAAGGTGGCATAAGGCCGTAGCATTGAATGGAGATTACGTTGAAAAATAGTGTTGTGTAGTAAAAGATTGGGGAATAACCTGGTGTATTTCAATGCTGAATAAAACAACCCCTGTTTCAGAAAAAAAATGTGTTGCATTACTTATTGAACTGCCCTCGTAACTACGTATAATTAATTCCTACAGATATCGGGCCACAAGATTTATGAGTGACAGTCGTTGCTGGTACAGTCAACGTAATTTCTTGAGAGGGTTTCGTCTTGCGAGTCTGTAGCTAGGTGTCATTAGTAACTTACTTTCTTGTATTTTAATGTAGTGTATTTCTCAAATACAACATGCTAATCTAGTTACAAATAAGCCGTCTGGTGTTTGCTCCATTTAGGAGAGGTGGAAACCATTAGTAAACACAATACATCTTTACTGTTTTTGTAGGTGCCTTGTGCGTTTCGAAACTTAAATTCGACTTCAGGAATGACACTAGAATGTCATCCTGTATGAAGATTAAAGTAATCCAGTTTCTGGGTACTCAATGACGCAATATTTTCTTATTTACAATTAGGGTAGAGTGAGGGAATTTTGAGAAGCGGGTAAAATCGCGCACGTCAATATGTCTTTAACTGTGATAACAAGTCATATATCATCGGTGCTGCCATCTGGTGCTCAGTAAAGGAATAAGAATGCACAACGCGGGAACAGTTACTCCCCAGTTGTAGGCACAAGAAGCAAAAGTGTGTTTTGTCTTTATTTCTTCTAATATTTGATTTCCAGGTTTTAAGAGATAAGGGATTTACTGTTGTGTTAAACCAGAAATTTATGTTGTTACGCCTACCTCTGGATATTAACACTCAATATTATATAAGTATTATTTCTCTTAAGCAAAGCGCGAATAGGAAACTACAGTATCACGTAAGTCATGCTTGTTGCTATCCGGATGCCTAGGACGTACATCCCTAAAACACAGAGAGAGCTTTTGGACGGAGGTTGAAATAAGAAATCCCGTCAATTCCGTTCTTAATGGGACTTATATTAGACAGAGAACCATCCAACGCAACTTACCATAGGCAAGGATCTGTCCGTAGTGTGTGGTGAATTCGGAAAAGATGGCCAGGAATTGTACCGGTGTATTTGTAGTGCTTTATTGTGTCATTCTGATTGTAATGGGTGGGGAGTTCTGAAAACTGTAACTGTGGTTATGACTCCTATCTGAAGAAGCGTTAGTTGTTTTTTAGATAATCAAGAAAACAGTCACTGAATACGCTCATAGCCGATTCTTCTTTCTCATTTTTCTGGCTTTTTTATAAGAAAACTTATAATTATGTTTCCTTTCATTACGTCTATGGTCACAAACTTTTTGTTAACAGATTACCGGCTTCAGTCTATATTGACCATGATCAGATCTGTTTTATAAAAACGAAATCCTAATTTATTGCAGCCATTGTGGCATCGTCAAATGTTAAATGCAGAATCAGCGCCAGCATCGTTGAATACATATATATATATAAATAACACCATATTCATGGGTCATGTTGTCAGTAGCACTATTGTTCAGAACAACTGTTATTATTGTCTTTTATCTATCCCATAGCTCAACAGGCTCATATTTTCGCTGTTCCCCTTCTGTAAACTATGTTTAATCAGTGTAATATTCAATACACATACTTTGTAGTGTAAGATGTTCGGACTTAAATACCTTTTACCACTCCTTGCGCCAATTTATCATTCTTATTGCGTCGTTTTACCCGGTGCGTAGGGTAAAATGACGCAGAGCAATGAAGTCGCAGCTATTATTTTTTTTCTAAAGTATGTAGCTGTGTGTTTACGGTTTTAAGGTATGTTAGGGTAAGCACATGGGCTTGCGCTATGTGAACATTTATTCTATAATAAATGTTGTAGTCAAAATGTCTTAGGTGCGTCAAATTCCCCCACATTCCTCCACATTTACATTAAATGCATACATATGACACGAAAATTCGCCTGACACACTAAAGCCGTAGAATTAACTGTTTTATTTGTCGTTTAAAGGCAGTTGATGTAAAGTTGAGAATATGAACGTAGTCCTTAAAAAGAGAGTTTTGCCTGAGAATCATGTCATATAACGTACAAATGGTGAGCATGTAATGAGTTGAGGAGATTTATTATTCATGTTAGTAAAACCACGCGAAGGACAAAACAATGAGGACATAAAAATCGGACTACGACAGGCAAAAAGGGCACTCCTGCAAGTAACCTAGCACAAGCAAAGAGAGCAGTCCTGGCAGAAGAAGCCATCTGGTGTGAAACACAGGACGTCACTGGAGGATGATGTTTATGAGACTGTACGTTTGTAGCACAGTCTTACATGGCGGTATATCACGGAGAACGGAGAAGAAGAGAATCGTAGCGTTTGACATGTGGTGGAGCGGAATGGTGTTGAGAGTTTGTTGGGTTGATGACATACGAAATGAGTAGGCTCTGAAGAATGGGCGAGGAAAGTAATATTTCGGTTACACTGACAGGAGCATGGACAATGTGTTAGGACATGCGTTTTCAAATCAGGGAATAAGTTCCCACGTATTAGAGGGAGATGTAGTGGGCACAGAGATTGGAATACATCCAACGAATAGTTGAGGATGTAATGTTCAAGTGCTACTTTGAGATGGTACAGGAGTAGAATCTGCGGAGAGCCACCGATAAAGAATCAGAAATAAAAAAAATAAAGAAATGAAAAAGAAAAACAGCAAATAGAAGCATCTCTAATATTTTACCTCTGCTTTCCTGTCCAGTGAGTATTGTTCGACTTATAATAATGTTCTACTCGTCTCTTCTGTCAAATGCCTGATTTAAACCAAGAATTACTATGAAGGTAGCTTTTCTTCAGAAAGTTCCTAAGTTTTAAAAACTCTACCACTATACATTTCATTAGATTTTTATAATGGATGTTAATACAGGGTTATTACAAATGATTGAAGCTATTTCACAGCTCTACAATAACTTTATTATTTGAGATATTTTCACAATGCTTTGTACACACATACAAAAACTCAAAAAGTTTTTTTTAGGCATTCACAAATGTTCGATATGTGCCCCTTTAGTGATTCGGCAGACATCAAGCCGATAATCAAGTTCCTCCCACACTCGGCGCAGCATGTCCCCATCAATGAGTTCGAAAGCATCGTTGATGCGAGTGCGCAGTTCTGGCACGTTTCTTGGTAGAGGAGGTTTAAACACTGAATCTTTCACATAACCCCACAGAAAGAAATCGCATGGGGTTAAGTCGGGAGAGTGTGGAGGCCATGACATGAATTGCTGATCATGATCTCCACCACGACCGATCCATCGGTTTTCCAATCTCCTGTTTAAGAAATGCCGAACATCATGATGGAGGTGCGGTGGAGCACCATCCTGTTGAAAGATGAAGTCGGCGCTGTCCGTCTCCAGTTGTGGCATGCGCCAATTTTCCAGCATGTCCAGATACACGTGTCATGTAACGTTTTTTTCGCAGATTCGCACATTGTGTCTGTTCACTTCACCATTAAGAAAAAATGTTGCTTCATCACTGAAAACAAGTTTCGCACTGAATGCATCCTCTTCCATGAGCTGTTGCAACCGCGCCGAAAATTCAAAGCGTTTGACTTTGTCATTGGGTGTCAGGGCTTGTAGCAATTGTAAACGGTAAGGCTTCTGCTTTAGCCTTTTCCGTAAGATTTTCCAAACCGTCGGCTGTGGTATGTTTAGCTCCCTGCTTGCTTTATTCGTCGACTTCCGCGGGCTACGCGTGAAACTTGCCCGCACGCGTTCAACCGTTTCTTCGCTCACTGCAGGCCGACCCGTTGATTTCCCCTTACAGAGGCATCCAGAAGCTTTAAACTGCGCATACCATCGCCGAATGGAGTTAGCAGTTGGTGGATCTTTGTTGAACTTCGTCCTGAAGTGTCGTTGCACTGTTATGACTCACGGATGTGAGTGCATTTCAAGCACGACATACGCTTTCTCGGCTCCTGTCGCCATTTAGTCTCACTGCGCTCTCGAGCGCTCTGGCGACAGAAACCTGAAGTGCGGCTTCAGCCGAACAAAACTTTATGAGTTTTTCTAAGTATCTGTAGTGTGTCGTGACAATACGTCAATCAATGGAGCTACAGTGAACTTATGAAATCGCTTCAATCATTTGTAATAGCCCTGTACATTTGTTACCTGTGGAATTAGGCAATAAACTATTTGATGACAATCGAAATGCGGTTGATAAAAATGCTATTCTGCCAGAGACATAAACGTGTTACGAAAGTGGAAGGTGGGTTAAAGCATAAAATGCCATATGAAATCTGTATAAAAATAGATCCATACCAAGACACAGAACTGCCCTCAACATCGATACATTGGGGCTGGAAAAAAATTAAGTACATCCACTTTCATCAATGTTTTAGTCTCATAGCTTCAGTGTACGAAACTAATATCAATACCGCATAGCCAGTTGTTAGAATTAAATACTAGACCAGAGAATAAGAGAAGTGTCCTCTACCTGTATGAAAATCAGCTTACATATCAAGTATAGACCAAAAAGACAATGTAGACGAATCACACACACAAAAGCAACATACACACAAACCTCCTACTTGTCAAACTGCATTTCCACGGCCCTGTAATTTCACTGGGGGGTGGGGGCGATCCTGTTCCATCAATTCCACTTCCGTCGTCCCCGGTGTTTGGGAGGCGTCGGCGAACCGTTTTTCTGAGCAATTTACTCTGTTGCAAAGGGCTGTAACATCTCGCTCGGGCCACAGCAGATTACAGAGCTACGCCAACAAACAGCGGGCGACAAGGACTTGGATAACTGATAATTAAACGCCCTGTAGGGAAATGCGGTTCGGCCGTTGCTAAGTGTCGCTGGGGTGAAGACTTCATTAACATCGACTGCGCAGCCCCCTGTAATCACAGAGCATGGTTCCAACGCTTTTTCGTACTGGTTATGCTGACTCTAAAGGAAACAGAGTCATTACTAAATGAGTTTCAGCTTCGTTAAATTGTACAACACTTTGTTCTGAGTCACTTGATTAAGCGTGATAGGACAGATTTAACGGATTTTTGCAATTGGGCTCTTGAAAAACTTACAGCCATGAATTGCAATTCATTGGTGACCGAATCAGTTACTGACATGCAGTATCAACATTGGAGAGTGCAACAATGCTAGGTATTCGCACGACGTGTGGCCAAATGACTTGCTGAATCTCACATAAGAAACAACAAGGATGGTGAGTTACTGACACTGCCGAATATCCAGTAAGGAAAAGTTGAACAGCGAGACACATTTTCAACACTTTCTTAAAAAATTTATTACTTTCAAAGACAAAAAAAAAAAACAAGAAAACGACACATCACGGAGTAATTATCCAAACGGGATAGAAATATGGAGAGTTGAGTTTTGCATGTACAGAGAAACAAATGATTACAATTTTCGAGGAACTTAGATGATTTATTCAAGAGAAATAACTTCACAAATCGAGCGAGTCCAGCCGGCCGCTGTGGTCGAGCGGTTCTAGGCGCTTCATTCCGGAACCAGGCGGCTGTTACGGTCGCAGGTTCGAATTCTGCCTCAGGCATGGACGTGTGTAATGTCCTTAGGTTAGTTATGTTTACCTAGTTCTAAGTCTAGGGGGCTGATCACCTCAGATGTTAAGTCCCATAGTGCTTAGAGCCATTTGAACCATTTTTTGAGCAAGTCCATAACACACTGGTTCACCTGTGGCCAGTATGGAAGAAGTTATTCCGCTAGACATCGTTGATAGATTTGTTGGATGCCCTGCTGAGGGATGTCGTGCCAAATTTTGTCCGATCGACCCGTTAGATCAGGGCTTCACAACATACGTGCTCGCAGAGCAAGCTGTGAGCAGCAAGGCGTGAGCACGGAGCAGCGCGAGCACGCTACCCCCACTACCGGACCAGGGCGGAGAGTGGGGAAAGTCACATGGGGCACACAACAGCTGCCGCCAGTCAATGTAAATCCGCAGCCACCTGCAGGGATATCACTCACGAATTATTACTGCGACAAATGAAAGAAGTAAAGGAGAATGTACACATGCCACATAATTTTATTAGCTTAGTGTATGCCTCTACATTCGCATTAATTTGTGAACTGTTACACAATAAAATGTGTGACTGAAGTGTGGGATTCTCGGTTATCTTGTACTTTTTGCCCTTTAAATTGCGTCTATGTTCGGAGTAATTGTTCTTGTGCATTTTAGGCGCAGCGTGCAGTTTAAATTCCGTTCAGACAATGCGTTTCTCAGGTGCGTCTTGTTACATTTCATTGCACTGAACAGTTGTTCACAAACATACGTGGAACCGAACATTGATATTATTGTAGCCGCCAGTTTGTGCAAACGAGGAAATCTATCCTGAGGGAAGTGTCTGTAGAATTCCAAAATGTTTTTCTTGTTCTGAAAGTTGTCTCTGTATTCTCTATCACACTGCAGGTCAATAATTTCTTACTGCAGCTCAGGACGGATCTCTTAAATAGTCGCTGAATTTGGGTAGAACAGATCAAAATCACTGTCTAGTGCTGTCAGATCTTGAAAGCGCTGATCAACTAAACTATGTGAATAACGTTGACCGAGCGAGGTGGCGCAGTGGTTAGACACTGGACTCGCATTCGGGAGGACGACGGTTCAATCCCGCGTCCGGCCATCCTGATTTAGGTTTTCCGTGATTTCCCTAAATCGCTCCAGGCAAATGCCGGGATGGTTCCTTTCAAAGGGCACGGCCGACTTCCTTCCCCGTCCTTCCCTAATCCGATGAGACCGATGACCTCGCTGTCTGGTCTCCTTCCCCAAAACAACCAACCAACCAATAACGTTGACAGTCTTTGTGAACATCTTGCAAGGATGATAATTTAGGAAAATCAGCTAGGTTTCCTGTTTCCAGCTGACTCACCCAAAGTGTCAAATTCATATTAAAAGCTCGTATTCGATCTATGAAATGAGTAATTAGCAGATCTTTACCTTGTAGTAAAATGTTCAAAGCATTCAGATGGCTAGTTAAATCTGCTACGAACGCGAGATCACATTCGAACGTGCACGCGCATTTCCCCTCCCTCCCCTCCCACCCTACTCCGCGACCTTGCACCTGCTCGCGAGCACGTGCCTGAGCAGACGCGAGTACTCGCGCTCATAACCGGCCAGTTGTTAAGCCCTGCGTTAGATCGTAAAAATACCGAATGAATTGGAGGACCTTCGTCCTAACGTTCCAGACATTCTAAACTGGGGAGGGTAAACTCGGAGACAAACAGTAAAAATTATCGCGGAGTGCGGGCGGGCGTTATCATACTGAAGTGTAAGACCAGAATGGCTCGCCATGAAAGGCAACAAAACCGAGGGTAGAATATCGTCCATATACCGCTGTGGTGCTCCGAGGATGACAACCAAAATGAGATTTTCACTCTGCAGCGGAGTGTGCGCAGATATGGAACTTCCTGGCAGATTAATACTGTGTGCCGGACCGAGACTCGAACTCGGGACCTTTGAGGATCGCGGGCAAGTGCAAGGTTCGCAGGAGAGCATCGGTAAAGTTTGTAAGGTAGGAGACGAGGTATTGGCAGAAGTAAAGCTGTGAGGACGGGGCGTGAGTCGTGCTTGGGTAGCTCAGTTGGTAGAACACTAGCCCGCGAAAGGCAAAGGTCCCGAGCTCGAGTCTCGGTCCGCCACACAGTTTTAATCTGCCAGGGAGTTTCATGACAACCAAAGTTGAACCGTATGGTGGGTGACTGCCAGGTTGGTATCCCACCCGAGGTGCCTCCGGTCACGTCTTCCTCTACAGTTCCTACCCTTTACAACTCTCTCTAGTCCGCTGATTCTACAGAGAACCTCCTTATGCTACATCTACGTCATACTCGGCAAGCCACCTAACGGTTTGCGGCAGAGGGTACCTTTGTTGCCCCCTTCCTTGTTTCACTAGCGAATGGTGTTTAAGGATGATTGTCCTTACGCCTCCGGTTAACCTAAATTTCTCTAATTTTATCACTGTGGTCATTTCGTGAGATGCATGTGGGAGGAAGTAATGAACTGTCCGACTCTTCCTGGAAAGTGCTCTCTTGAAATATCAATAGTAAACTCCTCCTCGACGCACAACGCCTCTTGTAACCGAAGTCTGATGAGCGCCTACGAAACGCTCTCGTGCCGACTAAACGAACCCGAGACGATACACATCGCTCTTTGTTGGGCCTTCTTTACCTCTTCTTTCTTTCTTTCTTTTGCTACCACCTTTATCCCGCATTGTGCGCAGGGTCGGCAGGGTTAAGTACGGATTTGGCATGGTTAATGTGAAGGGGTGGCCGGATGCCCTTCCTGCAGCCTCCCCATAACACCCCCACCCCCGCCCCCGCATCCGTGACGGAATTAGTGTACCCTAGATGTCTGCGGCTAGTGTAAATCGTGAAATAGTGTCAATGTGTTTCATATGTCTGCCAGTCGTGTAATTGAGGCGGGACGTGGGGACCAGCCCGGTATTCACCTAGTAAGAGGTGGGAAACCGCCTAAAAACCACATCCAGGCTGGCCGGCACACCGGCCATCGTCGTTAATCCGCCGGGCGCATTCGATCCGGAGCCGGCGTGCCTACCCGAGTCCAGGAAGCAGCGCGTTAGCGCTCTTGTCTATCCTGGCGGGTCTTCTTTACCTCTTCTATGATCCCAAAAATGGTCCAAATGGCTCTGAGCACTATGGGAGGTCATCAGTCCCCTAGAACTCAGAACTACTTAAACATAACTAACCTATTGACAGCACACATATCCATGCCCGAGGCAGGATTCGAACCTGCGACCGTAGCGGTCACGCGGTTCCAGACCGAAGTGCCTAGAACCGCTCGGCCATACCGGCTGACTTCCATGATCCCAAACTGATAAACATCACTCAAGAATAGGTCGAACAAGTGCCTTCTAATGCACTTCCTTTATATGCCTTCCATTTTCTTGATATTCTTCCTATAAATCGCAGTCTGGCATCTACTTTTCCTACTCCTTCTACACTCCTGGAAATTGAAATAAGAACACCGTGAATTCATTGTCCCAGGAAGGGGAAACTTTATTGACACATTCCTGGGGTCAGATACATCACATGATCACACTGACAGAACCACAGGCACATAGACACAGGCAACAGAGCATGCACAATGTCGGCACTAGTACAGTGTATATCCACCTTTCGCAGCAATGCAGGCTGCTATTCTCCCATAGAGACGGTCGTAGAGATGCTGGATGTAGTCGTGTGGAACGGCTTGCCATGCCATTTCCACCTGGCGCCTCAGTTGGACCAGCATTCGTCCTGGACATGCAGACCGCGTGAGACGACGCTTCATCCAGTCCCAAACATGCTCAATGGGGGACAGATCCGGAGATCTTGCTGGCCAGGGTAGTTGACTTACACCTTCTATAGCACGTTGGGTGGCACGGGATACATGCGGACGTGCATTGTCCTGTTGGAACAGCAAGTTTCCTTGCCGGTCTAGGAATGGTAGAACGATGGGTTCGATGACGGTTTGGATGTACCGTGCACTATTCAGTGTCCCCTCGACGATCACCAGTGGTGTACGGCCAGTGTAGGAGATCGCTCCCCACACCATGATGCCGGGTGTTGGCCCTGTGTGCCTCGGTCGTATGCAGTCCTGATTGTGGCGCTCACCAGCACGGCGCCAAACGCGCATACGACCATCATTGGCACCAAGGCAGAAGCGACTCTCATCGCTGAAGACGACACCTCTTCATTCGTCCCTCCATTCACGCCTGTCGCGACACCACTGGAGGCGGGCTGCACGATGTTGGGGCGTGAGCGGAAGACGGCCTAACGGTGTGCGGGACCGTAGCCCAGCTTCATGGAGACGGTTGCGAATGGTCCTCGCCGATACCCCAGGAGCAACAGTGTCCCTAATTTGCTCGGAAGTGGCGGTGCGGTCCCCTACGGCACTGCGTAGGATCCTACGGTCTTGGCGTGCATCCGTGCGTCGCTGCGGTCCGGTCCCAGGTCGACGGGCACGTGCACCTTCCGCCGACCACTGGCGACAACATCGATGTACTGTGGAGACCTCACGCCCCACGAGTTGAGCAATTCGGCGGTACGTCCACCCGGCCTCCCGCATGCCCACTATACGCCCTCGCTCAGTCCGTCAACTGCACATACGGTTCACGTCCACGCTGTCGCGGCATGCTACCAGTGTTAAAGACTGCGATGGAGCTCCGTATGCCACTGCAAACTGGCTGACACTGACGGCGGCGGTGCACAAATGCTGCGCAGCTAGCGCCATTCGACGGCCAACACCGCGGTTCCTGGTGTGTCCGCTGTGCCGTGCGTGTGATCATTGCTTGTACAGCCCTCTCGCAGTGTCCGGAGCAAGTATGGTGGGTCTGACACACCGGTGTCAATGTGTTCTTTTTTCCATTTCCAGGAGTGTATATGCGGTCAACCGGTCATTCCATTTAAGATCGCTCTGGATAATTACTCCTAGATATTTTGTGGTAGATACTGTTTCTGATCAACAACGTAAAGTAGAGGATTTCTTTTCCTCTCTATGCGCAATGCGTTCCTTATCTTATTAGTCCATCCGATTTTCAGTGTCCATTTGCAGTGCTCAGACGCTCCGACTCACCAGTGCTCCGGTTTTCCAACTGTCTACGACCAACTACCATACAATGCTCCAAACGTCCATTCTCAGAAAGTTGTTTTACAAATTAAGTGCCGGCCGGTGTGGCCAAGCGGTTAAAGGCGCTACAGTCTGGCACCGCGTGACCGCTACGGTCGCAGGTTCGAATCCTGCCCCGGGCATGGATGTGTGTGATGTCCTTAGGTTTAAGTAGTTCTAAGTTCTAGGGGACTGATGACCTTAGAAGTTAAGTCCCATAGTGCTCAGAGCCATTTGAACCATTTGAACAAATTAATTCCTACGTTTGATTCCAGTAGCCTTCTCCTGGCCACGAATGATAGTTTTGCCAGTGATAGTTTGATTTTGATGTCACTGATCAGCGAATTGTACCATTGATATTCTTTCAGCCTGAATTTTATTCCACACCTGAAACTTACTTTCATTTCCATTAATGCATCTGCAGTGTATAGACCCAACAGTAGACGCGAAATGCAGCATCCCTGTCTTACTACCTATTTAATCCGAGAACATCATTCATATTTTTTCTTTAATCTTACTGTTCCCTCTTGGTTGTTTTACATATTGTATATCACCCGTCCTTCCTGTGGCTTACTCTTATTTTCCTGAGAATGTCGAACATGTTGCACGAATCCACAGTGTTGAAAGCTAATTGTAGGTCGTCAAATCCTTTGAGTATATCTTGAATTTCTTCAGTTTTGCTTCAGATTTGGAGCGAAAACTCAGAAATCCGGTGCCTTTGCCTTTACTATAGCCATACTGGTCGTCCTGTGACAAATGCTCAATTTTCCACTGCGTTCTTCTGTACTTTATTCTTGTCAGCAATCTGGATACAGAAGCAGTTAAGTTCATTGTGCGATAATTCTCCAACTTTTTGGCTATTGCAAACTTTGGGATTGCGTGGATGATGTTATTCCACAACTGTGATGATGTAGCGCCAGTCTAAGAGAATAGTCGTTTTGTTGCGACTTGCGATAGCGATTTCAGAATTTTCTGATGGACAGTTAGCCATCCATTCCGTATTATTTGAGCTTAAGTGGTCCAAAGCTCTTTGAAATTCTGAATTTATTAATTGTTCTATTTCTGTTGACTATCTGTTCTATCACATCAGATAACTCTCCCCCTCATAAAGGCTTTCACTGTACTCTTACCATCTAATTGTAAATTTACAGTCAATCTTTGCGAGTGTATACGTAGGTACATCTGCCATTTTTGTATGTAACGGCTGTAGCGGTAAAAACAAGCAAGAATAAAGTTCCATAAATGTCAGTTCTTTAGGAATTTATATTTAGGTACCCATACTGCTACGGTAGTAATGTTATTTAAAGCACTAATGAATATGGAATGTTATTCCTACCCGAGTTTACTATGACAGTGGTTACTTATTTAAATTACACATTTGTTTGCACGCAAAAATTCTGGCAGTTTAGTTTTACGACAACGGGAGTACGCAGAGGAAAATGAGAGATGGCTGCATTCAGTTGATCGTGATATAAATGACGGTGATTGTATAAGAGGCAGTATAGAAATCGATTTATCTAGGGTATAACAGACTATCGCAATTAATTTTGTGTGACAACTTTAATGCTTAATAGCCCTCATTACTTTCATAGCTGCAATAAAGTAGCAGTAAAGTGATGATAACTTACAGTAGCTAATAGAATTAATACCGTTCTGTGTACTGAAAAGAAATTACGTAATACTTTGTAAAGTTAATATAAAAATGTAAAACTAGACTACAATGAACGACTAAATGAAGTTGCCGACAATGTTAGCAATGGGCACCGTCTGCTAATGAACTAAAATAAATACTCTCATATCAAAAGGTATGATTTTTGACAATTTTTGGGCTTGCACGAGTCGTGTAGAAGCAGCTGTCGATTAAATACGACTTTAATCGGACTCAAGGGCAGAAAAAGGGACGCGCCAGACGTAACCATCTCAATTTTGTTGTTGTTGTGGTCTTCAGTCCTGAGACTGGTTTGATGCAGCTCTCCATGCTACTCTATCCTGTGCAAGCTTCTTCATCTCCCAGTACCTACTGCAACCTACATCCTTCTGAATCTGCTTAGTGTATTCATCTCTTGGTCTCCCCCTACGATTTTTACCCTCCACGCTGCCCTCCAATACTAAATTGGTGATCCCTTGATGCCTCAGGACATGTCCTACCAACCGATCCCTTCTTCTGGTCAAGTTGTGCCACAAACCTCTCTTCTCCCCAATCCTATTCAATACTTCCTCATTAGTTATGTGATCTACCCATCTAATCTTCAGCATTCTTCTGTAGCGCCACATTTCGAAAGCTTCTATTCTCTTCTTGTCTAAACTATTTATCGTCCATGTTTCACTTCCATACATGGCTACACTCCATACAAATACTTTCAGAAATGACTTCCTGACACTTAAATCTATACTCGATGTTAACAAATTTCTCTTCTTCAGAAACGCTTTCCTTGCCATTGCCAGTCTACATTTGATATCCTCTCTACTTCGACCATCATCAGTTATTTTGCTCCCCAAATAGCAAAACTCCTTTACTACTTTAAGTGTCTCATTTCCTAATCTAATATCCTCAACATCGCCCGGCTTAATTCGACTACATTCCATTATTCTCGATTTGTTTTTGTTGATGTTCATCTTATATCCTCCCTTCAAGACACCATCCATTCCGTTCAACTGCTCTTCCAAGTCCTTTGCTGTCTCTGACAGAATTACAATGTCATCGGCAAACGTCAAGTTTTTATTTCTGCTCCATGGATTTTAATACCTACCCCGAATTTTTCTTTTGTTTCCTTTACTGCTTGCTCAATGTACAGATTGAATAACATCGAGGAGAGGCTACAACCCTGTCTCACTCCCTTCCCAACCACTGCTTCCCTTTCATGTCCCTCGACTCTTATAACTGCCATCTGGTTTCTGTACAAATTGTAAATAGCCTTTCGCTCCCTGTATTTTACCCCTGCAACCTTTAGAATTTGAAAGAGAGTATTCCAGTCAACATTGTCAAAAGCTTTCTCTAAGTCTACAAATGCTAGAAACGTAGGTTTGCCTTTCCTTAATCTTTCTTCTAAGATAAGTCGTAAGGTCAGTATCTTGCATAATTATCTAACCAGGAAGTTATAGACACTTTTAGTGCTGTCAGCAAGGGTAATATGCCTGTATTCAGAACTATCTCTCCAAAAGGGTTTGAGCCGTGGTAAAACTTGCTGTTTCGAAGAGCGCGGCGCAGCGCGTAGTGTGAAGCGGTGGGTTGTTCACGTGCATTTAAGGGGCGCTATGAGCTCGCCAGTCTGTCAGTCTGGGTCAGTCTCTCGTCCCCAGCTTGCTAGTCTGTCTCTCGTCCGAATTTGTGAGGCAGTTGGCGTCTGTCTGTCGTCCGGAGTATTAGTATGTCTCTCGTTCGGATCAATCTTTAAAGCCGGATAAATGGGAGTCTTTCCACTGCGCCAGTAAGAGAACTCAGCGAGTGGTCGCCCGGTCGGGGCTTAGTGCCTGAATCTGCGCGTTAGGCGGTCATTCTGCTCGAGTTGCTCAGGCAATGGTCAATGGCGGTTGGACCGATCGGTTGATGGGTCGCACACTGAGACACGAGATGACTTGTCCGTCTTTAGCGTCGGCGCATGTGAGGTCGCCACGTGAGTCCAGTGGGCCGCGGCGTAAAGCGAGGGGTAGTGGCTTCGCGATCGACACGAGAGCAACAGGAGTCAACCCACGACATCGGTCTGGCCGGTGCGAGCTGCGACGCCGTGAGACGGGAGATCGGCGCGCCTTCCTGCGTCCGTTGAAGCGGCTGGCAGCGGACGGTTCAGGAGAGCGATTTGGTGGTGCTGCGCCAGGTCTTCTGCAGAAATAGCAGTTTATTAGACGTTAAGTGACTGGAGATGTGTTGTTTCATTTACTTGTTAAATTCTTCTTGTTTTCTTGGTGAGGTCACCAGCCGCGTTGCTTTGGGGTCGTCCCGTCATTCTTCTCCGTTTGCCCACCCGCGGGAAGATCTTTACTTATGTATTGGGTGGTCCGTTTTGTTTCCTTGTGGAGTAGGGGCGGGTTAGAGTAACCTGCGGTTCGGGTTGTTCGATAATCTCCCTATCAATCTGCCGTACGTTAGTAGCTGCCTCTGTCATGTTTGTCGGATTCGGTGTGTTTATGAATTTCTTGGAGAGTAACGGCCTAATTCCTGAAATATGTTTTGTTCTTGCCTATCATCTTGAGAGGCGGTTACGTGTACTGTAGTGCATGTTAACTGGATTGACCAATCTTGTATAATTTTATATAAGACTGCATTTCATGGGCTTTCATTTAAATGGTCATTTTAGTACATAAAGTTGCCACCCTTCGACCGTAAGACTTTTCTTAGAAGTTAAAATCAAGTTACACCTTCGGTGGCAAGTTAATATTTTAATTCTAGTGTTTTCTACCATTTCCATCCCTCCTACGGGGTGCAAGGTTTATGTGCTTGTGTGAATTGTTAAAACTTTTAGTTTAAAGTAATCTGGTGTGTTGCAGATTTGCACCAGTGCAGTCTTTCAGAGGTTGTTGTGAGCGGTCGTGACTACAGCCATGTCAAAAGGAAGCGGCAGTGTTCTCAGCCCCAAAGCTCATACAGTCAAAAATTTGTTCTTTCTGCCTCCGAATAAATTGTAAGTTGATATTTAGAGGGTGCTGTCTGATTATAATTTTAAATCTGTTCTTAAAAAAACGCTTTTAGGAATAAAATTCCCGTTTGTTAAAAGCAATTTGATTATGATTTCATCATTTATTCCCTGGCAACTACTTCCACGCTTACATAGTGTGATTAAATTCGTTAATGTTCTCGATGAATCGCTAGTAACTGAAATAAATTTTAAGGATATTCTTTGAAAGGAAATCCACGGTTCAGGGTTGACAGGGCTTAAATACAGTATGGATGCCCCACTGGTTTGGCGGGCCTGGGAACAAGACAAATGTTCACAAATTTTAACGAGTCTCAGACTCCCATTCTCCGCAGGGAACACCCACTTCGCCCTTCGTGCTCTGGAATCGCTTTGCAGCGGCATAAAAGGTCCGAGAAAAGGGATAAGGGAAGAAAATCACGCTCTACCGTCATTAGCAATTTCTTGAAACGAGTTTTAGGCGCTTAAGAAGACGGAAAAAAGTTATGGCTGGGACTGAGGAATGGGGGCGCAGCGAATTATCCGAGAGGAGGATTTGGCCGCTCCTTGTCCGATCGCAGTCTTCTCCGAAAAGGGGGGGGGGGCAGAAAGGAGAGGTGAGACTGGGGTGGGGTAGGGTGAGCCCCGTGGACGCAATTTCCTTCTCAGGCGTCGGCCATCTGGCTGCAGGAGCGACGAAAATGAATTTCTCTCTCGCCGCGGTGGCGGGCCACCCTCAATAGCAATTCCGCGTCAAAACCGCGTTAATTCGTCCGACAAAGGCCGTGATTAGCAACCGCAGAATTTTCGTGTGGTCTATTTCCGGCTTTTGATCGGGATACGATCCCTTGCGGTCACATCGGCATCAGCACACCTGTGTACTAAGCAGCACTGCTAATTAAGCGACGCCGTGCGAAGCGTGCCGCCTGGGACAAGCGAACTGTTGTTTATCCGAAACGGGTCAGACAATCCATAAACACAAACGACTAATCTGCTGAAGCTCTTGTTCCTAACACCCTTTGCCGTAGCGAAAATGTGCTGAACAGGAATTTCGCAGAAAAAGAAATCAAAATCATTAGCTAATAAATACTTTTATTCGGTTAGAGCACACTTAGATACTACCAAAATAGCAAATCATCTCTCTCGTTTTAGTTATGGGGTTTGTATTCTATGTATTGTATGTTAACCGTGGGCCTATAAAGGACGGAGAGGCTCCGTTCCCGCCGCAGCCGCAGTGGTCCACAACTCCACGACGACTACCGCAGATCACTTCACTCTTCCGCCGCCCCAAACCGAACCACTCTTTCAGAGTTATTGTGCGGGTTGGCCCCCGGTGGACCCCCCCCCCCAGACGAGTGTAACACCTATGTTTGCACAGTAGAGTAATGGTGATGTACGCCGACATAGTGTGCCTGAGGTGGAATAAGGGGAACCAGCCCGCATACGTCGAGGCAGATGGAAAACCGCCTAAAAACCATCCACAGACTGGCCGGCTCACAGGACCCCGACACAAGTCCGCCGGGCGGATTCGTGCCAGGGACCAGGCGCTCCTTCCCAGTCCGGAAAGCCGTGCCTTAGACCGCACGGCTAACCGAGCGGGCTAGTTATGAGGTTACTTCCATTGATAAAACATGCAATAGAGCAGAGGGGGGTCATGTAAAGAGGCCTGAATGGGTTCTCTACTCGTTTCCTTTCTTAATTTTTATCAATGACGTGCCACTCAACACGTCAGATGACTGAAAAATTCTGGTCTTTGCACATGACACAAGAGTTACTGTAAAAAAAAATTAACTACTCTTCTGAATGGTTTGATGTACGTGGCCCCGGTATTAATTCCTCTCCTTTGCCAACCATTGATCTTTTCACCTTACAGTAGCACTTACAACCCACGTCCTCAGTTATTTGCTATATGTATTCCAGTCTCTGTCATCTGCTTCAGTTTTTACCCTCTACAGCTCCCTCTACTACCACGAAAGCTAAGAGATGTCCTATCATCCTCTCTCTTCTTCTAGTCAGTGTTTCCCGTACATTCCTTTCCTCTCAGATTCCGCGCAGAACCTTTCATACCTTACGTTACCAGTCCACCCCAATTTTCAACATTCTTTTGTAGCACGACATCTCCCTTTGCGCGACCACTTCGAACAGCGCAGGTGCATCTACATCTACATGGATACTCTGCAAATCACATTTAAGTGTCTGTCAGAGGGTTTATCGAACAACCTTCATAATTCTCTATTATTCCAATCTCGTACAGCTCGCGGAAAGAATGAACACCTATATCTCTCCGTACGAGCTCTGATTTCCCTATTTTATTGTGGTGATCGTTCCGCCCTATTTAGGTCGGTGTCAACAAAATATTTTCGCATTCGGAGGAGAAAGTTGGTGATTGGAATTTCGTGATAAGATTCCGTCGCAACCAAAAACGCCTTTCTTCTAATGATTTCCAGCCCAAATGCCGTACCATTTCTGTGACACTCTGTCCCATATTTCGCGATAATACAAAACGTGCTGCTTTTCTGTGAACTTTTTCGATGTACCCCGTCAGTCCTACCTGGTAAGGATCCCACACCGGGCAGCAGTATTCTAAAAGAGGACGGACAAGTGTAGTGTAGGCAGCCTCCTTAGTAGGTTTGTTACATTTTCTAAGTGTCCTGCCAATAAAATGCAGCCTTTGGTTAGCCTTCCTCACAACATTTTCTATGTGTTCTTTTCAATTTAAGTTGTTCGTAATTGTAATACCTAGGTATTTAGTTGAATTTAAGGATTTTAGATTAGACTGATTTATCGTGTAACTGAAGTTTGACGAGTTCCTTTTAGTACTCATATGGATGACCTTACACTTTTCGTTTTTTAGGGTCAACTGCCACTTTTCGCACCTTTCATATATTTTTTTCTAAATCATTTTGCAGTTTGTTTTGATCTTGTGATGACTTTATTAGTCGATAAACGCAGCGTCATCTGCAAGCAACCGAAGATGGCTGCTCAGATTGTCTCCCAAGCAGAAGCTCTTGGAACGAGACGATATTCGACGAATGGACCGGCCTGGCGCTCCCTCGACTTAAATCACACGGAACACGTTTGACACGCCTTGGAGAAAAGTAAGCTGTGCCGCGGAATTTCTTCAGTCTTCTGACAGGTTTGAGTGGTCCGCCATGAATTACTTCCGTGGGTCAACCTTTTCAGATATTTGGTGGTATATTCTCCTATCTCTGTCTTCCTATAGACTGTTTACCCTCTGCGGTTTTCTTTAGTGCCATGGAAGTTATTCCTTAGTATCTTGACACATTTCCTATGATCCTGGCTTCCTTCTTTCAGTGTTTTCCATATACTTCTTTCCTCACTGATTCCGCGTAGTACCTTATTTCTTATGGTATTATCAGTACACCGAATTTTCAAAATACAATTCAAATTGTTCAAATGGCTATGAGCACTATGGGACTTAACATCTGAGGTCATCAGTCCCCTAGAACGTAGAACAACTTAAACCTTACTAACCTAAGAACAGCACACACATCCATGCACGAGGCAGGATTCGAACCTGCGACCGAAGAGGTCGCACGGTTCCAGACTGAACCGAATTTTCAGCATCATTCTGTAGCACAATATCACAAAAACATTGATTCTCTTCTCTTCCGGTTTTCTCACATTTCATGTTTCACTACCATACAATGCTGTGTTCCAAACGAACATTCCCATAATTTTTCTCCACCAATTGAAGCTTATGTTTGACAGTAGTTTATTATCTTTGAATAAAATTTTCATTTCCGTTCGACCTATTGCGAATTTCTTCCAGTTTACTCTCTCCACTATACTATAGCAGTTCTTTCTATGTATATTCCAAGTTTCCTGAAGTTGTGTTACTTGGCAATGACACACCACGCGAAAGCTGCTTTCGTCCTGACGTGTTTCATCCCTGTTACGTAGTAGTCTGTGTCTGGTGTGTGCTACTTTTGTCCTGTACATACTTATACTTTAAACTTTCAAGTATAAGGTAATGAAAGATTTATTTGCTCGTAGCTTCTTCGTGAATTTTATTATGCTTGCGTTCTATGCAGATGCATAGTCGTATATGGTAACATATCTTCCAGAAAAGTCTTCATACAGCTGCAAACCCTCATTGATGTTAAAACTTCCTGGCAGATTAAAACTGTGTGCCGGGCCGAGACTCGAAATCCCGACCTTTGCCTTTCGGGGGCAAGGGCTCCATCTTCTGAGCTACCCAAGCACGTCTTACGACCCTTCCTCACAGCTTTACTTCCGCCAGTATCTCGTGTCCTACCCTCCAGACTTCACATAAGCTCTCCTGCAAACCTTTCAGAACTAGCAAAAAATATCAAATGGCTCTGAGCACTATAGGACTTAATCTGAGGTCATCAGTCCGCTAAAACGTAGAACTACTGAAGCCTAATTAACCTAAGAACATCAAGGACATCACACACATCCATGCCCGAGGCAGGATTCGAACCTGCGACCGTAGGGGTCGCGCGGTTCCAGACTGATGCGCCTCGAACCGCCCGGCCACAGCGCCCGGCGCAGAACTAGCACTCCTGGAAGAAAGAATACTGCGGATACTTAGCCACACAGCCTGGGGGATGTTTCCAGAATGAAATTTTCATTTTGCAGCGGAGTGTGCGCTGATATGAAACTTTCTGGAAGATTAAAACTGTCTGCCGTGCCTAGAAACACGAGTTCGAGTCTCGGCCCGGTACACAGCTTTAATCTGCCAGGAGGTTTCTTATCAGCGCACACTCCGCTGCAGAGTGAAAATTTCATTCTCATTGTCTAAACTATCTCGACAGTCTTTATTTGTTTGAGCATAGCCCATAAAGCGGAAAGCCGATTGCCCACGAAATGTAAATAAATATGACTGTGGAACCACAATACTCTGTATTTCACTTTTAACATATACGGGGTGTCAAAAGTTAGGCAACATATTCAATGTGTTATAGCAACCAAACTAATTAAGATGTTGTCACTATGTTTGGCTTATGTGATAGAGAACTCACAAAGTTTTGTTTGTATGTGTTCCGGGTTGACGTGAGTGAAATATAATGACAAAGGTTTAAGAAAATTTTCAGTGTGGGGAATGCTTAATTCAGACCGAAGCAGACAGGCAGTTCGAAGTATCCTGCAAACACCGTACAGCGAGCACCTACACTCGCAGATTTCACTTCGCCGGTTGTACAAGGTTTTATGCAGACTGATAGGCTTCATATGAAGCTTAATACTGGACGACCTGGAATAAGGGAAGCCTACGCATTAGCGATACTCTTTCCTTTCCAGCGTTCACCGCAGTCGTCTGTTCGAAAGGTGTCGTAGGAGCTCCTAGGAGGACTGTGTAGTGATTCCTTGGGTAGCGTTTGTAGATGTATCCATACCGACTGCAAATGTTGCAAGCATTTAAACTGGACCATTAACCACAGCGTATGCAGTTCTCTATTGACCTTTAACCATATACATGGACTCGGATTCGGTAGGACGACGGTTCAATCCCGTCTCCCACCATCCTGATTTAGGTTTTCCGTGATTTCCCTAAATCGTTTCAGGCAAATACCGGGATGGTTCCTTTGAAAGGGCACGGCCGATTTCCTTCCCAATCCTTCCCTAACCCGAGCTTGGGCTCCGTCTCTAATGACCCCGTTGTCGACGGGACGTTAAACACTAACCACCTACCTAACCATATACAGGAGAATGGAAATGTTCTAAAATACCTGGCATTTTCTGACGAAACAACATTCCGCCAGTGTGGTAAGGTAAACAAACACAGTGTTCGCATCTGGGGCACAATCAGTCCGCACTCTGTGACGGAAGAGGTACCTGACAGACCAAAATTGAATGTATGCTGTTATTTGTTGGTTGATGGCACTGTTGAATCTTATTTTCTTCTTCTTCTTCTTCTTCTTCTTCTTTCTTCGTTTGGGTCGTCTAAGGACCACGCACAAATTTCAATCCTTCCTTCTTTGTTGTTATTTCTTTTTCTTGCAGTACTTTCATCTTTTCACTACGTATTCTTTTTCTCTCTCAGGACTATTTTAAAGGTGTCTTCTTCTCCCTCTTGCCTTGGAATCCTTCAATTTTTAACAATTTCCTCTTGAAACTCTCTCTTTCTTTGGCATCTTTTCCACTTATGTTGTCTCTTTCCACATCTTTCCTAAGTTCTTGTATCCAGGCTATTGTTGACTTCTTGTCCCAAAGACATTTAAAAATCTGTTTGGTTGACCTGTTGCTGTTCATTCTGTATAAGTGTCCAAAAAATAGCAGTCGCCTCTTTCGTAGTGTTTCATGTACGTTTTCTATGTTGCTATAAACTTCTTCATTGCTTCTTAATTTCCATACCTCCGCCACCGCCGGTCCTAAGCCCGCAGCCTCATTTCGCAAGCGATGCGGAAGGAGGAGGAGGAGGAGGAGGAGTAACACCACGTAATAAAACATAGGTCCATCTGGCTTCGGATGGTAACACCCTGTGAGGGCCCCTGCGTAGGGTTACTAGGTGAAGCCCGGTCAACGTTCTGAAAGGCGAAAGAGGAATCCTCCCAACGGCAGAGAGAGAGGAAGGACCTAATGGAGAAAACCATGAAAAATAATCATTCCGGACTAACAATCCGATCTTACCTTGGAATTTATTTCCTACCATGTACAATGTACAATTTCAACTGAAGAATGGAAAAACCGCTAGAAGAAAGCACTACCCCAGGTGATAACTCGAAATAGGAATTCAGCATTGCTTTATGCAATGCATCGGGACCTATGGTTCTGGGGAGCCTCAAAATCTGCATTAAGGACGAGTCTGAGCATCCTTGGTATCCTTTTTCTTTAATTTTACTTTTTATTTCTGTAGTGGGAGTTAATTCTAACGTTTTTCCTTGAATATTCAGGAGCTGTTCGCGTTGCCAGAACTGGCTGACCGCCAAGACACAGTTATTTTTCAACAAGGTAATGCACCGCCACACTTGTGCCACATGTTCTAGGCAAGGTGTTCCCTGACAGCTGGATTGGTTTGAGTGGTCTAGAGTCCCCTGGCCGCCTAGATCGCTTGACATTACACCGATGGACCTCTGTTTATGGGGCTGTGTTAATGACAGAGTGTACGAAACTCCTCACAATCACATCAGCGACTTAAAGAAACGTATCGTTGCTACCACTGCCATCGTTGAAGCTGATACGCTGCGCCATGAGTGAACAGAGATTGAGAGGAGACTGGATGTGGCACATGCTCCCTAAGCACACATGCTGGAATTAACTGAATGGTATATATATATATATATATATATATATATATATATATATATATATATATATATATATATATAAAATAGAGGGAAACATTCCACGTAGGAAAAATATCTCTAAAAACTTCACAATAAAGGATAACAGCCAAAAACAGTTGCAGGAGAAAATTTATTAAAATTCTTGACCAAGGTTTCGGTACATATAAATATACCTTCATCAGAAGTAAAACTACTAAAATTACATCATGTAATGGAGAATAATAAAAACAATTATGCCAAAGGCGTCGTCAGTAATTAAAACATCATTCCCATTTGTACAACATGTGTAATGAGCACAGGGTCAAAGCGAACAGTATTAGCAGCATTACTTCACTTATGAACTATTGAGACATCTCAATAGTTCATAAGTGAAGTAATGCTGCTAATACTGTTCGCTTTGACCCTGTGCTCATTACACATGTTGTACAAATGGGGATGATGTTTTAATTACTGACGACGCCTTTGGCATAATTGTTTTTATTATTCTCCATTACATGATGTAATTTTAGTAGTTTTACTTCTGATGAAGGTATATTTATATGTACCGAAACCTTGGTCAAGAATTTTAATAAATTTTCTCCTGCAACTGTTTTTGGCTGTTATCCTTTATTGTGAAGAATTTTAACAGTTGCTGCCACAGCCATGTTTAAAATCATGAAATATCTAAAAACAAAGATGATGTGACTTACCAAATGAAAGTGCTGGCAGGTCGACAGACACACAAACGAACACAAACATACACACAAAATTCAAGCTTTCGCAACAAACTGTTGCCTCATCACAAGCAGACATGGTCTTTAAATATGTCTGCTTGTGTCTGTATATGTGTGGATGGATATGTGTGTGTGTGCGCGAGTGTATACCCGTCCTTTTTTCCCCCTAAGGTAAGTCTTTCCGCTCCCGGGACTGGAATGACTCCTTACCCTCTCCCTTAAAACCCACATCCTTTCGTCTTTCCCTCTCCTTCCCTCTTTCCTGATGAGGCAACAGTTTGTTGCGAAAGCTTGAATTTTGTGTGTATGTTTGTGTTCGTTTGTGTGTCTGTCGACCTGCCAGCACTTTCATTTGGTAAGTCACATCACGTTTGTTTATATATATATATATATATATATATATATTGTGAGGTAGTGTGTCACTTAAACAGAACAATGTGTGAGTATCTTAATTAGGTTGGATGCTATAACGAATTAAAATTGTTTCGTACCTTCTTAGATACCACGCACCGATAGTCTTTCGTCGCTCCATTTGCTTGTGGACAAGGAAGGGAAAGATTTGCAGTGGAACACTGTACCTTCGCCATGGTGTACACTGCGGCATCCTGTGTATGTCTGCAGATGTAAAAATGTGGTGGTGTCGGAGCTTAAAGCTCTGCTTTCCTTACTGCGTGTGTATAAAACTCACAGAGACGTAACGTTTGCTGCTCTGTACTGATGGACACACGCACAGTCTCACACATGCGTACGCACGCACACACACAGACAGACAGACAGACGCGTTCTCCTCGTCCGGTGATTACTCTGCAGATGGGCCCCACGGGAGCTCTCCAGAATCTCGACGCCCTTCCCGCCCCCTCCACTTTCGCCGCCACTCCCCCAGCCACTGGCCCGTGACGTCAGCAGAGTTGGCCCCTGGGACCGGCTCGGACCCCAGATTGCACGCGGCCGACGAGATCCTTTTGCGCGGCCGCGAAACTCCGCGCAGCTCCTGCCGTAATATTCCATCACGCGACCCAGCCGGCTGTGATGACCAGGCGGCCTAGCCCGGGTGATCCAGCACCGGTCGCCCGGCCCCGTGTCAGAGGATGTCACGGGAAAACCGTGCAAGAGCGAGGGTTAGCGTCTCGAAACACGCATGCGATGAGGACCGAACTACTGCATCCCCAAGACTCTCACTCACACCCGTTTCTGGATCCTTCTGGCTGCAGGGACATTAGAAATAGATAAATCCTAACCGCTGCTATGTTTGAGGCATTTACGGCTTTACTGGTTTGCGTTAGGTCTTCTTTGGCTACGCGCAGTTTTGTAGCTGCTTGCGAATAATTGGTGATTTCGTTAACCTTTGTTTCTTTCCTGTCCATAATTCTTTACAATACTGGACAATTATACAGGGTGATTCAAAAAGAATACCACAACTTTAAAAATGTGTATTTAATGAAAGAAACATAATATAACCTTCTGTTATACATCATTACAAAGAGAATTTAAAAAGGTTTTTTTTTCACGCAAAAACAAGTTCAGAGATGTTCAATATGGCCCCCTCCAGACACTCGAGCAATATCAACCCGATACTCCAACTCGTTCCACACTCTCTGTAGCATATGAGGCGTAACTGTTTGGATAGCTGCTGTTATTTCTCGTTTCAAATCATCAATGGTGGCTGGGAGAGGTGGCCGAAACACCATATCCTTAACATACCCCCATAAGAAAAAATCTCAGGGGGTAAGATCAGGGCTTCTTGGAGGCCAATGATGAAGTGCTCTGTCACGGGCTGCCTGGCGGCCGATCCATCGCCTCGGGTAGTTGACGTTCAGGTAGTTACGGACAGATAAGCGCCAATGTGGTGGCGCTCCATCTTGCTGAAATATGAATTGTTGCGCTTCTTGTTCGAGCTGAGGGAACTGCCAATTCTCTAACATCTCCAGATACTGTAGTCCAGTTACAGTAGCACCTTCGAAGAAAAAGGGACCAAAAACTTTGTTGGCTGAAATGGCACAGAAAACGTTCACCGTAGGCGAGTCACGTTCATACTGAGTTGTTTCCCGCGGATTCTCAGTGCCCCATATACAGACATTGTGACGGTTGACTTTCCCGTTAGTGTGGAAAGTTGCTTCATCACTAAACACAATCTTTGAAACGAAAGATTCATCTGTTTCCATTTGAGCAAGGATAAAATCACAGAAATCGATACTTTTAATCTTATCAGCTGCAGACAGTGCTTGAACCAATTTCAGACGATAAGGTTTCATAACTAACCTTTTTCGTAGGACACTCCATACAGTTGATTGTGGAATTTGCAGCTCTCTGCTAGCTCTGCGACTCGATTTTCCTGGGCTGCGAACAAATGCTTGCTGGATGCGTGCTACATTTTCATCACTCGTTCTCGGCCGTCCAGAACTTTTCCCTTTGCACAAACACCCACTCTCTGTAAACTGTTTATACCAACGTTTAATACACCACCTATCAGGAGGTTTAACACCATACTTCGTTCGAAATGCACGCTGAACAACTGTCGTCGATTCACTTCTGCCGTACTCAATAACACAAAAAGCTTTCTGTTGAGCGGTCGCCATCTTAGCATCAACTGACGCTGACGCCTAGTCAACAGCGCCTCAAGCGAACAAATGTACAACTAAATGAAACTTTATAGCTCCCTTAATTCGCCGACAGATAGTGCTTAGCTCTGCCTTTTGTCGTTGGAGAGTTTTAAATTCCTAAAGTTGTGGTATTCTTTTTGAATCACCCTGTATACTGAAGCGCCAAAGAATATATTCAAATATAGAAGTAACTAAAGAGGAAGATTACGGCGCTGCGGCCGGCAACGTCTGGATAAGATAACCGATGTCTGACGCAATTGTTACATCGATTACTGCTGCTATAATGGCAGGTTATTAACATTAAAGTGAGTTTTAACTTGGTGTTATACTCTGCGCACGAGCGGTAGGAGACAGCGTCTCCGAAGTAGCGATGAAGTGGGGATTTTGCCGTACGACCATTTCACGAGTGCACCGTGAAAACAGGAATCCGGTAAAACATCAAGTCTCTGACATCGCTGCGACCGGAAAAAGATCCTGCAAGAATGGGACCTACGACGACTGAAGAGAATCGTTCAAAGTGACAGAAGTGCAAATCTTCCGCAAACAGATACAGATTTCAGTGCTGGGCCGTCAACAAGTGTCAGCGTTCGAACCATTCAACGAAACATCATCGATATGAGCTTTTGGAGCCGAAGCCGCACTCGTGTACCCTTGATGACTGCACTACAGAAAGCTTTACACCTCGTCTGGGCGACATTGGACTGCTGATGACTAGAAACATGTTGCCCTGTTGGACAAGTCTGGTTTCAAATTGTATCGAGAATATGGGCGTGTACGTGTACTGAGACAAACTCATGCATCTATAGGCCCAGAATGTCAGCAGGGGGCTGTTAAAGCTGTTGGAGAGTCTGTAATGGTGTGGGACGCGTGCAGGTGGACTATTATAGGACCCCTGATGCGTCTAGTTACGACTCTGACAGCCGCGCGGGATTAGCCGAGTGGTCTTGGGCGCTACAGTCATGGACTTTGCGGCTGGTTCCGGCGGAGGTTTGAGTCCTCCCTTGGGCATGGGTGTTTGTGTTTGTCCTTAGGGTAATTTAAGTTAAATAATGTGTAAGCTTAGGGACTGATGACCTCAGCAGTTAAGTCCCATAAGATTTCACACACATTTGAACAACGACTCTGACAGGTGATACGTACGTAAGCGTCCTATCTCATCATGAGCATCAGTTCATGTCCATTGCGCATCCGACGGATTTGGAAAATTCCAGCACTACCATGCAACACCCCACACACCCAGAATTGCTACAGGGAGGCTCCAGGAAGACTCTTCTGAGTTTAAACTCTTCCGCTGGCCACCAAACTCCCCAGACACTAACATCATTTGGCGTATCTGGGTTGCACCCCCCCCCCACTTCATACTCTTACGGATTTACGGAGAGCGGTGCAGGATTCATGGTGCCAGTTGCCTCGAGAGCTACTTTAGTTGAGTCCGTTGCACGTCGTGTTGAGCACTCCTGCGTTCTCGTGGAGGCCGTTCCCGATACTAGGCAGGCCACCCAAAACATTATGAACACCAGCTTAATAGCTTGTGTGGCCGTCTGTGGGACGATATATATACCTGATTCTGCGTATCAGGGACACGACAGTTTATTGGTAACTTTGTAAGGGTATGTGGCATTAGATGTCTACGCACAGGTCGTGCAATTCGCACAAATAACTGGACACTCAACCACTGTAGCCCAGTTTTGGCTCCGAGACTCAGACTGTTATTCTGCTGAAATACGATCTTGCCGTCAGGGAAGACATCAAGCATGAAGGGATGCATAGGTAGTTCGCAGCTGACAATTTGTCTTCTATTACTAACACACGTCCCAGGCAAGTGCAGGAGAATGTCTCTCATAGAGCAATACGAGGTGCATTCAAGTTCAAAGGCCTCCAATTTTTTTTTTCTAATTAACTACTCACCCGAAATCGATGAAACTGGCTTTACCTCTCGACATAATCGCCCTGCAGACGTACACATTTTTCACAACGCTGACGCCATGATTCCATGGTAGCGGCGAAGGCTTCTTTAGGAGTCTGTTTTGACCACTGGAAAATCGCTGAGGCAATAGCAGCAAGGCTGGCGAATGTGCGGCCACGGAGAGTGTCTTTCATTGTCGGAAAAAGCCAAAAGTCACTAGGAGCCAGGTCAGGTGAGTAGGGAGCATGAGGAATCACTTCAAATTTCTTATCACGAAGAAACTGTTGCGTAACGTTAGCTCGATGTGCGGGTGCGTTGTCTTGGTGAAACAGCACACGCGCAGCCCTTCCTGGACGTTTTTGTTGCAGTGCAGGAAGGAATTTGTTCTTCAAAACATTTTCGTAGGATGCATCTGTTACCGTAGTGCCTTTTGAAACGCAATGGGTAAGGATTACGCCCTCGCTGTCCCAGAACATGGACACCATCACTTTCTCAGCACTGGCGGTTACCCGAAATTTTTTTGGTGGCGGTGAATTTGTGTGCTTCTTTGAGCTGCCTTGCGCTTTGACCCTGGATTGAAAAATGGCATCCTCGTCTCATCCATTGTCACAACCGACGAAAATAGAGTCCCATTCATGCTGTCATTGCTCGTCAACATTGCTTGGCAACATGCCACATGGGCAGCCATGTGGTTGTCCGTCAGCATTCGTGGCACCCACCTGGATGACACTTTTCGCATTTTCAGGTCGTCATGCAGGATTGTGTGCACAGAACCCAAAGAACTGCCAACTCCTGGAGGCGATCTGTTCAACAGTCATTCAGCGATCCCCCAAAACAGTTCTCTCCACTTTCTCGATCATGTCGTGAGACTGGCTTGTGCGAGCCCGAAGTTGTTTTGGTTTGTTGTCACACGATGTTCTGCCTTCATTAAACTGTCGCACCCACGAACGCACTTTCGACACATCCATGACTCCGTCACCACATGTCTCCTTCAACTGTCGATGAATTTCAATTGGTTTCACACCACGCAAATTCAGAAAACGAATGATTGCACGCTGTTCAAGTAAGGAAAACGTCGCCATTTTAAGTATTTAAAACAGTTCTCATTCTCGCCGCTGGCGGTAAAATTCCACCTGCCATGCGGTGCTGCCATCTCTGGGACGTATTGACAATGAACGCGGCCTCATTTTAAAACAATGCGCATGTTTCTATCTCTTTCCAGTCCGGAGAAAAAAAAATCGGAGGCCTTAGAACTTGAATGCACCTCGTACTTCTCCCACCAGCCTGCGTCCGTGTCGGTCCCCCGTTCATCGCGATGACGGCGTTTGTGGAGACGACCATCGACTTAGTGTAGCAAAAATGTGATTCACCCGAAGAGCCGACACGATTCCATTGACTGACGGTGGAATCTCTACGCTCGCAAGCACACTGGGCCCACATATAAACGCGAAGGGTCGGTCTACTGTGGAGCCCCATGTGCAACTATTTACGATGAATGGTGTGCTCCGAAACACTTGTGCGCGCTACAGCATTGTGATATTTCGGTAGAGGTGCCACAGTTCACCATCTATCCTTCTTTACAGAGATACTCGTTCTCAGGTTCTGCGTAATAATAATCTGCCCTTCGTCACAGTCGCTTATCTCAGTGATTTCCTCCATTGGCAGCCCATATCTTCGCTTTAGTGATTCCCCGTCCGTGCTTGCTCCTACATACACTCGTTACCGCATCATTTGTCCGCAACGCCACCAGCGGTAGCCTATGTCGTGGTGGGCAGTGGTCATAATGTTTTGGCTCATCATGGGCGTCTAACTAATTCTGACGTCGATAAAACATTCTTCGGCGCTGTCGCTGTCTAATGTTTTGGTTGTTATGTCTTATAATCAGCGTGATTATATGATTACCATACTTCGATCGTTAACGTTGTTATAGAGAAGACTGTTTTGTCAGATATGGCCTTTTTGGAATCATATAATAAGCGCTTTAGTTGTAAAAAAAATTTAATTGTTCATTTACGACTGCTTTTGGGTGTTTATAAGCCCATCGTCAAGTGAAACAAGTCTGCAGCAGGAAAATGGAGACTATAATAAACGACTGTACACCACCTAAAGCTTGTTTAGTTGTAATAATATGAATTCTCTGCATAAATGTGAATATGAAGCTGATACAATCTGTTTAGTCAGAACTAAACACAGTTTACACGTCACGTAATCAACAAAATTATCTAATGAAATGGGTGGTTTAAGGAAGAGAAAAAAAAACCTAGGAGAAGCAAATGTATCTTCTATTTATATCCTTTCCTTCATTCTTTGGCCTTTGTCCCGCTTCAAGGAAGGGTCGGCCATTTTATTCCGGATATGGCATTGTTAGTTGCAGACAGTGGCCGGATGCCCTTTCTGCCACCACCCCGAAACCACTGGCATGTGAGTAGTTTACCCCAACTGTCTGCGTTTAGTGTAAGCCATGAAATAGGGTGAATGTTTTCAAATGTCTGTGAGTCGTGCAACTGGAGCAGAACTTGGGGACCAGCCCGGTATTCTCCTAGCGGGATTTGGAAAACCGCCTAAAAACCATAACCAGGCAGGCCAGCATAACGGCCCTCATTGTTAACCCGCTGGGCGGAAACGACCTGGGGATGGCGCGCTTACCTGAGTCCAGGAACAACCACTTTAGCGCTCTCGGCTACCCAGATTAAGAATAGAGTTCAGACTTCACCACTGTTGCTTTCAAACTCCGTCGTCATTGGAACTCTAACTTCATTTTTATCTCTTAATGGGCAACTGGTGTTATTTCTCCTTGTGCATACTCAATTGTCACTTTATTAAGTTCCTTTTTATCCAGTTGGCTAATATTGCCACGTTCGTGGGCTTTCTCCTTTTTTAATTAAAATTTTATCTTGAAATAATTTCATCAGATGTTTGGGTACGCCCGCTTTTGGTACCCAATTATATAATCACTAATTTTTAATTATTTTGACGATCTTTATGTAACCATAGAGATATTGGAACACGTGAGGCAATACTGACCCTACGACTTATCTTAGAAGCTAGATTAACGAAAGGCTTAGAGAAAGCTTTTTACAATGTTGACTGCAATACTGCCTTTCAAATTCTGAAGGTGGGAGGGGTAAAATATAGCGGGCGAAAGGTTAATTACAATTTGTACAGAATCCAGATGGCTGTTATAAGAGTCGAGGGACATAAAAGGGAAGCAGTGGTTGGGAAGGGAGAGAGACAGGGTTGTAGCCTCTCCCCGATGCTATTCATCTGTAAATTGAGCAAGCAGTGAAGGAAACAAAAGAAAAATTCGGAGTTGTTATTAAATCCATGGGGAAGAAATATAAACTTTGAGGTTCACCGATGACATTGTAATTCTGTCAGAGACAGCAAAGTACATAGAAGAGTAGTTGAACGGAATGGATAGTGTCTTGAAAGGAGGATATAAGATGAACATCAACAAAAGCAAAACGAGGATAATGGAATGTAGTCGAATTAAGTCGGGTGATGCTGAGGGATTTATATTAGGAAATGAGACACTTAAATTAGTAAAGGAGTTTTGCTATTTGGGTAGCAAAATAACTGATGATGGTCGAAATAGAGAGGATATAAAATGTAGACTGGCAATGGCAAGGAAAGAGAAATTTGTTAACATCGAGTATAAACGTAAGTGTCAGGAAGTCGTTTCTGAAAGTATATGTATGGAGTGTAGCCATGTATGGAAGTGAAACATGGACGATAACTAGTTTGGACAAGAAGATAATAGAACATTTCGAAATGTGGTGCTACAGAAGAATGCTGAAGATTAGATGGGTAGATCATATAACTAATGAGGAGGTACTGAATAGAATTAAGGAGAAGAGAAGTTTGTGGCACAACTTGACTAGAAGAAGGGATCGGTTGGTAGGACATGTTCTGAGGCATCAAGGGATCACCAATTTAGTACTGGAGGGCAGCGTGGAGGGTAGAAACCGTAGAGGGAGAACAAGAGATGAATACACTAAACAGATACAGAAGGATGTAGGCTGCAGTACGTACCGGGAGATGATGAAGCTTGCACAGGATAGGGTAATATGGAGAGGTGCATCAAACCAGTCTCAGGACTGAAGGCCACAACAACAACAACATCTAACCAGTATTAATCAGTTACATATTGTGTATCCACCTTTGTTAACGATTGGGTTAGTGATCTCTGGCGCTATTCGTCACCAGATGGCTTAACTCTCCCTCGCATTATGACGGTCGCTAATTTTCACGTGCGTCATATCGTATCTCGCCATGCAATGCGGCTGTCACTCCCCCGCAGCCTGAAGTCCTGTGTGCGGCGCTGCTCGTCGACATTCTCGCCAGACCCAGACAAAACGCAAATGGTGCTGCTTCGCCCTAGGTACATCAAAAGCAAGAGGAACCAGGAACACAGCGAAATTCATCTAAGATACTTGGGGAAACCTGCTAAGGCTACAGCCATGTTATTAGGTGCACACCCCGACAAATATTGTAACCTCCCCACAAAAATTTAAAAAGACATGTGACAATATTTAATAAAAAATGGGGGCCAAGTGAAACCTTCCCACAAGAATGTTGACCGGAGAATAATTTGAATGTTAACAAGAATACAACCTAACGTAATCTCCCAGCAAATAAATTTACTGACAATGACAATTAAACAAAAATTAGCAATCTGACCCAAGTATAAGCTACTCACAAAAAATGAAAGTCGATTCAGTGATAAGAAAATGTCAGTGATAATGATAATTCAATTAAAGCGAAATATCGGTCTTTGGCCCTGTGTAAAAAAATCAGAATTAAATTCTTAGCTCATTGTAACTGCTAGTCAAATTTCTGCTCTTATTCTTGCGCACGGCTTGGAGGAACTGCATTGCAAATAATAATATTCCTTTTTTTTGTAATTTAACTGAAACTTTTCTTTAAGGGAAGTGGAACGAAATCGTTAATTCAATTAAATAAATTGCTTTTGAAATCAAAATTATTATTGGGGCACTTGTTGGAAATTAATTACAATAAATAAACTTTACATTATCTGATGATTACCTTAATTAACAATTTACCTCATTCAGCATCTTGACCAGTGTTGCCGACAGACTACATCACACAACCGCACTGGGCTGCTACTACTGACCGACTGCTCTGCATGACGATTACTACAGAACTGCACTACTACTACTACTGTACTGCTCGCAACACTCGCGCGGTCAAGCGCAGACTAACCACGATTATAGGCTCTCTGGTCAAAGATTTTAACGTGCCTCACCATTGCTGCTATGTTACATACGTGTTTCAATATCTGAATTGGAAAACACACCAGACAGAGGCTTTAAATAAAGCCAGGAAAAGACGAGAATTAGTTCGTGTAGTACAAGGTAGACTCGAAGGGCGTAGCAGTAACAATGAGCATAGTCAAAACCTTCACACGACCAATCCTACAAGGGTTGAATAACACTACAGATAGGGAAGAAATGTATGAAGTGACAAGAATGATCCCACTACAAACACGATTAGCCAACCTCAGAGCAAAATATGCCTCGCACACCCTACACAATAGGCTGGATTTGGGAATACTTGGTAACAAGCAAACCGACAGAGACCAGTAAACAAAAATACAAGCACACGCACCAAAGCACAACAATGTCCCTAAACACTAAAAAAAATTCCCGTAATGAACACTGTCAATGCTGCCACTAATACAAAACGGAGAAACTCCAGCATACCTAGATGAAATAACATGAAAACAACAGCAGAAACACAACAAGATACCATCGACGACAAAGAAGAAACGAAATACGAAATAAGAAAGCAAACTATGTACTAACCAGTCACAGCATAAATCAGTAGGATAAGTAAAAAGTAGATCTAAGATCCGAGAGCACAAGAAAATTTCCTTTGCTAGTATTGCAAAAATTTCAAATAAAATAAAATTTGTACGTAAATAATAGAAAAATTAAATCTGTTAATATGTATACGTAAAACAACACACATGAATAGAGAACAAAAAAATCTCTGAAGCAGCTCACCCTCTCCCCATCAGAGATTGGAAAAAAGATTTAAAGAAATAAATAAATGAAATTAAATAAAAAATGTTATATCCTCTTAGGTTTTCCCCTTTTCTTCTCCTTGTGCCCAGTCATTTCTATGGATATTTTTGTTGATTAAATGACTTATAACTCATGTTCAGTTCTGACTAACTCGATATTGTCAACTTCATATTTACAGTTGGACAGTGCATTCCTATTATTATAACTAAATAAGTATTAAGGAGTTTACGATCTTTTATTATAGGTTATCCACGTTCCTGTTGTACACTTGTTTTACTTGAAAATACGCTTTCAACCGACCGAAACCAGCAGTGATTGAAAAAATAAACCTTTTACACCTAAAGCGGTATACTATCTGATTCCACTATGCTCAGCTGCGGAGGTACAGTGAACCAAATTTTGAGGCCTTTTTGTTCCGTCTACCAATTTTTGACAGCAATACGGTTACTATTTTCTTTAATTTGTTAATGTAGCCGTAAGTACTATTCTATAACAACCGAATATTGGCAATAATTATATATTAGAACAGAAACGAAGGCTAGAAAAAATGATGTACTAATCGCAGGCAGCTATAAAATGGCACCCTAGCTGAATAGTTCTATCGAAATCCAGTAAAGCACTAAATACTTTAGAAACAGCAGTCATTAGGGCTTATAATGTCTGTTTTTATTATTTCTGTTTTTATTTTCGAGGGCTTAAAACGTGGTAAATCATTCAATTCAATAATGCTGCTCTAATAGTATTTCATTCAGCATGGCAATGATCTCATGGTCATTTTCAAAATACACTACTGGCCATTAAAATTGCTACACCACGAAGATGACGTACTACAGACGCGAAATTAAACCGACAGGAAGAAGATGCTGTGATATGCAAATGATTAGCTTTTCAGAGCATTCACACAGGATTGGCGCCGGTGGCGACACCTACAACGTGCTGACATGAGGAAAGTTTCCAACCGATTTCTCATACACAAACAGCAGTTGACCGGCGTTGCCTGGTGAAACGTTGTTTTGATGCCTCGTGTAAGGACGAGAAATGCGTACCATCACGTTTCCGACTTTGATAAAGGTCCAATTGTAGACTATCGCGATTGCGGTTTATCGTATCGCGACATTGCTGCTCGCGTTGGTCAAGATCCAATGACTGTTAGCAGAATATGGAATCGGTGGGTTCAGGGGGGTAATACGGAACGCCGTGCCGGATCCCAACGGCCTCTTATCACTAGCACTCGAGATGACAGGCATCTTATCTGCATGGCTGTAACGGATCGTGCAGCCACGTATGGACCCCTGACTCAACAGATGGGGATGTTTGCAAGACAACAACCACCTGCACGAACAGTTCGACGACGTTTGTAGCAGCATGGACTATCAGCTCGGAGACCGTGGCTGCGGTTAGCCTTGACGCTACATCACAGACAGGAGCGCCTGCAATGTTGTACTCAACGACGAACCTGGGTGCACGAATGGCAAAACGACATTTTTTCGGATGAATCCAGGTTCTGTTTACAGCATCATGATGGTTGCATCCGTGTTTGGCGACATCGCGGTGAACGCACATTGGAAACGTGTATTCGTCATCACCAAACTGGCGTATCACCCGGCGTGATGGTATGGGGTGCCATTGGTTACACGTCTCGGTCACCTCTTGTTCGCATTGACGGCACTTTGAACTATGGAAGTTACATTTCAGATGTGTTACGACCCGTGGCTCTACCCTTCAGTCACTCCCTGCGAATCCCTACATTTCAGTAGGATAATGCACGACCGCATGTTACAGGTCCTGTAGGGCCTTTCTGCATACAGAAATGTTCGACTGCTGCCCTGGCCAGCACATTCTCCAGATCTCTCAGTAATTGAAAACGTCTGGTGGTGGCCGAGCAACTGGCTCGTCACAATACGCCAGTTACTACTCTTGATGAATCGTGGTATCGTGTTGAAGCTGCATGGGCAGCTGTACCTGTACACGCCATCCAAGCTCTGTTTGACTCAATGCCCAGGCGTGTCAAGGCCGTTATTACGGTCAGTGGTGGTTGTACTGGGTACTGATTTCTCAGGAACTATGCACCCAAATTGCGTGAAAATGTAAACACATGTCGGTTCTAGCATAATATATTTGTCCAATGAATACCCGTTTATCATCTTCATTTCTTCTTGGTGTAGCAATTTTAATTACCAGTAGTGTATATGCAAAACATAGAAGATGTATGTACACTTTCATTAGCTATAAAGTACGTTATTTTTACGTTACAGTTGGGACGAACTTGTACCCTTGGCACATCGGTATCGCTGGCGGCATCGAAATTTATTGTATGTCAATAATTTGAAGGGCTTTCATTTATCTGAAGTTGGTGAGTACTATTTTTGAGGTGTTTGAATTGTTACTAAAATTGAAAGATTCCGTTCACAGCTTCGTAACGATGTGGGGTGGTTACTTGTCTAGTTTATTAATTTATGGAATAGTGTGATACTATAATACTCGTATTGTCTATTGATAGTATTACCTTTATCTGTGTACTGGAAGTCGTATATCGCGCTGCGTGCTCTTAAGAGTACGAACCTTCTGGCTGTGTTAGTGAGAGCCGAACAAGAAGCCACACACTAGTGCATCGATCTTGTTCACTAAAATTTAAAGCAGTGTTTGGAACAATAAACGGTACACCTACCCATCGCAGCACCAGGGGGATCTCCTGAAGCACGCCTTTTGAAAATACTGTATCTCCTTAAAACGTTCGTATTTAACAACTGGTAACGAATACTGTTTTTTTTTTTTTTCGTGTGGTGTTCATAAAGTACTCCTGACTTGGTAGTACATGTTAATATAAATCAACCACAATTCAGGAATTTAGTTTTTTTTAATTTTCTTATATTTTGCGTGAACTACACCCCCTCCCTCCCACCCTTGATAATGCGCGTTATGGATAATGTTTTTGGTACTGCTACAATTAACTCTATAGATAGAAAAGTTAAATTTTGTAAAACTAATGTGACACAATTTCTGATTTACTGAAGCAAGAGCAAGATAAATAGACAGAAGACAGCTAAATAGAAGCACCTTTTTAACTGATTCAGGGGGTAGATGAAAAGTTCAATAAATTAAGAAAAACGAAAAATAAATTTTATTGAACTACAGCGATACTGTTTCTGTTGCACGGAAGCAAAAGTTAGATAAATATGGTGGAACGTTAAAGCAAGCTGTAAGCAGCAGAAATGAGATTCTCAAAGAGCGTGAACCATACCTTATCATCTTCATTTTATTGCAACCTTAGAATTGGTCTTTGAAGGTATGTGACTGCAAAGAATAAAAATTTACGTAAAGACACCGAATATATAATTTGTCGCATCTAGTAGGCACACTTAAAACGCGATGTAACTGAAAATTAACGACTTTTTAAAAAAATGGCTCTGAGCACTATGGGACTCAACATCTTGGGTCATAAGTCCCCTAGAACTTACAACTAATTAAACCTAACTAACCTAAGGACATCACACACACCCATGCCCGAGGCAGGATTCGAGCCTGCGACCGTAACGACTTTTTAAAATTGTTTCAATGGCAAGTTGTCATTCGAGTAAAGCTCATGCGCAGTGCTGGCTCCGATTATTGCTTAGTGGCATTTATTGAAAATTCTCAAGCAGTGAATTGCTAATTGGAATGTAATCGCACTCCCTTTCGTATGAAAGTAGATTCTTAGTGAAAAGCAGGAAAATTTTTAACGATAGTCCGCCACTGGCACTAAGCAATTCTGTCCCAACATTTTATATGGACGAAAATTTCAAGTTATATGAATAAATTTCTTTAATGTATTAAAGGAAATTAATTTTAAAAAAATATGTTGAATCAAATTTAAATTAAAATACTGTTATTCATAGGAATTATAAAAACTACTGGACCCATATTAACCAAACGTGGTATACGTACCCCTCACAGTCAGGCAATAATTGTTGCAGGGATCAATAGCAACTACCCATAATATTTCGGGAGATCTGACATCATAAACAATGAGATGCGTGAGAAACAGCCGATTCATGTATGATTTTTGAATTTATTACTCATTTTATTATGACTATAATCGCAAGAAATTTTTCAGACATTGTCCAAAGATGCCACTAAATGTACCTACAAAATTACATCATTGTATGAGACGTGTATCAGGAGATACCACGTCATAAATACTGAGATACCTGAAAAATGCGACATCTTGTATGAAATTTTAATACACTTCTTCTTTAGCACTAAGAATGCAGCCGAGGCAACTTAAAGAGACCCCTGACACCTGGTTGAGATTTTGACAGCTTTCAACTGCAAAGCGCAAATGGCTGTAGCCGTGTAAGAAGTGGCGTTGCCATAGAGACGTTTACAAAATCGCGTTGTTGACACGCGTAGCAGCTGCGTCCGGAGTACAGAATCTGTCCGAGATAATGATTCTTAAATCTGATATTATACTTCCGCACTTATACAGTGTGCGTGTATCGTAGGACAGCAGAGTCATGATTTAGAAGCTATTTTCACAAATGCTGGGATATGCAATTTTTTCGACCCGTCAATACAAACATGGTCCCTTTGTTTTCGTTTCCAATGGAAAATGAAAAGTTCCAAAAAACTAAATGCAGCAGAGATGTGATTACTGAAGTGAATCAGAAGAGTTTCAGTCAGCAATTTACAAGGTGTAAATTTTAAGTTGACAAACCAGAATAATTCGAAAAATAAGCTTCACACGAAAATATGTATAGAATCCAAAGTTGATTATTTTTGAGGGGGACATCTGCTGGTGCTAAAATTAGCCCGCCACCCAGGCCCCATGGGAGTGGGGTGGGAGGCAACTCTAAAATTTCAAATATGAACCTCCATTTTTTACTGCAGAATCAGATTCTACATAAACTACGTACAATTTGTCTTAAACGTTTGTTTTGACTCTTGGTAGTTGGCGCTATAATTCAAGATATCCATGTCCTCATTTTTGCGTGGAAAATGGTTACGGATAAATAAAAAAGAAGGATGTTTGGTTAGTTAGGTAGCTAGTCAGATTATTTGTTTTATAATTAAAAGTTGTGTGGGCGCATGACCACGAAACAAACAAAACTCTTCCGAATCTGTGGAAAAAATTAATACAGTATTTGGGTCAACATCTGTAAAACTGTAATTTCTCTCTCAAACCCCACCCTATGGGGAGAGAGGTAGAGTTTTAGTTTCCGCGAATCAAAATTTACGAACTAAATAAGTATTTTTTATCTGTCCGTAACCAATTTCCACGCAAAATTGAGAACATGGATTTTCTTGAATTACAGCGCCAACTACCAAGAATGAAAACAATAGTTTAAGACAAAATGTACGTAGTTCTTTACGTAGAATCTGATTCTGCAGTAAAAAAAGGGGGTTCCCATTTGAAATTTTAAAGTTGCCTCCCACCCCATCCCTAGAGGGCTGGGGCGGCGGGCTAATTTTTGCACCAGCAGATGTCCCCGTCGAAAATAATCAACTTTGGATTCTACACATTTTTTCGTGGGAAGCTTATTTTTTGAGTTATTCCGGTTTATCAACTTAAAATTTACACCCTGTATAATAATAGTCTTTACAAAACTATACTTACAGCAGTGCTGTTGGGCGTAAGCGAGAGTTGGATAAAAACGATATAACTTAAAGAAATAGTTATGCTATATTATGATAGGCCAAGTAAGGTTTATTGAGTGCTGCATAACACCGAAGCGACGCAGATACGTGACACTATATTTGGTCACCAAGCCCCTATTAAGTACCATCGTAAATTTCTGTCCATCCCTCAGATCCTCGTGATATTAACACGATCCTTGCCCACGGAGCCATTCGAGGCACACTGTGTAAAAGTCACCTTCGTTGGAGAATCTCTGTCCCCACGGACGTTCTTTCAGATTGCCAAAAACTAGGAAATCACTCGGTGCGATATCTGAAATTCCTGATGTGCTCTACTCAGATGCGTGATGCCTCGGTAGAACAGTAACTGTAGTAACAACATTTCCCTATGGCAAGACGTGACACTGCATTTGGTCCACATAGCGCCAGATTTTCTCGGTGAATCCCTGTGCAATTTAGACGTTCTTCCCACAGTAGCATTACTGTCATGCGTACTTCAACTTTGGAGAACATTCACAGTTGCTTTGCCATTTCACTTGCACACTGTCATGCACCTGTTACCTGCACCGCGGCAGAAGTGCGTCTGCAGGAAACCCGGAACAGGTACTGCCTTCTCAAAATGCCCCACTGTTGTTACGAAGTGGCATTGGTGTAGGACAACAAGTGTGACCTACTTTCCGACTTTTTACGCAAAGAGAAAAATTACAGCAAAATAGAGGTAGCAGCGATGACATTCTTGAAGAGAGTCAGGGGCTACTCAAGAACAGATTCAGTGAGAAAGATAGAAAAATTATTTTTTAGAAAACAGTGGCGGCAGCATTTTGGCACGGATAAACAAAAAAAAAGAGGTGAAAATTTAATGCAACGGGCAGAGATCAGATCTGGAAATAATGACGTATTGGTCGGTCTACGGCTGTACTGCTAGATCATAGTGTGCAGCGGCACAATATTTCGGCGACCAGACGTGCCTCCATCTTCAGCTGCGCTGAAGAGCCGAGCTTCTGAGGGCGCATGGCCGAGTAATATCCCATGCCCCTCCGCAAGCCGCACCGTCCACGGTCCGCGCCCGCGGCTTAAGCCCGGTCCACACTCAACGATCTGTCTGCGCAGACATCGGCGCAGATGTCTGTACATGCAAAAGATCGCTGCAAATGTGGTGTGTTCACACGACACAAGCCCCAATCTACTACTCGCCCGCCATCTGTCGGTGTAGAAAAGAAATATCAGTGGCAAACGATTACGCTCACCGTAAACGTCAAAAATTTAATTAAGTTATTTTGAAATATAGAAATGTAGGAAGTTCTATTGTGGTCTGTGTTCGCAGCTTATGTTGCAAAAAACATTCAGACCAACCGCAGGAAACAGAGAAAGTGGTCAAAAGGGTGTAGACAGTGGCTGCTAAAGCGAAAGCAGTTTTCTCACGTACATTTAGTGCGAGAGTTGCAGGGCGAACCTGTTTTGTTTTACATTACTTCGTGTTCCATTTCCTGGCACATTGACACTCCAATTTCATCTTCAATTGTACTCCTGCTTGGTCTTGGCGTTTCTTGATCACTAAGAAAGCCAAGCAGATCAAAATACCATAACATTAGCTGGTATACTTGATCTACTCTTACACCAGATCTTCTAGATTTCTGAACTTTGGATAACTCTTTTCGGTAAACAGTTCGCTGACAGACTTAATTTTGTTGACTTGCCTTCATGAATCATCCTTCAGGAGAGCGTAAATAGCTTCAAATGTGTTGGGTATTATTTTACTCGACGCTTGTTTCGATATTGCAGTTGAAAATTCCAAATCCTTGTAGCTCCTTCCTGTTGTTAGGAATCTTAATATGTTACCGCCAGCCGTTCATGAGGAGAAATTGCCCTTTTTATACAAGTATTTTTTCTCATAATATGAGGGGTTACAAGCTTTAAGAGATAATTATAAGTTTCGACATCCATCCGCAAATAATTTCGCCAGTTCGCAACGAATTGTTTTTTAATTACCGTTTCTCTGTTTGCCGAGGCGTCAACTGCCCGCAATATTTCAATTAGAGCATTGTATGCTGCTGTCTTTTTGTCTCGGTCACTAAATTCTTTACTTTTAATCTTCCACAAACATAGGTGGTTTCTATATATTTCAATGAATTCACTTACAAACTCTCGAGAACACTGACGAGTATCAGCCATTTTAATGCCCTGTACGCACAAATACAAACACTAGACTGAGTAAACAGCAGTTTCGCGCCAGATTTGTGGCGATCTCCTGTACACACGCTCCAACTTGTCTGTGCAGATGTGGTTTGAACCCACAGATTTGAGAGGTTTCGCTCAAACCTCCAACTTCCAGGTTTGCACACACCTTGCCTCAGGTTGGTGCAAATCTTCTGTCCACACGCAACGATCTGTCTGCGCAGATGTGATGTGCGCAGACAGATCGTTGCGTGTGGACGGGCCTTTAAAGTCGGGCTTCGGCGGTCCACCAGACGCCGGCGTCGGCGTATATGATGGCGTTGATGTAAGTTCTCTGTCCTCCATTGTCGCCAGATTGTTTTGTTTGCTGAAAGTCTTCTTAATTAGCTGTTCGTCAGGGCACCTGACGATGGCGACATATCTGATCACCGAAACGTTGTGCCCGTTGGACACTTTGAACCTGCTGTACACATGTGGACTGTTCGATTAACAAAAACGCCGGGAGAAACTGAAGAATCACAAATGACGTACTCTCTCTCGAGATTAAACGATTGGTTAATATTCGTGTTTTATACGACAGTCGACTAAGACGAGCATAGTAGTTGCCTTCGGATTATCAAACGAGTAGTCAAAAACATTATATAACCCATAAAAATCTGCTGTTACCTGTAACTGGAGCCAATGCCCTTAAGTACGATTTTACTTAGCGGAGCCGGCGGGGTGGCCAAGCGGTTCTAGGCGCTTCAGTCTGGAAACGCGCGACTGCTACGGTCGCAGGTTCGAATCCTGCCTCTGGTATGGATCTGTGTGATGTCCTTAGGTTAGTTAGGTTTAAGCAGTTCTAAGTTCTAGGGGACTGATGACCTCAGAAGTTAAGTCCCATAGTGCTCGGAGCCATTTGAACCATTTGAACTTAGCAGATCTTATTTTATAAGTTTTCTTTGCCTCTTTTTTTTATCTGTTCATAGTCGGGAGATGATTACTAAACTCATCAAAACTGTTTACTGCTTTGTGACTTTCTCATGTCGTTTTGCCGAATTAAATAGACATTAAAATTATCAAAAACTGAGTTTTTGAGAACACCGAAATGATGCGGGACTTAATAAATGATGAAGCTATCTGTACTGAATTGGATGGGATGCCATAAAAAAATTAAAAAAATAATAAATAGAAAAAAATAGAACCTCAATACCGAGGTAGCGGGATAGGAGAAAACTGACTCAGTACGACGGCGTGCTGAAAAGTAATGGCTCCGATTTTTTTTTTTTTTGTGAAAACTCTTGAAGCTTTGTAAACAAAACAAACGTTTCGATAATGAGATTTTCACTCTGCAGCGGAGTGTGCGCTGATATGAAACTTCCTGACAGATTAAAACTCTGTGCCAGACCGAGACTCGAACTCGGGACCTTTGCCATGCCTCCGCAATATCTTTTCTTCCAGGAGTGCTACTTCTGCAAGGTTCGCAGGAGAGCTTCTGGAAAGTTTGGAAGGTAGAAGTAGTGCTGTGTGGACGGGGCGTGAGTCGTGCTTGCTCATATAGCAGAGGCAAAGGTCCCGAGTTAGAGTCTCGGTCCGGCACACAGTTTTAATCTGCCAACAAGTTTCAAAACAAACGTTGTTAACGTTCTACATCTACATTCTTCATGTCCACATATTTGGTGCTCTGTGCCGCTACACGTCTTCGAATTGTAGAGTGTAACAGGTTGGTGTGCAACGTAAGTATGTCGGCGAGTGACAAACAGTGTTCCGTATCCGAGTTCCGAATTCGAAGAGTTTCTCCACACACGGAGGACCTTCTCCATCATGACAATGCCACACCATGCAAGAGCGCTCAGATATCAGCCAAAGTCCGACCGCTTGGGGTTACTGTCTTCCATCATCCTCCATACAGCTACGACTTTGCCACGTCCGATTTTCATCTCTTTGTAAAACTGAAATAACGCCTTCGAGGACGTAACTTGGATAGTGATGAACAAGTGCAGATATAAGTGACGGTGTGGACCCGTAAAAAAATGAAACATTCTGCAGTCACTTTATCAACAAACTAGTCTCTGGTTGCGAGAAACGTGTCCATCGCCAGGGTGACTGTGTGGATAAAGAAACATGTAGGCAGGCAAACACTCGTAATAATACAGGAAACCGAATATGATCTCCATTCACCGTCACGTTAGATAAAAAGATAAATACGAAATATAATATTTTCATTACGTAAGCCTTTAAAGGTAAATACCCTACACAGTCGAAAATACTAATTAGCTGCGAAATAATTGCTCTCACCTTTTGAACATGTGGGAAGAGACAAAATTTAGAATTATGATAAAAATATACACGAAAAGCTACAGATATTTCACACGACGTGTGGAAGGATAAACAGAATGCTGACTTGGTTGTCGAAGAGAGTGAGAAGCTGCACAAGATGTCATTTGGTAATACGTAAAGACGTTCCCAACGAGCTGAATGTACATGCAGCTAATGACGGAATAACTGAACAAAGAGTGACATGAATACAATATGTAAAAAACATTAGAGAGGAAAGACTACGAAAGAAATTTCTGAACTGAAAGCCGAAAGTAGTCGCAAGTGAACCATGGAAAATATGAATATAGAATTTGAATATATGCCTGATATCCATACGCAAGCGACAATGGCTGAAGGAGCCACTACTTCTATCTTTGCTACATTCGTAACAATATACTACTTTTAAAACACCGTGCCTAATATTCTGTCCAATAACAAAGAAGCAATAAAATGAAATGAGTATAACCATTCAAGTACATGGGAGAAATAAGACAGGCCATTATATAGGGTGAGTAACTAACTACTGCCACCAAGAATAACTTCGAAAGTATGATAGAAACTGTAAAGCTTGTGGGAGAAAATTGCTGGGACAATGGGGGAATAATTGGTTTTTTGGTGCTAGGTGGGGTAACGTCAGATATATGAAGGTCAAATTAATTTTTTTTAATGAGATGCTATAGTTCGGTACTTATTTTATGGTAGCAGCTACCGAAACGAATCAAGTGAAACTGTAAACTGTCTCACCAGTGCTAATTTCGTTGTGTAAAAGAAAAGGACAACGCCTATAAATAGTGATTTAACTGTGTCGTGAAAAATTTTGCTGTAATAATCGCCTAACTTTTGTTCCCTAGTATAAACTGTACTCATGAATATTAATTCAAAAACTATAACTAATGTGTGGAACAGTGTACTAATGCACCAAGTGTGGAAATCAACACCTGAGACTTACGTGAGAGCCTAAATTTGCAATAACATTTTTTAACCAACGTATGTATATCCACATTCGTGTGAACTCTTCAACCGCACTACTTCTTTACCGCCCCGTCGCAGTGTGTTATCCTTAGCGTAAGTTAGGTTAAGTTAGATTAAGTAGTGCGTAAGCTTAGGACCGATGACCTCAGCAGTTTGGTCCTACGAGACCTTACCACAAATTTCGCGTATCTTCGGGTGCAGTTGGAACGTCTTTATAAAGAATGTCTTTTACAAATCACCATAAGAAAAAATCCAGGGGCGTCAAGTCCGGCGAACGAACCGGCCACGACCCATTTCCCCCGCGTCCAATCCAACGATTTAGGAATTGTCTCTGCAACTAATTTCTAGCCATCAGCGAAACATATGGCGGACACCCATCGCGTTGATACCACATTCTGCTCCTTGTTCTTGAAGGTATGTCTTCCAATAATAGACCTAATAGTTTTTACAGAAATGTGGTGTACTTCTTACCATTAAGATTTCCTTCGGTGGAATAGAGGTCTATAATTCTCTCCTCCAGAATCCCAATCCATACATTCACCGACCACGGTTTTTGGTGTGCAACTTGCCGCAGCCAATAATGAATGTTATGTAAATTAACATTTCCGTGGTTCGTGAATGTAGTCTCGTTATTAAATAAAATCAAATTAATAAATGCGTCATCCCTCTGAATCTGAATTTGAGCCCATCGGGAGAAATCAATGCGCCGCATACAATCCGTACCAGTTAATTCTTGGTGGAGATTAATATGGTAAAGATGGTGTTTATGGCGAAGCAGAAAACGAGCAACACTACTCTGGCTATTGTCAGATTCCTTGTCGATTTGATGCGACCTATCACAAGGATCTCGAGCCACCGTGGCAAGAGTACCAGTTTCCGTTTCCCCGTTAATAACTTTCCTTTGCCGGATATGTTTCCGATGCGTTCAAGATCCATTTGTTCTCAATTTATGATACACATACTTCAATGTTCGACGTTTAGGGTGAGTACGTTGGGGATATAGATCAGCATATAAGTCTCTAGCTCTCACTGAATTTCGTTGGCATTCTCAATGAATGAGAAACATATCGATTTGTTCTTCGAAGGAATACATCATTCACATTCGCTTGATTCGACGATAATAGTCTTACCGTTCCTATTACTGTTGTATTGTGAAACCGTCGAATGGTGTATACATGTCAATCCCTCGTTAGATGGGGACGCCGTATTCGGCGAATGTTTATACGATGCAGAATTGTCACAGCATGTGCTTCGATAATTGCCAAAGTGGTAAGGGATACCATTCAGTTCATGGTAAGAAGATCGCAGAACTGCACTGATACCAATGGTTATAACTTGGAGCACCTTCTGTTAATGAATTTTCATGCCAATTTTTTGACCTTCGTTGATGTTCAAAGACCATACTTTTACACATCACTGGATTCGTCTCGATAGCCGCTATCAGAAAATAAGTACCAAACTATACCATCCCGTTTAAAAAAAAGCGATGTTGACCTTCATATATCTGACGCGACACCACCTAGCAACAAAAACCCTGCGTCATATTTTGGCGGCCGTTATCATATGCAACGCTTGTCCCACAAACATTTCAGCTACTATTATACTTTCAGAAATATTCTATGTGGCAATAGTTATTGACTCATCCTGTATACTGTTTACTTTCCGTGAGGTAACTCGTTAATCTCGTGGTTTTATGGATGCTGAATACACATATGACAGTCCCTTGTGCTACTTGTGCGCAGTGAAATGGGGATTTTACTAAATTCATTTTACATTTAAAATTAATTTATACTAACTGGGAAAATATTTGACACTGAAGCCAGTGACGGTTCGTAACCACGGATGAACAAATCTCTCGCCATTGACGTGCTTGTTGACAAACGTTAACCGGATACATTCTTGCTTCTACTGTCGCATAGTTTCACCCGTATCATGTTTAAATATTATATAAGATACACGCAGTACGTGCTTCCTAATTTACTTGTTCGAAGCATCTCCCCATGGGGTATTCCTATATAATAATAAAATTTTGGCGAATGCCACCACTATTAATTATCACGACATCTCTGTACTACTGCAGTCATTATTGTATAACGAGCAGTTTGGCTGGTCGCTGTTTGTTCTTGTTTAATTTAGCATCAGTGGCTGCGTTTGGTGTACCCTGCGCTTGTGCCAAGCCCAACGGGTAGCGTGGCGTTTCTTGCGCCGGCTGCCGCGCGGAAACAACAACGCAGCAAGAACTGGAGGCTTAAGCTTCCCTGCCAGTTACGTGCCCTGCCTGACATGGAGACCCATAGTAACACCTGCTTACACTGAAAGCAGTGACAAAAAATTAGAGACGAAAAATTTATTTTAATCGATCTAACGTAAAGTAAAATTAGCCTACTTTATCTACGTTCACTAGCGAAAGTAATTTTTTAAAAATTAATCTGTGTTGGAGACTGATTTATGGTTTAAAATGATGAACCAACTTTAGGCTATAACTATACTATATCTTCAGCAGGGTATACAGTAACAGTGTAACTTTATCGGCAACATATTGACTTCATGCCTGCCACTAAAAATCCTTAAAAGTAGTTTAAATGAAATACGTAATACTTTCGGAAGGGGAATTGCAGTTCAGCGAGGAGGAAAAACCTTTGAGGAACAATGGATGTGAACGTATGGTATCGTTGGCCTGGTGACTCCATTCGGGGAAGTTCGGCTGCCAAGTGCAAGTCTTACTTTAGTCGACGCCACACTGGGCGCCAGTGATGAGGATGAAACGATACTGAGGACAACACAAATCTCCCACTCGGCCGGGAATAGAACCCAGGCCCACTTGCAAGGGTTGCAAGCACGTTATCACCCAGCTAAGCAGGCGGACACCTTTGAGGAATTGTTGTTGTTGTGGTCTTCAGTCCTAAGACTGGTTTGATGCAGCTCTCCATGCTACTCTATCCTGTGCAAGTTTCTTCATCTCCCAGTACCTCCTGCAACCTACATCCTTCTGAATCTGCTTAGTGTATTCATCTCTTGGTCTCCCCCTACGATTTTTACCCTCCATGCTGCCCTCCAATACTAAATTGGTGATCCCTTGATGCCTCAGAACATGTCCTACCAACCGATCCCTTCTTCTGGTCAAGTTGTGCCACAAACTTCTCTTCTCCCCAATCCTATTCAATACTTCCTCATTAGTTATGTGATCTACCCATCTAATCTTCAGCATTCTCCTGTAGCACCACATTTCGAAAGCTTCTATTCTCTTCTTGTCCAAACTATTTACCGTCCATGTTTCACTTCCATACAAGGCTACACTCCATACAAATACTTTCAGAAATGACTTCCTGACACTTAAATCTATACTCGATGTTAACAAATTCCTCTTCTTCAGAAACGCTTTCCTTGCCATTGCCAGTCTACATTTTATATCCTCTCTACTTCGACCATCATCAGTTATTTTGCTCCCCAAATAGCAAAACTCCTTTCCTAGTTTAAGTGTCTCATTTCCTAATCTAATTCCCTCTGCATCACCCGACTTAATTCGACTACATTTCATTATCCTCGTTTTGCTTTTGTTGATGTTCATCTTATATCCTCCCTTCAAGACACCATCCATTCCATTCAACTGCTCTTCCAAGTCCTTTGCTGTCTCTGACAGAATTACAATGTCATCGGCGAACCTCAAAGTTTTTATTTCTTCTCCATGGATGTTAATACCTACTCCGAATTTTTCTTTTGTTTCCTTTACTGCTTGCGCAATATACAGATTGAATAACATCGGGGAGAGGCTGCAACCCTGTCTCACTCCCTTCCCAACCACTGCTTCCCTTTCATGTCCCTCGACTCTTATAACTGCCATCTGGTTTCTGTACAAATTGTAAATAACCTTTCGCTCCCTGTATTTTACCCCTGCCACCTTTAGAGGAATACAGATGACATTTTAATTGTGTCAAAGTCTGCAAAGGACAAGGAAAACTAAGTGAACGGAATGAGTAAACTCGTGGAAAGAGGTTGTGAGATGAGAATCTACAAAAGAAAAACGAGGGTAGGAGGATGTACTCGAGTCGCATAAAGCGGCGCTGAGGGAATTAATTAGGAAATGAAAGTTGTATATGAACTTGACTGTTAGAGCAGTAAAACAACTAATGACGGCCGAGGTTGGGAGGATATCAGAGACCGACTGGTAATACAAAGAAAAGGATTTCTGAAGCAGAGAAACTGTTTGACATGGAATACAAATTTACGTTTTAGAATCATACGTCTGAAAGTACCTGCAAGGAGCGTAGCCTTGTACAGAAATGTAACTCGAAGCAGTTCTGAAATGTGGTACTACGGAAAAACGCTCAGGATCAGATGGGTAGTTCGAACAATTGGGACGAAATAAATTTTTAATTTTATATAACTTTGTGGGACGGCAGCGATCTAATTATTTAAAAGCATTCTTGATCGCAGCCATGTTAACTTCTGACCGGTTTCGGCCTTTCAATTACGGGCCATCATCAGTGTTTGTACTGCAATAGCAAAAGTAATAGTGCTATAGTACATAGAGAAGCCAGTGACGTAAAAGTATTAAACGATGTATCATTACGTACCTGGATGTTGGCGAAGGCGTCGGACCGGAAAAGGTCTCACGAACTTCTGGAGCGCCCTCTCTCTACCCTATATAGCTCATGGCTGCTTAGCCATCAGCGTCAGTTACAGTGACTGAGGCATCCACAGCAGGTCAGGCGCCATCACCGTTATCCAGATGGTCAATGATACTTCATTTTAGAGTATACCTTTACATCATTTGCCTCTCTATGTAATATAGCAGTATTACTTTTGCTATTGCAGTACAGACTGTGAAAATTAAAAGGCCGAAAGCGGTAAGAAGCTAACATCGGCTGAGACCAGGACTGCTTTTAAATAATTTTAAAGAAATTTTTGACGTAACTGGACTAAAACAAGGGACTAGTTGAAAGGTTTTCAGCCGTCGAGGAATTGTCAGTTTGGTACTGGAATTAAGTTTGTTAGGGGTGGAGGAGGGATAAACTTGTAGAGAAAGAATAGGCCCTGAGTCGAGTAACCAGATTCACCTAACATCTACGTCTACATTTATACTCCGCAAGCCACCCAACGGGGTATGCCGGAGGGCACTTTACGTGCCCCTGTCATTACCTCCCTTTCCTGTTCCAGTCGCGTATGGTTCGCGGGAAGAACGATTGCCGGAAAGCATCCGTACGCGCTCGAATTTCTCTAATTTTACATTCGTGATCTCCTCGGAAGGTATAAGTAGGGGGAAACAATATATTCGATACCTCATCCAGAAACGCACCCTCTCGAAACCTGGCGAGCAAGCTACACCGCGATGCAGAGCGCCTCTCTTGCAGAGTCTGCCACTTGAGTTTGTTAAACATCTCCGTAACGCTATCACGGTTACCAAATAACCCTGTGACGAAACGCGCCGCTCTTCTTTGGATCTCCTCTATCTCCTCCGTCAACCCGATCTGGTACGTATCCCACACTGATGAGCAATACTCAAGAATAGGTCGAACGAGTGTTTTGTAAGCCACCTCCTTTGTTGATGGACTACATTTTCTAAGGACTCTCCCAATGAATCTCAACTTGGTACCCACCTTACAAACAATTAATTTTATATGATCATTCCACTTCAAATCGTTCCGCACGCATACTCCCAGAAATTTTACAGAAGTAACTGCTACCAGTGTTTGTTCCGCTATCATATAATCGTACAATAAAGGATCCTTCTTTCTATGTATTCGCAATACATTACATTTGTCTATGTTAAGGGTCAGTTGCCACTCCCTGCACCAAGTGCCTATCCGCTGCAGATCTTCCTGCATTTCGCTACAATTTTCTAATGCCGCAACTTCTCTGTATACTACAGCATCATCCGCGAAAAGCCGCATGGAACTTCCGACACTATCTACTAGGTCATTTATATATATTGTGAAAAGCAATGGTCCCATAACACTCCCCTGTGGCACGCCAGAGGTTACTTTAACGTCTGTAGACGTCTCTCCGTTGAGAACTACATACTGTGTTGTGTTTGCTAAAAATTCTTCAATCCAGCCACAGAGCTGGTCTGATATTCCGTAGGCTCTTACTTTGTTTATCAGGCGACAGTGCGGAACTGTATCGAACGCCTTCCGGAAGTCAAGGAAAATAGCATCTACCTGGGAGCCTGTATCTAATATTTTCTGGGTCTCATGAACAAATAAAGCGAGTTGGGTCTCACACGATCGCTGTTTCCGGAATCCATGTTGATTCCTACAGAGTAGATTCTGGGTTTTCGCTTGGTAACCTCCCCCTTGGCATTCCCCTCCCGGAGATCCGAATGGGGGACTATTCCGGAATCTTTTGCCAATGGAGAGATCATCATGACACTTCTTCAATTACAGGCCACATGTCCTGTGGATACACGTTACGTGTCTTTAATGCAGTGGTTTCCATTGCCTTCTGCATCCTCATGTCGTTGATCGTTGCTGATTCTTCCGCCGTTAGGGGCAATTTCCTACCCCTAGGACGAGTGGCCTGAACCTCTATCCGCTCCTCCGCCCTCTTTGACAAGGCCGTTGGCAGAATGAGGCTGACTTCTTATGCCGGAAGTCTTTCGGCCGCTAATGCTGAATATTTATCAAAATTTAGGCAGTGGCGGGGATCGAACCCGGGACCGAAGACATTTTGATTATGAATACCCCTAGACCACGGGTATCGAGATAAAAGCGCCGCAAACAGTTGTCGCGCCGTCAGAAGAAGTTCCACTAACTTCTGTCCTGTTGCACCAAATGTAAGCAAATGCGTAACGCGTAACGCAGGTATAATTCTTCTGTTTACCTGTATACTTGAAGCCAATAGTGCTCAGAAAGCTATTGACACATTTACAATGTACACGACAATCGAAAAAGGGAATACAGCCTATAGCGGATGTCGCCATACTGTTGTTGAAGCGGTGCGGTTTTCAGCACTTGGCGTGACTACGGCGATAATAAACACCAGAATCATACCTGAGTTACTTGTTTGTATTCATATGGTATAATAGTGCAGACGTTTGTGGAACCTGTTGTCCCGACGGGGGAGCGCTGCTATCTAACAACTTCCATACCTATCATGTCGCTGGAATTCTCTTAGAACCTTCTTTAAAACTCTAGAGGGAAAATAGTACAGTTCCACTAAAAAAAAGCAAGTCTCGTGATTCGGGCAGTACGAACTTTAAAAGTTACTTGGGGACGTCAGGAAATTGGGCATATTATCCGCTGTAGTTTGGCGAAAACCGAACCTCGGTAGATTTATTCGTTCGGAATGTATCTGGCTGCAGCCTGCCTAGGTTGTCCCTCCATGCATAATAAACGACAGTCGACTGTACTGGATTGCTAGCCCCATAAGTGTCTAGTCATGTCTCGATTAAATATTTACTGCCGTTCCTTCTTTGAAACAATAATAATCCTTCAATTTGTACTTTTCTAATATAGCCTCAGTTTAATAGGTGTCTCTTATTGTAGTATCTGAATTTTTTTCTGTTTGCTCTAGTAAAGCTTAAGTTTCATACTGTGCATTATCGAGATAATTTTTACAGAAGCTCTACGTAGCTCACATTTTCTAGAATCAACTGCAGGTTTCTCAGTTTATAAGTATTACAATTTTGTGTGTTTATTGCGTACTTATGGGATTGTGAATTTTACATGTTCGAATGAAGAAGGAAAATTAATTCTCTAATCAATTGTTTAACAAAATTTATTTTGTATTTCTGGATGATATGCTGTGTATTTCTGGCTCGGGACTTTGCCGCTCCCGGTTCCTAAGTAGCTACTGTAATTTAGATCAGGCACTGAGCAGAAACCTCGAATAGTGTTAGTGCACTGGTGCCGCCCCAGTTGTTTTCCAGAACAGCTTCTTAGGCTCGAGATTAAGTCCGCCTCACCTAGTCGCTTAACTTTGAATGGGAACCACGAAGAAGTTTGGTGAGTGACGCACTTTCAGGAGCAGGAGATGACGACATCGGAGGTGCGGTAGGAATTGCGGGGAGATGGGAGGGGGGGTGGAGGAAGGGTGGAAGTTTGGAAGGGGTGTAGGGCCCGGAGCCCACGTAGGCAAGCCAACAGCCCAGAGAGGGGCGGGGAGGTAGAGAGGAGAGAGAGAGAGAGAGAGAGAGAGGGAGTTGGGGCAGGACTGCCCCAGCTTGTGTGACGAGACCTGCCACCCAAACTTTGCCGCAAGCCTGCCCTTCAGACGCCCTAGCTTGACGGCCGGCCCATCTGCAGAGTAAGAGCAAGTGTTTGCAACTACTCTTGGTGCACTGCCGCCAGGGCAGCACCTTCAAGTCCTCCGTCGCTTGCGCTCCGGACACTCTGAGATAGTTCTCCACTAACGCTTCTAAAACTGTCTTCAGAAATATTTAGGGCAATTTCCATTAGAGAGCTCTACAATCACGTGCTGTGACTATTATGCAGTTTTTGATCCTATATGCCAACCATCCAAGAAGATTCTTCAATAAAATTCTTCAGGGTATCAGACCGCATCGTCACAATTTAAAATGCGCCAACGTTTCGGCCAGCGTTGCAGCTAGCCTTCATCAGGGCCTTACGTTAACTGCTAAATGAAACCCACTTGGTTCCTTAAATAGCTGCACGAGCAAACCGTGTCGTTACTTGATTGGCTGTAAAAGGAGGAGGAGGAGGGGTGAAGAGTATGCTTTATTGGTGTTTCCTTTATTATCTGTCATTGGCTGAAATAGCTGTTTTCTATTGGTCTTTATATTAATCCACCCCATTGGAGGAGACGGACGAATAGCGAACAGGTGATGGCTGTGACGTCACACTGTTTCCATGCTGTCCAGAAGCCGGCTGCGGCGTGCCATTGCTTTGTGTGCTCGCGACCACTACTGCGGCTCTCCGCGTGTCTGCTTGGGCCGCCACGGCTCTGCCGCCGCTCCGTAGCCCTGCTATTGCAGGCAGCCAAGACCTCGGAAGCTTGTACCCGTCCTCTCTATTCATGATATGCTCGGTTCTACCAAGGATGCAGTTGACAAACTACACACAGCTGGCGTGTATGAAATTGGTTGTGCGTGTGGATTAGTCTACATAGGTGAGACGGGACGTCCGATTAGCACAAGGCTCTCGGAACATGAAAGATATATCCGCCTGAAACAACACACTAAGTCAGCAGTGGCGGAACACCAAGACGAGTGCGGGAAACCAATATTTTTTCAAGAAGCCCGCGTCCTGGCGAAACAGCCTCTCACTTTCAAAAGAAAGATTAGAGAGGCGATAGAAATAGCCAAAAGACCCGCCAACATGAATAGAGAGGACGGGTACAAGCTTCCGAGGTCTTGGCTGCCTGCAATAGCAGGGCTACGGAGCGGCGGCAGAGCCGTGGCGGCCCAAGCAGACACGCGGAGAGCCGCAGTAGTGGTCGCGAGCACACAAAGCAATGGCACGCCGCAGCCGGCTTCTGGACAGCATGGAAACAGTGTGACGTCACAGCCATCACCTGTTCGCTATTCGTCCGTCTCCTCCAATGGGGTGGATTAATATAAAGACCAATAGAAAACAGCTATTTCAGCCAATGACAGATAATAAAGGAAACACCAATAAAGCATACTCTTCACCCCTCCTCCTCCTCCTTTTACAGCCAATCAAGTAACGACACGGTTTGCTCGTGCAGCTATTTAAGGAACCAAGTGGGTTTCATTTAGCAGTTAACGTAAGGCCCTGATGAAGGCTAGCTGCAACGCTGGCCGAAACGTTGGCGCATTTTAAATTGTGACGATGCGGTCTGATACCCTGAAGAATTTTATTGAAGATGACAACGGCCGCGGAAGCCTACGCTTACATCCAAGAAGATTCTTCGCCGGAGAACCACGTGGTGTTTTAGGAGTAATAGTAGATGTTTGAGATCGTGTCAGTGCAGAATTATTCGAACATAAAATTCTACATAACATGTGTTCAATATTTATTGAGTACAGAGACACAGTTCCTCACGGGCGTAAGTTTTCTTTCAACTTTTTCGTAATCTAGTTGCCGTATCTACGGTATTTTGCGATTTTTTTTACAGATCTTTGGGCCGTTTTACCCAAGGTCGTGTCCACTCCCGTCGATTCTTGCATAAAGCTTCTTTCGATTTTCTTCGTTGTGTATACTCATTCACATGAATTTTCCGATGTGCACAGTGTCTTCCTCTTTTGTACGGAGGTTAGTAACGAAGTACTGTGTTCGGCCATCGTTCATCCTCTATTCTCACCCCATGCCCATACCATTTCAAACGCCTTTTTTCCCCTATCTTCGGTTATGTTCGCAGGAGATTCCATTTGCTACCTGACACCTTTATTTGGGATCTTCTCTCGCATTGAATCCCAACACTGTCTAATCACAAAATCCATTTGCTCGGCTTCAAGGCTTTTCCTGTCGTTTTCGTCCTTTCACAGGCTTCTGTTCCCCTACAAACAAATGCTTTTTAACATTTATTCATATATTTTCTAAAATGCAACAGCTCACTGGTATGTTTGGCCTATTTTCTGACTTATTTCTTGTTTACTAGAACCGTGATCTATGTTTATTTCCGGTGAAATTTAAACTTTTGACATCTCATAGTAATATTTCCACATAGGATAATTACATGTTGTTAGTTTCCTAACGACGGGTATTTACTTTTACGAAATGATGTTTCTATGATTTCTTTTCGTCGTCTTGGCTATATCATAGTCATTTGCAGCCAATAGTATTTGATAACAGGCGAACGGTAAATTCGATTGGTAATCACGAGCTATGTTCAGGCCCATTACATCACCCTTCTCCATCCTTTTTTAAGAAGTTCGTTCAGATAAAATTTAAAGGCTGTAGGTGCTATATAACACCATTGTCTAAGGCCGGTGTCTGGTCGTATTAATCGGGACGTTACTCTTCATTTATTGACTGTCCAGTCACATTAATTCAATAACCACGCACAGGAAACAGCATTAGCAGTGGAGGGCATACCACAGCATGTCCGGGGGGCGCGTGAAACAGTAGTCACTAACGTGATACTGAAACGGAGCGGTTTATCTGACGTCCAAAAGGACGTAGTCATTGCTAATCGGTCCCTGGGTAAAAGCATTTCCAAAGCGGATAAGTTTTTAAATTGTTCACCTACCGCCGTGGCTGAAGTATGCCGTGCATTGCAAAAAGGTGCTTTCCAAAACCGGTGCAAAGGTAAGTGGGGTGCACTATGGGCCATAGTTCACATGTGTGAACGGATGCTGGAGCGAACAGACTTGCAACCATTGGGCAACAGACTACCCAGATGCACGTAGGGGCTAACAACAACGTCTCCTTAGCAACCGTCTAGAGTACTTTGTTGCGTACGGGCCTCCGCAGCATGCACCTAGCTCGTGCACCCATTCTGACTGCTTTACATCGGCTATGAAGGCTGGAAGAGAGACGCCCACACCAAAACTGGGTATCCAATAACTGGCGACAGGTGGTCTCTGCAGATGAATCACATTTTCTGCTCCATCGATGTGGAACGTCTGAAAGAAAACAAGTTGCAGCAATCGCCGGAATAGTCCAGTCCAGAGGAGAGTGCGCTATGCCCTGAGGAATGTTTTCGTTACATTCCCTGGGCGATCCCGTCATTCTGCAAGACACAATGGATCAACACATATATGCATGGTTGGGGGCGACTTCGATCCCCCACACGGCGTTTGTTTCTACTCGAGAGTATGATATCTATCAGCAGAACAATACAACGTGTCACGCAGTTCGGGATGTCCGTGCGTGGTGCGAAGAGTATCACGATGAGATAACGGTACTCCACTGGCCACCAAATTGTCAGCATGTACACCCAACAGAGAATCTGCGGGACCACTCCATTCAGATTGTTCACGCCTTGGCTTCTCATCTGAGAACCCTACAGCAGCTGGCTAGACATTGGGCAGGGCATGGCTCCACGTGCTATTGATACCTTTCAGAATCACAGTGTTCCTCTTACTGCACGTGTCACAGCCGTGCGTGCTGCAAAAGGGGTGACCATTCCGGCTTTTGGAAGGTGGCCACAGGAATATGACTAGACAGTGTATTATATAAAGATGATCGGCCTGCAGTTAAGCCACACTATTCTGCTCCTATTTACACAAATTAATGTTTCACTGCAACTGAAATTTGTAGGGCAGTCCAGCGCATCGTTGCAGTATTCAAAAATTCTGTTTGTCCCGATATGGTATTTGTATATGGATATATAAACCATGGTGTTGCTTGTAGCTGGTGTTAGGTAGACGATTTCCTATCACATTCAAGTGTTTAGTCGTTTTTTTTTTTTGCAGTAAATTTCGTGAGACTGGTCCAGTGCCCAGTAGTCATATTTCACCTGACCATACAAGTGAAAAGTGTGTAGATGACAGAAAAAATTATTCCGTTAGCAGAACATATCAGAGATGAACGTGAAGGAATATTATAAGGGTGCTCTTGTCCCGCAACTGTATATTCCATTAATGAAAAGCCGCTCCATTTGTTATGTACTTAAATCCACAACAGGTTTAGGCCTTGCCATCCAGACCACTTTCAAGTGATCTCAAATTGGCTTGGATGTAAAGCCCTAAACTGGTGGTGGAATTTATGTACGTATCAGCAACTAGAGCAGACTTCCATTAATGATGGTGATGACATCGTTTCCGAGCCACCACAGGATGCCTCGCCTGTTGGGCCAGTGGCCGATTCTCCGGCAAGGTCCCGACAGTCACAGAGGGCGGGCCTATTAGTTATAGGGAGCTACAACGTTAGGCGGGTTATGGAGCCCCTCAGGAAAATAGCGGGTAGGTCGGGGAAGAATGCCAGTGTGCACTCGGTGTGCTTGCCGGGGGGTCTCGTCCGTAATGTGGAGGAGGCCCTTCCGGCAGCTATTGAACGCACTGGGTGTGACCGGCTGCAGATAGTAGCACATGTCGGAACGAATGACGCCTGCCGCTTGGGTTCTGAGGCCATCCTTGGTTCCTTCCGGCGGCTGGCTGATTTGGTGAAGACAACCAGCATCGCACGCGGAGTGCAAGCTGAGCTTAATATCTGCAGCATAGTGCCCAGAGTCGATCGCGGTCCTCTGGTTTGGAGCCGTGTGGAGGGTCTAAACCAGAGGCTCAGACGACTCTGCGACTATAATGGTTGCAAATTCATCGACCTCCGTTATTGGGTGGAGAACTGTAGGGCCCCCCTAGACAGGTCAGGCGTGCACTACACACCGGAAGCAGCTACTAGGGTAGCAGAGTACGTGTGGCGTGCACACGGGGGTCTTTTAGGTTAGAGGGACCCCCCCTTGGGCGAAACGATAAAATACCTGACGGCTTACCAGAGAGGACATTATCATCGTTGATAAAGAACGTCCATCCTCAGAGACCAAAAACAGGAAAAGTTAACGTAATATTGGTAAACTGCAGGAGTATCCAGGGCAAGGTTCCTGAATTAGTATCTCTTATTGAAGGAAATAGTGCGCATATAGTATTAGGAACGGAAAGTTGGTTAAAACCGGAAGTGAACAGTAACGAAATCCTAGACACAGAATGGAATATATACCGCAAGGATAGGATAAACGCCAATGGTGGAGGAGTATTTATAGCAGTAAAGAATTCAATAATATCCAGTGAAGTTATTAGCGAATGCGAATGTGAAATAATCTGGGTTAAGCTAAGTATCAAAGGTGGGTCAGATATGATAGTCGGATGCTTCTATAGACCACCTGCATCAGCAACCGTAGTAGTTGAGCGCCTCAGAGAGAACCTGCAGAACGTCGTGAAGAAGTTTCGTGATCATACTATTGTAATAGGGGGAGACTTCAATCTACCAGGTATAGAATGGGATAGTCACACAATCAGAACTGGAGCCAGGGACAGAGACTCTTGTGACATTATCCTGACTGCCTTGTCCGAGAATTACTTCGAGCAGATAGTTAGAGAACCAACTCGTGAAGCTAACGTTTTAGACCTCATAGCAACAAATAGACCGGAACTTTTCGACTCCGTGAATGTAGAAGAGGGTATCAGTGATCATAAGTCAGTGGTTGCATCAATGACTACAAGTGTAATAAGAAATGCCAAGAAAGGAAGGAAAATATATTTGCTTAACAAGAGTGATAGGGCACAAATCGCAGAATATCTGAGTGACCACCATCAAACGTTCATTTCTGAGGAAGAGGATGTGGAACAAAAATGGAAAAAATTCAGAAACATCGTCCAGTACGCCTTAGATAAGTTCGTACCGACTAAGGTCCAAAGCGAGGGGAAAGATCCACCGTGGTATAACAATCATGTACGAAAGGTACTACGGAAACAAAGAAAGCTTCATCATAGGTTTAAGAGTAGTCGAATCATAGCTGATAAGGAAAAGCTGAACGAAGCGAAAAAGAGCGTAAAGAGAGCAATGAGAGAAGCATTCAACGAATTCGAACATAAAACATTGGCAAACAATCTAAACAAGAACCCTAAAAAGTTTTGGTCATATGTAAAATCGGTAAGCGGATGTAAATCCCCTATTCAGTCACTCGTTGACCACGATGGCACCGAAACAGAGGACGACCGAAGAAAGGCAGAAATACTGAATTCAGTGTTCCGAAACTGTTTCACTGCGGAAAATCGTAACACGGTCCCTGACTTCAGCCGTCGCACGGACGCCAAAATGGAAAATATTGAAATAAACGATATCGGAATTGAAAAACAACTGCTATCACTTAGTAGCGGAAAAGCATCCGGACCAGACGAGATACCCTTAAGATTCTACAGAGATTATGCTAAAGAACTTGCCCCCTTTCTATCAGCAATTTATCGTAGATCGCTGGAAGAACGTAAAGTACCTAGCGACTGGAAGAAAGCGCAGGTCGTTCCCATTTTCAAGAAGGGTCATAAATCAGATGCGAATAATTATAGGCCTATTTCGCTTACGTCAATCTGTTGTAGAATAATGGAACATGTTTTGTGTTCTCGTATTATGACGTTCTTAGATAATACAAATCTCCTTCATCATAACCAACATGGATTCCGCAAACAGAGATCATGTGAAACTCAGCTCGCCCTATTTGCCCAAGAAATTCACAGTGCCGTAGACACTGGCGAGCAGATTGATGCCGTATTCCTGGACTTCAGGAAGGCATTTGATACGGTTCCGCACTTACGTTTAGTGAAAAAAATACGAGCTTACGGAATATCGGACCAGGTTTGTGATTGGATTCAGGATTTCCTAGAAGAAAGAACACAACATGTCATTCTTAACGGTTCAAAATCTGCAGATGTAGAGGTAATTTCGGGAGTACCGCAAGGAAGCGTGATAGGACCTTTATTGTTTACAATATACATAAATGACTTAGGTGACAACATCGGTAGCTCCGTGAGGCCATTTGCAGATGACACGGTTGTCTACAAGAAAGTAGCAACATCAGAAGACTCGTACGTACTCCAGGAAGACCTGCAGAGGATTAGTGCATGGTGCGACAGCTGGCAGCTTTCCCTAAACGTAGATAAATGTAATATAATGCGCATACATAGGGGCAGAAATCCATTCCAGTACGATTATGCCATAGGTGGTAAATCATTGGAAGCGGTAACGACCGTAAAATACTTAGGAGTTACTATCCGGAGCGATCTGAAGTGGAATGATCACATAAAACAAATAGTGGGAAAAGCAGGCGCCAGGTTGAGATTCATAGGAAGAATTCTAAGAAAATGTGACTCATCGACGAAAGAAGTAGCTTACAAAACGCTTGTTCGTCCGATTCTTGAGTATTGCTCATCAGTATGGGACCCTTACCAGGTTGGATTAATAGAAGAGATAGACATGATCCAGCGAAAAGCAGCGCGATTCGTCATGGGGACATTTAGTCAGCGCGAGAGCGTTACGGAGATGCTGAACAAGCTCCAGTGGCGGACACTTCAAGAAAGGCGTTACGCAATACGGAGAGGTTTATTATCGAAATTACGAGAGAGCACATTCCGGGAAGAGATGGGCAACATATTACTACCGCCCACATATATATCGCGTAATGATCACAACGAAAAGATCCGAGAAATTAGAGCAAATACGGAGACTTACAAGCAGTCGTTCTTCCCACGCACAATTCGTGAATGGAACAGAGAAGGGGGGATCAGATAGTGGTACAATAAGTACCCTCCGCCACACACCGTAAGGTGGCTCGCGGAGTATAGATGTAGATGTAGATGTAGATTAATTAATAAAGTCACACTGCAGACATAACGCCTGCATGGCCTCTGTCTTTATCATTTGCAGCGGATTCATCACCTTCTAGGAAACGAAGGTGGACTATTGGAACTTTGGCTTTTGCCGATCACACCAATACTGTTTCCTGGTGAAGCCCTTTCCACTCGTGACGGTATCAATGATACTCGTAAGTCGCATCGGTGCTCCAACGAAAACTGACGTCCTTTCGTGGAGACACAATCTCCAGAATGTATCTGTAAAAATGCGTTGTCGTTTGACGATCAGTGGACTGGGCATTTTGTGTTACTCCTGTCGTATTGCCGTATCGTATTACGGGGACCTGTTGTAGATTTTCCTTGAGAACGACCTTCCATTACTATTTAATGAAGTTCTTTTGGCAACAGGGGTAGGTATGTTCTTCCAGCACGACGATATTCCTGCAAATTCCGGTAGTCAGGTGACACACCATTAAAACGTGACATTCCTTGAAAGATGGACCGACAGAAATAATCACATTTTTTAGCCACTCATGGCCCCGAATCTTAGGACCTTACCCGATTAGATTTTTACCTATGTGGATTGTTAAAACACCGTCTACGGACAAAGAGTACACCACAAGATAAAAGCAGGTGGTTGAGACTATGAATAACGTGGCCCCTACAATAAAGAACGCCAAGACGCCCCTAGAAGTAGTATTTGCACGAGATGCTGTCAGAAGAAGCGGAAAGTGCATTTAAGTTGAAGGTGGAGTTTATGGGACATTTGAACTTCTTGTTTGGCTTTGCTTTCTTCTATGAGTATTTGTTGTTGCTGCATTTTAATACATCCATGACTGCAGGCTTTAAAAATTGAAACATATTATATGGAACACTATTCGTATTAGTCTGTACCACTAGCCACTGGAGCATTTACTGTTTCTCTGGAAAGCCGAATGTAGGCCATCAGCACTACCAAAGTGATAGCAGGCGACGATATTGTTCGTCGTGGGTGGTTCGCAAGTAAACTTAGGGAAACTAGGTCATACGTAGGTATTTCACAAGGTCAGTTACATAGGTCTCTTGCTAATAGCATTGCGCAACAAGAGTAGCTCATTGCCTGAAGGGAGGACGTGTTTCGGGTTTTCTGCAAAGCAGTTTTGCTGCTGTGTGGCTAATGGTCCATCATAGTGTGCGTTTGAAACTTGGAGCAACTAGAAATCTATGTGAGACACTACGACTTTTGTGGTCAGAACGTTTAAATTACAGACAGATTCACCGCTTAGTTCTGATGGCGTGTGCACCGAACAGAATGTAGTGTCTAGCCTAATGTAATGGTGCCAACAATTTTACTAACACCGTACAGATGGTGATGATGCTAACCGAGAAAATCACATCTCCATATTTTCGACAAGCTGAAAGAACATTCGTGTGTGCGGTCCTGTCCACTCGTTTCTTATAGGGTGCCTAAAGGATGTTGCGTTCTCGGATAGCTATTCAACAATTCAAGCAAATCACATTAATAGTTCTAATTTCAATAAAGAAGATTAACAATACTTAACTTTGTGTTACAAGAACGTGTCGCAAGCAGTGGGCGACATGCAAGTGTCCTTCTCTACCGTACTATGTCCATACTGGCAATGGATATGGATCACTAATAACTGCTATCGTAGTGCTCCCTTCTAAGGCGTGGTTTCTACTAGTGCCGGGCTAGTACTGTGTGACCGAGGCTTGTTTTTTTCTTTGTGGCACTTTACTAACACACAGCGTCACCGGTTCAGATCCGGTCCAACTGTCTCGGTGTACAACTGAGAGGGGACTCAAATCAACAGCTGATTAACAGCCGAGCATAGCACGTTGAAGGTGTGACGGTGGAACTTTTAAGTTCCGTGCCATCCTCCGACGTTGTAAGTACTTGCCCCCCTTCTTGCAGCGGTGTACCGTAGGTCTCTAGAAGAGCGTAGCGTTCCAAAGGATTGGAAAAGGGCACGGGTCATCCCCGTTTTCAAGAAGGGACGTCGAACAGATGTGCAGAACTATACACCTATATCTCTAACGTCGATCAGTTGTAGAATTTTGGAACACGTATTGTGTTCGAGTATAATGACTTTTCTGGAGACTAGAAATCTACTCTGTAGGAATCAGCATGGGTTTCGAAAAAGACGGTCATGTGAAACCCAGCTCGCGCTATTCGTCCACGAGACTCAGAGGGCCATAGACACGGGTTCACAGGTAGATGCCGTGTTTCTTGACTTCCCCAAGGCGTTCGATACAGTTCCCCACAGTCGTTTAATGAACAAAGTAAGAGCATATGGACTATCAGACCAATTGTGTGATTGGATTGAGGAGTTCCTAGATAACAGGACGCAGCATGTCATTCTCAATGGAGAGAAGTGTGAGTGATTTCAGGTGTGCCGCAGGGGAGTGTCATAGGACCGTTGCTATTCACAATATACATAAATGACCTGGTGGATGACATCGGAAATTCACTGAGGCTTTTTGCAGATGATGCTGTGGTGTATCGAGAGGTTGTAACAATGGAAAATTGTACTGAAATGCATGAGGATCTGCAGCGAATTGACGCATGGTGCAGGGAATGGCAATCGAATCTCAATGTAGACAAGTGTAATGTGCTGCGAATACACAGAAAGATAGATCCTTTATCATTTAGCTACAAAATAGCAGGTCAGCAACTGGAAGCAGTTAATACCATAAATTATCTGGGAGTACGCATTAGGAGTAATTTAAAATGGAATGATCATATAATGTCGATCGTCGGTAAAGCAGATGCCAGACTGAGATTCATTGGAAGAATCCTAAGGAAATGCAATCCGATAACAAATGAAGTAGGTTACAGTACGCTTGTTCGCCCACTGCTTGAATACTGCTCAGCAGTGTGGGATCCGTACCAGATAGGGTTGATAGAAGAGAGAGAGAAGATCCAACGGAGAGCAGCGCGCTTCGTTACAGGATCATTTAGTAATCGCGAAAGCGTTACGAAGATGATAGATAAACTCCAGTGGAAGACTCTGCAGGAGAGACGCTCAGTAGCTCGGTACGGGCTTTTGTCAAAGTTTCGAGAACATACCTTCACCGAAGAGTCAAGCAGTATACTGCTCCCTCCTACGTATATTTTGCGAAGAGACCATGAGGATAAAATCAGAGAGATTAGAGCCCACACAGAGGTATACCGACAATTCTTCTTTCCACGAACAATACGAGACTGGAATAGAGGGGAGAACCGATAGAGGTACTCAAGGTACCCTCCGCCACACACCGCCAGGTGGCTTGCGGAGTATGGAAGTTGATGTAGATGTAGAGGGGTGCAGTAATGCGCCAACACTATGGCCTAAGGAAAAAACGGCTGGATGAGAACAGGCCACTGCTAGTGACTGTACGAAAACGGACAGAAAAACGTGGTCGTATTGGGCCTATCGCCAGTCATAGTCCGAATCCGAGTCCTCCAGGATGGTCAGCGGAACGGTGTGTCGGTGCCAGTGCCCTGGAACTGTGGTGCCGACGGTTTGGAGTCCAGCGATTGTCTCACGGAGGACGTCCACTTTACTGGTTGATGAGCCTTACGGCGAATGGTCGTCTTGAGAAGGAGCGCCAGCATGCGGAACTTACTAATCGTGCCGGATGCAGAGGAACCGTAAGTTAGTGAGGGTGGGACAACGGAGTAATATACCGGAGCTTGGCATCTAAATTCAGCTCTCGGCTGGAAAAGAGCGGGTACAAGGCCTTTGTCAACTTTAACCCTTTATGGATGATGTATTCTGAGTGGCAGTGGAAGAAAAGTTTCTTATCCAACCAGACCCCGAGATACTTGGTAGCTTGGGGTCACGGGACCCTGAGATGTTGTGGAAGAGTATTGGGAGCCGTTTTGTGAAATACACTGCCGTAGTTTTGGTGGCATTGAGGGCCATCTTACTGGAGTGGGCCGAGGCTGGCAGGAGCGGCGCTTGTATTCTCTTATTGCGGAGGCCGCTCATATCGTGGTGCGGTCCCAGTCAGCCAGTCATTGGCTGACGTCGTCTCGCAGCCTTCTCTGACCTTGCGTTCTTCGCCTTGGTGCCGGCGCTTGTGGTTACGCCGGAACGGTATGGAGGGAGGAGTGGAGGGCAAAGAGACTGTCCAGCGATGAGGACGCACACATGGTGGTTGTTGACTGGTTTCGTGACCGACGAGAATACTTCTACCGTCGAGGAACTAAATGACAGGCAGAACGTTTCGGCCGTTATTATCAGAAACTCGGTGACCGTGTTCAGAAATAGTGTCACGTACGTCTATTTGCAGTGAAGTGCTGCATCCAATAAAAGTTATTTGGCCTGCCAAAAACATTTTCAAATCCGCTTCACAATTTCCACTTGGTGTAATGGATGACAGCGAAAAAATAGACAAATCGTCGATACTAGTCGAGTTTGTTATTAGTGGCCAAGGCGTGAAGCACGTCATACCGTAGAGGTTATTACAGGTAATGAAAAGAAACGATTTAATTGGGATGAACCAGTGAAGAGTGTGATACGTCAGACGAAGAGAGAGTGCTGTGCATCTGCACAAGAAATAGCATAGTAGACGATTGTGTGACCCGTCCAAGGACACAGCTACTGAGTCTGTAGTCTTTTTATCAATTTGGCTTGGCAACACATACGAGGTGCAGTCGAGTTCTAAGGCCACCGATTTATTTCTAATTAACTACTCACCCGAAATCGATGAAACTGGCGTTACTTCTCGACGTAATCGCCCTGCAGACGTACACATTATTCACAACGCTGACGCCATGACTCCTTGGCAGCGGCGAAGGCTTCTTTAGGAGTCTGTTTTGACCACTGGAAAATCGCTGAGGCAATAACCGCACGGCTGGTGATTGTGCGGCCACGGAGAGTGTCTTTCATTTTTGGAAAAAGCTAAAAGTCACTAGAAGCCAGGTCAGGTGAGTAGGGAGCATGAGGAATCCCTTCAGAGTTGATATCACGAAGAAACTGCTGCGTAGCGTTAGCTCGATGTGCGGGTGCGTTGTCTTGGTGAAACAGCACACGCGCAGCCCTTCCCAGACGTTTCTGTTGCAGTGCAGGAAGGAATTTGTTCTTCAAAACATTTTCGTAGGATGCACCTGTTACCGTAGTGCCCTTTGGAACGTAATGGGTAAGGATTACGCCCTAGCTGTCCCAGAACATGGACACCATCATTTTTTCAGCACTGGCGGTTACCCGAAATTTTTTTGGTGGCGGTGAATCTGTGTGCTTCCATAGAGCTGACTGGCGCTTTGTTTCTGGATTGAAAAATGGCATCCACGTCTCATCCATTGTCACAACCGACGAAAAGAAAGTCCCATTCATACTGTCGTTGCGCGTCAACATTGCTTCCAACATGCCACACGGGCAGCCATGTGGTCGTCCGTCAGCATTCGTGGCATCCACCTGGATGACACTTTTCGCATTTTCAGGTCGTCATGCAGGATTGTGTGCACAGAACCCACAGAAATGCCAACTCTGGAGGCGATCTGTTCAACAGTCATTCGGCGATCCCCCAAAACAATTCTCTCCACTTTCTCGATCATGTCGTCAGACCGGCTTGTGCGAGCCCGAGGTTGTTTCGGTTTGTTGTCACACGATGGTCTGCCTTCTTTAAACTGTCGCACCCACGAACGCACTTTCGACACATCCATAACTCCATCACCACATGTCTCCTTCAACTGTCGATGAATTTCAATTGGTTTCACATCACGCAAATTCAGAAAACGAATTATTGCACGCTGTTCAAGTAAGAAAAACGTCGCCTTTTTAAGTATTTAAATCAGTTCTCATTCTCGCCGCAGGCGGTAAAATTCCATCTGCCGTACGGTGCTGCCATCTCTGGGACGTATTGACAATGAACGCGGCCTCATTTTAAAACAATGCGCATGTTTCTAGATTAGATTAGATTAATACTAGTTCCATGGATCATGAGTACGATATTTCGTAATGATGTAGAACGGGTCAAATTTTCCAATACATGACATAATTAAGTTAATTTAACAACATACTTGAGTTAATATAACAACTTTTTCATTTCTTTGTGTTTTTTATTTTTATTTTTTATTTTTTATTTTATTTTATTGTTTCTAATATATTTTTTTAATTTATATCTAAAAATTCCTCTATGGAGTAGAAGGAGTTGTCATTCAGAAATTCTTTTAATTTCTTCTTAAATACTTGTTGGTTATCTGTTAGACTTTTGATACTATTTGGTAAGTGACCAAAGACTTTAGTGCCAGTATAATTCACCCTTTTCTGTGCCAAAGTTAGATTTAATCTTGAATAGTGAAGATCATCTTTTCTCCTAGTATTGTAGTCATGCACACTGCTATTACTTTTTCCAGTCCGGGGAAAAAAATAGGAGGCCTTAGAACTAGAATGCACCTCGTACATAGCGAAACGCAGTATAGTGCGTAAAAAGTTTTGATAGATATGTGGGGCACTCAACGGGGGATCTTTGCTGTAAACCATGTTGGGTAAATTTTGGGAAACTTGTTGCCACCATCGTACATCTAAGGTGGGGATCTCGAGATTAAGGTAAGGTAAGTTGATACAGACAGACATACAGACAGCAACTTTTCCCTTGCTCAGTAATAAATGAAAAGTGGAGAGAAAATCGCTGATTTTGATGAGAAGATCCAACGTCATGCTCATAACATTTCGATACAACTAACATAGACGTATCACCTGTAAGATTTCTATGTTTTTCTTTAGTATTCAAGGAATATGTCATACTTGCTATTTGTACACTGGACGTTTTTTCAAGCAGAAGTTGTTGATAGTCGGTACGTTACGCCACAGACGTTCTGAGAGCAAGCAATGTGATTTTTCTCGAACAGTCCTCGGGGGTATTGCCGGTCCATAGTGTCCAACGGCCACAATATTTCGGCTATCAGACATGTCGCCATCGTCAGGCGCGCTGACGAAATGAGCTCCTGAGGGCGGGCGGCCGTCTTAAATCCCCTCCCCCTCCGTAGTCCGCGCCCGCGCGTCAGTGGTCGTTGAGACGCTGGCGTCGGCGTCTGTGGAGGCGTCGCTGTAATTGCCTCGTCCTCCCTGGTCACCCGTTCGTTATAGCTGCAATCTCTGTTGATGAGTCTTTCCCTGGTACGAACTTCGATAGCCTCTCTAACGACACTATCCCAGTAGTTAGATGTCTGTGCCAAGACCCTAGTATGATGGTAGTCATGATTTGCGGACAAACAGTGCTCTGCAACCGCCGACTTGTTGATGTACCTGAGTCGAGTGTGCCTCTGATGTTCTCGGCTATGATCTTCGATGGTGTGCACTGTGTGTCCAATACAATTCCTCCCACACTGACACGGAATCTGGTATATGCCGGCCTTCCGCAACCCGAGATCGCCTTTGACAATTCCCGATAACGCTCGTGTTTTATTTGGCGGGCAAAAGACAGTTCCCACTCGGAGTTTCTTCAATATTCGTCCTGTTTTCCCCGATAGTGCGCTAGAATACGGTATATAGGCATATATCTCTTCCTCTGTGACTTCTTTCGTCTCCAGACGCTGTACTATAGAGGTGGGGCGGAGAGCGCGTCTGTATTGCCTTTCCGAGTACCAGTTTTTCTGGAATACAGTTTTGAGGTGTTCCAGGTCATGGAGCAGACTCGTCAGAGATGGTGCTTTGCCTAGGCTCCAGTGTTTTTAGCACCCCAATCCTCTGTGAAGGATGGTGGCAGCTATCCGCATGCAAATACAGATCGGTGTGCGTTTTGTTCCTGTAAACTCCGTGGTCTAGGGTGCCATCCGCTCCTCCTTTGACAATGACGTCCAGGAATGGTAATCTTCCTTCTGCTTCAGTCTCCATAGTGAATTTGATGTTCGGATGTATGGAGGTCAGGTGTGTAAGGAAGTCTACAAGCTTGTTCCTTCCATGGGGCCAAATCACGAACGTGTCATCCACATAACGGAGGAAACAAATAGGTATCCATTTGAATGATGCCAAAGCTTTCTCTTCAAAGTACTCCATATTGAAATTCGCGACCACAGGCAAGCGTGGGCTCCCCATTGAGACTCCTGTTTCTTCATAGTATTCTGCACTAAAGAGAAACTACAAGGAGGTCAGAAGGTCGGTCGTCTTCTCGTCAAATTTCTGTGTAAAAAGCTTAACTGACTCTCGAAGAAGCACCCTGGTGAATAATGAAAGAACGTCAAAAATCACCAGGATATCAGTTTCAGCTTGAAGTTGTCGAGATGTTTTACGAAACCCACAGAATTACGAACATGATGAGGGCATTTACCCACGTAAGGGCTTAGTAATTCTGCCAGATATTTGGCCAGCAAATGTGTACGTGCCATAATGTTGCTGACAATTGGGCGTAACGGCACCCCTTCTTTGTGGACTTTAGGGAGTCCATAAAGTCTTGGACGTGCAGGTCTTTGCGGTCAGTTTCTTGGCTACACCCTCTGGTAAAACCGCGTCCTTGAGAAGAGCCCTAGTCTTGTTCTCCACCTTCGTTGTGAGGTCAACGTTGATCTTCCTATAAGATTCGTAATTTAGCAGGCTCTGCATCTTCTCAATGTAGTCCTCATGGTAAACAACAACCGTAACATTGCCTTTGTTAGCCGGTAAAACAATATCAGGGCTCTTTCTCAGGTCTCGAATGGCTGCCTTCTCCCGGCTGGTAATATTCGATTTGATCGTTTTCTCTCTCGTCAGAGCACGGCAGGTTTCCCGGCGTACTTCTTCAGCTGGTAGTCGTGCAGCAACCTGTTCAACTGCATGACAATCTCCGCTACCGACATGAGAACTACGGGCCGGCAGTACACCCGTGGACTGTTCGCGCAAGAAGTACTCCGGGAGAAACTGAGCTATCACAATGTGATCTTTGGTTGTCAGCAGCATTGTCGTTATCGGCAGAATTCTGTAGGAAGTAAGTGAATGAATCTGATGTTGACCACGCTACTAAGTGGTGTGAAATTGCTAGCAGCACCTACAGAAAAAGATGCACAGGGTGTTGAATTTTGGAAATATGATTTCGTAAGGAAGGAATTGAGACGTGAGGTAGAGCTGTTGCTGCATAGTTTACCGGTGCATAATTTCTGACTTGTTTGATAAGGGGAAGCTATTACTGGAATATTCCTTTTTTGGTTCACTTTAGCTAGTTCGATCATTGGGCCGTGATTAAGTAAATTTGTCCGTTCTCGTAGCTTGCGCTCGGAGTTGTAGAAGCACAACTACTTTACCAGCTCAGATGCTAACCCCAAGGCAGAGTAATGTATTTTTGTTTAAGTGATTTCTGTAAAGATGATGATAATCGTTAAGGTATCAGCGGTTCAATAGAGTTGTCCAGTGCTGGTCTCTTGGCGGTCACTCAGTAAATTAGTATCTCCCAACAACTCCTCACGAAAGTTTCATTTCCTGTGTCTCACCATTGCGGGACAGTCATTCAGAAAAACGTGATGTGCTTCCTATAGCTCCAAGTCCCGACAGTGCCATTGCGCAACGCTTTCTTTTCCTTGGCTCGTTTGCTGGTGTGCTGGATCTCTGTTTTTCTTCGCTTTCGAGCACTGCTGAGTTTTCGTTGCAACAGGTAAGCCACGAAAATTTACTAGAGACCATTTAACATCAGGGAAGAGACAATACAATTATTCACTGTTAAGATTCGCATTACTAAAGTATTATTGGATTCAGTTTCCATGAAGTTCAGACTCTTATTCTTATAGCACAGTGTTACATCCACGTGTGTACCATCGAATGTTTGGAATTTTATTTAGTTAGTTTGTGTTCGTGAAATCACAGGGCATATTGACTGAATCGTATTGGTTCAAAATTCGATTTATAACTACGTATAAAGCACTCCGTCTTCAGGCCACGAGTGGCCTACAGGGACTATCGGACCGCTGTGTGATCCTCATGGAAGATGCGGAGAGGAGGGGCGTGGGGTCGGCACACCACTCTCCCGGTCGTTATGATGGTATTCTTGACCGAAGCCGCTACTATTCGGTCGAGTAGCTCCTCAATTGGCATCACGAGGCTGCGTGCACCCCGAAAAATGGCAACAGCGCATGGCAGCCTGGATGGTCACCCATCCAAGTGCTGACCACGCCCGGCAGCGCTTAACTTCGGTGTTCGCACGGGAACCGGTGTATCCCCTGCGGCAAGGCCACCCTCGTATAAGTAAAATTTATATTATGTTAGAATTTAGTTTTGGAATTGCATGCCACGTACTGTGACGTCACAAATCTTAGCACTGCACTGCACAATAGAGAATGTCACAGGACAGTTTCTTTAGCTATGATTTTTTGGTTTTCTTATTATGTTGGTAAACGTTTATTCAATTACAGCTGTACAATTGGAGACAGGATTGGGGATTATTATTAGACAGCGTTTCCTTAAATGCACGACTTGTGTTGTTCAGAACAAGACCATAGACACTTGTTAATCACTTTAGTTTACATATGCAATAACACAAGAAAACGTTAGAAGCGCTTGGCGAAGACACTGTGTAAAACAGTAAAAGGATTACTTTTTTAATCCCCGTAATTGTCTCCCACTGCGACATAGAGGTTCAAAATTTTGTTCCTGTGTAATGGTGAAAAATCGTGTCACCCTGCGACGTCATCCTCGGTCTCTGTTTCGCTTGAAACTGGGAGTTTCCGGTAAATGCGAGAAAAAGGCCATAGCTGAGAAGTTAATGGGAGGTCAGTGGTGGGTTTATGATGTCACTTTGGGAGCCCAATGCGCCGCAACTCTGCCCAGTACCACTGCGAATGTGTCACACTATGGGAAAGTCTGCAAACCTCTTACCCACATTCTACCTCTTCTTTTGACGCCTCTGACATGTGAGGCCAGGAGAAACATACCAGGCACCGCTGCTCAGAATCGACAGGGGGAAGTTTTGGGACGTGGCTTAGAGGGTGCCAACCGAACCACCCCTTCCTAGAGGCAGTGGATGGTTCAAATGGCTCTAAGCACTATGGGACTTAACATCTGAGGGCATCAGTCACCTAAACTTAGAACTACTTAAACCTAACTAACCTAAGAACCTGCGACTGTAGCAACCGCTTGTCCCCGGACTTAGGCGCCTAGAACCGCTCAGCCACCGCTGCCGACTGCAGTGGATGGCTCTTCGTGTAACTGCGGGGCATGATGTCTAATTTAACGCGCTGGCTGGCACTGTTTGGATGTTTTGACGGTGCAAGGAGTATACCCTTATTTGAGTCAGCGAACTGAATTGAGTGCAGAGATGTCGGGCAACATCCTAAAGACACACGCGGCGGAAGTAGAATCGTTTGCCGATCGGAGGGCATGGGATTCACGGTTGCGATGCAGTACCCAAAACTGTAGCGCCGTCGACGGTGATATTGTCGCCCCTGGTGAAGAGTCTGGTGCCACTTATGGCTAATGTAGCGCTGTACGTTTCTGTGATGGCTGAACAACGTTCCGCCGACAACAAACCAGTGTGTTGATGTTGTTCAATCTTCCCTAGGTGGTGTCTCCAGCAGGCCAGAGCTTCTGCAACCCGCTAGACACTCCTGTATTGTTGGTATCGGTCGCTGCAGGCGATGGCTCGGGACATACACACCTGGAAATTGAAATAAGAACACCGTGAATTCATTGTCCCAGGAAGGGGAAACTTTATTGACACATTCCTGGGGTCAGATACATCACATGATCACACTGACAGAACCACAGGCACATAGACACAGGCAACAGAGCATGCACAATGTCGGCACTATTACAGTGTATATCCACCTTTCGCAGCAATGCAGGCTGCTATTCTCCCATGGAGACGATCGTAGAGATGCTAGATGTAGTCCTGTGGAACGGCTTGCCATGCCATTTCCACCTGGCGCCTCAGTTGGACCAGCGTTCGTGCTGGACGTGCAGACCGCGTGAGACGATGCTTCATCCAGTCCCAAACATGCTCAATGGGGGACAGATCCGGAGATCTTGCTGGCCAGGGTAGTTGACTTACACCTTCTAGAGCACGTTGGGTGGCACGGGATACATGCGGACGTGCATTGTCCTGTTGGAACAGCAAGTTCCCGTGCCGGTCTAGGAATGATAGAACGATGGGTTCGATGACGGTTTGGATGTACCGTGCACTATTCAGTGTCCCCTCGACGATCACCAGTGGTGTACGGCCAGTGTAGGTGATCGCTCCCCACACCATGATGCCGGGTGTTGGCCCTGTGTGCCTCGGTCGTATGCAGTCCTGATTGTGGCGCTCACCTGCACGGCGCCAAACACGCATACGACCATCATTGGCACCAAGGCAGAAGCGACTCTCATCGCTGAAGACGACACGTCTCCATTCGTCCCTCCATTCACGCCTGTCGCGACACCACTGGAGGCGGGCTGCACGATGTTGGGGCGTGAGCGGAAGACGGCCTAACGGTGTGCGGGACCGTAGCCCAGCTTCATGGAGACGGTTGCGAATGGTCCTCGCCGATACCCCAGGAGCAACAGTGTCCCTAATTTGCTGGGAAGTGTCGGTGCGGTCCCCTACGGCACTGTGTAGGATCCTACGGTCTTGGCGTGCATCCGTGCGTCGCTGCGATCCGGTCCCAGGTCGACGGGCACGTGCACCTTCCGCCGACCACTGGCGACAACATCGATGTATTGTGGAGACCTCACGCCCCACGTGTTGAGCAATTCGGCGGTACGTCCACCCGGCCTCCCGCATGCCCACTATACGCCCTCGCTCAAAGTCCGTCAACTGCACATACGGTTCACGTCCACGCTGTCGCGGCATGCTACCAGTGTTAAAGACTGCGATGGAGCTCCGTACGCCACGGCAAACTGGCTGACACTGACGGCGGCGGTGCACAAATGCTGCGCAGCTAGCGCCATTCGACGGCCAACACCGCGGTTCCTGGTGTGTCCGCTGTGCCGTGCGTGTGATCATTGCTTGTACAGCCCTCTCGCAGTGTCCGGAGCAAGTATGGTGGGTCTGACACACCGGTGTCAATGTGTTCTTTTTTCCATTTCCAGGAGTGTAGGATAGTCAGCCCCGGCCAAAACGTTAATATTTTGGGAGTATTTCTTGTTCAACATGTTGAACACGATGTGGCAGGATCTGCATCTGTGATACTTGGAAACAAATACCAGCACCACCCGGAGCGCTCCCCAAGTGAGTGTGAGTGGCTATGAGCATAGCATCGTGGAATATACAAACAGTCAACGAAATAGTATGGTGACACACATCGAAGTCTGTCATGTTCCTCTCGTTCTGTTCTTGTGGAATAACGTCACTTATGTAAAATATTCTCAGTACTAATATTTGAACAGAAACAGAATGGACGTGGCAAGAAAACGGTGAATTCAACAAACTCATTGCTGGAACTTAGTCTCTACAAAGCAGTTTATTTATATTACATGTCAAATTAATACGTTTCTGTGACACAAAACGGATAGATGAGCTTAGAATCACATGCTAAATGCAAAGCCTCAGAATGAATGGTCTGTAACGAAAATCTATTTTCTGAATTCTGGTATTATCCCCATACACCGCGTTAGCATTCACTAGCGCTAAATGCTCGTAATGAGTTGAATCTAGTACCTTTCAAATGAAAAAAACTTTTTGAAATCTGTAGTTAGACAAGATCTACAAGTGGCTTATCTACAAATGTTAAATAGTAATTAGCATAGACGACTCCCATCAGTGAGTATACTGTTTCAAATTTCCTTCCAAAAAGTTGGAGAACAACAAATAAAGCAATAAAAAGGGTGGTAAGGAAATTCAGTGACAATGCACAGATGCGATTTCTCTACTGATGTATTTTAAATGGTCTTCATCAAACCAAAAATAGATAAGACCCTTATCTTCAATATTGTTTTAGATTCTGTAATGGAAAAATAATACAACTGAATGGGAATTTGAACACTCTTCCTGTAGAAGATGAGGCATTTGTGTCAAGCATTCTGCGGTCTCATTCCATTATGTAGAGGTGGTCCATACTTGCCTGGTTTTCAAATTTAAAGATACGAAAGTAGAGAGTAAACTGAAATGAATGGTGGCTGAAGAGTGACAAGTGTCTCATTTGTCAGAGAGAGGGAAAGTAGAGGAGGAGTGAACCAGTGCTGTTATGGAAATGTAAAAAGAATAAAACAGAAATAAAAGATCATAAACCATGGTATAAGAAGAGGAAGAGACCAAGAAAAAGGAAAAGAGATAGAGAAAGGTAGGCAGGTAGAGGTGGAGAGTGAGATAGAGAAATGCTGGTCCTGCAGAAGATATATACAGGGGAAAGAGTTGGAAGGAAAGGAAGCAGAATAAACAGTTGAGCGCAAGAGGCCGTAAAAAGCTAGAGCTTGAGATTGAAAGAGAATAACGAAAACTGAAGCAGAAGACTTAAAGAGGAAGAATGGCAGCAGGTGAGAAATAGTAAAATAAAATAAGAGACAGAAAAGAACGAGAATGATGAAGAAAAGAATGAGGGCAATTTTGAAACGAGAGAGGGGAGCAATAACTGCGAAACAGAGTAAGGAAAAGTGAACCATACACTGAAAGTGGAGGAAAGGGGGCAAATGAGAGATATTAAAAGAAATAAAGAGACAGAGAACAGCGAGTATTATGCAGAAAAGGGTGAGGGGAATGCTGGAGAGAGAGAGAGAGAGAGAGAGAGAGAGAGAGAGAGAGAGAAAGAAAGAAAGGGGGGAGGCAGAAGAGTATATACTGACGGGCTGATACAAAAAGTCACATATAATCTATAATAGAAAGATGCAGAAAGAACAGTGGCGTCAGAAAATAGAGAAAGAAGTAAAAATTACGGGGGCATAAAATAGAGAAGACAGAAATAGAGAATATAGTGGAAACTGGGAGAAAACTTTTCATAAACAGAGACTGATTCTGTAGGTTGAGCAGTGGGAGAGGTGGAAAGAACAGATCTTGTCCCAAGATCATAGTCAACGCAAGGCATACACCCCTTTAGCCTATAAGGTAGCGTCAAATTTCTCCAAAATATATGTGGGAACATCTAACGTGTTGTAGTCTCACTACACAAATTAATATCATTTCAAGTGTAGCCTTGCTTACTGCCGGCCGGGTTGGCCGAGCGGTTCTAGGCGCTACAATCTGGAACCTCGCGACCGCTAGGGCTGGTTCGAATCCTGCCTCGGGCATGGATGTGAGTGATGTCCTTACGTTAGTTAGGTTTAAGTAGTTCTAAGTTCTAGGGGGACTGATGACCTCAGAAGTTAAGTCCCATAGTGCTCAGAGCCATTTTGAACATTGCTTACTGTTATTGTGTTCCTGTAAAAAGTTCCGTGTAATGGAAACAAACGTAATTAATTGTTGTTAAACGAAACATTCATCGCTTTTCTGACATTTACGCTATGGTATTGTTCTCGTTCGATGGCAACGGCATATCTAATGATTGCGCTGAGGGACATTGACGCTGATGAGCATCTAGGGGTGGAGGTGGTGGTGGTGGCTGTGGTGGGGAGGGACTTCTTTCCTCTACCGGGCTACCTTGGGGCGCTGCGCCCCGAGCGCTATTGAAATCCGTGCTTCAATTACGCCGTGTGTAAGCCCCTGTGCCCGCCGGCGCTCAATTAACGGCGCAAACAATTATCGCTGGTGCATCGCGGACGGCGGCACGGCGGGGCCTAATTACACCGCAATTTCTCATTCCAGCAGAGGCACGCTGAAGCGGGGGAGTGATGTGCTGGAAAAGACTGTGGTAAGGGGGAAGGGGACGTCAGCCTGGAGAAAGCGGCTACGAAAGGCTAGCCGGCGTTTTCCTAATACCACAGCAGCTTTTAAAATTTTCCACATTCAATTACACTTGTTTTTATCCCAACTGACGAAAGAATTTCGGTGGCCTAGTGTTACTTTTATAAGAAATGCAATCTGTATTACTAAACCGCTATCACGGATCCCAATATCAGTCGTAGGGTTGTAGCCTCTCCCCGATGTTATTCAATCTGTATACTGAGCAAGCAGTAAAGGAAACAAAAGAAAAATACGGATTAGGTATTAAAATCCATGGAGAAGAAATAAAAACGTTGCGGTTCGCCGATGACATTATAATTCTGTCAGAGACAGCAAAGCACTTGGAAGAGCAGTTGAACGGAATGGATGGTGTCTTGAAGGGAGGATATAAGACGAACATCAACAAAAGCAAAACGAGGATAATGGAATGTAGTCGAATTAAGTCGGGTGATGTTGAGGGTATTAGATTATGAAATGAGACACTTAAAGTAGTAAAGGAGTTTTGCTATTTGGGGAGCAAAATAACTGATGATGGTCGAAGTAGAGAGGATATAAAATGTAGACTGGCAATGGCAAGGAAATCGTTTCTGAAGAAGAGAAATTTGTTAACATCGAGTATAGATTTAAGTGTCAGGAAGTCATTTCTGAAAGTATTTGTATGGAGTGTAGCCATGCATGGAAGTGAAACATGGACGGTAAATGGTTTGGACAAGAAGAGAATAGAAGCTTTCGAAATGTGGTGCTACAGAAGAATGCTGAAGATTAGATGGGTAGATCACATAACTAATGAGGAAGTATTGAATTGGATTGGGGAGAAGAGAAGTTTGTGGCACAACTTGACCAGAAGAAGGGATTGGTTGGTAGGACATGTTCTGAGGCATCAAGGGATCACCAATTTAGTATTGGAGGGCAGCGTGGAGGGTAAAAATCGTAGAGGGAGACCAAGAGATGAATACACTAAGCAGATTCAGAAGGATGTAGGCTGCAGTAGGTACTGGGAGATGAAGAAACTTGCGCAGGATAGAGTAGCATGGAGAGCTGCATCAAACCAGTCTCAGGACTGAAGACCACAACAACAACAACAACAACAACAACGCTCCCTGTCTGACGGCTTCCAGGGACGAAAAAAATTATTTCAGTCTTGTAGAGGCGCGAGAAACCAGCTGTCGCATAATATGGCTTGCGGTAAGAGTTCAACATCACGAATGACGTTTACATTTATTACTTATTTACTATTAAATCTATTTACAACACTCCTTGCAGACGGTATCTACATACATATCAGAATGTACCTGCAATGTCATTGCACGACCGAATTTAAAAATTTGAAGTGGTGTCATGATGAATTCTTATGTTAAAACTCTAACGGAATAGTACAAGCACTACAGTTAGAAACTGTGTGTTTACCTTGAGGCAGTATATCCGATAGGGCGCTAATACTCCGACTTTATTCTTCCATATGGAAGAACAAACACGTTTGGTTGCAGAACTGGATTCTTTTTATTTTATTTATCCTCCAGTGATGCTTCTTACCTTACACGAGGCATCTTCAGATGGACCTAAGAGGGAAAATGTTCAGACGCCAATGAACAGTGTAACAGACTAAAAGCCTAAAACTCACTCAGACACATTTTAAAAATGCATTAAAAGCTGACGAGGGCTACTGCCCGCTTGGGCTATCATGTATTCTAGACCCGTTTTCCGCGTTTTTAACGTCTTCTATATCATTAACTTGTTTTTTATGTATTTTTAAATTTTGCCTGATTGTGCTCCCGGCATTAAACTGACACCGACTTATGAACATTTTGTCGGCCGTATCCCGATATATTTAAATGAGATCTTATAGGGAGCAGTACAATGTTTTTCCGAACTGTAACCACGGCGGTTTCCTGCTCGGAAATTTGTGTGCGCGGCGTCCTATGGGGTTAACACCATATTCTGGCAGTAAAGTTCTTACTTGAAATTCACTTAACACCTTTTCATTTTTACATTTTTTCAAGAAATTGGTTGTAAATATCCCATTCTACCCCACCGAAGAAGCAGTTTTTTGTGGAATTATTGCATAAACGTTGAAATTATGAGGAATATCATCATTAGGAATATCATCAAAGTTTTTTACCGAACTATTTACACCACGGAATACGCAATATTCGAAAAAAAGATCTATAACATTAGGAAAAAATAGTAACGTCATTTTGATAAATGTACGATTATCGTTAATACCAGATTACTTTTGCTGTTACTTCATTGACTACCATCACTAGTGCAGCTGATGTATTTTCTGGCTAGCGAATAGACAACGTAGGATGTGTAGTAATAAATCCTACAACTATTTTTTTTTCAAATATGTGTGGCAACCATTTCCTGCTGCTAGTTATAGACTAATGATCTAACCAAGACGTATCATTGCTTGACTAGAAAGTCTGTTTTCTATGGACTTCAAGCATGCTCCCACCATATCTTTTTTCATCTTCAGTGAAAACATTTATTAATATCCCATCTGATTTGTGAACTCTGTAGTTGGAATTATTCTTAGATTTACGAACCTTTCTTCCTAACGTTTATCTGGGTACGTTTAACACCTTAGATACTTTTAAAACTCTCATCTCAGGAGATAGAACTACTGGAACTTCCATTTCCAGTTAGTTAATATCCTATTGCTGTCTATCAGTTTTTATAATGTAAGGTCACACAGTTTCGAAAAGCAGAGGGGAAACAAGGAAGGTACAGTTTGAAATACACTTGCATCACAAAACGAGGAATCAGAAAAGGCCACTATCTCATTCTGCCGTTTAAATTCATCAAAAGTAAAAAAAAAAAAAAAAAAGAAAGGACAGGAAACTTGAAGGGCAATCGTTGAGTCAGAAGCTGCACTCCAAGCCGAGTCAAAATGGCTGGTGCCCTTCCCCTTCAGCTCCGGGACGTAGTAGCTCGTCACCACAGTGGATTACAGCACTCTCCAGTCTAGAAAAGAACAAAGTTAGTTTTTGCCCCGCTAGGCAGTTTTGCCACGAGTTCCCCCTCATGTAGAGACATTAATTTTGAAGTCAGGAGTTTTAGTTGATCAGTGTTTTAGATGATCAACAATACGTGACTGCCAATTACAGCTATAATCAATAAGTAAATCAATACATTTTGGTGATTCAGACTTTCATACTACGTTTCTTCCCATGTTCTGAATGTAGTAGGTGGTGATTATGAAACTTACCGCTCTTTTCCCCCTTTCATCGCGATATAAGCAATGAGACTCCTCGCATGACAGCTGACTGACGAATTATTGTTTCATCGTAGCCGTTAATGGCCCAGGCATGGTCTCTGCGATTGTATCTGATTACATTCTACATACGTCATTACTTTTCATTAATCGCACAATTGGACGTATCGGAAATTTCTGCAATGCAGCGAGAGCATAGTAGACCCAATCATATCTTGCGTTTTGTGATGTATTCTCGTTATTACACTAAAAAGATTGAGCAAAGCTAAATTGCTTCACAGACGTACTGAGGTAAACTGGGGGAAGTCTGCACAAAAAAGATACTTATTCATAACGGAGCAAACCGGCAGTGTGTGTAGAAGATACGTACTTTGCGGAGATATGCACTACAGTACGAGAAACGCAATTACGCTGCACTCCCTTATTCTCTGGGAGTAATAATACAGGTAACATGGAACCAAGGAAACCAGGACGGAATGGAAAATAAATTAAATTAAGAGAACTTCATTACACGAAGCGGACAAAAGAACCCCATACCCACATTGATATAAGAGGAACGCTATTTTTCTTTTGCGACCAAGAGCTACTGCACGACGAATGCCTTTAATTGTCCAGCAGTCGCTCTAGCTATATTCTACTATCTCTCTCTTTCCGCATGTGCAATTTAAACGAAAAATCTTCCGTACAGTGCTGCAGCTTAATTAATTTCAGCAAGTTAGGAACAGCGAGGCAGAAGATCGCGGATTTAAATGGGTTCTTTGGTTAATTCCAGTTATTGACGGGAAGTCATCTGGTGAAATAGAAGCTAAATCTGCGGTTCCCTACCGAACTATTTAGCATACAGTCTGGGTAGCCCTCTTTGATTGTCTACATACGCTAATGTCACTTATCGTATAGATTACTGCTGAGAAGATCAAAACGCATTACAAATTGGTTTTAGACAAGATATCCTTATGCTGCACAAAGCAGTATTTGACTTTAATGTACACAGGCCATTAAAATTGCTACACCACAAATATGACGTGCTACAGACGCGAAATTTAACCGACAGGAAGAAGATGCTGCGATATGCAAATGATTAGCTTTTCAGAGCATTCACACAAGGTTGGTGCCGATGGCTGCACTTACAACGTGCTGATATGAGGAAAGTTTCCAACTGATTCCTCATACACAAACAGTAGTTGACCGGCATTGCCTGGTGAAACGTTGTTCTGATGCCTCGTGTAAGGAGGAGAAATGCGTACCATCACGTTTCCGACTTTGGTAACGGTCCGATTGTAGCCTATCGCGATTGCGGTTTATAGTATCGCGACATTGCTGCTCGCGTCTGTCGTGATCCTATGACTGTTAGCAGAATATGGAATCGGTGGATTCATGAGGGTAATACGGAACGCCGTGCTGGATCCCAACGGCCTCGTATCACTAGCAGTCGAGATGACAGCCATCGTATCCGCATGGCTCTAACGGGTCGTGCAGCCACATCTCGATCCCTGAGTCAACAGATGGGGACGTTTCCAAGACAACAACCATCTGTACGATCAGCTCGACGACGTTTGCAGCAGCATGGACTATCAGCTCGGAGACCTTGGCTGTGGTTTCCCTTGACGCTGCCTCACAGATAAGAGCGCCTGCGATGGTGTAATCAACGACGAACCTAGGTGCACCAATGGCAAAACATTGTTTCGATGAATCCAGGTTCTGTTTACAGCATCATGATGTTCGCATTCGTGTTTGGCGACATCGCGGTGAACGCACATTGGAAGCGTGTATTCGTTATCGCCATACTGGCGTATCACCCGGCGTGATGGTATGGGGTGCCATTGGTTACACGTCTCGGTCACCCTTGTTCGCACTGACGGCAGTTTGAAGAGTGGACGTTACGTTTCAGATGTGTTACGACATATGGCTCTACCCTTCATTCGATCCATGCGAAGCCCTACATTTATGCACGATATTGTACGACCGCATGTTGCAGGTCCTGTAGGGCCTTTCTGGATACAGAAAATGTTCGAATGCTGCCCTGGCCAGCACATTCTCCAGACCTCTCACCAACTGAAAACGTCTGGTCAACTGTGGCCGAGCAAATGGCTCGTCTAAATACGCGAGTCACTGCTCTTGATGAACTATGGTATTGTGTTGAAGTTGCATGGGCAGCTGTACCTGTACACGCCATCCAAGCTGTGTTTGACTCAATGCCCAGCCGTATCAAGGACGATATTACTGCCAGAGGTGGTTGTTCTGGGTACTAATTTCTCAGGATCTATGCATCCAAACTGAGTGAAAATGTAATCACAAGTCAGTTCTATTATAAGATATTTGTCCAATGAATACCCGTTTATCATCTGCATTTCTTCTTGGTGTGGCAATTTTAATGGCCAGTAGTGTATCAGAAGTGTTACAAGATGAGAAAAAGTTTGTCTTTTTCCGGATTGCGATGTCTTATATTTTGTATTAGCAATCTAGATTTCTTTTATTGTGTGTCCTTGACATGAGTGTTAGGACAATAGAGATAAATTTTAGTCACGTGATAAATAAGGCAAGCTTCAAGGCTGTTGATTCAACAAAATACGCAATGTCTGCAATGACGAACAACTTAAAATGCAACCAATATACAAAAAAATGTTGTGCGTAACGCGAGCCAGAGACTGCTATTTTGATGACAGAACACTCAGAAGGGGAAGTTAAATCAAAACGAGACAGATGGAAAAATGTATGTTGTTTAGTGCAAAAGTAATCGCCAGAACAGTCAATAAATTACTCTATCGTGAGCTACGCTACGGACTTTTCAGTGGGAAGCCCTCACGCTTCTTTCTCTCTCTCTCTCTCTCTCTCTCTGTCTCTCTTTCTCTCTGTCTCTCTATGCAATCTCTATATTTTTGAAGTAATGAAGAAAGACATTCGAGGCCATCGTGTTGCTTCGAACGAAGAGGTGCACGCCAAAGTAAATCATGATACTTTAAGCATCTGTGAACATTTTTCCATGACGGCATTGACCATCTTGTACCACAATGGAGTAAAAGTATTAACAGAGATGGCGATTACGTTTCAAATAATTAACACCTTACTTACATTTTCATTTGAACGTCTGTCACAGAAGGTGGAGCAAAACTACTGAAGATGCTGCCTTCACTACACTTGTCTGTCCTCTTCTGAAGCTTTGCTGCACGTTGTTGGTTCATAGCCTGATAGCACTGGCGGAGGACTTCGAAAAAGTTCAAAGAATAGCAACTCAGTATTATCGAGGAGAGTTAACATAGTGCCACGAGTATGATACGCGACTTCGGGTGGAAAAACACTTATTTCATTGTGGTGAAGTCTTTCACGGGCTTACATGCACAAACTTTCTCCTATGAATACCTAAATATTTTGTTGACTTGCAGCTACATGGGGAGAAATGATCACCATAAGTAAGAGAAATAAGAGATCGCACGGAAATAATTAGGTGTTCATTATTCTCACCTGCTGTTCGGAACTGGAACGGTCTAGCAATAGTCTGAAAGCTTAATAAAATTAAATTTTAAGTCTGAATGTTGTTCTACGAATCCACTACCGAACTCTGAAGTGTTAGAAGCAGAGCAAAATTGTAGGTGTAGGTTTTAGTAAAATACGGAGAGAAACATCGGTATAACGTTACATGCCAAATGTGGTCGTAGCCAAAATTAGAAATTTCTCATAAACACAATAGATTTTTACGTATTCAGATCTCTAAACCTTTTTTGTTTCAAACACCGATACCTTAAGCAAAGACCTTGGAAAAATCTCAAAATTTCAGATACACGGTGATTTAAGTAGTTTTATACAAGAAGGGGAATATCACTCTAATTCTTCCCCTATATCACATGTGTCAGTGTATTACGAGTTTTTAAGAAACGACTCAGACTATTTCAATTTATTAATCACTTTAAACGTCAGATGCTTCAACCTACATGTATTGGGTTATACGTTGCTGTTACTAGAAATCCATGACGTCATTCCCCTAACCTGTTATCACAAAGCCGTTGTAATAACGTTTCCGAATAAGGTGGTACTGGTAGGTAAGTATACTATGTGTTATACCTTTCACATAATTGTGTCATCTTTCCATATTTCACTACGAAAATACTAACATTACTCATTGAAATCCCTTATAACATAAACTTAGAAATGAATTGTAACTTCGATACATTATCCATTTAGAACTGGAACTGATGTACTTTTGAATCACTGTACTGCTTTCGGTAATCTACCTCGTGATAAAATACGAGACTGCTACCTCACATATGATGATATATCGTATTGTGCACATGCCAGTACTCACAGCGTATGTGTTTATCTGAACTGGAGATTAAAAATTTCTCAAGTTCCCACCCTATTTGTCATTTGTTCAAAAAATGTTCAAATGTGTGTGAAATCTTATGGGACTTAACTGCTAAGGTCATCAGACCCTAAGCTTACACACTACTTAACCTACATTATCCGAAGGACAAACACACACACCCATGCACGAGGGAGGACTCGAACCTCCGCCGCGACCATGTTATTTGTTCACAATACGTTACACTTGTCACTAGTATGGTACATGTTGATGTGCAGAACTGAATATGTTATTTCTTTAGCAAACGAAGTGAAGCGTTTCTCAAGAAAGCAGTTTTAAGAACATTGTTTACCACTTCTTCTGTTGCCTCTTTTCTTTGGTAAATGTAGTGAGACCAAAAACTGATTATATAATCTTCAAAACAATGGTCTGAGTTGCCTCTGGTATCCAGCTTTGGCTCCATCAGGGCATAAACTCAACACGTGGGGGAGCGTAGTAGCGATAAACGTAATTAAAGGTGTTTATCACATTGCCACCGTATGTGTAAAGAGAAGCGGTAGCGATATCAGCATCAGGCTCAAACGCCTTATCACTGTGCTAACGGAGTGCGTCATACAGTCCAAACAATGACAGTACACGCATTCACCCTCTCCTGTGAGATCATTGCTCCATGTCCAATATGTGATGATGCACGAGGATCGACAAAACGCTGGGTGCAATCATGTGTCTCCCACCCACCCACCCACCCACACACACACACACACACAGAAAGAAATATTCAGTTTCCCTAACCTCGCCTCGCCCCCCCCCCTCTCTCTCTCTCTCTCTCCCCGCCTCATTGACACATACATACACACAATGAGTTGACAGAAGTCATGGCATATCCCTTCGTATCGTGTCGGATCTCATTTTCACAGCTTCGTGCACCAACTGGACGTCGTTGGAGGTCACCTGCAGAAAAATAGAACCACGCTGGCCTCTAAAGCTGTCCATAGTTGAGAAAGTGTTACGGGTGTGCGATTTTTCGCACCAACTGACCTCATAATTACGTCGCATAAGTCGTTCGAAGGGGTACATGAAGGGCGATGTGGGTGGCCAAATAATTCGTTCGAAATGTCCACAATATTCTTCGAACCAACAGCGAACAACTGTGGCACGGCAACATTGTGCATAGTCATCAATAAAAAATTCATCATTTTTTTGCGAAAGTGAAGCCATTAAATGGCGGAAAATGGTCTCCAAGTACCTGAGCATCCATGGGACACAGTTCATTATATAAATGCAAGCCCACACCGATATGCAGCCACCACTAGCTTGTACAGTGCCTTGTTGACAACTTTGTTCCATGGCTTCGTGTGGTCTGTGCCATACTAGAGCCCTACCACAGCCCTTACCGACTGAAATCGGAAGCCATCTGGCCACGTCGTGACTTTCCACTTGTGTTCGGTCCAACCGATATGGTCACGAGCCGAAGAGAGGCATGCTGGTAGCAAAGGCACTCGTGTCTGTCGTCTGCTGCCATAGCCCATTACGGCCATATTTCTACATCTACATCGCAATTCACCATACGGTGCGTGGCGGAGGGTACCTCGTACCGCAACTAGCATCTTCTCTCCCCGTTCCACTCCCAAACTGAACGAAGGAAAAATGACTGCCTATATGCCTCTGTACGAGCCCTTATCTCTCTTATATTTGTCGTCTTTCCTCGAAATGTAAGTTGGCGGCTGTAAAATTGTACTGCAGTCAGCCTCAAATGCTGGTTCTCTAAATTTCCTCAGTAGCGGTTAACGAAAAGAACGCTTCTTTTCCTCTAGAGACTCCCACCCGAGTTCCTGAATCATTTCCGTAACACTTGCATGATGACCAAACCTACCAGTAATAAATCTACCAGCCCGCCTCTGAATTGCTTCTATGTCCTCCCTCAATCCGACCTGATAGGGATCCCAAACGCTCGAGCAATACTCAAGAATAGGTCGTATTAGTGTTTCATAAGCGGTCTCCTTTACAGATGAACCACATCTTCAAAAAGTATACCCCACAACTGCCATTATATGCTTGTCCATATCGCTCTGCAATGTTACGCCCAAATATTTAACCGACGTGACTGTGTCAAGCGCTCTACTACTAATGGAGTATTCAAACATTACAAGATTCTTTTTCCTATTCATCTGCATTAATTTACATTTATCTATATTTATAGTTAGCTGCCATTCTTTACACCAATTAAAAATCCTGTCCAAGTCATCTTGTATCCTCCTACAGTCACTCAACGACGACACCTTCACGTACACCACAGCATTGTCAGCAAACAGCCACACATTGCTATCCACCCTATCCAAAAGATCATTAATGTAGATAGAAAACAACAGCGGACCTACCACATTTCCCTGGGGCACTCCAGATGATACACTCACCTCCGATGAACACATGTACTGGTTTCTATTACTTAAGAAGTCTTCGAGCCACTCACATACTAGGGAACCAGTCCCATATGCTCGTACCTTAGTTAGGAGTCTGCAGTGGGGCACCGAGTCAAACGCTTTCCGGAAGTCAAGGAATATGGCATCCGTCTGATACCCTTCATCCATGGTTCGCAAGATATCATGTGAAAAAAGGGCGAGCTGCGTTGCGCAGGAGCGATGCTTTTTAAAGCCATGCTGATGCATGGACAGCAACTTCTCTCTCTCAAGGAAATTCATTACATTCGAACTGAGAATATATTCGAGAATCCTGCAACAAATCGATGTCAAGGATATTGGTCTGTAATTTAGAGGATCCATCGTTCTATCCACTTCATTTACACTGTGGTTATTATCGGAATACTGAATTCCCTGATGATTTCCGAAATTGAATGCGCCATGCACTTAGCTGAAACCATCACTCCGCTTTGAATGTCTTAATTCCAGTCGTGCGGCCATAGTCACTTCGGGCACAATCTGACATGAATCACCTGAGTACAAATGGCAGCCTCGCCAACGCACTGGTCTTTATACCTACTGTAAGCGATACTACCGCCATCCGCGTAAGTGCATTTCGCTGGCCCTTGAGTTTTGTAATCTCAGTGTACATTCATGCAGGCAAAGATATTGAGAAAAGCAGAGCTGAAGTGAGTGAGGAAAAAAAGTGGAGGACTGGAACAAAGATAGATAGACAATAGGATACAGGAGTGTGTGTACAGGGTTATTACAAATGATTGAAGCGATTTCACAGCTCTACAATAACTTTATTATTTGAGATATTTTCACAATGCTTTGCACACACATACAGAAAACTCAAAAATGTTTTTAGGCATTCACAAATGTTTGATATGTGCCCCTTTAGTGATTCGGCAGACATCAAGCCGATAATCAAGTTCCTCCCACACTCGGCGAAGCATGTCCCCATCAATGAGTTCGAAAGCATCGCTGATGCGAGCTCGCAGTTCTGGCACGTTTCTTGGTAGAGGAGGTTTAAACACTGTATCTTTCACATAACCCCACAGAAGGAAATCGCATGGGGTTAAGTCGGGAGAGCGTGGAGGCCACGACATGAATTGCTGATCATGATCTCCACCACGACAGATCCATCGGTTTTCCAATCTCCTGTTTAAGAAATGTCGAACATCGAGATGGAAGTGCGGTGGAGCACCATCCTGTTGAAAGATGAAGTCGGCGCTGTCGGTCTCCGGTTGTGGCATGAGCCAATTTTCCAGCATGTCCAGATACACGTGCCCTGTAGCGTTTTTTTCGCAGAAGAAAAAGGGGCCGTAAACTTTAAACCGTGAGATTGCACAAAACACGTTAACTTTTGGTGAATTGCGAATTTTCTGCACGAATGCGTGAGGATTCTATACCGCCCAGATTCGCACATTGTGTCTGTTCACTTCACCATTAAGAAAAAATGTTGCTTCATCACTGAAACAAGTTTCGCACTGAACGCATCCTCTTCCATGAGCTGTTGCAACCGCGCCGAAAATTCAAAGTGTTTGACTTTGTCATCGGGTGTCAGGGCTTGTAGCAATTGTAAACGGTAAGGCTTCTGCTTTAGCTTTTTCCGTAAGATTTTCCAAACCGTCGGCTGTGGTACGTTTAGCTCCCTGCTTGCTTTATTCGTCGACTTCCGCGGGCTACGCGTGAAACTTGCCCACACGCGTTCAACCGTTTCTTCGCTCACTGCAGGCCGACCCATTGATTTCCCCTTACAGAGGCATCCAGAAGCTTTAAACTGCGCATACCATCGCCGAATGGAGTTAGCTGTTGATGGATCTTTGTTGAACTTCGTCCTGAAGTGTCGTTGCACTGTTATGACTGACTGATGTGAGTGCATTTCAAGCACAGCATACGCTTTCTCGGCTCCTGTCGCCATTTTCTCACTGCGCTCTCGAGCGCTCTGGCGGCAGGAACTTGAATTGCGGCTTCAACCTAACAAAACTTTATGAGTTTTTCTACGTATCTGTAGTGTGTCGTGACCATATGTCAATGAATGGAGCTACAGTGAATTTATGAAATCGATTCAATCATTTCTAATAGCCCTATATATATGTATGTGTGTGTGTGTGTGTGTGTGTGTGTATGTGTGGGTATGTGTATGTATGTGTGCGTTTGAGGGAGGGGGAGAGGAGGGGAGGTAGAGCGGGGGAGATAAAGCGGTGGGAGATGGAGGGGGGAAAGAGAGGGGGGAAATAAAGAAAATTTGTAAGACAGATGGATATCAATGAGTTTACTAGAGCTATTGTGCCTTAAAGATATAGAAAACTGAGAATGTCAGCAAAGGATAAAACTGTAGAATGGTGTCAAGCAAACCAGAATAGTTGATTCGCACAGAAATTTCAATCACACCACTTGCCAACCAACAGAAAGATGTTTTGCCCAATTTCAGCACATAAACGTATTACTCTGTGAGATGGCACAGAGGTTCAGGCAGGCTTTGAGCACATACTGATAAGTATCAATACGGCTCGGGTCATTCATTTAACATTTTCTTGCTTCCTTACACAAATAATTTTTGACAGATATGTGAATGTTTCCTTAAATTCATTCATCAATTCCTGTATTGATCAGTACATCCCTACCTTCGAATTTCGTTTGTCTTCTTGCACCTCAGAAGTCCTTTCTTTACTGAAACATGACTCCAATTTTGCTTTAATAACGACTGACAGTAGTTACTTACACTAAGTAATCAGGAAAGAATCCGATGATTTTACGCGACAATTTCTAAAACTACCAGATCTCAAAAGTAAAGTGTATTAAAAATTTGAAGACATTATATTAATGTTCCACAACAAATTAAACAACGAACTGCTAAATAATTATTACCGTGGGACATTAATACTGTGTGTTCAAGTGTTTAATACGTCTATTGTGCTACAAGTATTTGCTTTAGATAATCGTACTGTTTTCTGGCCAGTTTCAACAGAAAGTAACCCGTCACTTTTCTATTGCGCATTAGTTCATTCATGAAAACGTTGGAACTCTTACTCGCTGAAGCTAATAACCTACTTCGAAATGGAGTAAGTTTATCCGTAAAGTTGGCACGAAGTCAAGGAGCTTTGCAAGTCATGAGCCAGCTTTAGAAAGGTTTACACTTTCAATTGCTCGAGTTTTGAAATACCATCCGAGTTTTGCTACTAGTTAATGTGAAGAGTTCCCGAATGTTAATTGCCACTTGTGCCAAAATGACACTTGGGCATTTCAGTAGGTTTGAGATGTAAGCTAGTGAACGTTTCCTAATTTCATAAAAGATAAAAATAATTTCTTGCGTCTAATGTATTTTAGACACACTTATCACCGTAGGCGGTATTGCAAACTTGTCGATCCGGCCTTAGATAGACTCGCTGGATTTTGACCCAATCAGAACGTCAGTCTGACATGTCGTGTATTTGTTCCGAACTTGAGGCTTCAGAGGTAAATTGCAGATCAGATATTCAATCCACAGTCATACCGATAATCTATCTCGCAAACTCTTAATTTGCCTGGGGTCACACTTAAAGGTATGGTTCATGCACTATATTGCATAATTCCATCGCTCACGAAACTCAGGTAATAGTTTCAGTGTTCATCTCGACTAATTTGCTTTTCACAGTTTACTAGAGCTTTGAGTTTTGCCATCGTAAATATTTTTTAATATTCGTGGGGAACAGGAAAAACTGCTGAAGAATATTCTTTTCTTGCAAAGCGTACACTATTTGATCAAAATCCTAAAGACTCCCGAAACTTCTCGGCAGATTGAAACTGTGTGCTGGACCGAGACTCGAACTTGCTATTCACAATATACATAAATGACCTTGTGGAGGACATCAGAAGTTCACTGAGGATTTTTGCGGATGATGCTGTGGTATATCGAGAGGTTGTAACAATGGGAAATTGTACTGAAATGCAGGAGGATCTGCAGCGAATTGACGCATGGTGTAGGGAATGGCAACTGAATCGCAATGTAGACAAATATAATGTGCTGTGAATACATATAAAGCAAGATCCCTTATCATTTAGCTACAATATAGCTGGTCAGGATCTGGAAGCAGTTAATTCTATTAATTATCTGGCAGTACGCATTAGGAGTGATTTAAAATGGAATGATCATATAAAGTTGATCGTCGGTAAAGCAGATTCCAGACTGAGATTCATTGGAAGAATCCTAAGGAAATGCAGTCCGAAAACAAAGTAAGTAGGTTACAGTACGCTTGTTCGCCCAGTGCTTGCATACTGCTCAGCAGTGTGGGATCCGTACCAGATAGGGTTGATAGAAGAGAGAGAGAAGATCCAACGGAGAGCAGCGCGCTTCTTTACAGGATCATTTAGTAATCGCGAAAGCGTTACGGAAATTATAGATAAAATCCAGTGGAATACTCTGCAAGAGAGATGCTCAGTAGCTCAGTACGGGCTTTTGTTGAAGTTTCGAGAACATACCTTCACCGAGGCGTCAAGCAGTATATTGCTCCCTCCTACGTATATCTCGCGAAGAGACCATGAGGATAAAATCAGAGAGATTAGAGCTCACACACAGACATACCGACAATCTTTCTTTCCACGTACAATACGAGGCGGTAATATAAGGGAGAACCGATAGAGGTACTCGAAGTACCCTCCGCCACACACAGTCAGGTGGCTTGCGGAGTATGGATGGTAGATGTAGTAGATGTAGGCACAGACCTTTGTCTTTCGCCGGGAAGTGCTCTACCATCTGAGCTACCCAAGCACGACTCACGACCCGTCCTCACAGCTTTAATCCCGCCAGTACCTCGTGTCCTACGTTCCAAACGTCACAGAAGCTCTCCTCTTCTCTGGACTCCTACTAATGGACATTAACGTGGTGAGTGTATATCCTTCGTTTTTATGAAGACTTGGACTTTGTTCGAAGCACTTCCACTGACATGTCTGAATGTTTGCGAAGGAATGGCAACCTTCAATCGAGAGAAGGTAATCATATTTTACGCTGGGTTCTGGAGAGAAGTCGATGTTATCATCCCAAAGATTTTTCATTGGTTTCTAGTTGGGACCCTTGGCATAGCAGTCCACTTAAGGAATGCTATCGCCCAGAAACCATAGCCTCACACGTGCAACATTGTCAGGTTAATACAAACGACCACATTTGCACCTCTACTGTACACACAATTCCGTCAAATGTGCTCATAACCACAGACAATTAGTGTACTCATAAGCGCAGTAGTGGGACCACATCCTATCCATGGAAAACACCCCCCCACCCCACCCTTTCACTATCGCTACCGTACTTCACTATTGGCACTACAAGTGCTGTCAGGTAAAATTATCCAGGCATTCAGCAAACCAAATTCATTCACAGGATTGCCAAAGTGCGTAGCAAAATTCGTCACTCGCAGTCACTCGTTTCAAGACATCCACCCTCAAATACCGTAGATCCTTACACCACCACAATTATCGTTTAGGACTGACTACAGAAATGTGTAGCTAATGAGGAGCTACTTGACCACTTTACTGCAATGTTTTTTCAACTCTCTACGCATTTTCATTGCGCTAGCTGGGCTGATGGCAGCAATTTTGAACAACAAGTGATAAATTCGACGGATTCCATGAGATTTCCTCCTACCACACAGAGCAGTGCTCGGCTTGACAGCCCCGGTCCGTGAGCGAGTGGTGTTGATTTAGCAGTGCTTCTTTCTTCATATTTACATTTGACAGTCATAATAACAACCGTCTGGACGGCTTTTGGAGGGTAGAAATGTTCATGACGGATTTGTTACACAGGTGACATCCAATGAGTAGTCCACGTTAGAATTCATCCATTGTGCAGTTAACGCTTCTCCACCGCCAAAACTCCTCACCTCATTTAACAATAGAGGTGTCCTACTGCCATGATATTTGGTGATGAGATCCGCACTTCAAATTGGTATTCAGATTCTTTTGATGTGGTAAATCTCCATCCCGCTCTGTCTTGCAAAACAGAGAAAAATACACAGAAGTCCCAAAGAAACGTACACCTGGATAACGTCCAGTGTGGCCCCCGCGAGCACGCAGAAGTGCAGCAACACAACGTGGCATGGACTCTAATAACGTCTGAAGTAGTCGTGGAGGGAACTGACACCATTATTCCTGCAGAACTGTCCAGAAATCCGTAGGAGTACGAGGGGATGGAGTTTTCTTGTGAACGGCACGTTGCAAGGCATCCAAAATATGCTCAATGATGTTCTTGTCTGGGAAGTTACAGGGTCAGCGGAAGTGTTTAAACTCAGACGAGCCGGACGGTGTGACCGAGCGGTTCTAGGCGCTTCAGTCTGGAACCACGCGACCGCCACGGTCGCAGGTTGTAATCCTGTCTGTGGCATGGATGTGTGTGACGTCCTTAGGTTATTTAGGTTTAAGGGGCTCCGGAACGCCCTATACTTGCAATGTTAAAATAACGCTTATAAATTATATCTTTCCTCACAAAGTATTTGAGGTAGGAAGTTGAACTTTTTACAGATTATTTATTGGAATATGGGCTACAACTTAACACAGGGATTTTACAAAATTTTAGTTCAGTTATTAAAGACGATTTTTTTCAATTGTAATGAAAATTCACAACATTTTTTTGCAATTTTTTATTTATATATTCAAAAATAAACAGTTTTTTTGGAAAAAAAGGCTGTGTTAAATTACGCAGAAGGTACTGTGTAACATTTACTGAAAGTTTGAAACAAATACGTTTGGAAGATCCTTAGAAAACATTTAATTAGTATGAGAAAATAAAAGTTTTGGGAATCGAGCGACAAAGATTGGATTAACTTTTTAGTGCATTCTAGGTCCATAGGATGGATTATCTTCATCCTCTGCAAACTCCTCCTCCAGCTTACTCTTGTTCCTCCTCCTGTTTACTCTTGCTTGTATTTCTAGACTCTTTACAGCCCTGTCTGCAGCCCGAAGGCGTTCCTTGTCTAAAGCAAGCATCGCTCGTACCATGTTAGAACCTATCTTCATTCCCATATTTCTAAATACCTTGCACCTTACAATGTTGCCATCATTGAAAGTCGCAATAGCATCATACACACCAAAGTGAAGTGTTTCTATTCCAACAAATACAGTCTTGGGGATTCTCGACCATATAACACTATTTACACTTTCGTTGGGGTTTTGACTTTTTCCATGAATACACTTTTTCAACAGTTCATGTGCTGCTAAGTCTCTGAAAATAGGTTTTATCACCTCCATTATTGCATGAGGCAGACTATGCTTCACCAGTGAGCAATCCTTTGTTTTATTTACACCAACTGTCTTCTTCTTTGGGACACAAGCTATGTTGGGGATTTTCATCGGTTGAAGAAGTATGAAAAAAAAAGAGCCCAAACAGCCTTCTTCATTTCGTCGACACTTTGTGTATTTTGCCTAATAGCCATTCCATAATAGCTCTGTATTTTGTCAATTACACTGTCAGTTAACCTTCCCTTCCCATCCAACTCTTTACCATCACTGAGTTTTTGTTTTTTGTACGAAGCTTTCAGTCGCCGAAGTCTTGTTCCCATTCGCTTCTGTACGTGTCCAATACACTCAAATTTCTGCACTACAACATCATCACCATAGGGCTTCAGTCCTTGAACATGTATGAAACTTTTAGAATCACCGTCACCAAGGTAATTAACACACCGCACAGCGCCACAGTGGGTCACGCCCATGTAGAAGACATTTCAAAAAAAATTTAAAAATAGTTGTAGTCTTCGGAATTGAATAAATTATATATCTATTAAAAGGTAATAGTCTGCAGATTCAAAAAAACGCAAAAAAGTAAAAATTGAACTTTTCATGATTTTGAGCCTTTCCGGAGCCCCTTAAGTTCGATAGTACTCAGAGCTATTTGAACCATTTGATACTCAGACGAGTGTTCCTGGTGCCAGTCTGTAGCATTTCCGGACAGGTGGGGTGTCGCATCGTCCTGCTGAAATTCCCAAGTTGGTCGGAATGCACAATGGACATGAATGGACGCAGGTGATCAGACAGGACACCTACGTGCGTGTCACCTGTCAGACTCGTATCTAGACGTATCAGGGGTCCCACACCACTCCAGCTGCACGCGTCCTACACTACTACAGAGGCCTCAACAGCTTGAGCAGTATAACCTGCTGACATGCAGGGTTCATGGAATCATGAGGTTGTCCCCATAACCGTACACGCCCACCCTCTTGATGCAATTTGAAACGAGACTCGTCCGTCCTCGTTCCTGTCATCAACAGTCCAGGCGATGCGTAAAGCTTTGTGTCGTGCAGTCATCAAGGGTACACGAGTGGGACCTCGGCTCCGAAAGCCCATATCGATGATGTTTCGTTGAATGGTTCACAGGATGATACTAATTGATGGCCCAGCATTGAAATCTGCAGCAATTTGCAGAAGGTTTGCACTTCTGTCATGTTGAACATTTGTCTTAAGTCTTCGTTGGTCACATTCTTGCAGGATCTTCTACCTGTCGCAGTGATGTTGGAGATTTGATGTTCCTGATATTTATGTTCAAACTCACTTAAATCTTGATCTCCTGCCATTGTACCATCAGTAACCGATCAAACAATTACAGCAGACACTTATTGTCTTATATAGGCAATGCCGACCGCAGCGGGGTATTCTGCCTGTTTACATACCTCTTTGTATTTGAATACTCATGCCTATACCAGTTTCCTTGGCGCTTCAGTGTATTTGTTTATTTGATTGTGAGCTAAGCAAACAATATTGCAGTAGACTTTTTGTAATGATCTGGTTGTCGCTTTTAAAGCTGAGAGAAGGTTCGTACGCCAGCATTTCTCTGTTGTGACTTGGCAAGACAGCCAAGCCACTATGATTGGTAGCCGAAAGGCACGCGTTAAGCTCACGCAGGCTGGCGTGAGGTCTGGAACAGTTAAAGGGATTGAGACTAGCAAATAAAGTACGTAGCTGATGGAATACTTAACTTTAATCCATAATTGTTGAACATCGGTCTGACGATACATGCATCACAAGATAAATAGCAAATGATAATGGCGCCTTGCTAGGTCGTAGCAAATGACGTAGCTGAAGGCTATGCTAACTATCGTCTCGGCAAATGAGAGCGTAATTTGTCAGTGAACCATCGCTAGCAAAGTCGGCTGTACAACTGGGGCGAGTGCTAGGAAGACGCTCTAGACCCTCTGCAGGTCATTCGACGAACTGATATTGTCTTCTGGCGTTACTACTCTCTCGTAAACACCTCTGCGAACAATCTTAAATAATTTCCGAAGCTTTCTACTAGATCATTTACATACGCTGTAAACAGTAAATGTCCTATCACCAGTAAATGTCCTATCACGCCTCCTGGAGGTACTCCGGAAATTACCTTTACACTTCTGGATTTTGGTCCGTTAAGAGCAACATATTTACTACCGTCTGCAAGGATGTCGTGATTCCAGTTGCAAATCAGGTCCGATACTCGGTAAGATAGGCTTTTTATCAGTAAGCTGCAATGTGCGACGGTATCAAATGCCCTCCTAAAGTCAAGGAACACGGCATCAACGGCCAGCTGAAGTGCGGGTGCGGTTCTAGGCGCTACAGTCTGGAGCCGAGCGACCGCTACGGTCGCAGGTTCGAATCCTTCCTCGGGCATGGATGTGTGTGATGTCCTTAGGTTAATTAGGTTTAAGTAGTTCTAAGTCCTAGGCGACTGATGAATTCAAAAGTTCAGTCGCTTAGTGCTCAGAGCCATTTGAACCATTTTGAACGGCATCAACCCTATCACCGTTGTCTACAACGCTGTGGATGTCATGACGTAACAGAGTGAGCAGACAAAAGGAGGGCACGATGTTGGGATCACGGACTCACTGTACACATTTAGTGGGCAATTGAAACAACGTAATGTGAAAGTAGTAATGTGCATTATTTTTTCCATTCCGAGAAGATTGCATGAGAAGCTTTATGAGTCTATTATGTAAATCATGTGTTTGTGCGAAGGATCCGGCCGTAAGCCTTCATTGTCTTCACTTGGTTAGCTTTTTCGCATAGCAAGAGGGTCAAAGACGAAACGACGGTTTGAATCCCGCTAACATTTAATTTTTAATCTATATTTCTACCAATTGTCTCATTATTTAATTTATACATTTGAGATTTAATATAACGACAAAAACCGTGTATTTGTAGGAAGCTTCAATTTATGTATTCTATATCTGTTTGGAAACATCCTGCAATGTGTGACGTCGATAGCACATCCGACAACAAAATCTACATTACTCTTTCGGTCTGGCACACAGTGATTTACAATATTATTGATTGTGTATAACGTTATCCTCATCATCGAGGTTGGACTTGGATTTTCCAAGCCTCTAGCTCTCGTCCTTTAAATTGTAATTACAAATATTAAATAGTCAAATATGTTAAGGCATTCAGTATATGTGTCTTTTTTCATTATCTTACCTGTCAAATGTCATATAAATAAAATATTGAGTCCATTGACGAAAATAATGTAGAGAAGTTAATGGTGGCATTCCAACCCTTACCCAATCCTCATGAACGCTAACCACATGAGGACACCGTATTCTTACGATTAACCCCTATCCACAGATGTACACAAGTTCTAAAGAAACTGGTATAGGCATTCGTATTGAAAACAAAGGTATGGCATATAGACAGGCAGAATACGGCGCAATGGTCGAGAACCCAATATAAGATATCAAGCGTCTGGCGCAGTAGTTAGATCGGTTACTACTGCTACAATGGCAGATCATCAAGTGATTTTGTACGTGGTGTAATACTCGGCGCACAAGCAATGGGACGCAGTAGCGATGACTAGGAATATACCAGTACGACTATTTCGCGAGTTCACACTGAATATCAGGAAGCCGGTGAAACATCAAATCTCCGATGTCGCTGCGACAGTAAAAATATACTTCAACGACAGGACCAAGGACGGCTAAAGAGAAAGTATCAGCGTGACAGAAGGGCAATACTTCCGCATATTACTGCAGATTACAATGAAGGGCCATCAACAAGTGACAGCGTGCGAACCATTCAACGAAAAGTCATCGATATGGGTTTTCGGAGCCAAAGGCTCACTCTTGTACTCTTGATGACCGCTTGAGACAGAGCTTTATCCCTCACCTGGGCGCGTCGACACTGTTGATGACGGGAAACATGTTGTCCGGTCGGACGAGTCTCGTTTCCAATTGTATCGAGCGGATGGACGTGAACGGGAATGGAAAGAACCTCGTGAATCCATGGACCCTACATGTCACCAGGCGACTTTTCAAGCTGGTGGATGCTCTGTAATGGTGGGGTGAACGGGCAGTTGGAGTGATATGGGACCCTGATACGTCTATATACGACTCTGATGACCATCTGCTTCCATTAATGTCCATTGTGCGTTCCGACTGACTTGGGCAATTCCAGCAGGACAGTGCGACTCCCCACACGTTCATAATTGGTACAGAGTGGCTCCGAGAACACTCATCTGAATTTAAAAACTTCCATTGGACACCAAACTCCCCAGAAATGAACATTACTGAACATATCTGGGGTGCCTTTCCACGTGTTGTTCAGAGGAGATATCCACAACCATCTACTCTTGCGGATTTATGTTCAGCCCAGCAGGACTCATGGTGTCAGTTCCCTCCAGCACCACTCCAGACATTAGTCGAGTCCATGCCACGTCGTGTTGTGGCACTCTTTGTGCTCGCGGGGGCCTTAAAGAATATTGAACGGGTGTACCAGTTTCTTTTTCTCTTCAGTGTGTATCACTGGTTGTGAGTAACGTCTTCCGCATTATTATGTATCAAGATTTGACTTGGGCTTTGCAAGCCTGTATCTGCCCTTGAAAACTGAATTACAGATAGTTAATAGTCAAATAATATATAAAATTTACGACAACTTCATTAAAAATTAAAGTTGTGTTTTTTTCTTTTTCACTATATTACCTCTCAAATGTCAAATTAATGAAGTAATTACAGTGATGAAAAAAATGTAGACTAGGTTATGGTGGCGTTCCAGCCATCGTCTCGTCCACGAGCCTCTTGCCGTGCACGAAAGCTAACCACATAACCACAACGAATACTTATGGCCCCACCATTCGCACAGGCATATGATTTACATAACAAGCGCGTGAAGCCTCTCGTACGATTTTCTCTGAATTGTCAGAGCAGTGCACCTTACTGCTTGTATATTCTGTTGTTGTAATGGCCTGCTATAGGTGTACAGACTTTGAAGTAAATCCTGATCCCAACCTCGTCGCCTCCCCTTGCAAGTTTCGCCAGATCTTTCTTTAGGAATCTACGTTGATATTTCTAGCAGAGATTTTCGTTCTCCAAAAACTTTTATACTTAGGAGGCTTACGTCCATTTCTGGGATTCCTACCAAAAGAAATTGTTATACAATCACTCATAGAAAACAATATAACAACCATCATAACAATTATAGCTGTCATGTCCATTATCCGGGCTGTTAGGCCGTGGTCGGTTGGTGAATTCTTTGGGATTTGACAAAGAATTCACCAACCGACCATGGCATAACATCCCGGATAATTATAATGTACATGACATTTCCGGCCGTGAAAGTCTACATTTTAGTAATTATAGCTGAATTAACACAAACAAGTTCCGTAATTTTAAAACAGACTGATGTCAACGACATAGTCCTGTAATTACCAGCATCAGTCCTACGACCCTTTTTGAAAACGGGCCAGGCTGCTTGCTAGGTATCCTTCGTGGCTCCGACTATTTATAATACACTGCTGCTACACGGGCAGCAAATTCGCTCGCACAGTATTTTTAGTACCTTATCGTTGTCTAATCTAACCCTGATGCCTTTCCAGTACTTATAAACTAATACGAAATTAACGACGTCAATTTACTATTTCGAGGTGATTATTACAATCTTACGGTAGACCCTCGACAGTGGCAACGAGAACGATGGCCCTGAAGCGTGACAAAGTTTCTCATTGCCTCCAGATAGCCTCAACAATGAGTATACCCACTCTTGCGAAAAGACATCGATTCGAAAATACATATATTTCACGAAAGACAACAAGCCATGCCGTATCCGTGGCACTCAAGTGTTTTCATTCTAAACACGTTCTTCAACGCCCGGCGTCTCTTTCATCCTCCTCATGTATTTATGCTCAAGTCCCGCTACTGAACAGTTCCCTCGGGACCACTTTAGATACTATGAAAACACAGCACTCGTCTCTTTGGTGCCCTCTTGCCGAAGTTCGGCGCACCCAGCCTTGCGGAACTTTGTCTTGTCCCGATGGTTAAGCAATTACGGAACACGAACGAGAGCACGAATGAAGAGAAGAATTGAAATTGTGAGTGTGAGCTCGTAGTTTTCTTGGGGGAGGAGGGGAAAGGAGGGGTGCATTCAAGGATCTTTGGATCGAACGAGAAATACGTTATCCACATGTATTGCGAACTACTGTTCAACGTGGATGGCGAACCAGGGTGGAGCCTCATGTGTGTCACAATAACAACTGAATTTCAAAAGTGAAAGAGCTGTAAGTAGAAAGAAATCTTCGAATTGACTGGGATTTTTACTCTGGACGGTTGCGTTTGCAGTTCGTGGTTTACCAACTGCTCCAGTTTTATTTCGTACACTGAAATCAAACTACGTTCGTACGAAACCAAATTTTAAAATGTTTAGTAAAGTAATAAATAAAGCACTTCACCGAAAAACTTAGGAAACCTTGTTGACAAGTTAAACTCCTCTTGGAAACCTGAGATGATCTTGTAGAAACCACGAACACTAACAGCCGTACTTTCTAAAAAGTATATTAATTACGGGAGCAGTTTTGACACCACATTAAGGTATCTTCCCGCCGCTATACAAATTGTATGTGATATCCGATCCCTGGGGCATGTCTACCCACTGGTGTCACTGAATTCTACGAGGTGCATTCAAGTTCTAAGGCCTCCGCTTTTATTTCTCCGGGCTGGAAAGAGATAGAAACATGCGCATTGTTTTAAAATGAGGCCGCGTTCATTGTCAATACGTCCCAGAGATGGCAGCATCGTACGGCAGATGGAATTTTACCGCCAGCGGCGAGAATGAGAACTGTTTTAAATACTTAAAATGGCGACGTTTTCCTTACTTGAACAGCGTGCAATCATTCGTTTTCTGAATTTGCGTGGTGTGAAACCAATTGAAATTCATCGACAGTTGAAGGAGATTTATGGTGATGGAGTTATGGATGTGTCGAAAGTGCGTTCGTGGGTGCGACAGTTTAATAAAGGCAGAACATTGTGTGATAACAAACGAAAACAACCTCGGGCTCGCACAAGCTGGTCTGACGGCATGATCGAGAAAGTGGACAGAATTGTTTTGGGGGATCGCCAAATGACTGTTGAACAGATCGCCTCCAGAGTTGGCATTTCTGTGGGTTCTGTGTACACAATCCTGCATGACGACCTGAAAATGCGAAAAGTGTCATCCAGGTGGGTGCCTCGAATGCTGACTGACGACCACACGGCTGCCCGTGTGGCATGTTGCCAAGCAATGTTGACGCGCAACGACAGCATGGTTCAAATGGTTCAAATGGCTCTGAGCACTATGGGACTTAACATCTGAGGTCATCATTCCCCTAGAACTTAGAACTACTTAAACCTAACTAACCTAAGGACATCACACACATCCATGCCCGAGGCAGGATTCGAACCTGCGACCATAGCAGTCCCGCGGTTCCGGACTGAGCGCCTAGAACCCCTAGACCCCCGCGGCCGGCAACGACAGCATGAATGGGACTTTCTTTTCGTCGATTGTGACAATGGATGAGACGTGGATGCCATTTTTCAATCCATAAACAAAGCGCCAGTCAGTTCAATGGAAGCACACAGATTCACCGCCACCAAAAAAATTTCGGGTAACCGCCAGTACTGAAATAATGATGGTGTCCATGTTCTGGGACAGCTAGGGCGTAATCCTTACCCATTGCGTTCCAAAGGGCACTACGATAACAGGTGAATCCTACGAAAATGTTTTGAAGAATAAATTCCTTCCTGCACTACAACAAAAACGTCCGGGAAGGGCTGCGCGTGTGCTGTTTCGCCGAGACAACGCACCCGCACATCGAGCTAATGTTACGCAACAGTTTCTTCGTGATAACTTTGAAGTGATTCCTCATGCTCCCTACTGACCTGACCTGGCTGACTTTTGGCTTTTATCAACAATGAAAGACACTCTCCGCGGCCGCACATTCACCAGCCGTGCTGCTATTGCCTCAGCGTTTTTGCAGTGGTCAAAATAGACTCCTAAAGAATTCTTCACCGCTGTCATGGAATCATGGCGTCAGCGTTGTGAAAAATGTGTACGTCTGCAGGGCGATTACGTCGAGAAGTAACGCCAGTTTCATCGATTTCGGGTGAGTAGTTAATTAGAAAAAAAATCGGAGGCGTTAGAACTTGGATGCACCTCGTATTTCCACGATGTGTACTCTCGTAACATCTAACAACTGAATATTATTGTTCATGTCCTAATGCATCAAGTGTAGGATTTTATCATCCAGTTGCCGCAGGGGCCTGAAGTTAACACTAATGTAGTGTCGAAACTGACTGCTTAGTTAACACGTATAAAGAAATGTCTGTAGGTATTGCTTGACTCTACAAGCCTATGACCACGTTCACTTCAACGATGGATGATCTAAATCTTGAAATATTTTGGTTATCAGATTCTGGTAATCTGCACTGACGGGAAACATTCTCAACACCATAAATCAATTAACAGAGAGTGATTAAATTTCGGGCTACGGCCTTGCCGCAGTGGATTCACCGGTTCCCGTAAGATCACCGAAGAGCTGTCGGACGTGGCCGTCATTTGGATGGGTGACCATCCAGGCTGCCATGCACTGTGGCCGTTTTTCGGGGTGCACTCAGCCTCGTGATGCCAATTGAGGAGCTACTGGACCTGAATAGTAGCGGCTCCGGTCAAAGATAAACATCGTAACGATGGGAGAGAGCGGTTTGCTGACCACAAGCCCCCCTCCTACCCGCATCCTCCATGAGGTTGACACGGCGGTCGGATGGTCCCGATGAGCCACTTGTGGCCCCAGACGGAGTGCAATGAAATTTCGAGAGTACATTTGTTTAGGTACCATATTTAGGTGATCGTCAATGCAAGATGTCAGGTTAATTTAAGCCCGAGAGAAGCCATTATCAGTATGAAATGTTGGTTCATTATAACCGATATAACCGCCAGAATGTTCTATGCAATTACGCAAACGCTTATGCATTGTGTCTGCAGGTGCCAGATGTCAGTTTGTGGGATGAAGTTCCATGCCTGAACGGCAGTACAACATGTCGAATCACATCACTGACGTAAAAATTTGCAGGCACGGTGCGTGGGATTACCACGATATTCTGTCATGCAAAATGGCACACGAGGCCATAACCCCAGGTGTAGGTCAAGTTTGTCAGGCTGCAGAGAGGTTCATTGCAGGAGCTTCCCTGGCCTCCACGTAATAAGCACACGGCCATCACTGGCACAGAAGTAGAACCCGCTTTCATCAGAAAACGCAACAGACCTCTATAATCCCCTCCAATGAGCTCTCGATTTATAGCATGTAATTCGCCAATTGGGGGGGGGGGGGGGGCGGGTGTTGGAGTCAGTGAAATGCACTCTACAGGTCGTCTGTCTCGGAGGCGACCTTAAAGAAAACGGTTTTTAACTGTGCGTTCTGTCATTGTGGTGCCACGTGCTGCTTAAACTTGCCGCTGCAGATTCAGTACGATAAACCAGAGCCATTTGCTAAACACGGTGATCTTCCCTCTCGGTAGTGCCACATGGCCGTCTAGGGGCCAAGTCTGTATGCGACTGTACATTCTAGTGACCACCGCTGCCAGCAATCATGTTGTTGTTGGGTTGTTCTTTGGGGAAGGAGACGAGACAGCGAGGTCATCGGTCTCATCGGATTAGGGAAGGACGGGGAAGGAGGTGGGTCGTGCCCTTTGAAAGGAACCATCCCGGCATTTGCCTGGAGCGATTTTGGGGAAAATCACGTAAAACCTAAATCAGGATGGCCGGACACAGGATTGAACCGTCGTCCTCCCAAATGCGACCAGCAATTATGTACAGTGGCTACATTCCAACAATTAAGATTTTTCTTCTGTGGATATCCGTAACCTCTAAGTGTTCTGTAAAAGAAACATCGTCCGTTGTAAGCTATATTGTGCTTCGTTAAAAACGTGCTGTGGGCTAATTTCGGCAGCGAGCCATCATAAAGCACACTTGCTTTGTCATGTGTTGTAGCAGAAAGGAAAACCAGCTTCAGGTACCTCGTATTAACACGACTTCGTTCAAACTCAGTGAGATGTTGTCAATGGTATCTTTGTCATCTTAAAGGCATTCTTACCTGACACCCATTTATCTCGTCCAGTCTCAAACATAACTAGCACTCACGACCATTGCAGCGTGTATTTAAAGCAAACCTGTTTTGCATTCTCATAGTGGTGCTTCTTGCACCACTGACTTTCCACTGGCACAAACTAAGTTTCAGATGTATCAACACACCCATCAACTTACGTTTAAGCCACACAATTCCTTCTTGGAATTGCAACTTTTTTCTTTTAGTGCATTTCTTCTGAGGATCTTTACTGCTTGAACGACGCCAGATAACAGTTGTTAATATATATATCTATTTATTTGTAGTATGTTAAGTGGAGAGTTGTTATTTAAAAAGATGTTGCTTCTTTTCTTTCATGTCGAGCGTGGCAGCAAGATGATCCAGTGGAGACTCCAGACGCGGTGGACGACGAGAGATAACCACTACTGCATCGTAGTAGACGGCCGGCGGCTGGAAGAACCGTTGAAACATCATGCTGACCATCATTAAAATATGTTTTATGCTTTTTAATGAAAAGTAGTTCAATGTTGAGTGTGGAATGATATAGTTTGTAATTGGATGTCAATTGGTTATCAACCGTTAAATAAACGGCCGGCCGGAGTGGCCGTGCGGTTCTAGACACTACAGTCTGGAGCCGAGCGATCGCTACGGTCGCAGGTTCGAATCCTGCCTCGGGCATGGATGTGTGTGCTGTTCTTAGGTTAGTTAGGTTTTAAGTAGTTCTAAGTTCTAGGCGACTGATGACCTCAGAAGTTGAGTCGCATAGTGCTCAGAGCCATTCTGTTACATAAACTTCGAGTTGAAAGTTAAAACAGTCAGTTGACTCTGTTACGACATACATCGTAAATATTACTTACGTGTCAGATTTGCAAGTTTTATTGAAATTCTGACTTCTTGAAGAGATTCTGGCAGAATTTTATCAGGAGTGTGGACTATCTTCAATAATTAAATAGTTTAAAGGTTTTTTTTAAATGTTGAAATGTGTGTGAAATCTTATTGGACTTAGCTGCTAAGGTCATCAGTCCCTAAGCTTTAACACTACTTAACCTAAATCATCCTAAAGACGAACACACACACCCATGCCCCAGGCTGGACTCGATCCTCCGCCGGGACCAGCCGCAGAGTCCATGACTGCAGTGCCCCAGACCGCTCGGCTAATCCCGCGCGGCAAAGTTTTATTAACGAGAAGTGACATTTTGAAAATAATCGACCCTGTGAACTGTATTAAAATTCAGTTTTAAAACTTTATCGGCGCATGTGGTCAAGAAGATCGGTTTTAAAGTGGAATATTTCGTTAAATGAGAACAAGATTGATCCTTTAGTGACATCAATTAATTATTTAAGGTAAAATTAGGATAATTTCAATTTATTATGGCAAAGATATCAACGAGTGTCAGACCGCACAATCAACATATAGAAACTCTGTGACTTTGAGGAACGGTCAAAAATTTTTTTACGATAAAACATTTTACTACAACAGGGGCTGGTGAATTTTGCTGCGTCTCTCCTTATCTTCTAGGTTGAATCTGCTACAGCTTAATGTTTTTCTTTATGGATTTTTCAAGTAGCTGGAAAAGAACTTATAATTTGATCTGCAGCGGACCGTCGATATTGCGTACACGGTTAAGCTGTTGTGTAGCCTGTTGGTTTGCAGATTGCCTTTCTTTCCCCTGCTGCAGACATCGTTGCTGAGTTGCTGAGACAGGATCGGCGGTTCAGCGCGCACGCTCCCACTATCATTAGCTTCTGGCTGGCGTCTCAGCATGTGACGTGTGTTATTCCCTTGCCTGGCTATTGCTGCCCCGGCTAGGCTTCAAAAGTGGCGTCGGGAGACGAGTTCCAACAGCGCAGTACTTAATGATTACGTGTAGTCCCCATGCAGTGTGGAGCTGGGGCCAGCGGCTGTGGTTGAGCAACGGACATGCGGTGCGGTTCGGCACGACGTTTGAGATTTTCGTTCACTCTTCTTTGCCACGACTGCGTGGAATGCCAAAGGTATGATTCGCCCACGCTGTGCGTGTCTTGTTGTTGACCTCTGTCTACAGATTTCCCGCTTCGCAAGCTGTTTAAGCAGACGTTCGTGTTTATATTCATGGAGTCCTTATGCACACCTTTCTCATTTGACTGTATGTGGTCCCTGAACAAATTTCTTGCCGGGTCTGCTCTGTTTTCTGAAGTGACTTGTTTTAATCTGCTGGGCTAAAGATTTGCATGGTTAATGTTGTTATGGCGGTTTGTGTTACTATGAAATACGCCCAGCTTTTACGCATAGCCGGCCGCGGTGGCCGTGCGGTTCTAGGCACGTCAGTCCGGAACCGCGTGACTGCTACGGTCGCAGGTTCGAATCCTGTCTCGGGCATGGATGTGTGTGATGTCCCTAGGTTAGTTAGGTTTAATTAGTTCTAAGTTCTAGGGGACTGATGACCTCAGATGTTGAGTCCCATAGTGCTCAGAGCCATTTAAACCATTTTTTTTACGCATAATTATATCAGGGCCCCATGAATTATCTAGTACGTTTTAAAATTTTTGGTTCGTTTTTAAGTTGTTTTATGTTAGAGAACAAACCGTTTCTGAATGTTAACATAATGAAGCGCCTAAGAAAATGATATAGACATGTGTATACAAAAACATATGTATGTAAAAAGGCAGAATGAAGTGTTGCGATCGGCTTCGACTATATAAGATAGCAAGTGTCTGGCGCAATTGTTAGATCGGTTATTGTTGCTGCAATGGAAAGTTGTCGAGATTTAAACGAGATTCAACGTGATATTATAGTCAGCGCACGACCAATTGGACACCGCATCTCCACGGTAGGGATGAAATGGGGATTTTCCTGTACAACCATTTCACGAGCGTACCCTGAATATCAGGAACCCGGTAAAACATACCTTCGACATCGCTGCGACCGGAAAAAGATCCCGTAAGAACTGTACCAACGACAATTGAAGTGCATCGTTCAGCAAGACAGAAATGCAACCCTTCCACATATTGCTGCACATTTCAATGCTCTGCCGTCAACAAGTGTCGGCGTCCTAACCACTCAACGACACTTCATCTATATGGGCTGTCGGAGCCGAAGGCTCATTCGTCTACCCATGATGACTGCATGACACGAAGCTTTACTCCTCGCCTGGGTCCGTCAACACCGACTTCCGATTGTTAATGACTGGAAGCATATTGTCTGGTCGGACGATTCTCGTTTCAGATTGTATCGAGTGGATGGACATGTATGGGTATGGAGACAACCTCATGAAGCCATGGACCCTGCATGTCATCAAGGGGCTCTTCAAGCTGGTGGAGGCACTGTAATGGTGTGTGACGTGTGCAGAAAGAGTGATATATACCCATGATACATGAAGATACGACACTGACAGATGACACATTCATCAGCATCCTGTCTGATCACGTACATCCATTCATGTCCACTGTGCATTCCGACGGACTTGAGCAATTCCAGCAGGACAATGCCACATCTCACACGTCCAGAATTGGTACACATACGTGGGATACCTTGCAACTTAGTGTTCAGAATAAATCTCCTCCCCATCGTTCTTTTACGGAATTATGGACAGCCCAGCATGATTCATGGTGTCAGTCCCCTCCAGCACTACTTCAGACATTAGTCGAGTCTACGCAATGTCGTGTTGCAGCAGTTCTGCGTGTTCGCGGGGGCCCTACACGATATTAGGCAGGTGTACCAGTTTCTTTGTGTCATCAAAGTATTATCCGGCCCTTTAAGTTGTGTGTGCTATGACTTCCAGCTAGTGGTATGACCTTAACGAGATATTTGTACTCCTTCCTGGAAGACTTTACAGCTTTTATACGTGACGTTTTTAGGGAAGCATATTTTCTTGGGCGTCAGACCTCATTGATAAGGTTCTGTAAGTGCAATTACGGTAAAAGAATGACTTTCAGTTTTGCTGCAACTCAGTAAGTTGTTTTCTGTGTCTGTTAACAGCCCCAACTAAGTTGCGGGGAAAGCATTCTATGTGGTCGGCTTCTTCCCTCATGGGCGTACGTTGCTTGCTGCCGTGTGGACGTACCTCGGGCATCTCCTGGCGGGGCTTGCTTTTTGTTTGCAGTCGTCGTTCTGACTGTAAATTGTAAATTTGTGGTACGATCTTACGGGAACAAACTTCTGAGGTCATCGGTCCCTAAGCTTACACACTACTTTTTTTTCTTAAAAAAATCTTTATTATCAAAACCATTATAATTATACAAATTAACCCACTACCTTACTTCATTAGTGGGTCCTAACTTTTATATATTTGTATCAAAATGTTGCAGCTGGTTTAGTTTTAGTTGGTGAGCTACTGTTAATATTAGTAACAATGGGCCTCTAATATCTACATATACTATTTATACCTAATTCCTATGACTAATTTAATTTGTATATGTATTCTGCAGCGTCACATGTGTGCCAGTAAAGATATAAACCTACTTGAATTTGCCCTGCTCTTCGAGCTAACCCCGAAGAGCATGCCCCTGGCACTGGGCAGGCCTCGATGTTAATTCGCTGCAGTCCCTATCTTAATTTCCTATAACTAAGTCCTACAAAGTAACTTATCCTACGTCACGATCGGTGGTTGTTCCCTACTCCCCCTAGTCCTGCACGTGGCGGATTCCAACTTAGATGTAGTCGGCCAGTCCACGCACAGGCGGCATGGGAATAGGGCTCCTGGACGCAATGGGTGGTAATTGTATCTCTCCTAAATAGTCAATTAGAACTTTTCGAGATACTTCGTTAGCCAAGGTGTTTAAGGTCTGAAATGTTTCCTCTTGTCTGAGTAGTTGGTATGTGTCGCGGTTGGGTAGTCTGTCTCGTAGTGTGTTGGCGACATCATTGAAGAGGGGACATTCGTAAACTACATGCTCGGGTGTATCCTCCGGATCACCACAGTCACATGCTGGTGTTGCCCTCTTCCCAAATCGACATAAATAAGTCGGGTAGGGTCCATGGCCAGTGAGAAAGTGGATCAGCCCTCGCGTAGGCTCGAAGTACTTCAGTCCAAGTCGTTCCCTGACATCAGGTAGGAACTGGAAGGTTCTTCGTCCCGTCTCTTATACCTCCCAAGTCTCCTGCCAGAGCTCCTCCCCTCTTTTCCTTATCTCTCTCTTATCCCCCACTCTAATACCCATAATATCAGCAATCTTTTCATAATTTCCCTTCTTGGCCCAATACCACGCCGCCTGCTCTCTTATCTTTATGTCCAGGGGGCAGAGCCCCATTATGACTAATAGCCCCCCCCCCCGGAGATGTTCTATAGGCACCTACTGCTCTTAATACCATGCTTCTCTGGACCCTTCTTACGGCCATAGCGGGCACAACCCTCGTGAGCCTGTGCGCCCAGACTCCCGAGCCATAGCCCACAACTGAGGTTAAGACACTATTGTGATAGAGTCTGATTAAGTGTGGAGGAAGATGGAATCTTTTGTGGCCTATTGAAATGAGATTATTTAATATCTGAAGGGCTCTCTGGGTGACAGTACCAATGTGTTTTCCGAAGTTCCACCTCTCATCAATGATAACTCCCAGGTAGCGTGTCTCTCGTCGTCGGAGAACTGGTGTGCCGTCTATTCTTACTGTCGGGTTTCTGATGAGATGTCCTTTTAGTAGTAGGTAGGTGGATTTACTGGGTGAAATCGTCATTTTAGTCGTGTGGCACCACTTAATCTAACTTAAATTAACTTACGCTATGGAGAACACACACACACTCATTCCCGAGAGAGGACTCGAACCTCCGACGGGGGAGCCTCGCGGACCGTGACCAGACACCCAAGACCTCGCGGCAACCCCGCGGGGTTGTTCTGACTGTCTGCGCTCGAACTGAGAGCCTTATTTTCCAGTGAACACGTAGTGCGTAGTGAGGCGATCACTGTTTGGTAAATAATTCAAAAGCCAAGATCGCTTAAATACTGTTTACTGGATAACCAGTTTCAACACACTAAAGGTGCCATCATCGGAGCCTTATGTTACCTGACTTGGGCTGCAAATGAAATTTAGCTCACAGTATGAGGCCTTATCTCATTAATTGGCTTCGTACCAGGAATTTTCGCTTGACTTTTATTGTTATTTATAATACAAATTGTAACCTTGTTCTATTTGTTTTAATGATTTGTTGTAAACCTTCTCGGTAATCCAAAACGGCGAACTATTTTGTCCTATCAGCTAGTTTTGAAGTAGGTTACTGAAATTTATCTAGAGCTCAGTATTCATTGTTTGCTAGTTTATTTAGATTTTTTAGTTTTTCATTTCTTTGGAATCCGATATGGTTAGTCTTATCTCCTTGCATCTTGTTTAAGGCCACTAAAAGGTTAAGAGTAATATTCTCATTCTAACGCTTTTCAAGTGTGTAAATTTAACATCGCAAGTTAAATTGGAATTTTCCTGCATTTTTTTCTTAAAGGATAACTGCTGTTAACTTGGAAAGCAAATGTTTGTTGCCAGAAAGGGACCTAGTCCTTCCCACTCATATCCCTTAGCCTGATATTTTTGTGATGATGAAGGTAGCTATAATCAATCATCCTCCTCTAACATTACCTTTTTTATATAGAGATGACCGATACCATGTATACTGTCGATTCTTGCATAGGGCAAACTTTCTCAGATGCCTCATTAAGAGAATTCGTACGAGTTTTTAAGCGATGTATTATATTTCAGACTAAAAAAGAAATTAATATATTACAATCGATATATACTAACAATTAGAATTACTCTTCTTTGAAAAATATTTGGAATTACCAAATTTTTGGTATACTTCAAATTCATATTATTAATTGTACAATCTAACACTAATTATAATATTTATTCCTGGATTTATTTATAAAATAGAGATATATTTTACAGAAGATGCTTCTTTGGTTAAAAAAGTGTGTAAACTCTTTTCCTTTGTAATAATCTGAGTACCGCAGGAACTAAGAGGTGGTGGGCATGGAAGTAGACATTTTCTAAGTTTGTCAAAAACAATGTCATTATTGACTTTTTTTAATTTGGAAAATGTAAGAACGATGTGATGTTGAAAGATGTGACAAAGAATAAAATTCAAGAATAATACAGGAAAATCGTCATTAGTTATTTAGTCATCAAGAACCTACAAAATCGAAATTTTAGCTGCAAAAATGTACCCTAGACAAGACTTTGAGACATAGGCAGCGACAACGAGATAATGAAGACACGTAAAATGTTATTTTTTTGTATATCTTACGCCTCCCGAATCTTGCAAAATTTGTGCGAAGAATGAGAATTTTAACAGTGATGTGTCGGACGGTAAGAATACATAGCTGAGCATCGGTTTATTTTTCTGTAGGTCTTAATTTTCTTGGACATTACTGGATACAATTCCCTTCAGCGGGCCTGTTGAGATCGATTTGACAGTTTCGCCCTTATTTCGACGTTGAAGCTAGTTGTGGGTAATTCTGGAATTTAATGAAGCTCGATATAATCAAGAATGTGGAAAAGCTATCTTAGTTTTCAATCTAAATTTTTAATGCCTAGATCGAGAGTATATAAAATAATATGACCGGGATCTGTTGTTCTAGAAGTCACTTTCAGATCATATAATATCATTACATTGAGCCGAGTCAGTATACGATTGTATAACGCGTAATGAGTTACGTACGCTCTGTAACGATGTTTTATCATCTCAAGACGACTGATAGCACAATCGGTACTGCTCGTGTCGTTTTATAACATCGCGAGATAGACAAATAAACTTAATAATGAATCCTGGAATTTCTGTTCTGTAATTGTGTCCCATTTGTAGGTACAGTATCCTACGCTACAGAAGAAGACGTTAATGAAATGAAAGTACACTGATTCAGAATGTGTGCGAAATAATTTCACTGATCACAATACTCAGTCACAGCATGGCACTATGACCCCACTACCAGTACGATACCGTATCCACGCCGGCCAGAGTGGATACACTGGTTGGCAGGGTGCCGTAAGGATGTTTTACTCTCTCCTGAGGCACGTTGGCCCACAGCTGTCGTAACTGATCCTTTATATCCTAGATAATGGGACTGGGGCTGAGTTGACGTCAGAACTGGTTCCATGTATCGAGAGCAGGTTTGGGGATCTTATTGCCTGTAGGAGAACCTCGCCATAAAGCAGACAGTTTAGTTCACGAGATATGTGTACCTGTCCTATTCAAAAATGGCGCCATAGTACTGCGCAGAAGAGGTAACACATGAGGACGGACCACCTAAGGTAACCGTTCGCGATAATGCGCTGACTTCGGGAGCAAGTAGGTGTAACGGCCCCGGATGGAGTCCGACCGTCGGGTTTACGAAGAGGGTTCGGTGTGGCGTCCTGCCTCGTTGTGATCCTCAGCCGATTTCCCATGTCATAGTAAGTGAATATCGGGCTGGTTCCTAGAGTCTGCTTCAAACACACTATGCATACGAGGGCAGTTCAATAAGTAATGCAACACATTTTTTTTCTCGGTCAATTTTGGTTGGAAAAACCGGAAGTTTCTTGTGGAATATTTTCAAACATTCCCGCTTCGTCTCGTATAGTTTCATTGACTTCCGACAGGTGGCAGCGCTGTACGGAGCTGTTAAAATGGCGTCTGTAACGGAAGTGCGTTGCAAACAACGGGCAGTGATCGAGTTTCTTTTGGCGGAAAACCAGGGCATCTCAGATATTCATAGGCGCTTGCAGAATGTCTACGGTGATCTGGCAGTGGACAAAAGCACGGTAAGTCGTTGGGCAAAGCGTGTGTCATCATCGGCGCAAGGTCAAGCAAGACTGTCTGATCTCCCGCGTGCGGGCCGGCCGTGCACAACTGTGACTCCTGCAATGGCGGAGCGTGCGAACACACTCGTTCGAGATGATCGACGGATCACCATCAAACAACTCAGTGCTCAACTTGACATCTCTGTTGGCAGTGCTGTCACAATTGTTCACCAGTTGGGATATTCAAAGGTTTGTTCCCGCTGGGTCCCTCGTTGTCTAACCGAACACCATAAAGAGCAAAGGAGAACCATCTGTGCGGAATTGCTTGCTCGTCACGTGGCTGAGGGTGACAATTTCTTGTCAAAGATTGTTACAGGCGATGAAACATGGGTTCATCACTTCGAACCAGAAACAAAACGGCAATCAATGGAGTGGCGCCACACCCACTCCCCTACCAAGAAAAAGTTTAAAGCCATAACTTCAGCCGGTAAAGTCATGGTTACAGTCTTCTGGGACGCTGAAGGGGTTATTCTGTTCGATGTCCTTTTCCATGGTCAAACGATCAACTCTGAAGTGTATTGTGCTACTCTTCAGAAATTGAAGAAACGACTTCAGCGTGTTCGTAGGCACAAAAATCTGAACGAACTTCTCCTTCTTCATGACAACGCAAGACCTCACACAAGTCTTCGCATCTGAGAGGAGCTCACAAAACATCAGTGGACTGTTCTTCCTCATGCACCCTACAGCCCCGATCTCGCACCGTCGGATTTCCATATCTTTGGCCCAATGAAGGACGCAATCCGTGGGAGGCACTACGCGGATGATGAACAAGTTATTGATGCAGTACGACGTTGGCTCCGACATCGACCAGTGGAATGGTACCGTGCAGGCATACAGGCCCTCATTTCAAGGTGGCGTAAGGCCGTAGCATTGAATGGAGATTACGTTGAAAAATAGTGTTGTGTAGCTAAAAGATTGGGGAATAACCTGGTGTATTTCAATGCTGAATAAAACAACCTCTGTTTCAGAAAAAAATGTGTTGCATTACTTATTGAACTGCCCTCGTACATTAGAACACATTCTCACACTTGCACACGGAATTCAATCTGTACGGGCCGGCCGGAGTGGCCGAGCGGTTCCAGGCGCTACAGTCTGGAGCCGCGCGACCGCTACGGTCGCAGGTTCGAATCCTGCCTCAGGCATGGATATGTGTGATGTTCTTAGGTTAGGTTTAAGTAGTTGTAAGTGCTAGGGGACTGATGACCTCAGCAGTTAAGTCCCATAGTGCTCAGAGCCATTTGGACCAACCACTCTGTACGCCGACAGATGGGGTACACTGCTTCTGTCCTGGCGGGTGAAAGGGCTGTTCGACCTCCTTTAACACTTACTTCGCATTATCGAGAGGGCGAAGGATGTCCTTGACCTACCTTTCTGCCGTCAGAGTTCCCTCACTCAACTATCAGCCTTAATATGGAGTCATACCCGATAGCTCCCCCACGCCATGACGCCTGAAATAACACCGATGCGCCTCTCCAAAATTTGGAAGAAAGGGATCCACCATGAGGGCGCTGCCATTCTCGCCGAGGATAGTCATCCGGCATAGTGCAAAACACATTGCTGCGCCATTCATTCCCACTCAAGGCAACAACGCAAACTCAAGTGGCATATGACTCTGAACTGTCAGCGTAATGTTCAGTTATTCCCGTTGCAACAGGACACCCTCCTCTAGCATTACTTTTCCTGAACAATACTAATCGGTACCCGTAATATTTTTCGAATTTTGGACAGGTCTATACTATCTCAGCTGAAAAATTTCATACACTTTTATACACAATATGTTATACTTCATGCTATAAGTTATGAATAGGAATTATTATTTTGGATGTTATAATCGATAAATACCAGTTCTGGATGTACAGCTAAAATTGTTTTTTAGAAATATTTGAAATTACGGATTACTTGGTACACTAAAAATTTACATTATTAATTACGCCATCTAGTACTGCTTATTATGTTTATTTCTGAATTCATTTATGAAATAATAGTCGAAACTTATAGAAGTTCATTTGTCAAAAAATGTAAATGTAATTTCGGCTTTGTTGATGTGAAAATTCAAAAGACTCCACAATATGCTAAAATGTGGCATAACAAATTCAGGTAAAAGCAAAAATTCTTCAACGACAATCTTCAAAATTATTTAGATCAATTCAACCACGAGGAGGTAAAATGTGAGAATTTCAGCTTCAAGGATCAGACCCCTAGGCAGGAAGAACTCCAACCAAACTTACAAGGAAAGATAAGTAAACAAAAAAGATTATTGTAAACTTTCTCCTCTCCAATCTTGAGAAAAGACGTTGCTCATCGTGGAAACTAGCTGCAACTAGGAAGGAGGGGGTAGATTACATCGTGACCAGCACGATTTCCAGATCTGCCCCAAGCTGAAGACGTGTGGAACCAACTCCGATGTCAAATGCGTCCCAATGCCAGCAGTGAGGATATTAAGGACAAGTTAGAATGGGTGTGGACCAGCGTTGTCTCAGGATAGGATGCAAAGGACACATGACAACCGTCCCAATCGAATCAGTGTGTGCATTCCGCCAAGTGCGGGTGCACCATACTAAGTGGATTCTCTGTAAATCTGATTGGATTTCGCAGTGACTGAAACAACATCACATACACTTTCGACCGGAGGAGTTTCATTTCGTTTCCCCCCCTCTCCTTCCGTGTGGTTCACTTTTGTTGTCGGACAGTGTTGTATAGTTTGCTGCTGCCGAAGCAGGTGAGCTACACAAGCCACCGACCAAACCACAAGCGGCCACACTGGTAGCGCTCTGGGGATCTTCAGACAATATCGCTGTTATCTGCAAACGAAACCGTATTGTCACTTCACTGTACAAGGACACCCATTGATGGTGTTACAAACTTGGAAGGATGATGGAGAAATGTAAATCTATCAGATCGAGATAAGGAATCGTGGTCCGAAATTAACAGCTTGTAAGCTTTAAGTGAAAATCGTTTTGGAAGATCCTACCGTTGAAATACAAGAAATGGTATTATTGTTGCTAAGATTGTAGTGTAGCCAACTTTCAGAAGTGGTAATATGGACCAAAACAAGAAAATAGTTCCTAGTGCTTAACTCGCGAGATGACTTTTCCGTAAAGTATACCACGAGGCTGGCTCTCTGGAACCCCTATGTTTAAACCAAGATTTAAGACAAAAATCGTATTAAATTCTTAATTTATGCTATATTAACATTTATTTTCACAATTATTTAAGTATTTTAAATATTTTAAACATAGCTGCACAACAGCAACGGTTCCACGTAATAAAATTATAAACAGCCGACCAGTTGCAATGGATAAAGAATTCTTTACCTAGGTTTCAACTAATTTAAATTTGTCTTCTTCAGAAGGTGGCAATTTTACATTAGTAAAGACTAATGTACCATCGCCGTTTTTACATAGATCCATTTGTCAAAATTAAAATATAGCCCTAGAAATAGGGTTTGTCACGTAAATATAAATTAGTACATGGATCTTGCAGAGCTCACAAGCGACGTTTAAGTGTCGTTTCAATGCTGCTAGTTTATTTTATTGCACTACACAAAGTCTGCTACATTTTACTGTTTATCACACAAGAACACACAATTTTGTGTGGTTCTTTTAAATATTACACATAGGCAAACTGTTAGATTACTGAATTTTACATTCCGAAAAATTATACAATCTCTGCAGCAAATAAATTTCCAAATAAAACTTAATTCCAGGGTTCAAATTTTCACATGATAACTTCCACCCGATACATACAAAAAGAAAGTCTGTGAAATTGACATTCATTGCTGGGAACTACCATTCAGAACACGCGCAATTTTACCAGAGACATTCAGTATTTCATTGAAGAAAGAGAGAGATCTCCATCACATCGTTGCTGAAGTTCTTCCTCTGAATGATATAGTCTTGTTCGATAGCAGAACTGTGATCACTGGCTAATGTAAAATCGTCGTCTTCCTCGTTTTTCTTTATCTGTATCACTGACACCTTCCTCCATAGACCGACTAACGATTTCATCAAACTCGCGAAAGTTAAAAATGACACATTCGTGCCAACACATTTTGAGCTATACGGTACCGTACTGAAGAAAACATGTACGTAGTACACCCGACACTCTGTAGGAGACTGCAACACCTATGTATTGTATAACACGTGTCAACAATAAACGCTGAAGGTCATAACGCAACCGACAGCAAAACATCGTAGGCATGGCAATTATAGAAGGGGTAGGGGGGAGGGGGTGGGAGGATAGAAACGTTCCACCACAACAGGCCTTGGAGAGCGAGTTCGAAAGTTCTCGAGCGTTCTGCGAGACCACACTCGTGATATAAGGGCTCGTAAACATAAGCTCAAAAATCATACAATTATGCTATGAGCACTTTCTCATCTTCGTCACTGTGAAACAGTTCTCTTGAACAAACTGCCCACAGCTCTTAAGGTATACATTTCAGAGACCATATTTAATGACCTTTTTTGGTTCGCACTAACTCCCCTAAAAATATGGAGATCAAAGAGTTCACAGTAGGTGTCGTAGCTCTTAAGATATGTTTCTCAGACCCCATGTTTACTTCATTGTTTTCTTCTTTTTTGTTGTACTCCACACTACCAACTCTTGAAGTTGCCTCCCCTACAATCTTAACATCAACAGAACTATTTTCGCTAATAACTTTCGACTCTGTCATTTCCGTACCAGGGTCCTTAACCTCAGATTGATACATTTACCCTTCTCCATAATCGCTGAATATTTGTATCATCGCGGTATCACGTTCTATTACGGCACTGCCACGTCTCCCTGGCTTTCTTAAAAAGGAATCAAAGGCTCACAGGATGACTTGTTGCTGAATACGCTGAGAAAATGAAGGCACTAGAATGTCTAATTTTGTTTACCTGTCGGGTCCATACGGCTTCTTGATTCGACAGACAAAAGTTTGGAGAACATCTGTTTGATTTAAGTCTTCAAAAGATGAGAAGATATCACTAACTTTCAACGAATATCCCAGCAGTGAAACGTGTCATCAGTAAAACACCGGGCGTACTCGATAGAAAGATTTAATCTTAAAGGTTAAGTACGTCGCTCTGCTAATATACTGCAAATATGAATTTGAAGAGAATTTCATGTTATTTAATTTACAAAGATGCTTTATCATACAATGTAAGCTTTCACGGCCGGTATTGTCTTCACTTAAAACTTCCGGGCTGATAGGCCGTGGTCGAAGTATAAAACACTCTCCTGACGTTTCGTCTCCCGCAGTCGGAGACGAAACGTCAGGAGAGTGTTTTATACTTCGACCACGACCTATCACCCCGGAAGTTTTAAGTGAAGAAAGATGCTTTAATTGGATGTTGGATGCAGATACAATATTTTTACATGAAATTTGAAGTAGTTGTGTTCCTGTGTCTTATGAGCGAATTGAAAGTATTGTAATTACTTTCAGAAGAAATCTAGCTTTTTGTACATGGACTCGTCATCCTACGCATATATGTCATATGTTTCACAAGCATATACATTTCACATAAGTTTTATAGTGTTAGCAGAAGCCAACACCGTGTTACAAGTGGAGGCCGAAATGCACGCGTTTCAGCTCACGCAGGCTGGGGTGAGGAGGGAAGAACTTGACTGACGTAAGGTCTGGAACATGACAAGGAATGGGAATTCAGAAAGCGGACGTAATTAGTTTGATACTTAACTGTAATCCATTAACGATGAACGTCGCTCTGGACGATACATGATTCACAATATTATCTGTTCAGAATACATTATTGAAAATAGTACAGTACCTGAATATGGCGCCTTGCTAGGTCGTAGCAAATGACGTAGCTGAAGGCTATGCTAAACTGTCGTCTCTGCAAATGAGAGCGTATGTAGACAGTGAACCATCGCTAGCAAAGTCGGCTGTACACCTGGGCCGAGTGCTAGGGAGTCTCTAGACTAGACCTGCCGTGTGCCGGCGCTCGCTCTGAAATCACTGATAGTGGCGACACGCGGGTCCGACGTATACTAACGGACCGCGGCCGATTTAAAGGCTGCCACCTATCAAACAGTGGTGTCTGGCGGTGACACCATACGTTTAACATATTTTACTATATTTCATCTCTACTTGCAGCGGATTTCGCCTTCTGGTTTCAGCTGAATTTTGATAATTTCTTATTCTGCCTCGGTAAGAAGGAAGCATAAAGTGGTAGGGAACCGTCCAAATTTTCATGAGTGAAAATAGAAAAATTGTGTATACATTTGTAATAAGGCACGTGTGAAGTTTCTTCACATTCATCCACATTCCTTCTTTCTTTTTTAATATTATTTACCTCAAGAAAATGGGATTAAATCAAAAGTCGAGGACACTTGAAAGCCACATTTACTTCAACTTGCTGACAATACTCCAGAAACACATCATCTCGTGGTGTTGGTTAAACACTCTTTGAAGATTCGGTAGTACATCGGGCATAGCGTGTTCTCGGAACGGCCGTACGAATATTTTATACACAATCTCCATTATATCCCGGTTGCATTTCCGTATTGTTCTGCCTATGAACGGTAACTACAGCTTCTTTACCCACGACCGAGCCTATATGTTGTTTCCATTTCATATCTATGCAATTTGTGAGACATGTGTTTTAACGTTAATAGACTGAGCTTAATTTTCACAAAACTCAGTAACTGCAGATCTCTACTTCGCAATAAACTGGGAACATTTAAGAATAACCTACTGGAATAGATAACAAGACGTTGTTTGTGACTAGCCCTAGATGATTAACCGACACCATGTAGTTAATAAGGTTGCTTAATTCAGCTACATTAGCTGACTGCTTGTTTACAGCAATAAGGGATTTGAAAACAAAGAAAATAGTTTATGGGCAGTCCTTTGTCCCCTCTGGTAGCAAACCTTTTTATGGAGGACTTTGAGGAGAAGGCACTCGAGTCGGCTGAATTTAAACCGAAAGTCTTCTGGCGTTACGTGGATGACACATTTGTAGTTTGGCCCCATGGAGAAGAAAAACTGGCAGGATTCTTAAAACATCTGAATTCCATTCACAAGAATATTTGGTTTACCATGGAGGTCGAAAAAGATAGATGTCTGCCGTTTCTGGATGTCCTTGTCAATCGTAGAATCGATGGATCTTTGGGGCACTCCGTCTACCGGAAGCCCACACGCACAGATCTGTATCTGCAGGCGACAAGCTGCCACCACCCTGCACAAACCATGGGTTTGCTGCGTACTCTGGTGCAACGGACACACGTGGTATCTGATAAGGACAGCCTTCCTAAAGAATTAGAACATTTGCAATCCGTCTTCAGGGAGAATGGATATTCTACACGCCAAATCCGCACAGCTGTAACAAAGAAGAAATGTAAAGAGAAACAAGAAGAAGAAGACAAAGAGGTGGTCAGGTCCAGGGCGTTCCTTCCGTATGTGGGTAACCTCTCCTCTAAAATAGGAAGGATTTTAAAGAAGCATTGTGTTAAAGTGATCTTCCGACCACCTACGAAAATATCGGCTTTGTTTGGCACTGTGAAGGACGATCTGGGTCTGAGGAAGGCGGGTATTTATAAGATCCCTCGCCAATATGGCAAATCCTACATTGGCCAAACTACTCGCACAGTACGGGAAAGATGCGTGGAGCATGAGCGCCACGCACGTCTACTACAGCCCTACAAATCAGCCACAGCAGAACACTGTATTTCGACGGGACACTCCATGGATTATTGTGGAACAAAAATTTAAGCGAAAACTAGATCTTTTTGGGAATCCATTATCAAGGAGTCCGTGGAGATACGATAGGCAGAAGATCTTATCAATCGAGACGGTGGCTTTCAGATGGACAAAGCATGGGATCCTGTAATTTCTTTAATCGCTTCACAGAGACATTGGTCTGCATGTAGTACGACGGCTAACGAAAGTTGATTTTATACTTTAGACTACCGCGCCTCAGCTGCGCGAAGGAGCTTTACGACAGATAGCGCAAATGTAGGTACACCACTACGCATCCGCGGCCCGCTTCTGCTGCAGAGCGCGCCAAATTAGATAGGGGGCGCGGTATTGGCCTTCTCCACTGCGCAGGCGCCGCCGCGCCAATTGTCGGAATATATAGAACGACGCGCACCAGTAATCTGTTTAGCTTAATTCCCGTCGCTCCGCAATCTTCCTCTCCCTGGACCTCGAACGTGCTTATGGCCGCGTATGGCATTCCGGTCTCCTCTTCAAGCTCCAAACCTTCGCCCTTCCCATTAACTACGTCCGTCTGATCGCCTCCTTTCTCTCCCGCCGTCCTTCCTATGTCACCATCCATAACACAGATTCCTACACCTTTTTCCCCTCCGCCGGTGTGCCCCAAGGCTCCGTCCTCTCCCCCCTTCTGTACCTTTTGTACACGGCGGACATGCCGCCGCCGTCAGCCCCCGTCCACCTTCTCCAGTTTGCCGATGACACCGCCTTCCTTGCCCTTGCCCCCACCCTACAGCGCTCCCAAAACCTTCTCCAATCCCATCTTGACCGGTTCACCGCTTGGTGCAACCAGTGGCTGCTCAAGGTCAATCCCTGCAAAACCCAGGCGATCATTGTAGGCAAAACCACCACTTCCTTCCGCCTCCTTGATTTCTATATCACCATCTATGGCCGTCCTATCGCCCTCACTCCCACCCTTAAGTACCTTGGCGTCACCCTCGACCGTCGCCTCTCCTGGACTCCCCACCTCTGGACAATCCAAGCCGAGGCACGCTCCCGACTGTCTCCTCAAGCTCCTCTCCGGCCGTACGTGGGGTCTGGACCCCTCCACCATTCTCCACACCTATAAATCCCTCATCCGCCCTTTCCTTTGTTATGCTCATCCGGCTTGGATCTCCGCCCCCCTCCCCTACTTTTTACAAATCAAATCCTTGAACACCATGCTCTCTGCCTCGCCTATCGCATCCGTCTCCCCTCCCCTTCGCGGCTCCTGTACGATCTCATCCCCTTCCCCCACCTCCTCCTTTTCCTTGAAAGGATACGGATCCTGTACACCTCCCGTAAACTCGATCCTCCTCACCCGCTCGTCTCCCCGCTCCTCTCCCACCCCCGCCCGCTGCCGCGCCTGTATTCCCACGTCCCGCCCGGTCTCCATCTCTCCACCCTCCTTACCCTCTCCCAAGGTGGCTTCCGCCAGCTCCCCCTCCCTGATGATGTCCTCCTCCCCTCCATCTACCCCTCCTACCAACTTTGATAGTCCCTCCCTCTTCCTGTATCTGTTCCTTTGGGCACCCTCCATCCCTCCTCCCCTTGCACGAATGGCGAAACGTTATTTTTTCGGATAAATCCAGGTTCTGTTTACAGCATCATGTTGGTCGCATCCGTGTTTGGCGACATCGCGGTGAACGCAAGCTGGAAGCGTGTATTCGTCATCGCCATGCTGGCGTATCATCCGGGGTGATGGTACGGGGTGCCATTCGTTACACGTCTCGGTCATCTCTTGCCCGCATTGACGGTGTTTTGAACAGTGGACGTTACATTTCAGATATGTTACGTCCCGTGGCTATACCCTTCATTCGATCCCTGTGAAACCCCACATTTCAGCAGGATAATGCTCCACCGCATGTTGCAGGCACTGTACGGGCCTTTCTGGATACAGAAAATGTTCGACTGCTGCCCTAGCCAGCACATTCTCCAGATCTCTCACCAATAGAAAACGTCTGCTCAATGGTGGCCGAGCAACTGGTTCGTCACAATACGCCAGTCACTACTCTTGATGAACTGCGGTATCGTGTTGAAGCTGCATAGGCAGCTGTACCTGTACATGGCATACAAGCTCTGTTTGACTAAATGCCCAGGCGTATCAAGGCCGTTATTACGGCCAGAGGTGGTTGTTCTGGGTACTGATTTCTCAGGATCTACGCACCCAAACTGCGTGAAAATGTAATGACACGTCAGTTCTAGTATAATATATTTGTCCAATGGATACCCGTTTCTCATCTGCATTTCTTCTTGGTGTAGTAGTTTTAATGGCCTGTAGCGCAGCTTACTGCCATACAGATGGCCTAGTTTCTATTCCCGGCACAGCCAGAAAATTTTCTCTCGGCGTGTACTTAACCTCGTGATCGCAGTTGAGAAGCTACTCGAACGAGAACTAGCGGCTGCACCATCTACAAACCCGACACGAGCGGCGAGATCCGTGGGCCGGCTGCAAACAAATTACGCTATTGGCAGAGTATGACGTGATGGTCGGTCGGTCCCAACTGGTCCCTCTTTGACCTGCAAGACGCACCCAGTACCCAAGTGCGTTCTCAGAACCTTGAGAACTTCGCGGAATAGATATTACTTAATGCATATTGTCGTTACCAATTTGTTTTACCTCGCAAATTAGCAGGAAATTAAGTCGAAATCGACAGTTTTAAATCAACGTTTCCTTCTGATCACTTTGAGGAGAAGTGTGGAGCTGCTCCTTCGTTAGACAATAATACAGTTCCTTCATAATCTTGCTTGACGTTGACGAGTAGGGGACGTGTTGAAACGCTAGTTCAAGCTCACTTACCCGAAACGGAGTTAAGTCTCGATACCCATAGTATACTCTTACTTAACCTTAGAAAGGGAAATAGTTTTTTGGAAGTGAAACATGATTATAAACTTACGGAAATAATACCGTCTAGATCGCTTGGTACCTTTTATTTATTATAATATATCACGACCAATTTCGGGGATTGCAATCATCAGCTCCAAATTAAAATATTTGTTTCAGAAGTTTAAAACGTGGATTAATACCCTAAACATGTCACAAAACAATCTTACATTTAAAAGAACACTTAACGAAACCAAAACTTATTATACAAATGTACGATTTCGCAGCAATATGTACTGATAAAATTCTCTCGAAATTCCATCCGCATCAAGTCGTTTCAAGTGATACGTCTGCAGGAACGTAATAATATTCTTTTGTTTTATCCATAGTTCGCAACACAGGTCGGCATTGTGGGATGTTGAATTTTCGGTTATTTCAGCACACAGCTCTACGAGCTGACAGTGAGGCGAAGATTACTTTGCCCCAGATACTTAACACAGTGTGTTAGTACAGCAGAGGCGAAATCAGTTTTGTGTTGCATTTAAAGTGCCTTCATGTTCACGTGAATGATACCCTGCGATAACGTTTTGAGCATCTCTCGACGAGAAGAACTGAATTACTGAGCAAAAAATAACTGATGGTGCTTGAAGAAGACGCACTGCTGTTCATAGTTTCGTAAGGAACAAAAGTATAGGAATGTCATTAATATTGGATATCGTAGCTGAACAGCGTTTACTCGATACATTTTTTTTAATGTCCTTGTGCACAAAATGTTAGTTTCGGTTGTGAAGATAATAGGGACATCCCGATAACTCGAGAAAATTACCTACAATGCAGATTCATTTCATCCCGTGTATCTAACAGTGAATTTTTAATGCCATAAGTGAATTTACTGAGTGACTCATGTCGAATACGAGCCCTTTACATGCTTCATTAGACTCAGCAGCATAGAAAGGTCGCTTGCTTTTGAATAAACAGCATCTTTCCGTGAGAGGGGAGAAGCTTCTAAATGCAAACGGCAGCATCTACTTTCCCCCACAGTCCCCCCAGCCACCCACCCAGTATTAAGTTAACGAACTTAGCAAGAAGATATTTGCATTTGCAACGAGCCTTTAGTTTGCGAGTCCAGATATTCGTTGTCCTGAATCAGCCTAACAAGCAGTTTGTTAACTTCTGACATTCTGTTTGGTCAGATAATCCTAATCAGAACTACCTCTGCATCATGAACTTGTTAAAAAAAAAGGACATAAATCAGCATTCTAGAAGTAGAGACTTCGGGCGTGTTCTTCGTTAACAGGCGACGTGTTATTTATTTTTCTCATTGTTTGGGGCAGTAAACTATGTGCTTCTTGTAATCTGACGTGAACAGAATGTGTTGCATCATGAGTACATTGAGAATACGCTAGCAAATAGGCCGCTATCTGTATCCCTCCAAAACGTATGCGGCTGGGGGACACAATGGCAAGCGCCACAGGCGCCTATATTGAGTTAAAGGACAGTTGGCGCTACCTATTAGCTGCAGAATATACACTCCTGGAAATGGAAAAAAGAACACATTGACACCGGTGTGTCAGACCCACCATACTTGCTCTGGACACTACGAGAGGGCTGTACAAGCAATGATCACACGCACGGCACAGCGGACACACCAGGAACCGCGGTGTTGGCCGTCGAATGGCGCTAGCTGCGCAGCATTTGTGCACCGCCACCGTCAGTGTCAGCCAGTTTGCCGTGGCATACGAAGCTCCATCGCAGTCTTTAACACTGGTAGCATGCCGCGACAGCGTGGACGTGAACCGTATGTGCAGTTGACGGACTTTGAGCGAGGGCGTATAGTGGGCATGCGGGAGGCCAGGTGGACGTACCGCCGAATTGCTCAACACGTGGGGCGTGAGGTCTCCACAGTACATCGGCGGAAGGTGCACGTGCCCGTCGACCTGGGACCGGACCGCAGCGACGCACGGATGCACGCCAAGACCGTAGGATCCTACGCAGTGCCGTAGGGGACCGCACCGCCACTTCCCAGCAAATTAGGGACACTGTTGCTCCTGGGGTATCGGCGAGGACCATTCGCAACCGTCTGCATGAAGCTGGGCTACGGTCCCGCACACCGTTAGGCCGTCTTCCGCTCACGCCCCAACATCGTGCTGCCCGCCTCCAGTGGTGTCGCGACAGGCGTGAATGGAGGGACGAATGGAGACGTGTCGTCTTCAGCGATGAGAGTCGCTTCTGCCTCGGTGCCAATGATGGTCGTATGCGTGTTTGGCGCTGTGCAGGTGAGCGCCACAATCAGGACTGCATACGACCGAGGCACACAGGGCCAACACCCGGCATCATGGTGTGGGGAGCGATCTCCGACACTGGCCGTACACCACTGGTGATCGTCGAGGGGACACTGAATAGTGCACGGTACATCCAAACCGTCATCGAACCCATCGTTCTACCACTCCTAGACCGGCAAGGGAACTTGCTGTTCCAACAGGACAATGCACGTCCGCATGTATCCCGTGCCACCCAACGTGCTCTAGAAGGTGTAAGTCAACTACCCTGGCCAGCAAGATCTCCGGATCTGTCCCCCATTGAGCATGTTTGGGACTGGATGAAGCGTCGTCTCACGCGGTCTACACGTCCAGCACGAACGCTGGTCCAACTGAGGCGCCAGGTGGAAATGGCATGGCAAGCCGTTCCACAGGACTACATCCAGCATCTCTACGATCGTCTCCATGGGAGAATAGCAGCCTGCATTGCTGCAAAAGGTGGATATACACTGTACTAGTGCCGACATTGTGCATGCTCTGTTGCCTGTGTCTATGTGCCTGTGGTTCTGTCAGTGTGATCATGTGATGTATCTGACCCCAGGAATGTGTCAATAAAGTTTCCCCTTCCTGGGACAATGAATTCACGGTGTTCTTATTTCAATTTCCAGGAGTGTATTTACAGTGCCTCAGATGACGCGGAGTTTCGAAAGGAAAAGGGTCGTGCACACGATCATGTCAGCTGAACTGAACTGTATAGTGGTGTGCTTACCATTTTTGACGAATATAACAGTAATATCGTCGCAAATTAGGTGTTGTAAAAGTTTTACTGTGCTCTAATTGTATGCCTTAAATGAATCTCCTTCTGATATTGTTGCAAAAAATGGTTCAAATGGCTCTGAGCACTATGGGACTTAACGAGGTCATCAGTCCCCTAGAACTTAGAACTACTTAAACCTAACCTAAGGACATCATCAGACACATCCATGCCCGAGGCAGGATTCGAACCTGCGACCATAGCGGTCGCGTGGTTCCAGACTGAAGCGCCTAGAACCGCTTGGCCACACCGGCCGGCAATATTGTTGTACTGCCTCTCAGAAAATTCTACAGTTCACTCAGTAGTTTTTCAGTTAACTTTCCTGAGTAAAAGCGAAACAATGCAAGATCCATTCTTTACGGTAAAGACATTTTTCACAAATTTTAGACTTATTGCTATGGTAAAACGCCCATTCAATGGAACATTTGATCCAAGAACTGCCACATCCGGAATAATCACGCCTCCGTGAGATTTCAGTGCTCGAGGGTAGTTTTCCTGTTTTTATCGTCTGATGAAATGTTTTGAATAGACTGGATCCTTAAGTGAGACAAGGAAGGGCCATAAGTGCCATTCAGCAATACCAGACTCAGCCTAAACGCTGAAGAACGTTCGGTGTTGAGCCCACTCCAACAAAAATACATACAAACAGCATTTCTGAATGTCATGACTGTCTCTCCTGAGGATAATGAAAGATAAATTTAACCTTTTCCTGACTAAATTCAAATGCGCCAACCTCCGCGGGTCAGTGACGTCGAGAAGTAATACTCTTTTGCAAATGAGATGATTGAGACCCTTGAAACTGGAACAGTCGTTAAGGGTCAGGTTTAACTATTAGGTACGCTTCCATCTCCAAGGGCACGTCAGCAAATTGATGTGGTTCCCCGGGGTATTGTGAATCCAAAGATTCACGATGCTGGACATGAAGTGGAATGGTTACTTACAGAAACGACCGCAGTCTGTATGATTATTTCTTACCTAAAGGACAGTGTCTTGGAAGACTAACTTGGAACCCGTGCACGTCGAAAATGGTGTTCTTCAGCAATTCAGTTGAAGACTTAACACACTCGTGCTGCAGAGGGAATACAGCATAAAAACCTTTTGTCTTAAATTTCGGGTTGTCAGCTACACCATAAAAATCCAAACACGAATCTGTCAATCAGTATTATGTTATAGTAGAAATAACTTTGTAACACCTATTTTTCGTCACACTGTCTACAGCATTATCTTCCTGAAGTGCTTGAAACTTGAGGTTATTATTGAATGGCTAGTATTGAAGGCTTGATGGTGTGTATATGCGTACATCATTTATGTTCGTACAAATACTAATCATACCAACAAGAAAAAAAAACAATAATTGCAACATTCTTTTTTTTTCAGGTTGGTTGGTTGGTTTTGGGGAAGGAGACCAGACAGCGTGGTCATCGGTCTCATCGGATTAGGGAAGGATTGGGAAGGAAGTCGGCCGTGCCCTTTCAGAGGAACGATCCCGGCATTTGCCTGAAGTGATTTAGGGAAATCACGGAAAACCTAAATCAGGATGGCCGGACGCGGGATTGAACCGTCGTCCTCCCGAATGCGAGTCCAGTGTCTAACCACAGCGCTTTTTTTTTCAGGTAATCTGTTAAGGATTTCGAACTGGCCTTAACACCGGGCAGCTGTCATTGAGACTAAGGGGTAGGTGAACAGACGAAGAAGTTTTCTCGGAACAGTTTCATATTTCCCTCACAATGAAAGTTTAAGCAGAAGAGGTGTAATACAAGTAAAGAAAGCATATCTCGTTCTCGAAAAAGGATGTAAAGTCTAACTGTCATCGTCGTCTTAAATATTTTGCAAAAGTAGGTGAAAGCAGTGCCTGGCAGTCGCTCAAAACATTCCTGGAAATTGATGAATTTGATGTTCAACATTCTGGCTGTCAACCTATGGAATGTGTTCAGGTGCAGGATGACTTCTAAGTACCCACCATCTTAATTCGCCAGCGAGACATTGTGTCACGACACCTGGAGCAAACTGGAATTGAGGAAACGTGGGAAGCTAAACCCATTTCATACGCTTCCATTAAAACACGAGTGACACCGACTCATTCAAAAGAAGAAAGCTGTTCACGTTCTGTCCCTCTCAAATTAAATCCCTGCCGTTCATCGTAGATTTTTTAATTTCACTGAAACCAACACGTCTGGACAATGGACAGACCTATGATGACACTGCTTAATAAGTACTTTCAAGCAACGAACTATACAGTTAAGTCTTCTAGTAACTTTTTGTAAATGTTCTTTTATTGTTGCATATCATAATAATCACCGTGACGTCATCCAGCCAATGAGAAGCCGTCCACTGCCTATAAAAGCGGAAGCCTCACCGGTCCACGACAGTCAGTTTTACCCCTGACGAAGATGACGGGGGTAGTCATCGAAAGCTTGGGATTTTATCCAAATTTGACGCGGCAAGTAAACCGAGAACTTTTTATGCAAGGACTCCGTCGCGAAAGACTTCGTAGTCAACTACAGTAATATGTTTGTTTCCGTACTTTATAGTCTCTTCCTTGTTTTTTTCGAGTCTGTATGGAATATTGTAGATGTTAAAAGCCTTACAGAACAAAACGAACGTTAGAGTAAAATTACTGAGATTTGTCGGTCAATTTCAAACTTTAATCCTCTGTATCTCCAAACTCGCATTTTGGCGCTTACCATTTCTTCCGTGCATCTCATATGTTGATTAAAATGTAATCATTATATAAAGGATGAGGAAGGAGTAAGCATATGATGGGTATTAGTTTATCTAACTTCTTGAGCTTTTCAGGCAGAGATCGGAAACTGCATATTTAAATGCATGTCTGTGGTCCGATGCGACTAGCGCCAGAGAGGGCACAGATGTAATTGACAGCTATCTCAATCCTTACAACTACTTTACGTACCTCGATTCGGAAAATGGGCTAGTTTACTGGAAGACTGTGTATCCACACATTCAGTGCTGTAACGTCTGGAAAACCAGGGTCTGGCAGCAAGACGATCTTGGCTGCGAATACACTTGGCAGGGCAGCCGGCGGTGCTGAACCAGCAGTGTTTCAACACTTGAGCACAGGAAAATTTGGAAATTTGTGTTAAGTTCTCTGGGACCAAGCTGCTGAGGTCATCAGTCCCTTGGTTTACACACTATTTTATCTAACTAATTTACGCTAAGGACAACGCACACCCATGCTGAGGGAGGACTCGAACCTTTGAGACCACGCGGTGTAACCGCGGCTCTCTCCGTCGGAAGTTCGAGTCCTCTTTCGGGCATGGATGTGTGTGTTGCCCTTAGCGTAAGTTAGTTTCAGTTAGATTAAGTTGTGTATAAGCTTAGGGACCGATGACCTCAGCAGTTTGGTCCTATAAGATCTTACCACAACTTTCCAAATTTTTCGCACCTCCGACGGGGGCGGGGGGGGGGGGGGGGGGCAAGACTCAGCACAGGAGTAACATGACGCCACAGTTTCTGGTGAGTCCTGGTTCTGCATAAAGCATTGCGATGGAGGCTACAAATGGATCTGATGACGTTGCACATGGAGTGACAGAAGCTGATATACGAGGTGCGGCTAGAAAAAAAACCGGACTGATGCTGGAAAAAAACATTTATTTACAATTATTTACAATTTCATGCTATCTCCTTCAATGTACTCTCCTCGTCGGTCTCTACACCGCTCCATACGAATTTTCCAGTGTTCATAGCAATGCTGCAGATCATTTTCGGGAAGTCCATACATTACTTCCGTCGCTTTTTCTTTTACTGCTTCAACAGTCTCAAATCTAGTTCCTTTCAAAGCTGACTTGACTTTAGGGAAAAGAAAAAAGTCACAGGGGGCCAAATCAGGTGAATAGGGTGGATGATATAAGATGGGAATGTTGTGTTTTGCCAAAAACGTCTTCACTGACAACGCACTGTGAGCTGGGGCATTGTCTTGACGTAGGGTAACCTGGACGCTAATGTAGTAATGCTGATTCACTGTTTGTCCCTCTGGTACCCAATCAATGTGCACAATCCCTTTGATGTCAAAAAAAAACAATCATCATTGCCTTGAATTTCGATTTTGACATTCGTGCTTTTTTTTGTCGTGGAGAACCAGGAGTTTTCCAATGCATCGATTGGCGTTTAGTTTCGGGATCGTAAGTAAAAAACCACGATTCATCGCAAGTAATAACATTTTGTAAGAAGGTGGGATCACTTTCAATGTTTTCCAGGATGTCAGAACAAATCATTCTTCGGCGTTCCTTCTGTTCAATTGTGAGACACTTTGGAACCATTTTTGAACACACTTTGTTCATGTTGAAACTTTCATGAAGAATCTGCCTAACACTTTCCTTGTCAACTCCTGTTAACTCAGACACTGCTCTGATTGTTAAACGGCAATCTTGTCGAACAAGTTTACCGATTTTTTCAATGTTTGCATCAGTTTTTGCTGACAATGGTCTGCCAGTGCGAGTGTCATCACTGGTGTCTTCGCGGCCATCTTTAAATCGTTTAAACCACTCAAACACTTGTGTTCGCGATAAACAATCATCGCCGTACACTTGTTGTAACATTACAAACGTTTCACTTGCAGATTTTCCTAGTTTGAAACAAAATTTGATGTTAACACGCTGTTCTTTCTGTACACTCAACATTTTCCGACGCACAGACAAAACGTCAACTACTGAAAACAGACGCCACGGGCAGACTGAGTGCAGGAGGCAGATGAAACTCGAGCAGTAGGCGGAGCGAGAGTCACGTGACAGGCCACGCGACTTTCAGCATTATTGCATTCGTTTTATTGTTTCACCAGTACTAGTCCGGTTTTTTTCTAGCCACACCTCGTATGTCTGACGTGTTAAGGCAGAAAAGTGCGAGAATTATCGCACAATCAGCTTCGAAGCTCATTCATCCAAGTTTCCGACAAGAATAGTATGCAGAAGAATGGAAAAAAAACTGAGATTCTCATAGATTACAGTTTGACTTTAGGAAGGGAAAGGGTACCAGAGAGGCAATTCTGACGTTGCGGTTGATAATGGAAGCAAGACAAAAAAAAAGGAAATACGATCATAGGATTTTTCGACCTTGTAAACAAGTTCGACCGCGTAAAATCATGTACGATTCTCGATATCCTGAGAAAAATTGGCGTAAGCCTTAGAGAAAGACTGCCAACATACAATACGAGTACGTACAAGGAGCAACAGGGAACAGTAAAGGTGGTAGATCAAGAACGAAGAGCTCTGATTAAAAAGAATGTAAAACACGGGTGTAGCCTTTCGTCCACATTGTTCAGTTTAAACTTCGAAGAAGCAGTGACAGAAATGAAGCTTCAAGAGTGAGATTAAAATATCAATGATAAGACTCGGTGATGACATTGTTATCCACAGTGGAAGTGAAGATTAATTCAGGATCTGTTAAATGGAATGAACATTCCAATGAGTACAGAATTTGGACTGAGAGTATATCGAAGAAATAGGAAAGTCTTGAGAGGCAGTAGAAATGATAACAGTGAGAAACTTATCATAACTGGTGATCACGAAGGAGACGAAGTTTAGGAATTCTCTTACCTACCCAGAAAAATAGCCCACGACAGACGGAATAAGAGGGACATAAAAACAGAGCAATGGCAAAAAGGACATTCCTGGCAAAGAGAAGCTTATTAGCATCGAACACAAGTCTTAATTTGAAGAAGAAATTTCTGAGAATGTACGTTTGGAGCACAGAATCGTGCGGTGTGAGACGTAGACTGAGGCAAAACCATAGCAAAAGAGAGTATAAGTATTTGAGATGCTGCTGTTGCAGAATAATAGGTGAGCTGCAAAGGTAAGTAATGAGAAGTTTCTACGAGAAATGGGCGAAGAATGATATATACAGAAAAACCTGAGAAGGAGAACAGGATGATAAAACATCAGGGAATAACTGTAGAGAAAGACAGAGACTGGAATACATCCGGCAAATAATTGAGTACGTGGGTTGCGAGTGCTGCTCTGGGATGAAGTGGTTCACACAGGAGAGGAATTCGTGGAGGCCGCATCAGGATGACTAAAAAAAAGTCACATTGATGCGATCGGCGTCTGTGTTCGAGATCAACGTGAAATAACCATCCCTAAAGCGAGTGGCAGCACAAGCTGTGGAGGATACCTCATACAGCGTGTGGGGGGAGGGGGGGGGGGTGATCCGGTGAACACCGCAGTCATGGTCGTAGTGGGGAAACGGGGCGATTTATCTTTCGTCCAAGAGGACATGATCATTGGCTTAAGAGCCAAGGGTTGAAGCGTTTCCGAAACGACTAAATTTGAAAATTGTTCATGCGCCACCCTGGATAAAGTCTACATTGCATGGTAAAAAGGCGCTGTTAAAAACCTACTCAGAACCAGCCACAGATGACAGGGGTGAACAACGGCTCCAGAGATGTGTATCAGCAAATAGACGTGCAACTGTGAGAACTTTTCCCAGCGAATTTAATGTTCATATAACTTACGGGTTTGCTGCCATGTGACGTCGGCGAACACCGCCGATATTTCGACAGGAGCACACCCTGCCATTCTCAAGGCACAACTGCAAGGAGGAAGCAATGTGCAAGGGAATTTAATACCTCGGTTAGCAGTGGAGAAACAAGAAAGATAATACACACAGAACAAGTCACCGCAAAGTCAACACACAACCAAAGATAACCAACATCAGAAATATCAGTGGTGACTATTAATCAACAGGTGAGGTAGCACTAATTCTGTCCCTGTTTTTTGATGAGAGGCAGAGCCGGATTCCAAACAGCATTTAGACAAAATTCACCATCTATCTTGATAAGGATGCTTGATAGTTGGATTTCAACAGCTTCCTTAATAACAGTATCCCAATAGCTGGGCGTGCAAGCCTGAATCTCCGTGTTGTATTCCATAGCATCACCAGTGTCAAGGCAATGTCCTGCAATAGCGGATTTGCTCGGCTGTTGTAAGCGTGTATATCCCTTGATACACCGGTCTTCCACAGTCCTGATTGCCTGACCAATATATGTCATGCCACAACTGCAAGGAATACGATAGACACCAGCCTTATGCAAACCAAGATCATCCTTTACGAACGCCAACAGGACGTTGATCTTGGAAGGTGGTCAAAAAACACATTTCACATCATATTTCCGCAAAATACGGTTAATTCTGTTGGAAATGCTTCCTGCGTGAGGCAAAAAGGCCGTAGACTTAGGTGCTACTTCTTTGCTATCGTCACTCACCCGTCGCACAGAAGGCTGATAGCGCAACGCACGTTTGATCTGCCTCTCACTATAACCATTCTGACGAAAGGTGGCTTCAAGATGTGCTAGCTCAGCTGCCAAACTTTCAGGGTCTGCGATAACGTGGGCCCTGTGAACCAAGGTACGAAGTACTCCTTCACGCTGAGCTGGATGGTGACAACTGTCAGCTCGCAGATACAAGTCAGTGTGGGTGGGCTTCCTATAAACAGAATGTCCCAACGTACCATAAGCCTTCCTTCTGACCAATACGTCAAGGAAGGGAAGGCATCCATTCTTTTCCACCTCCATAGTGAACTGAATATTCTGGTGGATTGAATTGTGGTGTTCCAAAAACCGGTTTAACTTCTCACTACCATGAGGCAAAACATTAAAAGTATCGTCTACATATCTGAAAAAACACGCAGGTTTCAAGGTCGCTGACTCCAATGCACGTTCCTCAAAGTCCTCCATAAACAAATTGACCACAACAGGTGACAACGGGCTTCCCATTGCAACTCCATCAGTCTGTTCGTAGTACTGACCATTGAATAAAAGTCAGCACATGTCGAAACAAATTTTTTAACTCGACACCAAACTTAACCTCAATTAGCTGCAACGAATCAGGGGGAGGAACTCGAGTAAAAAGAGAAACCACATCAAAACTAAAATATCAGAGTCATCAAACGCAATCCCTGCAGTCGACGTGAAAAACATGCAGAGATCTTAATTTGGTGTTCACACCTATCTAGTGGGGTCAACGAACTAGCAAGATGTTTAGCTACACGATATGTCGGATCTCTAATATTAGAAAGAATAGGTCTCAACGGGACAGCCTCTTTTTGGACCTTAGGGAGGCCATATAATCTAGGTGGTAGAGCACAGTAAGATTTAAGACTCTTGATAGTCTCCTATGACAAAGAAATTTTCTTAGTCTTTTTCTTAACACTTAGTAGGATCAGCACTGATTTTGCGATACGCCGAATCAGAAAGTAGACACTGCATCTTTTGAATGTAATAGTGCTTGCTCAACAAAACCGTGGCATTTCCCTTGTCCACAGGTAAAATAATATCAGGATCCATTCTGAGTGAACGTAAAGCAGCCGCCTCAGCTGCTGTAATGTTACACTTGGGTGGACGGGACCCAGTCAACACACGACAAGCTTACCTCCTAACCTCTTCCGCAGCCTCGGAAGGTAGTTTATAAACAGCCTGTTCAATAGAGCTAATAAAATCAACGACTGGCAAACTCTTAGGCCTCGGTGCGAAAATTAAACTTTTCCCCAGCACAGACAATGTTGCGTCATCATACGTTTTCTCCGTGAATTTGATCACAGAACGTAGAGAATTAAAATTAGAATTAGACACTGAGCCGAGGAAACGTTCAAACTTCGTCGAATGACGAGCAGTTACAGATTGAAATTCACAGTCAGACTGCGACCAGGAGGCACCATCCACCCAATCCCAAGAAAATTCAGAAACATTAGACGTCATCATTAAATGAAGCTGGAATAATTCCTTAGCACCAAAGCTAATTGACGGCGAGTAAAGTGGATCCTTTCACGAACAAGAGCTAAATCAACACGTTACTTGATGCGATTGGCGGCAGGAGAATTAATATGGTGCCCAACCTAAGCAAACGTTGGAACCAGGCTATGATTTCGACACTTCAATAAAAATGATAATGCACATTCCAACCTTACTCTACTGCTGCGAAGTTTATCCAACCCCCGCAAGCAACGATAAATTTCCTCCCCGTAGAGGTAAACAATGTGAGACCTTAACTTTTCCCGGCGAACTGAATGTTCAAATAACTTACGGGTTTGCTGCCGGGTGACGTCATCAACCACCGTCGATATTTCTACGGGAGCACACCCTGCCATTCTCAAGGCACAACTGCAAGGAGGAAGCAATGTGCAAGGGAATTTAATACCTCAGTTCACAGAGGAGAAACAAGGAAGATACCACACACAGAACATGTAACCGCAGAGTCATCACACAACCAAAGATAACCAATATCTGAAATATCAATGGTGACTATTAATCAACAGGTGAGGTACTACTCATTCTGCCCCCTGTTTCTTGATGAGAGACAGAGCCGGATTCCAAGCAGCATTTAAATCACATCCATCATCTCTGTTTATAAGGTTGCTTGATAATTTGATTTCGACAGCTTCCTTAATAACACTATCCCAATAGCTGGACGTGCAAGCCAGAATCTCCGTGTTGTTGTATTCCATAGGATTACCGATGTCAAGGAAATGTTCTGTAATAGTGGATTTGCTCGGCTGTTGTAAGCGTGTGTGACGCTTATGCTCAATACACCGGTCTTCCACAGTCCTGTATTGAGCATTGTAATGGGGAAGAGCAATGCTCGGCTTTGGTTTATTGGGAGAATCTTAGAAAACTGTAGTGAAGGTAAGAGAAAATAAGACTCGTACACAAAGGGAGACTTATGCCTCTTGTTCCTTTCATGAGCTGAACCGGAAATGGAATGACTGGTGGTGGTACAAAGTACCTGCTCTTCCATTTCATATCCCTATGCAACGTTACGCCTCGATGTTTAATTGGTGTGACTGAGCCAAGCAGCACGCAACAAATACTGTATTCGTTCATTACTGTGTAGTTTTCCTTACACATCCCCACTAATTTAGATTATGCTACATTTAGAGCAAGCTACCACTCATCCCAACAACTAGACCTATAAATTCTAAGTCGTCCTGTATCCATCTGCAGTCGCTCAACGACGATACATTCCCGCACACTACAGTCTCAGCAAACAGTCGTACACTGGTACACAGCCTGTCCTTCAGACAGTTCATGTATATAGAGAAAAATAGCAGCCCTTAATTGCCGAGGTCACTCATATTGATACCCTTGTCTCTGTTGAACACTTACTTTCCTGAACAACGAACTGGGATCTAGTAATTAAGAAGTCTTCGAGCCGCACGCACACCCGGGGAGCAATCCCGAATACTCGGACCTTCGTTAACCATCTACAATGAGCAATGGGTTGAAAGCTGTGCGAGTATCTAGGCATGTGGACTCTACCTGTTGCCTTTCGTCCATGGTTAGCAGTATGTCGTGCGAGGTAAGGGAAAATTATGTTTGACATATTACCATTCATTATTTGGAATATAACGACATAGAGTTTCCTTAGAAATGTTGGAACACATGAGGCAATACTGACCCTTAGACTTATCTTAGAAGAAAGATTAAGGAAAGGAAAACCTACGTCTCTAGCATTTGTAGACTTAGAGAAAGCTTTTGACAATGTTGACTGGAATACTCTCTTTCAAAGGTGGCAGGGTAAAATAGAGGGAGCGAAAGGCTATTTACAATTTGTACAGAAACCAGATTGCAGTTATAAGAGTCGAGGGACATGAACGGGAAGCAGTGGTTGGGCAGGGAGTGAGACAGGGTTGTAGTCTCTCCCCGGTGTTATTCAATCTGTATTTTGAGCAAGCAGTGAAGGAAACAAGAGAAAATTTCGGAATAGGTATTAAAATCCATGGAGAATAAATAAAAACTTTGAGGTTCGCCGATGACATTGTAATTCTGTCAGAGACAGCAAAAGACTTGGAAGAGCAGTTGAACGGAATGTATGGTGTCTTGAAGGGAGGATATAAGATGAAAATCATCAAAACCAAAACGACGATAATGGAATGTAGTCGATTTAAGTCGAGTGATGTTGAGGGTATTAGATTAGGAAATGAGACACTTAAAATAGTAAAGGAGTTTTGCTATTTGGGGAGCAAAATAACTGATGATGGTCGAAGTAGAGAGGACATAAAATGTAGACTGGCAATGGCAAGGAAAGCGTTTCTGAAGAAGAGAAATTTGTTAACATCGAGTATAGATTTAAGTGTCAGGAAGTCGTTTCTGAAAGTGTTGGTATGGAGCGAAGCCATGTACGGAAGTGAAACACGGACAATAAATAGTTTGGACAAGAAGAGAATAGAAGCTTTCGAAATGTGGTGCTACAGAAGAATGCTGAAGATTAGACGGGTAGATCACAAAACTAATGAGGAAGTATTGAATAGGATTAAGGACAAGAGAAGTTTGTGGCACAACTTGACCAGAAGAAGGGATCGGTTGGTAGGACATGTTCTGAGGCATCAAGTGATCACCAATTTAGTATTGGAGGGCAGCGTGGAGGGTAAAAATCGCAGAGGGAGACCAAGAGAAGAATACACTAAGCAGATTCAGAAGGATGTAGGCTGCAGTAAGTACTGGGAGATGAAGAAGCTTGCACAGGATAGAGTAGCATGGAGAGCTGCATCAAAGCAGTCTCAGGACTGAAGACCGCATCAACAACATATGTCCTTCAGCCGAACTTCATAAGAACTTTAAGCCTAGAGCCGTGTTTCATTTAAAATTCTTGTTGCTCTCTATTTAGGCCTTCAGCCGCGTTTGTTTAGGAATCTGTAGCTTTAATATGTAAATCCATGTCGGTAAGGTTTCTCCTTAATTATCCTGAATTCTTGAAATTGCCTACAGCCGTGTTCTGTAAATGTCTATCTTAAGACTGTATTTAATTATTCTTGAGTAATTGTTTGGGCCTTCAACCGACAAGATACTTCAAGTTTTCTTAAGATGTTTTCCTGTTGTACTGTCTAAAAGCTTATCTTTAAAGCCTCATCTTTATTATGTAAAGAAAAAAAATGTTTAGGGCTTTCAGCCGAAGAATACCTCGACTTTTCCTTAATATGGCCTTTAGCCATAAATTGTAAGTGCTTGGCTTTTAAAGAATTTCCTTAGCTGATCTGAAATATGATTTCGGCCTTTAGTCGAGAAGATATTGTAATTTTGCTTAAGTAAAGCCTTCAGCCGTTTCTCGGAATCAGGGGTGTTTTACAAGCACTAATTCAAACTTATTCTCGAGAATTGATCTTTGTTGTTTTAAAGATAAATCTGTGCATTGGTCTGAGCAATAAAGTTGTGTGTCTTCTCGTGTAACTAACAGTAACTGACCTTGGTCCCTTTCCTCAACCTGATCCACTGTGTCCTGCGAAACAATACATCCAGTCATAAAACATCATCTGCGAGGTTCTGGTTATGGGACACTAGCGTTACTTAAACTGGAGGGGCCTGTCCAGAGACGTGACCTGAACTCAATGGAACACATCTCTCCTCTGGTTTCCGTTCTTGAGGAAGAATGAGCTGCCACTCCTCCACACCCTATCAGCCAACTCATTATGAGTGTCCCCAAGCTTAAGCTGTCATAATCGTGGACGCACCACATATTAGTCCACTAATAGTTGTCCGGATATTTTTGGTCACATATTCGAAGGCAGCGCCGTAAACTGTTACCGCTCATAAATTTTGTATCGGTTATGCAGTCTGTTCCAGCTAAAATTTTGGGTCATAGACTTACTGACAAGTATATAACTGTTGTCATGGCACAGCATAGTTTATTTAAACTTACTCACCTCGCTACAAGCAAAGTGCGATCACTCCAGAGGCAGAAAATAGGAAACAAGCGGTATGTCACAAGTGGGTCAGGTCTGAGTTCGTTACAGTACCGTGCCGAGACAGAGAGAACGAGCTCAGCAGAAGATGGGACAGAAAACCAACAGAAACGTGACACACATATTCGTTAGCTCGTAACAGAGGTCGAAAGAAGAGCCTGTATCCATTTCATAAGGACCAGTATCAGAGACACTACATAGCACTTAAGAGACTTTAAAGCGAGTGTAGCAGAGTAAGAAGGGCACACGCAGTCATTAAGAGGTGAGCATCACGTCATAGCCTCACGTCAACTCCCGTATTATACTTAACCTCCCAAGCTTTCAAGGAGTTTGTCATTGGAACCAACGATAGCTCTCACAGTAATAACACTCTGTTCCAGGATTACGATACAGCAGCGAATCTACACTGACGAGCAAAAGAAACTTCTACACCTGCCTAATGCCGTGTATGCCTCCGCAATTACGGCGAAGTGCCGCAACACGATGTGGCATGGACTCGACAAATGTCTGAAGTAGTGCTGGAGGAAACTGACACCATGAACCCTGAAGGGCTGTCCGTAAATGCGTAAGAGTACGAAGGGGTGCTGATCTCTTCTGAATAGCACATTGCAAGGCATCAGAGATATGCACAATAATACTCATTTCTGGGGACTTTGGTAGCCAGCGGAAGTGTCCCAACTCCGACGAATGGTCCTGGAGACACTCTGTAGCCATACTTGAATCGTGGGGTGCCACATTATCCCGCTGGAATTCCCCAAGTCGTCGGAATGCACAATGAGCGTGAATGGATGCAGGTGATCAGACAGGATGTTTACGTACGTGTCACCTGTCAAAGTCGTATCTAGACGTCTCAGGGGTCCAACATCATTCCAATCGCACACAGCCGACACCGTTATAGAGCCTCCACCAGCTTCAACAGTGAACTACTAACATAAAAGGTCCACGGATTTCTGAGGTTGTCTCCATACCCGTACAAGTCCATCCGCTCGATACATTTTGAAACGAGACTCCTCCGACTAGGTAACATGTTTTCAGTCTTCAACAGTCCAATGTCGTTGCTGACGAGCGCAGGCTGCTGTAAAGCTTTGTATCGTACAGTCATTAAGGGTAGACGAGTGGGTCTTAAGCTCGGAAAACCCTTATAGATGATGTTTCGTTGAGTGGTTCGCACAATGACACTTGTTGATGGCCCAGCACAGAAATCTGCAGAAATTAGAGGAACGATTGCCCCTCTATCACGTTGAACTATTTTCTTCAGTCATCATTGGTCCCAAATTGTTGGAGGACATTTCTCATGCCGCAGCGATGTAGGAGATTTGATGTTTCACCATATTACTCATATTCACGGTACACTCGTTAAATGGCAGTACGGGAAAATCGCCACTTGATCGCTACCTTGGAGATGCTGTGTCCCATCGCTCGAGCGCCGACTATAACACTCACATAAATTTTGAGAACCTGCCATTGTGGCAGCAGTAACCGATCTAACAACTGCGCCAGATACTCGTTGTCTTATACAGGCGTTGCCGGCCGCAGCGCTGTATTCTGTCTCTTAACATTTCTCTCTATTTGAATAAGCATGCTTATGGGGCTCCGGAACGCCCTATACTTGCAATGTTAAAATAACGCTTATAAATTACATCTTTCCTCACAAAGTATTTGAGGTAGGAAGTTGAACTTTTTACAGATTATTTACTGGAATATGGGCTACAACTTAACACAGGGATTTTACAAAATTTTAGTTCAGTTATTAAAGATGATTTTTTTTCAATTGTAATGAAAATTCACAACATTTTTTTGAAATTTTTTATTTATATATTCAAAAATATACAGCTTTTTGGAAAAAGGCTGTGTTAAATTATGCAGAAGGTACTGTGTAACATTTACTGAAAGTTTGAAACAAATATGTTTGGAAGATCCTTAGAAAACATGTAATTAGTATGAGAAAATGAAAGTTTAGGGAATCGAGCGACAAAGATTGGATTAACTTTTGGGTGCATTCCAGGTCCATACGATGGATTATCTTCATCCTCTGCAAACTCCTCCTCCAGCTTCCTCTTGTTCCTCCTCCTGTTTACTCTTGCTTGTATTTATAGACTCTTCACAGCCCTGTCTGCAGCCCGAAGGCGTTCCTTGTCTAAAGCAAGCATCGCTCGTACCATGTTAGAACCTATCTTCATTCCCATATTTCTAAATACCTTGCACCTTACAATGTTGCCATCATTGAAAGTCGCAACAGCATCATACACACCAAAGTGAAGTGTTTCTATTCCAACAAATACAGTCTTGGGGATTCTCGACCATATAACACTATTTACACTTTCATTGGGGTTTTGAGTTTTTCCGTGAATACAATTTTTCAACAGTTCAGGTGCTGCTAAGTCTCTGAAAATAGGTTTTATCACCTCCATTATTGCATGAGGCAGACTATGCTTATGAGTGTACACTTCACCAGTTAGCAATCCTTTGTTATATTTACACCAACTGTCTTCTTCTTTGGGACACAAGCTATGTTGGGGATTTTCATCGGTTGAAAAAGTATGAAAAAAAAGCCCAAACAGCCTTCTTCATTTCGTCGACATTTTGTGTATTTTTCCTAATAGCCATTCCATAATAGTTCTGTATTTTGTCAATTACACTGTCAGTTAACCTTCCCTTCCCATCCAACCCTTTACCATCACTGAGTTTTTGTTTTTTGTACGAAGCTTTCAGTCGCCAAAGTCTTGTTCCCATTCGCTTCTGTACGTGTCCAATACACTCAAATTTCTGCACTACAACATCATCACCATAGGGCTTCAGTCCTTGAACATGTTTGAAACTTTTACAATCACCGTCACCAAGGTAATTAACATATCGCACAGCGCCACAGTGGGTCACGCCCATGTAGAACACATTTCAAAAAAAAATTAAAAAATAGTTGTAGTCTTCGGAATTGAATAAATTATATATCTATTAAAAGGTAATAGTCTGCAGATTCAGAAAACGCAAAAAAGTAAAAATTGAACTTTTCATGATTTTGAGCCTTTCCGGAGGCCCTTATACCAGTTTCTTTGGCACTTCAATGTATTTGCTATATGTAGTCCTGAACAATTAATGTACCAGCTGAAGATTTACCTGAGATGACAGTCTTCGTCTGAAGAACTTCATACTGTGCCTACGATTGCTGATGGAGAAGCTTGCTGTCTTCCGACAACACCTCATCTCGGAGTGTTGTCAGCAGCAAACTTCGGCGCGGAAACCGGCAGCAGGGCCTTGTGAGATCCACTTACTTGTTCAACAGTTACGAGCCTCCAGGTTCTGTAACCTACCTGGCCGATAGGAAGGAAATCGACTGACCACACGACTTCCGACAACCTAAGGATGGGTCATCAGGGACAACATAGAATTCGCAGCGGCATCGAGCACACGAGACCATGCATGACAATAAACGCACCGGCAAGGCGTCATGGCGCGAGGTCACTCACTCTTCGCCTGGGCCTATAGACGAGAAGTCGACTCGACATCTGTCTCGGCGCTGATGACCTCGATGTTGAGCGCCCATAAGCCCCAACACACACACACACACACACATTGTAACGCCGGAAATGCATATCCTCCTATTTCCGTCTATTGTACTATAATTTTTTTCCTTGTTTTGTTACCTCGAGATATGACATTTCTGCGTCTTTACATGTTGTAATTGTTTTACTATTTGTATACACTCCTGGAAATGGAAAAAAGAACACATTGACACCGGTGTGTCAGACCCACCATACTTGCTCCGGACACTGCGAGAGGGCTGTACAAGCAATGATTACACGCACGGCACAGCGGACACACCAGGAACCGCGGTGTTGGCCGTCGAATGGCGCTAGCTGCGCAGCATTTGTGCACCGCCGCCGTCAGTGTCAGCCAGTTTGCCGTGGCATACGGAGCTCCATCGCAGTCTTTAACACTGGTAGCATGCCGCGACAGCGTGGACGTGAACCGTATGTGCAGTTGACGGACTTTGAGCGAGGGCGTATAGTGGGCATGCGGGAGGCCGGGTGGACGTACCGCCGAATTGCTCAACACGTGGGGCGTGAGGTCTCCACAGTACATCGATGTTGTCGCCAGTGGTCGGCGGAAGGTGCACGTGGCGTCGACCTGGGACCGGACCGCAGCGACGCACGGATGCACGCCAAGACCGTAGGATCCTACGCAGTGCCGTAGGGGACCACACCGCCACTTCCGAGCAAATTAGGGACACTGTTGCTCCTGGGGTATCGGCGAGGACCATTCGCAACCGTCTCCATGAAGCTGGGCTACGGTCCCGCACACCGTTAGGCCGTCTTCCGCTCACGCCCCAACATCGTGCAGCCCGCCTCCAGTGGTGTCGCGACAGGCGTGAATGGAGGAACGAATGGAGACGTGTCGTCTTCAGCGATGAGAGTCGCTTCTGCCTTGGTGCCAATGATGGTCGTATGCGTGTTTGGCGCCGTGCAGGTGAGCGCCACAATCAGGACTGCATACGACCGAGGCACACAGGGCCAACACCCGGCATCATGGTGTGGGGAGCGATCTCCTACACTGGCCGTACACCACTGGTGATCGTCGAGGGGACACTGAATAGTGCACGGTACATCCAAACCGTCATCGAACCCATCGTTCTACCATTCCTAGACCGGCAAGGGAACTTGCTGTTCCAACAGGACAATGCACGTCCGCATGTATCCCGTGCCACCCAACGTGCTCTAGAAGGTGTAAGTCAACTACCCTGGCCATCAAGATCTCCGGATCTGTCCCCCATTGAGCATGTTTGGGACTGGATGAAGCGTCGTCTCACGCGGTCTGCACGTCCAGCACGAACGCTGGTCCAACTGATGCGCCAGGTGGAAATGGCATGGCAAGCCGTTCCACAGGACTACATCCAGCATCTCTACGATCGTCTCCATGGGAGAATAGCAGCCTGCATTGCTGCGAAAGGTGGATATACACTGTACTAGTGCCGACATTGTGCATGCTCTGTTGCCTGTGTCTATGTGCCTGTGGTTCTGTCAGTGTGATCATGTGATGTATCTGACCCCAGGAATGTGTCAATAAAGTTTCCCCTTCCTGGGACAATGAATTCACGGTGTTCTTATTTCAATTTCCAGGAGTGTATATATATTTATGCATTTATGTCGATGTATAATTGGTTTTTTTCGTAAATATTATTTGTATTTTTACGCTGGGTCTTACCTAGGGAAAACTGCTATCGAACGATTACATCGATAGGTCGTGTGAAGAATCAAAGTGTGTAGGATCTTTGGTAGTGTTAACTCTGCCGCGTGGAGCGCGGGCAGGGGGAGTCTGGCTGGCGTAGCGAGTGGAGCAGGTGTGTTGTGTGAAGCTCCCGCGTGTTGCCGTGCTTTCGGGGTTTGGCAGCATGTAATTGCACTCGACTTGCGATGATAGTTTCTGACATGGTGTCGCGGACGGGAAGCATTAGCTGGCGCACATCAAGAGCCCGTTTCGTCAGGTGACCGTGTCGAGAAGAAGGCGCGCCAACATCCAGCTTCTGCAACAGCGACGGCCGACAATGAGTGACTGTCGCCACCTCCTCGATCGACGGCTTCAAACTTTCAATCAACCAACAAGGAAGACTGGAAGCACGTAAAGTTTTAGAACTGTATGGCAGACCTCAGCTTTTCAAACTTTTAAAAGTTGCATCACAAAATTACAGCAACTTGGCATGAACGTTTGTTGCTCATTGTCCCAATTGCATTACCAAGCAGGGTCCCTTCCTTTTCCGGAATGAACCCGAGTGTCGTTGAAATTCAAACGCCAGCATCTTTCGATTTCAATGCTTTAATTTCAAAGTTCATTTAAGGTATTCATAGCTGGCTACAACATTTAGATTACACAAGCACAAATTAAGAGTGCGAGTTTTGTTACCGTATTTTAGCTTACTTGTGACTGCAGCTCAGCTTGGTACGTACTAAATTTTACTATTGTTAATTGTTCACAATCATTTAATTCAAGTTCAAAGTTAAATCTCTTATTCCTAAATGGCGTAGATTCAAGTAGCTTTTGAAATGATTGTTGAGGTAGTCCAAGACTAACCGCATTTTACTGAATTTCGATGTGCTTCAGAAAGAAAGCTCACTATTAACTTTAGTCACTAAATTAACTTTCGATATTCCGGTTTTATTAATTCTTTTGCTAAATTAAGTCAGAGTGTAGCGAAATTTATTACTTCTGACAAACTTTCAGTTTTCACACTACACGTGTCAACCTTCAGTTGCCACGCTTCTAGTGCTAGTTATATGTGTAATAACCTTTCTTTTTCAGTTACTATAGTAATTGTCCTTAGGACTGGCGACCGTAATTTCCCCCAAATCCCAAATATCTAATTACCGCTAGTTAATTGTTAACGTAACGGCCGCACATTTACTTCCTTTATTAACTTTACCCCTTTTCAAAATTAATTTCCACCAGTTTCATTTGCATTTTTCCTTTCATTTAGATGTAACCCTTTCCTCCCTCTTTACCGACAGATTAACTTCCGTGACGATTGCTTTTCCCAAATTTCCATTAGGTACATGCGGTTTAATTTTTCACTGTCATTAAGTGAGGGGGAGGTTACAACATCCGTCTGCGGGAAACCAAGATGGAGCTGAACGAGGCGTCGGCCGCAAGTCCGGTGGGGAACATGACTACCGTGATCATATTTAATAAATAATTGAACTTTGACCATGTTTTACCGATAACGGAAACGCTTCACAGATACCCAATTTACTATCCTGACTTCATGAGGAGGTTGTCTCCGTGAGGCTCATCTGTACTGTAAGTTTAATAACTTATAAGTAAGTGGAAAATGAGAAAAATAATAACTTCGTCTTGATAGAGAGACCAAACTCGGATTATGGGATGATTGGAGAAGGAAAGCGATTGCATTATTTCTAAATAAACCATCACGACCTCTACCATAAGCAGGGAAACAATGGAAAGATGGTTATGGCAAGACAGATTCTTCAACTTACGCCCTCCGGAAAATAATTGCAGTTCCTCAACAAGTTTAGCGCGTCACCGAATAAACTGCGAAAATGAGGTGTTCGTGTAACGTTGCACAAAGCTTTATGCGTACCGTTTGTAGACGCGCAAGTTAATTACCTCTGTTTGGCGAACACACCACAAAGAAAGATGCGGTACGGAGGAGTAACCAACATTGCAACTCTTCATTTGGAAGAATACAGAAGTTACTTGTTTTGGCGGAACCAACCGTACGTAAATAATTTAGATTAGGGCACAAAGAGAAGCAGCGGCGTGCCCCCGGGAATCACGTCAGACTTGCGTCTTTAGAAACACAGCAGATTTTTAAAGTTTGGCTTGCAGTAGCAAGATGTGACGCAGCGGAGAGTACCATAACAGTACTTGAGAGCACTTTGAAGACGCAGTCTTCAGGAAAGAAAACATAAATACGTTTCAAAGCATCGACAGTGGTATGATTTTGTGATAATGCCAAGTTGTAGTTAAAGCTAAAAGACGTACGTTTTAGAGTCCTTGTTCCTCAGCTCAAATATTTTAATATGCTTTCGGAGAACACTTATTAACATAAGCTCGTAATTCAAAAAGACTAGAAGAAACTGAAATTTAGCATATAGACGAGTAAAGTGGTAGGACGTATTGGGGGAATTAGAGATTTTTAGGCACTCGGTAAGCAAAGATGACCTCCTTTCAAATGAACAGTTCGAATCGAGAAATAGAGGTTTCTTTAGCGGTCTGAAGCGGTTGCTCGCGGCTGTGTAACATCTTGCTGCTATTCCTTGTTTATCAATATCGCTTGCTTTCCATAAGAGTTGTTTTCGTCACATACATCTCAGGACTTCCTGAGTACGATTCATAGTTCAATTCATATCCATACTAATATCATAAATGTGAAAGTTCGTTTGTGTGTTACCTCTTCACGACAAAACCTCTGAACCGATTTTGATGAAATTTTTTCTAAGAAGATAGCTTGAACGCTAAGAAAGACTACCGGCTCCTTAAGAAAGGCCACCAGCGGTGGCCGAGCGGTTCTAGGCACTTCAGTCCGGAACAGTGCGACTGCTACGGTCGCAGGTTCGAATCCTGCTTCGGGTATGGATGTGTGTGATGTCCTTAGGTTAGTTAGGTTTAAGTAGTTCTAAGTTGTAGGGGACTGATGACCACAGATGTTAAGTCCCATAGTGCTCAGAGCTATTTTGAACCTTACGTAAGTGTATAGAACAAGATATTGATCTTAAGAATATTACGTGAATTAGTGAGAAATGTTTACTCTTTGGAAATGTTACTTACTCTTCGAGTTTTGAACTGTATCGTATGTTTAAAATTACTTCACGGGTTGACGTGTTCTACGTAATACGATTCAACGTAATGTGTTCAATGATTATATGGAGTGTTCAAAAAGTCTCTCCGCAGTGCCGTATGATTGTTAGCCGCGCGTGCCGTATGACTGTTCGCTTGCCTGAGTTACTTCTCCTCAAGTGGAGTGTCCCAACATTCCACTGTTTCGTTTATCTCAGCCAGCGTCAGTAGTATCGTTGGTGTGTGTCGTTACGTGTTGACGTGAACGTTTAAGGTTAGTTCCTTTGTTCGTATGTTTCGTTTTTGTCACTGTTAAAATGCAAACCATTGAAGAACGCGTGTTTTTAGTCGAACAAGTGTTCGAAGCTGGCGGTAAATACACAGTTTCAGTTCGTCAAACATTTAATTCAGTTTTCCCGGAGACAACACTCCCACATCGCGATACTGTGTGAGATATGATTAACAAATTTCGAAGAATGGGTTCAGTGACATATGCACCGAGAAGTGGTCGTCCTAGCGTTTTTCCTGAGGATAAACTACTCTATATTTCCGATAAAAGTCCATGAGTCCGAACGACTCAGTAAGAAAACTCACCCAGGAAATCGATGTTAGTGTCGGAACGGCCCACATAGCTATAAGGAAAGAATTAGTTTTCACGTAAAAAGTGACAGTCCTGCAAGAACCGAAAAATACTGATCATGGCAAGAGACTGCATTATTGTCAATGGTTCAAAAATTTCGTTCAACAGAATGGAAGAGATATTCCTAATGAAACATTTTTCACTGATGAGGCATGGTTTCATTTATCCGGGTACATGAACTCGCAAAATTTTCGTATGTGGAGTACTGCAAATCCATTGTGTGTTCATGAGAAACCACTACATTCTGTGAAAATAGGAGGCTGGATTGCAATTTCTAGACGTCGGATTGCGGGTCCCATATTTTTCAACGAAACAATAAACGCACAACGATACTGCAGTGATATTCTGTACCCATTCATAGGAGAACTTGTGTTAAGTGAAATACTGAACGGTTAATTTCAACAAGATGGTGCAACCGCGCAACAGCTCGCGTTTCAATGTCACTGCTTGCTGATGCTTTTGGTGATCGCATAATTTCACAGGGACTTTGGCCTCCACGATCGCCTGACCTAACTCCACCTGACTTTTTCTTCTGGGGTGCAGCGAAAGCAATTGTCAGTAAAAACCGTCCAAAATCCATCGATGAATTGAAAACTGCAATATCCACTTTCACTGCTTCTGTTACAGAACAAATGTTACAGCTTGTGTTTGGAAACATGATTAGACTAATTTAATTGTATATTCAACAACAGGGGGGACACATTTAATGTGAAAATTTATAAGCCACAATGAATAGTAAATAAACTAATATCTTATATTTCACTGAGTTCCATTTCGGTATATTCATTGCGGCATACGGCACGTGCGGCTAACAATAATACGGCACTGCGGAGAGACTTTTTGTACACCCCATATAGTCCTCAACATGTTTAATTCACACTTCCATACTAACATCACACGTGCGGAAGTAGCTCTGCCTATTGTACTTTCATAACTAAATACCTAAATGACCATACAATGTAAGCTTTCACGGTCGGTATTGTCTTCACATAAAACTTCCGGGCTGATAGTCCGTGGTCGAAGTATAAAACTCTCTCCTGACGTTTCGTCTCCGACTGCGGGAGACATCCTCGGAGGTAAAGTGGCAGTTCGCGAACTGCCGCTTTACCTCCGAGGATGTCTCCCGCAGTCGGAGACGAAACGTCAGGAGAGAGTTTTATACTTCGACCACGGACTATCAGCCCGGAAGTTTTATGTGAAGTAAATACCTGAATATTGTTTTTGGAAACATTGATAAGTCGAGAAGGGCGAAGTCTACACTATAAAGACGATGAGAGCTGACAGTGGACCCAAGTCGTCGAATTGTTGCAGATGCCACACACCTCGTGTGTGATCTTGCATTGCCATGCCGAATGAGAGGATGCTCCACGTGCGAACGAACTCTTCGAATTCGAGACTCGATTTCAGCACTCTGTTTCGCACGTACCAACGTCGTTACGTTTCACACCGCCATGTTCCACGCTGCAATTCGGAGCCCCTTAGCGGCATATGGCTGCAAATACGTAGACACGAAGAACAGAGATGTACAACGTTAATAACGTTGTTTCATTTAATAAGTCTTAAGAGTTTTCACATAAAAAATATTGGCACAAGGGGCTCCGGAACGCCCTATACTTGCAATGTTAAAATAACGCTTATAAATTACATCTTTCCTCACAAAGTATTTGAGGTAGGAAGTTGAACTTTTTACAGATTATTTATTGGAATATGGGCTACTACTTAACACAGGGATTTTACAAAATTTTAGTTTCTGTTATTAAAGATTGTAATATTGTAGCTTTAATTTGGTATGCTGGAGTCGGTGCTAATTGACAATGAAAGTGGGTTAAAAGCCGTGATCTGTCTGGGGACGTTAACCGTGGATTACTGGGCAACTGTTTCATCAGATATTTAGCAGACTAACATTAATGATAATCTTTTAATAGTCATACAAAACCGGTAAAATATATATATAAAAAAGGAGAATTTAAATAAAAAGAAAGAAATCAGTTTATATTTGGAAATTTATTTTAAGATTGTTCATTGAAATTTCAGCATATTATACGTGAGTTATAACTGAGCTGGTGCCTTATTTACGATTGAAAAGAATGTGAGATTGTAATCTTACGGAACACATAAAATATGGAGCCAAGATTTGGAAAACTGCATACAACACTCCATTCATAAAATAACACACGAAGAACATTGAAACATAAGCAAGAAGAAATTAACCACAACCAACAGATTCAGTTTTTACCCAAAGAAATTACGTTCATACCACAATCCTGTCCGTCATGTAATTACCACACACTGGTATACTAAATTCATATTAAACCTTTGTGAAGTCTTCGCAAAAAGAATAGCTGAGGGCTACTTTGATGATTACACCACATGCTCCACGTGGTCAACTTGGTTTACACAAAGCGTACAACTCCACAATAATTTTGATAATTAAAATACATTAGATCGAAAAGCAATTGACAAAAGAAAAACCTTGAACTGGTTACTAACGTCTTACTATTAACCTGATGGGTCAAACAGTTATATAAGCACGTGGTACTGGTCTCGCAAAGTACACCCCACGTGGGTTGAACATAAAGAAAAGCATAAAGAAAAGTTGCTATATTAAAAAAATATTCTCAAGACGGGACGTTATAATCTCACGCACATTCGGATTTAAGATTGATGAACTTTGTTAGAGTTACTGATCAACACGTGGTTCCACTTTACTCACAAAGTAGTAACAAAGCAACTACCGCAAAATAATCTGAATTTAACACGAGAATTACACTCCGCTGCACTTTAAGATAGCATTAGATATTTTAGAGCTAAACCTGAAATCAAGGTGATTAAATTTTCAGTTAGGCTGAACTTAAGAAATCCATTGTCCTACGGACTTAACAGACACGCGCTTAGCCGGAGATCTTACCACTTCAGACGCTCGCCACGGCCACCCAGCAACTGCCTTACTTCCGAGCGTGCTTCCTGAGGGGTGGCTCACAAAGACCAACGGAAGTGGCCAGAGGGGCAGCTTCCTATACCAACATGACAACGGACGGACAGGACCATACTAAGGATAGAAACCTCTTTGCTTTTAGGAAGCGTAGCTACCTGTTCCGACGTTGGTCCTACTGTTCTCTAGCAGACAGCCTTGTCTGCTACCCTCAAGCATGCAACTAGAAATACATATGCTCATTCATCCTCTCACACAAAAGGGAAGGGGGATGACAGTATCTTATCATATACAGTATATAAAAGAAAGCGGATGTAAGTTCCGTATGAGACTGTGTGACATGAATTACATATAAGAATTACATATAAACTGTGCTTTAAAGTGTAGTAGTGTGACAGATCGTTCTTGTTTATGTGTAAAAGTAACACGTTCCACTGCTCAGTCTCCTCCCAGATAGTCAGAAACGCCACAGTACATTTAGAAGAGGAATTTATTCCATAACTGGCAACAGATTTAAGAAATTAAACATGAAAGGAATCCAACAGAGACCTTTCAAGATGATTTTTTTTCAATTGTAATGAAAATTCACAACATTTTTTTGCAATTTTTTATTTATATATTCAAAAATATACAGTTTTTTGGAAAAAGGCTGTGTTAAATTATGCAGAAGGTACTGTGTAACATTTACTGAAAGTTTGAAACAAATATGTTTTGGAAGATCCTTAGAAAACATGTAATTAGTATGAGAAAATAAAAGTCTTCGGAATCGAGCGACAAAGATTGGATTAACTTTTTAGTGCATTCCAGGTCCATAGGATGGATTATCTTCATCCTCTGCAAACTCCTCCTCCAGCTTCCTCTTGTTCCTCCTCCTGTTTACTCTTCCTTGTATTTCTAGACTCTTTACAGCCCTGTCTGCAGCCCGAAGGCGTTCCTTCTATAAAGCAAGCATCGCTCGTACCATGTTAGAACCTATCTTCATTCCCATATTTCTAAATACCTTGCACCTTACAATGTTGCCATCATTGAAAGTCGCAACAGCATCATACACACCAAAGTGAAGTGTTTCTATTCCAACAAATACAGTCTTGGGGATTCTCGACCATATAACACTATTTACACTTTCATTGGGGTTTGGAGTTTTTCCGTGAATACACTTTTCCTACAGTTCAGGTGCTGCTAAGTCTCTGAAAATAGGATTTATCACCTCCATTATTGCATGAGGCAGACTATGCTTATGAGTGTACACTTCACCAGTTAGCAATCCTTTGTTATATTTACACCAACTGTCTTCTTCTTTGGGACACAAGCTATGTTGGGGATTTTCATCGGTTGAAGAAGTATGAAAAAAAAAGAGCCCAAATAGCTTTCTTCATTTCGTCGACACTTTGTGTATTTTGCCTAATAGCCATTCCATAATAGTTCTGTATTTTGTCAAGAAACAGAATTAATTACGAATATTTTCGAGATAACGAAGGAGTAAATAAACATGAAACAATCACACCAGCGATATATATTGAACCATCACAGGTTAGCCACAACACATACTTTATCTCACATCGATGAACACGGACGTTAATAATAACACCATTTGACAGCAGTTTAACAGCGCCACAGTGGGTCACGCCCATGTAGAACACATTTCAAAAAAAATTTAAAAATAGTTGTAGTCTTCGGAATTGAATAAATTATATATCTATTAAAAGGTAATAGTCTGCAGATTCAGAAAACGCAAAAAAGTAAAAATTGAACTTTTCATGATTTTGAGCCTTTCTGGAGCCCCTTAAACACGTATTTTCTAAGACTGAGTCAGTAAATGTTTCCTATCGCCTCGTGCTAAATGAAAACAGTGATGGTTTTTGGCATCGTTACTGCTCTCTTGCAAGTTAACATTCTTGGAGAGAGGTGCCCGTGTTCCTCTTTCGTCAATAAGGACCTAAACGTGATCATAATATGCGGCAGTCCTCGCTGGACGTATAATAATACGATACGCTATCAGCGTTCATTAGTTCAAAATCCAATTTCAGACGCTTCACTTCGTGGGCACCCTCTGAGTGATGGCACATTCTCTTTGGTGGATTCGCTGTAGATTAATATTTACTAGTTAAGGTTAAGAATCGTGTTCTAGCATTTCTCGTCAATATGAACCGATGCCTGAATGATTGTCGCTGTTCCCTCATTTCGCACATCCTCGCGTCTCCGCTACGCCACGTGATGCTTTCCTAAACCATGAGCGCATAAATACATTTTCCTTTATGTTTCCATCTTCTAATTTATTTCCTGCTTTTGCCTTTAGTAGCTTTCTCAGCCTGAAGTCAAGTCTTTTCTGAAGGTGCCCTACGCATTCTAGATTTGTAATCTGAATGTCATTGCCACATGGCTTTTCTTCGCAGATTTTTGCGATGGCTTTACTGTCTCCTTCAGCGAGATTGTTGTGTACATGACACCTCTTGCACTGACAGAGCGCTGAAATATTTTTCGTACTCCAGCCACCTCCATACCCCCACTTGGTCCATCATAATTTTTTCCACATATGTGTTTTGCTCCTGGGTCATTTTGACAAATAAAGCAAAATTTACTCTTCACTTCTCCATCACAAACTTTTCCAGTGTCCAAATATGTGACAGAAATGATGATATTGAGAGACCTGTGCCCCCGTTTCTCTCACGAACCATCAAAACAAGCTCTTAAATATGTGGAATTATCTACGGTGTTTTGATTTATCGCTTGCTGAGCTGCTTCTTTCATTGACAAGTTATACACCTCACTGACGGCCGAACCAATGACTTTATTATAAACCGAAAATCGCGTGGGAGGCTGAGGAACAACTAGAAGTGCACAGAAAATCTTTCCTCCCTGCATACCTTTACCTATTGATCAGAGTCCATATACCAGGAGTATATTAGTGTCATATAACTGCGTTGGACCTAAGCTAGACGTCATTGTTGCCGGAGTATATTTGAATTTAGCACATTGTAAAACTAGCTAACTCACAAGACCCTTGCGAATATCTCATTTCTCACCCAAAGTTATAATACAACCCCATTTCTTACATCGTGTATGTGAACTCAAAAATTCACTCAGTATTTTCAAGTAAATTATAATATTGCCACAATTTTCTCTGTTTTGAAGGTTTATGTGACAGTCAAAGACAGAATCAAGTTTTACTTTCAGCTTCATTCTAGATGCACTGACGGGTTGCTTGTTTGAAGTATGTGAAGGCAGGCATTCTTCTTGTTTGCTGCTTTTATTACCGGTACTTGTAGGCATCCTCCCTTCTTTTATTCTTGGCTCTTCTTCCTTATCAGTCTTCTCTTGTGCAATTATGAGCAGCTATGTCCGCTTTACGAATTCTTGGACAAACGATATAACGGAGCGCCTGTCTAGTGTATGTCTTGCTATGGTGAAAATTTCTTTATTCTCGGCATTTCGTTTGCACAAATGAATCACAACAGCGAATCACGTACGCAAATAAACAAAACAAAGTGATCACCGTCTGTTGTCAAATGACGTTCAGCTATCACCCTGATTACAGTCTTGAAAACCATTGAAATGTAAACCAAAGATACTAACATCACAAGGACATACCACGAGGCCATACGCACGAAATATTTCGGTAACTCGAAAATGCGTGTGGCACTTAGCAGACAACTTTATTGTGAAATTGGCGATATCTCGGAGAATCATTGTCAGATTTGCATGAAACAAAGCTCATTTTATAAAGATATCTACAAAGCCTTTGAAATGACCATAAAAGAAATTTCGATTTTTCTAGCCGATTTCGTGCATGTCTCCCCTTCATTGTAGCCTGAAATATGGTACATCGTTCACAAAATCATGAGAAATCCTTCAGGAAAACAGCTGAGATAATACTGTCACGTAGAAGAAGATGTACACTACTGGCCATTAAAACTGCTACACCAAGAAGAAATGAAGATGATAAATAATAATTCATTGGAAAAGTATATCTTACTAGAACTGACATGTGATTACATTTTCACGGAATTTGGATGCATAGATCCTGAGAAATCAGTACCTAGAACATCCACCTCTGGCCGTAATAACGGCCTTGATACGCCTAGGCATTGACTCAAACAGAGCTTGGATGGCGTGCACAGGTACAGCTGCCCATGCCGCTTCAACACGATACCACAGTTCATCAAGAGTAGTGACTGGCGTATTGTGACGAGCCAGTTGCTCGCCTGCCATTGTCCATAGGTTTTCAGTTGGTGAGCGATGTGGAGAATGTGCTGGCCTGAGCCACACTCGAACATTTTCTGCGTCGAGAATGGCCCGTGCAGGACCTGCAACATGCGGTCGTGCATCATCCTGCTGAAATGTGGGGTTTCACAGGGATCGAATGAGGGGTAGAGCCGCCTATCATAACACATCTGAATTGTAACGTCCACTGCTCAAAGTGCCGTCAATGCGAACAAGAGGTGACCGAGACGTGTAACCAATTGCACCCCATACCATCACGCAGGGTGATACGCCTGTATGGCGATGACGAATACACGCTTCCAATGTGCGTTCACCGCGATGTCGCCAAACATGGAGGCGACCAACATGATGCTGTAAACAGAACCTGGATTCATCTCAAAAATGACGTTTTGCCATTCGTGCACCCAGGTTCGTCGTTCATCGCAAGTGCTCCAGTCTGTGATGCAGCGTCAATGGTCACCGCAGCCACGGTCTCCGAGCTGATAGTCCATGCTGCTGCAAATTTCGTCGAACTTTTCGTGCAGATGGTTGTCCTCTTGCAAACTTTCCCATCTGTTGACTCAGGGATCGAGACGTGGCTGCACGATCCGTTACAGCCATGCGGATAAGATGCCTGTCATTTGGACTGCTAGTGATATGAGGTCTTTGGGGTCCAGCACGGCGTTCCGAATTTCCCTCCTGATCCCACCGATTCCATATTCTGCTAACCGTCATTGGATCTCGACCAACGCGAGCAGCAATGTCGCGATACGATAAACCGCAATCGCGATAGGCTACAATCCGACCTTGATCAAAGTCGGACACGTGATGGTACACATTTCTCACCCTTACACGAGGCATCACAACAACGTTTCACCAGGCAACGCATGTCAACTGCTGTTTGTGTATGAGAAATCGGTTGGAAACTTGTAGGTGTCGCCACCGGCGCCAACCTTGTGTGACTCCTCTGAAAAGCTAATCATTTGCATATCAAAGCATCTTCTTCCTGTCGGTTAAATTTCGCGTCTGTAGCAAGTCATCTTCGTGGTGTAGCAATTTTAATGGCCAGTTGATTAATTAGATGAATGACGCACACTAACTTCAGTTAACGATGGTTTATTCAGCACCTGCACATACAAGAGCGCGGAGCAAACTTTCTCCGGCCAGAACATATACATAATACACACAGCTGCAGAACATTCTACTAAAATTATTCTTGACATTTGTTGATACTTCTAGAATGTACTCGAACCGAATATAGAAGTTAAAACTGTACAATCCAGGTGAGTCTTGAACTCACAACCCTCCATGCAACAGTTTAGTATCATAGGTGCTACACCACAGAGCCATTCAGCTTCTGCTGCTGCAATATTAACCTATACAATATGCGAAAATATTTTAGGTATCAATTACTTCTGTTAAAAATGTGATGTTAGAGGAGGGTGTCCCTTTACAAACAGCTACAGTATAGTACAGATATATTCACTGAGACGAACAGAAATGTCTCTTTCACTCAGATGCAAAAATTACATTAAAGTCATGGTGGTCCTCTGGCAATTACATAAGGCGGTACATCGTTCTTAGATGGTCGTGTGGTCCCCACGTGCTGCATTGTATGTTCATCAACGTGCTCGCGTGTTACCCACAAGATTAGTACGGAGTTCTTGTCATAGGGCGCACAGTCTCTCAACCAGCGGTTTTCACAACTGCTGGATGGTCACTGGTGTGTGCGGACGTGACGCCATATGTCTCACCAAGGTTCTTTATCTCTGACTACTGCAACCCACATTCTTCTGAATCTGCTTTGTCTATTCATCTCTACGATGTTTACCCTCCACACAGCCGGCCGAAGTGGCCGTGCGGTTAAAGGCGCTGCAGTCTGGAATCGCAAGACCGCTATGGTCGCAGGTTCGAATCCTGCCTCGGGCATGGATGTTTGTGATGTCCTTAGGTTAGTTAGGTTTAACTAGTTCTAAGCTCTAGGGGAGTCATGGCCTCAGCAGTTGAGTCCCATAGTGCTCAGAGCCATTTGATTTGAACCTCCACACATCCCTCCAGTACTATACTGGTGATCCCTTGATGGCTCAGAACGTGTCTTCCCAAGCGATCGCTTCTTCTAGTCAAGTTGAGCCACAAATCCCTCCTCTCCCCAATTCTATTTGGTACCTCTTCGTTAGTCACATAATCTACCCATCTAATCTTCAGCATTCTTCTTTATTACCACATTGCTAAAAATTCTATTCTCTTGTTGTGTAAACCATTTATCGTCGGTGTCTCATTTCCATTCATGGCTATACTCCATACAAATACTTTCAGAAAAGGCTTCCTGACATTTGAGTGTATACTCGATGCTAACAGATTTCTCTTCTTCAGAAACGCTTTCCTTGCCATTGCCAGTCCACATTTCATATTTTATATCCTTTCCACTTCGATCATCATCAGTTACTTCGCTTTCCAAATAGCAAAATTCATGTACTACTTTAAATGTGTCATTTCCTGATCCAATTCCCTCTGCATCACCTGCTTTCCTTGATACTGCTAGTCTGCATTTAATATCCTCTCTACTTCGACCATCATCAGTTATTTTGCTCCCCTACTTTTAGCATCTCATTTCCTAAACTAATTCACTCAGCATCACCCGATTTCATTCTACTACATTCCATTATCTTCGTTTTGCTTCTGTTAATGTTCATTTTATATCCTCCTTTCAAGACATTGTCCATTCCGTTCAACTGCTCTTCCAGGTCCTTTGCTGTCTCTGACAGAATTACAATGTCCTTGGTGAATCTCAAAATTTTTATTTCTTCTTCATGGATTCTAATTCCTACTTCAAATTTTTCTTTTATTTCATTTACTTTCTACTCAGTGTACAGACTGAATAACTTTGGAAATGGGCTACGGCCCTGTCTTACTTAGTGGTGCCGAAACCTGGGTCAATATATTAAACAATAATTTGTAACCGGTTGGCCGTGTTATGAATAACAGCAACGTTTAAAATTGTAACCTAGCCAATTATTTGCTTTCAACTCTTCCGGTTGTTTCTCTGTACCAGCCAGACGGGCAGGGTGGGAAAAGCTGGGAAATTAAGGCACATAAAGAGGCCTATTGAGAGCCTCCATAAGGAAGGTTCATGTTTATGGACAGCAGGAAGAAGCTTGGTAATAATTGTATAGTAGAGAAACAGCTAGGTATTGATGAACCGCAAATGAGACATCGGGTTCACTTGCCCAGCCGCGCTAGGAAATAAATTGGGCCAGGAAACGACCCGTGCGGAGCTCGTGTGCAGCCGCCGGCCCCATCTGCACACAAAGACGTCGCCGCTACAATGGAGCGCTGCTAATTGGTGGGCTGTATCGGCCCGTGTAGAGGGTCGCACCGGCGGTCCTCCATCACGACAGCTGCCACCAACTGGTGTTCCACTGGCCAGCGGTACTGCAAGTTATGGTGCGGTTGGTCAACGGGCACCAATGCACCGGATACTGGATTTCAGAGCGAAACAAAGGCTGTAACGGTTCACCTATGACAGTGGTTAGTACGTTTATTTCACTCGTGGAATTTAGAGACTGAAGAAGGTATGCAAAATACCGCTGAGCAGTCGGGCAAAGTCGAAAGCGTGGGAATTTATCCAGTGCTAGTACACTACCCAAATGTTTTACTACAGAATTGTTTAATAACGCCATGCACTACACGGAGGCGGCCACTGTGGCCGAGCAGTTCTAGGCGCTTCAGTCCGGAACCAAGCGGCTGCTACGGTCGCAGGTTCGAATCCTGTCTATGGCATGGATGTGTGTGATGTCCTTAGCTTAGTTAGGTTTAAGTAGTTTAAGTCTAGGGGACTGAAGACCTCAGATGTTAAGTCCCACAGTGCTTAGAGCCATTTGAACCACTACACGCAAGCGCTGGATGAGATATAATATCCGGCCTTGAGTGCGTGTGCAGCCACAGCAGGGTGAAATACACCGGCGGCACCGCACCTGAACAAGAAAAAAATATTTAAATGTAAATAATATGGAAGGAGACCGGAACGGGTCATAGGCCCAATCGTTGAACGAAAGAAGAAGAGCAAGTCCCTGCATAATATACTCGATCGTTAGCTTTTGTGTGAGCTTCGAGGCTGGTTCTTGACGCCTTAGCAACAGATAAGAGGTGTTGGTAACAAATCTGAGCCAGCACGGCGTTCTTTGTCGTTTGGGCCAGTAGCGCTCTTCGTCCTGATGAGTGATGGGGATGTGAATGCTAGTCGTTGCGAGTCCCAATATTAGGCTGGTAATAGGGATTAGCTTTTCACCCTTACTATTCAATCTGTGCGCCGAAGAAGCAGTGATAGAAATGCAAGAAACGTTCAGGAGTAGAATTAAAATTCAAGGTGGAAAAGTATCAAATGATGCGATTCACAGATGGCATTGCTATACTGAGTGAAAGTGAAGAAGAATTACAGGATCTGGTGAATGGTGTGAACAGTCCAATGAATACACACTACAGATTGAGAGTAAATCGAAGAAAGAAGAAGTAATCTGATGTAGCAAAAATCATAACATGAGAAACTTAACATCAGGATTGATGGTCACCGAGTAGATGAAGTTACGAAATTGTGGTAGCTTGGCAGCTAAATAACCAATAACGGGCGGAACATTGACATCAGAAGCAGACCAGCACTGGCCAAAACTGCATTCCTGGTCAAGAGAAGTCTAGGCCTTGACTTGAGGAAGAAATTTCTGAGAATGTACGTTTGGAGCAGAGCAAAGTATGGTAGTGAAACATGGACTATGTGAAAACTGGAACACAAGAGAATAGAAGTATTTGAGATATGATGCTACAGACGATTGATTGAAATTAAGTAAACTCATAACATAACGAATGAGGAAGTTCTGTGCAGAATCGGAGAAGAGAGGAATACGTGGAAAACACAGACAATGGGAAGGGGCTGGATGACACGACCTGTTAAGTCATCAGGGTGAGACTTCCATGATAGTAGAGAGAGCTGTACAGGACAAAACCTTAGAGGAAGACAGAGATTGTAATAGATCGTGAAAATAATAGAGGCCGCATCAAACCTGTCGGAAAAATGATGACAAAAAAGGGGTGGAGAACTGCAAGATGAGGCTAACTGTACTTAGCGAAAAACTGCACTGCACAGTGGTAATAATTGTACCAGCGGGCCGACATAGCCACGCCAGGACAATTCTTTTGTTATGGGCAGCGTGACCAGGTGTCAAGACTCAGTGAAACAAAGGCACCTCAGAGCAATGTAAGTAGTGTGAATTTTTCAGTGAGAGGCACTTTACTTCACTCGAATCTGGCAGCACATCCATGACGTCAGGATACTGCGACAGAACGAATTGAAGCCATGGGTTCTAGACCGGACTATGAGGCTATCAAACACAGTATTGAAAAGACTTTATCGATTCCAAAACTTTTAAATTTCAAAAGAATATTACTCTTTTTTCAAATTCTGAAGGTGGCAGGGGTAAAATGCTGGGAGCGAAAGGCTATTTACAATTTGTACAGAAACCACATGGCAGTTATAAGAGTCGATGACATGAAAGGGAAGCAGTGGTTTGGAAGGGAGTGAGACAGGGTTGTAGCCTCTCCCCGATGCTATTGAGTAAGCAGTAAAAGAAACAAAAGAAAAGTTTGGAGTAGGCATTAAAATCCATGGAGAAGAAATAAAAAGGTTCGCCGATGACATTGTAATTGTGTCAGAGACAGCAAAGGACTTGGAAGAGCAGTTGAATGGAATGGACAGTGTCTTGAAAGGAGGGTATAAGATGAACATCAACAAAAGCAAAACGAGGATAATGGAATGTAGTCGAATTAAGTCGGGTGATGCTGAGGGAATTAGATTAGGAAATGAGACACTTAAAGAAGTAAACGAGTTTTGCTATTTGGGGAGCAAAATAACTGATGATGATCGAAGTAGAGAAGATATAAAGTGTAGACTGGCAATGGCAAGGAAAGCGTTTCTGAAGAAGAGAAATTTGTTAACATCGAGTATATATTTAAGTGTAAGGCAGTGGTTTCTGAAAGTATTTGTATGGAGTGTAGCCATGTATGGAAGTGAAACATGGACGATACATAGTTTGGACAAGAAGAGAATAGAAGCTTTCGAAATGTGGTGCTACAGAAGAATGCTGAAGATTAGATGGGTAGATCACATAACTAATGAGGAGGTACAGAATAGAGTTGGAGAGAAGAGAAACGTGACTAGAAGAAGGAATCGGTTGGTAGGGGATATTCTGAGGCATCAAGGGATCACAAAGTTAGTACTGGAGGGCAGCGTGGATGGTAAAAATCGTATAGGGAGACCAATATATGAATACACTAAGCAGATTCCGAAGGGTGTAGACTGCAGTAGGTACTGGGAGATCAAGAACCTTGCACAGGATGGAGTAGCATGGAGAGCTGCATCAAACCAGTCCCAGGACTGAAGACCATAGCAACAACAAGTACATGACAACGTCGTTCGTTTCACCAGTTTTTAACTGTTGAAAAAAGGCTTATTTTTCCAGAGTAATTTTTGAAATTGTAGAAAAAGGCTGCAGCACACAGAAATTGAATGCCGTCATTTAAAAGTAGAATAAGCAAACACTGAGTTAGCTAGAAGCTAAAGGCTGTTCCATAGGACAACACAGTTATAATTTGGTCAATGTTCTCTTCTGTAACTCAGCAACCTACGACAAACAGCTGCAGGCAGAAGAGGCTGTTCTTTTGCTTAATCGCTCTAGAATCTTACAGGTATCTCATGTGGTCCGTTCCTTTTTCAATTACTAAGCAATAGTAGTGAGTTTTCAGTTCTTCTGTACCTTATCTTAATATCTGTGATACCGATAGGAGAAAAGGTATTACGATATTCCGCAGTAAAACTGCTTTGGAAGACCGAATTCAGTATTTCAGGATTCTCCCTGTCTTCTTCCGTTTTGGCGCTAGTGTAGTCACTGAGCAAATGAATAAACATTTTCGATCAGATTACTGGTTTCACTCAAGAACAAAACTTCTTACGGTATTTTGAGGTCGGTTGGCCAAAATTTCACAAACAGATTCATTGAACGTCTTCCTCATTGTCACCCTTACGCCCATTGTAGGCTAATTTCGCTTTTTTTTTTTTGTCAGGTAGGTTTCGTTTTTCGTATATCTGTGATGAACTTCTCTTTGCTACCTCAGCAGTTTTCTAACATGGCTCTTAAAGCGTGGTGAGTTTTCTTGTCTTTTAAAACCTTCAATGGAACATACCTAAGCTGTATTGAATGATACTTTCGTATTTTACTAAGTATTTCGCCACGATTCCCTCCTCAGAACCTGATATTTTATATTGACTGAACAGATATTTTACAGTTTTTATCACGTCTCTATGGTAAACGGAAGCTTTTCCAACCTTTGTTAACGTTGCTTCTGACACCTGTAAGTATTGATGCTATAACAGTCTTATAATCACTTATTTCCACACGTCACCCAACCCCTCCTTCTAAAATAAATGGTTCGTGATGTTCAGTTCTGTTGCTAGGATTTCTAAGATTTTACTCTAACGAGTTAGTTGCCTAAATAACTGTCCGAAGTAGTTTCAGGACAAGACAATCAGAATGATGTCCCTGTCTCTGGCCGGCCGCGGTGGCCTAGCGGTTCTAGGAGCTTAAGTCCGGAACCGCGCGACTGCTGCGGTCGCAGGTTTGAATCCTGCCTCGGGCATGGATGTGTGTGATGTCCTTAGTTTAGTTAGATTTAAGTAGGTCTAATTTCTAGGGGACTGATGTTAAGTCCCATAGTTCTCAGAGCCATTTGAACCATTTGAACCCTGTCTCCGGTGTCAGTTTCCAACGGATGAGCCTCCAATTCTATAGGTGGTAACGTCAAGAGTATCCTCGTTACAATGGTATGATCAGGAAACATATTCACGATATTTTTAAGTACCCTCTATAGCCCCTGATGCAAGGGCTCTATAAAAGCATCTGATTAGAATGTTTGATCCATCTTGGATGCTTAACTTTACCCAGACTATTTCACATTCGTTATACGTATCACTCACACCAGGTATTATCGCCCATACCTGCGATACAAATTCCCAACTGTAATAGATATTCATTGCTATTCACTTTCGGTTTCAACCAACGTTCTGCTTCTAGTCCTAATTGATACCAGTTCTGGCGGCGTACCAAGGATGTTCCTACTGTTTACGAATATCATACTAACTGTTTTCGATCTGCCAGGACGAACGTTCGTTGAGAATATATCTGATCTGTCTTACGCAATTCTGTAGGTTCATGGAGGGTCCTCGAACTAAAGAAAGCTCTTACGCACGCCACATGTACCGTACGTAATCTGCCATCCTAGAAGGTACTTCCTGCTCGTATGCACGACTGACCTATTGTGCCCTACATTTCTCCATCCTGTAGCGGAGGTCGAGATATGTGCATCCAATCTCGTCATAAAATCGTCCGATCTTTGGTTTACACCTTCGATTCCGCTTTGAACTGGAGAACGACTGTCGACTGTGGGTAGATGTTATTAATTGAGGAGTTCAGCTGCATTCGGTAGATTGTGTGGCGCAGGTGACGAGCCAGACGACTGACACTGTTGACAGTAACCAATGCTTCGTTCAACTTCGGCACATGCTTTGTCATGTCTCAGCTAGACACACCTCAGGGTTTTGACCCTGGCCAACGCCATCTTATGGCCGGTGGCTTCTACCTTCGTGACAGGACGAATCCTGCGTTGCTGATTAAAGACCACAGACGGATGGCGGCCTCTGCAGGCCGCGACCGCGAACAATAGCGTGCTACTTCAGCTGTTGGTGATGGCGCTTGTAGCAGCCTCTCATCTCTGCACATGTTCACTATGCTTGTGAGGTGCCGGGCCAAGCAGTGTATTTAACACTAAATTCTGCTAGAATCTACATATGTAAATGATGCTCTAAGTCCCCCCCTATTCTAACCCCGACTTTTGCTGTTGCACAAGGATTAAAAAAAAAATACGCGAACTGACTCTAATCAACCCTGCCAGTGGAGTAGAAGAGAGTTTGGCACCTGCAATAATTTAATTTGATAAATAAGTTAAATAAACGAAGGTTTCATTAACATAGTGAAGAATGATAGGGTTGCTCTACCGATTAACAGAATGAAAGTTCTGTCCAAAATAACAATATGATTTATTAAGACTAAACACAAAATAATAAACAAAAACATATGAAACATTTACAATACATCAAATTGGCTCAAATTGGATACTCAAACAAATGCAGTGAATGTGAAGTTGTCCCTAAACTAGATTGTGAGGATTATGACGAAGTGGTATGTGCAGCCAATTCCTTGCAACTCAAATGTTAGAGAAAACACATAGCCAACCCAACATTAATTGCTGCTACCCAAGACAGAACAAAGTTAGAAAAAGACGAACAGGCGCACTCTTCTGAGCTCTGATTATCACCTAGGAAAAGCCCTGTCTGCCGGTGCTGCGGACATACCTTACCAAACTGTCTTCTTAACTGCCAGAATACGATCTGGCGTACCAGAGGCGATGGCTGGTTGCTTCGACGTCCTCGACCGAAAGGCCAGAGCCGACTACTCCTAAGAGCACCCGTACCAAAACCGAACACAGAACATTCTCGCCCCCATGACAGTGGCCGTGGTTAACCGTTCCAATCAGCAACTCGAAAACCGGCGGAAAATTCCACTCCATTGCCAGAACACTACCATTCCACCAATGGAGATTCTGGGCGCCAATTTCTGCGCCGATTTTGCTACGTCACAGAGCTATGCCCTGAGTAAGCCAATCACAGTTACGATTTTGCAGAAAGCGCGGGAATTTGCCCGCCACAACTGCCTGGGTACACAAGTCATTCCCACGCCTCGCTGGTAGCCCGCCAGAAAGTGTTTTCGCTAAGTTTCTGCGAAGTAATGGAACCTCTAGCCCAGCCGCTACTTCAGGGCCCTGTGGGCGTGCCTCTTGACAATGTCGGCATCTGGAAAGCATCTCTCACACCCGTCGGCTTACCCTTTCAAAGTCAGCAGAGCCCGCCTGTCACCGGACCACCCGGGTGACGAGAGACACTGCGTGGGAAGTCTGCGTGTGAAGGAAAAGCAACTTTCAACCGCATGCAATTAGAGAGGAGAATCGTAAGATAGAAATATGAGAGGGGGCTCATGCCACCTCTCATGCTGGTGCAAAGAGACTGCTGTGCACAGGGTTTGACCCGCTGCCCTCTAGCAGATGTCGGCTGCGTCTTGTGCTGAGGCGCTACGTCCCTGGGGAATTTAGTGCCTGCAGCTGTGGGCGCAGATGGACGGTTGGCAGTACAGAGACACCAATTCGTGTTAGGAATACTGAGAATGTACGTTTGGAGCATAGCATTGTATGGTAGTGAGGCCAGCACTATGGGAAAAGCAGATCAGATGAGAATATAGGTATTTGAGATTGCTGTACACCGACAATCAGAGACAGCACACTGGAAGTCACAAAGGGCTTTCATTATAAATCAGTCAGTAAGAGACAGGAAAATGAAAGCCGCTAGAATGGCAACCTTCAACTGGGTGCCGGTTACGTACGCGGGATGGTCGCTGACTAATGTAGAGGGTGTTCCAGGACATAAAAAAAAACCGACTAGCTCTGGAAAAGAGGCCAAAAGTAGCGTACTAATGTTCAGACATAGTTGTTAATTTGTGGAAGAAATTTCGGAGAATGTATGTTTGGAGCACAGCATTGTACGGTAGTGAGACACGCAATAGGAAAAACCTGAAGAAATGACGATCGAAGTATTTGAGATGTGGTCGTATGACTAGGACATCCCATCGGGTAGACCGTTCACCAGGTGCTCAGAAATGTTTCAGATGGCTCCAAGCACTATGGGACTTAACATCTCAGGTCATCTGTCTCCTAGACTTTGAGCTACTTAAACGTAACTAACCTAAGGACATCATACACAACCATGCCCGAGGCAGGATTCGAACCGGAAACCATAGCAGCAGCGCGGTTTCAGACTGAAGCGCCAAGATCAGCTCGACCACAGCGGCGGGTTCGCCGGGTGCAAGTCTTTCGATTTGACGCCACTTTGGCGACTTGCGCGTCGATGGGGATTAAATGATGTTGATTAGGACAACGCAACACCCAGTTCCTCAGCGGAGAAAGTCTCCGACCCAGCCGGGACTCGAAGCCGGACCCTTGAGATGTGGTGCCACAGATAATGAAGAAAAGTAGGAGACCGTGTAAGGTAAGGAATGAGCAGGCGCGGAAAGTAATGTATGCAAAACGTTGGCAACGAAACGGGATAGGATGATAGGACAACTGGTAACACATCACGGAAAAACTTTCTTGGTACTAGAGCGAGCTGTAGATGGCATAAACTTTAGAGGAAGATGGACGTTAGAATACATCTAGCAAATAATTGAAGACATAGGTTGCCACAGATTAAATAAAAACTGGAGAGGAAGTATCCTTCACGGTTCATCCCAAACTAATCAGGTACAAAATAAAGCTAATAAATGAAAATAGATATTAAACTGTAATATGATACAGAATGTAAAGATCTTATGCAACTGTATTACCATATTAAGTGAATATAATGAGACGGTAGTATTTAGCGAAGAGAATAGGAAACTAAAAGGAGAAGAAAACAAAAGAGAGGGAAAAACTGTTTCTGAATGAAGATGAATAATTGAATTAGAAGTGTAGGATGCTACCTCGTACGGAGCAAGCGGAAACATGTTCATATAGTGTGTTTACTTACATGAAAATGTTTCTCATTTACGTAGTGACAACTATCTCATTGGAATAGCTATAATAGAATTTAAATCACTTTTTATGCACGCATCATGTCACTCTTTGGAACATTCAAAAACATGTTTTTCAGGATAAATGATAAAATATTTAAAAAAATTAAAAAGCCGTTAAATCTTCCTGGTAACCGCATTAACTGTCAGCAGTTCTTTATTACAGGATCAAAATGGTGCAAATGGCTCTGAGCACTATGGGACTTAACTGCTGTGGTCATCAGTCCCGTAGAATTTAGAACTACTTAAACCTAGCTAACCTAAGGACAACACACACATCTATGCCCGAGGCAGAATTCGAACCTGCGATCGTAGCGGTCGCGCGGTTCCAGACTGTAGCGCCTAGAACCGCTCGTTCACCCCGGCCGGCTCAGCATCATACACAATCGATTTCCCGATGATTCAGTCTCATCTTCAGGTGTATACATATAACCAATTTAACAGTAGTTCTTTAAAATATGTAGTCTTCCAGTGACCGGGTGGCATTCTAATTGCCAGAACCACGTAAACTGGATGGTTACAAGATGAAACATCAAAATTCCAGTGGGTACCAGGCTCACACAGTAGAACCGCAGTTTCAGCAACACTACGTCAGCTGGGCTGTCAGATGGCTTCGCCTTCCCACTACAAGCATAATTGTGTCCACACCACGCGGCCTTTGAGGGCGTCCGTTGATTAATTAGATAATAATCGACTCACGGCGCAAAAACGGCTAAAAACGGTTTCTGCTCTTTTATGTATTAGTACGATAAGAGATAAAGATACCGAAAAAGTTTCGATGTACCCAGAGAACATTTTCTTACGAGCACATGGCAAAAAATTTTGACGATATGAAGTCAACAGAAATCATAGAAGTTTCCATCCGTACAGTTAGTACTTGTGGTACCCAAAAATAATAGTTTCTCAGGGTTTTCTTTGGAACTGCTGTTGAACAATTGGTGGTTTCTTATGCCCCTAATTCCCACCCTGTATCACATCTCATGAAGAAAACCAACCGATTCGCTTAACTTGCAATGCTGGGGAATGTTGTGTCTAGACAAGACAGCCTAGACACAATGAGAGGAAGCCGAAAGGCACGCGCTTAAACTCACGCAGGCTGGCGTGAGGTCTGAAACAGGATACGTAATGAATGCTATAAAGAAAAGTACGTTGCTTCTGGAATACTTAACTTTAATCCACATTTGTAGAACATCGCTCTTGATGATACATTAATAGAATCTCAATATCACTTGAATATGGCGCCTTGCTAGGTCGTAGCAAATGTAGCTGAAGGCTATGCTAACTATCGTCTCGGCAAATGAGAGCGTAGTTCTCAGTGAACCATGGCTAGCAACGTCGGCTGTATAACTGGGGCGAGTGCTAGTATGTCTCTCTAGACCTGCCGTGTGGTGGCGCTCGGTCTGCAATTACTGACAGGGGCGACACGCGGGTCCGTCGTATACTAGCGGACCGCGGCCGATTTAAAAGCTACCACCTAGCAAGTGTGGTGTCTGGCTGTGACACCACAGGGAATGTTTCAAATTTGGCCCTATACTATAGGATAGCTACAGTATGCCTCTTCTTTCAACAGGTACAAAAATAGACGTTAAGCCAACGACCTGATCAATGGAACCATAGATCTGACCCCTAAAAATTGCATTTCCGCGCGGGGCTGTTGGAACATATGGGTACCGTGCTGTATGTTTCACAGCCCGATAACGGATTTGACATGCACGTTTAAAATGCCCACTTCACATTACACAGCGTTGTTCTAATCAAAATATCCACGGGTATGCTGCCGGTCTATAGTGTCCAACGGGCACAATATTTCGGCGATCAAACATGTCGCCATCATCAGGTGAACTGACGGACTGAGCTCCTGTGAACGTGCCGGCACGGAGATCCGTACGCTATGGCTGCTCAGAGGGAACTGGGTTCGGTCGCGGCGGCGGCCGATTTAAATACCCTCCGCCCGCGGCGCGCTCCCTCCGCCGTCCGCGCCCAGCGCCACGGTCGCGCGGTGGAACAGATTGCGACGGCGTCTGAGATGACGTCGGTGTGATGGCTCTGTCCGCCGTGGTCGTCACAACTATACGTCTGCTCGATTTACTCTTGATTAACCCGATCGTTGTTCTGTTTAAAAGTCATTAACTTTAGTAATAAACTCAAAATCATCAGGTCACTGTTCATAATACACTATGCGATTGTATAAACGAGTTTGAAGTTTATGCTGTTTTAACCCTTTCAGAAACTCTAGTTATAATTGTGTACATTAACGTTTACTGTGTCTTAGCTGCAACAGAAGTATTTTCACCTAGTGTAAACCTGAGGTACACATTTGTAAGTGTTTAACCTTTTCGTCAGGCGCAAGTGCTGCCAATTGTTGGGCACCACTATGAAAATATCAGTAAGTCAGTGTAGCAGTGCGCAACAGCTCATGACTGACAGAATACACAGATGTGGTTGGTTCGGTATATTCCAATGTATAATACTGTTATTGTTATTTCGCATGGTAATTGCTGAATTACCATTTTGCTATTTATTACAATAGAGAATATTTCGTAATTAGTTATTTTAGTCAATAAAATGAAGCCAACTGTACAACGTATGTTTTGAAAATGGGTACATATTTATGTATAAATCTTGATCCTAAATTCACTAAAAAATCACCTAAGAGCATTACCACATAAAGACAAATTTTTCTTCCTCCAGAAGAAATTCAGGTCTGAAAGCGTTAACTTGTCAAAATCAGATTTATGTTGCACGTGAAGTATTTATTCCAACATATGTATTCGACACCTCAAAACAAACACCTCCAAATCCTTTAAAAAAATTATTCTGTAATAATGTTGTTACGATGTATATTTTTTGTGCTTTGCGATAATCTCTTCTGCTATACGAACCTTGCACCCGGCAGTTTCCAGACGCCATATTTGTTTACAAATATGATAGTATACATGTGATGTGTTATGACAGCGAAAGGAACATGTGACCACTTTAGGTACTCTATTTTACTTATTTTGTGTTTACCGCTATATATAAGTTTAATTTTTTGTCAGAAGAAACCCAAAACCATGTTCTGAAATAGTGTCTTGTTTCTCCACTAGACAGTGTCACAAGTTCCTCCGAAAAATCGTAACACAACACACACACAAATGTCATACTAACTAATGTAAATCCACCTGATGATGGAGGGTTAAACCTTTGAAACGCGTTGTGGAAATGAATAAAACGGTGGCTGGTAACAGTAAACTTATTGTTTCATTTAATAACATACTATGCTGTTCATTGACGTCAGGTGGCCTGTGTACGGAGAGCAACTGCCGCTGCTGCTAACCACGGTATTTATTTTTCCATAGCAGAACCCCTCGACACAGTGGTGTTCGTAATATTAATTGCGACTGCACCTGTTGTGAGCATCCGATTGCAAGTGATATCGCTGATGACCGATCGCTGCGATGCGTCACTCGTCTGTGATGCCTCTAATAGCTATATGCGCTACACTGCTTCGTGGGGCGGAGCCAGTAAATTCTCCGGGCGCGCTTGACGTCACATTGTGTCATCCGTACCCCACGAGAAAGGCAGGCCGCGGCGCGTACGTCACGAATGTGGGCCTGAACTCGCTCGCTCGCTCAGCTCATCAGACAAAATGCGTTTCTTTACCTGTTCCCTTCGCAGCTGGGAATGTATGTACTAACGAGAAATGCATCTTCTACTGGAATCTGCTGTTATGAAGTCTGACAGATCAACAGTACGACAAAAAACTTTAATCTAAGATCAGTTCAAAATTGGCTCTGAGCACTATGGGACTTAACATCTATGGTCATCAGTCCCCTAGAACTTAGAACTACTTAAACCTAACTGACCTAAAGACATCACACACATCCATGCCCGAGGCAGGATTCAAACCTGCGAACGTAGCGGTCACGCGGTTCCAGACTGAAGCGCCTAGAACCGCACGGCCACCCTCGCTGGCTCTAAGATCAGTACTCGATATAAATGGTATAACGGCATGTTTATAGCATTTAGTCTCATCTACTTAACAGTCCTCCTTTCATACAAGAAGTGGTGCCTAATGCAACTGACAATCATTTTGGCATGATTATAATTTTATTGTAACCCAGTACAGCCGTAAGAAATTATTAGTAGGCCTATGGACTTCTTATCAGTGTAAGAGAAATTACAGTAAGACTCCATTACAGCGGATTTCAGTACAAGATGAAATTCTCGTTTTTACGTACACGCCAGGTTATGAGTTAGCAGGTGTAGATACGTAGTTTGCCTGCTGAGTTGAGCGAGCCTGACTTACGCGCCGCGGTCTGTCTTTCTCGTAGGCCTCGGTGTCATCACAGCCCTAGCTGCAGCCTCAAGTGAAGGTGATCAACGTGGAGCATGGCCCACGCGGGGGTAAGAAGCTAAGGGAGATGGCGCTATAGACTGCCGCTGTACATTGTTCTGAAGCCAGAGTGGACAGGGCCCGCAGCCAATTTAAGTAGCCCAAAACATTAGCAGACTACTGTTTACTGAAGCTTCTTGTTTACTACCTCTGTCGTGTGCACGTGAAAACTGTTTTAAATACTAAAAACTGTAAAGCTTACATGAATAACATAGTGTCAGCAAGGCACTTTCGAAAGTTTCTCCGTTCTTGAATGCTTCTTTGCTCCAGTAATAACAAACTGTCAGAGTGACATCATGGGAAAATGTTTTCGCAGTGAACTACAGGGGTATGAATGCGGGGAACCTAGTGTTTTGGACTAGTTAAGATAGCGGACATCGGCTTCAAGATGTGATGTAATGGCAGCTCCCTTCTCTTTTTATCTCCATGGTGCCCTATATAAACAAGAAGCGCGCACACTCAACTACTACCTCATGTACACAGCATATATGCACCAACACACACCCCCCCCCGCCCTCTCCCAGTCCACCTCCAGCGGTACGCCGATGACACCGCCTTCCTTGCCCTCGCTCCTACCCTTCAATGGTCGCAACGCCTGCTCCAGAATCACCTTGACGTTTTTGCTGCATGGTGTAACCAGTGGCTCCGAAAAACCAATCTTTCCAAGACCCAGGCAATCACTGTAGGTCGTACCACTGTCTCCTTTCAGCTCCTTGATTTTTCCCTTACCATCTGCGGTTGTCCTGTCTGCCACTCCCCAACCCTCACCTACCTTGGACACATCATTAACCATCACCTTACTTCGATCCGTCATCTCCGCTCTTTCCAAACCAATGCCCATAACCACTTCCATCTCCTTAAGCTCCTCTCTGGCCAGACATGGGTTGAAACCCCTCTACCATCCCCCACTCCTACAAATCCTTGATCTATCTCATCCTCTGATTTGCCAGTCCCGCCTTGATCTCCGCCCCCTCCCCCCCCCACCCCCACCCCCAAGATTCTATAAGCCCCTCCAGATCCTCGAGCGCCATACACTCCACGTCACCTACCATATATGCCTCCCGTCCCCCATGCGGATCCTCTATGACCTGCTTCCTTTCTCCTATCTGCTCCTCTTCCTCGAACATATCCGAGTCATCTACACCTCCTGCAGACTTGATCCTCCCCATCCCCTGGGTGCTCTTCTCCTCTCTAACCCCCACTCACTGTTGTGCCTTCACCGTTGTGACTCACCTACCCTCCACTGCTACACCCTGCATCTCCTTTTCCAAGGTGGTGGCTTCCGTCGACTCCCCCTCCCGGATGATGCTCTCTCTCCCTCCATTTATCCCTCCTACCAATTCTGATCCTCACCTCCCCCTCCCTCCCTCTGTCCTTTGCCCAGGCTCCCTCTTCCCTCCGTTCTATCCCGTTCTTTCCCGTCTACCCTCCCTCTGGCCCCTTCTCTCCCCCGAGTCCTTTCACATTCCCCTCCTTTGCCTTCCCGACGCCCTCTAGCGTCCCCGTTTATGTGTCCTCTCCCTCCATCGACATCCACCCCTCCTTTTGTTTCTTTCGCTCCCCCCTTTTTTTCCTCATCTTTTCGGGTCCTCCCCCCCCCCCCCCACGCACCTGCCTTAGGCTATGGTGTGTCATCTTCGTGTCTACTGTACTAGTATAGTGCGTGTTGTTTTTTAACTGTCTGTCTGCATATGATGTGTCTTAATTAGCATTACGAACACTTTGTTTTTATATTTTTAACTTCCACAACTTTCCGCGATTTTATAGTTTAAAAAGTCACCGTTTTCATCGCATGTTTCGTTGTTTATTTCTTCTTAATCAATTTTTTTTAATATTCTGTAGGCTGAAAAGCGGCATGCTAAGCTGCTGCCCGCACCCCTGCCCCTGTGGGGGTGGGGGGAGGGGTAATCGAAACACAATAAAGAAGAAAGAAAGACACAACTACTCTTCGAGCAGGTTCGCCAACTACCGGTGCACTAGCGGCGTGTCTAAAACGCACTGCTATTTGGACTGGAGTTACAACGCAGTGGACTTTGAAACACAAGAGGGAAAGTAAACGCTGTGCGTACCAGCCAACACACGGTATAGTTAACAAATCAAAGAAAAGTAATATGGCATTAAATACCGCGGAAATTACGAGTGGTAGTTATTTCTTACGACACAATTAAGTCGCTCGTTATACAACTCATATTTTTCAAGAACTAATTACCAAACTTTAATTCCTACGAATCTCTTAATACAACAGGAATTGTGACGTGAGTTCAATGGTCAGAAACTGGAAGGCTAAATAAAGAAATTTACTAGTAAAATACTATCGAGGCATAATGCTGCGAATGATGTTTTTCTAGAAGTGTGCAGAAAAAGAAAGAACACTCACACCGCTACATAATAGACAACCCATGAACTTCTGTAACCGTACTCTAAAATAAAATACCCACTCCCAATTCGTACAGATTAAGTGCAACGCATATATTTTTTTCCATTTAAGTACTTTCCGGTTACATTACCTACGAAAAGGTTGCGTGGAATACACATGAAATACAATGTTCTTAAATAAACTGTTATTCAGCTTACTTGGCGTATCTGGGAGCATAGTTTGGACCTTAACACAATTTCGTTAATTTAACTGAACGTAATGCTAACGACAGATCATATGGTTACCGAGACAGATTGTGGCTGTATGTGATCTTCACGAGACATGTCCCACATGTAGAAGAGATTTTATGTAGTCCCAAGAAACGGTATTGATATATAGTGAAGCCGCTTACGTCGATTCGATGGGGCCAGAGGATGAGATTATTAACTGCAACGAGCCAACACCTGTTTCTATTGGCAAGGCAACAGCACGCCCCATTCGAACCCCTCTCTACGGTAGATACTTGCTAGGCTTACCTTTCGCTGCGATCGGGGTAATATCTCCGCTGAAGAAACAACAACCAGGCAGTAGAAGATATTACCACAGAGAACGGCATAAGACACAATACCGTAGCCACGGTCTGCTCGCTCCGAACACTTTCCATAACTGTGGTGAGGCGAGTAACTGATTGGGTGAAATAACGTCACAGGGGCGCCCTGTCCTATACGATCGTTGCTTCAGCGAGTACCTACATATACTGTAGAACATTGCGTTGCGTAAGATCACATCGCTAAAAGACGACGAATATGACACTCGTCTAAAAGAAGCTGTATTTTAACACTGCAATCCGGCTGGAAACCGAAAGTATTTACTGCTTTCTACTTCAGCTTATTTATCATCATTGTACATTTTCAGATATTTCTATGTACTTATGAGTTTAGTTGGGGAAAGTGGAGGGGGGTTAACTGTGTTTAACCACTATCTGTTGTAAACTTGCAGCTATGTAGTTTTTTCCATCAATGGCACTGACAAAAACAGCCACGGTGTTCTCCAACTATCACGGATTAAATAACTGCAGGTCTTCATGTTATTAAATGCCAGTAAATCCCCTATCCTTTATACAATCCCATGTGTATAGCAGCTTCAAACTTCTGATTAAAAATGGGTTGAGATAGTAAACATTTGGCGTTAAGCATGCAAGCAACTAACAAAGGTTTGAAATTACGTTCAAAACTTGTCGGAAGTCGCTAAGTGGATGAATGTATTCTGTGTTATTGGCGCTCAGTTTCAAACCAAAACTCGTTTTACAGGTATGGCAGTGCTTAAGATGTATCTCCTCCTGGATCACATGTTTGGTTGGTTGATTTTGGGGAGGGGAAACCTAGTGAGGTCAGCGTCCCATCGGTTTAGGGAAAGTTGGGGAAGGAAGTCAGCAGTGCTCTTTCAAGGGAACCATCCCGGCATTTGCGTGAAGCGATTTCGGCAAATCACGGTAAACCTAAATCAGGATGTCCGAACGCGGGTTTCAACCGTTATCCTTCGAAATGCGAGCCCAGTGTCCTAACCGCTGCTATAACTCGCTCGGTAAAACACGTGTGGAACAGTGATATCATTCTTCAGGTACATTGGACGATGTATGTGGTCAAGGTCTGCAAAATTTCCGTGCTACTGCAGGTAGCATTGAATGTGGAATAAATTAAAACATCATGCCTGATGCGCCCGTTGACTGCATGAACAGCAAAACTATAACCCATTTTGTCGGTGGTGTTATCGAGGAAAAAATTTGTAAAGTTTTCAGATCATGTGTAAAGTTTGTTTTAAGTCATTGAGTGCTCTCATTTGCAAATGTTGGATGAATATAGTCTGGCAAATTTGCAATTAGTGGACTTTGTTGCTTCAAAACATGTACACATTATGCAATACAGGGTTGTTCAAAATGATATGGAGTCTTTCTAGTGATTGTCAAAATAGTATCTGTTTTGGTAAGGTATTATCTGATTATTGGTATATAAACGGCAACTCAAGAAATTTTCTGTGTCATGTTCACAAACGTTCAAGGTGTGAACAGTTCGTCGGACGGTATACGTGAGGTCTATACTCCCTGATCTGTTTAACCTGTTATTCAGATGTTGATAGCAGCCACCTGCTTTTGTCTTACAGTTTTCTTAAAATCCTGTACCCACTCATGAATGTATTGTCTGATAGGCGGAACCTTGGTGAATGTTTTCCTGGATTTACAATGCCCTGCAATTCTGGATGCCGTCTTGCAGAAGTGAAACAAGCAAAATTCCTCCACCGTTGGTCAGGCATCCATGATGCTGAAAACCACTGCAAAAAAAGAAACTTCCAGAGTTTCTCCACTTTTTTTTTTACAATCCCTTGAAACTGTGTGGATCCTTTCGAATAACCCTGTACCTGACCTGCCGTGTTGAACCTTTGACGTAAGATTATACCTAGGAATGAGAACAGCACCTTATCATTTAAAAATAAGGTCATAATTAAATGAAATACTTTAAATAAGATTTTTGTCGCCCTCGGAATCAATTAGGTAGGAAGCCCTCAAACGGGACCTGGTTCAGAAGCCTGGGATAGTTGCTGGGTAATATTGATGCAGGATTAGTTGAGAAGCTTATCTGTGATAAATACAATTCCTTAACATTTTCTTCAAGAAATAGCGTTAATGACATCAGGGATCGTTTTCTCACAGTAAACGGAGCCCACTCTTGCAGTCGTATGCAGCATGTGAGCCTGCTTTGTTGGAGTCATTAGGAAATGCCACCCCCTTCCAGTCTGACGTAATGGACTGGTGAAGGAGTGTTTGTCTCTGGCAGCAGCACAAGCATTAGGGCGGCGAGAGATCGATAAAGCCAGAGGAAAGTGTCATCTGTCTTCTGCCTCATGAGCAGTATTAATCTTCGAATCACCCGCACAAATGTGAGAGAGTATTGCTTGCTGCTCGAAGTTTCCCGGTGTAATTTCCCTGGAGGTCTCATATGGAACTGTGCGATCTGTCGCCTTTCGTCTCCTCCATTTGTCTTCGGGAGGTCGGTGACCGACTGGCCAGCAGAGCAGACAGGGGTAGAAAAGAGGACTGTGGTGGAGAAGGGGTTCTATAGCTACCTTCTCTTAACAGAAATTCACGTAAAAATCTCTTGTCTCACTGCATTATTAGGTCGCTAACATCAGCTTATCATTTGTTATTAAGAAACTTCATAAGGGACGATCAAAAAGTTTGCGTTCGAAGGGCATACAATCCGGAATCGGTAAGCCAATCTGGCGAATTCGCCTTGAACATTCAGGCCATCAACCCACCGACACACCAGGTGGAAGATACTCAATTGGTAAAACACCGTGACCAGATGCCTGAATTAGTCCGTAAGTACCTGCTGCACATCCTCGTCGAACCCTCAAGGCATTTAGCGGGGGTCCAGAGGGGTGATAATTGCGTGGGGAGTGTCTCCCACTTGGATGGGGCTGGTGTTCCAGATCGACTGGCGTCTTGTGTCGAATCGCGACGAGACGGAACTTGGCGCACCATTCCACATCCTCCCACTAGGATGGGGCTGGCGTTCCAGATTGAGTGGCGTCTTATGTTGAATCACGACCAGAATGGAACGGCGCACCATTCCACATCCTCCTACTTGGATGGGGTTGGTGTTCCAGATCGACTGGCGTCTTGCGTCGAATCGTGACCAGAATGGAACTTGGAGCACCACTCCACATCAGTAGCGTCTTGCATCGAATCGTGACCAGAATGGTACTTGGAGCACCATTCCACATAAGTGGCGTCTTGCATCGAATCGTGACCAGAATGGATCTTGGAGCATCATTCCACATCAGTGGTTTTCGACCAACACGTTGCTCCAAACACGTTCACCATTCTCCAACAGTCATCTTCCAGATCCTGTCCCTCAGCAGCATGGTGAACATGTCTGAACGTATTTGGTAATAACGTCACCATAGTTCATATTTCCACATTCACCACACACACCAAAAAGACACGAATGTCACACTAATCCCTGACCTATACGTCAGTGACTATATACCCGCATCGCAGTGGGGCTATGTTGCATATACGCTCAAACAACACCCTGAAAACAGAACTTGGTCGCCGTTATATTTCCTGATGCGTTTCAGCCACAGCCCATTACGAGAGAGTCTGTTAAAATGAGCATAATTAACACGAAAGAACAAGTAAAAGGCATACAGGACGTTAATAGTAAAAATACTTAAGAACAGTGACAGTTAAATTTTGCCTGTCTTTGTGGCTGAGCAGTTCTAGACGCTTCAGTCTGGAACCGCGCAACCGCTATGGTCGCAGGTTCGAATCCTGTCTCGTGCATGGATGAGTGTGATGTCCTTAGGTTAGTTAGGTTTAAGTAGTTCTAGGTTCTAGGGGACTGATGACCTCACATGTTAAGTCCCATAGTGCTCAGAGCCATTTGAGTTAAATTTTCATACCAAATTAAACATCACTGAGTTTGTTCATACTATCTCAAAATTTTTCTAACTCTGTTTTTGTTATTAATTTGTCCGTCTACGTTTAACGAAAGTTTGCAATCCTACAAACATGCCCTCTGGTAGATATTTTATGTAATGGCAGCCCACCATCAGTTGAGCCCACTGTTAAGAATCCAAGTTTTGGAGCTAATAGTATGTGTGAAGATGTCTTACGTGGTGTGTAAATTTAAGATTGAATGTTTTTAAACATGCCGACTCGGCAAGACTCACCGGAGGAGAAACACCCCTCTGAAGATGTCCAGCGCAGCTCTGGACGAAACGTTAGAAGCTGAAGAGTTTCATGGACCACGACCTTACATCCCGGAAGGTTAACCACAAGAAATGTAATACAGTTCTTGAATGTAAAATACGGGTGGAATGGAATTTTTTCAGTCTAAAGCATTCAGAGAACAAACAGAGAGAACAGGGGTGAGTAAAGGAACAGGCAATGTGGTCACAAAAACATGTTAAATCCTAGATATTGGAAACGAGATGGAATTGCTTGTTTGCAGGTGGCGCTGTTGTTCATCGATTAGTAAAGTCATCAGAAGATCAAAACAAATTGAAAAACGATTTAGAAAAGATGTACGTATCGTGCGAAAACTGGCAATTGAGCCTAAATAACGAAAGGTGTGACGTCATCCACATGAGTGCTAAAAGGAATCCGTTAAACTTCGGTTACACGATAAATCAGTCAACTCTAAAGGCCGTAAAGTCAAGTAAGTACCTAGGAATTACAATCGCGAACAACTTACATTGGAAGCAGCACATAGAAAATGTTGTGGGGGGAGGCTAACCAAAGACTGCGTTTTTTGGGCAGGGCGCTTAGGAAATATAACAGACCTACTAAGGAGACTGCCTACACTACGCTTGTCCGTCCTCTTTTAGAATACCGGTACTGCTGCGCGGTGTGGGTCCTTACCAGATAGGACTGACGGAGTACATCGAAAAAGTACAAAGAAGGGCAGCACGTTTTGTACTATCGCGAAATAGGGGAGAGAGTGTCACTGAAATTATACAGGATTTGGGTTGGACAACATTAAAACAAAGGCGTTTGCCATTGCAGAGGAATCTTCTCACGGAATTCCAATCACTAGATTTCTCGTCCGAATGCCAAAATATTTTGTTGTCGCCGACCTACATAAGGAGATACGATCGCCAAGATAAAATAAGGAAATCAGAGCTCGTACGGAAACATATAGGCGGTCGTGGTTTCCGCGAGCTATATGAGATTGGAGTAATATAGAATTGTGAAGGTGGTTCGATGAATTCTCTGACAGTCACTTAAATGTGATTTTCAGACTATCCCTGTAGATGTAGATGTACAGAACAATTAGGTACTCGTTCTGCACACAAATTTACGTACTCCAACTTGAATGACTGTATTAAAGCACTCCGTCTTTAGGCCACGAGTGGCCTATCGGGACCATCCGATAGCCGTGTCATCCTGCGAGGAGGATGCGGATAGGAAGGGCGTGGGGTCAGCACACCGCTCTCCCGGCCGTTATGATGGTATTCTTGACCGAAGCCGCTACTATTCGGTCGAGTAGCTCCTCAATTGACATCACGAGGCTGAGTGCACCCCGAAAAATGGCAACAGTGACGGGATGGTCAGCCATCCAAGTGCCGGCCACGTCCGACACCGCTTAACTTCGGTGATCACACGGGAACCGGTATATCCACTGCGGCAAGGCCGTTGCCACTGTATTAAGCGATTGCTGTAAAACGAAGAACGTCTTCTGTCTTACAATGATTGGTTAGCGCAAAGTACAGTCACGTCATTATCTAATGAAAATTGTGCCTCGTCTATAACAGAAAAAAAAGGAATGTAACCGAGGATGGACTAATCGATGAAGGCACTTACATTTAAATCTACAGCATTCAGTGATTGGATTGGTCCATTTTGGCAACACACGATAGTGTATCGGGCAAAAGACTGAATTTTTACCATACCGGATATCTGGCTAAGAAAAAAGGGTGATAAATTAGAATAATCATACCACGCCTCAAGAGATAATACACATTCACATTAGTGTACAAGCAACTTGTCGAAGTCTAAGGCAAGACATAGCACTGAAGCAAAATTCGTTGTAGGTACTGAAAGCTGGATAAAACGGGAGATAAGTCTAGCCGAAACTTCTACAAAGAACCTAATGTTGCTCACAGATTAAATCCAGTTGGTAGTGGCGTGTTTGTTATTGTCAGATGCAGTCTGTTTCGTAGCGGAATGGAGGTAGATAGTTACTGCGATTAGCGCTTATACTTGACAACCGAAATAAGATAATAATTGGTTATCTACCATTTCAGATGTTACGGTTGAAAGAAGACTTGAGTGTAATTTCGAAAAGGTACCCCACAGAAACAATTATTCTTGGCGATGACTACAAAATACCCTCGACATGTGGCCCGCCGGCCGGAGTGGCCGAGCGGTTAAAGGCGCTACAGTCTGGAACCGCACGACCGATACGGTCGCAGGTTCGAATCCTGCCTCGGGCATGGATGTGTGTGATGTCCTTAGGTTAGTTAGGTTTAAGTAGTTCTAAGTTCTAGGGGACTTATGACCACAGCAGTTGAGTCCCATAGTGCTCAGAGCCATTTTTGAACATGTGGCCGAAAATACGCGTTTAATGTAGGTGGTACGCAAAAAACATCGTCCGAAATCGTACAAAATGATTACTCCTAAAATCATTTTGAACAATTATTTAAGGAGCGCAGTCGAAGTGCAAACGGTAGCGAAAACATAATGTCTCACGCAGCAAATAATACTTGGCAAATAGGGAGCACCAAGACGAATACAGGAATTAGTAACCCCAAAGTCACTGTGACGAGACTGAACACCTTAACATCCAGACCTATCATAGATAAAACCGTAATACATCTATACTAAAACAAAAAGAGCGTAAAAATTAGCTGAACACAGACTCCGTTCCTTCCAAACTAACTGTAAAAAAGGTGGAGCAGATGTGGCGTCAATTCGAAGACATTATGTCGACAGCATTGGAGATATTTATAGCAAGTAAATTAATAAAAGACAGATCTGATACATCGCCCCTCCATCCCTCATGGTATTCGAAATCAGTCAGAAGAATATTGCGGGAACAAGGGAAAAGGCAAACCAAATGGAAAAGAACTCAATATCCCTAACGTAAGCGAAGTTTTACAGGTGCTCATAATTTAGTGTGAACAGCAATGAGAGATGCTTTTTAATACGAGGGTGAGTCAAATGAAAACCTTGAACTTGTAATAAAAACCGAAATTTCACGCCGTTATCCTGTAAGTTGGTAAGCGTGCTACAAACACCGTGCAGCATGGCCTATAGATGTCAGCACGGTGCAGATGCACACATAGCGTCGCAGTATCAGTATAAAGATGGCCGCTCCACTTGCGACTTGCACCAAGGGAAGAACAGCGTTCTGCTATTCAGTTTTTGAGTAGTGAAGGTGTGAAACCTATAGAAATTCATCGACGAACGAAGGTTCAGTACGGTACTGCATGTTTGTCACAGCAGCAAGTCTACGAATGGAGTTTGTGGAAGTTCGCAAATGGTGTGACTTCAGTGGAAGGTGCTCTTCGTCCAGGTCAGGCACAGCGCGTTGTGACTCCACAGAACATTGCAGCAGTTGGAGCCATAGTGAAGGTAAGCCGCCGAGTGACAAGGAAAGGCATTGCAGCATGTTTACAGTTTTGTCATGGGCCAGCACACCACATTGTGCACGATGTGCTCCAGTTTCACAAAGTGTCTGCAAGACGGGTGCCACGGCAGCTGACTCCTGAAATGAGAGAACGACGTGTTGGTGCTTGTGAAGAACTTCTTCGGCGCTTTGAACAAGAAGGTGATGACTTCCTTGCAAGAATCGTTACTGGGGACGAAACCTGGATTCACTCCCACCAACCTGAAACGAAGAGAGCGAGCAAGGAATGACGCCATTCCTCATCACCAAGTGATTTCCATATTTTTGGACCACTGAAAGACGCAATGGGAGGAAAGAAGTTCCGTTCTGATGAATAGGTACGCCACGCGGTGCACGAACGGTTGCACGGACTACCAAAAGAATTTTTTCTAAAGGAATTTGTGCACTTTGTAAGGGCTGGAAGACTTGCATTGAGCGTGGGGGAGATTATGTGGAAAAGTGTTAAACCTTTGTACCACTTGTCACGGGACTTTGAATTTCGCCGTGCTACACTCGTTCCCTCAGATATAAATTATAGCATCGCAGCTGTATGAGCGCTCGACGGCAGAGAAAATATATAAGAAAATGAAGATACTAAAATTGTAACTCTTTTTGTTTTGTACCCGTTTTCTGTCTCTTGAGAGCGGAAGCTTAACTTACTTATTAGCTAGTCTTGATGAAGACGAAAAAACTTATTGATGTGCAGACGTATTGTGGAAGTTTGTATGAAATTCGGCAGCAACGTAAAATACATTGCATTCAATAGCATGATGGTTTTAATTTGTATACATTGGTAATTCGTGGACAATGAAATTTATTGCAAAATATCGGAACAGCTACGATTTTTCACGCAGAAATGAAGCATGAGATTTCTGGAGAACAAGACCTGGACGCCGCACGGAAGAAGACATGTTAACACGGTAAAGGATGAACTCTTATCTACGCCATTTCCCCCCGTTAATCACATTTTGTTATTCTCTGTTCTCTTTCAAATAACTTTTGTAGTGGAAATTGGTTTGACTTTTGCTCAGAAATGACACGAGGATCACCCCAACAATAGCTTTTTCGAATCACGAAGTCCGAAAGCTTTTCTGTAATACGAAATCCGATTTGCATTTCATTGTTTCCCTTTTTCACGAACATTAACGATTTTAAAGACCCTTTTTTCACCATTTCTTTCCACATTATTTTCAATCTTTTCTACAAATAATATTTAAAAAAAATATTTAAGGTTTTAATTGGACTCACCCTCGTAGTTTCCACAACGAAAGTCTTCGTCTAAATCCGACAGAAAATCCGAAGAGATGCTGTTTGTTTTTGCTAACAGGTCGAATCAATCATAGTTACATTATTACTCTGTAAATAACCCCGGAGATCGTGGAGCCTTTATGTCAAAACACTCAGAAGGTACCTCCGAACAACCTCTGAAAGATTGTCGGTGGAGTTGTGGTTCATCCTGTACATTCGATCGCGATTAGGGGCAGGAACTAAATTTACCAAGTCTGTCAGTTCGATAACTTTGCAACGAAAATTGGAGACCTGCATTATCCCGTCCGCATTTCGGAGTGAACGATATCTGATGGAAACCCGGGTACGGCCGAACCTCAGGTTGCAGGAAGCGACGCAGCGTCTACCCAGACGCTGGGGGAACCCGATCCAGATTCCGGGGAGGGGCCGTCGGACCTCCTGGAAATGAGGGGACGCCTTCGGCGCAGCCGTCCCGTTCGCCCGGCGAAATGAGTTTACGCAAGAGTCGCGGATTGCCCGCAGAGCGGCAGCCGGGACGTATAAAACGATTCCGCAAACACCGGCAGTAAACGCTAATGGAATTCCCCGCGCAGGCCTGCCCGAACCGAGCCCCAAGGAGACGGAAATTTAGCTACCCCGGTTCCGCTGACCCACTTCCATAGCACGGGGCTGCGCTCCTTATAGCAGTTCGCGACTCGCTGACACACGGACGAAGTTGTCTCATGCAAGGCAAATACGAAATAAGCCACCGGTTGCTTTCAATTGCTGCTTCCTGCCCCGTTCTTGTCCCGTTTCGTACCTCGCGCACCGTATTTCGCAAACCGTGGAACGCCACATCTGCAGTTCAACCCTTCCTCCTGTAATGAGGGCAGCAGTGCTCTTCACATTTTTCTACATCTACGAGGGCAGTTCAATAAGTAATGCAACAAATTTTGTTCTCGGCCAATTTTGGTTGAAAAAACCGGAAATTTCTTGTGGAATATTTTCAAACATTCCCGCTTCGTCTCGTATAGTTTCATTGACTTCCGTCAGGTGGCAGCGCTGTACGGAGCTGTTAAAATGGCGTCTGTAACGGAAGTGCGTTGCAAACAACGGGCAGTGATCGAGTTTCTTTTGGCGGAAAACCAAGGCATCTCAGATATTCATAGGCGCTTGCAGAATGTCTACGTTGATCTGGCAATGGACAAAAGCACGGTGAGTCGTTGGGCAAAGCGTGTGTCATCATCGCCGCAAGGTCAAGCAAGACTGTCTGATCTCCCGCGTGCGGGCCGGCCGTGCACAACTGTGACTCCTGTAATGGCGGAGCGTGCGAACACACTCGTTCGAGATGATCGACGGATCACCATCAAACAACTCAGTGCTTAACTTGACATCTCTGTTGGTAGTGCTGTCACAATTGTTCACCAGTTGGGATATTCAAAGGTTTGTTCCCGCTGGGTCCCTCGTTGTCTAACCGAACACCATAAAGAGCAAAGGAGAACCATCTGTGCGGAATTGCTTGCTCGTCATGTGGCTGAGGGTGACAATTTCTTGTCAAAGATTGTTACAGGCGATGAAACATGGGTTCATCACGTCGAACCTGAAACAAAACGGCAATCAATGGAGTGGCGCCACACCCACTCCCCTACCAAGAAAAAGTTTAAAGCCATACCCTCAGCCGGTATAGTCACGGTTACAGTCTTCTGGGACGCTGAAGGGGTTATTCTGTTCGATGTCCTTCCCCATGGTCAAACGATCAACTCTGAAGTGTATTGTGCTACTCTTCAAATTTGAAGAAACGACTTCAGCGTGTTCGTAGGCACAAAAATCTGAACGAACTTCTCCTTCTTCATGACAACGCAAGACCTCACACAAGTCTTCGCACCCGAGAGGAGCTCACAAAACTTCAGTGGACTGCTCTTCCTCATGCACCCTACAGCCCCGATCTCGCACCGTCGGATTTCCATATGTTTGGCCCAATGAAGGACGCAATCCGTGGGAGGCACTACGCGGATGATGAAGAAGTTATTGATGCAGTACGACGTTGGCTCCGACATCGACCAATGGAATGGTACCGTGCAGGCATACAGGCCCTCATTTCAAGGTGGCCTAAGGCCGTAGCATTGAATGGAGATTACGTTGAAAAATAGTGTTGTGTAGCTAAAAGATTGGGGAATAACCTGGTGTATTTCAACGCTGAATAAAACAACCCTTGTTTCAGAAAAAAATGTGATGCATTACTTATTGAACTGCCCTCGTACATCTACATGATTACCCTGCAATTCACATTTAAGTGCTTGGCAGACGGTTCATCGAACCACAATCATACTATCTCTCGACCATTCCACTTCCGAACAGCGCGTGGGAAAAACGAACACCTAGACCTTTCTGTTCGAGCTCTGATTTCTCTTCTTTTATTTTTATGATCATTCCTTCCTATGTAGGTTGGGCTCAACAAAATATTTTCGCATTCGGAAGAGAACGTTGGTGACTGAAATTTCATAAATAGATCTCGCCGCGACGAAAAACGTCTTTGCTTTAATGACTTCCATCCCAACTCGCGTATCATATCTGCCACACTCTCTCCCCTATTACGTGATAATACAAAACGAGCTGCCCTTTTTTGCACCCTTTCGATGTCCTCCGTCAGTCCCACCTGGTAAGGATCCCACACCGCGCAGTAATATTCTAACAGAGGGCGAACGAGTGTAGTGTAAGCTGTCTCTTTAGTGGACTTGTTGCATCTTCTAAGTGTCCTGCCAATGAAACACAACCTTTAGCTCGCCTTCCCCGCAATATTATCTATGTGGTCTTTCCAACTGAAGTTGTTCGTAATTTTAACACCCAGGTGCTTAGTTGAATTGACAGCCTTGAGAATTGTACTATTTATCGAGTAATCGAATTCCAACGGAATTCTTTTGGAACTCATGTGGATCACCTCACACTTTTCGTTATTTAGCGTCAACTGCCACCTGCCACACCATACAGCAATCTTTTCTAAATCGCTTTGCAACTGACACTGGTCTTCGGATGACCTTACTAGACGGTAAATTACAGCATCACCTGCGAACAACCTAAGAGAACTGCTCAGATTGTCACCCAGGTCATTTATATAGATCAGGAACAGCAGAGGTCCCAGGACGCTTCCCTGGGGAACACCTGATATCACTTCCGCTTTACTCGATGATTTGCCGTCTATTACTACGAACTGCGACCTTCCTGACATGAAATCACGAATCCAGTCGCACAACTGAGACGATACCCCGTAGGCCCGCAGCTTGATTAGAAGTCGCTTGTGAGGAACGGTGTCAAAAGCTTTCCGAAAATCTAGAATTACGGAATCAACTTGAGATTCCTAGTCGATAGCGGCCATTACTTCGCGCGAATAATGAGCTAGCTGCGTTGCACAAGAACGATGTTTTCTGAAACCATGCTGATTACGTATCAATAGATCGTTCCCTTCGAGGTGATTCATAATGTTTGAATACAGTATATGCTCCAAAACCCTACTGCAAACCGACGTCAATGATATAGGTCTGTAGTTCGATGGATTACTCCTAATACCCTTCTTAAACACTTGTGCGACTTGCGCAATTTTCCAATATGTAGGTACAGATCTATCGGTGAGCGAGCGGTTGTATGTGATTGCTAAGTAGGGAGCTATTGTATCAGCCTAATCTGAAAGGAACCTAATCGGTATGCAATCTGGACCTGAAGACGTGCCCGTATCAAGCGATTTGAGATGCTTCGCAACCCCTAAGGTATCTACTTCTAAGAAACTCATTCTAGCAGCTGTTCGTGTTTCAAATTCTGGAATATTTCATTCGTCTTCCCTGGTCACGGAATTTCGGAAAACTGCGTTCAATAACTCCGCTTTAGCGGCACAGTCGTCGGTAACAGTACCATCGGCACTGTGCAGTGAAGGTATTGGCTGCGTCTTGCCTCTTGTGTACTTTACATACGACAAGAATTTCTTCGGATTTTCTACCAAATTTCGAGAGACTGTTTCGTTGTGGAACCTATTAAAGGCATCTCGCATTGAAGTCCGTGCCAAATTTCGCGCGTCTGTAAATTTTAGCCAATCTTCGGGATTTCGCGTTTTTTATGACAATCAGTCTGGCTTAAGAAAAATCTGACAGAATATACTAGAGATTATGGTTGTTTGTAACGTACGCCATCAGCAGGACACAATCAATACGTTTTTGCACGACAGCCACGGTAATGTTACCGATGACCTGTCGCAAATAAAGTTTTTCGAAATTCCTTCACCAAAGAAGACGAAATTGGTATTTCAGAATTCGAATTCAGAATAGCTGCCAATATGAGGAACATAGACATACGCGTATGTCCTTGGTGTAGCGAAGAAACTTAAATACCTTAATGAAGGGAATTCTTCCGGTCAAGATAGTATAAAAGATAGATTTCTTTCAGAGTACGCTGATATGCAAGGTGTTTTGAAAAGTTTTAACTTCTTCAGATTTTAATAATGTACAGACTAATTGTGAAACAAAGTTGAACATTTTACACAAGGTGCAGCAGTTTACTTTTGAAATACTACATCAGAAAATGGCGACCGTTCGACGCTACACAATACTCGATGCGTTCCACCCAGGCTTTTTTCTTTCGTACCTGCTGCAGGAACTCTGGAAATTTCATCGTGAATTGTACGGATGATAAAGCAGATAACACAGAATTATGAGATGATTGGACGCTGGCGGAACGCTTCCGTAACGAACGTCGAGGGTTTGCCTGTAAGCTGTTGGACTCACGTTGGATATTCGATACATCAGCTGTTGCACGGATGTTTCTCACCCAATTCAATATTGTTCCAAGAGCAGGAATTGGATTTCGCGGCTGAATCGTCAAATGGTTACGAAAGCCACATAGCATGCGTACGACAGATTCGCCGTAGCCAAAAATAGCACCACACCGCGAAAGCACCATGTCTCTTCGAACAGTATATGGGACGAAGCTTTACATACCGGTATGAAATCATTAAAAGTTTGTGATCAATCATATATTAGCTCTGTACCTTGCAATCATATACAGCCATTACTACAGAATCGGAAACATACATATTGCACTGTACCTCTGTGCTTATCTTCTGTAGCTTACTATGCCTTTCAACTCTAAATGTGAGAAATTCACAGTCGACATTGACAAAAACATAAGTCTTAAAATGGTTCAAATTGCTCTGAACACTGTGGCACTTTACTTCTGAGGTCATCAGTCCTCTAGAACTTGGAACTCCTTAAACCTAACTAACCTAAGGACATCACACACATCCATGCCCGAGGCAGGATTGGATCTCCTTAAACCTAAGGACGTCACACACATCCATGCCCGTGGCAGTATTTGAGCCTGTGACCTTAGCAGCCGCTCGGTTTTGAACTGAAACGCCTATTTTGTCCATCTTTCATTCTCACTCCTTATGGGAGAGAGCGGGCTGGTGCTAGAGCTTTGCTCTTTTCAGCCGTGGGAAGGTTGTTCTGTTGGGGCTCCATTTATTTGTATTTGGGGAGAGGAAGACGATTCATTTTCATTTTCCATCTATTTTCTTATTCTAATCTTGTCTTATTATCGATTCATGTGGTTCATACTTTCTTATTTTGTGGTTTGGTTGCTATTCATTTACTTCTTTTGTATCTGCTGTTTGTTTCTGAAGGGGAGGTTTTATAATCCCGGCATTTGCCTTACAAGTTGTCAATGCGCTGGAGTGCAGTCTATTCAGGCCAGTCTTACTTGTCAGTTTGATGAGTCTACTTTTTAGTGGTGTGATCTTAGCAGAGTCATAGACTTCACTGTTTTTTGTGAAGGTGCCAGATCTTGTGGCTCGTCGTAGGATGCGCCTCTCTAAGCTTAGTATCCTACCGGTTTGGTAAGCGTTTGCTATCCATGCTGGTGCTGCGTATTCTAGCACTGGTCTGATGAGGGACTGATATGTATATTTTAATGTGTCGTTTGGGGCTCCGGTGAATCCACCTTTGATTAATTTTAGCAGTCCTTCCCTTCTCCTGGCTTTTGTGATCACCTAATCAATGTGAGGTTTCCATGAGGGGGTGGAGTCTATAATGAAGCCTAAATAGTTTGCGTCTTTAGTTGTTTCTATTTCTTGTTCCAATAGGTGTAGTCTGACATCTTGTGGTTTTTGTTGACAGTTTTGAATATAATTTCGATGTCTGAAAGCCAGTGGCTGGCATTTAGGGGCATTTGGTTTAATTAGTCTGGCAGGGCCATTCTTCTAGCCTGTTTCCATGAGGGGGTGCAGTCTATAATGAAGCCTAAATAGTTTGCGTCTTTAGTTGCTTCTGACATCTTGTGGTTTTTGTTGACAGTTTTGAATATAATTTCGATGTCTGAAAGCCAGTGGCTGGCATTTAGGGGCATTTGGTTTAATTAGTCTGGCAGGGCCATTCTTCTAGCCTGTTTCCATGAGGGGGTGCAGTCTATAATGAAGCCTAAATAGTTTGCGTCTTTAGTTGCTTCTATTTCTTGTTCCAATAGGTGTAGTCTGACATCTTGTGGTTTTTGTTGACAGTTTTGAATATAATTTCGATGTCTGAAAGCCAGTGGCTGGCATTTGGGGGCATTTGGTTTAATTAGTCATTGGCAGGGCCATTCTTCTAGCCTGTTTGGGTATGTGGCGTTCGTGAATTGCAATTCATCCGTTGTTCCTTCGTCCCAGTTGTCTGCTGTGGTACAACCATTCACCCAGCTATAAATAAATCAATGGTCCAGTACCTGACTGCGAGTTTTAAAATATTTTCTAAGGATTATAACGCAATAGTCCTGTACGCAACGACCAACATAACTCGTCTTGCCGCTGCAGCTACGTGACTAGCAACTTGCTAAAATGATTCAACAGTACGATCCACGCAGAGTGCAATGCGTGATCACAACTATGAAACAAATAGTACGAAATTTTTCTTTGCGTAAAAATTGAATTATTAGGAGGAGTTTGTGCAACAGCCTTTACACAGACCTTTCCTTTTGATCCACTGTATGATTAGCAACTGCTTTGATTATTGCACGATGTCTATGAACAATAACCACGTCTATGGTCACAACAAAGACACCAATAATACTCTCAGTTTATGTATACGCAAATCTGACAAAATCAGTCCACTGCGCAAGCAATCAACAACTACGTGTAACGGGCCAGTTATCAAAAATCCTCAACTAACACCATAGTGTCCTCCGGCGCGCAAAAGCACGATCATGGCAGGCTGCAACATTTCATGTCGCGCGGCTTCTCTCCACCAAAGGCTGCGCCCGACTACTCTCAACAACCGTCCGTTTCCAAATAATCGCAATAATAGTATCTCGACTCAGAGTTTGTGTACGTACACCACAGCTTAATTAGTAGCCAACTTTCCAAAGAAGTGTTAACGTCCAACTTTCACCTTGCAAATGTATGTTGGTTTCTGTTTCTCTGGTTCCCTAACCCACGTCCCCCCCCCCCCCCCCACTGTCTATCGGTCCCTCTCTCTCTCTCTCTCTCTCTCTCTCTCTCTCTTCCTTCCACTCCCCTCTATCAGCCAGTCTGTCCGTCCCTCCCACCTATGTCCTTCCCTTTCCTTCTCTCCCCATCTTAGTCACGTTATTCTTTCCTGAATTTTTCACCTGCGTGTGCCAGACGTCACTATTGAATCTCATGTCATCGCCAAGCCAAATATCTCGCTCTCTTATGGTTAAAATGGCTATGAGCACTATGGGACTTAACATCTTAGGTCATCAGTCCCCAAGAACTTAGAACTACTTAAACCTAACTAACCTAAGGACATAACACACATCCATGCCCGAGGTAGGATTCGAACCAGCGACCGTAGCGGTCGCCTCGGCTCCAGACTGTGTGGTGTGCTTTATGTATGAACAGAATCTCTTTTGAGTTTTTGCCAGATAGCAAGACAGAGTTCTGTCGTGAAAATTATTAAATGCATCTCGCATTGGAATACGCGCTATGTTTCGAACTTCTACAAATATTGGCCAATCTTGGGGATTTTTCGCTCTTTTAAATTTTGGCTTCATTTTTTCGCTGCTTCAGCAACAGCGATCTGACCCGTTCTGTGTACCATGCTGGATCATTACCACCACTTATTAATTTATGTAGTATACAGAGTGTTACAGAAAGGTACGGCCAATATTTCAGGAAACGTTCCTCACACACAATGAAAGAAAATATGTTATGTGGACATGTGTCCGGAAACGCTTACTTCCCTTGTTAGAGCTCATTTTATTACTTCTCTTCAAATCACATTAATCATGGAATGGTAACACACAGCAACAGAACGTACCAGCGTAACTTCAAACACTTTGTTACAGGAAATGTTAAAAATAAAAATGTCCTCCGTTAGCTAGGATACATGCATCCACCCTCCGTCGTATGGAATCCCTGGTGCGCTGATGCAGCCCTGGAGAACGGCGTATTGCATCACAGCCGTCCACAATACGAGCACGAAGAGTCTCTATATTTGGTACCGGGGTTGCGTAGACAAGAGCATTGAAATGCCCCCATAAATGAAAGTCAAGAGGGTTGAGGTCAGGAGAGCGTGGAGGCCATGGAATTGGTAGGCATCTACCAATCCATCGGCCACCGAATCTGTTGTTGAGAAGCGTACGAACACTTCGACTGAATTGTGCAGGAGCCCCATCGTGCATGAACCACATGTTGTGTCGTACTAGTAAAGGCACATGTTCTAGCAGCACAGGTAGAGTATCCCGTATGAAATCATGGCGTTGAATCGAGAAAGTACAGTACACGCTGACGAAACTAAAATGAGCGCTAACATGGAAATTAAGCGTTTCCGGACACATGTCCACATAACATCTTTTCTTTATTTGTGTGTGAGGAATGGTTCCTGAAAGTTTGGCCGTACCTTTTTGTAACTCTCTGTATATCTCACAATTGCCGTCGATTCTATCTCTTTGAAATCATTCCACATGTTTTCTCCGTTTACGTGATCAGATCGAAACGAGTCGAGACTGTCTCTCAAAAAGGCGTTAAAACTATTACTAACTTAGTTTTAAATAAATGCGCTTTGCGTTTCTTTTTGATTGTTGTAGGTTTTACGGTACTCAGCCTAGCAGCAACTACCTTGTGGTCACTAATCCCTGTATTCATCACGATACTCCCTACTTGTCCAGGATTATTTGTTGCTAAGAGGTCAAGTATGCTTTCGAAACCATTTACGCTTAGTGTGGGCTCATGAACTAATTGTTCTACATAATTTTCTGATAAAGCATTCAGTACAGTTTCGGATGACGTTAATGCCTCCCGCCGGCTTTAAACCTATAATTTTTCCAGCGCACCGACTATAATTGAATTTGAAATGAGCCTCAAGTTTTCTTTGAACTGTTCAGCAATTATATCGGTAAAACGATCCAATTAATACACTACTGGCTATTAAAATTGCTACACCACTAAGATGACGTGCAACAGACGCGAAATTTAACCGACAGGAAGAAGATGCTGTGATATGCAAATGATTAGCTTTTCAGAGCATTCACACAAGGTTGGCGCCGGTGGCGACACCTACAACGTGCTGACATGAGGAAAATTTCCGACCGTTTTCACATACACAAATAGCAGTTGACCGGTGTTGCCTGCTGAAACGTTGTTGTGATGCCTCACGTAAGAAGGAGAAATGTGTACCATCACGTTTCCGACTTTGATAATGCGGTTTATCGTATCGCGACATTGCTGCTCGCGTTGATCGAAATCCAATGACTGTTCGCAGAATATAGAATCGATGGAATTAGGTGGGTAATACGGAACGCCGTGCTGTATCCCAACGGCCTCGCATCATTAGCAGTCGAGATGACAGGCATCTTATCAGCATGGCTGTAACGGATCGTGCAGCCACGTCGCGATCCCTGAGTCAACAGATGGGGACGTTTCTAAGGCAACAACCATCTGCACGAACAGTTCGACGATGTTTGCAGCAGCATGGACTATCAGCTTGGAGACGCTACATCACAGACAGGAGCGCCTGCGATGCACAAATGGCAAAACGTCATTTTTTTGGATGAATCCAGTTTCTGTTTACAGCATCATGATGGTCGCATCCGTGTTTGGCGACATCGCACTGAACGCATATTGGAAGTGAGTATTCGTCATCGCCATACTGGCATATCACCCGGCGTGATGGTATGGGGTGCCATTGGTTACAGATCTCGGCCACCTGTTGTTCGCATTGACGGCACTTTGAACAGTGGACGTTATATTTCAGATGTGTTACGACCCGTGGCTCTACCCTTCATTTTATCACTGCGAAAGCCTACGTTTCAGCAGGATAATGCACGATCGCAAGTTGCAGGTCCTGTACGGGCCTTTGTGGATACAGAAAATGTTCGTCTGCTGCCTTAGCCAGCACATTCTCCAGATCTCTCACCAACTGTAAACGTCTGGTCAATGGTGGCCGAGCAACTGGCTCCTCACATTACTCCAGTCACTACTTTTGATGAACGATGGTAACGTGTTGAAGTTGCATGGGCAGCTGTACCAGTACGCGCCATCCAAGCTCTGCTTGACTCAATGCCCAGGCATTGAAATAGCATTTAGTAGTGTAGTACACGTCTGCTGAGACGTAAATAATGGTTGAATTATTCGAACTTTACATGCAAATGGAGCTTCTATATTTTTAATTTGTATTTATTTGCATGTAGGACGAGGAATTTGCTATGGCTCTTATATATACATACACACCTGAATAATTGGTACAGGCCGTTATTACGGCTAGAGCTGGTTGTTCTGGGTACTGATTTCTCATGAACTATGCATCCAAATTGCGTGAAAATGTAATCACATGTCAGTTCTAGTATAATATATTTGTCCAATGAATACCTGTTTATCATCTGCATTTCTTCTTTTTGTAGCAATATTAATGACCGGTAGTGTAGTTTAGTTCAATTGTCAAGCATAACGCCTACCCATAGTACTTCGCAGGAACTGGCTGATTCAATTTCTTTACAAGGTCAATAAATACTCCACCTGCAAACCGTATTTAATCTATCCTTTCTGAACAATGTTAGGTCGTTTTAAACAATTTCAGCTGAACCTACTTCCGCCTTTAGCCCGCTTTCTGTACCTGAAACTATTTGAGCTTCAATCACTTTCTATTAGGGCTTGAAGGTCCGGCAATTCACAACTACAAACCGATCGTTTCTACTACTACATCACTATGTTTTACTTGCCCCCTTTTAGACGGACGTCGTTTCTGTGATTTCCTGAGACCTTCTGACCTAAAAAACCACTCAGTCCCATCCAGACAGCCCCCGCTACCCGTGTAGCCGCTTCTTGTGTGTAGTGGACTCCTGACCTATTAAGCGGAACCCGGAAACCCACCATCCGATGGCACAAATCAAGAAATCTGCAGCCTACACGGTCACAGAACTGCCTGAGCCTCTGATTCAGACACTCGTCTCGGCTCTGAACGAAATGACCACAGTCGGTTCAGTCGACGATCCTGCAGATGGTGAGCTCCGCCATAATCTGGCAGTCTTTACCATTTCTGCTAACCACCCGAAACCGGAGAGTAACTACACCAATCCATAACGACACACGTCATTGTTACCGACAAGAGCAACCACCTGCAGTTGACGGCACCCCATACTCTTCATGGCATCCAGAAGCACCCTTTCCACATCTGGAATGGCTCCCCCCAGTATGCACACGGAGTGCACACTGGCTTCCTTCGTCCCCTTGGCAGCCTCATTCCTAAGGAGCCCCATTACGCTCCTAACGTTGGATCTCACAACAACCAGCAAACCAACCCTCTGTGAATGCACAAACCTTGCACGCCGAGTAGCTTCCTCTGTAACAGGATGGATGACAGCAACCAGCTCAGAGACAGCGTCAGCCATAGATGACCCCCGGAACATGTTCGTCACACGAACCCGGGAGGCGCTTCGATCAGACCCTGCGAAAGTCTTTCACTGCCTGCCGGACTTTGGAATGATCTCCCACCTGACCACTCGTGAGGGGTCAGTTTAAGGGGCTCCGGAAAGGCTCAAAATCATGAAAAGTTCAATTTTTACTTTTTTGCGTTTTCTGAATCTGCAGACTATTACCTTTTAATAGATATATAATTTATTCAATTCCGAAGACTACAACTATTTTTAAATTTTTTTTGAAATGTGTTCTACATGGGCGTGACTCACTGTGGCGCTGTTAAACTGCTGTCAAATGGTGTTATTATTAAAGTCCGTGTTCATCAGGTACATTTTAGTGATGTGAGATAAAGTATGATGTTGTAGTGCAGAAATTTGAGTGTATTGGACACGTACAGAAGCGAATGGGAACAAGTCTTCGGCGACTGAAAGCTTCGTACAAAAAAACAAAAACTCAGTGATGGTAAAGGGTTGGTTGGGAAGGGAAGGTTAACTGGCAGTGTAATTGACAAAATACAGAACTATTATGGAATTGCTATTAGGCAAAATACACAAAGTGTCGACAAAATGAAGAAGGCTGTTTGGGCTCTTTTTTTTTTTCATACTTCTTCAACCGATGAAAATCCCCAACATAGTTTGTGTCCCAAAGAAGAAGACAGTTGGTGTAAATATAACAAAGGATTGCTAACTGGTGAAGTGTACACTCATAAGCATAGTCTGCCTCATGCAATAATGGAGGTGATAAAACCTATTTTCAGACACTTAGCAGCACCTGAACTGTTGAAAAAGTGTATTCATGGAAAAACTCAAAACCCCAATGAAAGTGTAAATAGTGTTATATGGTCGAGAATCGCCAAGACTGTATTTGTTGGAATAGAAACACTTCACTTTGGTGTGTAGGATGCTGTTGCGACTTTCAATGATGGCAACGTTGTAAGGTGCAAGGTATTTAGAAACATGGGAATGAAGATAGGTTCTAACATGGTACGAGCGATGCTTGCTTTAGACAAGGAACGCCTTCGGGCTGCAGACAGGGATGTAAAGAGTCTAGAAATACAAGCAAGAGTAAACAGGAGGAGGAACAAGAGGAAGCTGGAGGAGGAGTTTGCAGAGGATGAAGATAATCCATCCTATGGACCTGGAATGCACTAAAAAGTTAATCCAATCTTTGTCGCTCGATTCCCAAAACTTTAATTTTCTCATACTAATTACATGTTTTCTAAGGATCTTCCAAACATATTTGTTTCAAACTTTCAGTAAATGTTACTCAGTACCTTCTGCATAATTTAACACAGCCTCTTTCCAAAAAACTGTATATTTTTGAATATATAAATAAGAAATTGCAAAAAAATGTTGTGAATTTTCATTACAATTGAAAAAAATCATCATTAATAACTGAACTAAAATTTTGTAAAATCCCTGTGTTAAGTTGTAGCCCATATTCCAATAAATAATCTGTGAAAAGTTCAACTTCCTACCTCAAATAATTTGAGAGGAAAGATGAAATTTATAAGCGTTATTTTAACATTGCAAGTATAGGGCGTTCCGGAGCCCCTTAAGTGCAGGCAGTACCTGGGGCGGCTGCAGCAGTGCACCCATCAAGGGACACATGGGACGTGCTCGACGTCCTCGGATACCCTCGTCCGAACCCCCAAAGACACGCACATTGACAGCAGTCTCAAGCTGTGTGACAGAAGCCAACACAGCCTGGAGCTGTGAGCGAAGGTTCACGAACTCACATCTGTACACAGCAACCACAGTTCCTGTCCGTTACTGAAGTCGCTCCTGTTTGAACCTCATAAAAATATGTAGTAAACGAACGGTGTACTTGCCTTATTAGCAGCAGGAAGTCGAGATGCTTTCTCACTAACGGTCCAACCGACACTGAGCTGTTCTAAGAAAAACGAACAAAAGCCTGTACTGCAGGGTGTTACAAAAAGGTACGGCCAAACTTTCAGGAAGCATTCCTCACACACAAATAAAGAAAAGATGTTATGTGGACGTGTGACCGGAAACGCTTAATTTCCACGTTAGAGCTCATTTTAGTTTGTTCTTCCACCTACTCTCAATGGAGCACGTTATCATGATTTCATACGGGATACTCCACCTGTGCTGCTGGAACATGTGCCTTTTCAAGTACGACACAACATGTGGTTCATGCACGATGGAGCTCCTGCACATTTCAGTCGAAGTGTTCGTACGCTTCTCAACAAAAGATTCGGTGACCGATGGATTGGTAGAGGCGGACCAATTCCATGGCCTCCACGCTCTCCTGACCTCAACCCTCTTGACTTTCATTTATGGGGGCATTTTAAAGCTCTTGTCTACGCAACCCCGGTACCAAATGTAGAGACTCTTTGTGCTCGTAATGTGAACGGCTGTGATACGGATTCCATGCGACGGAGGGTGGATGCATGTATCCTCGCTAACGGAGGACATTTTGAACATTTCCTGTAACAAAGTGTTTGAAGTCACGCTGGTACGTTCTATTGCTGTGTGTTACCATTCCATGATTAATGTGATTTGAAGAGAAGTAATAAAATGAGCTCTAACGTGGAAATTAAGCGTTTCCGGACACATGTCCACATAACATCTTTTCTTTATTTGTGTGTGAGGAATGCTTCCTGAAAGTTTGGCCGTACCTTTTTCTAACACCCTGTATTTTAGGATCGATTCAAGGTTCGATAACAACGACGGTACTCTACGCTACACTTATGAAACGTCCCCTTAGAAAAATTATACATGACTGTGCTTAAACTGACACACAGTATTTTTAGCGCAACGCAATCTGACTTTCTAAAATCCCTACAAAAGAATGGCCCTCACTAACATTAACCTATACCTTTAACAAATCACTTACCTCACCAAAAATCTTCGTTACTCGAACTACTGCAATACAGCGAGCGCCACTACTGCCAGCTAAATAAAAGATTCTAACTACTGAAGGCACTAACTACTCATAGACATAGTTAGGAAATGAAAGATTTTGATAGAGAAAAAACAATGTATTTACCTTAATAGTGTTCTAAAGTCGTAATATATATAGCAGTTCATGACATCCATTTTTACAAATGTACTGTTTCTGATGGAAACACGTCCAGATCATCCGCTCTCAAAAATCCGCCATCTCACTTCCCTACATCCACCACTGCTGGCGGCTTACCTCCAACTGCGCAACGCTACGCGCTGTTCACATCGGGCTGCCCAAAACTACAATGGCAGACAACAATGCAAACTAGCCACAGACTGCACACAGCACAGCCAGTAATTTTCATATAGAGCGCTACGTGGCGTTCCTAATAAGAAAACCTAAACAGCCTACTTACAGACTGTTATTGAAATAAAATGTTGTGTCTAGTAAGCACCCAAATGTAAGAAATTAATACCCAAACGTTACATTTCCGGATTCAAGGTCCTGCTCAGAACACTACTATGTCCCCAATACGTGCCCTAGTAGCCTGCAATTAGACTTGTGATACGCTCTTTGGGTGGAATGTGGCATTAGTAAGTAAAGGACTGAACAAAAATACGAACCATCCGTTACGGCGATAATCAGCATGACAGTTCGCTAATGACAAAGCAGTAGACGCTGAAAGAGAACAACAGTTAAGTCTCGTGCTTCATGGTATCGAACGTGTCGCTGCCGATGGCTACAATATGCACATAAAAATAATATTAAGCTAATGGCACTTCTCGTTTACTATTCTTTGTCCGCTTTAATGCCTCCAGTCGCTCGTTCAGTGTCATGTTGTCTCCTTGGTAGATTCAACATCTTGTTCTTTTTCCTGGCTTAGATTCGTTCGATTTTATCAGTAGTTTCTACCTTAGGGACTGGATTAATTACTGTCTCTCTTTAGAAAAAGGACTTACAAGTGCCTCTGAAAACAACAGAGGAATACGTCTTTTAAACACTGGATATAAATTATATAAACGAATAATTAAAAATGTACTCCTGACGGCCTCTTATTGGAGGAACAAAATGATTTTAGGAAAGGACAATGCAGTGCCAGTATTACAATGGTGCGGAAAATAAATAAAAAGAGACGAGAACATAATCTGGAAACACATTTTACATTTGTAGATTATGAAAAAGCCGTCAACGGGGTAAACAGGTATACACTGTAGAATTAAATGGAAAGATGATGTACTTCGTAAAATTTAATACAAGTGATAACAAGTTTCTATTTAAATAATGAAATTGTAATTAACACGGGCAAAGAGAGAACAGGACCTACAGTGATTTACAGAGAAGTACAACAACCAACTTATATTAATACATACGCTGACGACAATGTTAGGCAATGGAAACTAGAAGTTAACCCAGGAATAAAATTAATTGCTAGAAAGATACATTCAAATACTGGACTCTCTGATGATGATCGAATAATTTCGTAAAAGGTTGGAGGTGATTTTGCTCTCCATCTCTTGGACACAACAGGTAAAGTCTGCTAACTTGAAAATATCATGAAACAAGAGTAAAATATCCAGTTCGTTCTAAAACAATTTTAACTGGAAAATCTCACTTTCAGCTATTAGGATGTGATGTAAGTTGTGAAAATGATAATGACATCTCCGATAATCTAAATAAGTTTCAAGTGATACGTGGCACTGTACATGGAACATCAGCCAATACAACCAAGGAAGACAAAAAGACAAAACTCTACAAAGTAATGTAGACACGTACGCTCACATGCTGAACTGAGACCTAGACAATTACTAACAAGAAATATTTTCAGTGCGAGGTCGCGTGATCTTTCAAGGGACTAGGGGATATTTACTTCACAGCAAGTAAGACTCGGAAAATGAGTGTAAGGGACCCACACCTATGGTATGTGCACTGCTTTTGGCCAATAGCGGGCCAAAATAACTTGCATTTGCTTGGTTCCTGGTCTTTCTATCAAAATTGTACTCCTTCAGAACATACAATCCCTCCTGAGAAGTGTGCAACATTGCAGTTCAAACCACTTGGAACCAAAGGTTCTCTGGATGTTAGTTTATTCCGTGCCTATAAAATATGTTATCGCACTATCTGCAGCTACCCCTTAAAAGACAGCCATTTTCACGATAACCTGCAATGACAGTTTCTCATTCGGTTGCATACTATCACATTCCATCAGTTCTCATCGCCCCAATACATCAACATTATTCTATATGCATTCCTCAAGAGTGGATATCTAACTGAACCTCGTGCGCGGGTTGTAACTCTCTAAGAGCTCGCCTTCGGTCTTGATGGTCCGAACATTTGTAATCACTGTGGCGCACGATTTTTCATTTGCTGATCGTGGAAAAGTTAATGGTTCATTTTGAACAATTCTTGGCGGCCGTGGCGGCCGTGCGGTTCTGGCGCTGCAGTCCGGAACCGCGGGACTGCTACGGTCGCAGGTTCGAATCCTGCCTCGGGCATGGGTGTGTGTGATGTCCTTAGGTTAGTTAGGTTTAAGTAGTTCTAAGTTCTGGGGGACTTATGACCTAAGGTGTTGAGTCCCATAGTGCTCAGAGCCATTTGAACCATTCTGAACAATTCTTGTATGTCGACGATGTCCGTTTTGTGAACCGTAATACATACATCTCACAGATATCTATCCTATACTCATTTCCTGTCGCCCTCCGTATGCAGCTGATGTCATTAGCAGCTGATGTTCTCTTTATCATGACTGTTAACGTATCGCTTTCAAATGAGCCTCACTAAAGTTATAACTTGGACACTCTCACTCAAGGTGTTCCTTGTGAGAAAGACCACAAAAGGATATGGTTAGCTGGAACGAAATTTTTAAGGGAAGGAAAAGGGTTTACTCTGAGAGCAGATATTAAAGAAAGAAGGAAAAATTAAAAATATTCTGCATGAATGAAAGAATAGAAAACGAGATAACAATATGGGAAAAGTATATTGAAAGAATAGGGATAGAAAGAATAGACATGTAGATCGGTAGGAAAGAGAGATTTAGGAATACCAAGTGGAAGGTGGCTTTTGTGAAGACTGTGAAAGTGTTTCATATAAAAAGTTGTAATTGGTGAAAGACGTACGGAAATGTGTAAACCTGTATGTCTGACAATATTATCGTTATACTTGTCCTCAAGAAACTGCAATGTAGTCAGGTGAAACTTTATCATCTTTATCATAAAATCTTACATGTATCCGCTAAACTTGTATTATAAAACGCTTATTAGGAAATGTCAGAATTGAAACATTCTCCGCAAACTCCTACTATCGGATGTGTCAGAATGCTGATAGAAAAAAAGCCATAAGTTAATTACTCTTCCTATAAATCATGAAACATCAATTCTCTAGTATATGAGAACGATTTTTAAATTATTCTCTAACGGTTCCTAACAGTTATGCTGTAATTCTCCTGTACGCAAGTTACCTCGTCTTGCCGCTGCAAATGTGTGGCGAGCAGCATGCTAAAAGGATTCGAAAGAGACTGAGACCGATGCACAGTGCAATGCAAGGTCACAACTACAGATGAAACTACACTTTTATTTTATTTTTACTGAAATTAAATGATCAGGAGGGGTCTATTCAACAATCCTTAAGCAGTGTACACAATGAAATGAATCAATAAAAACTTTTAATTTACATTATTCTGAAAATTGACTATTCACACACAGACAAACTTTATTAAGACCTCTCTTTTCCTTGGACAGTTTGACTAGCGGAAACTTTAATTATTCCACAATGTGTACAATCAATAACCACGTATCGGATGGCGGCAAAAATACAGTATATGATCTAAAGTTTCCGGACACCTGGCTGAAAATGACTTACAAGTTCGTGGCGCTCTCCGCCGGTAATGCTGCATTTCAGTATGGTGTTGGAACCCCCTTAACCTTGGTGACTGCTTCCACTCTCGCAGGTATACGTTAAATCTGGTGCTGGAAGGTTTCTTGTTGAATGGCAGCCCATTCTTCACGGAGTGCTGCACTGAGGGGAGGTATCGATGTCGGTCGGTGAGGCCTGGCACGAAGTCGGCGCTCCAAAGCGTCCCAAAGGTGTTCTATTGGATTCAGATTCAGGATTCTGTGCAGACCAGTCAACTGCAGGAATGTTATTCTCGTGTAACCATTCCACCATAGGCAGTGAACTATGAACAGGTGCTCGATCGTGTTGAAAGATTCAATCGCCATCCCCGAATTGCTCTTCAACTGTTGGAGGCAAGAAGGTGCTTAAAATATCAATGTAGGCCTGTGCTGTGATAGTCTATCACTTACAGTTTTTCCCAGTCGCCAGGTATCCTGCGTTGCTCCAGCAATATACGATAAACTGGTGCTACAACGGGAGCAAGTTCTTTCGCATGTTTGTAGAATCTCATTGGCGCCTCATTTGTTCCTCACGCCTTTCCACTATCAAACGACTGTAGTTGCCACTATCTCAATATTTTTACATTCCTACGATAACTGAAAGCAGAGCCTGTGTTTTAATATTCCTGGAGCAAATAATTTCGGAAGACCAAATTCAATATTTCGACCTACGCTCTGTTATCTTCCGTTTGGGTGGCAATACCGCCTTTGAGTGAATGAGAAGACGATTTTGGAAGCGCTTACTGAGTTTATGTAACCCCAAAACCTTCTAATTTATCTGCTCAGATCAGTTCACAAAATTTTACTTTCAAAGACATTGAATGCTAGTCTCATTGCTCTCTTTATGCTCATTTTTGCTTCTTTCACATTTTGTTTATCAGATTTCGACTTCTCTTGAAACTCACATGAAGCTCGTTTTGTTTGGGAGCAGTTTTCTGACACGGGTATTACACACAGTGGGTCTTTCCCATTCCTTGAGATGTTGTTCTGATGAAGCATCGAATAAAAGTAAGGGATATAAAATACTAGTAATGGCTCCACTATACAATTTAGCCGAGCGATAGACAGGAATACTAGCAATGAAGACAACAGTAGAGCATAAGGGCCTGTTACGTAGCATGTATGCCGTAGCGTCTTGCCAGGTTATGCAGGTGTTGGCTTGGTTGTCTTACGATGGCATGAATCACGTATATATTTTACGTCTAGCCAATAATAAACGTCACACTCGTCTTTTAAAGAGTCTACTAGTCCTATAACTGCCGGAGGCTTTAGAGCCAGACTTTCGCAAACATAGCGCCTACCACGAAATCTTCTGTTGATGGACATTAATTTCGGGGACGTTACGTGTCGAGTGCTCCACGACAGAGATAAAAGTGAGGTTTCGCGCTTGGTACTATTTGAAATCTCAGTTCAGCAAAATGTCATGACAGGCAATATTTTCTATTAAAGCTATAAATCACAATCGTTACAAAAAGGTACATGGGGTGGACAAAAATACGGAATCACCAAAAGCACGACGCATTAGCTTGCCCAATAAGCTGTAGGGAAGGCGTTGACATTCAGAAAGTCTTTAATTCGTCTCGTAATGGATATGTGTATGCGCTGCATTGTTTTCAAAAGAATCTTATACCGCTCTACCCGCAAAACATTGGCAAGCTCAAATAACGATGACAGTGGTGGATAACCAGCATGCGAAGTTCTCTCCAAAGTAGATCACAAAGGCAGTATAATAATGAGTCCTCCCGTATGGCCGGCCGGAGTGGCCGAGCGGTTCTAGAGCTACGGTCTGGAACTCCTTGACCGCTACGGTCGCAGGTTCGAATCCTGCCACGGGCATGGATGTATGTGATGTCCTTAGGTTAGTTAGGTTTAATTAGTTCTAAGTTCTAGGGGATTCATGACCTCAGCAGTTGAGTCACATAGTGCTCAGAGCCATTTGAACCATTTGAACCTCCCGTCTGACGCGGCCCAGGGATGTGCGAAAATTCATCGTCTTCCTCACAAAACTAGTGCTGGACCATGCGAGCTCCGTGAGCACGGCGATGACACCACGGAACACAGATCACCATTCGGAAACAAGCATTGTACCATGGTGTGGACCACTTCACCGGAAATGCTCACATTATACTTGAAAGTAATGCGACCTTGCAAAGCAATCACTTCTCTCATGGAATAGCACACCTATGGATGCCCAAACCATTCCTGCCATGTTTCGCTATTGGGACGTAAACTCGGCCATAAGTTGGAAACGGTGTCAAAGAAGACTCATTCGACCAAATGCCGTTCGTCCACAGCTCCACAGTGTAGGTTTTATGGCTTCGGAATTACGTTTCCCTATTCTGAGAGTTTACATCATTGTTGAATGGTTTTTGAATTCCATGAAGCCCTACAGTTCCCTGCCTATAGAGCTCACTTTGCGTTGTTTTGGCGCTGACAAATCTGAGTGACAGTTCTACAGTGCCAGAATGAAATTTTCAGCTGCAGCGGAGTGTGCGCTGATACGAAACTTCCTGGCAGATTAAAACTGTGTGCCGGACTGAGACTCGAACTCGGGACTTTTGCCTATCGCGGGCTAGTGCTCTACCAACTGAGCTACCCAAGCACGAAAGCAAAGGTCCCGAGTTCGAGTCTCGGTCCGGCACGCAGTTTTAATCTGCCAGGAAGTTCATATCAGCACACATTGCGCTGCAGAATGAAAATCTCAATCTGGATACATCTCCCAGGCTGTGGCTAAGCCATGTCTCCGCAATATCCTTTCTTTCAGGAGTACTAGTTCTGCAAGGTTCACAGAAGAACTTCTGTGAAGTTTGGAAGGTAGAAGGCGAGGTACTGGCAGAATTGAAACTGAGAGGACGGGTCGTGAGTCGTGCTTGGGTAGCTCAGTTGGTAGAGCATTTGTCGCGTAAGGCAAAGGTCCCGAGTTCGAGTCTCGCTCCGGCACACAGTTTTAATCTGCCAGGAAGTTTCAGTTCTACACTGACTTTTTCAGCTGTCGCCCTTTCATTTTTCGTCATAATTCTCTTCAATGACCGTCCGCCACCATCACTCAGCGCAAAGTGTCGTCTCTGTTGTGACTCAGCATATGACATTTTTTCCGCTTTCCTTTTGCACGGTATAAATCTTCAGTACTGTGCCTCTTGAAACAACAAACATATCGGTTACCTCGGTTACGGGAGCATCCACTATGTGAGCACCAACAGTTCCCCCACTTTCGGATTCGCTTAGCTCCGACACAATGCACTCACAACTACACAGAACATCGTTCTGACCACGATTGACACTTGCTACTTCGACTATGACATTGTACAGGTATCGTTCGTAGCCAAACAAAGAAAACAGTGCAGCCTGCAGGCTTGTTAGCATCTGAATTTATGTTTCAGCATGTATTTCTCGAGGGTATGTCCATACCTTTGTCCACTCCCTATACGTTCCTCGTAGAATCGAGTTTTGAAAGAATTCTCTATTTCTCTTAAGTTGCCATTACTTGCTTAGCGCTAACAGCCAACTGCATCTACGCACATACTCAGCAAGCCACCGCATGATGCGTGGCTGAGGGTACTCTGTACCAGTACTAATCATTTCCTATCATGTTCCACCTGTGGACAGAGTGAGGAAAAGGCGACTGTCTATGTTCCCACTTACGGTAATTTATCGTTTCGTACCTTCGTGATCATTACACGAAATGTATGTTGTGGGCAGTAGAACCATGTTGCAGTCAACTTCAAGCGCTCCTCCTCTAAATTTTCTGATTAGAAAACCTCGAAAGGAAGGTCGCCTATCCTCCAGGGATTCCCAGTTTAATTCCCGAAGCATCTCCGCAATACTAACTTGTTGCTCGTACCTACCGGTAACAAATCTAGTAGCCCGCCTCTGAACCGCTTTGATGTCTGGCTTTAGTCCGACCTGGTGCGGATACCAAACACTCGTGCTTCAAGAATAGATCACACAAGAATCATACATGCAGTCTACTGTACAAATGAACCACAGTTTCCCACAATACTTCGAGTAAGCTGAAGTCGACCAATTGTGTTCCCTATCGTTCCATTTCTTATCGCTTTGCAACGTTACGTCTAGATATTTAAATGACATTTAGAACCTGTGGCCTTCATCACATAAACCAAAAATTTCGTTGAGTCATTTTGTATCCTCCGACAATCACTCAACTTTGATATCTTCCTGTACACCACAGCATCATCAGGAAACACCTGCAGATTACTGCCCACCCTGAACGCTATTCCGTGGGACACACCTGATGACACCGTTGTCTCTGATGAACATTCGTCGTCGTAGTACACCACACTTGGTTATACTACTTGTCTTCCAGCTACTCACAGATCTGGGAACCTATTCCATTTCCTCGTAACTTCATTAACAGTCTGCAGCGGGCACAGTGTCAGGTGCTTTACGAAAATCTAGGTATATGGAATCTACCAACATAGATCGCAGTACATCGTGTGAGAGACGGATAAGCTGAGATTCCCACTAACGATGCTTTCTAAAACCTTGCTTATTCGTGGACATAAGTTTCTCGGTATGAAGGAACTTTGTTATTTTCTAACTCAGAATATGTTCAAGATTTCTGCAGCTTACCGATGTTATGCATTCTAACATGTCTTCCTACCACTGCTGCGTAAGGACGCTCTGTGAGTGTTCTAGGAATTTGCATTGAACCTACGGCCTGTAAGATGGGAAGACACCAGCTCACCATGTAGAGTTCCAAAGAGTGCAGCAGTACAGACAGTGAAGTAATCACACAGTGATCACAATGTCAGTTCCACTACACTCCGTATATTGTTGTTGTTGTTATGGTCTTCAGTCCTAAGACTGGTTTGATGCAGCTCTCCATGCTACTTTATCCTGTGCAAGCTTCTTCATCTCCCAGTACCTACTGCAACCTACATCCTTCTGAATCTGCTTAGTGTATTCATCTCTTGGTCTCCCTCTACGATTTTTACCCTCCACGCTGCCCTCCAATACTAAATTGGTGGTTCCTTGATGCCTCAGAACATGTCCTACCAACCGATCCCTTCTTCTGGTCAAGTTGTGCCACAAACTTCTCCTCTCCCCAATTCAATTCAATACTTCCTATATAGGAAACGTTATCGCTAACAGATGTTAGTGTACGGGTTCAGGGAGAACTATACGTTAGCAAAACTGAAAATCTTAGATTATCGTTATTCAGAATTATATTTTACTCTAAGTACGACTTTATAACATATCAATGAAATTGTAAAATTGTAAAACATTGATAATGGGTGTTCAAGCTAAATTCCTTACTGTTCTAAGGTTCTTTAATACAGAGATGTCTAGTGGGTCGATAAAATACAAAAAAAATTAAACACAATTGGGGCCAGAGATATCAATCAAGTTAAAATGCACAATTAAAATAACCAAATAATGGATGGGGGTCGGTAAGAGCAATCAGAAAGAAGTGCACAATTAAAACAATTCAATAACTTCAGAGTGAAAAGCACTCTACAGTGACTGATGAAATATTTTCGTTAAATTGGATGTCTCGCGTTTCTGCTTCAATTAAGCCCGATAATCGTTAATCTGTGTATCTACAGGTGGTAGCTGAATGTAAGGGAAATTAGGACAGACGGAAGTGACCGCAGTTCTGAGTGTCAACTGAATATCACTTGCTGGCGTAGCGCGAGCGCGTGTTTACCTTTCATCGGCTGTGGTAGCGGTTGTGAACCTGAGAATCTATTCTAAATATCTGTAGACTGTTAAACAGCAGTCTGATACATTTACAACGTCTTCGGTGAAGCTGAGACTCCTAGTGGTACCCTAGCTAAGTTAATTGGCATGTCACACGCTGTTTGGCTGGAATAGTGCGTACGTAGTTGCCCTCAAATTGCTCGCAAGCGTTCAACTGTCAGTGCTCACTTTGATTCTCCGTACTAGGAGACTTTGCAGTTTAACTCTGTAAAGAGTTAAGACGAGCCTGTGAACAAGTGTTCACGTAATTACTCTCGCAATCGTCTCAGCGCAGCGCGACTCACCTTGTTCAAACAGTCGACTATTTTCTGTAAGAGAAGATCGAATTCCTCTCTCTACAATTTGCCTATATCAAAGCTGGTTACCACGCTTTTCCTTTCCGGCCAATCAGAGCGTTTGTACATGTTATAACTCCACGCACTAGAGTTTCAGTAGCCTATCATGGACGTCATTTCTTTTGTAGGACAGAGTTTAACTTCTGCCACTTAATACTGAGATAAACGACTTCTTTCCACGTGGGTTTTTACACTGGTAGCCACAGTGAGTCACCAGTGTTGGATTTCTCCGGCCATCTGTAGAAAGGCTTTCCGAAGGGTTGTCGTTAAAAGCGGGTAAAAGACCAACTTTTGCCGCCAACCTACGCAGTGGCTTCGGCATCTCATGGAGTCTGCTGGATGTCCCGCTGTGAAGGTTTCGGCCAAACGCGGGACGTGCGTTGCCTTCATAAAATTCTCCTCTCCTCAGAACTGCATCTCGTAGCTTGATCTTGTGAAGTTACTTGCGTGCGCTTACTACTGTGAGTGTTAGTGATTTATATTCACGAAATGCTGGCTTGCTTATTCGATTTGGCTATGAATAAAAGTCATACATTTTCAGGTAACTACATCGTGTGACATATCGATTCAACCAGAATTGTTTCAGGAACTCAATGAAAGGTGTGTTACTTGTTTGACTGCTACGGTCGCAGATTCGAATCCTGCCTCGGGCATGGATGTGTGTCATGTCCTTAGGTTAGTTAGGTTTAAGTAGTTCTAAGTTCTAGGGGACTGATGACCACAGATGTTAAGTCCCATAGTGCTCAGAGCCATTTTCAACTTGTTTGACATCTTGGAAGATATAATTTAGAAGGTCCATACTTTTATCCATATATATATACAGAAGTCATTAGCACATTTTTCCAATCGCTTGGGACTCTGAGCTGGCCAAGAGATTCGCTATAAATGCAAGATAAGAATGGAGCAAGTGGCCCACCTGGCTAGCCGCGCATTCTGACGCGCTGCTTCCCGAGCAGGAAGGCGTGCCGGTCCCCAGCACGAATCCGACCAGAGGATTAATGTCGAGGTCCGGTGTGCCGGCCTGCCTGTGGATGGTTTTTAAGGCGGTTTCACATCTATCTCGGTGCATGCGGGCTGGTTTCCCTTATTCCTCCTCAGTTAGACTGTGTCCCCGATTGCTGTGTATACATCCACCATAATTACTCTACCATGCAAACACTTTGGGTTACACTCGTCTGATATGAGACGCTCCGGTGGAGGGGGTCCACTGGGGGCTGAACCGCACAGTAACCCTGGGTTCGGTTTGGGGCAGCGGTGGGGTGGGTGGACTGCTGTGGCCTGTTTTAAACCATTGAGGGCTATGGCGGGACAAAGCCAATCCGTCGTTTCTAGGTTCCCAGTTTAACACACACACGCACACACACACACACACACACACACACACACGAAAGGAGCAAGTGTTGTAGATCACTCTCTGTAAAACCGAATTATGATTCCATCCGGACCAATGACTTATTAGTTTCAAAATATTTCAGTTGTTTCTTTACGCCAGGGATGCTTATTACTGTGTCGTCCATATCGGAGTCTGTTCTGTGGTAAAACTTCGTCACTTTGCAGGATGGTATCCCTGAATTCATGGCGTCTTTCTTCGAACTAAGGAGCCTCCCTGACTGTCGGCCCAGTCTTGGTGACCACCAATAATTACAATTTAAAATGCATTGCATTAACATCAACCTGACGGAAATTAAATCTTGTACAGGATGAATGAGGATATGTACTCGTACTTTCTGTCTCAATCTTGTTTAGGGAAAACACAGAATATTGGAAGCGAAGTATTTTCTGATTTAATTTACAGCTTATTTCCGTAAAGAAGTAATTATAGTGCTACATTGTCACACAGTAAATGATTATATTACTGCGGCCATGCCATTAGTTAAACGCCTTCAGAACTTTTCAATCAAAACTAGTGCCTCCTGTAGAATTTTGTCGCGGATAATTATCCCCAATATGGACACGTAATGTTACATCGACGCAAAAGGTCGTTCCGCGCCGTTCAGTTTAGTTTCCTCTTTTCCATCTGCCTCCTTGTCTCTGCTTTTATTTTTCATTTACGCCGACGTACTCGAAACTTCGCTATTGAAACGAAGCACACTACATTAATGAAGTATTTCTCGTAGACCAGCAGCCTGCGGAAAACTAATTTATGCAAGTTTCTTAATTAAGAAGTTGAGTGAAAGCCACTTGTAAACACCCGAAATACGACCGAAAATTGCCGCTCGTAAGGCCTGGCGTGGCCTTGTCTCGCTTCCGCCCCCCCCCCCTAACCTCGCCGTTCACCCCCTATCCCCCTACCCCTCCCCTTACACACCCATTTACGTCTGTCGCCGGCCGCTGACAGCCACTCCGTCCGTGACTCGCGTACTAATTTGCTCAGACATTAGTTTCGTCGAATTTGCCTTCTTTGACGGAGAATCAGTGCTGCAGACAGTATTACAGAAGGGTTAATTATCTTACATATTTGATACATCTTTGCGAAAGGCAGTTGAAGTAAAATACGGTAAGACAAGCTGATACGATGAAGTCTTTCTTTGTACAGTATTGACTCATTTACTAATTAACTGGAATTGTCGCTCTAAATACGATAATTTTAGTCTGTTGATGGGAAATATGGCTGGATTCCAACTGCTTAGCTTTACACGTGATAAGGACGGAAGTCTGTGGAAGTTCAGCTGGCTTTGCAGGCGGCCGTGTCATAACTTAAAATAGACACTTTTCTTGGGAAAGGATTCCGCAGTTCTCGGAGTTAGATGACAAACTGTAGCCTAAGCGGCAATCGTATGTGGTTAACTCTATGATGAATTATGACGGCCGGCCGCTGAGGCCGAGTGGTTCTCGGCGCTTCAGTCCGGAACCGTTCTTCTGCTACGGTCGCAGGTTCGAATCCTGCCTCGGGCATGCATGTGTGTCATGTCCTTAGGTTAGTTAGGTTTGAGTAGTTCTCAAAATGGCTCTGAGCACTATGGGACTTAACATCTTAGGTCATCAGTCCCCTAGAACTTAGAACTAATTAAACCTAACTAACCTAAAGACATCACACACATCCATGCCCGAGGCAGGATTCGAACCGGCGACCGTAGCAGTCCCGCCGTTCCGGACTGCAGCGCCTAGAACCGCAAGACCACCGCGGCCGGCTGAGTAGTTCTCACTCTAGGGGACTGATGACCTCACATGTTAAGTCTCATAGTGCTTAGAGCCATTTGAACCATCTGAATGATGACGGTGAACCTGTAAAACAATAAAGATAATGGAATTGTTAAAGTAGCAATTGAAACGATCGTCTCTTTTTAAAAGGCAGTCCGCTGAGTGTTTAAGACAATCTCCGTCCACGGTCGATAGGTCCATAGATAGATCTCCTTCGCCATGATGCTAGATAGAGTTCTACAGCCTATGCCATACCTGTTAAAGATCGCAAACGCACATGAAATCGTAAGGGCTGATCAACAGGGAACCCAAAATGCAGATACGCACCTGAGAACAAACTAAAGGCTTGGGGGTTGTTTTAAGGGACGAAACCAGACAGCAAGGTCATAGGTCTCATCGGATTAGGAAAGAAAGGAGGCCGTGCCCTTTCGAAGGAACCATCCCGGCATTTGCCTGGAGCGATTTAGGTAAATCACAGGCAACCTAAATCAGGATGGCCGGACACGGGATTGAACCGTTGTCTTCCCGAATGCGAGTCCAGTATGCTATCCATTGCGCCACCTCGCTCGGTAACAAAAGGCTTATGATAGAGAAAGCAGATATTCCGTTGCTAGGATCCCACTCACAGAATGAATGAACATAATTTAGCTCCAATATCTAGTGGCACTATGGGACAAAGTTTAAATGATTTTAAATCGCGCACTGGAAACGTAAATGACAAATATGTGGATTAAGGATGGAAATTACCCTCCGTGGCTAAATAATAAAATTCGGAAGATTCTGAAGAAATAGAGATTCTAGCACTCTAAGTTCCAAAAAGAACGCACAGAAGTTGAGAGCCAAGTGTATTCGAAATTCGAGCGTCCGTATGATCAACGCTCTAAGCAAACATCAACTTCCACCGTCATACGATAGTGAAAGATCTTGCGGACAATCCGAAAAAAGTCTAGTCATACATAAAATAACTGAGTGGGCGCAAGGTTTCTGTCCGGGCACCTGTCGACCAATCTGGGCTGGCAACAAAAGACAGCAAGAGGAAGGGTGAAATTTGGAATTCATAGTTTTATAAGTATTCCACGTCAGTGAAACACAGGAAATAAATACCATCATGTCGTTTACGACAATTTTTACATGTCACCTCTTTCCGTCACCACTACTAGCTGTAGTAGGTGTGTCCTACTCATACAGTATTTTTATACAAATTTTTAATGTGAAAACTCATAAAGCTTTTTAAATAAAAGAGGCATTCTAAACCTTAATTCTTCACTCCACATATTTACTTCTCAACGTAGTCACCTTGACGACGAACACATTTCTCCCAGTGAGAGCAGTTTGTTGATACCATGGCTGCGGAATGTCTGATTTTGCTGACGGAGCCACAACCTTCCCTCTGCTTCCACCGTTTCATCACTATCAAAGTGCTCCAAGTCAATGCGTCCGCAGCTCGTGGTCTTGCGGTAGCATTCTCGCTTCCTGCGCACGTGGTCCCGGGTTCGATTCCATGCAGGGTCTGGGAATTTTCCTGACCCAAGACGATTGAGTGTTGTTGTGTTGTCTTCATCATCACCATTCCTCCCCATTACGGTCGGAGGAAGGCAATGGCAAACCACCTCCGCTAGGACCTTCTCTCGTACGGCGGTTCGGGTCTCTTGCATCGTCCCCTACGCTCCTCGGAGTATGGGACCTCATCATCATCATCATCATCATCATCATCAAGTGAATACACAACGTCTATTTGACTTGAAGAATTGTGAGATATATTCGTTAGAATTTGAAGGACAGTTATGATAGCTGTCTGCTACGGTCGCAGGTTCGAATTCTGCCTCGGGCATGGATGTGTGCGATGTCCTTAGGTTAGTTAGGTTTAAGCAGTTCTAAGTTCTAGGGGACTGATGACCACAGATGTTGTCCCATAGTGCTCAGAGCCATTTGAACCATAGCTGTCTGGATGGTTTCAGTGCGACAGCCTTGATGTCGTATCATCTTAAAAGGAAAATGGCATTTTTAACTGATTTGTTTTACTTTACGTCCAGTGAGGATGGTGTATGGCTCTGAGCACTATGGGACTTAACATCTGAGGTCATCAGTCCCTTAGAAGTTAGAACTAATTAAACGTAACTAACCTAAGGACATCACACACATCCATGCCCGAGGCGCGTAGCAAACGCGCGGTTCCATACTGAAGCCCCTAGAACCGCTCGGCTATGACAGAAACCGATAGACTTTATACGAAGAAAAAAAACAGGCCTTGAAGGTCCTACGGTACAGAATGCCACCCGTGTCATTCTCAGTCCTTAGGGGCAATCGGATATGGATACGTAGGTCATGTGCTGAGCACACCGCTCTCCCGTCCGTTGTAAATTTTCGTGACAAGAGCCACTAGTTCTCATCCAGGTAGCTCCTCAACTGGCCTCACAAGAGCTGAGGGCACCCAGCTTGCTAACAGCACTCGGCAGGCACGGGCGGTAACTCATCCAAGTTAAGACCGATACTAAATGCCATTGGTTCGCCCACCTACTCGTTAGCCAAGTTTTTGACTACGCTGCTGAAACCACATGTGGGCCGTTCGGACTCTTATATAAGGAATTCGACACATTTCATGAGCAGATTGAATGGCATAGTGGTCCAGCCGGAGGACATATTGGACATGTTGGAACAGATGGATCGAATTTTTCTGGCCAATATTTCAGAACTGTTTAAGTGTGGTTTGACGACCACATACTTGAAGTGGAATGAACAGTTTTATGAGCAAACGGTTGGCGTGGCTATGGGAAGCCCCCTAAGTCCCGTATTTGCAAACTTCTTTATGGAGAAATTCGAAGAACAGGCCTTAGGTACTGCCAGCAAAAAACCAAATGTATGGTTCCGATACGTGGATGACACGTTTGTGCTGTGGAGACATGGTAGGGAGGAACTAAGCCGGTTCCACGAACATCTGAACAGTATAAACACGACAATTCAGTTTACAATGGAGGGGGAGGTAGACGGCAAGTTACATTTCCTCGATGTGTTTATTTTTAGAAACGAAAATGGTAGTTTGGGCCACTCAGTATACCGCATACCCACGCACACGGACCGTTATTTGCACCGGGATTTGAACCACCACCCACAACAGAAGCGGGGTGTTATCAAGACGTTAGCGGACAGAGCTAGAAATATTTGTGAACCTGAGTTGCTCGACACTGAGATGGAACATCTGCACAATGCACTAATGAAGAACGGATATTCGTCCGCCGAAATAAAACGTGCGTTGAGGCAGCCACGCAGAAATGATACTGACGTACAGGCTAATGCAAAATCTAAGGTTTTCCTGCCGTTTGTTAAAAATGTAACGGAAAGACTAGGGAGGATCTTGACGAAGAGGAATATTACCGTAATTTACAAGCCCACCAGGAAGATACAGGAATACCTTAAGCCTGTCAAGGACGCTCGCAAACCACTGGAAACAGCTGGAGTGTATAGGATCCCATGCAGCTGTGGTGATGTTTATGAGGGTACCACTAAAAGAACTGTTTCTAAACGTTTGGAAGAGCATAAGGGAAATTGCAAAAGAGGAGAAACGGAACGATCAGCTGTTGCGGAGCATGCTTTCCAGCCAGGGAACCACAATATTCGTTGCGAGGAGACACAAGTACTAGCGGCCACAAGCGGATATTGCGAAAGGCTCTACAGGGAGGCAATCTAAATCGCTAAACACCCAAATAATTTCAACCGTAAGGAGGAGGGTGTGAAATTAAACGGAATATGGATGCCGGTGTTAAAGAAGATGTGTACCACCCGCCCACTACTGGGTGATGGCAACGGCGATCGACTGCGACGGACAGCGGCCAATTGCACTGACGTTTTCAAAACACGTGACGTCACGCCGCGGCGCGGGGGCGCGCGGACACGGAATTAGCGGCAGTCAGTAGCGAGCCAGTGTGTGTGTTGGACCTTCCATCGAGCTACGGATCCCCTTGAAGATGTCTCCCGCAGTCGGAGACGAAACGTTGGGAATCGACACAGAATTCATCAACCGACCACGGCATAACAGCCCGGATAATTATAATGGACATGAGTCATCCAAGTGATAGCCAACCCCGACAGAGCTTAACTTCAGAAACGGGTGTTACCACTGCGGCAAGGCTGTCGGTTTGAAGAAGATATATAACTTAAATAAAACACTAGTTAAAAAGCGTCTTCTAAATTACACCGACTCTATCCCAGGGGCAACATTGGGGGCCAGTAAGGGCATCAGTCATTATCACAACCATTTCCAAACCCAGTATGAGAATCAGACACTGCAGAGCTACGGGGAATGACTTGAGTGAGGAGAAGGACGAAGAAGAAGATGCAGGGGACACACTGTCCAGTCCCATCAATATGAACACCTGCCAAAGAAGCGTGAATCACCACATTTAGCCGTGTGGGAAGAGAGTAAGTGAAGTTCTGAAAGGTACCGCGAAAAATGTGGAGTCATCCCGACTCCATGTCTGTGGCCAACTGCACTAGTTTTCTCGGCTATCAAACATAGTTCAAATGGCTCTAAGCACTGTGGGACTTACCATCTGAGATCATCAATCCCCTACACTTAGAACTACTTAAAAGTGAGTAACCTAAGGACATCACACACATCCATGCCCGAGGCAGGATTCTAACCTGCGACCATAGCAGCAGCGCGGTTCCAGACTGAAGCGCCTAGAACCGCTCGGCCACAGAGGCCGGCGGCTGAGGATCTATGGGGCTACAGCCCGGTTCCTCGTCTCACAGACTCTCCGTTGGGTTTTAATCTGGGTTGTTTGGTGGCAAAGGAGTTCGATGAACTCATCTCGTTGCTCTTCCAACCACGTGCGTACGCCGCAAGCTGCGTGACACGTTGCTCTGTAGGTGGCATTGTGCTGTGGATGGCACTGTGCCGAGCAAAAGCAAAGTACCTGTAGGCGTGGACAAGGTCCCCAAGAAGTGTTGTATACTTAGGCTTATCCTCTGTGCCTCGCCGAACCGTTTTTTTTTTTAGAACCGTTTCACGACATACATGCCAACGGCCATGTGCCCGACGGGACGTAATACTTGCTTGATTCATCTGAGAAGGGCACTTGTCGACACTCAGTGACGTCCAGTTGCGGTCCTGGGGTGGAAATCACAGTTTTCGTCGCCATTGAACAACAATCAGAATATCTCTCTAGACCAATTGTGGACAAGGGACAGCGCCTGGTCGAGTATTTAACAAAGAAATTCGCCAAACAGTTGTGCAAATTGAGAAGCTATTTCATTTTATTTTCGTTTCGGCAATTCAATATGCCATCTTCAGGTCCCATATGTCTTCTTCTTCTGTGGTGCTACAGTCCAGGATGAACTTAGTCTTCCCAAAGAGCTTCCACGATCCAACATGGGTACATGCTACCCTCCTCCAATTTCTGCATCCGAGCTTCCGTAGCCCTTCTTCCACTCCATCCAGCCATATTGCTCGAAGTCGATCTAACCCTCTGTGTCCTGGATACCAAAAAAATCTTTATCACCTCAGACTCCTCCATTTTGCCCCATATGTACCTCTCAAAATTTATCAATATAGCAAAGTTGCCGTCAAGTCTTCGAAGGAAGCATTTGAGAGTCCAGCACATCCAGAAACAGATGCCCCCAGCATACCGGTACCAAAGTCGAGAAATTTTGAGTGGTACATATAGGCCAGAGGTACAAATAGGGCCTGAAGATGACATATTTAAATACCGAAACTGGTAGCGAAAATACGAGGCTTGTTCGGAAAGTAAGGAACGACCGGTCGCGAGATGGGAACCACAGTGAGAAACAAAATACTTTTCTTTGCACATTTAGCTATACCTTCCAGGTACTTCTCTACATAGTCGTCTCTCTGACCATGTTGGCGCGTTATACCGAATTTCCAGCACCATCGTCATAGAAGTCAGCCGCCTGTGCTTTCCGATAATTCTCTACGCTGGTCTGCAGCGCGTAGGTTGCGCCCAGGTTCGTATCCAGTGCTTCATGTAAACAGAGATGATACTCAGGACGAGCCAATTAGGGCTGTGTTGCGGGTGATCGAACACTTCCCATCGAAAAGGCTGCAGGAGCGTCTTCACTGCCCCTGCAGAGTGCGGCTGAGCATTGGCATGAAGAAAGAAGTGTGTGGCAGTTGCGTCAGGTGGGCTGCATTCATGAAGGCGAAGGCTCTCAGCAGGAGCTCCTACTTGGTGTGAGGCATTGCTGTTCTAGGCACCTTTACTCGCTCACAGTGCGCTCACAACTGAAAAGAGATTCTCGATGCGATCGACGGGCATACTGCACATACTGTCCAAAACGTCTGTGAAAAGCATCACCTGATTTTCACAGTGGTTTCCATTTCGCTCCCGATAGCTCCTCAATTGCCGAATAGCCCTTGTTAAATAAAATAACTTCTCAATATGCACGGATGTTTGGCGAATTTCTTTGTTAAGCAGTCAGAGAGGGTACAGAGGCCAGTAAGCAGCAATGTTCGCTGAACGCTCGTTGATGAGAAACTGATGGACGCCCCTGGGTCCATTAGGGCAGTCAGTTGCGCGTCTATTCGCCCATACACATCTCTGCAGCCATCGTTCACCCTGTCATCAATGGGTCATGATGTACCACACTAGCCCCTGCGCCGGTTTTGGATAGCACCATTTAACCACTGCGGCGTAGGAACAGTTTACAAACAAAGACGTTTCGGAAATGCCTCCACTCTTGGCCCGAAAGCCAATGATCATCTCCTTTCGGACGTCAGATAAAACGGACCGTTTCTGTTACAGCAACTGCACTGTTTCACGCGTCCCTCCGCCTCGCTTTTTATACCGTACACCGCAATTGATATATATATATATATATATATATATATATATATATATATATATATATATATATATATATAGGGTCGGAAGTTCCATGCGGCTTCTCGCGATTGATGCTATGATGCTGTAGTATACACAGAAGTTGCAGCATTAGAAAATTGCAGCGAAATGCAGGAAGATCTGCAGCGGATAGGCACTTCGCGCAGGGAGTGGCAACTGACCCTTAACATAGACAAATGTAATGTATTGCGAATACATGGAAAGAAAGATCCTTTATTGTATGGTTATATGATAGCGGAACAAACACTGGTAGCAGTTTGTTGTGTTGGCATAAGAGCTAACACCGTGTTACTAGAGGAGGCCGACATGCACGCGTCTTAGCTCACGCAGGCTGGTGTGAGGAGGGAAGAACTATACTGACGTGAGGTCTGGAACACGACAAGGAATTAGAATTCAGAAAGCGGACGTAGCTGGTTTGATACATAACTTTAATCTGCTAATGCTGAACGTCGCTCTTGACGGTATATGATTCACAATATCAATATCAATAGTAACTGAATATGGTGCCTTGCTAGGTGGTAGCAATTGACGTAGCTGAAGGCTATGCTAAACTGTCGTCTCTGCAAATGAGAGCGTATGTAGACAGTGAACCATCGCTAGCAAAGTCGGCTCTACAACTGGGGCGAGTGCTAGGGAGTCTCTAGACTAGACCTCTCGTGTGGCGGCGCTCGGTCAGTAATCACTGATAGTGGCGACACGCGGGTGCGACGTATACTAACGGACCGCGGCCGATTTAAAAGCGAGTGTGGTGTCTGGCGGTGACACCACAACTTCTGTAAAATATCTGGGAGTATGCGTGCGGAATGGTTTGAAGTGGAATCATCATATAAAATTAATTGTTGGTAAGGCGGGTAGCAGGCTGAGATTAATTGGGAGAGCCCTTAGAAAATGTAGTCCATCAACAAAGGAGGTGGCTTACAAAACACTCGTTCGACCTATACTTGAGTATTGCTCATCAGTGTGGGATCCGTACCAGATCGGGTTGACGGAGGAGATAAGAGAAGATCCAAAGAAGAGCGGCGCGTTTCGTCACAGGGTTATTTGTTAAGCGTGATAGTGTTAAGGAGATGTTTAGCAAATTCAAGTGGCAGGCTCTGCAAGAGAGTCGCTCTGCGTCGCAGTGTAGCTTGCTGTCCAGGTTTCGAGAGGGTGCGTTTCTGGATGAAGTATCGAATACATTGCTTCCCCCTACTTGTACCTCCCGAGGAGATGCCGAATGTAAAATTAGAGAGATTCGAGCGCGCACAGAGGCTTTCAGACAGTCGTTCTTCCCGCGAACCATACGCTACTGGAACAGGAAAGGGAGGTAATGACAGTGGTACGTAAAGTGCTCTCCGCCACACACCGTTGGGTGGGTTGAGGAGTATAAATGGAGATGTAGATGTAGATTGCTGCCAATTGGGGTGGTAGTTACAGACATCGAACAGAGGCTGCGTTCACTGTACCGGGTAGATTAACCGGGAGGAGTACGTTTCAGATGCAGCTGGGAGGATGTGCCCGCAGTAGGCGAGAGACAGCGCAGTGCGTCGGTCCCCCCTGGCGCTGCGCCGTCACGCAGGTGCGACGTGCGTGGCACGCGTGAGGCGTGCGCGAGGCGCGCGCAGCTGCCGTGCTAACGAGCCGGGGCGGCGCGCGTCAGCTCGCGCGGGCGCGGTCGATGCCCTGGTCTCCGGTGCCCGGCAGCCTGCACTCGCGCCCCAGCAACGGCGGTTCGAGAATCTTGGCTCCGACACACTCCTTGAAATACTGCAGGCGGCATAGAAGCGAGAGCTTTAAACATACAATATACGATCAAAAGTATGCCAGATGCCAAGTTCGTTTTGTTTGCCGACATTGCGATAAATAGCAAATCAAGTGTAGTTTTTGAAACATCAGCCAATAAAATATTTGTGGACAGTAGTCACTGGTTCCTAGCCTTTGAAAAAACACACTGCATGCAGTTCAGAACTCGTAAGGGGTGTCCCACGAGTATATGTCTAACATACGATGACAAGAAGATAGAAGAAGTGGACAGTGTTAAATTCATGGGATTACAGCTTGATAATAAATTCAACTGGGAGGACCACACCACAGAACTTCTGAAGCGTCTTATCAAATCTCTGTTTGCAATGCGAATTTTGTCAGATATAGGGGATATAAAAATGAAAAAGCTGGCATACTATGCTTAGTTTCATTCCATAATGTCATATGGGATTATTTTTTGGGGTAATTCATCAAGCCAAGCTAAAGTTTTCCGGGCACAAAAACGTGCAGTAAGAGTTATATGTGGTGTGAACTCAAGAACATCCTGCAGAAGCTTGTTTAGGGAACTAGGGATACTAACTACAGCTTCCCAATATATTTATTCCTTAATGAAATTTGTCATTAAAAATATATCACTTTTTCAAACCAACAGCTCAATTCATGGAATCAATACTAGAAATAAGAATAATCTTCACAAGGATTTAAAGTCACTTAGTCTTGTACAAAAAGGTGTGCATTATTCCGGAACACACGTTTTCAGTAACTTGCCAGCAGCCATAAAAAGCTTAACAACCAATGAAATTCAGTTTAAGAGTAGCCCAAAAGATTTATTGGTGGCCAACTCCTTCTACTCCATTGAAGAATTTCTCAGTTAAACCAACTGATTTGTATATAAGTACAATATAACTTCTGCACAATTTCAGTGCAGTAATGTGTTCATTGAAAATGTGCGTGTGTGTGTGTGTGTGTGTGTGTGTGTGTGTGTGTGTGTGTGTGTAAGTACAATCTAACTTCTGCACCATTTCAGTGCAGTAATGTGTTCATTGCAAATAAGTACTATAGTAGTTGTATTACATGTTTATTACCTTATAAATAAATAAAAAACTTTTTTATTTTAAATTCAGTGCATTAGTATTTGTAAAATGATTCTTCCATATAGTGTTCATTAAAAAATGACGATCATTCCACTTGGGACATGTGGAATGGTACATTAGCTTATTTGTTTTAGTTGTAAACATTTGTCATGTATTGTTGTTTTTCTGACATGTTCCACATCCTGGAGGACCTCCTCACTACGGATCAATTGGAATGAAAGTAAATCTAATCTACTCTAATCTACCCGGACACCTCCAAAACTATAAGTTTTTCGTATTAGGTGCATTGTGCTGCCACCTACTGCCAGGTACTCCCATATCAGCGACCTCAGAGGTCATTAAACATCGTGTGAGAGCAGAATGGTGTGCTCCGCGGACTCACAGACTTCGGACGTGGTCAGGTGAATGGGTGTGACTTGTGTCATACGTCTGTACCAGACTGCCACACTCCTAAACATCCCTAGGTCCAGAATTGGAAGGAAAATCAGCATTGGCCGTATTTTGTTGTTTTATTGTCAACAAAATCGATTTTCGGTCACTTTGTGACCATCCTTGAGTTTGTGGTTATAACTTGGTTTGTGGTTATAACTTGATACCAGTGACTACCGATTTTAATTGTAGATTACAGCACTGCGGACGGCCACTAAGTGACCGAAAATCAATTTTGCTAACCATAAACCAACTAAATACGGCCAATGCTGATTTTACTTCCAATTCTATCCACTGTTTGGTCGTGGTGCACACAACACGCCATGGTGTCGCCAATCCCTGTGTCCACTGCGTCCGGTGTGATAATGAAGTGGGAACATGAATGGACACGTACAGCACAAAAGCGTACAAGCCGACCTCGTCTGTTGATTGGTACAGTAATAGGCAGACATCTATCCAGACCATCACACAGGAATTCCGAACTGCGTCAGGATCCACTGCTAGTACTATGACAGTTAGGCGGGAGATGAGAAAAATTTTATTTCATAGTCGAGCGGCTCCTCATAAGCTACAAATCACACCAGTAAATGCCAAACGACGCCTCGCACCCCTTGGTGTAAGGAGGGTAAATATTGGACGACTGAACAGTGGAAAAACGTTGTGTGGAGCGAAGAATCACGGTACAGAATGTGGCGTTCCTATGGCAGGTTGTGGGTATGGCGTTTGCCCAGTGAACATCTGCCAGCTTGTGTAGTACCTACAGTAAAATTCGGACGCGGTGGTGCTATGGTGTGGTCGTTATTCATATGGAGGGGCCTTCAACTCGTTGTTTTGCGTGGCACTATCAGAGGCCTACATTGATGTTTTATGCACGTCCTAGCTTCCCACTATCGAAGAACAATTCGAGGATGACTATTGCATCTTTCAACACGATCGAGCACCTGTTCATAATGTACGGCCTGTGGTTACACGACAATAACATACCTGTAATGGAATGGCCTGCACAGAGTCCGGACCTGAATCCTATAGAACACGTTTGGGATGTTTTGGGACGCCGTCTTCGTGCCAGGCCTCACCGACCGACATCCATACCTCTCCTCTGTCCACCACTCCGACAAGAATGGGCTGCCATCTCAAGAAACCGTCCAGCATTTCATTGAACGTATGCCTGCGAGGGTGGAAGCTTTCATTAAAGCTGAGGGTGCGCCAACACTATAATGAATCCCAGCATTAACATTGGAGGGCGCCACGAACTTGTAAGTGATTTTCAGCCAGGTGTCCGGATACTTTTGATCGCATAGTGCATCCAAGTCATTTTACTTTCGTCGCTGAATCTAAAAGAAAACAAGATTCTTGTCACGAAACTAGTTTTGTTTTATTGAAACAAAACATCGTTAGCCGTCTATAATGAAATATACAACTTGTCTTGCTTTCTGGCTCGGAAAACTGCGTTATAAACAATATTCCATTTACTTACAATTTTTTAAGCTGGTTTCCGCTTGCATCAGGAAACATCGTCTGCTTACACGTTTTCGAAGTATTCTTTTTACACTGTTGTATCTGGCCTACGGCCACATTGCTTTGCACAACATTGCAGTTTTTGATGTGAAACACACCAGAACGTGTAACACTATACCTCAACACAACAAATAGGCCTACTACGGGGAAAGGTACGTACTACACTGTTACCCTGGGAACTGTGCATCTATTACAATGCTGTTGTATAATGTCACCCCTTTTTCAGGATTTTACAGTAACATATGACTAATGGATACGAAAATCAGACTAGTACTGGTTTTCCTAAGAGTTTTCTAGCTGTTAGAAAGAAACGCAGTAAATATGGAACAATACTGAATCCATGACGTTTCCGTACCAAGTTCAGTAAGCGAGTTGTCTAATGGATTTAAGGTCACCAGCCTAATTAGGCAAACAAATGGTTAAGTTTCAGAAAAGCAGAAGAAGTAAATTTGGCCTACTTCCCTACTGTTTCCTTACCTAACTTTACAGATAAATATAACTTCACAGGATATGGTCCTGAGATCGACAAATGAATCTTTTAACTATTACACCCACATTCATACATAGTTTTGATCTAGAAAGGGCACGAAATTTTTATCACATCTATGTATTAAAAATTTTGGTCAGCGGCGCACTTCTATGTTTGCATTTCGTGTAACCAACAAATGAAACAAACATTTAAATTTATTTCGACACTTGGTCTTTACCTTTTTCTTAACAAATGATCTGTCGAATGCCAAAGGTATGGTGTGGTCAATTTATACTTTAATTCAGGTTTTTAATCAACCCAACTTCAGTGATGTTGAGCCGCATAAGCAATTTTCTTTTTACAACCTGCAGTACTTTACTGAATTTCATTTATAACTGAAAGAATTTTATCTGTACTTCACTCAAAAATTATTTTCTCATTTTCACTTAACTTATTGCCACAAACAGTGAGATTATTAAAATCATGAAATAGGTTTGAAGACATGTACTTGAGTATTTAAGCAATATTTCACTTAAACAAATCTACTAAGTAAATGATAGAGTACTTTCAACTTCACTTTAAAAGTTAGTTCACAACAATTAGATTCAAACATTTACTCAGAGGTGAAAATTAGTGCTTAAAGATACTTAATAAAGCGCTTAAAATTTTTTGTAACAGGTTAACTCGGAATAATCAAATACCACGAAAGGACCCTATACAGGGAGGTCCATTGAAAGTGACCGGGCCAAATATCTCACGAAATAAGCATGTCCCTATTTTCGTGGTAGTTCTCTATTTGGAGGCGTTAACATTGGCACATGCATGTATCGTGTACTGTGGAGGCCCGTCGTTAGGAGTGTTCGGTGCTGTGTGTGTTGTTCTTTGCCCAGCGTTAAAACCGGGTGTCAGTTACGCCACAGATAGCTGCCTCTCCTGTTTTGCCAGTCTGCAATGATGACGTCCGATATCTGTAATGAGGGGTAGCCGCCCAACCTGAAGACGTCTGAACATGGTTTCACCTTGCTTTTCGCAGGTGCTGAAGACACTCACCACAGCACTCTTAGAACACCCGACATGTCGTGCAGTTTCCAAAATGCCCGTTACGAGCCTCTGAGCCATCACCCGTGGCCCTCAGTGAAACTAAGACAGATCGCGAGTCCTCGCCATTGTACACACACAGTGGTACTATATTCACTATGCGCGTGTGTGACTAGCAGTCATTCCTCGCCAGGTGATGCTTCTCTCGCCCAGACGGATTTGTATTGATAGTAAGGTCGATGGTCAGAATGTCCTGGCGGAACAGTGGATAACTCTACGTTTTCTGGTTGTCGTGTGCTTCGTCATGATGGCCATTAAGAAACACGGTCAGGTGCAGTTGTGCTCATGCGTTTCATAAGTTATGCAGTAATAATCATTACCATTATTGTTGTTATTTTCCTTATTTATTTTCTTCTTCCTTGTGATAAATGAGTCTTCCGACTGGTTTGATGCGTTCGCCGTGAATTTCTTTCCTGGGCCAGCCCCTTCATCTCAGACTAACAATTGCAACCTACATCTTCAATTATTTGCTGGATACATTCCACTCTGTCTCGTCCCCTACAGCTTTTACCCTCTACACCTCCCCACAGAAGTTGTCCCCAGACTTCTTAACTGATCTATTATCCTGTCTCTCCCTCTTGTCAGTGATTTCCATATATTCGTTTACTCTCCGATTCTGCGCAGAACCTTGTCACTGTAAACAATGAAAAATTACTCATCATCATCATCATCATCATCATCATCATCATTTAAGACTGATTATGCCTTTCAGCGTTCAGTCTGGAGCATAGCCCCCCTTATACAGTTCCTCCATGATCCCCTATTCAGTGCTAACATTGGTGCCTCTTCTGATGTTAAACCTATTACTTCAAAATCATTCTTAACCGAATCCAGGTACCTTCTCTTCGGTCTGCCCCGACTCCTCCTACCTTCTACTGCTGAATCCATGAGTCTCTTGGGTAACCTTGCTTCTCCCATGCGTGTACCATGACCCCACCATCTAAGCCTGTTCGCCCTGACTGCTACATCTATAGAGTTCATTCCCAGTTTTTCTTTGATTTCCTCATTGTGGACACCCTCCTGCCATTGTTCCCATCTGCTAGTACCTGCAATCATCCTAGCTACTTTCATATCCGTAACCTCAACCTTGTTGATAAGGTAACCTGAATCCACCCAGCTTTCGCTCCCATACAACAAAGTTGGTCGAAAGATTGAACGGTGCACAGATAACTCAGTCTCGGTACTGACTTCCTTCTTGCAGAAGAGAGTAGATCGTAGCCGAGCGCTCACTACATTAGCTTTGCTACACCTCGCTTCCAGTTCTTTCACTATGCTGCCATCCTGTGAGAATATGCATCCTAAGTACTTGAAACCGTCCACCTGTTCTAACTTTGTTCCTCCTATATGGCACTCAATCCGTTTATATTTCTTTCCCACTGACATTACTTTCGTTTTGGAGATGCTAATCTTCATACCATAGTCCTTACATTTCTGATCTAGCTCTGAAATATTACTTTGCAAACTTTCAATCGAATCTGCCATCACAACTAAGTAATCCGCATATGCGAGACTGCTTATTTTGTGTTCACATATCTTAATCTCACCCAGCCAGTCTATTGTTTTCAACATATGATCCATGAATAATATGAACAACAGTGGAGACAGGTTGCAGCCTTGTCTTACCCCTGAAACTACTCTGAACCATGAACTCAATTTACCGTCAACTCTAACTGCTGCCTGACTGTCCATGTAAAGACATTTAATTGCTTGTACTTTAAATATGATGCTGGCAACAATCAGAGCAAAATGAAAAATTACTATCTGCCTTAATATCTAGGTAGTAGGTCAACATGTACATCTATAGTGCAGAACGAAATGCTCTCATCTGGGATAGTGCCGTGTCACGCAGTGGAGATAGGCGGGCTGGACGTGATGCCGGACCGGTGTAAGTGTTTAATGACAGCTCTCGGTGCAGAATTAATTTTGCGCGCTTCACGAGTGGCCATTACCGTGCGGGCGTTACCCTCCACCGCTGACCTGTGTGGTTGGGCACGGGGGAATATTTGAGCACGCGAACAGGCCGTCGGCCACGTAAACTAGTGTGTACACACACACACACACACACACACACACACACACACACACACACACACACACACGTACACACACACACACACAAACACGCTGCCATCTCACACACGCCGAGTGAACCACAAATCCACCGGCAAAACTGCGGACGCTGTTCAGGTACATTCTCTGAGTGTTTGTGGTGCGAGATACCAGTGGACAGTCGCAGAAGAAAAAAAAAAATAGCATTTCGTGGGATTTCACAGCGCCACTTCTCTTTGCATGTGCTATGCACTCGAATTGCGAGTAGAGCAATAAAAATGTGTTGACAGCATACGCTGCGTGTCTTGTTTGGAAGGAAACTTTTTGTTCACTCGCGGTACCCGTTACTGACAACAGTTACGCACACCGCTTCGCCCTCAAGGTTGCGTTCTGGGCTGCTCTGTTGAGGGCTGTTCCTTCTTTTCAGGCAGTGTTTGTTACTCGTTAACATTAATACACAGTAGGCAGCAGACAGGCTTACTGCTGAAGTGTTGGTCGATAAGCACCTCCAGAGTTCAATGAATGCAGTGGATCTGCACAACAGCACTTTGCTGAGCTATTCCAACTACTGACGGGACGACCGACTAGTTTCGAAAAACGATTAGCCAGTCAACTGATTTTCAATCATTCTGTGTTTTTTTTTAAATAAATGAAACAACTGATACACTCCTGGAAATTGAAATAAGAACACCGTGAATTCATTGTCCCAGGAAGGGGAAACTTTATTGACACATTCCTGGGGTCAGATACATCACATGATCACACTGACAGAACCACAGGCACATAGACACAGGCAACAGAGCATGCACAATGTCGGCACTAGTACAGTGTATATCCACCTTTCGCAGCAATGCAGGCTGCTATTCTCCCATGGAGACGATCGTAGAGATGCTGGATGTAGTCCTGTGGAACGGCTTGCCATGCCATTTCCACCTGGCGCCTCAGTTGGACCAGCGTTCGTGCTGGACGTGCAGACCGCGTGAGACGACGCTTCATCCAGTCCCAAACATGCTCAATGGGGGACACATCCGGAGATCTTGCTGGCCAGTGTAGTTGACTTACACCTTCTAGAGCACGTTGGGTGGCACGGGATACATGCGGACGTGCATTGTCCTGTTGGAACAGCAAATTCCATTGCCGGCCTAGGAATGGTAGAACGATGGGTTCGATGACGGTTTGGATGTACCGTGCACTATTCAGTGTCCCCTCGACGATCACCAGTGGTGTACGGCCAGTGTAGGAGATCGCTCCCCACACCATGATGCCGGGTGTTGGCCCTGTGTGCCTCGGTCGTATGCAGTCCTGATTGTGCCGCTCACCTGCACGGCGCCAAACACGCATACGACCATCATTGGCACCAAGGCAGAAGCGACTCTCATCGCTGAAGACGACACGTCTCCATTCGTCCCTCCATTCACGCCTGTCGCGACACCACTGGAGGCGGGCTGCACGATGTTGGGGCGTGAGCGGAAGACGGCCTAACGGTGTGCGGGACCGTAGCCCAGCTTCATGGAGACGATTGCGAATGGTCCTCGCCGATACCCCAGGAGCAACAGTGTCCCTAATTTGCTGGGAAGTGGCGGTGCGGTCCCCTACGGCACTGCGTAGGATCCTACGGTCTTGGCGTGCATCCGTGCGTCGCTGCGGTCCGGTCCCAGATCGACGGGCACGTGCACCTTCCGCCGACCACTGGCGACAGCATCGGTGTACTGTGAAGACCTCACGCCCCACGTGTTGAGCAATTCGGCGGTACATCCACCCGGCGTCCCGCATGCCCACTATACGCCCTCGCTCAAAGTCCGTCCACTGCACATACGGTTCACGTCCACGCTGTCGCGGCATGCTACCAGTGTTAAAGACTGCGATGGAACTCCGTATGCCACGGCAAACTGGCTGACACTGACGGCGGCGGTGCACAAATGCTGCGCAGCTAGCGCCATTCGACGGCCAACACCGCGGTTCCTGGTGTGTCCGCTGTGCCGTGCGTGTGATCATTGCTTGTACAGCCCTCTCGCAGTGTCCGGAGCAAGTATGGTGGGTCTGACACACCGGTGTCAATGTGTTCTTTTTTCCATTTCCAGGAGTGTAGAAACTAGTTTCTCTAAAAATGGTTCAAATGGCTCTGAGCACTATGGGACTTAACATCTGTGGTCATCAGTCCCCTAGAACTTAGAACTACTTAAACCTAACTACCCTAAGGACATCACACACATCCATGCCCGAGGCAGGATTCGAACCTGCGACCGTAGCAGTCGCGCGGTTCCGGACTGTGCGCCTGGAACCGCTAGACCACCGCGGTCGGCACTAGTTTCTCTGACCACGTGAATTGCATGAATGTTTTTCTCTCACTCTCTGAATTTGACTGCTTTTATTGGTACTTAATGATACCTTCGATTACCATTACAAAACAAGCGGAAGCTCAACTCAATATACACTCATGCTCATAAATTAAGGATAATTGCAGAATGTGGTACCACAGAACGTGGCACTACAAAAAATTGGCGCTAATAGCATAGGCACATAGGGAAACACTCGATACAGATTTTAAGTTCACGGTATTGGTCATAAGTTGAGAAACAAATGTGCTACAAAACGTCACCTGCGCATGTACCCCGACATCAGTATGGGATTTGATGACCATGCACACGTACACAGGCCGCGCAAAGGGTTGGCACACTCTGGATCAGGTGGTCGAGCAGCTCCTAGGGAATAGCCTTCTATTCTTGCACCAAGTGACTGTCTGAACTCCGGAAATGACGCAGGGGTCTGAAGACGTGCTGCGATACGTCGACCGAGAGCGTCCAAGATGTGTTCGGTGGGGTATATGTCTGGAGAACAGGCAGGCCACTCCATTCGCCTGATTTCATCTGTTTCAAGTAAGTCCTCCACGATGGCAGCTCGGTGGGGCCGTGCGCTATGATTCAGAAAGAGTAAGGTGGGACCCACTGCACCCCTGAAAAGGCGAACATACTGCTGCAAAATGACGTCCCGATACACCTGACCTGATACAGTTCCTCTGTCAAAGACATACAGGGATGGACGTGCACCTATCGTAGTCCCACCCCACACCATCAAACCATACAGGTCCCTATCAAGGACATTGAGGGGTTGGTATCTGGTTTCTGGTTCACGCCAGATGAAAACCCGGTGAGAATCACTGTTCAGACTATAGCTGGACTCGTCCGTGAAAACGACATGGGACCACTGTTCGAATGACCATGTACTGTGTTCGTGATGCCAGGCTTTACGGGCTCTCCTGTGACCAGGGGTCAGTGGAATGAACTTTGCAGGTCTCTGGGCGAATAAACCACGTCTGTTCAGTTGTCTGTAGACTGTGTGTCTGGAGACTACTCTTCCAGTGGCTGTGGTAAGGTGCTGAGCAAGGCTTCCTGCAGTACTACGTGGCCGTCTGCGGGCGCTGATGGTGAGATGTCTGTCTTCTTGTGGAGTTGTACACTTTGGACGTCCCGTACTGTTGTGCCTGGACCCGTTTGCTGGAATTGTTGCCACAATCTTCAGATCACACTACGTGGCACGTGCTACGACCTGCTATGTTTGACCAGCATCCAGTCGCCCTAGTATTCTACCCTTCATTACGTCATCAATATGTGTTCTTTGAGCCATTTTCAACACAGAGTCACCATTAGCACGTGTGAGAACGTCTGCACACTCAATCGATGCACCACACTCTGACACGCACCAACAGACCTGCGCGTACGTCGACTGCTGCCAGCGCCAACTTGCGACGACCGCTGGTCAAATGCAACGCATGGTCTTACCCCGACGTGATTTAAATCCAGGAACCACCCACCAGAGCGTTGATTCACCATGAAGCAGCATTATCCTTAATTTATGGTCATGGGTGCACTCCACTGCGTCATTCTGCTCTCACCGACCTGCATCTGAGGCGCTTTGATGTTTCGTGCAGCCCTGAACACGAAATGCGATTCATCTGACAGGTGAGGTGTTTCTACCGATTAAAAGTTGCTGTGCCCACTGCAATCATAACTGACTATGTCGTTGGGTCAACACAGGAACAAGTAGGGGGCGTGTCATGTGGAGCTCCATGTCCACCAATGGCGTTCGAATGGTGTGCTCCGGAACACTCTGTCGTCAGATCAGCCACAGATCACTGCCCATCCTGGATTACACAGTGGGGGATCCTCCAACCTCTACGTTTTGTGACTAGACTCGGGCGTTCATACTTCCTACTCGGTATTTCACAATTCCTTCAACCATTTACCACAGGTGCTCACGACAGTAGTACGCCATCAGCAACAGGTGTTTCAGAGATTCTTTCCAGCCGCAGCGCCACAACAATGTTGTCAACAATATTCCCAATGGTATGATGCGGCACGCCATGAAACCGCTCCTGTGCTAACTGATGTGTTGGCAGATGTGCCAACACCTTGTAGTTAGAGGAGGCCGAAATGCACGCTATAATCTAACGCAGACTGGCGTGAGGTCTGGAACAGGATACGTAATGAATGCTATAGAGAAAAGTACGTAGCTCCATGAATACTTAACTTTACTCCATCATTTGTATACAGCATTCTGGATGATACAAGTGAGACTCTCTCTAGAAATGGTTAATGGCGCCTTGCTAGGTCGTAGCCATGGACTTAGCTGAAGGCTATTCTAACTGTCTCTCGGCAAATGAGAGAAAGGCTTCGTCAGTGTAGTCGCTAGCAAAGTCGTCGTACAACTGGACCGAGTCCTAGTACGTCTCTCTAGACCTGCCGTGTGGTGGCGCTCGGTCTGCAATTACTGACAGTGGCGACACGCGGGTCCGACATGTACTAATGGACCGCGGCCGATTTAAAGCTACCACCTAGCAAGTGTGGTGTCTGGCGGTGACACCACACTAACCTCTTCATCTCAGAGTTGCACTGTCAGCCTACGTCATCAATTATCTGCTGGGCATATTCCAATCTCAGTCATCCTCTACAGTTTATGCCCTCTAAAGCTCCCTCAAGTACGATGGAAGTCATTCCCCCATGTCTTAACAGATGGCCTCCCATATTCTTATCAGTGTTTCCCATATATTCTTTTCCACTCTAATTCTGCGCACAGCCTCCTCATTCCTTACCTTATCAGTCCTCCTAATTTTCAGAATACGTCTGTGGCCCCACATCTCAAATGCTTACGTATACTTTGCTAATACTTCTGATACCGACGCATCCACGCAGCGGATGGGCGCCAAATGTCTCTGTCACTCGAAAGCTTAAAAAAATCTATACTATTAGACACACAGAATTTTGCGCGGTGTAGGAATCTGGGCGAAGGTTCATATGGTCACAAATGGCTCTGACCACTATAGGACTTAACATTTGAGGTCATCAGTCCCTTAGAACTTGGAACTACTTAAACCTAACTAACCGAAGGACATCACTAACATCCTTACCTGAGGCAGGATTCGAACCTGCGTCCGTATCGGTCGCGCGGATCCAGACTGAAGCACCTAGAACCGCTCGGCCACAACGGCCGGCTTCTGGGCGAAGAGATCTGCGTTTATGTCTTGGTTAAAATAAATACACATTAAATTCATAAACACGTGCCGCTATAAAAACACCTTCTGATTGAGTTACAAATAAGAAATAATTCCACATGAAAGCTGTTTACTGCACGTCAGTCAACTTAGTGAATCAGATCGGTATGTACTTCAGCTAAAATGATATAACGCCGATCCAAGTCCCTGTGTTATCTGGGAGTCTCATCAAAATCTGAATTAAATAGGGGATAATTTCCTTGCTACAATCACCTGATAAATAAAGTTAACAGCACGAATAATATTCACAGGATGATTACAATTTAACTTCCAGTTTTTGTGCGTGTGTAGTTAAGGAAACTATTTAAAGTACTGGTACCTAACTGCATAGGAATGATGTTTGGACTGTGCGCTTCACGATTTACGTTCTTAGTAATGTTGATGACTTGCCGCTAGATGCCGGTACTGGTATGGTGACGTAGGGTTGTAAGAGAAGCGTCAATGTGCATTCTGACAAAAGCAGTACACAAAAGATGGAAAAGAGAATTCACTATCTGTTACTTGACGATCAGTTTGACTTTGGGAACGGCCGTTTTGACTTTGCGCTTGGCACTGGAAACAACGCGTAAGGAAAACCAAGACGAGTTTACAGGAATTGGCAAACTATAAAGAAACATTCGACAATGTAAAACTCTGCGAAATAACGTTCAGGATATATGGCGTATGGTATGGGGAAATATTATAACGTACGCTACGTAACTACGTAAGCGAAGAAAGCAGCGGAATGAGAACGGCGGGAGGGGGGGGGGGGGGGGGCAAGATGAAGTGTTCAGATTAAAAAGAGCTCTAGTCTTTCGCCTTCACCGTTGAACCTTTTCATCGAAAATCCGATGACATCAGTAAAGAAGTGGATTAAAATTTAGCTTGAAAGTATGTATGACAAGATACGGTGATATCATTGCTATTCAGAGTGGAACTGAAATTCGAGATATATTGAATATCCTTACTGAGGATCACAATGTAGGAGAAGTCAATTACTATTGGAAGAGAAATCACTCATCACGGACGATGCAAGGACATAAAATGCAGACTAGCAAAGCCCAAAAGAAGTCGGCTAGTATCAAACACACACCTTAATGTGAGTAAAATATTTCAGAGAACGTACATTTAAAGCACAAGACAGTATACAAGAGAATTATTGGCTGTGGAAAGAAAGGAAGAGACTTGAAGAACAAAAGAATATCGAAGTGTCTGCTGTGTTGAAAATTGGGTGGAGTGATAAGGTAAGTGAGCTGTGAGGGCTCACAATCTTTATCTTTGCTGTTGTCCTTTGAGCAGCATCTGCTTCATAAGGAAAGAAATTCTTTTAAAAAAGTTTTGCTCTTTTATATTTATTCTTGCATTGTGTTTTAGGCTTGTTGAGATAAAATCATTCGTTAAATCCGATTATTGCTGGAAGCAACTAATCAGCCTTACCTTGTCGCTGATAATTTTTTTGTGATTATTGTACTCGTTTGCCGGCCGTTGTGGCCAAGCGGTTCTAGGCACTTCCGTCTGCAACCGCGCTGCTGCTACAGTCGCAGGTTCGAATCCTGCCTCGGGAGTGGATGTGTGTGATAGATTAGTTGGGTTTAAGTAGTTCTAAGGCTAGGGGACTGATGACCTCAGACGATACGTCCCATAGTGCTTAGAACCATTTGAACCATTTATAGTGCCTGTTTATTTATGCTATTTTCTTGTGGTTAAACAAACGGAACCATTAAAACGACAGATGATGCTGCTATTCAGGTGTCACCCTTCCACGTTTTCCGTGTCCTACGCCATCGTGTGTTTAGGTATTTTAGTAAGGAATGACGACGCTCTCTACACAACCGAAGAACATGGAAACCTGTGGAATGCATTGACCTGTAGGAGCAGGATGGCAGGAAATATACTGGGACATCAGGGAATAACCTTCGCATCACTAGAAGGAACGATAGAGGGTAAAAACTGTTAGGGATGAAAGAGATGGGAATATATTGAACAAATAAAGAGGACCTGTGGTGGAAGTGCTAGCCTCCGATGAAGAAGCTGGCGCAGGAGAAGAACACATGGTAGCCCACCTCAAACCACACAGAAGACAATTAAAATAAACAAAATTGAGGATAAATGTGAGCAGGTCTAGTGCTCTGAGCTTCCGGTACAAAATTTAATAAAGTACGTAGATAATAATAATAGTAATAAATTCATGGGGCTCAAAGGTCTGTGTAAGTCTTTCTACTGGACGCCTCTTGGCGACTTGCTTGTCCCTAAAGAGCCCCATATACCCAACCAGCGACAGGAGAGCTGCAATTTAACGTGGAATCCAAACCATTTGTTGTTTTTGCTGACTCCTCCCTTCCTTCAGAGGTGGAGGATAGGTTGAATCCAAGACCAGAAAATGCGTGGTCCAATCTCCACTCGAGCTCCAGGCCTGTCTGTTACCAGGCACGTGCTACATCACTTGCAAGTTTACTTGTTTCAAAATACGAGGGTAGTCCCAAAAGGAATATCTCCTATTTTTTTATAAGTACATACACCTGTTTGTTCTGCAATCGTTTACATCTCGAACATTTAGCTATTTTTCGACATGATCACCATTTCTGTCGATGCATTTTTGTAGACTCTGTGGCAGTTTTTGTAAGTTTCATAAATGGCTCTACCTTTTGAATGTATTAACTCGGAAGCTTAAATTATTTACAGCACTAAGGAACCGTAGACCTTTATATTTGACATAAATTCTAGATAGCTTGTGTTCTTGACAAACAGGGGTCTTAACAGTCGAACAGATGGTCTGACAGCGAAGCTGTCGCATAAGGTCTGTGTTTCTAGTGACAGAGATACAGAACCCTAAAAACGGACAGGCAGATGTAAGACTCGCCCTTCGAGAGTTCTGTACACAATTAATTGTGCATATACATAGTTCATGCATCCCGGGAAACGACAGTCACAATGAATTTCGCCTGTAATCAGTATCAGCACTGGCAATACACTGCTCCTGGGAATTCCAAGCCCTGATACGTAAATTGAAGGCAATGTAGGGAGAAACGAAGAGGATGGGAAGGAAATATTGTTATCAGCTGCATCGGAATATTACGCCGAATCAGCGGTGGCGTGTGAAAATTCGACATTGAGGATTCGAACCCCGGATCTCCTGCTTACTAGGCAGATGTGTTAGCCACTGCACCATCTGGGCCCAGCATTCATATCAACCGCGTGGACTATCTCTGCATGCCTCACAGCTGGCTTACGCTCCCAACGACCGTCACCTATCTGTACTCCCTGTACATATCCCGCATGCTCGCTACTCTGTGATCCGTGCAGGAGATGAAACGTACGAGGGTTGTCCAGAAAGTACAAGGTGCATTCAAGTTCTAAGGCCTCCGTTTTTTTTTTTCTAATTAACTACTCACCCGAAATCGATGAAACTGGCGTTACTTCTCGACGTAATCGCCCTGCAGTCGTACACATTTTTCACAACGCTGACGCCATGATTCCATGGCAGCGGTGAAGGCTTCTTTAGGAGTCTGTTTTGACCACTAGAAAATCGCTGAGACCATGGCAGCACGGCTGGTGAATGTGCAGCCACGGAGAGTGTCTTTCATTGTTGGAAAAAACCAAAAATCACTAGGAGCCAGGTCATGTGAGTAGGGACCATGAGGAATCACTTCAAAGTTGTTATCACGAAGAAACTGTTGCGTAACGTTAGCTCGATGTGCGGGTGCGTTGTCTTGGTGAAACAGCACACGCGCTGCCCTTCCCTGACGTTTTAGTTGCAGTGCAGGAAGGAATTTGTTCTTCAAAACATTTTCGTAGGATGCACCTGTTACCGTAGTGCCCTTTGGAATGCAATGGGTAAGGATTACACCCTCGCTGTCCCAGAACATGGACACCATCATTTTTTCAGCACTGGCGGTTATCCGAAATTTTTTTGGTGGCGGTGAATCTGTGTGCTTCCATTGAGCTGACTGGCGTTTTGTTATACGATTGAAAACTGGCATCCACGTCTCATCCATTGTCACTACCGACGAAAAGAAAGTCCCTTTCATGCTGTCGTTGCGCGTCAACATTGCTTGGCAACATGCCACACGGGCAGCCATGTGATCGTCTGTCAGCATTCGTGGCACCCACATGGATGACAGTTTTCGCAATTTCAGGTCGTCATGCAGGATTGTGTGCACAGAACCCACAGAAATGCCAACTCTGGAGGCGATCTGTTCAACAGTCATTCGGCGATCCCCCAAAACAATTCTCTCCACTTCCTCGATCATGTCGTCAGACCGGCTTGTGCGAGCCCGAGGTTGTTTCGGTTTGTTGTCACATGATGTTCTGCCTTCATTAAACTGTCGCACCCATGAACGCACTTTCGACACATCCATAACTCCATCACAACATGTCTCCTTCAACTGTCGATGAATTTCAATTGGTTTCACACCACGCAAATTCAGAAAACGAATGATTGCACGCTGTTCAAGTAAGGAAAACATCGCCATTTTAAGTATTTAAAACAGTTCTCATTCTCGCCGCTGGTGGTAAAATTCCATCTGCCGTATGGTGCTGCCATCTCTGGGACGTATTGACAATGAATGCGGCCTCATTTTAAAACAATGCACATGCGAGGTCTTTCCAGTCCGGAGAAATAATCGGAGGCCTTAGAACTTGAATGCACCTCGTAATGGCACCGAATTCTGTTTCTCAGCCGAAAACAATGCTACGAATGCGAAACGTTACGTATGTATTGTCCGAAGTCTCCTGAGCGAGCGCGCCACTTCCGACAGATAGCGTATTTTAGAAGCAACGTGCCGTCATTGAATTTCTCACTGCAGAGAAAGACACTGTAGGAAATATTCACAAACGCTTGTGCAAAGTCTGTGGAGCATAACTACAGTTGATCGCTGGATGCGGAGGGTGAGGTCATCAGAAGGCGGTTCGGTGGAGCACCACGATTTGCAGCGGTCGGGGACACCATCCACGGCGGTCACACCTGACAAGTTGCAGCCAGCTGATGTTGTCATTGGCGAGGACAGGCGTATTGTGACTCGACAGTTGGCGCTGCATGTTCCGCAGTCTCGGATTCTCAAAAGTGTGCGCAAGATGGGTCCCGCGGTGTCTAATGGTAGATCACAAATCGCATAGAGAAATTGTTGGAAACGTTTTGAAGCTGAGGGGGAAGCCTTCTTATCCCGGATTGTGACATTTGATGAAATCTAGGTTCACCATATTGAGCCTGGAACATAACGACAGTCGATGGACTGGCGCCATTCCCACTCCCCAAAGAAGAAAAAATTCTGAGCGACTACTTCCTCAGGTAAGGTCATGATCACTGTGTTTTGGGACTGTGAAGGTGTGATTCTCGTTGATGTGATGCGAAGAGGCGGTACCATTAATTCAGAAGCATATGTCAACACATTAACAAAACTCAAAACGCGCTTTCACCCACTTTGGAGCCACAGGGGCAAAGGAGATGTTTTGCAGCAATACTGTTGGGCTCCTACCCTACAACTCTAACTACTGCTGAACACATCGCAAAACAGGGTTGTACAGTGCTACCCCATTCACCCTACTGCCCTGACCTAGCCCCGTCGGACTTCTACTTGTTTGAGCCATTACAGGATGCCATTCGTGGAAGACATTATGAAGACGACGAGGAAGTGATTCCCACAGTGACGCACTGGCTCCGTCACCAGGCCAAGGATTGGTACCGACAGGTCGTACGCGCCATTGTTCCGCGCTGGAGGAATGCCCTAGAATGGTCTCCCCTCAGATAGCCTAGCTGCATGTTCAAAATGGTTAAAATGGCCTCTGAGCACTATGGGACTTAACATCTGAGGTCATCAGGCCCCTGGGCTTAGAACTACTTCAACCTAACTAACCTAAGGACATCACACACATCCATGCCCGAGGAAGAATTCGAACCTGCGACCGTAGCAGCAGCGCGGTTCGGGACTGAAGCGCCTAGAACCGCTCGGCCACAAAGGCCGGCATAGCTGCAGTACAGTTTCTAAAATTGCATCTGTAGGTGATGTACGTTACAACCAACGTGCCGTCATTGAATTTCTCACTGCAGAGAAAGAAACTGTGGGGAATAGTCACAAACGCTTCTGCAAAGTTTATGGAGCATCTGCAGGCGAGAGAAGTATAGTCGCTGGGCACGGAGGGTATGGTCAGCCGAAGGCGGTTCGGCCGAGCTGCACGATTTGCAGTGGTCTGCGAGACCATTCACCCTACAGCCCTGACTTAGCCCCCTCGGACTTGAGCTTGTTTGGCCATTAAAGGGTGCTATTCGTGGAAGACATTTTGAGGAAGATGAGGAGGTGATTCACACAGTGAAGCACAGGCTCTGCCACTACAACGAGGTTTGGTACTGATGGACAAACACATCCTAATTATTTTTTTATACCTGGGATCCACAGTCATGTAGAACTTTGTAAAAGACGTCATATTTACGCCAGTGACTGTAACATATGCATATATGACTAGTGATGGTCCAACGAGCTGGCCGTTGTGGCCAAGCGGTTCTAGGCACTTCAGTCAGGAACTGCGCGACCGCTACGGTCGCAGGTTCGAATCCTGCCTCAGGCATGGATGTGTGTGCTTTCCTTAGGTTAGTTAGGTTTAAGTAGTTCTAAGTTCTAGGGGACTGATGACACCCGAAGTGAAGTCCCATAGTGCTCAGAGCCATTTAGGCATACGAACATGGGTGCCTACATACTAAGTTGATGTATGACATATGGATATGTCTGCTCGCACTATGTAACAGCGTCACCCATGTATTTAAAAGTAATTACAACGACATATAAATGTGTCAGCTAATTTTAGGTTGATATGGCCTAACAGCCATAACATTTTCACTTGATAATGGCCTAAGGCCGAGACTGCAATCGTGAAATAAAGAAAGTGTTACAGTCACTGACGTAAATATGATTTCTTTTATAAACACATCCTAGTTTCGCACTGGAGTTCGGCCATAGAACAGGATGGAGATTACGTGGAGAAATACGGTGTCTAGGTAAAACACCACTCAGTCGTGTGCGTATTTCTCGTTATGTTCAATAAAGAATTGTTGAAGAAAAAAATGTGGCGCATTACTTTCTGGGCAACCCTCGTACTATTGTATCCACGCTGAAAAAGGTGAATTCATTGGCCATCTAAGAGAATCAGTTATATGTCAGAAAGAACAGACAACACATAATCGTATAAATGATTTGCCTAGATGGACAATGGATTCACCTGCTTCAGTGTGGATGCACAAGTAGGTCCGGCCTCCTGTGGGAATCTCAGAGTAGCGGGCATGGAGGAAATGAACACGACTAAAGATAGGTGACGCTCGGCAGGAACGTGGATCGGCCGTGACGGCTGCTAAGATACTCTGCGCAGGTGCGTTGAACGCTGTATACCCGGTGAAGCAGTAGTTAACGCTCGTGCCTAGTAACTATAAGATCTCAGGTTCGAGTTCCCATCGGGCACTAATTTTCACCCGTTGCCACTGGGCCGGCCGCTGTGGCTGAGAGGTTCTAGGCGCTTCAGTCCGGAACCGCGCTGCTGCTACGGTCGCAGGTTCGAATCCTGCATCGGGCATGGATGTGTGTGGTGTCCTAAGGTTAGTTGGATTGAAGTAGTCTTAAGTGTAGGGGACTGATGACCCCAGATGTTAAGTCCCATGGTGCTTAGAGCCATCGCCGCTGGTTCTGCGCAATGTCCCATTGCGGTTGGCGTCAGTAATCCCTTTCCTCCACTTTTCTTTCTCCCGCTCCACGTTCAGTTTACATACAACATATCAAAGCTGCGGACTCTTCCTGGTGTCTGTTCTTTCAGACATGTCTGAAAGGACAGGCACTACGCATTCGTATACCTCCAGGACATTGGATAATGTTTTACTTTTCAATTTGTGTAATTCTGCAGAACTATTGTAAATTTTCGTTCATATTATTAATTCATATCTTGACTTATATTAACATTCTACGGATGACCTCGCACTTTTCTTTGTTTGGCACTAAGCAAAGGGAAGTGCGAGGTCAACCACATGGGTACTAAAAGAAACCTGATAAATTTTTAGGTATACGAGGAATCGCTCAAATCTAAGAGCTGTTAATTGGACTAAATACTTAGGAATTACAATTACGAGCAACTTAAATTGGAACGACCACATAGATAATATTGTGGGGAAGGCGAAACGAAGACTGCGCTTTGTTGGCAGAACAATTAGAAGATGCGACAAACCCACTAAAGAGACAGTCTACATTACATTTGTCCGTCCTCTGCTGGAATATTGCTGCGCGGTGTGGGATCCTTACCAGGTAGGATTGACGGAGGACATCGAAAGGGTGCAAAGAAGGGCAGATCGTTTCGTGTTATCGCGCAATAGGGGCGACAGTGTCGCTGATATGAGACGCGAGTTGGGGTGGCAGTCACTGAAACGAAGGCGGTCTTCTTTGCGGCGAGATCTATTTACGAAATTTCAATCACCAACTTTCTCTAGAGGGAAATGATCATCATAATAAAATAAGAGAAATCAAAGCTCGAACGGAAAGATGTAGGTGTTCCTTTTTCCCACTCCCATTTGAGAGTGGAATGGTAGAGAAGTCGTATGAAAATGGTTCGATGAACCCTGTGGCAGGTTTTTAAGTGTGAATTTCAGAGTAACTATGTAGATGTAGATGTAAAGCTCAAATGAAGATGTGCTGACTTCTTCTGCTCTCGCTCTTATTTCGATAACTGGTAAGATTGGACGGAAGTCTCCGAAGAAGAAAATTCAATCGCCAGCCCATCGCATTACGCTTCTTACGCATATTTCGGATTGTTTTGTGGAATTCTTCAATGGACATTTTATGGGGAATTTGAACCTCGTCCCCATCAAACGAAGTTCAATCCTTCGACATTTACCAGTAAGCTATTACTGGTTTAGAAAGTTTACAGATGCTATAGTGTCGTAAGCGTACGGAATGTTTGTCACGGAATGTTTGTATGTGGAATGAGCAGTACGTAAAGGATATGCGATGACAGCACCAGCGTAGCACAGTAATCGGACAGCCTTACGTCTGTTGCTGCTAGGCGCCAAGGACATTCGTAATTCATACGCACAAAGGTTAATAGTGAACCACTCTGCCTATTACTATATACCATATCAAAATTCCTACAGCAATTCCTGACATTTTTTACGGATTACAAACGCTATAAGTAAGTTTGTAACGGTAAATATATTTTCGTGTGATACAATTGCAATTTTTACAGGCAAACCTTCATTCATGGCAAATTTCATGATTTTAAGCCAAAGGGAAGTGCCACATTGGTTTTTGATGAGTGATTTTGCGAGTATCAAGAAATGGCCTAATCTTTTTATTGCATTTACTTATTAGCTTAATTTACTTACACCCCCAAGGGAGCACAGACGTTAGTGTTGGTCATAAATTCCAGCTTGGTACGTTTACCCTTTCCTGAGAAAAGGGGGTCTTCACAGATGGGCGGATAGGCAGTACGGAAACCTAACAATAAAAATAAAAAACGTACAGGCTTAACTGAGGAGTTTACATTTTGACTTCATTTTCAGCTAAGTAGGACTACACGTCTTGTCGAATGTAGTGTTGGCTCGTAATCACACATTCGCACTGACGGTTTTCAGGCCCATGTTTACTGCAGAGTTTTCGCTTCTGTCAACGTGTATTTTACACATTGGTATACTCAACAGCAGAAAACTGTCTGTCTGTCAGGCTTACTAGTTCAAATGTGAAAATAATTGATTTACAACTTAAGGAAGCCACGCACGTTGGTGGTGGGTCAATAAGATGTGCTCCCACGAAGTGGTTGCTTGTTTTGAGCCATTTGCCACCTCACGATCAGACGAAAGAGCGCGCTATTATGTTTATACCAGAGGATTACTTGTAACCCCGAACTTCCAGTACTGAACCATGTATTGACTGCGTGGCGATAAAGATTAAGAACATCACACTCCTGTCACCGCCAGGAGGCTCACCAAAATTGAATTAAATGCCATCGATGCGTGGAAATGCTACTGGCAACGAAAGTGTCCTCCACAATGTCTGAAAGTGCCCTGCATCCAGAAGAAACCTCGTAAATTTACCAGCCTCAGGATATTTGAGCAACCCTGAACCGCACCCGAACTGGCCGTGGAAGAAGTGTGGACATATCTTCGTCACCGTCTTGTGACTGTGATGAAGAACGGCAAACAGATGCTCTTGTTGCATCAACATGTCCCACACATCCCTACAGGATCCTTTCGAGGATCTTGTTGACAGCAACGAGTGGAAGGGATAAAACACATGATCTGCATATATAGCTGTTGTCGTTTGTCTTATTTGATGCCAGACAGCTGTGTTAAAATGTTCACATGTTCTAGTTTATACACTACTAGACATTAAAATTGCTACACCACGTAGATGACGAGCCACAGACGCGAAATTTAACCGACAGGAAGAAGTGGTGTGATATGCAAATGGTTATCTTTTCAGAGGATTCACACAAGGTTGGCGCCGGTGGCGACAGATACAACGTGCTAACCTGAGGTAAGTTTCAAACCGATTTCTCATACACAAACAGAAGATGACCGGTGTTGCCTGCTGAAACGTTGTTGTGATGCCTCTTGTAAGGAGGAGAAATGCGTACCATCACGTTTCCGACTTTGATAAAGGTCGGATTGTAGCCTACCGCGACTGCGGTTTATCGTATCGCGACATTGCTGCTCGCTTTGGTCGAGATCCAATGACTGTTAGCAGAATATTTATTTATTTATTTATTTATTTATTTATTTAACCTGGCAAGATTAGGGCCATCAGGCCCTCTCTTACATCTAACCAGGCATTCTACTTATTTTACATTCATACGTTTTAGTAGGCATGTTAAACTACATCTAGTACAAAAAGTGAAATAAACAATTAGAAATACATACATATAGAGTTTATATTCGTAGGTCATAAGTACTGTTATAATTAGACATTACTGAACAGACAAATTTTAGATAGGAGTGCTGGCAGCAGGGAGTATGAGGGAGACTCATGGTGAAGGGAGGAGAAGAATAGAGAGACATGATGAAACATAATTAGGGAAATATAAAGGAAAAGAAGATTCCGTGGCTAATAGAGATAGATGAAGAGGAAGGCATCTCAGGAGCAGGATAGGAGACGCTAGCTTTGCTATTTGACAGATCAGAGGATTGGCCTGGTACATTAATTTTGCGGAGAACTTTATGAAGATGATAGTAGGAAATGCTTCAACTTCTTCTTAAAAGCAGCAGGAGATTGAATTTTGCGCAAGGTAAGGGGCAGTTTGTTCCAGAGGCGGACAGCGGCAACTGAGAAGGAGTTTGCAAAAGTTTGTGAGTGGGCACAGTTAGGATACCAAATAAGAGTGACCTCGTGTTTCGATTATGATGGCATGACAGGTTTTTCATCTCTGAAGCAAGGTATTGGGGTGCTTGCGCGACGAGGAGTCTGTGAAGTAGACATAGAGTGTGGTAGTCACGCAATTTGTCCGGCTGCAGCCACCCTAGCTCGGAGTATGAAGCACTAACATGATCATATTGGCGAATGTTGCAGGTGTAACGCACACAGGCATTCATGGTTAGCTCTAGCCGTCTTTTGTTTTCACTACTCGTGCCTTGCTGAATCACATCACAATAGTGGAGGTTCGGTAGAACGAGTGCTTGCACGAGCTGGCGTTTCAAATCCTGTGGAAATATGTTCCGAAACTTTTTGAGAGCATAGAGACAAGCAGACGTCTTTCGGCAGACTGCGACTGTATTCTCCGCTCAGTTGAGATGCTCATCCAAAGTTACACCCAAGTTATTCACTGTTTTCTGATATGGTATTGGAGTACCGTCGAGCAGAATAGGAGGTAGCCGTTCGCGGAAATCTGAACTTATTAGTTTCTGATGGGCTATTAAGATTACTTGCGTCTTTTTTGCATTTAGTTTAAGTCCCAGGTTTTTCGCCCATGTCACTACTGAAGACAGATCATCATTCATCTGAGCGATTGCAGTGTTTACGTCTTCAGGTCTGACGCTTAGGTAGAGTTGGAGGTCGTCGGCATAGAAATGATATTTACAGGAGGACAGAACCGACGAAATATCGTTGACATATAAAGAAAACAAAAGTGGTCCTAAGACTGATCCTTGTGGCACTCCCGAGGAAACATGTTTCCAGGAAGATTTTTCATTTAGGCAGACAACACATTGCTGTCTGTCTTTTAAGTAGCTTTCAAACCATCTCATTGCACTATCAGAGAAATTAAGCTGTTGCATTTTTCTGAGCAATATGTCAAAGTTAACAGTGTCAAAAGCTTTGCTGAAGTCCAGTAACGTCAATACTGTTGCCTTTCGATTGTCGATGGCACGTTTCAGGTCATCAGTTACTTTAATTAGAGCAGTGTTTGTGCTGTGATGTTTACGGAAACCGGATTGAAATTTGTCATATAGGCTGAATTCATGCAAGTGTTCAGTGATTTGGTCATGAACAATATATTCAAGTGCTTTGGAAACAGCAGGCAGTATGCTAATTGGTCGGTAATCACTAGGCAGTTGCGGGTTTTCGATCTTAGGGATGGGTCGAATTATGCTTCTTTTCCATGCAGTGGGGTATATCCCGTTCACGAGGGAAAAATTAAATATGTCAGTTAAGACAGGTACTAAGATATCGGCAACATTCTTAATCATGGTTATACCGATACTGTCGTTGCCTATTGCATCAGAAGAGATTCTCATAATTGCTTTTCTTACCGTATTTGTTGTTACATGTTTTAAATGGAAGGTATCGTTTTTAGTTATCATGTTTGGGGATTCTTGTGGACGGTAATTATCAGCCGTGCTGGTATTCAGAGGTGCAGAGAAGAATTCATTTAAATCGTTAGCTGACACATGAAAAGTAGTTTCCGATTTTGCCTTTCCGACCCCCAAGCTACGGAGATTCTTCCATAGAGTCGTGGGCGTCAGATCGCTGCATACAAGGGAGCGAGCGTGCCTGATTTTAGCATTGCGAATGCATTGTTTCACTCTGTTCCGTAGCTTTCTGTATTCTTCGAAACGCTCGGGTTTCGGATCTGCCTTGAAACGCCTGTGGGCAGCATCCCTATTAGTCATCATTTGACGTAATTCAGCTGTCAGCCATGGAGCAGGAGATTTTCTTACACGCATTGTGCGCACAGGTGCATGTTTGTCATAGAGGGCAGTGAGTTTATCAGCAAGTTCATTAATTTTGCCGTCGATTGTAGGTTCTCTGATTATTTGATGCCATGAGATTTCTGAGCAATCGGCTGTTAGAGCGTCAAGGTCAATATATTTCATGTTCCTACAAGTTATGTAATGCGATTTGATCCTTGGGGGCTGCACAGAGTAGGCCAGGAATATTACATCATGTGCTGAGAGGCCAGGGGCCGATGTTTGACCAACATCTCTTACTTTGTCAGTCTGTTTCGTTGCGATTACGTCTATAAGAGTATGACTGTGCGCCGTATGGTGTGTAGGTTGTAATGGAAGAATGTTCATGCTATTGCAACTAAACAGTCTTCCTAGGTTTGTTGCGGAGGGAGTGTCTCTTAGCAGGTCTATGTTCAAGTCACCCATTACGACGACATGTTCGTATTGACACTGAAGTGAATGTAATTCCGACTGGAAGGAACTCATTGAGTTTATTTTTGGCGGCTTGTACACGACGCCAGTCAAGAATTTCCGACTTTGTATATTTATTTCAATGAACATGAATTCAGCCTCTTTTTCTTCATCAGGATTTGACGTACATAAGACTTTCGCTTTGAGATCTGTTCGTATATACGCGCCGACCCCGCCACCTCGCTTTTTTGATCTGTCTGCCCTAAGAAATGTGTACCCTGGGAGATGAATAGATGCAGAGGATATGTGTGGTTTCAACCACGTTTCGGATAAGAGGATTACGTGGTAGTTTAGTTGGTTGAAGAGGAGGCTAAGTTCCTCGTAATGTGCAGGTAAAGACTGGATGTTGCAGTGAGCTGCTAAAAGCTCTGACGCGTTCCGCTGGGCGGCCTGGAGCAGGGTGGCAGACTGGTTTGTCCCTTTGTTGGGCACTACCTGCCGCGAGGGGCACTGGCCGGTGCTTCTGCCAAGTGACATAACACAGGGGTGTCCAAGATTTTGCGCGCCCTGTTTGTGACTCCGCGAGTGCCGAAAGAAAGGCGACTCCAAGAGATTTCCTGGGGTTGCGGGAGTATAGAAAATGGATTAGTGGTATTCGGTGCAAGGAGAATATGACCAAAATAGTGACGGCTGTGTGTCAGTGTGTATCCTATGTCGTAAGAGGAGAAATGTAATTAGCGTATTTGAAACAGGTTAGGGTGGAAATAAGGAAAAGGGGAGTGATTTAATAGGCCGATGCTGCCAGCAGAGAGAAGTAAGCTTAATAATTAATAGATTATCGTAGGAAGCTAGAATTAAACTGAAATTTACTAAAGTGATACTGGTAGTGATTATCGTAGGAAGCTACAATTAGAATGAAATTTGCCAAAGTGATACTGATGGTGATTTTTGTTATGAACAATCTAAACCGAAGAGATGGATGATTACTGAGCTAAACGAGAGAGTAATAATTGCAATAGAACTATTACAGAATGGAAGAGAATAAACTGAGGAAATGAAAAAAGTATTAGCAGTAACTAAAATTAAGTAATGGTTAGAGCTACAGACACAAAAAATAGTTACAAAAACAATTTGTTGAAGGTACAAATATGGGTATAATTGAAAAGTTAATACAATTACAAGACTATATCTGAGTATAGGGCTGTTACAATTTGCAAATGGTGTTAAGTTTGCACTTTTGGCTCGAGTAGCTTCACTTAATACTATTCAGTTCTGTCATGTTTGTGACTGTCTTCTTTCCAGCTGCTGTCTTAATGATTACTCTGCCATCCTGAGTCCACACATTCTGAAGACCGAAATGGGATATGGCACTGTTTAAAATCTTTAGCCGTTCGTGTGTCAGATCTTCCCTTATTGTAAGCCCTGTCCTTGCCAACTTCTTCTTCTGGGTAAAGATCTCTGCCCTTTTTCGGTACGAGAGAAATTTAATTATTATTGGACGAGGTTTGGTAGCACCTGGTAGTTTTCGTCCCACCCGATGGCTCCTGTCAATGTCTGCCTTGGTCACTTCAACACCTAATTTTTCACGCGCAACCTCTATAAGCAGGTTGTCTGTGTCTTCTTCCTTACTTTCTACTACTCCAAACAGTCGTAGACTATTTCGCCTTTGGTACTGTTCTAGCTCGTCTGTCGCGGCAGATAGTTTCACTTCCAACTCTCGTGCCTTTTTCTCGTATTCAGACACAGACTTTTTCAGTGCTGTAATTTCGGCAGTATTAGCCTCAACAGTTTCACGCATTTTGGCCAATACTGGTGCCGTTACAGTATCTGATATAGTGCCTGCTATCAGATCGAGATTGTTTTTATCGCGAAGCGCAGCGTTTACCTCAGAGCGGACCAGCTCCGCTGTACCGGGAGCCGCGGCCGCACCTTCCGCCAAGAGCAGACCCGCCGCACCTGCTGCTTCCCCGCTGCTGGACGCGCTGCTGTTGACTCTTCTGTTTACCATTTTCTCGAAGATATTGGCGGAGCACAGAAAAAAAAATAGCACTACTGCACAGAACACTGTTGTTTACACGATTTCCACTTGTACTAGACAACACCACCTGCGAGAACACCTTCGAAATCAACTAAATTTCGCGAGCCGAACTTAACACGTGTTACACTGCAGCCGCCATGACACAAAAAGGATGGAATTGGTGGGTTCAGGAGGGTAATACGGTACGCCGTGCTGTATCCCAACGGCCTCGTATCACTAGCAGTCGAGATGACACGCATCTTATCCGCATGGCTGTAACGGATCGTGCAGGCACGTCTCGATCCCTGAGTCAACAGATGGGGACGTTTGCAAAACAACAACCATCTGCACAAACAGTTCGACGACGTTTGCGGCAGCATGGACTATCAGCTCGGAGACCGTGGCTGCGGTTACCCTTGACGCTGCATCGAAGACAGGGGGGCCTGCGATGGTGTACTCAACGGAGAACATGTGTGCACGAATGGCAACACGTCATTTTTTTCGGATGAATCCAGGTTCTGTTTACAGAATCATGACGGCTGCATCCGTGTTAGGCGACATCGCGGTGAACGCACATTGGAATCGTGTATTCGTCATCGCCATGCTGGCGTATCACCCGGCGTGATGGTATGGGGTGCCATTGGTTACACATCTCGGTCACCTCTTGTTCGCATTAACGGCACTTTGAACAGTGGACGTTACATTTCAGATTTGTTACTACCCGTGGCTCTACCCTTCACTCTAACCCTGCGAAACCATACATTTCAGCAGGATAATGCACGACCGCATGTTGCAGGTGCAGAAAATGTTCGACTGCTACCCTTGCCAGTACATTCTCCATATCTCTCACCAATTGAAAACGTCTGGTCCATGGTAACCGAAAAAACTGGCTCGTCACAACACGCCAGTCACTACTCTTGAAGAACTGTGGTATCGTGATGAAGCTGCATGGGCCGCTGTACCTGTACACGCCATCCAAACTCTGTTCGACTCAATGCCCACGCGTATCAAGGCCGTTATTACGGCCAGAGTTGGATGTTCTTGGTACTGATTTCTCAGGACGTATGCTCCCAAAATGCGTGAAAATGTTGTGGTGTCACCGCCAGACACCACACTTGCTAGGTGGTAGCTTTAAATCGGCCGCGGTCCATTAGTACATGTCGGACCCGCGTGTCGCCACTGTCAGTAATTGCAGACCGAGCGCCACCACACGGCAGGTCTAGAGAGACGTACTAGCCCTCGCCCCAGTTGTACGACAACTTTGCTAGCGACTACACTGACGAAGCCTTTCTCTCATTTGCAGAGAGATAGTTAGAATAGCCTTCAGCTAAGTCCATGGCTACGACCTAGCAAGGCGCCATTAACCATTTCTATAGAGAGTCTCACTTGTATCATCAAGAACGCTGTATACAAATGATGGATTAAAAGTTAAGTATAACCGCAGCTACGTACTTTTCTTTATAGCATTCATAACGTATCCTGTTTCAGACCTCATGCCCGTCTGCGTTAGATTATAGCGTGCATTTCGGCCTCCGCTATCTAAAAGGTGTTGGCACATTGGCCAACACATCAAATGTAATCACATGTCAGTGCTAGTATCATATATTTGTCCAATGAATATCCGTTTATCGTCTGCATATCTTCTTGGTGTAGCAATTTTAATGGCCAGTAGTGTATGTGTATTCCCACACGATAAGTAGGGCTAAATACATTCTCTCGTATCAATTTTGACTCCTAATTGTGACGTTCCATACAGAGAGTAGAGCCTCCAGCGTGTTTCAAGGGAAAAGCTTGATTGTTCCGTGATGATAACTGTAACTTAGAGGGAACATTCGTACAGTGGTTGGTTCAAATGGCTCTGAGCACTATGGGACTCCACATCCTAGGTCATAAGTCCCCTAGAACGTAGAACTACTTAAACCTAACTAACCTAAGGACATCACACACACCCATGGCCGAGGCAGGATTCGAACCTGCGACCGTAGCAGTCCCGCGATTCCGGACTGCAGCGCCAGAACCGCTAGACCACCGCGGCCGGCGTACAGTGGTTGGCGGAATAAAAATGCAGATGGACACTGAACACGAACATGTGGGTACAGGAGTACAAGCGTGAAGTACATGGCATGTTATGGGGCCAAGGAGTAGCTTGGGAATGTGTGGAAAGTGTGTTGCCGGAGCTGACAAGTTGCGAAGCGCTCTACAATATCCCTGCCGTCCGCTGTTTCCGGTGGCGGTTCTTCGCCGCGGCGCCGGCACGCCGGCTTTCAGTTTAAGCAACCGGTGTCCCGTTGAGGTGCGCTAACCACAGCAGACGGCGGGATGGGCGTGCCATCACACACACACACACACACACACACACACACACACACACACACACACACACACAGGGACAAAGCCACGGCACCCCCGCGCAGATCAATACTTTAAAGAGACGGCCGCTACAGCCGAACGGGGTGTGTCCTCGCTACCGGGCTAGCTGCCCAGTTTCGGGGTAGCGCACATATGTGTATGTGTGTGTGTTTGTGTGTGTGTGTGTGTGTGTGTGTGTGTGTGTGTGTGTGTGTGTGTGTCCAATCTTCCTCAATTGCTCGTTTCCCTCAACTCCGCATCTGCAGAGAATCCCTTTTTCTTTCAGATAGGATCAAATTCACAACCCCGTACAACCATCATTGTTTACGTTAGTAGAAATACGCTTCTGAAGTAAGAGTAAAATTTCATCAGCTAATTACTTCGGTATCGTGGTTTACAGCATTGTGATAATAAATACCCACTATTCCCCTCATATTGTAGATGATTTACGATACATATATTTTTTCAAATGTGAAAACATATTCCAAGGCACAACATGGTCGTGTAACAAGGAACAAATATTGTATTGAAATTTAAAAGCAGTGAAATTGAGAAAATCTTGTCACTATCGTAATTAATACCTGTAAGATTCCAGAATGATTTTTCACTCTACAGCGGAGTGTGCGCTGATATGAAACTTCCTGGCAGATTAAAACTGTGTGCCGGACCGAGATCGAATTCATGACCTTCGACTTTACCGGGCAAGTGCTCTACCAACTGAGCTACCCAAGCACGACTCACGCCCCGTCCTCACAGCTTTACTTCTGCCAGTACCTCGTCTCCTACCTTCCAAACTTTACAGAAGCTCTCCTGCGAACCTTGCAGAACTAGCACTCCTGAAAGAAAGGATATTGCGGAGACATGGCTTAGCCACAGCCTGGGGGATGTTTCCAGAATGAGATATTCACCCTGCAGCGGAGTGTGCGCTGATATGAAACTTCCTGGCAGATTGAAACTGTGTGGCGGACCGAGACTTGAAATTGGGACCTTTGCCTTTCGCGGGCAAGTTCTCTACCAACTGAGCTACCCTAGCACGACTGACGCCCCGTCCTCACAGCTTTAATTCCGTCAGTACCTCGTCTCCTACCTTCCAAACTTTACAGAAGCACTCCTGCGAACCTTGCAAAACTAGCACTCCTGAGAGAAAGAATACTGCGGAGACATGGCTTAGCCGCAGCCTGGGGGATGTTTCTAGAATGAGATTTTCACCCTGTAGCGGAGTGTGCGCTGATATGAAACTTCCTGCAGATTAAAACTGTGTACCGGTCCGATACTCGAACTCATGACCTTTGACTTTCGCGGGCAAGTGCCCTACCAACTGAGCTACCCATTCAAGACTCACGCCCTGACCTTGGGAGAGCACTTGCCCACGAAAAGCAAAGGTCACGAGTTCGAGTCTCGGTCCGGCACACAGTTCTAATTGCCAGGAAGTTTCACCTGTAAGATTATTTGTTTACTACCTGCCAGTTATATCAGTAAGTGAAAACAAATTTAGCAAAACTATTATCCAGAAGCAGTTATAAGTTAAATACATTTCTGAATACAAGCTATCTATACGGTGTGATTGTTACTAACGTTTAAAAGAACCCAAATGCGACGTAAATCATGCTGAGACAATTACTTAGTATAAAATACACTGGACCGAAAAAGTCGGGAAATACGCATAATGTGGATGACAAATGTTGAACATTTGACGTCACTAGTCTACGTAGGCGGCCCACGAGAAGTACTGGCCTCCTAGCGAATTTGTGACGTCACCCTAGTCGGCTTGTCCATCACACTTCGGTAACTACTGGCTCCGTGCAGGGCCCACGGGAGATAAACACGTAATTGACAAGGCACCCTCTACAGATCATAGCTCTGTCGTGTGTTGTCGAGAGCCTGTACGCATTTAAACACGCAAGAATTGTGAAGCATCTTGTGGTGTTGCAGTTGTTCTTGTTATGTCCGTGCTTGCTACGAAAATGGGACGTACAATTCCGCCTTACGCAAAACACACTTCCTTCTGTTTTATTTCACCCAGACATGTTTCAGCACTTTTTGTGCCATCTTCAGAGGGTTATTTTTATTTTTCTAACTGTAAAATTGTTGTTACATATTAACATTTAGTGAAACTTTTGGTACATAATATTTACAATTGTGAACGAATAATTATTGTAACATATCATACATCATTTGTTCATAGCTCACAGTTCAGATATGGCTCCAAGCACTTAAAATCTGAGGTCATCAGTCCATTAGAATTAGACCTACTTAAATCAAACTAACCTAAGGACATCACACACATCCATGCCCTAGGCAGGAATCGAACCTGCGACCGTAGCAGCAGCGCGGTTCTGGACTCTAGCGCCTAGAACCGCTCGGTCACAGCGGCCGTTGTTGAGATGTGTATTAACGACCTGATGCACTGTGTTTTGCTTATAACATTATTTCAATTTATAGGTTAATTGGCAAAAAGAGTGGATGTATGCATTAGTTTACAGACCTCACATGATGCTACTGGTCATTTCTTTTGGTAACTATTCTGCTACACAATCTCCAACTTCTCATCTGCAAACAGCAAAACTTAATTTTTATTTTTCCGTTTATTATGCATTTACGAACAAGAAAGAGCGTATATCACGTTTCTTGTGTGTACTTTACCGTTTTGATATTGTGCTGCTTTCTCATATGTTGTTGGCGAAGTGAATAGGCCGATTTATTGACCTATGGTCGCTTGACACTGCACTTTCTCCGATTTTTCAAAACATAGGCAGAGTTTTCATTGCCATTGCGTGTTGTTGTGGCTGTTTAGTATTCATTTGTTTCGTAGCATGTTTGGCTGCGTGAGGTGAGCGAGTTTGAAGTGTATTTTTCGTCTGTGGTGTTTGGTTTGTGTGAATGTGTGTGTGTGTGTGTGTGTGTGTGTGTGTGTGTGTGTGTGTGTGTGTGTGTGTGTGTTTGTTCAGGACTGTGTCAGAGAGAGAGAGAGAGACATAGAGAGAGAGAGAGATCGAGGAGAAAGAATTTTATCTCCCATGAGTAGTTGTGGTGTTACATTACAATGTAATAAATACCCCTAGCTGCATACAGGCGTCGATATAAGTCAACGGGGCCAGCTGAAAATGTGTTCCCCGACCGGGAATCGAACCAAGGATCTCCTGCTTATATTGCAAACCCTCTATCCATCTGAGCCACCGAGGACATAGCGGATAGTGCGACTGCAAAGCAGTGTTCGATTTGTGCTTTTACCAGGGGGGGATGTCTTAGGGGGTTAGTATAGTTATACAGGGTGTTACAAAAAGGTACGGCCAAACTTTCAGGAAACATTCCTCAAACACAAATAAAAAAAAAATGTTAAGTGGATATGTGTTCGGAAATGCTTAATTTCTATGTTAGAGCTCATTTTAGTTTCGTCCACCTACGCTCAATGGAGCACGTTATCATGATTTCATACGGGATACTCTACCTGTGCTGCTAGAACATGTGCCTTTACAAGTACGACACAACATGAGGTTCGTGCACGATGGAGCTCCTGCACATTTCAGTCAAAGTGTTCTTACGCTTCTCAACAACAGATTCGGTGGCCGATGGATTGGTAGAGGCGGACCAATTCCACGGCCTCCACGCTCTCCTGACCTCAACCCTCTTGACTTTCATTTATGGGGACATTTGAAAGCTCTGGTCTACGCAACCTCGGTACCAAATGTAGAGACTCTTCGTGCTCGTATTGTGGACGGCTCGCCATTGTCCAGGGCTGCATCAGCGCATCAGGGATTCCATGCGACGGAGGGTGGATGCATGTATCCTCGCTAACGGAGGACATTTTGAACATTTCCAGTAACAAAGTGTTTGAAGTCACGCTGGTACGTTCTGTTGCTGTGTCTTTCCATTGCATGATTAATGTGATTTGAAGAGAAGTAATAAAATGAGCTGTAACATGGAAAGTAAGCATTTCCGGACACAAGTCCACATAACATATTTTCTTTCTTTGTGTGTGAGGAATGTTTCCTGAAAGTTTGGCCGTACCTTTCTGTAACACCCTGTATATGTTACTAGCTTGGACCGTGGCGTTACCCATGGTTAAACAGTTATTTATAAATAGATGTTAGTGCAGAAACTCACTATTCACGCGTAAGCGCTATCAGAAAAGCCATCCCTTGTTATATCTTTGTCCGCAGCTCGTGGTCGTGCGGTAGCGTTCTCGCATCCCACGTCCGGGTTCCTGGGTTCGATTCCCGACGGGGTCAGGGATTTTCTCTGCCTCGTGATGACTAGGTGTTGTGGGATGTCTTTAGGTGAGTTAGGTTTAAGTAGTTCTAAGTTCTAGGGGACTGATGACAATAGCTGTTAAGTCCCATAGTGCTCAGAGCCATTTGAACCATTTTTTGTTATATCTTTAAAAGTACATTATAGGTAAAGCTTATTTACAAAATCATCTACATACAGATATACGAAGGGAATTCAAAAAGTAAAGGCACATTTGTGAAAAGCTGTACTTATTCTGATGATAGAAAACTGAAACATGCGTTATTTTTCTACGTAACCTCCCTGGAATTCAATGCAGTTTTCCCAACGTTTTACGAGTCTTTTTTATTTCATCAGAAAATACGTTTACCGGTTTGAAATGCTTACCTACTACATAACACGTTTTCAGAATTAATAAGCAAACATATTAATAGTATTAATAGTAAGACTGTATTAATAACTTTCAGTGTTCGCCTCCACAAATTTAAATTATATGTAAAGTTTTACTCCAGTACGTGGGAAATAAACATCCCAGGTTGGGATGCATAAACTAAAACCAGAGGATGGGATGCAGAGGGGGTGGGGGGGAATCCCTCCATCCCCCGCATCCCCCCCCCCCTGCGAATCGCACACTGCTGTAGGGGCACGCCTCCCGTGAGACCCACAATTGCAACTTATTGTCCCGCACTATATTCATAGTGTCCCTGCCCATTACACTCATTACTTGCGGCTTTACTGCCGATTCCTGTAAGAGTTCGGGCACTGTTTGTGCATCTGCATAGAAGAACATGGTCAAATGGCCTGTGAGCCTTAACTATACAAATATGAAGACCACCCATCGCTATACTCGACGATATCCGTGTGTCAATACTAGAGATGGGCAACGTCATTCATCTTGAGAACTACTACATTCTACTCTAAATAAAAGTTTTCGTATTATTTGGGTCTATGGAAGATAATGAGCATAACCCAGATCAGTTCTCTAACAATATTAGATTACAGCATTAGTGGTGACTTTTGAGTCTCTAACATAGTTTAACTATCCACTCTCAGTTATACGCAGAGACAAAAAAGTGAAATGAACTATGATGGAGTTAATCACACAAACTTGGTCCAACGAGGAGGTTGGTAATACTGTCAGTGTTATGTAGTAACCAACATACAGTTGGTTCAATAATGTAAAGTAATGTGTGAAAGGAAGCCTCCAGATAAAAATGTATATAGTATCACACTTTTTCCCGTTTTTCCTTTCAAAACATAATTATAGCAGCAAATTTGAAGGTTGCCGAGAGTCAGGCACACTAAAAAAAATGTAAATGTCGTGTGACTAGTGCGTCCCGTCGGGTAGACCGTTCGCCAGGTGCAAGTCTTTCGATTTGACGCCACTTCGGCGACTTGAGCGTCGATAGGGATGAAATGATGATGATTAGGACAACACAACCCGGGCCCCTTAGGATTGACATTCTATTGCGCTGACCATTCAGCTACAGGGGACGGATGTCAGGAAAACTGACTGTGGGAGTAATCTGCGGCGGACTGATGGCAGAATTCGACTATCAGAGGACGTGAAAGACTAATAAGACGGTGTATGAAACAAAAAGACCGAAATTAAACGGAAGAAAAATTGGGCCTAGGGAAAATGTAATTGGAACAAAGACACTAAGACCAGAATTAATTTCCCAGCAAATGACAATCCATAGAGAAAACCGCAAATTATTTCAAATGTTCAAAAGTGTGTGAATTCCTAAGGGAGCAAAGTGCTGAGGTCATCGCTCTTTATTGGGAACCGTTCACTTTTACTCGTTACCGTTAATTTGTGCATAGTATATTGTTCTTATGAAAAATTGAAAATTATAGCAAAGGAAACTGAAGATGGAAGACACCGAAAGGGGGCACTTTCCTCCCTCCCCCCTCCAATGGAGTAAACAGTTTTTCTTAATTACAGAAGTCTCGTATACTTGTAGAAGTAATTTGCGTGACTCTGCAAAACCTCCTCGTTCAGCCAACAGTAGCGTTATGGGCTGATATCAGTGAAATTATATACACTATGTGATAAAAAGTATCCAGACACCCCCAAGAACATGTTTTTTTTTTCATATTACGAGCAATGTGCTGCCACCTACAGCCAGGTACCCCATATCAGCGACCTCAGTAGTCAATAGACACCGTGAGAGAGCAGAATGGGGCGTTCGGCGGAACTCACGGACTTCGAACGTGGTGAAGTGATTGGGTGTTACTTTTGTCATACGTCTGTACGCGAGATTTCCACACATCCCTAGGTCCACATTTTCCGGTGTGATAATGAAGTGGAAACGTGAAGGGACACGTACAGCACAAAATCGTACAGGCCGACCTCGTCTGTTGACTGACAGAGACCGCCGACAGTTGGAGAGGGTCGTAATGTGTAATAGGCAGACATCTATCCAGACCATCACACAGGAAATACAAACTACATCAGGATCCACTGCCAGTACTACGACAGATAGGCGGGATGTGGGAAAACTTGGATTTCATGGTCGAGCAGCTACTCATAAGTCACATATCCCACGGTAAATGCCAAACGACGCCTCTCTTGGTGTAAGGAGCGTAAATATTGGAGCATTGAACAGTGGAAAAACGGTGTGTGGAGTGACGAATCACGGCACACATCGTGGCGATCCGATGGCAGGGTGTGGCCATGGCGAATGCCCGGTGAACGTCATCTGCCAGTGTGTGTAGTGCCAATAACATCCCCGCAATGGACTGGCCGGCACAGAGTCCTGTCGTGAATCTTATAGAACACCTTTCGGATGTTTTGGAACGCCGACTTCGTGCCGTATTCGGCAAATATTGCACGATATACGAGAGAGAATTGTCAGAGCATGTACTTCGATAAGTCATGAAGCGATAAGGAATACCACTCGCCGGCCGGAGTGGCCGAGCGGCTCTGGGCGCTCCAGTCTGGAACCGTGCAACCGCTACAGTCGCAGGTTCGAATCCTGCCTCGGGCATGGATGTGTGTGGTGTCTTTAGGTTAGTTAGGTTTAAGTAGTTCTAAGTTCTATGGGACTTATGACCACAGCAGTTGAGTCCCATAGTGCTCAGAGCCATTTGAACCATTTTTTGAATACCACTCAATCTATAACAAGAAGATTGCAGCACTGCATCGATACTAGTGGGCATAACTTCGAACAACTTCAGTAAATGGACGTTCATGCGACCTTTGTTACCTTCGTTGACCTTCAAAGAGCTTACTGTTACACTTCATCGGATTCGTCTTAATTTTCGCTATCAGAATATAAGTACCAAACTATAGCATCCAATTCAAAAGAAAAAACAAATTGATCTTCATATCTCTGACGTGACCCCACCCAGCAACAAACAACTAACGTCATATTATGGCCCCCGTTGTCCCATGCAACATTTGTCCCGGAAACGTTTCAGCTCCTGTCATACTTCTTAAGTAATAGAACCCAGTACGTTGTCGTCGATGGTGAGTGTTCATCGGAGGTGAGGGTATCATCTGGAGTGCCCCAGGGAAGTCTGGTAGGTCCGCTGTTGTTTTCTATCTACATAAATGATCTTTTGGATAGGGTGGATAGCAATGTGCGGCTGTTTCCTGACAATGCTGTTGTGTACGGGAAGATGTCGTCGTTGAGTGGCTGTAGGAGGATACAAGATGACTTGGACAGGATTAGTGATTGGTGTAAACAATGACAGCTAACTATAAATATAAATAAATGTAAATTAATGCAGATGAACAGGAAAAAGAATCCTGTAATGTTTGAATACTCCATTAGTAGTGTAGCGCTTGACACAGTCACGGCGATTAAATATTTGGGCGTAACATTGCAGAGCGATGTGAAGTGGGACAAGCATGTAATGGTAGTTGTGGGGAAGGCGGATAGTCGTCTTCGGTTCATTGGTAGAATTTAGTGAAGATGTTCATCTGTAAAGGAGACCGCTTATAAAACACTAATACGACCTATTCTTGAGTACTGCTCGAGCGTTTGGAATCCCTATCAGGTCGGATTGAGGGACGACATAGAAGCAATTCAGAGGCGGGCTGCTAGATTCGTTACTGGTAGGTTTGATCATCACACGAGTGTTACGGAAATGCTTCAGGAACTCGGGTGGGAGTCTCTAGAGGAAAGGAGGAGTTCTTTTCGTGAATCGGTACTGAGGAAATTTAGAGAACCAGCATTTGAGACTGACTGCAGTACAATTTTACTGCCGCCAACTTACATTTCGCGGAAAGACAACGAAGGTAAGATAAGTGAGATTAGGGCTCGTAAAGAGGTATATAGGGAGTCATTTTTCCCTCCTGTTTTGGAGTGGAACAGGGAGAGAAGCTGCTAGTTGTGGTACGAGGTACCCTCCGCCACGCACCGTATGGTGGATTTCGGAGTATGTATGTAGATGTAGATGTAGATACTTTGGAAGTTATCGTTGGTGGCAGTAATTAGTGACTCACCCTGTATTCTTGTAGTGTACTGTAAGATCAGTAATTCTGTAGGCACCATTTGCGTGAATGCTAGAAGTCTCCCAGCCTGGTGTCGGAATTATTTTTTTCAGCCCCGAAGTTTCTGACCACTTTCGGAAAGTAAGTCTCTTAATGTCGCCCCTAAGGGGCTCATAGAAGTCGGTCAACAAAAGGTATTGACAACTCGGCAGGGCTGAACAGCGAGGCCGACAGAGGATGACGACGGTGATAAGGAGGAGGAGGAGGAGGAGAAAGAGGCAGGAAGAACCGGAGAGTGAGAGAGGGAGGGGGGGGGGGAAGCAAAAGTTTGACAAACACTTCCTAAAGGACCCGCGGGCACCGAGAGCTCCTGATGGCTCGTCGGAAATTAAAATGCGGACGCCTTTGTGGAGCTGCCGCCACTCTGCACTCGCAAACAAGTTTTACGAGTTGCGAGCGGCGCTCTCGCCCCGTCTACGTGCAGTGCCACTGTATGTAAATAAGCTCGCAACTGCGAGCGTGTCCGGCTGCCGGAGGGAACTTGTTTTAACTTGTCATTTCGGTCAGGCGTCTTCTTTTCCTTTTCGCATCGCTGTCGTTAATATCTACAATTTACAGAGGAAAAAGAAATTGTCTCGTTTCTTCTGGAATTCAGAATAACTCCTCACGTTGCATATTACACTCCGAAACTACTCCTCGACTGCTGAAACTTTCTGGTAAAGTAGGGGCCCCACAATTCTCATTTCACGCTTCCAGAAGTTCTGAAGCACAAGAGTGGGCATCGATATTCCTACTTCACCCATTAGGTTGAGGTCTCGCAATGAAGTTGCGCGGAGTAGCCGCGCAGTCCAGGGGCGCCTTGCCACGGTGCTCGCTGCTCTACCCGTCGGAGGTTCGAGTCCTCCCTCGGGCATGAGTGTGTGTGTGTGTGTGTGTGTTGTCCTTAGAGAAATTTAGTTCTAGTTGCATTACGTGGTGTGCAAGCCTAGGGACCGATGACCTCAGCAGTTTGGTCCCATAGAAACTTATCACAAATTTCCAAACTTTTTTCTCGCAATGTAGGCACTTTTATGAAAACTCGCCTCAAACCATATTCTCATCCTCCTATATTGAATACGTATTATTAGTATAGTGCAGAAGAGAAAAGCCTGAAGATGCTCTGAATAAAGGGCCGAAACCGATTACTAAGGAATAAAAAGCAGAAGAAGCGATCGAGACTTTTTTTTTTTATTTCTTAGAAATTTATACCAATCATTCCTTTGCTCCAATTTACAGACGATTTTTAAATTTTAAACTAGTTTTTGACTTTCTGGCAGATTAAAACTGTGTGCCAGACCGAGACTCTAACTCAGGACTTTTCGCGGGCAAGTGCTCTACCAACTGAGCTACCCAAGCACGACTCAGCAGGTTCACAGGAGAGCTTCTGTAAAGTTTCGAAAGTAGGAGACAAGGTACTGGCGGAAGTAAGGAAGAGGGGGCGTCAGTGATGCTTTAGTAGCTCAGTTGGGCCTTTGGCTGTGCTGCGGTGAGGACGCTCTGTTTGTGTTCCTGCCGCGGAGCGAGCGCTCGTGTTGTTTACATAGTACTCGGCCGTTTCGCGCGTGCCGTAATCAGCATATAGATCACTATGGCGCACCAATACAGAAAATCGACGCTCAAATTTACGTTCCGCAACGAATTTGCACGGCCCAAAGCACTCGAAGTCGAACGATTTCTACGAGAAGAGGTTAAATTCCCGGCGACCGACATTCTCGGCATTCACTTGTCCATTGTGAGTAGTATCGTATATGTCAAGATCATCAACGCCGCAACATGTGAACGGATCCTTCGGGACACGAAACAGGGTCTCCGTTTCTGCCATGCTGATGGCAATGTGGGGACTGTGGACGTCGATTATTCTGGCATGGGATATCGCACGATCAGATTTTTCGAACTTCCTTTCGAACTACCAGCGGAGGACGTCGTGACAGCGCTGCGCCCCTACGGCACGGTCCATGATCATATTGCGGAAAAATGGACGCAATTCCAGACATATCCTGTGCTGAACGGTGTCCGCCAGGTCCCAATAGAAAAGATATGTACCTTCATATTTGAATATCGATGGCTGCCGTGCCATCGTCATCCGCGATGGGCAAACAAAGACCTACTCTGGTTGTGGGAAGGAGGGACACCTCAGATCAGAATGTATGCAACGTCGAATCACTCAACTGCCGCCGGCTGAAGCGGACCCGCCATCGCAGCCGACGCTGCTTCCTGTGACTTATGCAGCAGCCCTCACGACAGCTACCACTTCACCACGACAGCCGACATCCACTGTTGGGTCGCGGCTCCATGCTCCAATACAGGGCGATGATGACACACCCGTTCCACAAGCTACGGATTCAACTGCGATGCCGCCGCCCCCGTCGACGGATAACATCATACATGACGATAGCATGGCCGTAGACTCGCTTATTGTGCCTACGGCTGCTTTTGTGCCGGAACGTCGTGAATCTCTGCCATCGTCTGACACAGAAGGACACACCAGGATGCAACGCTCTCTGAAGCGACGGAAGTGGAGGCGTAGAGCAACTTCCGAACGGGATGCGACACAGCCTCCAGAAGACGACGATTCCACCTTCAATTACGACGCTACCACAGAGACAGCCGCCATTTGCAGCAGTGTGGCACCATCGAACGAAACTGAGGACAAACCACATATATCTACAGTGGCAAAATCGGATGCCGAGATGCAGGACAGATGCTTCCCACCACCTTCTGGAGTGCAAGCACCCATGCCGTGTCCTGAGGAAGCTAAGGAGGCCGACTTTGCTTTCAGTTCCCCGACGTGGACGGATGACCACGACGACGACGGAACCATGCAAGTTACGCCAACAGGGCCCACGGCATTGGCGCCGGCTCTCTAGAAAGGACTGCAGGTGAGGTTTGGGTGGTTGCGGAGGTGTCGATACAGTCAGAAGCGTCATAGGTAATTCCAGTCTTAAAGGATAACTTAACACCTGCGGTTCGGCAACAAGCTTATCGTATCGCCACGCCTAACCTCAACACGATACGAACGGCAGTGAAGATCCAGTTGCTGCGTGAGATGCTTCGTTCTTCGGATGTTGACATTGCCCTGTTGCAAGAAGTATATATAGCGGCCCTCCCCGTTTTCTACGGGTATGTGACATATGTGTCACCGGCGGACCGGAATGGCAGCGGTACGGCAATACTAGTGCGCGACGGAATTGCCATCGAAGAAGTGACTTACCTTCCGTCAGGAAGGGGGCTGGCGATCACAGCACTGGGCATGCGCATCCTTAACATTTACGCTCCATCAGGAACTGACCAACGCCGCGAACGATCGCTGGTCTACTCGGAGGATATCGCCCCCCTCTTTATCAGCCGCTTCGAGCAATTTATCATCGGCGGCGATTTTAACTGTGTGCTCCACCCCATAGACAAAGTCCCACATTTCTCGACTTGTCAAGAACTTCGGCTCCTGGTTCGAGATCTGCTTCTCACCGACACGTCGGAGACAGTGCACGGTGACCGCCCCGGGCCGACATACCTTACTAGTCACTCAGCCAGTCGCCTAGACCGCATTTATGTCTCACGACCTCTAGCACCGGGAGTATTGGACGCCGAACGTTGGCCGCTTGCCTTGTCCGATCATAGCGCGTTCCTATGCACACTCACTCTACAACAGCAGCGGATATGGCGCAGCCGAGGACCCTGGAAGCTGAATGTGGCACATCTTCAAGCCCCGGAATGCCGTCAGATTATCGCCAACACGTGGACGGATTGCGATCGTCGTCTTCCCCGATACCCATCGACTCTAGCATGGTGGGTGGACTGTGCGAAACCAGCTTTTCGGCGTGTGCCAACACAATTCGGAAAAGATATCCCAGCTTGGCATCGTCACACATTGGACTTTTATTACACGATGCTTCGCGAACTCGACAGCCAACCACCATCTCCAAACCGACAAATGGAAAGCCGCCGAATTAAAGGTAAAATATTGTCTCTTACGAGGAAACGTTTGGAGGGGGTCGTAGTGCGATCGCGACGTCAAGACCGAGTGGAAGGAGAAAACCCGTCTATGCATCACATCGTGCTCCACAGCCGCCGACGCCGACAGCAGCTGATCACGGACCTCGTATTGCCAGGTGGGTAGGGTCGTAATGACTCAGGCGGCGGTTACAGAAGCCTTCGCAGATCACTATCGCCGGTTTTACGACGAGGTGAATACAGAGGGCGAGGAAGCGGACGATCACGACATACAGCAGCACGTGTCGCACACCCTCGACAATGCAGCAGCGGCGACGCTGTTAGGTGGAATTACACGAGACGACGTCGAGGACGCGCTTAACAAGGGAGCACTCAACAAGTCGCCCGGGCCAGGCGGACTGCCGCTCGAGTTTTATCGTACTTTCAGCGATCTTATGATGCCCCGATGGATCATCATGTACCAAGAACTGATGACCACCGGTTCTCACGTGCCACCTGCATTCGTGGAAGGTCTCCTTATACCGATACACAAGCCTTCCAGAGGTCGGACGGTCGAGGACTACAGGCCAATTACAATGCTCAACTCGGACTATAAAATCTTTGCCCGACTACTCGTCAGCCGCATAAAGAAGGTTCTGCCCCTACTCCTCTCAATGGAGCAAACGACACAGGGCGGAGTGACCAACATGCAAACGGCAACCAGTGAATGCAGGGATATAATAGCCATCGCCACATCCTGTCGCCTTCGAGCTGCTCTGATCTCCATTGATTTCGACCACGCCTTCGACAGAGTTCACCACAAGCTCCTTCTGTCCGTTATGGCCCGCATGGGCTTCCCGCGTGACTTTCTCGACATCTTTCAGCACCTTTTCCGTGGAGCTGCATCCCGTGTACTGGTGAATGGACGGATTGCGGGTCCCTTTCCGATCCGACGGTCAGTTCGCCAAGGATGCCCACTCTCCATGATCCTTTACGCGATCGCTCTCGAACCACTTGTCGGAGGGTTGAAAAACAGGCTCTCAGGCATGTCATTGAGGGATCACACCTTTCACTGCATGATATATGCTGATGACCTATTACTTGTCCGATCTGGTGACGAGGTACGCTCGGTGATACAATGGATCAATCGCTATGGTTTGGCAGCGGGCAGCCTCATGAATGTGGCCAAGTCGGCAGCGATGCCTATTGGGAGAGGTCTACAGGAGGACGCTTTAGCCCCACTCCCACTAGTTAACAAGATCCGGTTCTTGGGCATAACATTTACACAGGATGTGCGCCGCACGGCTGCCATGAACCATGCACGATTACTACAGGCAATACGCACAGAAGTTCGCCGGAACTTACTTCCACGGATGGACCTTCTACAGCGTGTGGAATACCTCAACCTTCACGTGGCAACTAAGATGATCAACATGGCCCAGGTCCTACCGATATCGACACCAATGGCACACAGACTGCAAGCAGCGTTTGGATATTACCTTACCGCCGGACACCTATTCAAAGTCCGCTACGAAACACTCATCCTCCCTCCGCTTGATGGCGGACTGGGACTTATATATGTACGAGCGAGGACTACAGCATTATACTTGTGCTCAATGATGAAATTGTGGACCCACAAAGATGCTTCCCTTACGGGTCGTCTGTTAGAGGAATTGCTGCCGGCGTCTCTTCTGCCACCTGTCACGGTTGCGCACATTACACCCTCACTCTCGCACCTCTCGGCATTTATTCTTGAGTATAGTTACGTGCACCCAGACCTTCCCAACACTCGCCCTCCCAAGGCGAGAGACTTTTACAGACTGCTGCTAAGGTCCATCCCTCCCAATGTGATTGAGAGGAAGAGCCCTACGACCCTATGGCCTGCAGTGTGGAGAGCGGTCCAGAAGTCGTTCGTCCCCACGCGGGTACGAGCCGCGTGGTACCAGGTGGTGAACGGGAAGGTTGTAACACGACAAAGGCTGCACGCTATTGGGATGGCGGATTCCCCCCTTTGCCCACGTTGCCACCTCGTGGATACTGACGAACACCGTTTAACATGTGGATCGGCGTTAGAGGTGTGGCTGCTAGTGCAGAAGATCCTCGCCTGCTACCTAGGTATCGCGCCTCGCACAATTGAGCCACGGCTCCTCCTTTGTCCAGAGGATACTTATTTCCCACCTGCGAAGACTCACGCTCTCACATGGTTTAAAGGCATGTCCATATACTACCTCTTTAGAGATGATGAGAAGATGATGCTTGATTACTGGCAATTTCTCCAGGACAGTCATAGCACACTTGAGTGTACACCCTGACACCGACAACTATTTGCGAACTATTTGCGCAGTGTCTTCGATAACCCCCCTCACAGTTGGGGAGTACCGGGCAGAGGATGACCGCCTTCATGGGGCTCCACACGCTGCGAAATGTTGTACCAATTTGGAACATGGAATCTGTACGTAGATGGGCCACGCACATGGAATGGCGTGCGGGATTTGGTTACATTTTTCATTCTTTATTATCTATCATCACACTGTTGGTTTCAAATTCTATTTCATAGTTTAGAAGGAACTCTTGTTCTGTTGTTGCTACGGATGTACATTCTAATTTTGTTTGTCGTAACTGAAAGACGCCTTTTTCCATCTATATAAAAAAAAAGGTTGGCAGAGGAAATAATTTACAAATAAAAAAATTAAAAAAAAACACAAAAATATAAAACAAATAAAACACAGAAAAACAAAAAAAGATAAAAAACATAGCGCGACGGCAAAGGTAATTGGCTGGGAATCGAAGAACCCGGGTTCTAAAAATAAAAATAAAAAGTTTGTAGAGCACTTGCCCGAGAAAGGCAAAGATCCTGAGATCGAGTCTCGGTCCGGCACACAGTTTTAATCTGCCAGGAAGTTTCATATCAGCGCACACTCCGCTGCAGAGTGAAACTCTCTTTCTAGTTTCGGGTCGAGGTGAATGGAAGAATGACAACGGCTGAACGTACCGTCGACTACGACGTTATTAGAGACGAAGCATGCCCTCGGATTTGGGAAGGAAGGGAACATATGTTGCTCGTGCCCTTTGAAGGGCCTTAGCCACAAGGGCGTAACAAGGCTGCGGCGAAGGTGGCAGTGCCCAGGGAGCCCCGAAAACCAGGATTTACCAGACACTCAGAAGGAAGAAAGAAATAAACGAAAAATAATAGTAAAGGAGGAAAGAAAAATACTTCTTTCAAACATGAAAATCGCAATACTGTTTTAAATATCAAAAAGAAATCTGTGAAATGTTTTAAAATTCCCCATTCCCAAAAAGTAAATAGGAATTTGCAACAATACCTGCAAGGTCTGGAGGAAGGCTTCCCACCAACAGAGCAAGAGGTCATAAAATCACTCAAAAACAATAAAGTAGGCGGTCAAGACTTCAGAACAGACTGAACTATTATAATGGTCGGAACCAAACATCATAAATTATCTACAACTGGTCTTTCATAACATTTGGTGAACTGAAAAGATTCTAGAAGACTGGAAAATAGCATCATTCAAACCGCTCAAAAGGGGAGAGAATCAGAGTGTCGACAGTTAGAGAGGAGTCTCACTGCTCCAGTAGCATACGATGTGTGAGGGTTCGGACTTTAATATTTTGCAACTATTTATTTACAGCTCGTAAAAAATATATACTTGTTTCAAAGTTTTACTGACCTTCAAAGTAGTCACCAGCATTCTGTATAACCCGTTGCCAGCAATGTGAATGTCGTAGGATACTCTTAGCAGTGCTAGATGTGTTGACAGTTCGAGCGGCGCGGTCTATTGCCCGACGAATTTGTAGCAGTTCTGAAGCGAATGCCGTGAAGTGTTTCCTTCAGCTTAGAAATCGAATTAAACTCACGAGGGCTTAAATCAGGATAGTGCAGTAGGTAGTATAGAACTTAGCAGCCTCCAGTAACAGCTTGCACTGTACGTGCTTGAGCATTGTCCCGCAGAATGATGGTCAGGTCCTGCAGAAAGTGTCATCACTTCTGTCTCTATGATGTTCATTTTTGGAACGCTGCCTACGACAGTCACTCCACTTTCGATTTCTTCACATATTTCCCTCATTTATTTCTACTCAGATTTAAAGTACTTGGTGAAATGCGTGGACCACACAGTGCTGTTGTACAAATACACTTATGATTGATCACGTTCTCAGTTGTGGCACAAAAATGGAAACAACTGTAAACTGGGCATATCAACACAAATTACATCTTCATGAGAATTATTAGATGGAAAAATTAAGAGTACTTTCGAAAAATATTGCGAGAAATTCACGTGTAACACGTGGTCTTTAATCTGAAAAGACTTCATCGATGACCTGCAAACGTCAGAAAAAGATATTTCACGCTATATTACCGGCTTAAGCCAATAGAAAACATGGAAAACATGAAACCATGTAACAGTAATAAGTGCACAGAACCATAGCTCAGGCACAACATCCAGTAAGTTATCACACAAGTCTTGATCAAAGAAGCTACAAGCCAAAGTAAAAGAACAAGTTCGATTATCACGTGCACTAAAATCGCACTAAAATAAACTCAATAAAAGCACATAAAAATGTACAATTTTTGCCCTCTAATTTTACTTATTTATTTTATCCTATTTTTCTTTTCCAGTTCATTTCAATAGAACGATATGCAATATAACAGCCACATACTACTACCATAATGTTACATCATATCCTGTCATATGATAAAACCAAATTAACTATTTGCTGAAAACCACCACATAAGAAAAATACACATAATCATGCACAACAATACGCAATGCAACAGTCACATTGAAGTGTCACATGCTCCTCAAATTTCACATGGTAACAACAAACTGACCATTTTGGACCTTCATGATATGAGACTGTTAATACGTATGTGATGTTGAAAAAATTTATATTATGCAAGCCAGCTGCTATAAGTCACTCAAACTGGTAGCAGAAAACAACTCAAACGTAAAATGCATGTGACATTGTACTATCGTGTGACATTGTAATAGCATCATGTGACTGTTGTATTGTATGTTTTCGTAGATGAATGTGTATATGTTTCTTATGTGGTGGATTTTATCAAGCGGTTGGTTTTCTTTTATCATATGATAGGACATCATATAACATTATAATGGTATCATTTGACTATTGTACTACATAGTAATGTACTGGAATGAAATGGAAAAGAAAAATAGGATAAAGTAAATAAATAAAGTTAGGGGGAAAACACTTATACATTTGTATCTGCTTTTATTGTATTTCCTTTGTTGAATTTGGTCCATATGTGTCTCTCTGTGACTGAACTATAGTGTACTCATATTTTGTAATTTTGTAACTTGTTGTTTGACCTTGATCTTTGACCTTGTTCTTTGACTTTGGCGTGTAGCCTCTTTTATCAAGACTTGTGTGAACCTACTGGATTGTGTTGTGCCTGAGCAATGGTACTGTGCACTTACTGCTGTTACATGATTTCACGTTTTCAGTGCTTTCTCTTCTCTTAAACTGGTATTAAGGGGCGAAGTACGTTTTCCCTGACGTTTGTAAGTCAGCTATGTCGTCTTTTTCGTTTAAATAGCATGTATGATATGTGAAGTTGTCACAATACTTTCCGTAAGTGCGCTTCATTTTTCCGACCAATACTTCATGAAAATGTAATTTGTGTTAATTTTCACAGTTTTCACTTTGTTACCATTGGTGCCAGCGTTGTGTAGATGATCAGTGATCGACACCGGCTGTGAATAAATACATTTCTAAGGCAGGGCAGTGTGTACCATCAATTTCTCCAAGCATATTGATGTTGACAGTCGCCTGAAAAAATATTTCAATTTCAAAGCGTTTCACGTTTCAGAATAATCGTGATCACGCATGTTACGAACGCCGCCATCGTCGGAGGCAGTTTACGCTTGGAGTGTGCTGTCCACAGGTGCACCCACCTTCCCCCAACCTCTGGGAGCTGAGGACTACCGCCGAATACCTGTCGCTGGGTGCTTTCTTGTGAGCAGCTGCGTGGCTCACCCTGACGGTCCACCAGCCTTCCCTCGGAACTTACCCTTATTGGCCGAACCAGCACGTACGCCGACCCCTCAGGGGACGTAAAAAAGTACATGGGTTAGGAACTGGTGAAGTCACAGTGTGGAATTCCACATTCCACTACAATGGGGAACTTGAAACGAAGAATCTAGCATATCACATTTTTGCCACGTGAAGACAAAGTGGTCGTCACAAGCAGAACTCAGCTGCCGCCATAGCGTACTGACAAGGGAAGGCACGACGTTGTGATTACAGATTTACTTCAAATTTTGTACACTTTTAGTAGGCCATTAAATCAGCATAATGTGGAAGCAGTGAGTGACAATTCTGAAGAAATTCCAAGAGAAGCTTTGCGCGTCTGTTATCTACATCTACATCATAATCCGCAAGCCACCTAATGGTGTGTAGCGGAGGGTACTTTCGGTACCACTATCTGATTCCTTCAACCCTGTTCCACTCGCGAATATTGCGTGGGAAGAATGATTGTCGGTAAGCCTCTGTATTGACTCTAATTTCTCGAATTTTCTCCTCGTGGTCAATAGGCGAGGTGTATGTGGGGTGAAGTAATATGTTGTCTGACTCCTCGTGAAAAATGCTGTCCCGAAAATTCAGTAGTAAATCTCTACGTGATGCATATGGTCTCTCTTGTAAAGTCTGCCAGTGGAGTTTGTTTACCACCTCCGTAACGCTCTCTCGACAGCGACGAGAATCCGTGACGAAACGCGACGATCTTCGTTCGATCTTCTCTATCTCCTCTTTCAGCCCTACCTGACAGGGATCCCAGACAGATGAATAATATCCAAGAATGGGGCGAACAAGCACCTTACAAGACACTTCTTTCGTGGGTAAGTTACATTTCCTTAAGATTCTTCCCATGAATCTGAGTCTTGTGTCTGCTTTTCCCACTATGATATATGGTCATTCCACTTAAGGTCACTCTGGATAGTTACTCCTAGATATTTTACGGCAGACGCTGTCTCCAGCCGTTCGACATCAATAGTGTAGCTGCACAGTAGTGGATTTCTTTTTCTATTTATGCGCAATATGTCACGTTTATTTACGTTCAGGGTCAACTGCCTGAGTCTGCACCATTCATCAGTTCATCAGTTCTCTGCTGGTCGTTCTGCAAATTCATACTACCTTTCGGCGTTGCTACTTCGGTATTAACAACTGCATCATCTGCAAATAGCCTTAAAGAGTATCCGACACTTTCTACTAGAATATATATATATATATATATATATATATATATATATATATATATATATATATATAGTGAACAGCAACGGTCCTATAACACTTCCCTGCAGTACTCCGAATATTACCTTTACATCTGTCGATTTACTTCCGTTAAGGTAGTCCCAGTCTTCAAGAAGTGTCGTCGAGCAGATGCGCAAAACTATAGACCGATATCTGTGACATCGATCTGTTGTAGAAGTTTAGAACATGTTTTTTGCTCGAGGATCATGTCGTTTTTGGAAACCCAGAATCTACTATGTAGGAATCAACATGGATTCCGGAAACAGCGATCGTGTGAGACCCAACTCGCTTTATTTGTTCAAGAGACCCAGAAAATACTAGATACAGGCTCCCAGGTAGATGCTATTTTCCTTGACTTCCGGAAGGCGTTCGATACAGTTCCGCACTGTCGCCTGATAAACAAGGTAAGAGCCTACGGAATATCAGACCAGCAGTGTGGCTGGATTGAAGAATTTTTAGCAAACAAAACACAGCATGTTGTTATCAATGGAGAGACGTCTACAGACGTTAAAGTAACCTCTGGCGTGCCACAGGGGAGTGTTATGGAACCATTACTTTTCACAATATATATAAATGACCTAGTTCAAATGGTTCAAATGGCTCTGAGCACTATGGGACTTAACAGCTATGGTCATCAGTCCCCTAGAACTTAGAACTACTTAAACATAACTAACCTAAGGACAGCACACAACACCCAGCCATCACGAGGCAGAGAAAATCCCTAACCCCGCCGGGAATCGAACCCGGGAACCCGGGCGTGGGAAGCGAGAACGCTACCGCACGACCACGAGATGCGGGCTAAATGACCTACTAGATAGTGTCGGAAGTTCCATGCGGCTTTTCACGGGTGATGCTGTAGTATACAGAGAACTTGCAGCATTAGAAAATTGTAGCGAAATATAGGAAGATCTGCAGCGGATAGGCACTTGGTGCAGGGAGTGGCAACTGACCCTTAACATAGACAAATGTAATGTATTGCGAATACATAGAAAGAAGGATCCTTTATTGTATGATTACATGATAGCGGAACAAACACTGGTAGCAGTTACTTGTGTAAAATATCTGAGAGTATGCGTGCGGAACGATTTGAAGTAGAATGATCATATAAAATTAATTGTTAGTAAGGCGGGTGCAAGATTGAGATTCATTGGGAGAGTCCTTAGAAAATGTAGTCCATCAACAAAGGAGGTGGCTTACAAAACACTCGTTTGACCTATACTTGTGTATTGATCATCAGTGTGGGATCCGTACCAGATCGGGTTGACGGAAGAGATCGAGAAGATGCAAGGAAGAGCGGCGCGTTTCGTCACAGGGTTATTTGGTAACCGTGATAACGTTACGGAGATGCTTGGCAAACTCAAGTGGCAGACTCTGCAAGAGAGGCGCTCTGCATCGCGGTGTAGCTTGCTGTCCAGGTTCCGAGAGGGTGCGTTTCTGGAAGAGGTATCGAATATATTGCTTCCCCCTACTTATACCTCACGGGGAGATCACGAATGTAAAATTAGAGAGATTCGAGCGCGCACGGATGCCTTCAGACAGTCGTTCTTCCGGCGAACCATACGCGACTGGAACAGAAAAGGGAGGTAATGACAGTGGCACGTAAAGTGCCCTCCGCCACACACTTTTGGGTGGCTTGCGGCGTATAAATGTAGATGTAGATGTAGATGTAGATGTAGATGAAGAGCGACGTTCTGATTTCTGTCTCCAAGAAAGTCTTGAATCCAATCGCAGGTCTGGTCCGATACTCCGCATGGTCTGTCTAGTAGGCTCTCAGAGACCTGAGTGGCCTGGGCTCCCAGTTGTTGCACATCGACAGCGCGGAGAAATACGTATAAAGCTTCTTTTCTGTGACTTCGCAGATTCTTACTTAAGTTGCGTGTGAGTTTCGTATAGGATGTGTAATTTCAAGTTTTTGTTACTGTAACCGTAAATTCAGGCAGATTGTAGCGCAGTCGTTAGGCATTTGTACAGGTTAGTTCATACATTCTTTGCGTGTTATCTAGGCACGGACTCGTGTTTCAGTAACTGTTGTTCAACGTAGATTAGAATGGACAGAGACTGTGATTAATGTGTTCGGAAGAGGGCTGAGTTGGACCCCTTCACTCACAGCTGCAGGCGGCGCTGACTACGGTCACGCAGCTTGAGGCTTTTGCCAATGGGCACCACTGTGGGGAGCCGGACTTGGGTATCACGGGGATGTCAACCTCGTCCCGTCTGTCCCCAGATCAGTCTGCCGCTGTGGTTTCCCCATTTGCTGCGCGCAGTGGGGCTGAGCCCTCGCCTGTGGTTGATTGGGAGGTCGTTCCAAGGCGTGGCAGGCAGCGAAAGACGTCCCCGGAGGCTGATCAGAAAGCCTCCCTGGTGCGTCTGACAAGCAGGTTTCTGGTACTGTCTCTGGCTGAGCCAGATGCAGCTGCGTGCCCTGTTCAGAGGATGATTCTCAGCCTTCAAGGTCCGGGCAATTGCAGAGGGTGGGCTTATTGGTAGTTGGGAGCTCCAATGTTAGGCGCGTAATGGGGACCCTTAGGGATATGGCGGCTAAGGAGGAGAAGAAGTCCAGTGTGCACTCCGTGTGCATTCCGGGTGGAGTGATTCCTGATGTGGAAAGGGTCCTTCCGGATGCCATGAAGAGGACAGGGTGCCGCCAGCTGCTGGTGGTGGCACATCTCGGCACTAATGACGTGTGTCGCTCTGGATCTGAAATTCTCTCTGGATTCCAGCGGCTATCTGATTTGGTGAAGACTGCCGGTCTTGCTTGCGAGATGTAGGCAGAGCTCACCATCTGCAGCATCGTTGACAGAACCGACTGCAGACCTTTGGTGCAGAGCCAGGTGGTCTGAATCAGAGGCTCAGATGGTTTTGCGACCGTGTTGGCTGCTGGGTGGTGGGGTTTCGGGTTCCGCTGAATAGGACAGGAGTTCACTACACTCAGCTGGCGGCTACACGGGAAGCGGAGGCTGTGTGGCGTGGACTGGGCGGTTTCTTAGGTTAGAAGTCCTCGGAAAAGTACGGGGTGAGCTGCAATCTCAAAGGGTGCATGACAAATACATGACGTGCTTGGATCAAGGAACAGTCGGAATTGTAGTTGTAAATTGTTGTAGGTGTGCTGGGAAAGTCCCTGAGCTTCAAGCGCTAATAGAAAGCACAGTTTAAAAGCGGGTTGTTGCGTTCATTATTGGTTGGTTCACTCAATACGCAAGTAGTAGCGAAATGTTTCATCAACTAAAATGGGAATTCTGGGAGGGAAGACGACGCTCTTTCCGCAAGGTACTGCTGAGGAATATAAGACGCGAGAAATAAATGCCCGTACGGAAACGTATAGACCGTCGTTTTACCCTCGATCTATTTGAGAGTGAAACAGACGATGAAATAACTACTATCTGCACACGGCACCCTCCACCATGCACGACATCACTGTTTCCGCAATGTACAGTGTGGTTAAAATTAAAATTTCTCTACTTAACGGGTTACAACACGCGAATTAATTACCGTAGGAGTACCAGAGTTGGTAGCAGTAATGTCCAGACTATGGGGTGCATGATTTCCATGCGTCTCAGCGTCACCGTCCAGTTTCAACTATGGCCATCAGGTGCCGTAATCAGTCACCGTGATTCAAAAGCTCACAGACCTGGCCAGTCGCAGTGGACTTGTTGACGTGTCAACGAAAGGAGCAGGGCATTGTTGGTGATGATCTATTATCAAAACAACGTTAATGCTACAGCTGCACTTCCAGAATATCGCCGGCTCAAACGATTTCGAAAGGGTCGTTCTTCTTCATCTGCTGTGCAGAGCATGACGAAAAAGTTCGAAGTAACTGGAGAGAGGCCTACGACCGAATGAGCTACGAGGTGCATTCAAGTTCTAAGGCTTCCGATTTTAATTCTCCGGACTGGAAAGAGATAGAAACATGCGCATTGTTTCAAAATGAGGCCGTGTTCATTGTCAATACGTCCCAGAGATGGCAGCACCGTATGGCAGATGGAATTTTACCGCCAGCGGCGAAAATGAGAACTGGCTGGCCTGTGTGTCCGTGCGGTTTCGACGCTTCAGTCTGGAACCGCGTGACCGCTACGGGCATGGATGTGTGTGATGTCCTTAGGTTAGTTAGGTTTAATTAGTTCTAAGTTCTAGGCGACTGATGACCTCAGAAGTTAAGTCACATAGTGCTCAGAACCATTTGAAAATGAGAACTGTTTTAAATACTTAAAATGGCGACGTTTTCCTTACTTGAACAGCATGCAATCATTCGTTTTCTGATTTTGCGTGGTGTGAAACCAACTGAAATTCATCGACAGTTGAAGGAGACATGTCGTGATGGAGTTATGGATGTGTCGAAAGTGCGTTCGTGGGTGCGACAGTTTAATGAAGGCAAAACATCGTGTGACAACAAACCGAAACAACCTCGGGCTCGCACTAGCCGGTCTGACGACATGATCGAGATAGTGGAGAGAATTGTTTTGGGGGATCGCCGAATGACTGTTGAACAGATCGCCTCCAGAGTTGGCATTTCTGTGGGTTCTGTGCACACAATCCTGCATGACTACCTGAAAATGCGAAAAGTGTCATCCAGGTGGGTGCCACGAATGCTGACGGACAACCACATAGCTGCCCGTGTGGCATGTTGCCGAGCAATGTTGACGTGCAACCACAGCATGAATGGGACTTTCTTTTCGTCGGTTGTGACAATGGATGAGACGTGGAAGCCATTTTTCAATCCAGTAACAAAGCGCCAGTCAGCTCAATGGAAGCACAGAGATTCACCGCCACCAAAAAATTTCGGGTAACCGCCAGTGCTGAAAAAATGATGGTGTCCATGTTCTGGGACAGCGAGGGTGTAATCCTTACCCATTGCGTTCCAAAGGGCACTACGGTAACAGGTGCATCCTACGAAAATGTTTTGAAGAACAAATTCCTTCCTGCACTGCAACAAAAACGTCCGGGAAAGGCTGCGCGTGTGCTGTTTCACCAAGACAACGCACCCGCACAGCGAGCTAACGTTACGCAACAGTTTCTTCATGATAACAACTTTGAAGTGATTCCTCATGCTCCCTACTGACCTGACCTGGCTCCTAGTGACTTTTGGCTTTTTCCAACAATGAAAGACACTCTCCGTGGCCGCACATTCACCAGCCATGCTGCTATTGCCTCAGCGATTTTCCAGTGTGTACGTCTGCAGGACGATTACGTCGAGAAGTAACGCCAGTTTCATCGATTTCGGGTGAGTAGTTAATTAGAAAAAAAATCGGAGGCCTTAGAACTTTAATGCACCTCGTACAGGTGGTTGATGAAATCTTTTTTGCTATGGCAGACAACGCTGAGCGCAGTTCCCGATCGTCAGGCAGTGCGAGTGTTGTGTCACGATAGTTGAACATAACGTACGGGAATTTTTGGAAATTTGTTGTAAGTTTCTTTGGGACCAAACGGCTGAGGTCATCGGTCCCTAGCCTCACTCACTACATAATTTAACTAAGGACAACACTCATACACACATGCACTAGTGAGGACTCAAACCTGCAACGGGGGCAGCCGCACGAACCGTGGCACGCACTACGACGTGTTGACTTCGGTCTCCACTTTCTCGCAAGGACTGACGAGGTCTGGCACTGGAACATCCTATGGACAGACGAAGCTCATTTTCCTCTGACGGGTAAGATGAAAGCACAGAATGCCGAGTGTGGGGATCCTCACCTGCAGTCACTGTGCATCAAGTAAACGTGTCACTGTATGGTGTGGGTTCACGGCTACGTCCATCATTGTCGCGTTCTTTTTGGAACACGTTGGCGCTCAGGGACCAAAGACGGGCAATGTGGTTGACCAGCATTACTACGATATGCTTCGCCACCATGTCATATCCTCCCTACAGGAGAGAGACGCACTGAAGTCAACAGTTATCATTCAACATGGGGGCCCACAGCTTATCGCTTGTGAAGTTCACCTGCTTCTCTGAAACACATGTCCAAACGATCGAATTATAAGCCGATCGATTCCAAATGCTTGGCCGGCACGATCACCTGATCTCAGTCCCTGTGATTTCTGCTTTGGGGGCTACTTGAAGGATAGGGTTTACCACGGGAACATTCACACATGTGAAGATCTGAAGCGCTGCTTATCAAGAGACATATCCAGCATACCTACGGTCATGGTTCGTTCTGTTGTGCAGAACGCATTCCTGCGCTTTCAACCTTCTCTAGGCACTAACTGGCACCTAAATGAACCTCTTTCGTAGCAGTGTTGGCGCTAGTATGTAATGCTATGATGTACCGAGGCACCAAATTAAAAGTGTTTCAATTGAATGGATCCTCCATTATTTCTCTTCTCCATGTCGCTGACATTAATGCTACCAAGTTTGGTTCTAGTACGCTTACAAGTTTCCGGGTTATAAAGTGTTAAATAGGGAAAGTTTAATTATAACCACCCGGTATTTGATTTCTTTGGCGCATTTACTGTGGGATCCTTGTTACTAGCCCACACTGCTGTTTCACTGAATCTGTAAGGCTTTGACAGCCATACATGGCAGGTCATCAGCAAGGCCTCCTACACCATTAACGTCACCACATGTTCTGCTCAACCTTCTAACCCACAACAAATCCTAACACGATGGGTGATATCTACTACGTACTGTACCAGCCACCTAGATTCTTTTACACTACTGACCATTAAAACTGCTGCACCACGAAGATGACGTGGTACAGACAGAAAGAAGATGCTGTGATATGCAAATGATTAGCTTTTCGGAGCATTCACACAAGGTTGGCAGCGGTGGCGACACCTACAACGTGCTGACATGAGGAAATTTTACAACCGATTTCTCATACACAAACAGAAGTTTACCGGCGTTGTCTGGTGAAACATTATCGTGATGCCTCGTGTAAGGAGGAGACATGCGTACCATCACGTTTCCGACTTTGATAAAGGTCGGATTGTAGCCTATCGCGATTGCGGTTTATCTAATCGCGACACTACTGCTCGCCTTGGTTGAGATCCAATTACTGTTAGCAGAATATGGAATCGGTGGGTTCAGGAGGGTAACACGGAACGCCGTGCTGGATCCCAACGGCCTCGTATCACTAGCAATCGAGATGACCGGCATCTTATCCGCATGGCTGTAAAGGATCGTGCAGCCACGTCTCGATCCCTGAGTCAACAGACGGGGTCGTTTCCAAGACATCGACAATCCGCAAGAACAGTTCGACGACGTTTGCAATAGCATGGACTATCAGTTCGGAGACCGTGGCTGCGGTTAATCTTGACGCTGCATTACAGACAAGAGCGCCTGCGATGTTGTACTCAGCGACGAACCTGGGTGTACGAATGGCAGAACGTCATTTTTTCGGATAAATCCAGGTTCTGTTTACAGCATCATGATGGTCGCATCCGTTTCTGGTGACATCGTGGTGAACGCTCATTGGAAGTGTGTATTCGTCATCGCCATACTGGCGTATCACCCGGCGTGATGGTATGGGGTGCCATTGGTTACACGTCTCTGTCACCTCTTGTTTGCATTGACGCCACTTTGAAAAGTGGACGTTACATTTCAGATGTGTTAGGACCCGTGGCTCTATCCTTCATTCGATCCCTGCGAAACCATACATTTCAGCAGGACAATGCCCGACCGCCTGTTGCAGGTCCTGTACGGGCCTTTCTGGATACAGAAAATGTTCGACTGTTGCCCTGGCCAGCACATTCTCCCGATCTCTCACCAACTGAAAGCGTCAATGGTGCCCGAGAAACTGGCTCGTCACAATACGCCCGTCACTACTCTTGATGAACTGTGGTATCCTGTTGAAGCTGCATGGGCAGCTGTACCTGTACATGCCATGCAAGCTCTGTTTGACTCAATGCCCAGGCGTATCAAGGCCGTTATTACGGCCAGAGGTGGTTGATCTGGGTACTGATTTGTCAGTATCTATGCTCCCAAATTGCGTGAAAATGTAACCACATGTCAGTTCTAGTATAATATGTTTGTCCAATGAATACCTGTGTCTCATCTGCATTTCTTCTTGGTGTAGCAATTTTAATTGCCAGTAGTGTACTTGTGAACTGTTGATATCTGGCGGCAGAGTGTTTCACGAAAAAGGAGGGGTCTGCTGATGAAGGCCATATAATGAATGTGCTGTGACCCGCATCTGTTTTGAAGAGTGGGCCTCCATCTCCTGCAGAGCCGTTGTAAAAACTAGGCACACTCTGCCGTCATGCTGTGTGAATAGACGCGGGGATGAGGGCGTTAGGTCGCCCCTTTGCTCCTGGTGACGCCATACCTGTGAATACGGCACATACGTACGTGTAGCTGCAATACACGGCCCCCCATTCAAGTGCGTAAGTGGTGGATAACTCCGCGTCCAGGCGAGGCACGTTGAATGGGTTTCGGCGCTGGAACCAGTAATGAATAGAAAAGGGGACCAACGAACTGTGGGAGCTTCGCTACTTGATCTTTACAGCTCTCTGGGCATAAAGCAACTTTTTGCGGTTTCGTCGGTTGTATGTTAGGTACACATTAGATTTAGATGTGGCCGAGTTTGCATAACTAAGTTATAGCAATTTTTCGGCAGCGAAAATTCGTGTTCTGCATCTCTCGGCTGTAAATGGATTGGTGAAGATACGTCTCGGTTGCAACTGTGTTGGTGAAATCCAACATAATTTCACTATATTTGTCAAGTGAAAATACAGATGAAAACATTCAAAAAGTTTCATAGCAACAAGATATTCAGCACGTAGCGGGAAATGTTACATGTGAAATTTTTTCCGAATGACGGTACGATCGGAGTACTTATTTGGGAAGTAATTTCAAGTGAAATCAAGAACGGCCTTCTGTCCTTACAAATTACTGGCAGAATACCGGTGAATGCAAGAGAAATTTTGATGTGGCAGTACTTCCACATTTTGTGACCTTTGCTTTGAATTCAGGATACTCCACATAAATATACACTCCTGGAAATGGAAAAAAGAACACATTGACACCAGTGTGTCAGACCCACCATACTTGCTCCGGACACTGCGAGAGGGCTGTACAAGCAATGATCACACGCACGGCACAGCGGACACACCAGGAACCGCGGTGTTGGCCGTCGAATGGCGCTAGCTGCGCAGCATTTGTGCACCGCCGCCGTCAGTGTCAGCCAGTTTGCCGTGGCATACGGAGCTCCATCGCAGTCTTTAACACTGGTAGCATGCCGCGACAGCGTGGACGTGAACCGTATGTGCAGTTGACGGACTTTGAGCGAGGGCGTATAGTGGGCATGCGGGAGGCCGGGTGGACGTACCGCCGAATTGCTCAACACGTGGGGCGTGAGGTCTCCACAGTACATCGATGTTGTCGCCAGTGGTCGGCGGAAGGTGCACGTGCCCGTCGACCTGGGACCGGACCGCAGCGACGCACGGATGCACGCCAAGACCGTAGGATCCTACGCAGTGCCGTAGGGGACCGCACCGCCACTTCCCAGCAAATTAGGGACACTGTTGCTCCTGGGGTATCGGCGAGGACCATTCGCAACCTTCTCCATGAAGCTGGGCTACGGTCCCGCACACCGTTAGGCCGTCTTCCGCTCACGCCCCAACATCGTGCAGCCCGCCTCCAGTGGTGACGCGACAGGCGTGAATGGAGGGACGAATGTAGACGTGTCGTCTTCAGCGATGAGAGTCGCTTCTGCCTTGGTGCCAATGATGGTCGTATGCGTGTTTGGCGCCGTGCAGGTGAGCGCCACAATCAGGACTGCATACGACCGAGGCACACAGGGCCAACACCCGGCATCATGGTGTGGGGAGCGATCTCCTACACTGGCCGTACACCACTGGTGATCGTCGAGGGGACACTGAATAGTGCACGGTACATCCAAACCGTCATCGAACCCATCGTTCTACCATTCCTAGACCGGCAAGGGAACTTGCTGTTCCAACAGGACAATGCACGTCCGCATGTATCCCGTGCCACCCAACGTGCTCTAGAAGGTGTACGTCAACTACCCTGGCCAGCAAGATCTCCGGATCTGTCCCCCATTGAGCATGTTTGGGACTGGATGAAGCGTCGTCTCACGCGGTCTGCACGTCCAGCACGAACGCTGGTCCAACTGAGGCGCCAGGTGGAAATGGCATGGCAAGCCGTTCCACAGGACTACATCCAGCATCTCTACGATCGTCTCCATGGGCGAATAGCAGCCTGCATTGCTGCGAAAGGTGGATATACACTGTACTAGTGCCGACATTGTGCATGCTCTGTTGCCTGTGTCTATGTGCCTGTGGTTCTGTCAGTGTGATCATGTGATGTATCTGACCCCAGGAATGTGTCAATAAAGTTTCCCCTTCCTGGGACAATGAATTCACGGTGTTCTTATTTCAATTTCCAGGAGTATAAATCTCTGTTCACCACCTTGCAGTGCTAGTAGCGAAATTTATTGTCATTAATCTTGTGTAACTGTAGTGGCTTTCTTCTGGGAAAGGTCAGTTCCCACTCCACGGGAACTGCTCATTCTTCAGTTTACACATGAAATTACCGACTGTGCCACCCCAGAATTTCCTGTTCAATTCTGTTACGTGAGTAAACAGAATAACTTCACTGTGCTGATGTCAAAATATGGAATGACAAACAGTTGCCGTAATTGCGAGAGTTTATATGTATAAATTTTCCTTTGAACAACAGCTGAGAAGTGTTTAATCTGTGAGAGTGGTGATGCCAGTGAACGAGAAATTGGTTAGAAAGGAACTCGTGGATTGGTACACGCCAGTTATCTGGAAAAATATGGGAAAGCCGTTAGATTGTGGAACAGAAAACTCCGTGTTGTTCACGCATCTTGCACAAAAAAGTACACCAGAGCTATGTCAATCAAAAGGTTTCTAAGAGAAGATCGTCTGATGGAGTCAAACATTTGCGTTAGGCTGAAGTTAAATTCGATTTTAAAACTTGCTGTCTGTTCTGTGTGAAAACTACGGATGACGAATTTTTTGATAAACGAGGGAAACCACCCAGAGCAGCGATGAAAATTTTACAGTGTTCGATCCCTCAGTTGCTATAATACAGCTACGATTCGCGCAGAGAACCTGCGCTTTACCGCACTGTGTCGATAATAGTGCAGAAAGTGCACTTGATTGTTTCACTCAACAAGGCACTTTCACCACATACTTCATGAAGCCTGATGGGAGGAAGCTCAATCCAAATTGTATTAAACAAACAAACACCTACAACTTCCTTTTGCTGAAACCATCCTCCTCCTCTATGCTTTAGCGGGTGTGACACGACCTGCACATTTGCAATAAAAGCAAAGGAGCAGTGGTTAAGAGGTTCAGTAAAATTTCTAGGCAAATCTAGACATTATCCACAGTCCCACCGACACCAACAAAGAAGGTCGCACGGACTGGTGAGAAAATGTTCCTGAAAATTTACCAAGAGCCTGAATATGAGGAAGATCTGAATGAACTCTGGTATGCTGCTGTCTTAAAAGCCAAATCCAGACCTCACCTCACTGCCGCCAACCACAGGGGCAGCGCACTAGACTATTTTAGAGTTTATTTAAAAGTATATTAATTTTCTGTTTTATATAATGCTTTTTACAACACCATATCTTGTTAACTTACAGGTGTCTGGTTACTTCTTTTCTGATACAACAATGGCTCGATATCCCCTACCGCAGACCGAGTGGCGATGGAACCACACGGAGGATCGATTACTCTAGCCAGTAAATAAATGATGGTCGTGTGACTCGGGCCTTCCGTCGGGTACATCGTCAGCCGGGTGCAAGTCTGTCGATTTGACGCCACTTCGGCGACTTTCGCGTCAATGGGAATGAAATGATGATGGTTAGGACAACACAACACCCCATCCCTGTACGCAGAAAATCTTGGACCCTGCCGGGAATCGAACCCGGGCCCTTAGGATTGACATTCTGTCGCGCTGACCACTCAGCTACCGGGGGCGGACACTCCAGCCTGTGACAACCAACGACCCAGTAGCACCTGAAGCTACAGTGAAAAACACCTTGTGCAGCTGTTCTACAGGGTGTGGGAGACGATACGGTTGCCGAAAAGCCAGCGTTACACGTTCATGCTTTGTGGTATGTGCTATGGTAGTGTACATGTGGTGCGCTATTACTCGGTCTGCTAGATGATGACTGTTGTGGGCTGGCTAGAGAGCCAACCCGGTTTTGAGAGGAAGCCGAAAGGCACGCGTTTTAGCTCACGCAGGCTGGCGTGAGGTCTGGAAGAAGTCAAGGTTCAAATGGTTCAAATGGCTCTGAGCACTATGGGACTCAACTTCTGAGGTCATTAGTCCCCTAGAACTTAGAACTAGTTAAACCTAACGAACCTAAGGACATCACAAACATCCATGCCCGAGGCAGGATTCGAACCTGCGACCGTAGCGGTCATTCGATTCCAGACTGCAGCACCTTTAACCGCACGGCCACTTCGGCTGGCAACAGGTCAAGGCAATTAGCAAAAAAGGACGTATCTGTGGAATACTTAACTTTAATCCATAAATGGTGAACATCGCTCTTGACGGTACATGTTTTACAGCATCAATAGTAACTGGTAATGGCTCCTTGCTAGGTCGTAGCAAATGACGTAGCTGAAGGCTAAGCTTACTATCGTCTCGGCAAACGAGAGCGTATTTTGTCAGTGAACCATCGCTAGCAAAGTCGGCTGTACAACTGGGGCGAGCGCTAGGAAGTCTCTCTAGACCTGCCATGTGGCGGCGCTCGGTCTGCAATCACTGATAGTGGCGACACGCGGGTCCGACGTATACTAACAGTCCGCGGCCCATTTAAAGGCTACCACCTAGCAAGTGTGGTGTCTGGCGGTGACACCACAATGACGATACATTTGGTGACTCTTGAAATTCAAGGTAAGATGTTATGTTGAGTGGTACTTAAAACAGGTAAATAAATTAGTGAAATCAATGTGAAGTTAAGTAGAAATTAGAAAATAAATGAAAAACTTAGTTTAGTTTAGAAGAGTTACACACTGGCAAACAGCGGGCAGAGCAGCAGTGGCAATGGCCGGCGCTTGCAAGTCAGCACGTTCAGGACAAGCCATCGCCCTCCCCACATAAGTGGAAGCTGTCGACTCGGCCGTCAGGGCATTGTCCAACCGGCTCACGTGTTTCTCAATTATCACATGTGATCAGAGGCCCTCGCCTACATTGCAAGAGCCAATGACGGACGTTAAGAAGATTCTTCGAGAAGCTTTTCAATGTGACAGAAGAGGCAATGACCGTGAAGTCGTTCGCCTCCAGTGAACTGAAGTACGAGTAAATAAATACGCGAGACGCACTGGGCCCGACAGTAGCTTTTCAGTTCAGTTTCAGTTCAAGTTCAGTTGCAGTACAGTTCAGTCAGTGCTGAAGACCGTCATGCAGGAAGAGACTACATCGTACACAGAAGCACCAAGTCCGCCGCTGGAATGGAATAGCAAGCAGCAGCCTCACCGCCAGAAAACAGAAGAAATTTGAAGACTGATTTTTACGTACCCGGGTGACTCGTGAGGACGGGAAGGAGAAGGCCTCACATCAGCAGTCACCTGTGAGCTGGGATGAAGATCTGACAGCCAAAGACTGGCAAGCGGGAGTCCCTTGTTTGAGTCTAGGACACTGACGCAACAATGACGCACGTGGCCGCACAGAGAAGAGAAACACTGGGACGCCACATCCAAGGTATCACTATCCGATTCACCACTTCGTTCTCAATAATTAAACGGGCCACCTCACGATGCACGTCTCCAGTCAACTGGACAAAATAGCGATATGAGATACACATCGCCAGGCGTAATAAGACGCCGCCGCTGCCGCAGCAGAAGGCTTCGCAAACGACACAGCTGCCACTCTCCCAGCCAGAACAATCCAATAAGGAAACCATTGTACAAATCTTTCAATAAAAGTTATCTTATGTAAAAATGCTGTTTCATTCTACCTCATACACGAGCCAAGGCAGAACCCACCCTGCCCACATGTTGTTAAGAGAGAGAAAGTAATTTATTTAGTGTTTTTCAACCTGACATAATGCTTTACAATCAAATGCCTTTGCAGTAATGCTCATCCTGACAACTGACTAGCTTCAAAATAGGTTACCCAGTTACAGTTATTTTATAATAAATAATTAGATTTTTTGTATTATTTATGAGTTCAATGGACGACAAAAATTAATAATATGTTATTCACTACCTTCAATCTTGCGATTTTTTTCCATTGTAACGCAGAAACTACTGATTGCAGAGAGAAAAGGATGGGTCCTTTCTTGCAGGAAAGTTTAATCTCTTACTGGGTAAAATTTTCGATAGAAGCTGCGGTTTTCGTGTTATTAGAGAGAAACCTAATAAAGTGTCATTTAAATGCTCCACAAAGCTCACACCCCCCATATGAGGTAATTTTCAGTATGTTGTTAGTCTCCTCTACCAGTATACTTCACGAATTTTTTCCTCTAATATTCCCTCGTTGATTGGACTGGAGTACATGCTCCCGGTTTGCGTTTCCTACACATGGCAGTTCTACCGCAGTACGAGTAACCGGTGCATCACAGCGTGCGATAGAAACGCTGCGGCAACTAGAAATGCCCTTAGAAGTTGAATTACGCGTGACAGTGCGGTTGTTGTGGGTAAAAACTGCAAATTCAGCGTGAAATCTCCGTGGTACAGCCGGCCGCGGTGGCCTAGCGGTTCTGGCGCTGCAGTCCGGAACCGCGGGACAGCTACGGTCGCAGGTTCGAATCCTGCCTCGGGCATGGGTGTGTGTGATGTCCTTCGGTTAGTTAGGTTTAAGTAGTTCTAAGTTCTAGGGGACTTATGACCTAAGATGTTGAGTCCCATAGTGCTCAGAGCCATTCTCCTTGGTACATGGACGAAATGCAATGTCGCGTCCAACCATAGTGAAATTGTGCTACAGTTTCACCAAGTCCGCAACTGACATGGTAGGTGCTGAGACGCAAGCGTTCCAGCATATGACTGGGATCTGTTTGGAAAGCTGGAAAAACATATAGGGGGAAAGAGTTTTCCGATAATGAGGACATTCACTGAGTGGTTCTACAATGGCTCCGCGACCCAAGGAGGATTTTTATCAGCGAGTAATCGAACGATTGATAGAACGTTCCGAGTGTTCTCAGCACAGACTTACTGACTATATTGAAAAATGGGGTCATGTATCTGTGTCACTTCGACGTTATATCCAATAAAAACAAAGAGACCTTCTAATCAACAAGAAGTTAGTAAGCGATTAAACAAATATAAGAAACAACTGAATCACTTTAGCCACTAAAAAAATAAATTGAGATGTGGAAAATAACTATCCTCAATAATAATAGCTTAGTATAAAACTTCAAATATAACACCACAAACACACACACACACACACACACACACACACACATAACAAACAAAAGACTGTTAATCAACATCCCTACAGTGTAACATAAAAAATGACGCACGAGAAACATAAATACTCCAAACCGAAATACAGTCACCAGTAAAAGCGAGATATTAAGAAAAAATGTGTTACGAAAACGCCGAAATTCAGACATCCTTGGTACGAAGACTAACTTAGTACATCTTCAAGATGGTACATATGCCTTAATAAGATCACAAATCTAAACAGGAGTAAATAGTTATTTAATCTCACGAAACGTGTACTACAAAAAGAGTTGTATCTCACCTAACAAGAATTTTTTTGAAAAATCTATACTGATGTAACAAATCTATATAATTATTACATGGGGCAATTATAATACACAAAAACAAACATGCATTGCAGTCCACTGAAGATGCTTCACAAATGAAAAGGAGTGGAGCGTTTATAGCACAGTGCAAATAGCCTTTCATTTAGTAGAGTTAAATCAACAACATTGCCAAGAACTCAACATAGGTTTTTCGATCTGTGATAATATTGCGTAAGACTTTTATGTCCCCTCGTAAATCAGCTAAACATATTTTATGTAGTTCTTGCTGTGCCGTATGCACACAACAAACTAATATTCATTCTTTGTTAAGCCACTGGTTTGTTAGTTGTTGTAGCTCGCTATGTTGTTGTTGTTGTTGTGGTATTCAGTCCTGAGACTGGTTTGATGCAGCTCTCCATGCTACTCTATCCTGTGCAACCTTCTTCATCTCCCAGTACCTACTGCAACCTACATCCTTCTGAATCTGCTTAGTGTATTCATCTCTTGGTCTCCCCCTACGATTTTTACCCTCCATGCTGCCCTCCAATACTAAATTGGTGATCCCTTGATGCCTCAGAACATGTCCTACCAACCGATCCTTTCTTCTGGTCAAGTTGTGCCACAAACTTCTCTTCTCCCCAATACTATTCAATACTTCCTCATTAGTTATGTGATCTACTCATCTAATCTTCAGCATTCATCTGTAGCACCACATTTCGAAAGCTTCTATTCTCTTCTCGTCCAAACTATTTACCGTCCATGTATCATTTCCATACATGGCTACACTCCATACAAATACTTTCAGAAACGACTTCCTGACATTTAAATATATACTCGATGTTAACAAATTTCTCTTCTTCAGAAACGCTTTCCTTGCCATTGCCAGTCTACATTTTATATCCTCTCTACTTCGACCATCATCAGTTATTTTGCTCCCCAAATAGCAAAACTCCTTTACTACTTTAAGTGTCTAATTTCCTAATCTATGTACAAGCACGATAATTATGATGGTGTCCAATTTTTTAATGTGAAAACCGTGAAAGCTCTTTAGGTAAATCAAACTTTGTTAACATTTTCCATCATTGTTCTTCATGTCCACATATTTACAGCTCTCTGCTGATAGAGTAACATGGCGGTGTGCAACGTAACTACATCGTTGCGTGAGAAACAACGTAGTATAATCGAGTTTCGAATTCGTTTATCCACTCGCGAAGCACTCTATCCTTCAGCACGACACTGCAAGACCACACACTGGTTCTGTGATGTCTTGTGGTCACTGTGGAATGGCAATCAGTTTAAAAAAAATTCAATTTTCGTGGCGAAGGGATCTTTAATTACCAGTTTTCTCCACCGAATGCGACAACATTCTGTTGGCACCCACATACATAGTGAGAAATGATCATCACGATAAAATAAGAGAAATCAGGGCTCGTACAGGAAAATTTAAGTGCTCGGTTTTCCCGCGCGCCGTTCGAGTGTGGAACGGTATACAGGCAGGTAGAAGATGGTTCGTTGAACCCTCTGCCGGGCACTTTATTGTGAATAGCAGAGTAATCACGTATATATAGATGTAGACTACAACAGTCACCCTCTATACAGTCCCGACTAGGCCCCATCAGATTTTCGTCTGTTTCCAAAAGTGAAAGTGAAACGTCCTCTTTGAACAATTATACAAGACTGTGCTTAAACCGACACACAATATTTTTTAGCGCAACGCAATCTGACTTTCAGAAATCCCTACAAAGGATTGGCCCTGACTAACGTTAACCTGTACCTTTCACAAATCACTTACCTCACCAAAAATCTTCGTTACTCGAACTACTGCAATACAGCGAGCGCGACTACTGCCAGCTAAATAAAAGATTCAAACTACTGAAAGCAGTAACTACTGATAGGCATAGTTAGCAAATGAAAGATTTTAATAGAGAACAAACAATGTATTTACCTTAATATCATCAAAAGTCATAATATATGTAATTTCAAAACTCCGCCATCTCTCTCCTCACATCCACCACTGCTGGCGGCTCACCTCAAACTGCGCAACGCTACGCGCTGTTCACATCCAGCTGCCGCTGCCCAACACTACAATGGCAGACAACGATGCAAACTAGCCACAGACTGCACACAGCACAGCCAGCGATTTTCGTACAGAGCGCTACGTGGCATTACCAATATAAAAATCTAAACAGCCTACTTACAAAAGAACACCATCGAGGAGTTAACTTTGAAAGTGATCAAGCGGTACAAGCACACGCGAGGTTCTGTCTCCATCAGCAAACTTTCTACTGTGACAGCAGCAACAAACTGGTTTCTTATAGGGAGAAATGTGTTCGTTGCCGGGGTGATTATTTTGAGAAATAAACATGTAGACATGGAGAACAAAGACGTAAAAAATTAGCAACGTCTGTTTCATTTCAAAAGTTTTAAGAGTTATCGTATAAAAAATTCGGAGGCACGCCCTCGCAGAAGTTGGAAAAGTACTTCAGTGTCGTATCACAGCACCGAAATGTCTATGTATTCTAGGGTGTTCCATGTGCAGAGATCTAATTTTAGCCAGTTTCACCTAAACACCGTCGTCTGCACCCTCCATTCAAACACATATGGAATCATGAAATGTATTCAAAATTGCGATTACGAGCAACCATTAGCTATCTAAGGGAACGACGACAGTGAAAATTTGTGACAGTCTGCGACACGAACCTTGATTTCCCGCATTACACGGGCAGTCGCCTTACCTGCTTCGGCTATCCGTGCACATCTCATAGCTAGATTCAACTTCGACACGTCGTCGTTCCTGCGTCACAACCTGTACTTTCCCTTACAGGGGAGGACATTTTAACTTACAGCCGCTGTCTAGTACCGGCGGATAGATACAATACTGCAGTGCCCGTGTTGTTAAGGAGAATGATTCAGTGTTTCCTTCGGACATGCATTCATGCCTGGACGAATTACCTCTCACAATTTGTGGTCGGTGGGAAATACACTACTGGCCATTAAAATTGCTACACCACGAATATGACGCGCTACAGACGCGAAATTTAACCGACAGGAAGAAGATGCTGTGATTTGCAAATGATTAGGTTTTCAGAGCATTCACACAAGACTGGCGCCGTTGGCGACACCTACAACGAGCTGATATGAGGAAAGTTTCCAACCGATTTCTCATACACAAACAGCAGTTGATCGGCGTTGCCTGGTGTAACGTTGTTGTGATGCTTCGTGTAAGGAGGATTAATGCGTGCCATCACGTTTCCGACTTTGATAAAGGTCGGATTGTAGCCTATCACGATTGCGGTTTATCGTATCGCGACACTGCTGCCCGCGTTGGTCGAGATGTAATGAGTGTTAGCAGAGTATGGAATCGGTGGGTTCAGGAGGGTAATACGGAACGCCGTGCTGGGTCCCAACGGCCTCGTATCACTAGTCGTCAAGATGAAAGGCACCTTATCCGCATGGCTGTAACGGATTGTTCAGCCACGTCTCGATCCCTGAGTCAACAGATGGGGACGTTTGCAAAACAACAACCATCTGCACGAACAGTTCGACGGCGTTTGCGGCAGCATGGACTATCAGCTCGGAGACTATGGCTGCAGTTACCCTTGAAGCTGCATCACAGACAGGAGAGCCTGCGATGGTGTACTCAACGACGAACCTGGGTACACAAATGGCAAAACGTCATTTTTTCGGATGAATCCAGGTTCTGTTTACAGAATCATGATGGCCGCATCCGTGTTAGGCGACATCGCGGTGAACGCACATTGGAATCGCGTATTCGTCATCGCCATACTGACGTATCACCCGGCGTGATGGTATGGGGTGCCATTGGTTACACTTCTCGGTCACCTCTTGTTCGCATTGACGGTACTTTGAGCAGTGGACGTTACATTTCAGATGTGTTACGACCCGTGGCTCTACCCTTCATTTGATCCCTGCGAAACCCTACATTTCAGCAGGATAATGCACGACCGCATGTTGCAGGTCCTGTACGGTCCTTTCTGGATACAGAAAATGTTCGACTGCTGCCCTGGACAGCACATTCTGCAGATGTCTCACCAATTGAAAACGTCTGGTCAATGGTGACCGAGCAACTGGCTCGTCATAATACACCAATCACTACTTTTGATGAACTGTGGTATCGTGTTGAAGCTGCATGGGCAGCTGTACCTGTACACGCCATCCAAGCTCTGTTTGACTCAATGCCCAGGCGTATCAAGGCCATTATTACGGCCAGAGGTGTTTGTTCTGGGTACCGATTTCTCAGGATCTGTGCACCTGAACTGAGTGAAAATGTAATCACGAGTCAGTCCTAGTACAATATATTTGTCCAATGAGTACCCGTTCATCATGTGCGTTTCACTATGGTGTAGCAATTTTAATGGCCTGTAGTGTACATTCGATGCAGATTACCCCGTAGTCACCGTGACTCCTTTGACAAGACGCATATCCAAATCCCTCGTCTGACATTTTATCAAAATGTATCGTTTTCTAAAAAATGACAGCTGAAACGTTGCATTCGCAGTGACATACCGCAAAACCGTACGGCCAGGTAGGGCTTTCGCGAACTCTGACGTAATACGTCCCACGTTCCGTTCTTACTCCTCTCGGCCCCCTGATGGTGGGTTCGGAAAGTGGGTGTCGCTGCCGGGCTTAGGCGGGTGCCGGCAACTTTTTCAATACATGGAGAATATAAACCAGGCCGAAATTAATTAACTTCCGGAAAGTTTTACGCGCGACCGGCACGGCATAAAACATCGCCGGTTGCGCCCCGGATAAATGGGAACCACGCCCCACGCCCTTCCATAAAGTAGGGGAAATCCCCGCGGCCGCTTCTCGCACGCATGCACACACACATACACACACACACACACACACACACACTCGCGCACGCACACACACAAACATACACACGCACATACGCACACACTTCGACACACGGACAAGCATGCACAGTGGCTACAGCTAGTGGCAGTATCGAGAGCAATTGCTGCGAAATCTCCCGTGTGTGGACTGGCTGTTAACCAGGCTTAACTCTGTTACTAACAGGACTGCGTTCCGCCGTGTACTTAAAGGCTAATCCAGAAATACGGCAGCGGTTTATACCGCACTGGGCCTAACAGTGAGCAGAAAGTAAAGGCGCTATATGGGGTGCGTATTAACCAGGTAACCGGGTTATTGTGATCTTAACTGGATATTACATCTAAATGTCTACTTTTATTACGACGGTTTTCTCCTACGTATTTCATTACCCATACTATTCACTTCATACATTGATCAAGCAGTGAAAGAAAACGAAGAAATATTTGGGTAGTTCAGGGAGAAGGGATGAAAGCTTTAAGTCTATTATTTGTTGGCTCCTGTGCCTTAAGCTTACTGCAATTAGTTAAAGAGAATCTTTTACATCAAATACGTTTCGCTTTCGTTTAGAAAGCATCTTTTGTAGTCAGTCAGAATCCTGAATTGATATGTTTGTTTGTTTGAAACTTTTAGTTGTTAACCAACAGCCTGTTAATTATGTGTCTGACATGTTTCGGGTCAGGTGACAGTATGTCTCATGTTCCTTCCAAGCTCATACAACATCAAGGCTGACGTAGTGAATGCACGTTCACTATGTCAACCTTAGCTCGCCTGGCTAGCCGTGCGGTCTAGCGCGATGCCTCCAAAGCGGGAAGGCGTGCCGGTCTCCGGCACCAATCCGCCCTGCGGATTAGTGTAGAGGTACGGTGTGTCGGCCCGTCTGTGGATGGTTTCTAAAGGGAGCACACCGTGGGTTCAGGTCGAAAAAAGTCGATTTTCGCTTTTCATCATATTTCGACAGATTAAGGTTTTATTTAAGTACTCTGAAAAGGCTTTTGCTGGAAAACTGGTTTTTCGACCATTTAAAGGGCATTTTCCTACCACGTGTGTTTATGTGTCACTCCCACTTTTCTGTCAACCACTTTTCTGCATATATTTTAGATCTTTATATTGCCTACATTACAGGTTTGGGATTTTTTTTTTATTCCCGAGTGTGTTGGCTATCCTTGGAATGCAACGGTCGATATTCTCTTGTTTCTGCCAACATGGTTTCAAACACATGGTTAGGTTTGTTCAAGTGCGATTGCGAGTAGTTGTTATACTTACGTTTGCAGTGCTTCTTTGCGTTTCTTTTGTTGTGTTTATTGAAGATGACGAATCGTAAAGGAATTTTCAACAAACGATAATTTAGATGAAACAAGTTTAGAAAGCTTTCTGTACAAGAAGTAATGTCGTCTGGCAACAATGTTTCTAATTGTAATTCTTCAATAAGTTCATCATCAAAGAAGCTCTCACCATTTCAAGAGAGTTGCAACGAATTTACTGTCAGTGACAAGGGGTGCAGTAACATTATTATAAATTTGAAAATATTATCAGATGTAATTTATAAATTTGTACAATGTATACAGTGTGGTGAGTCACAGAGCGTGAAAATTTGTGAGAGTGACAGTGGGAGAAAAGGCCTGCAATTGCTTTGGATTTAATTTGCACTAAATGCTCAGCTGTGATTTCATTTATGAGTTCTCGAAAATCAGATGCAAGTGACCCTTATGAAATCAATAGTAGATTAGTTTATGCCTTACGATCCATTGGCAAGGACATGGCTGCAGGGAGAACATTTTGTTCAGCGATGAACTTACATCCACCACCAAATAAATTTGAAAAACTGACTGCAGTATTATAAAAACATATATGTGAGGTCAATGAGGAAAGAATGACACTGGCTGCTAGGGAATCAGTGGTAGAAAATGTTGGATGTTCATATATTGTAGTTGGCAGAAAAGAGGACATATTTCTCTGAATGGAGTAGCGATTCCACGAGTGTAGACACCGGTAAAGTGTTAGATGTGGAGATAATGTCTAAATATTGAAAATGTTGTAAAGTCAATGAACACAAAGAACACAACTGTATGGCTAATTTTAGAGGAACAGGTGGTGGTATGGAAGGTCATAACTACACAACAAATATTTCATCGCTCCGTAGAAACAAGAGGCGTACGGTACACCAAATATTTGGGCGATGTAACAGTAAGGCATACAACAATGTGGTGAATTCTAACCCATATGGAGAAGCTATTATTAGCAGAATAGAATGTGTAGGCCATATCCAAAAACGTTTCGGCAGACACAGAACACAAATGAATGTTTCATCAGCATAATTTGGAACCGCCTTCCTAAAACTGTATTTGTAGGCATGCATACAATGAAACTAGGAGTTCATGATGCTGTTACTACATTCAATTGTGGTAATATTGGAAAGTGTTGGGTAGTGAAAACGCTGGGAGTTAAACCTGGTGAAACTGTGATCACTGGGCTGCAACATTACGATAAAATGAGGATAGCCGATGGAGACAGGTCTGCATCTAATACGGCCAAGAAAGCAAGACAAACATCCAGGAAGATGAAAAAGAAGCTGGAAGACCTTCTAGAGGCCAAAGAAGGGCCATCATATGCAGCAGGACAGTTTTAATCAACTGTAAGTAACAAATTTCAAAAGAATTTTTCTTTAAGTCAATTTCCCGCAAACTAAAATTTTCAGTACATATGCACCACTATATCAGAAACTATCATAGATAAATGAATGAAATTATAATAGACTCTGCAAAACATAAAAGGCCACCTTTGGTACTACATTCACTAATATTCCCCCACAAGGAAGGTCACAAAACATATATTCTGCTGAAAAAACATCTTATTTTTGTTAATAAATTTAAAAAGTATTTTTAATAATTATAAAATTGATTAAGTAGATTTTAGTACAGTTGACTCTGTTAGCATCATGTAACACACAGCAAAAGTGTTAAGATCGTGCATCAAACAGTTTTTTCAGAAATGAGTCATTTACGAGGGCAGTTCAATATGTAATGCAACACATTTTTTTTCTGAAACAGGGGTTGTTTTATTCAGCATTGAAATACACCAGGTTATTCCCCAATCTTTTAGCTACACAACACTATTTTTCAACGTAATCTCCATTCAATGCTACGGCCTTACGCCACCTTGAAATGAGGGCCTGTATGCCTGCACGGTACCATTCCACTGGTCGATGTCGGAGCCAACGTCGTACTGCATCAATAACTTCTTCATCATCCGCGTAGTGCCTCCCACGGATTGCGTCCTTCATTGGGCCAAACATATGGAAATCCGACGGTGCGAGATCGGGGCTGTAGGGTGCATGAGGAAGAACAGTCCACTGAAGTTTTGTGAGCTCCTCTCGGGTGCGAAGACTTGTGTGAGGTCTTGCGTTGTCATGAAGAAGGAGAAGTTCGTTCAGATTTTTGTGCCTACGAACACGCTGAAGTCGTTTCTTCAATTTCTGAAGAGTACCACGAGTGTGTTCGCACGCTCCGCCATTGCAGGAGTCACAGTTGTGCACGGCCGGCCCGCACGCGGGAGATCAGACAGTCTTGCTTGACCTTGCGGCGATGATGACACACGCTTTGCCCAACGACTCACCGTGCTTTTGTCCACAGCCAGATCACCGTAAACATTCTGCAAGCGCCTATGAATATCTGAGATGCCCTGGTTTTCCGCCAAAAGAAACTCGATCACCGCCCGTTGTTTGCAACGCACATCCGTTACAGACGCCATTTTAACAGTTCCGTACAGCGCTGCCACCTGTCGGAAGTCAATGAAACTATACGAGACGAAGCGGGAATGTTTGAAAATATTCCACAAGAAATTTCCGGTTTTTTTCAACCAAAATTGGCATTACTTATTGCATTACTTATTGAACTTCCCTCGTACTTGCCTAAATTAATATGGGTTAGATAGGCAGGGCGTGGTCCCCGTAAGGCGGTTTCCCGTCTGCCTCGGCCAATGCCAGCTCGTTCCCCCTATTCCGCATCGGTTACACTGTGCCAGCGAATGCTGCGCAAACACTCTCCACGTACACGTACACCATAATTACTCTAACAGGCAAACCTTTGGGGTTACACTCGTCTGGTATGCCACGTTCACAGGAGGTAGGGGGGAATGTCCACTGGAGGCTGAACTGCACAATAACCCTGGGTTCGGTGTGGGACGGTGGAGGGCGGGTGGACTGCTGTGGCCTGTTGTGCAGGTTGTGGACCACTGAGGGCTACGGTGGGATGAAGCCCCTCCGTCGTTTCTACGTCCACGGTTTAAATACACACAATACACAACCTGTGGAGGACCATCGTTACGAGTGTTCGCTGCAATGTCTGTTCAGACACACGTGTAGCCTGCCCAGCTTTCAAGTCTGACGCCGGCCGCGGTGGTCTAGCGGTTCTGGCGCTGCAGTCCGGAACCGCGGGACTCCTACGGTCGCAGGTTCGAATCCTGCCTCGGGCATGGGTGTGTGTGATGTCCTTAGGTTAGTTAGGTTTAAGTAGTTCTAAGTTCTCGGGGACTTATGACCTAAGATGTTGAGTCTCATAGTGCTCAGAGCCATTTGAACCATCAAGTCTGACGTTAGTTCGGACACAGTTCGCCATCAGTCCTGTTTTAGCAGTCTACCCAATCTACGACGTACGACATCTGTCATGTGCGTAGGCCGCCGATCTCCACGACGCCTGGACTTGGTTTCACCTTGTTGTTGTTGTTGTTGTTGTGGTCTTCAGTCCTGAGACTGGTTTGATGCAGCTCTCCATGGTACTCTATCCTGTGCAAGCTGCTTCATCTCCCAGTACCTACCGCAACCTACATCCTTCTGAATCTGTTTAGTGTATTCATCTCTTGGTCTCCCCTACGATTTTTACCCTCCACGCTGCCCTCCAATACTAAATTGGTGATCCCTTGATGCCTCAGAACATGTCCTACCAACCGATCCCTTCTTCTGGTCAAGTTGTGCCACAAACTTCTCTTCTCCCCAATACTATTCAATACTTCCTCATTAGTTATGTGATCTACCCATCTAATCTTCAGCATTCTTCTGTAGCACCACATTTCGAAAGCTTCTATTCTATTCTTTTCCAAACTATTTACCGTCCATGTTTCACTTCCATACATGGTTTCACCTTGGTTTCGCCAAATGTTGAAGGCACCCTCCACAGAACTCCTAGATCACCCGACAAGTTGTGCAGCCTCCTGGCCCCCTGGCCCTCACAATCTGCCCTCGGTCAAACTAAGATAGATCGGGTTCCATCCCCATTCTATACCGAAAGCACACTCACTGATACTACACGAACTGAGCAGGTGTCTGACTAGTAGTCATTCCTCGCCAGGCGACGCTGCTATACATCGATAGTAGATCGGTTGACATAACATTCCGGCTGATCAGCGTAAAGCAGTGGTTGTCAAACCTGTTTGATCAAGAGCCAATACTGACACTGTGGGCTGCAAGTCTGCCACATATGTAGACCTTACCAGCCTCATTATTAGTTATAAGTAATAACCAAAATAAATTAGTATGTCATGAGCCTTCAATAGAATAGTTGGAGTAAGGGAGCGATAGGTTTACTGATGACCTCCAGATACTAATGGCTAAAAGTCAACACCATTCGAAACACTCCGTTTTGGCTATTTCCTTTTTCAGATTACTGCCTTCCTCACCAACCCTAAAATTTGGACACTATAATTTCTCGACTCAGGAGGACGTCGTTATCAAGAGAAAGAAAAAAAAAGGAAAGAAAAAGAAACTGGCGTTCTGCGGATCGGAGCGTGGAATGTCAGATCCCTTAATCGCGCGGGTTGGTTAGAAAATTTAAAGAGGGACATGGATAGGTTAAAGTAAGATACAGTGGGAGTTAGTGAAGTTCAGTGGCAGGAGGAACAAGCCTTCAGGTCAAGTGAAAACAGGAATATAAGTAAATGTGTTCAAATGTGTGTGAAATCTTATGGGACTTAACTGCTAAGGTCATCATTCCCAAAGCTTACACACTACTTAACCTAAATTATCCTAAGGACAAACACACACACCCATGCCCGAGGGAGGACTCGAACCTCCGCCGGGTTTAGCCGCACAGTCCATGACTGCAGCGCCTCAGACCGCAAGGCTAATCCCGCGCGGCAGATATGTAAATAATCAAATATAGGTAATGCAGGAGTAGGTTTATTAATGAATAAAAAATAGGAGCGCGGGTAAGCTACTACGAAAAGCATAGTGAACGCATTATTGTAGCCAAGGTGGACACGAAGCCGACACCTACTACAGTAGTAAAAGTATATATGCTATCTAGTTCCGCAGGTGCTGAAAATATAGAATAAATATATGATGAGACACAAGAAATTATTCAGATAGTGTAGGGAGACGAAAATTCAATAGTCATGGGGAAGAAAAAGAAGAGAAAATGAGTGGGTGAATATGGAATGGGAGTAACGAAATAAAAAGAAGGCCACCTGGTAGAGTTTTGCACAGAGCATAATTTAATCATTGTTAAGACTTGGTTTAAGAATCATGAAAAAAGTTTGTATACGTGGAAGAGGCATGGAGACACTGGATGGTTTCAGATACATTATATAAAGGTCAGACAGAGTTTTTGGAACCAGATACAAACTTGTAAGACATTTCCAGCGGCAGATGTGGACTCTGACCACAATCCATTAGTTACGAACTGTAGATTGAAACTGAAGAAACTTCAAAAAGGCGGGCATTTAAGGAGATGGTTCCGGGATAAGCCGAAAGAACCAAAGGTTGTAGAGAGTTTCAGAGAGAGCATTATGGAACGATTGACTAGAACGGGGGATAGACTGGGTAGCTTTGAGAGATGAAACCGTGAAGGTAGCAGAGGATCGAGTAGGTAAAAAACCGAGGGCCAGTAGATATCCTTGGGTAACAGAAGATATATTGAATTTAATTTATGAAAGTAGAAAATAAATGAAGCAGTAAATGCAGCAGGCAAACAGGAAAACAAACGTCTAAAAAATGAGATCGACAGGAAGTGCAAAATCCATAGATAAGCTGGGATGGCTAGAAGACAAATGTAAGGATGTAGACTTATGTATCACTAGGGAAAGATAAACACTGTCCACAGGAAAATTACAGAGGCCTTTGGAGAAAAGAGAACCACTTGTACGAAAATCAACAGCTCAGATGGAAAACCAGTTCTAAGGAAACAATGGAAGGCAGCAGCGTGGAAGGTGTATATAGATTATGTATACAAGAACGATATACAGGGTGTTTCAAAAATGACCGGTATATTTGAAACGGCAATAAAAACTAAACGAGCAGCGATAGAAATACATCGTTTGTTGCAATATGCTTGGGACAACAGTACATTTTCAGGCGGACAAACTTTCGAAATTACAGTAGTTACAATTTTCAACAACAGATGGCGCTGCAAGTGATGTGAACGATATAGAAGACAACGCAGTCTGTGGGTGCGCCATTCTGTACGTCGTCTTTCTGCTGTAAGCGTGTGCTGTTCACAACGTGCAAGTGTGCTGTAGACAACATGGTTTATTCCTTAGAACAGAGGATTTTTCTGGTGTTGGAATTCCACCGCCTAGAACACAGTGTTGTTGCAACAAGACGAAGTTTTCAAAGGAGGTTTAATGTAACCAAAGGACCGAAAAGCGATACAATAAAGGATCTGTTTGAAAAATTTCAACGGACTGGGAACGTGACGGATAAACGTGCTGGAAAGCTAGGGCGACCGCGTACGGCAACCACAGAGGGCAAAGCGCAGCTAGTGCAGCAGGTGATCCAACAGCGGCCTCGGGTTTCCGTTCGCCGTGTTGCAGCTGCGGTCCAAATGTCGCCAACGCCCACGTATCGTCTCATGCGCCAGAGTTTAAACCTCTATCCATACAAAATTCAAACGCGGCAACCCCTCAGCGCCGCTACCATTGCTGCACGAGAGACATTCGCTAACGATATAGTGCACAGGATTGATGACGGCGATATGCATGTGGGCAGCATTTGGTTTACTGACGAAGCTTATTTTTACCTGGACGGCTTCGTCAATAAACAGAACTGGCGCATATGGGGAACCGAAAAGCCCCATGTTGCAGTCCCATCGTCCCTGCATCCTCAAAAAGTACTGCTCTGGGCCGCCATTTCTTCCAAAGGAATCATTGGCCCATTTTTCAGATCCGAAACGATTACTGCATCACGCTATCTGGACATTCTTCGTGAATTTGTGGCGGTACAAACTGCCTTAGACGACACTGCGAACACCTCGTGGCTTATGCAAGATGGTGCCCGGCCACATCGCACGGCCGACGTCTTTAATTTCCTGAATGAATATTTCGATGATCGTGTGATTGCTTTGGGCTATACGAAACATACAGGAGGCGGCGTGGATTGCCCTCCCTATTCGCCAGACATGAACCCCTGTGACTTCTTTCTGTGGGGACACTTGAAAGACCAAGTGTACCGCCAGAATCCAGAAACAATTGAACAGCTGAAGCAGTACATCTCATCTGCATGTGAAGCCATTCCGCCAGACACGTTGTCAAAGGTTTCGGGTAATTTCATTCAGAGACTACGCCATATTATTGCTACGCATGGTGGATATGTGGAAAATATCGTACTATAGAGTTTCCCAGACCGCAGCGCCATCTGTTGTTGAAAATTGTAACTATTGTAATTTCGAAAGTTTGTCTGCCTGAAAATGTACTGTTGTCCCAAGCATATTGCAACAAACGGTGTATTTCTATCGCTGCTCGTTTAGTTTTTATTGCCGTTTCAAATATACCGGTCATTTTTGAAACACCCTGTACTTGAGGGCTACTTTATGGAGACGGGAAAGGACGTAGATGAAGATGAAATGGGACATACGATACTGTGTGAAGAGTCTGACAGAGTTCTGCAACACAGGAGTGGAAACAAGACTCCGGGAGTTGACAACATTCCATTAGAACTATTGATAGCCTTGGGAGAGTCAACCATCACAAAAATCTACCATCTGATGAGTAAGTAGTATGAGACCGGCGAAATACCTGCAGATCTCAAAAAGTATATAATAATTCCAATCCCAAAGAAGAAGGTGTTTACAGGTGTGAAAATTACCGAACTATCAGTCTAATAAGTTGCGGCTGCAAAATACTAACACGAATACTTTCCAGACGATTGTAAAAAGTGTTAGAAACAACCTCGGGGAAATCAGTTTGGATTCTGTAGAAACGTTGGAGCACGTGAGGCATGATTGAGCCTGCGACTTATCTTAGAAGATAGATTAAGGAAAGGCAAATCAGCGTTTCTAGCATTTTTAGACTTAGAGAAATCTTTTGACAATGATGACTGGAATACTCTCTTTCAAGTTCTGAAGGTGGCAGAGGTAAAATACAGGGACCGAAAGGCTATTTTCAATTTGTACAGAAACCAGATGTCAGTTATAAGAGTTGAGGGGCAGGACAGGGAAGCAGTGGTTCTGAAGGGAGTGAGACAGGTTTGTTGCGTGTCCCCGATGTTATTCAATGATTATATTGAGCAAGCAGTAAAGGTAAAAAAGGAAAATTCGGAGTAGGAATTAAAATACATGGAGAAGAAATAAAAACTTTGAGGTTTGCCGATGACATTGTAACTCTGTCAGAATCAGCAAATAACATGGAAGAGCAGTTGAACGGAATGGACAATGTCTTCAAAGGACGCTATAAGATGAACATCAACTCCGAATTTTCCTTTTTTACCTTTACTGCTTGCTCAATATAATCATTGAATAACATCGGGGACACGCAACATACCTGTCTCACTCCTTTCCCAACCACTGCTTCCCTGTCCTGCCCCTCAACTCTTATAACTGACATCTGGTTTCTGTACAAATTGAAAATAGCCTTTCGGTCCCTGTATTTTACCTCTGCTACCTTCAGAACGTGAAAGAGAGTATTCCAGTCATCATTGTCAAAAGATTTCTCTAAGTCTAAAAATGCTAGAAACGCTGATTTGCCTTTCCTTAATCTATCTTCTAAGATAAGTCGCAGGCTCAATCATGCCTCACGTGCTCCAACGTTTCTACAGAATCCAAACTGATTTCCCCGAGGTTGTTTCTAACACTTTTTACAATCGTCTGGAAAGTATTCGTGTTAGTATTTTGCAGCCGCAACTTATTAGACTGATAGTTCGGTAATTTTCACACCTGGAAACACCTTCTTCTTTGCGATTGGAATTATTATGTACTTTTTGAGGTCTGCGGGTATTTCGCCGGTCTCATACTTCTTACTCATCAGATGGTAGATTTTTGTGATGGTTGACTCTCCCAAGGCTATCAAGAGTTCTAATGGAATGTTGTCTACTCCCGGAGTCTTGTTTCCACTCCTGTGTTGCAGAACTCTGTCAGACTCTTCACACAGTATCATATGTCCCATTTCATCTTCATCTACGTCCTTTCCCGTCTCCATAATGTAGCCCTCAAGTATATCGTTCTTGTATAGATAATCTATATACACCTTCCACGCTGCTGCCTTCCATTGTTTCCTTAGAACTGGTTTTCCATCTGAGCTGTTGATTTTCGTACAAGTGGTTCTCTTTTCTCCAAAGGCCTCTGTAATTTTCCTGTAGACAGTGTTTATCTTTCCCTAGTGATACATAAATCTACATCCTTACATTTGTCTTCTAGCCATCCCAGCTTATCTATGGATTTTGCACTTCCTGTCGATCTCATTTTTTAGACGTTTGTTTTCCTGTTTGCCTGCTGCATTTACTGCTTCATTTATTTTCTACTTTCATAAATTAAATTCAATATATCTTCTGTTACCCAAGGATTTCTACTGGCCCTCGGTTTTTTACCTACTCGATCCTCTGCTACCTTCACGGTTTCATCTCTCAAAGCTACCCAGTCTTTCCCCCGTTCTAGTCAATCGTTCCATAATGCTCTCTCTGAAACTCTCGACAACCTTTGGTTCTTTCAGCTTATCCAGGAACCATCTCCTTAAATGCCCGCCTTGCATAAAAGCCTTAGGTAGGGGCAGCTGTGTCACCATATATATTCTTCTCCAATTCTGTATGCAGCGTGTCAAAGGAGGAAAGGTCAGTATTCGGGCAAGTGGCATCAACGATGTCTGAAGCAAAAAGTTTCATATTGACGTATGACCTGTAAGAATTGTTTCTGAAGTAGAACAGTGCCCTTCTTTATTAATTTTGCTTACCATTCAATACAGTAGAAGGATTCGTACAGTGGAACTTCACGTACTCTTCCGATAAAGCAGTCCCATATTAGTTTAGTGCGATATTTGTTTTAACGATGTGTGTTAACAAACACAATAAAACACAGGACTAACCAGAAACTTCCTGGCAGATTAAAACTGTGTGCCCGACCGAGACTCGAACTCGGGACCTTTGCCTTTCGCGGGAAAGTGCTCTACGATCCCCCAGGTTGTGGCTAAGCCATGTCTCCGCAGTATCCTTTATTTCAGGAGTGCTAGTTCTGTAAGGTTTTCAGGAGAGCTTCTGTAAAGCTTGGAAGGTAGTAGACGAGATACTGGCAGAAGTTAAGCTGTGGGGCCGGGCGTGAGTCGTGCTTGGGTAGCTCAGTTGGTAGAGCATTATCCCGCAAAAGGCAAAGGTCCCGAGTTCGAGCCTCGGTCGGGCACACAGATTTAATCTACCACGGAGTTTCATATCTGCGAACACTCCGCTGCAGAGTGAAAATCTCATTCATACAGAATTAACCAGTACTCCAGTGGCGACTGAGCAGCGCTGCTGTATGGGGATAGCAGTCAATGTGGGCCAAGGTGCTGCTGTCGCTGCTAAGCTGCTGGTTCATCTTTTTTTACTACTACTTCTAATACACTCATGTTCAGATCGAAAACACAGAACACCTTGAACGACTAGAGACATTTCATTTCACAGGACATGTAGATTAGCATATGCTGCAGAAACGATTAGCATTGGAACCATGTCGTCCCGCAGGTTCAAGGTCTACATCTACATCCATACTCCGCCATCAACCCGACGGCGTGCGGCGGAGGGCACCCTGAGTACCTCCATCGGTTCTCCCTTCTATTCCACTCTCATATTGTTCGTGGAAAGAAAGATTGTCGGTATGCCTCTGTGTGGGTTCTAATCTCTCTGATTTTATCCTCATGGTCTCTTCGCGAGATATACGTAGGAGGGAGCAATATACTGCTTGACTCCTCGGTGAAGGTATGTTCTCGAAACTTTGACAAAAGCCCGTACCGAGCTACTGAGCTTCTCTCCTGCAGAGTCTTCCACTGGAGTTTATCTATCATCTCCGTAACGCTTTCGCGATTACTAAATGATCCTGTAACGAAGCGCGCTGCTCTACGTTGGATCCTCTCTATCTCTTCTATCAACACTATATGGTACGGATCCCACACTGATGATCCGTATTCAAGCAGTGGGGGAACACGCGTACTGTAACCTACTTCCTTTGTGTTTGGATTGCATTTCCTTAGGATTTTTCCAATGAATGTCAGTCTGGCATCTGCCTTAACGACGATAAACTTTATATTATCATTCCATTTTAAATCACTCCTAATGCGTGCTCTCAGATAATTTATGGAATTAACTGCTTCCAGTTGCTGACGTGCTATATTGTAGCTAAATGATAAGGAATCTTTCTTTCTATGTATTCGCAGCACATTACACTTTTCTACATTGAGATTCAATTTGCCATTCCCTGCACCACGCGTCAATTCGCTGCAGATCCCCCTGCATTTCAGTGCAATTTTCCATTGTTACAACTTCTCGATGTACCACAGCATCATCCGCAAAAAGCCTCAGTGATCTTCCGCTGTCATCCACAAGGTCATTTATATATATTGCGAATAGGAACGGTCCTACGACACTCCCCTGCGGCACTCCTCAAATCACTCTTACTTTGGAAGATTTCTCTCCATTGAGAATGACATGCTGCGTTCTGTTATCTACGAACTATTCAATCCAATCACACATTTGGTCTGATAGTCCATATGTTCTTTATTTGTTCATTAAACGACTGTGGGGAACTGTATCAAACACCTTGCGGAAGTTAAGAAACACGGCATCTACCTGTGAACCCGTGTCTATGGCCCTCTGAGTCTCGAGGACAAATAACGCGAGCTGAGTTTCACACGATCGTCCTTTTGGAAACCCATGCTGATTCCTACAGAGTACACTTCTAGTCTCCAGAAAAGTCATTATACTCGAACATAATACGTGGTCCTAAATTGTACGAGTACAACTAATAGACGTCGGAGATATAGGTCTATAGTTCTGCACATGTGGTCGACGTCCCTTCTTCAAAACGGGGATGACCTGTGCTCTTTTCCAATTCTTTGGAACGCTACGCTCTTCTAGAGACCTACGGTACGCCGCTGCAAGAAGGGGGGGGGGGCGGGCAAGTTCCTTCGCGTACTCTATGTAAAATCAAAGTAGTGTCCTATCAGGTCCAGCGGCCTTTCCGCTTTTGAGTGATTTTAATTGTTTCTCTATCCCTCTATCGTCTATTTCGATATTTACCATTTTGTCATTTGTGCGACAATCTAGAGAAGGAACTACAGTGCAGTCTTCCTCTGTAAAACAGCTGTGGAAAAAGGCATTTAGTATTTCGGCCTTTAGTCTGTCATCCTCCGTTTCAGTACCATTTTGGTCACAGAGTGTCTGGACATTTTGTTTTGATCCACCTACCGCTTTGACATAAGACCAACATTTCCTAGGATTTTGTGCCAAGTCAGTACATATAACTTTATTTTCTTATTCATTGAACGCCTCTCGCATAGCCCTCCTCACACTACATTTCGCTTCGCGTAGTTTATGTTTGTCTGATAGGCTTTGGCTATGTTTATGTTTGCTGTGTCGTTCCCTTTACTTCCGCAGCAGTTTTCTAACTCGGTTGTTGTACGACGGTGGCTCTTTTCTATCTCTTACGATCTTGCTTGGCACATACTCATGTAACACATATTGTACGATGGTTGTATCCACTGGTCCTCAACACTATCTGTACTTGAGTCAAAACTTTTGTGTTGAGCCATCAGGTACTCTGAAATCTTCGATATTGCGGCGAAACACCACCTGCAAGTCTAAAGAGCCTGCGGTTGTAGTGGTCGCTATAAACCGAAGGTAATGGATCAGTGTGACTTGAACAGATGTGCAGGGTGCCTACCAGATGTATGCGCGAATCGTACCATCAAATCAGTGAGTCTGAAAGAGATTCATGGCCGGCTCGCGTTGATGCCGTTTCTTCTTCGGCCTTTTCTCACAATCGAGTGGCTCCCTGTGCTACTAACATAACGAGTTGCTGACTTGCCTCCATCAGTGGCAGCAGCAGCACTTATCGATACTAGTACTGCTGTACCATCTTTGGTGTGACCGCTATATTTCCGTGTGGTGGTGTGTGTGAGGTCGTGGGTCGGTTGCGACATATCAGCGAGGAAGTGGCACTAGGTCAGGCCGGGGCTGCTGGCAGCGTGCACAGGTGGTCGGATTTGTGAGGCACTAGCTGCGAAAGCTGCAAAGTTCGTCTCCCACCGAACCCGGATACTGGAGTTGAGCAATCAGTTAAGGGGCTCCGGAACGCCCTATACTTGCAATGTTAAAATAACGCTTATAAATTACATCTTTCCTCGCAAAGTATTTGAGGTAGGAAGTTGAACATTTTACAGATTATTTATTGGAATATGGGCTACAACTTAACACAGGGATTTTACAAAATTTTAGTTCAGTTATTGAAGATGATTTTTTTTCAGTTGTAATGAAAATTCACAACATTTTTTTGCAATTTTTTATTTATATATTCAAAAATATACAGTTTTTTGGAAAAAGGCTGTGTTAAATTATGCAGGAGGTACTGTGTAACATTTACTGAAAGTTTGAAACAAATATGTTTGGAAAATCCTTAGAAAACATGTAATTAGTATGAGAAAATAAAAGTTTTGGGAATCGAGCGACAAAGATTGGATTAACTTTTTAGTGCATTCCAGGTTCATAGGATGGATTATCTTCATCCTCTGCAAACTCCTCCTCCAGCTTCCTCTTGTTCCTCCTCCTGTTTACTCTTGCTTGTATTTCTAGACTCTTTACAGCCCTGTCTGCAGCCCGAAGGCGTTCCTTGTCTAAAGCAAGCATCGCTCGTACCATGTTAGAACCTATCTTCATTCCCATATTTCTAAATACCTTGCACCTTACAATGTTGCCATCATTGAAAGTCGCAACAGCAACTTTACTTTTACTCATTATTATACTTCAACAAAACAGAGACTCAAGAAACAGAATTAATTACGAATATTTTCGAGATAACGACAGAGTAAATAAACATGAAACAATCGACAATCACACCAGCGATATATATTGAACCATCACAGGTTAGCCACAACACATACTTTATCTCACATCACTAAAATGTACCTGATGAACACGGACGTTAATAATAACACCATTTGACAGCAGTTTAACAGCGCCACAGTGGGTCACGCCCATGTAGAACACATTTCAAAACAAAATTTAAAAATAGTTGTAGTCTTCGGAATTGACTAAATTATATATCTATTAAAAGGTAATAGTCTGCAGACTCAGAAAACGCAAAAAAGTAAAAATTGAACTTTTCATGATTTTGAGCCTTTCCGGAACCCCTTAACCTGTTACGAAAACTCAACTGCTGTGGAATCTCTTAATTCATTGCCGGTTGTTGCTTCCTGTGGCGTTCCCGCAAGCAGCGAAGTATGGTGTGCTGGATTCGGCAAAATTTTGCAGCTCTCTTCCTGTATGGTGTTTAACTACTGAATTGATTGTAATTTATTAGTGATGTGCACCAGTGCTATCTTCTGCCTTGTGGCTGTTAACGTTCCGGTTACCTGCCCTGGTCGTTAGCGTAGTTTTCCGGCAGTGTGTTTCCCTTGCTGTGTAGATGCTGTCTGGCACGGCACGTAGTTCGACAGCCTTGGTGTTGTTTATTTTCTTTTTTAGTGGTTATTCCGCCTTGACTGTATTTCGTCGCCAATTGTCAAGATGTAGTGCTGCTGGTATCTTCGTCCTCGCTGATATTTTCGTTGTCGTGCCATTGGTTTGGCGAAAGGGAAGTGAGAAGGTTGTTGGTTGGTTCTTGCCATCCGATTATTTAGTATTACGCTTGGGTGTCTGTCTCACCTGAACTTATGTTAGTTTCCTCCCCAGGCCGACCTTTGAAAAATTTCTGAGCACCACTGATCTGTTGTTTTGGATTGTGATTTTCTTTCAGTCTCAAGTACTGTGCAAGGCCTTCAGCAGTGTATTAATTTAGCTTCCTTTAATGTACAGTATGTGGCCTTCAGCCGACCTTCTACGTGAAATACACTCCTGGAAATTGAAGTAAGAACACCGTGAATTCATTGTCCCAGGAAGGGGAAACTTTGTTGACACATTCCTGGGGTCAGATAGATCACATGATCACAATGACAGAACCACAGGCACATAGAAACAGGCAACAGAGCATGCACAATGTCGGCACTAGTACAGTGTATATCCACCTTTCGCAGCAATGCAGGCTGCTATTCTCCCATGGAGACGATCGTAGAGATGCTGGATGTAGTCCTGTGGAACGGCTTGCCATGCCATTTCCATCTGGCGCCTCAGTTGGACCAGCGTTCGTGCTGGACGTGCAGACCGCGTGAGACGACGCTTCATCCAGTCCCAAACATGCTCAATGGGGGACAGATCCGGAGATCTTGCTGGCCACGGTAGTTGACTTACACCTTCTAGAGCACGTTGGGTGGCACGGGATACATGCGGACGTGCATTGTCCTGTTGGAACAGCAAGTTCCCTTGCCGGTCTAGGGATGGTAGAACGATGGGTTCGATGACGGTTTGGATGTACCGTGCACTATTCAGTGTCCCCTCGACGATCACCAGTGGTGTACGGCCAGTGTAGCAGATCGCTCCCCACACCATGATGCCGGGTGTTGGCCCTGTGTGCCTCGGTCGTATGCAGTCCTGATTGTGGCGCTCACCTGCACGGCGCCAAACACGCATACGACCATCATTGGCACCAAGGCAGAAGCGACTCTCATCGCTGAAGACGACACGTCTCCATTCGTCCCTCCATTCACGCCTGTCGCGACACCACTGGAGGCTGGCTGCACGATGTTGGGGCGTGAGCGGAAGACGGCCTAACGGTGTGCGGGACCGTAGCCCAGCTTCATGGAGACGGTTGCGAATGGTCCTCGCCGATACCCCAGGAGCAACAGTGTCCCTAATTTGTTGGGAAGTGGCGGTGCGGTCCCCTACGGCACTGCGTAGGATCCTACGGTCTTGGCGTGCATCCGTGCGTCGCTGCGGTCCGGTCCCAGGTCGACGGGCACGTGCACCTTCCGCCGACCACTGGCGACAACATCGATGTACTGTGGAGACCTCACGCCCCACGTGTTGAGCAATTCGGCGGTACGTCCACCCGGCCTCCCGCATGCCCACTATACGCCCTCGCTGAAAGTCCGTCAACTGCACATACGGTTCACGTCCACGCTGTCGCGGCATGCTACCAGTGTTAAAGACTGCGATGGAGCTCCGTATGCCACGGCAAACTGGCTGACACTGACGGCGGCAGTGCACAAATGCTGCGCAGCTAGCGCTATTCGACGGCCAACACCGCGGTTCCTGGTGTGTCCGCTGTGCCGTGCGTGTGATCATTGCTTGTACAGCCCTCTCGCAGTGTCCGGAGCAAGTATGGTGGGTCTGACACACCGGTGTCAATGTGTTCTTTTTTCCATTTCCAGGAGTGTATTTTAAGATAAGGGCTTCAGACGTCTTAAATTAAAATTTGAAGAAGCACTTGAATATTTGAGAATTTTCCTTTCTATCTTGATTTTGTTATCCAGGCCATATACCTTGAGTTGTTCTATGTTCAGTATATGAGCTTTAGCCGAATCTTATTTGAAATATTTAAGATAAGGCTTTCAGCTGTCTTACATTAAAATTTGAAAAATCATTCGAAAACTTGAGAATTTTCCTTACTATCTTGATTTTGTTATCCAGACCATAAGCCGTGAGTTGTTCTATGTTCAGTATATGGCCTTCAACTGAACCTTATGTGAAATATTTTAAGAAAAGGCTTTCTCCCATCTCAAATCAAAATTTGAAAAGTCATTTGAAAATTTTCCTCTCTACCTTAGTTCGTTATCCAAGCCTTAAGCCTTGGGCAGGTGCATGTTCAGTTTATGGCTCTCAGCCGAACTTTATGTGAAATACTTTAAGATAAGGAATTCAACTGTCTTAAATTAAAATTTGAAAGGTCATTTGTTTAAAACCTTTTAAAATTTTCTTACCGTAATTATTGTTATCCAGCCCTTAAGCCCTCAGTTCTTCTATTTGTAACTAAGGCCTTCAGCCACGTGTTTTCCTTAATGCAATTTTAATAACTTGTGTTCTGGCCTTCAGCTGTATCCATCTGGGAAATTGCTAATCAAGTGGGGCAAAGTGTTTCCGCAGTGCAACGGGTGTGTGCAGAATGATTGACAGAAGGTCGTTGACGACTACGAGAGGGGTCTGGTCGCACCACCCAGACCACCCCCTTAGGGAATCGACACCTCATCCGAATGGGACTAATGGACAGATCTGCGACCTTCTCGGCTCTGGTTTAACAGTGTAACACGTCGTAAACTATCAGGCGTGATATCCGTCGCCGTTTATTTAGGCTTGGGTTACGTTCGCATCGCACACTTCTCCTCATACCTTTGACGAATGTACAGGGTTATTACAAATGATTGAAGCGATTTCACTGCTCTACAATAACTTTATAATTTGAGATATTTTCACAATGCTTTGCACACACATACAAAAACTCAAAAAGTTTTTTTAGGCATTCACAAATGTTCGATATGTGCCCCTTTAGTGATTCGGCAGACATCAAGCCGATAATCAAGTTCCTCCCACACTCGGCGCAGCATGTCCCCATCAATGAGTTCGAAAGCATCGTTGATGCGAGCTCGCAGTTCTGGCACGTTTCTTGGTAGAGGAAGTTTAAACACTGAATCTTTCACATAACCCCACAGAAAGAAATCGCATGGGGTTAAGTCGGGAGAGCGTGGAGACCATGACATGAATTGCTGATCGTGATCTCCACCACGACCGATCCATCGGATTTCCAAACTCCTGTATAAGAAATGCCGAACATCGTGATGGAAGTGCGGTGGAGCACCATCCTGTTGAAAGACGAAGTCGGCGCTGTCGGTCTCCAGTTGTGGCATGAGCCAATTTTCCAGCATGTCCAGATACACGTGTCCTGTAACGTTTTTTTCGCAGCAGAAAAAGGCGTCGTAAACTTTAAACCGTGAGATTGCACAAAACACGTTAACTTTTGGTGAATTGCGAATTTGCTGCACGAATGCGTGAGGATTCTCTACCGCCCAGATTCGCACAATGTGTCTGTTCACTTCAACATTAAAAAAAAAATGTTGCTTCATCACTGAAAACAAGTTTCGCACTGAACGCATCCTCTTCCATGAGCTGTTGCAACCGCGCCGAAAATTGTAGCGTTTGACTTTGGCATCGGGTGTCAGGGCTTGTAGCAATTGTAAACGGTAAGGCTTCTGCTTTAGCCTTTTCCGTAAGATTTTCCAAACCGTCGGCTGTGGTACGTTTAGCTCTCTGCTTGCTTTATTCGTCGACTTCCGCGGGCTACGCATGAAACTTGCCCGCACGCTTTCAACCGTTTCTTCGCTCATTGCAGGCCGACCCGTTGATTTCCCCTTACAGAGGCATCCAGAAGCTTTAAACTGCGGATACCATCGCCGAATGGAGTTGGCAGTTGGTGGATCTTTGTTGAACTTCGTCCTGAAGTGTCGTTGCACTGTTATGACTGACTGATGTGAGTGCATTTCAAGCACGACATACGTTTTCTCGGCTCCTGTCGTGATTTTGTCTCACTGCGCTCTCGAGCGCTCTGGCGGCAGAAACCTGAAGTGCGGCTTCAGCCGAACAAAACTTTATGAGTTTTTCTACGTATCTGTAGTGTGTCGTGACCATATGTCAATGAATGGAGCTACAGTGAATGTATGAAATCGCTTCAGTCATTTGTAATAGCCCTGTATAGAAACATTCAATGCAGCAATGGTGCATGGAACGACGTCACCAGGGATAGCAACTAAATAAGACAGTGTTTCCGGACTAATCCAGGTACTGTTTATTTGAAAATGATGGCCGCATTTTGCTTCGCCGCAGACAGAGGGGGGCGGCATCGGAGTGCCTGCACCCGCATAAGGCACAAGGGTTACACCGCCATTTCAACGCCTCATGTTATGGGGTGCTATTGTGTACAACCACAAAACATGGATGCTGCATGTCCAGGGCACTGCGACGAGTGTGGCCTACGTGAATGACATCCTGTGACTGGTAGCCACACTCTTTCTGCACAAAACACTGGGCGCAATTTTTCAGCAAGACAATGCACGACCACATCTTTCTGCGTAAATCACGTGCCTTCTTGGTGTCACAGGATGTCAGCCTTTTGTTCTGGTCCTCGAGATCACCAGAATTGTTGCCAACCGAAAATGTGTAGCATTTGGTGAAACGACAGGTGCAGCGCCGAGATCCAGGACAACCACCCCACAGATGAACTTTGGAACCAGGTGAAAGCAGCATTGATGCCTATACCATAGGCTGCTATTCGCACCTTGTACGCGTCGATGTCATCACGCATGGAACGACCTAACAGGGCCCATGCCAGACCCTCTGCCTACTAGTCAACAGGACACATGCTGAACCGAGGTGACTGAAATGCTAATCATTTCTGCTGAAGATATATTAGTGTACATACCCAGTGAATATGAACGTCCTATCTCTAGTCGTTCAAGGCGTTCTGTTTTTTTTCCAGACATGAGTGTGGAGATCGAAAATACGAATATTGCCGTAGACAAATTTAGGCCCGCTGTATCGAATGGGCATGTAAAAGTCCTCTTCAAAAATAATTTTGTACATTGAATAATACAGAATATAAATAATAAACCTAAAATGTGTTATACCTCGGAAATGAAACAGAATAGGATATATGAGTCAAATATGAAGTCTTTTCCTTGAAATGATCGTTCCCGTCATTTTCCTGAATAGTGACCATTGCTCCTTGGACATTATGTACTCCACCAGCCCTGGTAACATCTTTATAAGCGAACAACACAAATTCACTCTTGTGGCCATTCTACGCGTTACAGAGAATTGCAGCAATAATCATTTACATACCTAGCGCTGGAGAGTACGAGAATGAAGTTACAGTATATTGACATCCGACCATGTCTTACGTTTTTTGTCCGCCATTGTACATTGGCAACACCATGGCAGGTGCAAGACAACTTCGTTTTTGTGCGGAACAATAACAAACAAATATTCTTCGTTTATAACCAAGATAAACTCAATGATAAAATCCACCTGAGGACCTCCAACCCTGGACGAGTAACGACCATAAGGTAAGTTCATTGACAGCAGATGTGTATTTCCAGAATGAGATTTTCACTCTGGAGCGGAGTGTGCGCTGATATGAAACTTCCTGGCGGATTATAACTGTGTGCCCGACCGAGACTCGAACTCGGGACCTTTGCCTTTCGCTGGCAAATGCTCTACCATCTGAGCTACCGAAGCACGACTCACGTCCGGTCCTCACAGCTTTACTTCTGCTAGTTTTAATCTGCCGGGAAGTTTCATATCAGCACACTGTCCGCTGAAGAGTGAAAATCTCATTCTGGAAACATCCCCCAGGCTGTGGCTAAGCCATGTCTCCGCAGTATCTTTTCTTTCAGGAGTACTAGTTCTGCAGGTTCGCAGGAGAGCTTCTGTAAAGTTTGGAAGGTAGGAGACGAGATACTGGCTGAAGTAAAGCTGTGAGGACCGGCCGTGAGTCGTGCTTTGGTAGCTCAGATGGTAGAGCAGTTGCCCGCGAAAGGCAAAAGTCCCGAGTCTCGGTCGGGCACACAGTTTTAATCTGCCAGGAAGTTTCAGATGTGTATTTGATAACCTGCTGCTGGCTTCTCGCTTTTTGTAATCTAAACGCCATAGACCTTAGTGGTACAATGGCAGACGACTCACGAAACTCTTTGAAGACGGAATTAATCTGTTCACCCGCCATATTGTTTGCAAGATGCCGTGTATGTATGAAGCAAACCGTTTCTCAAGCGAGCTGTTCTTCTTTGAATCCTTGCTGATTATCCGAGAGGCGCGAATTTTCCTCCAGGAAAGTGACAATTTGTGAACTAAGATTATGTTGTAAAATCCTCTAACTAGCGCACAATGATATAGGTCTGTAGCTCTCTGCATCCGATCTTCTACAGTTTTTGTAGTCTAGTGTGACCTGTGCCCTTCTCTGACATAGCCCTACTCGCTGCACGAACGGTCGATTCTCGTAAATACACTCCTGGAAATGGAAAAAAGAACACATTGACACCGGTGTGTCAGACCCACCATACTTGCTCCGGACACTGCGAGAGGGCTGTACAAGCAATGATCACACGCACGGCACAGCGGACACACCAGGAACCGCGGTGTTGGCCGTCGAATGGCGCTAGCTGCGCAGCATTTGTGCACCGCCGCCGTCAGTGTCAGCCAGTTTGCCGTGGCATACGGAGCTCCATCGCAGTCTTTAACACTGGTAGCATGCCGCGACAGCGTGGACGTAAACCGTATGTGCAGTTGACGGACTTTCAGCGAGGGCGTATAGTGGGCATGCGGGAGGCCGGGTGGACGTACCGCCGAATTGCTCAACACGTGGGGCGTGAGGTCTCCACAGTACATCGATGTTGTCGCCAGTGGTCGGCGGAAGGTGCACGTGCCCGTCGACCTGGGACCGGACCGCAGCGACGCACGGATGCACGCCAAGACCGTAGGATCCTACGCAGTGCCGTAGGGGACCGCACCGCCACTTCCCAGCAAATTAGGGACACTGTTGCTCCTGGGGTATCGGCGAGGACCATTCGCAACCTTCTCCATGAAGCTGGGCTACGGTCCCGCACACCGTTAGGCCGTCTTCCGCTCACGCCCCAACATCGTGCAGCCCGCCTCCAGTGGTGTCGCGACAGGCGTGAATGGAGTGACGAATGGAGACGTGTCGTCTTCAGCGATGAGAGTCGCTTCTGCCTTGGTGCCAATGATGGTCGTATGCGTGTTTGGCGCCGTGCAGGTGAGCGCCACAATCAGGACTGCATACGACCGAGGCACACAGGGCCAACACCCGGCATCATGGTGTGGGGAGCGATCTCCTACACTGGCCGTACACCACTGGTGATCGTCGAGGGGACACTGAATAGTGCACGGTACATCCAAACCGTCATCGAACCCATCGTTCTACCATTCCTAGACCGGCAAGGGAACTTGCTGTTCCAACAGGACAATGCACGTCCGCCTGTATCCCGTGCCACCCAACGTGCTCTAGAAGGTGTAAGTCAACTACCGTGGCCAGCAAGATCTCCGGATCTGTCCCCCATTGAGCATGTTTGGGACTGGATGAAGCGTCGTCTCACGCGGTCTGCACGTCCAGCACGAACGCTGGTCCAACTGAGGCGCCAGGTGGAAATGGCATGGGAAGCCGTTGCACAGGACTACATCCAGCATCTCTACGATCGTCTCCATGGGCGAATAGCAGCCTGCATTGCTGCGAAAGGTGGATATACACTGTACTAGTGCCGACATTGTGCATGCTCTGTTGCCTGTGTCTATGTGCCTGTGGTTCTGTCAGTGTGATCATGTGATGTATCTGACCCCAGGAATGTGTCAATAAAGTTTCCCCTTCCTGGGACAATGAATTCACGGTGTTCTTATTTCAATTTTCAGGAGTGTATAAGCCAGGAAGGAAATTAATTTCCGGCGTATTCTAAACAAACTCTATCAGGCTTCTCTCCCAAATGGGAGGAACCTCTGCAGACCTTTAATGTTACGAGGTAGGCTGACGACACTGCCAGTGAAATTTAAATACAAGTCTACTCTATCAAAGCAGGGGTCTCCAAAGGTCGGCTTGCGGGTAATCTCCGGCCAATCAAAGGCATTCACTGCGGTTGACTGATACTTAGCTTTTTAAAACATCGCGCGATCCTTCACGCTAGCATTCCCCTCGCTTGTTCGCAAATGACAGAGATGCCTGCAGCTGACTGTGAATTCCTTATTGCGTTTACTGCGCTGCTATTCCGAGTTGTGTATCTTCTGAATACATGTGTAGTATGCAAGATTAAACCAAAAAATAAAATTTGGTAGTCAGTGACGTATCTTCGTTACAAGGTTGGCCGTGAAAGATTTTATTGCAGAAAGAGAGACAAGAAACCTAAATGTGTTATTTGCACCTAAGTTACTCCTGTTCTTGGGGAATACAATATTGTCGCCACTATGAAAATCTCATGGTGGAGAGTTTGATAAATTCATGGACAAGATACATGAAATCTGGACTTAGTTTCCTAAACATCGTTTTTATGAAACATGTTCATTAAATTGAAGTCACTGCGAAAGAAATTTTACTAACTGCCAATTTCATCTGCCATGAATGGATCCCATTCACCGACGTTGATTACACAAAGAAGTGCATTTTAATTACAGGTGAAGGACTGTTTCGGAGAAAACCGAACAATATGAAGCAGTTTCTCTTTCATTAAGTATAGTGGCATGTAGTGTTGAACGTCTTCAGGCCACAAATGGCCCATTGGACCATCCGACCGCCGTATCATCCTCAGTGGAGGATGGGAATTGGAGGGGCGTGTGGTCAGCACACCGCTCCACAGGTCGTTATGATGGCTTTATTTGACTGGAGACGCTACTATTCGGTCGAGTAGCTCCTCAATTGGCATCACGAGGCTGACTGCACTCCGAAAAATGGACACCCATCCAAGTGCCGGCCGCGCCCGTCAGCGCTTAACTTCGGTGATCTGACGTGAACAGGTGTATCCACTGCGCCAAGGCCGTTGCCCGTGTTCATCATACAACTTGTAATTTATCAAAGTAGTTACATCGGAAGGGATGTAAGTTTGCTTGATACTCAGTAGCTCTAGGCGAATCTGCAAACATCTCCATTAATACTCAATTATTATTAATATTATTTTATTTTTGAGATATTACCACCGACTTCAAAGTTACTGAAGTACTTGCGGAAATCACCTCTTTGCGTAGTACACCATCCGGTGAAGATATCGTTCAAGGAGTATAGTTACCTTAACTGGAAAACACAACCTTCCTCTTTCGCGACTGAAATTTGTAACAACAGATCAGGGAGGGGGGGGGGGGGGGGTGTTAGATGCGCGGTAAATACGTAGATTTCGTTGGAAATCTAAACTACGAATGGGAAATCAGTTCTGTTACCGAATACTTAACAATACTTAGCGTTGTTCATCAGGAAATACTTGGTGCAAAATCAGTGAATACGTCCTGAGTGGACAAGTCTGTAATTTATTTTATGAATTTCATTTAGCGCAGTGGATCAAACAGCCTTAAGTTAAGTCTTTCCTACAAGAGCTAGAATGTTTGCCAAATGCTCTGCCATACTGTATGGAAGTGAGACGGTTAGTATTCCTCAAATTCATTTTCTTTGAGGACATAGACTGAAATCTTTCTGAATGATGAAAACAGTCCCGTTGAACAGAGAACGGCTATGAGATAGTTTTACTGTCTACTCTCCACTCAAATGAAATGAATAATACAACTTCAAGGGAGGGACAGTATTATTTGTGACCTTTACACACATGTCAAAATTTTCATACAGAAATTGATACCTTTAGAACACAACGTGAGGCACAACATTTTCTCACACTTCCCCAGTTGCCAGTTGTTGAGGTTTGCGTACGTTTCAAGCTTTCCATTCTTGTTGTAGGGTAATTAGTTCAGGATCCGAAGAAAGAGTTCTGTTCCAGGTGTTCAGATGTAGTTTCTCATCCCAAGGATACTCAGATTTTACAGAACCGCTTTCCTTGTGAAGTGGAAGATGTTCAGTCAGAGCTATAAGTGGAGATCATTGATCAGCACGCTGATGACACCACGAGAGACAGATTTAAAGAAGGAAAACTTGTTCAAATGGCTCTGAGCACTATGCGATTTAACTTCTGTGGTCATCAGTCGCCTAGAACGTAGAACTAATTAAACCTAACTAACCTAAGGACATCACACACATCCATGCCCGAGGCAGGATTCGAACCTGCGGCCGTAGCGGTCGCTGGGTTCCAGACTGTAGCGCCTAGAACCGCACGGCCACTCCGGCCGGCAAACTTGTTCACAAATTTCTTTCAGACGAAAGCTATCCGATGATTGAAGACTTTGCATGTGGTAGGCCTACTAGCTGATGGAGTAAGCACAGTTTTTATGTGTTGAAATTAACAAAATCTAAATAAAGAAGTAACCTGTGGTACGAACATTTCCACGGCATTTTATTCGTACAGACTTCGTTAGTGTCTTACCTGTAAAAAAATTTTTCTTCGAAAGACAAATTTCATATCTATCATTAAGTGTACTAAACAGTAATAATGTGTACCTGATATTTCCACAGAATACTGTGTTTGCATTAAGCGAAGTGAATCTCGTTATATTTTCCCCTTTTTAATTTATGAAAAAATTTGTTATTCAGGTCCCATGGAGATTCAAAGCATCATTTGTTGCCCTCAGGGCCTATTCATTTGGAGATCCCTAGATTACAGCTGTGAAGAATATATGGCCATCTTTAGCAATTAATAGAACTATTTAGCACTAAGAACAGGGAATGAAACTATGATAACCATTTTTTTCACTGCTTCATCTTCTGATACTGTTTCACCTTACACCTATAATTTGTGTGAGTTCAGGATAAAGTAAAGAAGTCGTATCTAGTGAGGCATAAGAGGATACAACTCGTATTCAGTCGCGTACAATAATTCTAAATGCTCCCTACGATATAGCTGATTACAAACTATGAATAATTCAGTCAGAAGCTCATGTAAATATTATACATTTTAGTTTGTTTAACTGAACTCAAAGCCCCAGAGAAAAACTGTATTAACAGCACTGCAGGACTGCATAACGACGGCAGATTACCAACTTAACTGACAGGGTACACTGGTGAATAGATTAATTCTGACAGAGGTGTCTGACAATACCATAACATCTCTTAAAAGTTTTACCGTTTATTTGGATTGATTCACAGAGAAGAATGGAACACAATTCGTACGCAGAACATGTACAAAATGGAGATATATATGGAGTACAGTAACCGTTAAAAGTCCGATGAAGAGTTTACATTCTGGTACACGCAGGAGAAAAGTTCTGATCTATAGTTCACAAGTAAAACCAAAGACATTTCGCTGCTAGAACAAAAAATTAAAAGTAAGTGCATTCCCAGGATAAGCTCCATCTCGATTAAAAATAAAAATTCAATCGATTTTCATAATGAATGAACAGTTTTCGGAGTAATCTCAGTCGTCGCGACTACGAGGCTAAACAAATGAAACTAATGATATCCGAAAATAGTTGTAGATCAGTTAGAGAAACTGCCAAATGCGAACAGAAATCGGAATTCAAGTTGTAGCCTGTGCGTATTGGTTGATTGGGTGAAAAGATGTGGATGTGGCTGGAGCCTCGGTCAGATTTCCTCTTAAGAGTCTGAATTACTTGCTGCAAGTATCATTGTACCCTAGCAGATCAATGAACAGCCGATTTTCTGTAACCGACGTCGCTGTTCGTTTCTTGCAGCAGGTATTTCGTCTCCTAGTGAAGACCTGATTAAAGGGACAACGGAGACGCTACAAACCAGTGAAACTGAGTATTGTCTGGCAGTGTATCTATTCAGAAATGGACACAAAGGAGATTAAGTGCCACCACGGGTTTTCTAATATATCACTCACAATGAAGAAGTCGTTAGACGAGCAATGGACCTGCAGTAGGACAAGCCAAGAGACAGAGTGGTCACACGAGCAGTAATGTTAACAGACTAGAGACCAGTCCCTAGAGAGAGCGCAAGACCAGTTAATATAAATCACTATAATAATGAAGCTATCCACTGGTCAGGAATACGGGCCTACTAGGCTGCATGTCGATTTGCAGGGCCGGCAACTCGCGGTGTAAGAATTAATGACAGCTCTGACGCAGCCATCTTAGTTGCAGTGCGCTTCGCAATTGTAGGCATCACGTGCAACTCGCAGATAGCTAGCACAAGGCCGCTCAAAAGGTAGTGGAAGACAACGCTTGCCACAAATGGCGATAATTGCTGCACGACGAACCTCGCGATGTCGACACCTATAGTAACTGCAACGGAATGTGGTAGAGAAAAATTTGTGGTAAGGACTAAGGGACCAAACTGCTGGGCTTACACACTAATAAAACTTACTTAACACATCTTACGATAAGGTCAACACACACACCCATGGCCGAGGGAGGAATCGAACCTCCGACGGGTTGGGGGGGGGGGGGTGTGGGGGGCGTGAACCGTGACAAGACACCGCGCGGCTGTGGTAGAGAGCTGCTCTCCGGACCAAAAGCTCGGTCAGCGAACTACAGTGCACCTTCACGGTATACGAAAAGGTTGCTGTAGGCATCATAACAGGAGTTGGAGAGGTAGCTATTTCTGCTGTTCTGGACGAGTTATTGCCGGCCGCTGGACGCACGTTAGCGGAAAATAGAAGTGAACGGCAGTCGGGCTTGGATAGGAGGAAGTAGCTTAAGGGGCTCCGGAACGCCCTATACTTGCAATGTTAAAATAACGCTTATAAATTACATCTTTCCTCACAAAGTATTTGAGGTAGGAAGTTGAACTTTTTACAGATTATTTATTGGAATATGGGCTACAACTTAACACAGGGATTTTACAAAATTTTAGTTCAGTTCTTGATTTCTTTTCAATTGTAATGAAAATTCACAACATTTTTTTGCAATTTTTTATTTATATATTCAAAAACATACAGTTTTTTGGAAAAAGGCTGTGTTAAATTATGCAGAAGGTACTGTGTAACATTTACTGAAAGTTTGAAACAAATATGTTTGGAAGATCCTTAGAAAACATGTAATTAGTATGAGAAAACAAAAGTTTTGGGAATCGAGCGACAAAGATTGGATTAACTTTTTAGTGCATTGCAGGTCCATAGGATGGATTATCTTCATCCTCTGCAAACTCCTCCTCCAGCTTCCTCTTGTTCCTCGTCCTGTTTACTCTTGCTTGTATTTCTAGACTCTTTACAGCCCTGTCTGCAGCCCGAAGGCGTTCCTTGTCTAAAGCAAGCATCGCTCGTACCATGTTAGAACCTATCTTCATTCCCATATTTCTAAATACCTTGCACCTTACAATGTTGCCATCATTGAAAGTCGCAACAGCAACTTTACTTTTACTCATTATTATACTTCAACAAAACAGAGACTCAAGAAACAGAATTAATTACGAATATTTTCCAGATAACGACAGAGTAAATAAACATGAAACAATCGACAATCACACCAGCGATATATATTGAACCATCACAGGTTAGCCACAACACATACTTTATCTCACATCACTAAAATGTACCTGATGAACACGGACGTTAATAATAACACCATTTGACAGCAGTTTAACAGCGCCACAGTGGGTCACGCCCATGTAGAACACATTTCAAAAAAATTTAAAAATAGTTGTAGTCTTCGGAATTGAATAAATTATATATCTATTAAAAGGTAATAGTCTGCAGATTCAGAAAACGCAAAAAAGTAAAAATTGAACTTTTCATGATTTTGTGCCTTTCCGGAGCCCCTTAAGAGGAGGTTTACTATCAATGGCCCGAAAAAAGCATGTTGTTTGAAAATTTTTTCTCGGAATGTGCCATAGATATCAATATCAAATTTGGTCAAAACGTTTATTGACATTTCCTCTACAAACTGTAATTTTTTCGACCGGAAATGTCAAAGAGCAAAGGCGGAAGCGCCGTCGGAACGAAACAAAATTTCGATGTAGACCTCCACGCGCGGTATGTCACAGGTCAGCCGGCTCGTCTGAAATCAAAACTGAGTCGACGTTAGCGAAGTATGTAAGATTCTTTAGGGGTTTCACCTCGCTAAAGTTATTAGGACCATACGAAACAAAATGGCAGCCATTTGAAAACAATTAGGTTTTTTTTCATCGATTTTTCGACTTCATCGGCCAAGTAAAAATATCTGTAGTTGATGGATCGGAATAAAAGTTCTACAACTCCAAACAATTTAGTTATCTTTGTCAGAAAACATGCCAATCGGTTTAGTAGATTTGAAGTTACCATACCGCGCGATTAAAAAAAAAGTCATTTCGAGAAAAACGCATTTGAAATTTCGACTACATATAAATGCAATATTATGCAACGTACTCTCAATCTGATATTCCTGGTCCATAAACTAGTCCTTCCTCTTCCTCATAGAGGGCGTTCTGCTCGATCTGGGCCATCCTGCGCTGCTCCAGAGCCGCTCCTACGGCCGGTGACAAGCGGTTTTCGGCCGCTTGAATCCGGTGGTCGTCCGAATGCTTGGCGAACTGCGTTGAATAGAGTCCCAGGGTGACGTCCATCGTTATCGTGATCTACAGAGTTGCTGTTGAAGCTGCACACTGCCAGGAAAATCGCAATCTCCACAGTCTTCGCACCTTAATGCAAATGCCTGGGGGCTGATTTCAAAACACACGAGTTCTAACTTTCATTGGAATTTTACGTGTTTCCTCCCAAGCACCGGTACAATAACTCGTCCTCCGAAAGAAAATACGGGTACGTGAAAAAGGCCGATTTCAGGCACGTGTATTTTTTTGTTGACCCGCGAATAACAAACATTTCCGTTCCATATTCGGAAAAACCGTTTCTGTGGTGGATTCCAAACACTTTTATGGATACAAAAATGCAATTTAAACAAATCGATTTATTGAACCAAAAGATAGTAAACCTCCCATTAAGCAGTTGTTAAATCGGGCAATGCCACAAGCTGCCTATATTCATCACCAGTAATAATAATTAGGAAAGATCGGAGGGAACATTTCAACAAGTTGAGAAGTAACAGACACGATGAAGTTTTGCCAGTATAAGCCAGGTAGTCAAATGAGTGTTAGCTGACATAGAAAACGGTTACGTTGTCAGATACCATGAAATTCAGAGGTTGTAATTCCTCCAAATGATAGTGATGAAGAAGATGCTGATAACGAATATTATCAGACATTTTCTGGCAAATATATCCAACTATAAATCATACCATGGTTACCTACGATAACAGTTTCAGGTACTGAAATAAAGTATACCAAAAATTATACAGCGCCTACAGGCATAATTTGCTGTACTGATAACAAGAGTATCTTCTTCATCTAATGAGGTAATGAGGTAACTATGTATTTTTGATTACTTAAAAAAAATTTGTTTTCAACTGTGTTCGATCCACGTTCGATGGAAGTATTCAGTGACATGTCACCTTTTAAGGTATACAAGAAGTTTCCCGAAACACGGCTATACATTTCTGTAAAAGAAAGTGGCAAGGAAGAAGGCAAGATACTGCTTCCCTTCCGAAAGTTCCCGTCACTAAACCGAGCTCTGTTCAGCGACACTGATGGCTCGCCTTGGTTAGTGCATTTACAAATCGGTACGAAAAATTTCACTGTAGATCATAGCGGACGCTGCATCAGAGTTTTTGTCTTTCCAACAGATTCGTAATGTCGCTGGAATGAAAGTTTATCCCTCCATTAAAAAAAGTAATAATAGTAATAATACAAATGTTATCTATAAGACTAATTATAAGTCCCTTTGCCTACTATAATTTGTTGGGCCATTAGTTTCGATACTTAAAAACATTTCACAAAAACTTAGCGGTTTTCAAGATTCATGGCGAATTCATTATATCTGGTTCAAGAATACTTAAACAAGCTATTAATTCTATTGTGAAGTCGAAATGCTTATTAGTTTAATTGAGAGCCGGAAAATCTTTTTACTGCAGAACGTAGAGCTCTTACAAATTGTTATTACTTTTAAGTATCCGCATCTCATTGTATTCAGTGAAAGCAAAGAGATTAACTGAAGAAAATGGCGTCGTTATTTCACAAAATTTATTGTTACACAGTGCTGCCTTACTTTATAGCGGAGAATCGTCTGACAAACGAAACGAAATAGCAGGGCATGTTACGGAAGGAACTGTGATGAACGTCTTGAAGAAACATGAAATTTGTCATTACATTTTTAGGATCAAACTTTAACAAGTTTAATGGAGACCAGTGACGATTTAACCAAATGAATTTTCACTATGCACCATCTGGCCCACGGTCTTAACCTACCAAGATCGTTAGTCACAACGTTAATACGTATTTTACAGAAATGCGTTTCAATAAAACATCTTTCATTTCGTCTACATCTTGCTTCAAGTACTATTTTCGTATATGACAGCGCAATTGATCGCAAGATCTTTTGCAGGCCGTAAACGCTAATAAAGCAGCGTCTTTGGAAATATTTATCTCTGCGAAGCGCCTACGTTCTTCTGTCACGCGACGAAGTAAGACTTCAGATGTTTGATTATTGAGAAATTCATCTTCCTGTACGGACTTTGCGGTATGTAACGAGTTCGTTTAGCCTTATTAAAAATAAAACTTAAATTTGTCTGCCCTCTAAAGTTGTCGATCTCGTTATTTATATAATCCGAGACCCTGAGAAGTAGCTTTCGTTAGAATTATCAGCCCTAATTTCCTGAAATCAGCGGCAGTACCTCCCGATCACAGACGGGCTCACGGACAAACAACTTTTTGAAAACGTAAGATTTTTACTTTCGGACTGACAAGGCGGCTTGGAAGATGGCACAAACTGTTTAATCTACTAGGAACGTTAATCACGATTTTCCCATATATTTAACAGAAATTCCTCCGAATGATTCCTGTCGTGACGCACAAATACTCTTTTTCTGGAAACCATTTTAACTACTTTGTCATTCAAAAGGGAAAATCATTTACTGAACTGACAGTGAAAGAAAACCTTTTCAGTGACATGTCGTAGACGACTTATATCATTCATATGGTTTTTGTGTTTGTTAACCGCATAAAAACAAAGAAATAGGGATCTCTAAATCTTCTGCAATAAACATAACACAATATAAAGATGTAGATATTCCTATACATCTTTAATGGGACACATGTATTAATAATAATTAATAATAATTTACATATTGCAGAACAATATTCCGTCATTAATTGCTCATACAGGAAATTCCTAACTGAATTCCAAAGATTTGTTTGACGATCAGCTTGCATTGTGAAACATATGCTATTTTGACTGTATAGAATCTTTTACAAAATATTCAATATTAGCGCGTTTCATTCAGATATCATTGTCAGCAATAGCTTATATGGAACTAGCTTCTCTACGTTTCATATGCATTACATATACATAGCTGCCTTTCTATGTGTTTTATGTATGTTCCTTTCACTACCACAACAGCTTGGCTATGTATATACCGTAAATTATCAACCAGTATTTATAATTATCACATACAATGAGTACATTTTTCGACATGTCGTGGTATTATACTTCATCAGAAAATAATATTGGTATCTGCTAACAAATATTAAGTAATGTTTTGTAATACACTTCTTGCAGTTTACATGTAAGTACGGCCAATTGCTAATGACTTATAATAACCTAAATTTTGTAGGCTTCAGAAGATGACAGTTTAATTTGTTAATCTGTAAAGCGAAATAAATTTTCTTATTGTGCCACTGACGACTGATTTTTTTCTGAAATACATGCAGCTGCTGAGAAATTAACAGCTACGAACAAAATTAAAAATATAGAACTTGTATTGCAGTAGGCGCAAAGGGACGGGGACAAATGCAGAAGTTTTTTTTTTTTTTTTTTTAATCTGGACATGAATCCTGAGGCTGTTATACAGACCTTCCAACAATAGTAAACTGAAAAACCACTAACCTTTGGACACTCTTCTTTACATATTTTTTTTTCGTTGACGTCTAGTCTTGGGACGATAAACATCACTGACAACTATTTGTATACTTCAACGACGTTATGACTATTGCCATAAAATACGAGCGATGCAGGACGATAGCAACTATTTTAGTACTTCGGAATTAGAAGTGTAAGTATTCGTTAAGACATAACCAGTGGCCACTTGCGGAATATTGGGAACAGGACCGATGCATGACGAATTTATGTTTAGGTTGCATAGTTTTATTAGAAATTTACTCTAGGGTAGGGACTCAGAATCATATTAAAAAAAAAATTGAGTCAATTCGCACGACGCTGACCGATCGGCAACTGATTTCATAATACTCGCATATAATGCTATGACAGCGTAGACATATTACTTTCCTATGTTCATTTATTGCGCATTAACACGGTGTGCTAGTTTTATACACCTACGCACACTGTAAATTTCATTATTATCTTGTCCAACAATCCATCACTGGTTACAGTAATTTCAGATATCGTTATTTCCTTGTTTCCTTGTCTCGTAAAGCTCTGAAACACGTGATGAAATATCAATCTGTATATTCCGCTAACACAAGAGACAGAAGCGGCACGATATAAAATGAAAATTGTTGTGCGCTGTGACGACCAAGACTGCGTAACGTTTATTATATGAATTTGGGGAGAGGAATTTGTACTGATTGCATCCCTATTTTCTACATTTCACTCGGCTATACAAATAACGCCGTCAGATTTGTGTTCTTCTTCGCAACTACTGCATCATACGCGCGAGGTTCATGGTGCTTATTCACCAAATTTTTTACACCTAGTTCTCCTTGTACAATGCTTATCACACAAGCTGAGTCCATTTGCTGGTTAAAAATATTCTTACGCTTTTGCTCAGGACCACTTCTTTCTGCTTAAGGTGCGAAATTTGAATGTCATGTTTAAAATGTATTAGTTCTTAAGGTGCATTAAAGGTAGACAAGAACTGCCACTGTGAACATATACAGCTCATTTTCTATGCACCTACAGCACACATCAGGAGGTAGTTCGTGGTAATGCTTGTAATATTGCCAGTAGTGAACAGATATGATGTAAATACGAATGTTAGCTCTTTTCGCATGTAGTTTCGGTCCTTGTACGAAGTACTCGAGTTTATTTAGGTATCTTCCGTAGTGCTACACACATTGGTTGACTTGTTCATTGCAAGCAGTTCTCTATGATGTATTTTTAGGAAATCGCAGATTAATTGAGCTCTTACTCAAAAGTGACATAGAAAAATACGAGCTTGGTTATCCAACATTAATATCAATTTTCATTCCTGACTAAGACATCACTATCAACATATATATTTTCTTCTCAAGTCGACATTACTCTTCCTCAGCACATCTTAATCGTGGAGAGATGAATGGGATATTGCTAGAAAGGTTTTTTAACCGGGTTATGATATTCCGTACCAATTTAGTTCTGAAACTTAAAATCTGACGAAAAGTTTTAACATAAAAGAGACTTTTAGACGGTGCTTGATGTGAGACGGTGGCGCCGGTACGCCGTACCAATACTGCTGACGAAAGTAAGCTTAAAAATAACGTTAGAAGACTCTAAATTTCGGAAAGAATACCTCCCGGGAGGCTACAGTACCGAAACCTCTTTTTTTTTTTTACAAATCAAGCACTTGTTTTAATTTGCATTTCCAAAAGGAGGGCCTTAGGGATGCCCAGCTTCATACCTACAGTTTACGAAGCTATGTTATTATTTCAAGATTGTAAACATGGCTGAAACAGCAACTGTTGAAGTTCTTCACGGTAAATGATAACAGCCAAACAATTGAAGGATAAAGATTTATTGTAATCCTTGACCACGATTTCGGTATATCTAAATATACCATCATCAGAAGTAAAATACACTAAAATCACACATAAACAATTGTGCCAAAGGCGTCGTCAATAGTTAAAACATCATCTCCATTTATACCACATAATTATGGACAGAGGGTCGATGCGAACACAGCATAGCATCATCACTTCGCCTGTGAACTAGCGAAGTAATGATGCCATGCTACTGAGGACGCCTTTGGCACAATTGTTTTATGTATCTCCACTGCAGGATGCGATTTTAGTGTGTTTTACTTATGATGAAGGTATAATTAGATGTACCGAAACCGTGCTGAAGGATTTTAATAAATCTTTATCCGGTAACTGTTTGGCTGTTATCATTTACCGTGAAGTACGTTATTATTCACGAACAAAAGCTCCCTTTTCCTATTATCTTATTACAAACACCAATTTCTTTTCTTTAAAGTAATTCGGTGGATAATTTGGATACTGCACTGTCATTTATAATAACCATCGCCATTGCGGTAGTCCATTATCTCTGTTCGTCATACCAGTTGACATTTATAGAGAATATATCTTCCGAAACGAAAAAACGTTGCACGAAGATTACGTTCTTACATCAAATATTGTTTCCTACTGTGTAACGGATTTTATTCAACATTATGTGCACGGAAATATATATACAAGTATTTACCATCATGATTATCGTTTCACATAATTAGGTTCAGTTTTAAATATGTTTTCTCTTCATTCCACCTTATCCCAACGACTGCACTTATTCCAAATAGTGTCATTCTTTAAAACCATAGAAGTAAAAACAACAGACAAGTGGGACAACGCTACTCACCAGGACGTAGACGGCGAAGGGCATGACGAGGACGGCAACCAGCAGGTCGGCGAGCGCCAGGCTGACGATGAAGCAGTTGGTGACGGTCTGCAGCGACTTCTCACGGAAGACGGCCAGGATGACCAGCACGTTGCCGAAGAGCGTGAGCAGGGGAAACAGCACCAGCACCAGGCTCCAGTAGCGCCGCCCCCCGCCCCCGTCGTCCGCGTGCTGGGCTGCGTCCGTGCCGCCTCCGGCCCCCTGTCCCCAACACGGCGCCGGCGACGCCGCCGCTCCGGCCGGTGCGGCGGCAGTGGAGCAGTTAGCGATCAGTGGCGAGGCGTCCGAGGCGTCGGCGGTGCCATTGAAGAACTGGAGGCTCTCCGCCTCCAGGTCCACCCCCGACCAGTCCAGCAGCAGCAGGCCGCCGGCCGTCGCGTTGCGGTAGGCTTCGGTCAGCCAGGTGGAGGTCTCTGTGGAGGTGGACGAGGACGACGACAGCGCCGTGGTGGCGTTCAGGTAGGAGGAAAAGGTGAGCGAGTACAGGCCGGAGTAGAGGGCCGCCGTCGTGTTCGCCCCCGCCGTGTAGTTGGCCATCACGACTGCTCGCTCAGTTCCAGCTCCAGGAGATTCCACCTGGTCTCAGTGCTACGTCCCCCAATGTCCAGCAACGTCCACTTGCACCACCGTCTCATCCCTCACTCTCCTGTCCCTGAGCCACCATTCACACAGATATACCTCCGCAAGAGGCGCTCTTTGTAGTTCCTGTTTCACAACACAGTACCTCAATGGTTACAACGCTCATTTCACCCTACACTCACTCCTAGCATTACCTCTTTTTTGCGTCTAATGCGCCTCATCGACTATATACTTTTTTGTTCACTCAACTTAGGGGAGAAATACCTGCACAACCAGAAGTGTTATATACCCCGTAGCACTTTCTTTTCTGCCGAGCAAATTAGGAACTGGAAAAGTATTCAGCAGAAACACTGTTGAAGCCTTGCCCTTTAATGGAATGTGAAGGGTGCTACATTCACAATAAAACTGGCTTCCAGTTCCAGTGCTAGTACATCACCCTCAACGTACTCATGTACTTCAGCTATAGTGAAAAGTACAGCAATATTTTCCTCTTAGTCTACACACAGCCAAACCTACCAACATTTCAGTTACTCATCGAAGGTCTCAAAAATTGTTCTGCTCACTTTTCTCTCTAATATAAAAAAATACATGCTATTCAGCAATAGAAATTTAGCCAACTTCAGTTTCCATCACGACAACGTCACTACCGAGATTTTATACGGTTTCAGCTAGAACTTCGTGGAACTCTGTGACACTCAACCTGTGTATTTAAAACTTGATTGAAGGGGCGGAACTACTCACCAATGTCATAATAAACCCAATTTCGCATAAACCACACATATGCCACGTTATTTTTCTCGTTTGCTTCTCCTACGTATATCTTCAACAAATAAGATTTTTACGCCATCGTACAATGAGCATGTACTAGGTATTTAGTGAACATTCAGCTGATTAGATTCTGTGGACCCTTAATTCCCACTGCCTGGGATATTCTGCGTACACACTCTACGAACGTTTCTAATTTTCACTTGTATGGACTGTGTTCGCTAGCACTTTTGTGAATTCGTGGGTGGGATCTGCATTAGGTAAGTGAAAAAGAGACCACTGTTTATCAATTATCGCACTAATGGATTAATGGAATTCGTGAAGACTTGCTGTGAAGGGGCAACACTTTTCGCGCACACTGTGAGGAAGTTTAAAGTCTCATTCAAATTGAGGGTTTTGGCGGAAATCAAGCGCTTGACTCTCCTCGCGGGTGAATATTTATCTACGTAATTGTACGAGGAATTCTATGTGTTCCACTTATTTTTAGTACATTTCCAAACATGTGATGACATAAAACTGCCTCATACATTCCAATAAAGTCCGCAATTGGTGCACTGTTTGTCCGTTCATCCTAATGGATACAGCAATACGGTTAATTCGTCAAATGGTAGCACATTATAGAGGACTATTTCCTTTATTCACTTGTAACCACATCCATTTTACAACAACTGTATAAAAGATATTGTAATCCGTAGAACCATACTAATCTATGGACGACATCTTGAGCTGGACTACCTTCCGCAGCAAAAATTTTAATGACACTTCTGATACTATCACCACATCATAACCCCTGACGGATCATAACTATTTATGGTAAACTGTGCGGTACTGGTGTAAAAATGCAATATTTTCTACAGACAATTACTTTAAACATCTCGAAGTTTTAACGCAACTCTTCGGATTGCAAATTTTCTTCCACAGCAGTTATGCCTTAACTGTTACACAACTGACAGCTTTGTAAGTGCGTTCTCTATAAATACTTCAACATTTTGAACTCTAAATCCGACTGCTTTTTCTACACATTTTTACAAAAGACCAGTCTAACCTGTTTTCCTTTTACCCTTTTTTTTACCTACCACGAAAACAAACGGATTTCCACGTCTTCAGTGGCGATGTAACACATTTCTGGTAATTAATTTCAGCTCTGTCTACATCGTGAAACACTGCATTCAACATCTAGCTGCCGGCATCACTGCATGAAACTCTTATTCTACAAACCTGGACACTATTTGTGAAGGAGCTGAGCAGCTCCGTCTAGCGTTGACGTATTACTTCTCGATGTCACGTGGCACAGGCGTGTCCGTGGTGTGGAGAAAAGAGAAGGTATGAGTTCTTTAATTCTCCTCCATCCCAGAAAGTTTTCGCATCAGCGTAAATCGACAGCATCCGTACATAGATACTATGCTTGATGGATGTTAGTAGGAGCGACAGACCACTTTTTTAATGTGCTGACCAACCAGACGCATTGATTTATAGTAAACCTGTTGCTTTCTCTCGAAACGGTTTGATACACAGTTTTGATATACATGCAAACAGCATTTGTCTTGCAAGATCCTTCGTGACAGCGCGCAACTTTCGTGTTAGAGCGGAAAAGAATAACTTTTTGTTAATCTGTTCAGTCACCTTTATGGCACTTCAGTTTAAACTAATATATAGGTTGGGGCGGGTGGGGGGGGGGGGGGGGTGCGGACCTTGAGATCACACAACACTCGTGTTTTAGAATTGTGCAGTCGGGGCTAGAGTTTGTCTTGCAAGCGAAGCTTTTGCAGCTTCAGTTATCCACTTGTGAACTATCTGTTGAAAGGAGGTCATTCCCCATACATTCATATGTCTGTGTCACCGATGATGTAGGGAATTATCAAAACAAGTGCAGAAAGGAAATCATAATATTTATAATCTTCCCGAGGCTTTAATTATATAGTTGTTCTTGATGATAGCACTAAGTAAAAAGGACCTCTTTTTCGCTAATGCAGTTAATATCACAGTCACTCGTCACTAAACAATTCAGAAATGTTTGTTGTGCTTAGGCATGGGTACGTTTTCTAACAGGAACTATTCGTTAGTTTATATTAAATAAATTTCACTGCCAAGGCGTAATTTTATGAGAATGTATTTCACGAGGCGAATCATACAATGTTCCGGGGGTACTGTGCCTACGTTTATTTCATCGTGACTTCTAGACTTGGGTTTGTAAACATTTCGACACACATACCAGAGGTTAGAAATTTTTACTGTTCAAGAACTCGTAGAAAACTCCCGTCAGTGCCGTAACAGCAAGTGCCATTGTGCAATAGATTATGATATTGCAGTCTCGTGGCGTACCGCACTTTTATCGTCCATTAAATCTCAATAAAGCAGTGCTGCTAAATGTTAATCACTTATTTGAAGAAGATGCACCGAAAGTGCGCGAACTGTTGAAGTTTAAGCAGGAAACTTAATTCCCAACACTTTCCACCTGTCATTATAGAACGCCACACGTGGCTGTATGTTGGCAGAAGTTTTATTTCGTTTCGCACAAATTTTGCTGAAATGAATCTAAATGAAAAGTAGATATTCGTAGAAAATGTCATCCACAACAGATCATGTACGTTATGACTGCTTAAGATACAGGCGAGAAGCAAACTGAAGATTCATAGGCAGAGGTGAAATGTTAAAAGTAATTTAGACACATGTCGCAGACGGTACTGTTATTTTTCCGCACAGTGTGTTTCTCCCGTATCTGGTTCGTTTAGCGGAATTATTGACACACACTTATCATAACCACAGGCAGCTACAGGTGGGAGAGAAATGTATACATGATGAAGGAGATTCTAATTGATATGCTGGTATTAGTAAAAAGAATTCAGTCACTGAACCCGAGAATGGAAGTTGGGAAGTTGCTGATGAATAGCGGTGCAAATCGGTGGCTCTGGTTCGTAATGTCAGCTTTAGGACGGGTTGAATTTTGCCGCGAAAAACCACGGTAGTGTTTACGCGTTGGGCAGGGGGTTTACGCGATCTGGGAAGCTGGGCATCATTTTCCAAGTGGGAGGTTTAGGGGTGTGTTCGCGACGGAGTCGAGCGCTGACCGCCGGAGGGGGTGAGCGACGCGACGCGCGTACGGAATACGACGGCGTGAGAGACGTCGGCTGACGTGGGCGTCGGGACGCGGAAGATTGGACCGCTGAGGCAGGTTGCGCGCCGGCGACTGGCGGCTAGCGTCGCGACGCCGGCCGCCGTAGGGGGCGCCGGTGGGGGAAGGGGGGGGGAGGACAGGAGGGGCAGCGTCGGACAGCGCGCCGGCGCCGGCGTCGGACGGAGCTTCCCGCGGCTGCCGCGGCGCGATGGCGGCGCCACTGCGTGCGAACAGTAGGTCATGTTCCAGTCAGGCAGATATACGCATACGGACAAAGAAGCGGCGACCTGTTCAAGGAAGAAATATCAGCATACACGAAATACACTACTGGCCATTAAATGGCTACACCAACAAGAAATACAGGTGATAAACGGGTATTCATTGGACAATATATTATACTAGAACTGATATGTGATTACATTTTCACGCAATTTGTGTGCATAGATCCTGAGAGATCAGTACCCAGAACAACCACCTCTGGCCGTCATAACGGCCTTGATACCCCTGGGTATTGAGTCAAACAGAGCTTGGAAGGCGTGTACAGGTACAGCTGCCCATGCACCTTCAACACGATACCACAGTTCATCAAGAGTAGTGACTGGCGTATTGTGACGAGCCAGTAGCTCGGCCACCATTGACCAGACGTTTTCAATTGGTGAGAGATCTGGAGAATGCGCTGGCCAGGGCAGCAGTCGAACTGTTCGTGCAGATGGTTGTTTTCTTCCAAACGTCCCCATCTGTTGTCTGAGGGATCGAGACGTTGCTGCACGATCCATTACAATCATGCCGTTAAGATGCCTGTCATCTCGACTGGTAGTGATACGAGGCAGTTGGTATCCAGCACGGCGTACCGTATTACCCTCCTGAACCCACCGATTCCATATTCTGCTAATAGTCATTGGATCTCGAACAGCGCGAGCAGCAATGTCGCGATACGATAAACCGCAATCGTGATAGGCTACAATCCGTCCTTTATCAAAGTCGGAAACGTGATGGTATGCATTTCTCCTTCTTACACGAGGCATCACAACAACGTTTCACCTTGTAACGCCGGTCAACTGCTGTTTGTGTATGAGAAATCGGTAGGAAAGTTTCCTCATGTCAGCACGTTGTAGGTGTCGCCTCCGGCGCCAACCTTGTGTGAATGCTCTGAAAAGCTTATCATTTACATATCACAGCATCTTCTTCCAGTCGGTTAAATTTCGCGTCTGTAGGACGTCATCTTCGCGGTGTAGATATTTTAATGGCCAGTAGTGTATATTTGCAGTTGCGAAAGTCGGCAACCAGCAGCTGTATAATGGAATGACAATAACCGGGAGTCGAACCTTGATGACCCGCTTATCGCGAGCGGTTGCTTTAGCATTATGCTACCCTGGCAGACATAAACTTCCGAACTTCGTCAACAATATGTCTGCAACCTATGCTCGTAGCTTTATTATGTAAACATGTAAACATTGCATCGCCATTTGGAATAACACAGGCACTGCAGTGTCGTAAACAACAGCGTCATGAAGCGCATGTAATCAATGAAGAACAATCGATAAGACAATGTAAATTTTGCTATTGTGAAACTCCTACAAAGAAAAGGAAATATGTGCCACACAAATACAATGAGAGAGTTTAGTCAGTTACATTCGACGAACTTCTACACTTTTTAAAAAGACTAAAAAGCTGTGAAGCGTCCACAACAGATGAATTTTTGAATGGACGGACACTGTCTGAATTAAGGTGCGGCGTCCGATGAAAGACTATAGATAATATTTTATTTTAGATTGTATTCGTATTGTTGGTCACCGGCATGGTGTCAATATAATTATTATTTGGGTTGTAGTAATATATTCAGAAGTTCCATTATTTGAGATAAAGGTGATATTGAAACCTGCGGTCCTTATTTTGGCTAGTCTAGTTTGGATGCTCGTAAGACTAAACAATACCTCTCTAGCGTTACTTACAAGTAATGTGAGACGCCACAACTTTTGGGACCAGGCGAAACGAGAATCGTCCTGCCATAACTGTGGGTTGTTTGACTGCTCATTGGATACAGCATACGAGGTATTAGTTGATTTAATTACATGAATGATAAAAAGATTTACTTAACTTGATACCACTTCTTGACACAGGAGTGTCTCATATATTACAACTGCCATTGGCTATAGAAGCGCCAATAGATCCACTAATTAATAAACCATTCAATTGAAGTACGATGTTCAACATTTACAAAAGTATATTTTCACCTGACAGTTGTGTAACTCTTTAATCGTACTCTAAGATGTTCACTGTTTCATCTGAGGTCACGAACTGCAACGCAGCTTTTACACACTCGGCCCTATCTTACCTCCGTGCGCGGGCGCTGCTGTGCTCAGAGGGAAAACTGCAGCGAGAAAATCAGTAATTTTTCTGCAATGCAAGGGTCTAACTGAGAATTACAGCAGTAACACTGAGTAATCTACGCTACACCATATGTAAGTAACGATAAAATATGAGTTAATTTATTAAATGTCGTTGATCGTCGTGCAATAGGTGTAAGACTCGATCCTTGAATTGCCAGTCGAACCAACAATGCGTATATGCATTGTTGTGTGTGCACAAGTTGCACGCTGCTCGCTAGTGCACTCAGCCAAGAGCGCAGAAAGGAAGAGAGATAAAAACGAATCGTATAAAACAAACGCCGGAAGGCAAATTCAAATGGTTCTAATGGTTCTGAGCACTATGGGACTTAACATCTATGGTCATCAGTCCCCTAGAACTTAGAACTACGTAAACCTACCTAACCTAAGGACATCACACAACACCCAGTCATCACGAGGCAGAGAAAATCCCTGACCCCGCCGGAAATCGAACCCGGGAACCCGGGCGCGGGAAGCGAGAACGCTACCGCAAGACCACGAGCTGCGGACAAGACAAATTCGCACTAGAAAGTTCCAACACCGCCTTTGACGGGTATTGTGGTCTTTATAAAAGAGATATAGAAATTACACAAATCTACGCCTAAATAGTGAGGGTTACTACAAAAGCTTCTATGTTCATTCTGTACATACTAACAAAGGTTATACGAGCTCTTCTGATTGAAAGACCGCATAGTTAATTTCAATTTTTGAAAATGGTATGAGGGAAACGACTTATCCAAACGATAGTATTTTCAGCATTAAAGGAACTCCAGTAAAACCGCGAAATGAAGATTTAGAAACAAATATTGCTTTTAATCACTACGAGAAAGCTTTTCACGTGGTTATTAGGAACAGTCTTTGAACAAGAAGTAGAAGTATATCCCAAGCAGACAATAAAAAAAAAGAATAAATTTATCGCCCGCATCTCGTGGTCGTGCGGTACCGTTCTCGCTTCCCACGCCCGGGTTCCCGGGTTCGATTCCCGGCGGGGTCAGGGATTTTCTCTGCCTCGTGATGGCTGGGTGTTGTGTGTTGTCCTTAGGTTAGTTAGGTTTAAGTAGTTCTAAGTTCTAGGGGACTGATGACCATAGATGTTAAGTCCCATAGTGCTCAGAGCCATTTGAACCATTTGAAAAAAATTTATCCTGGAATTATAGTACAGTCACAAACACAAGCCGATGACAAGGGAAGTAACAATAATGAATCAAGGCGTCGGGATGGGATGTTTCTTACCACAGACACCCCTTAAGAACTATGTTGATGATCCCATAAGAAACTTAATGAATAAAATACATGGAAGCACGAAACTGAAAAGATCATCTAAAGAACTGAACACCATCTCAACTCTATGCTGTAAGCAGATGACGTACTCTTGATACAAAATGATGAAGTAATCTTACAGATTTGGTGTATAGATTATATGAACCGTGAAGACTGTGCTACTATTCGAGAATATCCACCAGCTCAGTTGGATAACTCCTAGACAAATTGCTGTTCAAGACAAGGAACCGAACCAAGTATCATCTCAGTCTGATGTATTTAGGGTGGGATAGCAGTTGGAATAACGATACTGATGTGCAGTATGAAATCAGTCAGTTTCAGCACATATGGAGAACTGTAAACAGAACCCCAACGAAGAAGACGAAAGACAGACGATTAAAAACTGCAAAAACAATGGACTTACCTGTCTTGCTGTATGGCAGCGAATCCTGGATCGACAAAAAGGAAAACAAGAGTAGCAGATAAACACATGAAACGGGATGCAGGAGCGATCTTATAAGAAATTAGAATATAAAAGAAGAATTAGAAACGTTTAACATCAACAACAGAGTTGAGGAATATAGGGAGAACTGGAGAAAACATTTTAAACGTGTCGATGAGGACGAAATTCCAGTCACTGTTAACAGGTACAAGCCATGAGGAAAAAGAGACTATAAAAGATCGAGAGTAATATGGTCTTAAAAATGAAAAGTTTGAATAGGCATTGTGATAACCTTTTGCATTTCCTCTATGTTTTCGTCTTCTTTAAAGGCAAAGAGAGAAGATGAAGCGGTAGCCCATCATAGAGCCTATGCCTACCGTCATGTATTTTTTTTTACTTTCAGTTGTTAAAAAACAGAGGATTTTTTTTCTGGTACCAGTAGGAGGTTCAAATGGCTCTGAGCACTATGGGACTCAACTGCTGAGGTCATTAGTCCCCTAGAACTTAGAACTAGTTAAACCTAACTAACCTAAGAACATCACAAACATCCATGCCCGAGGCAGGATTCGAACCTGCGACCGTAGCGGTCTTGCGGTTCCAGACTGCAGCGCCTTTAACCGCACGGCCACTTCGGCCGGCCACCAGTAGGAGGAAGGGAGGTTTCACGCTCAGCTAGTGAACGAGTGAGAAGCACGCCATTTTTAGCGAGTAATTGTAGACCCCCATTTTGGGGTCGCTATGAATAAATGAGGAGTATGTATTTCATATGTGCACCGTTTAGAAAAATACAGTATTGTTTTATTAACAGAAACGTCGTGTGAGTTGTTTCAAATAGTACAATAATTGCAAGCACCGAAGCCCACCTGTGTACTTTGGAAAATTACGAAGATCCGATAAGCTTAATGGGAACACGGTCAAGACTTCAAAGGCGAACACGGCGACCAAACGTAGCATTATAAAGAATGGTAAGCACAAATCTACAGCGGAGAAAGAAACTACTTCGCCCTGCAAAATAATATGAACTAATATGAACTTATTTCCAGGCATAGCTCAGCTTATTGTGCTTGTCATTCATGCCGAAAAATTAATCTCGTTAGTTCAATAATTTTAAAAAGCCACGCGTTTTATTATCGTCTATTCCATTATTTTATTATATTATAGCATCTTGGGTTGAAGAAAAAGATGATGATGAAGTGCAGGAATATGGGCTAAAAGCAAGCAGAAAATTCACTCCAAGACCGTCCTCACGCGACGGAAACAACGGGCTTTGCCCAAGGAGCATTAGAGACCGAATCTCTCATGAGACGTGACACACTTTTTGACCGGTCATGGAATTTGGAGATAACACAATTCCGAATGTGCCTACGGTAAAGAAAGCACGCTGGAACAAACGTTGTCTGATCAAAGTATCCAGACACCTCTTAGCGACGTTAATTCTGCCGGTGACTCAGTGATGAGCCTGAATATCTGTGCAGCCAGCCCATTTTAACTCAAAAGCCAGAACCATTGACGGTAGAGATATTGGCCTCTGCAGCCAGGACTGAAATCCAGCTTCTAACTCATCTCGGAGGAGGATTCGATTCACACCGTGACCCTGGTCAGACCAGTTCATTGTCCATAAATCATTGGCTCACAAGTGGAAACCACTGGCTTAGAGGTGCATTCTCATACTGATACAAACAATTATGGTTTCCTAACTATGCCTCTGCTGTAGTCAGAACACAGTGTTGCGAAATTTGCCTATATCCTTTTTCATTCAGCTTCTCGTAGGTGTAACGCGTAAAACACCCACATACCGCAACCCCGCCCCCTCCATACTTTACTGCTGGCGCTACACATGATGGCAGATAGCGATTTGCAGGCATGCTCCAAACCCAAACCCTTCCTTCGGGTTGCCACAGCGGAAGTTATCCCTCCAAATCAACCATACCCAGCCAGCTACTGATCACTTACCTCGTTCTTTACACCACCTCAAGCGTCGCGTAGCATTCACTGTAGAAATATTGGGGGATATGAGGAGCTGCGTGACCACTGTACCCCATTGTTTGTAACTCCCTGAGCTCAGTAGCTGAGCGGTGGTACCAGTTTGGAGCTCACGGGTGATTGCTTTCGCTGATTTCAGTCGGTTTTATACAAGTACCCGCACAATACACGACTGTCCCTGTGTCTGAGTACATGTGGTCTACTTGGTCTTGGTTTAGCACTGGTTATTCTTTCGGCTTTCCACTTCACAGGATGATGCGTCACAATGAATTCTTTGGCCTTCTTAGCCTGTATGACGTACACTGGAAAGACAGTAATATTTTATTGAGCAACAAACAGTAATGCTTTATTACGAGGAAAGCACTCGAAAAGTGTTAGCCCCTGAATCGTAACACAGCTGACGTAATATTTATCTTCATGATTAGAAGGTAGATAGGGTTCTATGCCTCAGTCTAAAAACGGAACCCTTATACTATCGCTTTGTTGCCTCTCTGACTGTTTGTCAGTCCGATTGTTATGAACCCTTTTTCACAGGAACTAGTAGACGTATGACGATCAAATTCATGTCATATATAAGGTCTATGGTTCCTTGGCGATTGAAACATTTTAAGCTTCTAAGTCAACTCAGTCAAGAGATGCGGCTTTATGTCACGTATTTTGATATTCGAAAACTCATTCATGATAAGCTACTGGGTACTTGTCTACATCTACATCTACATCTACATCTACATTTATACTCCGCATGCCACCCAACGGTGTGTGGCGGAGGGCACTTTACGTGCCACTGTCATTACCTCCCTTTTCTGTTCCAGTCTCGTATGGATCGCGGGGAGAACGACTGCCGGAAAGCCTCCGGTCGCGCTCGAATCTCTCTAATTTTACATTCGTGATCTCCTCGGGAGGTATAAGTGTGGGGAAGCAATATATTCGATACCTCATCCAGAACCGCACCCTCTCCAAACCTGGACAGCAAGCTACACCGCGATGCAGAGCGCCTCTCTTTCAGAGTCTGCCACTTGAGTTTGCTAAACATCTCAGTAACGCTATCACGCTTACCAAATAACCCTATGACGAAACGCGCCGCTCTTCTTTGGATCTCCTCTATCTCCTCCGTCAACCCGATCTGGTACGGATCCCATACTGATGAGCAATACTCAAGTATAGGTCGGACGAGTGTTTTTTAAGGCACCTCCTTTGTTGATGGACTAGATTTTCTAAGGACTCTCCCTATGAATCTTAACATGGTACCCACCTTACCAACAATTAATTTTACACGACCATTCCACTTCAAATCGTTCCGCACGTATACTCCCGGATACTTTACAGAAGTAACTGCTACCAGTGTTTGTTCCGCTATCATGTAATCATACAATAAAGGATCCTTCTTTCTATGTATTCGCAATACATTACATTTGTCTGTGTTAAGGGTCAGTTGCAACTCCCTGCACCAAGTGCCTATCCGCTGCAGATCTTCCTGCATTTCGCTACAATTTTCTAATGCTGCAACGTCTCTTTATACTACAGCATCATCCGCGGAAAGCCGCATGGACTTCCGACTCTATCTACTAGGTCATTAATATATATTGTGAAAATTAATGGTCCCATAACACTCTCCTGTGGCACGCCAGAGGTTACATTAACGTCTGTAGACGTCTCTCCATTGATAACAACATGCCGTGTTCTGTTTGCTAAAAACTCTTCAATCCAGCCACACAGCTGGACTGATATTCCGTAGGCTCTTACTTTGTTTATCAGGCGACAGTGCGGAACTGTATCGAACGCCTTTCGGAATTCAAGGAAAATAGCATCTACCTGGGAGCCTGTATCTAATATTTTCTGGGTCTCATGAACAAATAAAGCGAGTTCGGTCTCACACGATCGCTGTTTCCGGAATCCATGTTGATTCCTACAGAGTAGATTCTGGGTTTCCAGAAACGAAATGATACGCGATCATAAAACATGTTCTAAAATTCTGCAACAGATCGACGTCAGAGATACAGGTCTATAGTTTTGCGCATCTGCTCGACGACCCTTCTTGAAGACTGGGACTACCTGAGCTCTTTTCCAATCATTTGGAACCTTCCGTTCCTCTAGAGGCATGCGGTACACGGCTGTTAGAAGGGGGGCAAGTTCTTTCGCATACTCTGTGTAGAATAGAACTGGTATCCCGTCAGGTCCAGTGGACTTTCCTCTGTTGAGTGATTCCAGTTGCTTTTCTATTCCTTGGACACTTATTTCGATGTCAGCCATTTTTGCGTTTGTGCGAGGATTTAGAGAAGGATCTGCAGTGCGGTCTTCCTCTGTGAAACAGATTTGGAAAAAGGTGTTTAGTATTTCAGCTTTACTCGTTTCATCCTCTGTTTCAATGCCATCATCATCTCGGAGTGTCTGGATATGCTGTTTTGAGATTTAACGTAAGTCCAGAACTTCCTAGGATTTTCTGTCAAGTCGGTACATAGAATTTTACTTTCGAATTCACTGAACGCTTCACGCATAGCCCTCCTTACGCTAACTTTGACATCGTTTAGCTTCTGTTTGTCTGAGAGGTTTTGGCTACGTTTAAACTTGCAGTGAAGCTCTCTTTGCTTTCGCAGTAGTTTCCGAACTTTGTTGTTGAAACACGGTGGGTTTTTCCCGTCCCTCACAGTTTTACTCGGCACGTACCAGTCTAAAACGCATTTTACGATTGCCGTGAACTTTTTCCATAAACACTCAACACTGTCAGTGTCGGAACAGGAATTTTCGTTTTGATCTGTTAGGTAGACTGAAATCTGCCTTCTATTACTCTTGCTAAACAGATAAACCTTCCTCCCTTTTTTATATTCCTATTTACTTCCATATTCAGGGATGTTGCAACGGCCTTACGATCCCTGATTCCCTGGTTTTCGAAAAGTTCGGGTCTGTTTGTTATCAGTAGGTCCAAGACGTTATCTCTACGAGTCGGTTCTCTGTTTAATTGCTCGAGGTGATTTTCGGATAGTGCACTCAGTATAATGTCACTCGATGCTCTGTCCCTACCACCCGTCCTAAACATCTGAGTGTCCCAATCTATATCTGGTAAATTGAAATCTCCACGTAAGACTGTAAAATGCTGAGAACATTTATGTGAAATGTACTCCAGATTTTCTCTCAGTTGTTCTGCCACTAATGCTGCTGAGTCGGGAGGTCGGTAAAAGTAGTCAATTATTAACCTAGCTCGATTGTTGAGTGTAACCTCCATCCATAATAATTCACAGGAACTATCCACTTCTACTTCAGTACAGGATAAACTACTACTAACAGTGACAAAAACGCCACCACCGGTTGCACGCAATCTATCCTTTCTAAACACCGTCTGTGCCTTTGTAAAAATGTCGGCAGAATATATCACTGGCTTCAGCCAGCTTTCCGTACCTATAACGATTTCAGCTTTGGTCCTTTCTATCAGCGCTTGAAGTTCCGATACTTTACCAATGCAGCTTCGACAGTTTACAATTACAATACCTATTGCTGCTTGGTCCCCGCATGTCCTGACTTTGCCCCGCACCCTTTGAGGCTGTTGCCCTTTCTGTACTTGCCCGAGGCCATCTAACTTAAAGAACCGCCAAGTCCATGCCACACAACCCCTGCTACCCGTGTAGCAGCCTGCTGCGTGTGGTGGACTCCTGACCTATCCAGAGGAACCCGAAACCCCACCACCCTATGGCGCAAGTTGAGGAATCTGCAGCCTACACGGTCGCAGAACTGTCTCAGCCTCTGATTCAGACCCTCCACTCGGCTCTGTACCAAAGGTCCGCAGTCAGTCCTGTCGACGATGCTGCAGATGGTGAGCTCTGCTTTCATCCCGCTGGCGAGACTGGCAGTCTTCACCAAATCAGATAGCCGCCCTAAGCCAGAGAGGATTTACTCCGATCCATAGCGACACACATCATTGGTGCCGACATGAGCGACCAACTGCAGATGGGTGCAACATGTACCCTTCATGGCATCCGGAAGGACGCTTTCCACATCTGGAATGACTCCCCCCGGTATGCACACGGAGTGCACATTGGTTTTCTTCCCCTCTCTTGCTGCCGTATCCCTAAGGGGCCCCATTACGCGCCTGACGTTGGATCTCCCAACTACCAGTAAGCCCACCCTCTGCGACCGCCCGGATCTTGCAGACTGAGGGGCAACCTCTGGAACAGAACAAGCAGCCATGTCCGGCCGAAGATCAGTATCAGCCGGAGACAGAGCCTAAAACCGGTTCGTCAGACTAACTGGAGAGGCCTTCCGTTCAGCCCTCCGGAATGTCTTTCGACCCCTGCCACACCTCGAGGCGACCTCCCACTCTACCACGAGTGAGGGGTCAGCCTCAATGTGGGCAGTATTCCGGGAAGCCACAGCCGTAGTCCGATCGGGGGATGCGTGGGACGAGGTGGCCGTCCCCGACAAATCCCCGTCCGGACCCCCACAGTGATGCTCATTGGCTACAGCCTCAAGCTGTGTGACCGAAGCCAACACTGCCCGAAGCTGGGAGCGAAGGGATGGCAACTCATCCCGCATCCGAACACAGCCGTTACAGTGCCTATCCATGCTGAAAACTCGTGCAAAGAACGTCTGAACGAATCTACATAGAGCACAAACAATTCGACACAAAATTTAAACGGTTATTAAAATACAAGGTAGCCTAGTAAATGCAGTAATGCTGCTACTTGCGCACTGCTGACACACTGCTCGGTGGCGGAAGGAGACTTCGCGATTTTACACTATTCAGGTACTAAAACGCAATGCTACAACTCTCAAATACTATAATACACACGAAATTTATGAATTAAACAGTGCAAGTACCCAAAAACACGCAAAGAAATTAAGAATTAAACAAATAAGTGAGCTAAGAGTATACGACTTGCTGCCTGCAGCTGCTTATCGAACGGCGGCAGGGAGCACACACACTCATTTACAATCATGAAATTTGGCAGGAAGTAAGATTTTACAGAACACAGAAAAGGGGAAATCCGAAATTGTTAATTTCTAATTACTGCACACGAAGAAATATTTCTTTTACCATTTGTTATCCGAATTCAAACTTAATGTTAAAACATTCTCGTAAATCTTGAAATCACTGGGACCGATATCTTGTTAGCATCAATGTCGATAATAGGCAAAAATTGGCATTGTCCTCGGTACCAGGAAAGGATGAACAGTCTATACACATGAAACTTCTTGGCACATAAAAACTGTGTGTCTGACCGAAACTCGAACCCGAGACCATCGTCTCTCACGGACAAGTGCTCTACCAGCTGAGCTATCCAAGCACGACTCTATATATATGTTTCTACGGAAACTTCTGTGTGCGAATTGTACTCGCACAGGTCCAATTTTTTGTCACTTGTTTCAATTTTTTTCACTTGTATCAATGTTCTCTTGTTAGTTGCTTCTGTTAGTACGCAACATCCGCGGCAGGCTGTCTGTGACAGGAAGAACAGGGCCAAAGGGCTGGCAACGGGTTCTACACAACGCTGGTGAGTACTTTGAAGGACAGTAACAGGTGAAAACTCTTTTGTATCGGTTGTGAATAAATAGTTGCCACTATTTAAGCTCGTACCTCCGTACATAAGGAATGTGTTCCATTACGTTCAGTTGTGAGCAAAGGTGGAGCTCCAACACACGATTTAGACAACCATCTCACTTCCTTGCTGAGAGCGTTGGTGGACAAGTGCTTACATCATATCCGTAACTCAGTTGACTTTATCAACAGACTGGTGGTTTGCCGCCCAAGCAGTTCCGAGCGTTTATGTAGTTTTAACGCGGTATCACTGTCTACAAAATCCCTCTCTCATATTCTTTGGCACTAATTGGCTATATGTTTTAGGCGGGCAACACTGCTTTGATTCAGCGCGCACTATACTGAAGTCATGAGCGTGCTTGATACACTCGTACACAGACCTCACACTGTTATGGATGCAGATAGTTTGCCTAAAGAGCTCGCCCACCTAAGGACAGTGTTCAGAAGAAAATGAATATTTCGTCCGGAAGATTAAGAGGGAATCGTCAGTTAAAACAACAGTAAGAAAGTGGATAATGAGAAGCACACCCTGATATTTAGCTTTTCTTCCTCTTGTGGGCAACATTTCGATTAAAATAGCGAGAATCTTCGGTAAATTTCAGGAGAAAGTTATTCGTCCGCCGTCTATGACTGTAGACTTTCGGGATCAGTGGAGGACGAATAGTTATTGCGTAAGGCTGGATTTAACAAAATATCTTCTCAGTTTGATACGACTTACATAGCGGTACTTGAGGGTGGGGGTGAGGTTAATGGGGCGGCCGAAGATTGTAAGGTAGAAATCCCGGAGACGGATGAAAGGGATGGTGTTGCCTACAATGACTGCCTGGGTTTTGGAAGGATTGACCTTGAGCAGCCACTGGTGGCACCAAGCGGTGAATAGGTCAAGATGGGATTGGAGAAGGCGTTGCGGGCGTTGAAGGGTGGGGGCGAGGGAAAGGAAGGTGGTGGCATATTGGAGGTAGCATTGGTAGAGAACGCTGCACTGAGAATCAACGTTACACTTGCCTTTTGCAGATAAACAAATCCGCTCTTGCTAAACTATGTAACAACGTATAACAGTATGAGAAATGTAGCATACAGACAGACGTAATTAAAGTAGAAGAAACACCCAAAATAACAAACACAGTACAAACGGTATGTACAGTAGTACCAGTGGAGCAGTGACATAAAATGCACGAGAGAGCAGTAATGACGTCAAGCTGTATTTTGGCGTATTCGTGGAATACTCACAGCTCGGTATACATGGAGGGACGCAGCAAGTCGTAGTCTTCTATGGCTCATCTGAAGATGACTGGCAGGTTCCCAATTGATATATCATGGGCTGTATTAAACAGCGCCCGGCTGCATGCCCGATGTCTGTTTGAATATGCAGCTCACCGGAAAAATTTTAAAATTCACATCACATTACCCTGTCAATCGGCGAAGTATCATTGTGTTTCCTCTGCCCCTTCTAGGTGGTTCACTTTTTTGTCATTACGTAACATCCAGAACGGGAGAAGGGAACAAAATGGAACTTCAGGAAACGACAGGGCTTATTGATCTTATTTCAGTAATTATAAAATCGAATCCAGTTCACCAAGGATTTAGCAGCATGTGGCCACTGGTCAGCGTTATGTTGGACCCCCTATGGAGTCGATGCATGAACCGTTTCCGTCGGGAACGGTGCCACAAAGCTGTTGCATCCTATCCTGAGGCCGTTGTCCCACAACCGTAAGTAGTTCTTAACGCGATTCTTGAAGTTTTCTCCGTGTGCTGAATATTCTATGAGGTTTCGGGGTTGCAGCCGGACCATGTTGACTGGCTGAAACAGTTAATCCATCTTCAAGTTCACGGTGTCGACTTTATAGCAAAAATTGGAGCAGAGTCGTATGCCCATTGACGGTCGTCACAGGTGCGTCCTCTAGCGAAATCCATCCCGGTTACTGGTTATCACTGTTAGCATTCAACCGCGATTCTTATACACATATTTTAACAACGCGTTTCAAGAGACAATGTTCCCATCAACAGGTTGTAAAATCTATGTCATGAAATTAAACGGACTAAAAGGACAAAATACCATCACAAATAGTTGGGAAGTCCATAGAATGAAACGGAATTAAAAGTATGTTGGACTGTGGGTCCTCGTGCCGGCTCGGGAGCTGTTGTGGACTGACGTGCCTAGGTGTTATGGCGTGGTTACAGCCGTGTGCTTGACGGTAACGCTATGCATTGGTCTGCCATCGTTAGCCTCTCGCAACTCCGTCTGTGACATGCTACAAGTTTAAAGTCGTATACCTGCCCTAAAATAATTCTAAAAACCCGCTAAAAAATCTCATTTCTTTAAAATTATCTTGTGCATTTAGAATATTGCTTTGTTTCTTTTCATGGATAGCTATCTCGAATTCCTCTAGTAAATGAAGTTTCCTCCCTTTCTTTTCTACATGCAATATTTCTACGTTGTCTCCTATGCTCTTAAGGGGATGGCCTGTTTCATATATATGGTTCGCAACAGCTGATTTGTCATAATTTCCTAACCTGAGCGCATCTTTATGTTCTTTATACCGGATCGCGGATGATCTTCCTGTCTGCCCCATATATTTTGCATCACAAGTTCTGCACTGAATCTTATAAACTCCCGATCTTTCAAACTTATTTCTCTTCTCGCCAATATCGTTTTTAGTCTGAAAAGCTATTTTAATATCGTACGGCTTAATAAATTTGCTATCTTTTGTGAGACTGTTCCGTACTATGGCATCGTGATAATTTTCACTTTCTCTCCATCAGGTTTATTCTTTTTGCGCTTATTACTTTTCCGTAACAGTTTTTTAACCATATCTATTCTGTAACCGTTATTCATCGCTATTCTCTTACCGGTATTAATTTCAGTCTCCCTATCTTTTTCGCTCATAGGATGCACGAGACTACGGAAAGCAGCTTCTTTGTAAGCCTGCGGATGGTATGAATCATTCGGGATCACGGCATCAGTAGTAGTTTGTTTTCTATAAACTGAGAACGCACGTTTGTTGCCCTGCTTTTTTATATTCAGGTCCAGGAACTGTAAACAATTGTCAGTTTCATACTCCACGGTAAATTCTATTTTATTATGTGCGTCGTTGAATTTTTTTACTATTTCCTCAATGTCCTCGCGGGAACCATCGACGAATAGCAGAGTGTCGTCTACATAACGTTTGTAATAAACAATTTTATCCATAATGTTATCGTCAGAATTTAGAACTTTATCTTCAATGTCATTGATAAAAATGTTCGCCGTAGTTCCTGAAATACTGGACCCCATGGCTAACCCATCGTCCTGAATATAAGATTTGTTATTAAACGTAAAATAATTAAAACTTGTAATGAGCTGCAGGAGTTCAATAAATTCAATTGTCTCTTGCGTTGAAATTTTACCGTATTTAAGGAAATTTCTCTTAGTGATTTCTATAGTTTCGTTAATCGCAACACTGGAGTATAAGTTCTTAACATCCAACGAAACCAAACGGGAAGTGTCAGTGACTGGCGTATCTTTAATTTCACCTATCATGGTCATACTACAACGCACCGAATAGTTATTTTTATACACCTAAGTCTTTTTCAGAATTTGGTCCAGATGAGTAGGAAAAACATTTCCCTATACTCGCATAAAGAACATAAAGATGCACTCAGGTTAGGAAATTATGACAAATCAACTGTTGCGAACCATACAGGCCATCCCCTTAAGAGCGTAGAAGACAACGTAGAAATATTGCATGTAGAAAAGAAAGGGAGGAAACTTGATTTACTAGAGGAATTCGAGATAGCTATCCATGAAAAGAAACAAAGCAATATTCTAAATGCACAAGATAATTTTAAAGAAATGAGATTTTTAGCGGGTTTTTAGAATTATTTTAGGGTTGGTATGCGACTTTAAACTTGTAGCATGTCACTGACGGAATGGCGAGAGGCTAACAATAGCAGACCAATGCAATAAGGAAATCAGGCGCCCAATAGCATAGCGTTACCGTCAAGCACACGGCTGTAACCACGCCGCAACACCTAGGCACGTCAGTCCACAACAGCTCCCGAGCCGGCACAGTGCGACAGCATATTTGGTAGCTGTGGGACGGCCATCGACTGGTGTCAACAACTTCGATGTAAGACGAGGACCCACAGTCCAATATACTTTTAATTCTGTTTTACTCTATGGACTTGCCAATTATATGTGATGGTATTTTGTCTTTTTAGTCCGTTTAATTTCATGACATAGATTTTACAACCTGATGATGGGAGCATTGTCTCTTGAAACTCGTTGTTAAAATATATGTATAAGAATCGCGGTTGAATGCTAACAGTGACAACCAGTATAACGACAACTGCTACCTCGACTCCATAATGGATTATATGAAATCCATCCCATCTGAAATTACTGTTCCTTCTGTGGCGCGCAGGGGCATTCGTGAAAGTGGAACTAAATGTCGGCGGCTTTCAACTGGACAAGACTTCGTACTAGGTGATGTTTTTTTCTCCTGAGAGAAAAGATTTTATTCATAATGACACGTCTGGAGACATCTGACGTTGTTCGTTTTAAGCTCCGCTAGAACGCGTTCTGACGGAGGTCGGACATGAGGTTTCACCTTCACGCGTCAGCCTACGTGCCACAGATGGAGCATCATTTGCAGAGGGCACGGATTTCGATAGAGGACGCCCCTGTGACGGCCGCCAAAGAGCATACGTCTCCTCGCCAATTTTTGCTACAAATCTGCCGTGAACTGGCAGCCACCGGTGGTGGACAGTTACCTGAATGTAGCTGAACAGTTGCCAGCTGAAAGATTGTGGCATGCAATCAACATGATCCAACTGCAATCGATAATGTTCTGGATACTGGCGTTGGGAAAAAGTTGCCCACAGAACTCGTCCCACCCTTGTTCTATGCGGGACACATCAGAAGATCTTGTTCACCGTAAGAGCACCCCAACATTGTTGTCTTCGAAAATGGCACCACGAGAGTGAGGCATGAGAAATAACACACGCGGACGCAATATGTGCTTGATTTAACCTTCTGCCTTGAGAGTTCCTTCACTCAGAGCCAGTCATGATATGAAGTCATCTGCGAACTCTTCCACATTACAAGGCCAGGAATAAAACCACTGTGCATCTCCAACACATTGTTAGAATTTTCTCTCTAAGCACGTCACCGCCAATCTCGCCGGGGACGGCCAGAGCAGCGCAGAACCGCTGTTCAGCGCTGAACACAGTGCAATGTCGTTCATCAGTAGTCCTCGCTTCTTGGTTACGTCACTTCAGAACCAGCTGTTTCTGTCGTGATTTTAAAGGATGTCTACACGTAGGGCGGTAATGCTGATGCTAGTTTTTGACTAATGGTGCAATGTGACACGGCGTATCAGGGAGTCCATTACGTATTGTCGGATGGCAGGCTCGGTCGTTAAATGGTTATTATATGCTTGGGCACAGTATGGCTATACTTCCTTCTGGTGATCAGACGTGGTCTACCATATCCTTGAGGACGATTTTCCCTGCCTTGCGGTCTTCCATCCGAATGGACCACAAATATAGAACACTGCACGTTCTCACCAGCCTTTGAAATGGAGGCAAACAACGAAGCTCCTTTTGAAATCTGTCAGGTGCTGATAATGCTGTCTCACACGACTACAAGGCGTTTCCCAGTCGTTCGCAGTGATCACACAACGACTGCTGCTATCGCGCTCCTTGTATACTCTACCGTACTCTATAACATCTGATAACAGCACTAAACACGAGCAAGACTAACGCACTCTGGTGGTCGTTTTGCCGTATACAGAGAGTATCAAATGTAACCACAGAAAAATCCGCTAATGTTTTGTACATGAGGTAAGTTCCTCGGGCTCTTCACTTTTGTATCATCCAGTGTATGTACCCAGCACTAAGTAGCCTTCCCCGGTGCAATAACAGATCAAATTCTTGCCGGGTCTTCAGTCGGATGAGACTGTAATCTGCACGCAGTATTTCCGCTGTCCACCTGTGTGCCACCATCAGTCGACAAAAGCTAAGCCGCTCTCTCCGATAAGTTATTCAAACCGTGAACGATGCAATCATTATATGCAGCGGAAGTACGAAAAAGCATGCGCTAAATTAATGCGCAAGTGCTCAATCGGTGCTGCTGCCACCTGGTATAACATGGAGACTATAAATAATGGGAAGTCATCCGTTTTGGATATACTGCTGTATAAAAAAGATGACGGATCTCTGGACACAGAGTTCACAGGAAACGGACACATACGGTAAGACCTGCAACATCTTAAGGGCATGTTTAATCACAACGGCTATACGGACAGAGAGATTCGAGGCCCTTTTGAGTTTGAACCCCTACCTAAACCAACTGAAGCCACTTTTAGTTCTGTAGCTTTCCTTCCATACGCTGGGAGTGTGTCTGAAAACACCGGGTTTTGAGGAAACATAAAATCATTTGTGTATTCCGACTAAGATTAGCGCACTTCTTTGCTCTATTAAGGGCGATGTAAGTCTGCGGAATACTGGCGATTTTAAAATACCATTTTAGGGCTGTACAATGAACATTGGCCCAACTATTCGTGCCGTCAATGATAGGTGTATCGAACATCATCGCCATACGCGAATATTACAGCCTGACAAACTACAGCGTGCACACACTTTATTCAACATGGAAACGGCACTACAGATATTCTGATTTAGGTTATGCCATGTTCCATATACCTGCTATCATTGATGATGATGTGGGGCAGACGAAAAGCGAAATTCGACATGACCCGCTGACGTGTCGGAATATCGATGCTGCCGGTGACCTGATTGGCTCTTTTCATCACAAAATGGTTCAAATGGCTCTGAGCACTATGGGACTTAACTTCTGAGGTCATCAGTCCCCTAGAACTTAGAACTACTTAAACCTAACTAATCTAAGGACACCACACACATCCAAGCCCGAGGCAGGATTCGAACCTGCGAACGTAGCGGTCTCGCGGTTCCAGACTGTAGTGCCTAGAACCGCTCGGCCATCCCGGCCGGCCTTTTCATCACAGAAATGGTTTTGGGGTTATTGCTGTATATCTTTTTTTTTGTGGCGGCGTTCGTAGCGACAAACACTTCGCTGTAGAAACGGCTTACGAAGTCACCGCCACACTTTTAATAGCGGGCCGACCGGTCCGCTGGAACAGTGAACAGAAAGATGAAAACCCAAACACTCTGATTAAATAAAAGTCGGTACTTGTCTTTATTAACGAAGATACAGAAACACAGTAGTGAACTCCGTGTCTACAGAAATCTGTCTAGTTCGAGTCGGAGCGGCTAGGTCAGCGTCGGCTGACGACAAACAACAACTCTGCTGCGATGAACACACAACTGACTAGCAAGTACACAAATCGGTGGCGAATATACAACTGAGCGGCGAATACAGAACTGTCCTAGCGCTCGCGACTCCAGCGCTTAAGAAGCCCGAAGCCAGCGGTGGCGCGCGCAGACTTGCGGCGATTTCCTGTATCGCTGGCGCTGCTTATGCGGACGGCGTCCGGACTTTGATGCTGCCAACCTTTTGGCAGCGGGCTCGGTTGGCATTACTGGCTAGGATATAACACTTTTCATTAATAAAACCCCCCCCAAAAACGGCATAGTATGTGTTCAGTCCCGGAAAATGTGGCAGCCAGTCGAGGTTCATGCCAGTGGTTTCTGAGTATCAGAGCCACAATGCGCTCTTCAGAGTGCTCCCCCAGTACACCAAACACTGTGCTGCTTCTATAGTGTCGAGCTCCGTCTTCCATAAACCACATCTGGTCGAAATCAGGGTAACTTTGGATTAAGGGGATGAACCCATTTTCCGAAACCTTCACGCACCATTCGGTAGTCGTCGTGCCATCAAGGAATGTCGCATCGATTTTTCCGTAAGTGGACACTGCACGCCACACAGTCACCCGTTGAGGGTGAAGAGACTTCTCGATTGCGAAAAGCGTGTTCTCCGTCCCCCAATGGGCCAATTTTGCTTACTGACGAACCTATCCAAATGAAAAAGGGCTTCTCCTGCGGGTGCCAAGCGCATTCTAATTTCCATTATGCCCCGACAACAACCGTGTAGTTTGAACGTCCTAACGTAAACCGTCCAGAAGTTATGACGATTTTACTTCTATACTTCAATAATTGTCACTCCATAGGATGCTGTACAGTGAGACACAAGCGTTACTGGAGTTGTGTTTTAACGGAATCAGACTAACAGATACAACTATTAACAGTGACAATTGATACCAGCTAAGCAAAACTTGGAAATCAATTATATCGTTTCTCGTCAGTATTCACCACTGGAGGTGCTGCGCCAGGAGGCACCAGAAACAACTGAGCGCTTGCACATTACCTTTGCGCATGCGAGTTTGTATTTTTCCTGCTTATAAAGCTTCCGTAGTTCACGGTTTGAATCAGTTAACGGCGAGAGCAGCTCAGCTTTTCTCAAAAATGGTTCAAATGGCTCTGAGCACTATGGGACTTAACTGGTGAGGTCATCAGTCCCTTAGAACTTAGAACTACTTAAACCTAACTAACCTAAGGACATCACACACATCCATGCCCGAGGGAGAATTCGAACCTGCGACCGTAGCGGTCACGCGGTTCCAGACTGTAGCGCCTAGAACCGCTCGGCCACTCGGGCCGGCAGCTTTTCTCACCTGATGGTGGTGGTCACGTGTACCCGGAAATATAGTACGCAGAAGACATATTTGTTGTGACTGACAATTCGCTTGTTTTTAAGAAACACAACTTGTACTGATATATTTTTGATGACTGAACAAACAAACGAAAGGTAAGAACAACGGTGCCAGTATAAGTCTTCTAATTTAGGCAAACAGAAGTTCACTTCTTATTTTCCACAAAGGTTCGTGGTAGCACACTCACACAATAGTAACAGTCCAATTCAGAGACGAAGACGTAATCTTCAACGATCGCAGTACACGCGGTGGGCATCTGGCGTGAACTGAACTTCGCGGCTGGTTCTAGCCCCTAAATATCTGTCTCCATCCAATCAGGTTTTGGCGTAGTGATACTTCCTGCAGGCCGTGGCTCGAGCTCCCCCTGCAGGAAGTAGTGCTCATAATGTCTGTTTCCATTATCTTGTTTGTGCATAGCCTCTGTTCGCCATGGTGCTTTTGGTTCGCCTTGGGCATAGATAACCACGTCCTCAGTAGCGTAATATGGGTTGCCGGCCATTAGGGGCTACCTTGGCTCCGTTATAAAAAGTTTGATGCGGGGGTAGACCTGACAACGATTTTACCCAGCAACTACGCTTACGATGGCTTGAAATTCGCTGGGACAGTTTCACTCACGTGTGTGAATGTATAGTAAGTGATCAAAAGCATCCGGACACCTGGCTGAAAATGCCATACAAGTTTGTGGAGCTTTCCATTGGTAATGCTGGGATTCAATATGATGTTGGCCCACCGTTAGCCTTGATGGCAGATTCCACTCTCGCAGGCATACATTCAATGAGGTACTGGAAGGTTTCTTATGGAATGGCAGCTCATTCTTCACGGAGTGCTGGACAGAAGAAACGATATCACTCGGTGATTCCAGGTGTTCTGAAACATTCCAGAGGAGTTCTATAGGATTCAGGTCAGGACTCTGTGCAGGCCAGTCCATTACAGGCATGTAATTGTCGTGTAACCACTCCGCCACAGGCCGTGCATTATGAACAGGTGCTCGATCGTGTTGAAAGACGCAGTCGCCATCCCAGAATTTTTCTTCAACAGTGGGAAGCAAGAATGTGCTTCAAACTTCAATGTCGGTCTGTAGTGTTATAGTGCCACGCAAAACAAGGTGTTCAAGCCCCCTCCATGAAAAACCCGACCACACCATAACACCACCACCTTCTAATTTTACTGTTGGCACTACACACACTGAGAGATGACATTCGCCATACGCTCAAATTGCCATCGGATCGCCACATTGTGTAAAGTGATCCACTGTTCAATCGTCCAATGTTTACGCTCCTTACACCAAGCCAGGCGTCGTTTGGCATTTACCGACCTAATGTGTGGCTTATGAGGAGCCGCTCGAACATCAAATCCAAGTTACACTCCTGGAAATTGAAATAAGAACACTGTGAATTCATTGTCCCAGGAAGGGGAAACTTTATTGACACATTCCTGGGGTCAGATACATCACATGATCACACTGACAGAACCACAGGCACATAGACACAGGCAACAGAGCATGCACAATGTCGGCACTAGTACAGTGTATATCCACCTTTCGCAGCAATGCATGCTGCTATTCTCCCATGGAGACGATCGTAGAGATGCTGGATGTAGTCCTGTGGAACGGCTTGCCATGCCATTTCCACCTGGCGCCTCAGTTGGACCAGCGTTCGTGCTGGACGTGCAGACCGCGTGAGACGACGCTTCATCCAGTCCCAAACATGCTCAATGGGGGACAGATCCGGAGATCTTGCTGGCCAGGGTAGTTGACTTACACCTTCTAGAGCACGTTGGGTGGCACGGGATACATGCGGACGTGCATTGTCCTGTTGGAACAGCAATGTCCCTTGCCGGTCTAGGAATGGTAGAACGATGGGTTCGATGACGGTTTGGATGTACCGTGCACTATTCAGTGTCCCCTCGACGATCACCAGTGGTGTACGGCCAGTGTAGGAGATCGCTCCCCACACCATGATGCCGGGTGTTGGCCCTGTGTGCCTCGGTCGTATGCAGTCCTGATTGTGGCGCTCACCTGCACGGCGCCAAACACGCATACGACCATCATTGGCACCAAGGCAGAAGCGACTCTCATCGCTGAAGACGACACGTCTCCATTCGTCCCTCCATTCACGCCTGTCGCGACACCACTGGAGGCGGGCTGCACGATGTTGGGGCGTGAGCGGAAGACGGCCTAACGGTGTGCGGGACCGTAGCCCAGCTTCATGGAGACAGTTGCGAATGGTCCTCGCCGATACCCCAGGAGCAACAGTGTCCCTTATTTGCTGGGAAGTGGCGGTGCGGTCCCCTACGGCACTGCGTAGGATCCTACGGTCTTGGCGTGCATCCGTGCGTCGCTGCGGTGCGGTCCCAGGTCGACGGGCACGTGCACCTTCCGCCGACCACTGGCGACAACATCGATGTACTGTGGAGACCTCACGCCCCACGTGTTGAGCAATTCGGCGGTACGTCCACCTGGCCTCCCGCATGCCCACTATACGCCCTCGCTCAAAGTCCGTCAATTGCACATACGGTTCACGTCCACGCTGTCGCGGCATGCTACCAGTGTTAAAGACTGCGATGGAGCTCCGTATGCCACGGCAAACTGGCTGACACTGACGGCGGCGGTGCGCAAATGCTGCGCAGCTAGCGCCATTCGACGGCCAACACCGCGGTTCCTGGTGTGTCCGCTGTGCCGTGAGTGTGATCATTGCTTTTACAGCCCTCTCGCAGTGTCCGGAGCAAGTATGGTGGGTCTGACACACCGGTGTCAATGTGTTCTTTTTTCCATTTCCAGGAGTGTATTTCAGCTCCCGCCTAACTGTCACAGTACTTGCATTGGATCCTGATGCAGTTTGGAATTCCTGTGTGATGGTCTGGATAGATGTCTGCCTATTATATGTTACGACCTTCTTCAACTGTCGGCGGTCTCTGACAGTCAACAACGAGGTCGGTCTGTACGTTTTTGTGCTGTACGTGTCCCTACACTTTTCCACTTCACTACCATATCAGAAACTGAGGACCTATGGATGCTTAGGAGTGTGGAAATCTCGCGTACAGACGTATGACACAAGTGACACCCAAACACCTGACCACATTGCAAGTTCGTGACTTGCGCGGAGCGCCCCATTCTGCTCTCTCACTATGTCTAATGACTGCCGAGGCCGCTGATACGGAGTACCTGGCAGTAGGTGGCAGCAAAATGCACCTAATATAAGTAATGCATCTTTCTGGGGGCATCCGGATACTTTTGTTCACATAGTGTGTATGTAGGAAAGCCCACTCTTGTTGAGTAACTGAAATCAGAGAACTCGTGATATATTAATCTGGGGTCTGGAGCGAAATCGATATTGTAATTCACAACAAATATATCATTTTGTTTCAGGTCTGGACTCTTGGGGATCGATCCACTGCAGGAATTATCTTATCCACCACCCACTGCCCCACAGATTCAGCTTTATTGCAGTGTTTGATGTCATGCCGATACAATCATTGTTTGTGGACAGTTACTCTACTCTACGCAGTAAACACTGCTTTAAAATGTGTTCGTATCCTTTTGCATTTCGCGTTCCGTTTAGCGGAATAAGGGAACCATCCTCTAACCACGAGAAGCATCCCGATACGATACCACCACCTATGCAGTACTTCGCTGTTGACACTACACATGATGTAAGATCTCCAGGCATTCGACAAATCCAAACTCTTCCATCTCGTTTCGATGGGGTGTAGCTTCCTTCATCACCCGCAGTCATTATTTCCCCGTCAGCTACTGTCCAGTGGCTCCTCTCTTTACACCGCATCAAGCGTCGCTTAGCAATGACTACAAGAATTTGTGGCTTATGTGCATCTGCTCGACCACTGTACCACATTACATTCGACTCCCTTTCATGAGGGTTTGCACAGCTGCCCCACAATGATCGGCGAGCCCTGTGTTTAGCGGCGTTTACACATCGCAAGGATCTCATAAACCGTCGACTGAGTTAAATGGCCCTTATGAATTTGTAACTCAGCAGACGTCCAATGACCAGTCCGCCTTCGAAGTTACTAAGGTCTCCCCAGCTATTCATTCCGGTAATACTACCTACTCAGAAGGAAGTCCTACCCGCTTCCTTTCATTGTGGTGAGTCCGCCTATTGCGACATCTAGTGGTCGATACCTCATTACATTGGGGTGTCCGGATGCTTTTAATAAAATAGTGTTTTTCACAGTAGTGTCAGATTCGGAGGGAATGGCTTTCGGTATTTCTAGTGGCGTTTCCAGGAGGGAATGTTGGTCTTAAGTTTAGGCAGCCGTCCACTGTGGCCGAGCGGTTCTAGGCGCTTCAATCCGGAAGCGCGCTGCTGCTACGGTCGCAGGTTCGAATCCTGCCTCGGGCATGGATGTGTCTGATGTCTTTAGGTTAGTTAGGTTTAAGTAGTTCTAAGTTCTAGGGGACTGATGACCTCAGATGTTAAGTCCCATAGTGCTTAGAATCATTTGAGCCATTTTCTGTGTTTGGGCATTGCTTCACTTGGCTCGATTGTTCGCGTAATTTAGCAGCCTCTCATGAGCGACCTGCGGAGAGAGCCAGAAAGATTCTGGACCGAAATACCTATTGTGTTGGTGTGCGGTTCTCAGTACCAGCTGGACACGTAATACGAGCTACCAAATCACAGTAAGTGCTGCTGTTGTGTATGTGAGGTAGCGCGCAATTGCAGTGGGGTTAAATTCATCGGCAGCTGTGCGAATTGTGTGTGCGCTCGACTGGCTTTGTCACTTCAGCTTCCCACTAACTTACGATGGCTGGCCTGCGCGGATGTATAGAAAATTGCTTTTCATTCCTAGCTTTTCCAGTGGGAATAAAAATGTTTTGAGATATGAGTGAAGTAGCAGCAGTTAACAAAACTGAAAAAAAACGCATTTCAACCTTCAGCTGTTTTTATTTGAATCTAAATATCTTCCGGTTTGCCTAAACTAAAGCAGAGTACAAGCTAGAAGTACAAACACGTAAAAAGGTTAACAAGAAACAAGGAAGAGAGGTTGTTAAAGTATTTATGTGCTATTAGTTCATTCTTGAGCTTCGGAATACACATTACCTAGAACACGTTTCTATTTGACATTAATAATGTTACAATTTTATTTACACTTTTTTTCGACTGTTGTATGGTAGGTATGCTCTTAGTTCATTATCTATCTTTACACTGCTATAACTCTTATTGTATGTGAGTATTACCGTCCCCTACACTGTAACCTCACTTTTACCTTTGTTTACATTTCATGTCTACTAAGACGTCTGCCAAAGGTATTTCATCTACCTTAGCAGCTACCAACTCGTTCTAGATGTGCCTGTGAAAGCCTGAAAACTGCGACGGGCTTTCCATAAATAATGCAACGCATTCTATTTGTGAAAGCAGTGGTTTTATTCAGTTTTCCAATACACGATCATATTCCCAACTCTTTTAGCTACAAAACACTATTCTTTAACAAAATCTTCGTTCAATGCGACATCTTTCAGTCACCTTATCTGGAGTGACTTTATGCCCGTGTGGAACCACACTACTGGTCGACGCCGGAGCCACCACTGCTTCCCACAGTGTGCATCCTTCATTGGATGTAAATCGGAAGTATGTGTAACCTAGGCTGTAGGGTGGATGAGGAAGAACAGTACAATGAAGTTTTGAGAGCTCCTCTCGGGTGCGCGGACTAGTGTGAGGTCTTGAGTTGTTGTAGAGGAGCAAGTTAGTTTGCATTTTAGTGGTGACGGCCACTCTGAAGTCGTTTCTGCAATTTTCTGAGGGTAGTGCAGTACACTTCTTTGCACCATCTGAGGGAGGACATCAAACAGAGCTGGATCACAGAAGACAATCGCTATGACTTTAGCCGCTGAGGGTACGCCTTTGAACTTTTTCTTCTGAGGGGCGGTATTCCGCCACTCCTTGTATTGCCATTTTGTTTCCAGTTCGAAGTGATGGACGCACGTTTCATCGGCTGCGACACTGTTGTAAGTTGTCCGCATTTACTTATGGTTCAAATGGCTCTGAGCACTATTGGACTTAACATCTGAGATCATCAGTCTCCTAGAACTACTTAAATCTAACTAACCTAAGGACATCACACACATCCATGCCCGAGGCACGATTCGAACCAGCGACCGCAGCAGTCGCGCGGTTCCGGACTGAAGCGCCTAGAACCGCTCGGCCACCGTGGCCGGTATTTACTCATGCTGAACCTACGTTAACCAACCTCACTCTCATTTACTCTTTAGTCTTCTTCTCTTTCCCTTTCCTCTTTAGCCATTCACGCATCTTTTCACCTTACATAGTGGTGTTTGTCTTTATACTTTATACCTCTTTACTTCTGTATGCCTCCTATTTGGTTTGAAGCTGGCACCGTACTTACAGTAGCATATCTTTGGCTTCTCTCTGACACCCATGCCACCATCTTTGCTACCCTTCCTGTTTACCTTTCCCCTGTTGCTTCATAACCTGGGTTGAGAGTAACTGAATCAAGTTTCCCTTCTTCCCTTTTTTCCCCCTCTCACCTCCCTGACGAAGGAACAAAGTTCCGAAAGCTAGGATAAAAATTTTCTGTTCTGTTTTTGTATCTATCGGCTGTACTGAGCTAAGTACTGGCTAGCCACTCTATATTTTTGTTAGCATTTGTTTCACATCATTATATGAGATTTTCCATTAATCATTTTGATGTTAATAATTGTCATTTCAATATGTCCTAAAGTTAAATATTTTGTTATTGTCAAATGTAATTGGACATGATCGTTGTGTATCACTTGACCCCTGAAAGCGCAGTTGATAATTATATGTAGAATAATAAAAGCGAATAGCTGTTATGTCTTTCTAGAATAGATCCGACCCCTTCACTTTTATTAGTTAATGCATTCTAGTTGCCGTATTAGATAGCTGTGAGGTTTAAGGCACTATGCCATGGTTCACACCACTCCCTCCATCAGAGGTTCGAGTCCTCCCTTGGGCGTGTTTGCATGTATGTATGTATGTGTGTGTGTGTGTGTGTGTGTGTGTGTGTGTGTGTGTGTGTGTGTGAGTTGTCCTTAGTGTAAGTTAGTTCGAGTTAGATTAAGTAGTGTGTAAGCCTAGGGACCGATGACCTCAGCATTTTGGTTCCACACAACTTACCACAAATTTCATAATGCATTCTATTAACATGACAGCAGCATTGCTAATGATTTTTGTTATGATCTGCACATAATATTAGCTGCCTTACCGGGTAAGGTTCATATTTATATAGAATGTCTGTTTGACACCCTGGGCTAGAGAAGCCACTTCAGTGTTTTGTCCATTTGTGCACTAAGTGGTAAGCTAAGTTTGCACACATTAGTACACTCATTGTGCAGATACAAAGGTCGGATCGATGACAATGTTAGAATTTGTCACCCTCAGCCTCATGGTCTTTTTTTAGGCGGCGAGGAATCCAGCTGGCACACACCTTTGAGTACCTCAACACGTGGATGAGTGTGTCAACACTACCAACAGAGACGTCCGCTTGACCGGCGAGGTGTTTGATTGGGATCCATCAATCACCTCGAATGAGAGTGTCCGCACGTTCCAACATTACAGACTGGCAGCTGTGTGAGCCACAAAGGCAGGAGACCGGATAAATTAACACTAACTTGTTGCGTTGACGACAGGCACTTCTCCAATGAGCCACTGTGTTTTCCTTCACTGCCAGATTCCCGTAGACTCTACCACAACCCTCTGCTGGGAACGCACCGCCGTTACAGATGCCATTTGGAAGGCCAAAAATAACGCCGCCACCAGTCGGTCCTTCATGAAAGCTTAGGGGTAAAGCGGAATGATCTACGACTTCCCACAACATATGCCGCACTTTTTTCGACCAAAACCAGCCGAGGAAAAGACTTTATTGCATCACTTATCGAACGCCTCTCGTAAAATGCATGTACGCACTTAGGGACCATTATGTTGTTGTTGTTGTTTCTGTTGTAGTCTTCACTCCAGAGACTGGTTTGACGCAGCTCTCCATGCTACTCCATCCTGTGCAAGGTTCTTCATCTCCCAGGAACTACTGCACCCTATATCCTTCCGAATCTGTTTAGTGTATTCATCTCTTGGTCTCCCTCTACGATTTTACCCTCCACGCCGCCCTCCAATACTGCATTATGCCTCATAATGTGTGATACCAAGCGATCCCATCTTCTAGTCAACTTGTGCCACAAATTCTTCTTCTCACCAATTCTATTCAGTACCTACCTATTACTTACGTAATCTACCCATCTAACCTACAGCATTCTTCTCTAGCACCACATTTCGAAAGCATCTATTCCCTTATTTTCTAAACTATTTATCGTCCACGTTTCACATACATACAAAGCTACACTCCGTACAAATACTTTCAAAAAAGACTCCCGGACAATTAAATCTATACTCGATATTAACAAATTTCTCTTTTTCAGAAACGCTTTCCTTGACATTGCCAGTTTACATTTTTATCCTCCCTACTTCGACAATATTCAATTAGTTTCTCCCCAAGCAACAAAACTCCTGTATTGTCTTATTTCCTAATCTAATTCCATCAGCATCACGGGATTTAATTCGACCACGTTCCATTATCCTTGTTTTGATTTTGTTGATGTTCGTCGTATATCCTCCTGTCCATTCCGTTCAGCTGCTATTCCAGGTCCTTTGCTGTCTCTAACAGAATTACAATGTTATCGGCAAACCTCAAAGTTTTTATTTCTTGTCCATGCATTTTAATTCCTACTCCGAATTTTCCTTTTGTTTCCTTTACTGCTTGCTCAATGTGTAGATTGAATAACATTGGGGACAGGATACAACCCTGTCTCACTCGCTTCCCAACCACTGCTTCCCTTTCATGCCCCTCGACTCTTATAACTGCCATCTGGTTTCTGTACAAATTAATAGCCTTTCCCCCCTGTATTTGACCCCTGCCACCTTAAGACTTTGAAAGAGGGTATTCCAGTCAACATTGTCAAAAGCTTTCTCTAAGTGTACAAATGCTAGAAATTTAGGTTTGCCTTTCCTTAATCTAAGATAAGTCGTAGGGTCAGTAATGCATCACGTGCCCTATCATTTCTACGGAATCCAAACTGATCTTTCCAAGGTCGGCTTCTATCTGTTTTTCCATTCGTCTGTAAAGAATTCGTGCCAGTATTTTGCAGCTGTGACTTATTAAAGTGATAGTTCGGTAATTTTCACACCTTTCAACATCTCTGTATCCTCTTCCAATTCAATAATATTGGCGTCAAGTACATCGCCTTTGTATAGGCCCTATATATACTCCGTCCACCATTCTGCTTCCTTTCTTTGCCTAGAAATGGTTTTCCATCTAAGCTCTTCATATTCATACAAGTGGTACTCTTTTCTCCAAAAGTCTCTTTAGTTTTCCTGTGGACAGCATCTTTCTTACCACTAGTGATATATGCATCTGCATCCTTACCTTTGTCCTCTAGCCATCCCTACTTAGCCATTTTGCACTTCCTGACGATTTCATTTTTGAGACATTTGTAATCCTTTTTTACTGTTTCATTTACCTCATGTTTATATTTTCTCCTCCCATCTATTAAATTGAATATCTCTCCTCTTTGACAAGGATTTCTACTAGCACTCGTCTTTTTATCTACTAGATCCTCCGCTGCCTTCACTATCTCATCTCTCAAAGCTACCCATTCTTCTTGTAAAGTATTTATTTCCCCTGTTCTTGTCCATCATTCCCTAATGCTTTCTCTGAAGTTCTCTACAACCTCTGGTTCTTTCAGTTTATCCAGGTCCCATCTCCTTAAATTCCCAAATTTCTTCAGCTTTATTGTACAGTTCATAGGCAATAGATTGTGGTCAGAGTCCACATCTGTCCCTGGAAATGTCTTAAATTGAAAACATGGTTCACAAATCTCTGTCCTATCGTTACATAATCTATCTGAAACCTTCCAGTGTCTACAGGACTCCTCCACGTATACAGCCTTCTTTTATGATTCTTAAACCAAGTGTTAGCTATGGTTAAGTTATGCTCTGTGCAAAATTCTACCAGGCGGCTTCCTCTTTCATTCCTTACCCCTTTTCCATATTCACCTACTACTTTTCCTTCTCTTCCTTTTCCGGCTACCGAATACCAGTCCCCCATGACTATTAAATTTTCGTCTCCTTTTAATATCTGAATAATTTCTTTTATCTCATCATACATTTCTTCAGTCTCTTCATCGTTTGAGGAACTATTTGGCATATAAACGTACTACTGTGGTAGGCGTGGGCTTTGTGTCTGTCTTGGCTACAATAACGCGTTCACTATACTGTTCGTAGTAGCTCACCCGTGCTCCTATTTTTTTTGTTCTTTATTAAATCTACTACTGCATTACCCTCCTTGATTTTGTATTTATAACCCTGTATTCACCTGACCAGAAGTCTTGTTCCTCCTGCCACCGAACTTCACTAATTCCCACTATATTTGTCTTTAACCTACCCATTTCCGTTTATAAACTTTCTAATCTACCTGCCGGATTAAAGGACCTTACATTCCACTCTCCGATCTGGAGAAAACCAGTTTTGTTTCTCCTGGTAATGACGTCCTCCTGAGTTGTCCTCGTCCGGGGATTCGAATGGGGAACTATTCTAGCTCTAGAACATTTTACGCAAGACGCCGTCATCATCATTTAGCCATACAGTAAAGCTGCATGCGCTTGGGAAAAATTAAAGCTGTACCTTCCCCTTGCTTTTAGCTGTTCACAGTACCAGCACAGCAAGGCCGTTTTGGTTAATGTCACAAGGCCTGATCAGACAATTATCCAGCTTGTTGCCCCTGCAAATATTGAAATGTCTGCTGCTCCTCTTCAGAAACCACACGTTTGTCTGGCCTCTCAACAGATACCCCTCCGTTGTGGTTGCACCTACGGTACGGCCATCTGTATCGCTGAGGCACGCAAGCCTCCCCACCAACGGCAAGGTCCATGGTTTATGGGGAGGGACAGGGGGAGCCCATAAGCAACGTAATTAACAATAATAGGAGGCCAGCAATTCTGGAGAGACAGAGATGAGAGCAAGAAAATGAGGAAGCCTATCGGTGAGAACGATGCTACGTCATAAGAAGCCACTGAAGGGCTTAGACGCATTGTGCGACCATATGGAGGAAGGCACCTATGTCACTCCCACCAACGCCTGAAGGACTGCTGAAGGACAACGTATAACAAGATCCAATGAGATTACGAGAGACCTTCGACTTAACGTCATGTCAGGGGCCGGCGGGGTCGAACTTGAAAGACGGACAAAACTCGGAAGCAAGACACTCCAATTCAGCCGCAGGCAGAGAGAAATCACTGGCGCGTTATCCGTCTTAATCTGAAGTGGAATAGTTAGAGGTCGCTGGAGGTGTATCAGCCGGACCCGACTGGATCTCAGACAGCTGTGTGACTCTGTATTTTGTCGTGTGGGTGCTATTGAAAGGTTAACGTTAGAGCAGACGGACCGGTCACTGTTACCGCCTCTGTGTCGTTTTGACCATTCCGTGGGGATACATTAACAGGACAGCCAGTCTTGGCACTGTAACATTTTCGAATAAACCTATATGTTAAACGCTTATAACGAGCTTATTTCCCGAAACAGCACTCAGCTCTTACGTTACAGACCGGGGATTTCACCATCGTAGTCAGAACAAGTAAACCTGTTACAACAGTATATTAAGTAGTGTGTTTCCCAAACTCTTAAAAAAATCCATATGTGGGACACTACGAGCTGTATGCCTCCATGGCAAGTATCAGGACACGACCGTCAAAATAATGTAACAAGAACCGCGATTCATCCGACCAGGCAGCAAGCTTCCAGTGTTCCGTGGTCAGAGCTCGATGAACCCGTGCCCTGTACAATTGTAACTGACTACGTGGTTCGATCAACATGGGAACATATACCGGTCTTCTGCTGTGAACCACCAAGGCGAAACTTGTGCGCGCCGCAGTCTCTGCTCCATTCATTACGACCGGCCACTATGGCCGAGCGGTTCTAGGCCCTTCTGTCTGGAACCGCGCGACCGCTACGGTCGCAGGTTCGAATTATGCCTCGGGCATGGATGTGTGTGATGTCCTTAGGTTAGTTAGGTTTACGTAGTGCTAAGTTCTAGGGGACTGTTGACCTCAGATGTTAAGTACCATAGTGCTCAGAGCCATTTGAACCATTCATTACGTAATGTGCTTCTTCCTCGCTTTAACTGAGGAATGAAGTGTCTTTATCCTCTCATCTATAACGTAAATCCCAATTCGGAAACTTCCTTTTATTTCCGTCGCTGCTTCTGTGCTGTACAGACAGAAGAATAAGGGAGAGAGATTTCATACCTCTCTTACACCCTTTCCAATACGAACACTTCTTTACCGCTCATTCTTATTGTCTCTCCTTGGTTTTTATACATATTGTCTACAACCCATATTTGTCTATAACATACTATTATTTTTCTCAGAGGTTAGAAGGTATAGGACGGTTCTACATTGTACAGCGCTTCCTTTACGACGACAGACGTAAAAAGCATCTTCAGTTACCGCAAGTCCTGTATTCATTTCCAAGAGCAACGGCAGAATCACCTCTTCTGTTCCTTTCCATTCATAAAGCCTAACTGAGTGTCATCTAATGCATCCTCAGTTTTCTTTCTCATACTTTTGTGTGCTATTTCTATCAGCAACTTGGATGAATTAGGCGGTAAACAGATTTTTCGGTAGTTCTTGCACTTTAATAATACCTTCCTGTTTTTGGAATGTGTTGGTAATATTTTACGACAGCCTGTGCTTCGAGACATAGATTGAAAGAGCCGATTTAAGCAGTTAATGGTTCAGATGGCTCTGAGGACTATGGGACTTAACATCTGAGGTCATCAGTCCCCTAGAACTTAGAACTACTTAAACCTAACTAACCTAAGGAGATCACACACATCCATGCCCGAGGCAGGATTCGAACCAGACTGAAGCGCATAGAACCTCTCGGTCACCCCGGCCGGCTTAAGTAGTGATCTAATTTCAATTTTCAGCAATTATTTTCAGATATTCCACGGTAATGTTATCTATGCTTTGCGCCGTATTTGATCACAATTATCCAGAGCTGTATTGCAGTCTGATGCCTTCGCCGCATTACCTTAGTCCGTCATTCTCGATGCCACAATACGCCAACAGAGTATGCGTGTATCCTTGGGGACCATGTCCACCCATAAATGCACTTTGTTTTTGTCGGCATGATGACATCTAGCAGCGGGACACTGCAAATTACCACAAAGCTCGCTATGTATGTGCGTGATTCGAAAAGCACCATGACGAATTTATCGTACTCTACTTGGAGCGAAACTCACTGGATTTAAGCCCAATAAAGAATCAGTGGGACAACGTCGCTCGGGCTGTTCGCGCCATGATACCGAGAAACTTAGCGCAGCTGACCATAACATTGGAGTCAGCATGGCTTCAAATCACAGTATCTTACTACTCGTCTCTCAGCCTCTCAGCGGTCCGCGTTATAGAATGTCGTTTTTAGGGGCTGGGGGTTTGGTTGATGCCGAGGAGGCGACCAGACTGCCAGGTCATCGGTCTCATCAGATTTTGGGAACGACGGGGAAGGAAGTCGTCCGTGCCATTTCGAAGGGACCATCCTGACATTTCCCTGGAGCGATTTAGGGAAATCTCGGAAAACCTAAATCAGGATAGCCGGACGCGGGATAGAACCGTCGTCCTACCGAATCCGAGTCCAGTGTGCTAACCACAGCGCCACCTCGCTCCATCGGTTTTTAGGGTTTTTACAAGTGGCCGCATTATAGCCATTGGAGAGAATATATATATATATATATATATATATATATATATATATATATATATATATATATATATATATATAAAGTAATGGGATACTTCCTAAGTCATGTCAGACCACAGTTAGCTTCGCGTAGGGCAGTAACTCGGCATGGAATGTACTCAAAATGTCGTTGGAAGTCCTCTGCAGAAATACTGAATCATTTTACTATATCAGTCCATAACTGCGGAAGTGTTGTCCGTCCAGGAACTGACCTCTCGATTATGTCCAATAAATATTCAGTAGGATAGAAGTCGGGCGATCTAGGTGGCCACATCAAGCGCTAGAAATTTCCAGAATGTTCTTCAGACCAATTTCGAACAATTAAGGTCCGCTGCCAATACCATCGTTGTTTGGTGACATGGTGCCCTGGATGGCTGCAGATGGTCTCCAAGTAGCTGAAAATAACAATTTTCTGTCAATGGCCGGTTCAGTTGGACTGAAAAACGCTGTTCACTCCATGCAAACACAGTCCACACAATTTTGGAGCCACCACCAGGTTACATGATGCCCTGTTGACAAATTGGGTCCATGGCCTCTTCGGGTCTGTGCCACACTCAAACCCTACCATCATTTCTTACAAACTGAAACCGGGACTCACTTGAGTGGGCCACGGTTTTCCAGTAGTCTAGCGTCCAACCGATATAGTCACGAGCCCAGAAGGGGCGGGTGTTGTCGAGCTGTTAGGTTCGGTTGTCTTCGGTCACAGCCCGTTAACGTAAAATTTCACCGCACTGCCCTAACGTAATATGTTCGTCGTACGTCCTCACTGATTTCTGCTGTTATTTCAAGCAGCGTTGCTTGTCTGTCAGCACTGACAACTCAACGCAAACGCCGCTGCCCTCGGTCGTTAAGTGAAAGCTGTCGGACATTGCGACGTCCGTGATGAGATATAATGCATCCTATTTGGTATTCTAGGCAAACTCTTGACGCTGTAGATCTCGGATACTGAATTCCCCAGCGATTTCGGAATTGGAATGTCCTGTGCGTCTAGGTCCTACTACCATTCCACGGTCAGAGTCTGTTAATTCCCGTAGTGCAGCCACAATCAAGTCTGAAACGGTTTTACATGAATCACGTAAATATAAATGACAGCTCTACCAATGCACTGTCCTTTAATACCACGTGCACGCAATACTACCGCCACTGGAAACGTGCGTATCGCTGTCTCATGACTTTTGTCACCTCAGTATATTCACATACACTATGTGATCAAAAGTATCCAGACACCTGGCTGAAAATGGCGTACAAGTTCGTGTCGGCCTCCACTGGTAATGCTTGACTTCAACACGGAGTTGGCCCACCCTTAGCCTTCCACTCTCGCAGGCATACTTTCAGTCAGGTGCGGGAAGTTTCCTTGTGGAATGGCAGCCCATACTTCAAGGAGATCTGCGCTGATGAGCGTCTCAAAACATCACAAAGTTATTCTACAGGGTTCAAGTCAGGATTATGAGCAGGTCAGTACATTACAGGGATGTTATTGTCGTGTAACCACTCCGCCCGGTGACCGTGCGTTATGAACAGGTGCCTGATCATGTTGAAAGATGCAACCGACATCCCCAATCGACATCTTCAACAGGGGGAAGCATGAAGGTGCTTAAAACAACAATTTAGGCCTGTGCTGTGATAGTGTCACGCAAAACAACAAGGGGTGCAAGCACCCTCCATGGAAAACACGACCACATCATAACACCACTGCCTCCGAATATTACTCTTGGGACTACACACGTTCGTCGATGACGTTCACCGGGCATTCACCGTACCTACACCCTGCCTTCGGATCGCCACATTGTGTACCGTCATTTGTCACTCCACACAACATTTTTCCTCTGTTCAGCCGTCGTACGTTTACGCTCCTTAAGGGGCTCCGGAACGCCCTATACTTGCAATGTTAAAATAACGCTTATAAATTACATCTTTCCTCACAAAGTATTTGAGGTAGGAAGTTGAACTTTTTACAGATTATTTATTGGAATATGGGCTACAACTTAACGCAGGGATTTTACAAAATTTTCGTTCAGTTATTAAAGATGATTTTTTTCAATTGTAATGAAAATTCACAACATTTTTTGCAAGTTTTTATTAATATATTCAAAAATATGCAGTTTTTTTGGAAAAAGGCTGTGTTAAATTATGCAGAAGGTACTGTGTAACATTTACTGAAAGTTTGAAATAAATATGTTTGGAAGATCCTTAGAAAACATGTAATTAGTATGAGAAAATAAAAGTTTTGGGAATTGAGCGACAAAGATTGGATTAACTTTTTAGTGCATTCCAGGTCCATAGGATGGATTATCTTCATCCTCTGCAAACTCCTCCTCCAGCTTCCTCTTGTTCCCCCTCCTGTTTACTCTTGCTTGTATTTCTTGACTCTTTACAGCCCTTTCTGCAGTCCGAAGGCGTTCCTTGTCTAAAGCAAGCATCGCTCGTACCATGTTAGAACCTATCTTCATTCCCATATTTCTAAATACCTTGCACCTCACAATGTTGCCATTTAATGTTGCCATTTAAAAAATGGTTCAAATGGCTCTGAGCACTATGGGACTTAACATCTGTGGTCATCAGTCCCCTAGAACTTAGAACTACTTAAACCTAACTAACCTAAGGACATCACACACATCCATGCCCGAGGCAGGATTCGAACCTGCGACCGTAGCAGTCGCGCGGTTCCGGACTGAGCGCCGAGAACCTCTTGAGCACCGCGGCCGGCCAGCAACTTCACTTTTACTCGTTATTATACTTCAACAAAACAGAGACTCAAGAAACAGAATTAATTACGAATATTTTCGAGATAACGACAGAGTAAATAAACATGAAACAATCGACAATCACACCAGCGATACATATTGAACCATCACAGGTTAGCCACAACACATACTTTATCTCACATCACTAAAATGTACCTGATGAACACGGACGTTAATAATAACACCATTTGACAGCAGTTTAACAGCGCCACAGTGGGTCACGCTCATGTAGAACACATCTCAAAAAAAATTTAAAAATAGTTGTAGTCTTCGGAATTGAATAAATTATATATCTATTAAAAGGTAACAGTCTGCAGATTCAGAAAAGGCAAAAAAGTAAAAATTGAACTTTTCATGCTTTTGAGCCTTTCCGGAGCCCCTTAACACCAAGAAAGGCGTCGTTTGGCATTTACCGGCGTGAAGTGTGGCTTATGAGCAGCCGCTCGACCGTGAAATCCAAGATTTCTCACCTCCTCACTAACTGTCTTAGTACTTGCAGTGGATCCTGATGCAATTTGGAATTCCTGTTTGATGGTCTGGACAGATGTCTACCTATTACACCCCTCTTCAACTGTCGGCGGCCTGTGTCAGTCAACAGACAAGGTTGGCCTGGACGCCTTTGTTCTGTAAGTGTCCCTTCACGTTACCACTTCACTATTATATCGGAAACAGTGCACCTAGGGATGTTTAGAAGTGTGGAAATCTTGCTTACAGACATATGATACAAGTAACACCCAATCACCCGCACGTACGATGTCCGTGAGTTCCGCGGAGCGCTATTCTGTTCTCTCACAATGTCTAATGACTCAAAGCGGCTCTAAGCACTGTGGGACTTAACGTCTGAGGTCATCAATCCCCTGCACTTAGAACTACTGAAACCTAACTAACGTAAGGACGTCACACACATCCATGCCGGAGGCAGGATTCGAACCTGCGACTGTTGCAGCCGCGTGGTTCCGGAATGAAGCGCTTAGAACCGCTCGGTCACAGCGGCCGTCACTCTAATGACTACTGAGGTCGCTGATATGGAGTACCGGGCAATAGGTGGCAGTACAGTTCACATGGCAGCCCAATGCACCTAATACGAAAAAGGTATGTTTTTGGAGGTGTCCAGATACTTTTGATCACATAACGTATATATACTAAGGACTATCCGATCTGCATTACATCCGTTATTGATACGGTGATGATTTTTGGAACAAGTTGGAAAACGAAGGCTGAAAAAATTTGAATAACCAAACGAACATTTCATTTTCGAGTTCTCACTATTTTCCTGCAGGCGTTTCGCTCTGGCTTCCCTGCATTTCCTTTTCTATTTATTCCCAAGGGATTTATGATTCTGTGTTCCTGTCTTCCCCTGAACACTTTTGTACTTCCGCCTTTCGTCGATCGGTTGAAGTATGTCTTCTGTTACTTACGATTTCTTCGTAGCTATCTTTCTTGTTCTTATGTTTGTCAGTGCACAACCTAAGACAGGCCTTTTTAGACATGTCTATTCTTCTTCAACTGAACTGCTGTGGTCCTTATCACATCCTTAGCGAACTTCAAGCGCAGTTTCGTCATTCCTCAGTATTTCAGTACACCACATCCTTCCACATCGGATTTTACAGACGATTCTCTTAAACTTCAGTCTACGCTTTACCATAACTAAATTTTAATCTGAGTCTATATCTCCACCTGGATGAGTCTTACAATATAATAACTGGTTTCGGAATATTGGGCTTACCCCTAAAACAAGCCTCTTCCAAGTTTATCTAATCCTCTAATGTCCTTTTTTACGGTGCATTAGCTAAAATTTATTGCAGAACGCAGTGCTTCATCGCTCTTATTATTGTTAAGTAGTCTGCGGTACCGCTGTCTTCCATTTCTTCCCCTACTACCGGCTTCCATCCCCCAATGACTATTAGAGTTTGATCTATTGATCATCTCACTGTACATAATTATCCATTCAATATCCTCATATACTCTCCCTATCTCTTCATCTTCTGCTTTTGACGTCGTCTGCTCATTATCTATTGTCACTGCCGCTAGTTTGTTGTCGATTCTGATGAGAACACCCATATCGCAGAGGTTTTTTTTTTTGTGTGTGTGTGTGTGTGTCTGTCCATCCTCGTGACTGAAGATCTGAGGGTCTGTGGCCGTTCACTTGTACTATAAAACTGAACAACTACAGCCGTCCTTACGATATCATTTATTATATGGCTACCAGTTTCGGTACTTCAGTGCACTGTATTCAGGCATTGGCTGACGCTGAGGTAGTTAACCAAGAACAACGCTGCCGTAGGACGTCTGCGATAAACGGTTATACATGTTTGTCACTGATGGATTGTGTATGCAGATGGAGTTAACCCCGACGGCGTTAGCTAATGCCTGAAGATGGTACACTGAAGCACCGAAACTGGTAGCCATGTAACAGATGACATCGTAAGGACGGCTGTAGGTGTTTCATTTATCACGAATCGCTGAACTGCTCACGGTAACTCACTCTTTGGCCTATCTTCTTGTTCAGAGCTCACCGCGCTGCGGTGCCACGGGAGTTGCCCAACCCCTTTGAAGAAAGGAGAAGTACCGCCGTTAAAGTCTTTAACGGACCAATCGGGCACCAGCGACGGTGATGTCATCGTCAAGCAGTTGCGCCATCTTGATGCTGTTTGGAGGGGTGATAAACTCAGCACACTGCTCTCCCGGCCGCTATCAGATTAGCTGACCTGGTGCAACTACACTTTGAAGTAGCTCCTTAGTTGCAATAACGACCGTTAGCGGACACCGTTGCAGTCCTACCAGGAAAATCTTTTCCAGTACTGGATGTCGAACACAACCTCCTTGTCCTCCCCCCCCCCCCAAACTCCACCGCCCCCTCCCCCCTCCCACCCCCCCATGAAAATGAGCACGTGGATAACTCAGCTATAGAGTCATACGACGTATCCTCACAGCAGAAATCAGTATATTTTATCCATTACACTTCACTGATTTCCTGTATCTAGATTGTACCTTAGCATTTTCATTTTCAGATTTTATAGCTTCTCTCTCGGACTGGTTTGAAGCGACCCTCCGCCAATTCCACTCCCGTGCCAACCTCTTCATGGCAGAGTAGCCCTTGGAATCTACGTTATTTGTTGGATGTATTCCAATCTCTGTCTTCCCCCTATACAGCTACCTCTATTACCATGGAAGTCATTCCCTGATGTCTTAACAGATGTCCTGTCCTCCTGTCCCTTCTTCTTGTGCGTGTTTTACACATATTCCTTTTGTCCTCATTTCTCACGTTATCAGTCCACCAGTGTCTTGGCCAGGAATGTCCTTTCTGGCAGTGCTAGTCTGCTTTCGATGTCCTCCTTGCTCCGTCCAACATTGGTTGTTTTGCTGCCTAGATAGCAGAATTCCTTAACTTCATCTACTTCGTGACCATCAACCCCGATGTAAAGTTTCTCCTGTTCTCATTTCTGTTACTTCTCATTACTTTCGTCTTTCTTCAGATTACTCTCAATACGTATACTTTACTCATTAGACTTGTAAGTAGGCTGTTTATGTTTTCTTATTGGCAACGTCACGTAGCGCTCTATATGAAAATCACTAGCTGTGCTGTGTGCAGTCTGTGCCTAGTTTGCATTGTTGTCTGCCATTGTAGTGTTGGGCAGCGGCAGCTGGATGTGAACAGCGCGTAGCGTTGCGCAGTTGGAGGTGAGCCGCCAGCAGTGGTGGATGTGAGGAGAGAGATGGCGGAGTTTTGTAATTTGTCATGAACTGCTATATATATTATGACTATTAAGGTAAATACATTGTTTGTTCTCTATTAATATCTTTCATTTGCTAACTATCCCTATCAGTAGTTAGTGCCTTCAGTAGTTTGAATCTTTTATTTAGCTGGCAGTAGTGGCGCTCGCTGTATTGCAGTAGTTCCAGTAACGAAGATTCTTGTGAGGTAAGTGATTTGTGAAAGGTATAGTTTAATGTTACTCAGGGCCATTCTTTAGCAGGGATCTTCGATAGTCAGATTGCGTTGCGCTAAATAATATTGTGTGTCAGGTTAAGCACAGTCGTGTGTAAATTTTTCTAAGGGGACGTTTCAGACTGTCCATTCCACTCAGTATATCTGTTCTTCACTTTCACTCGGGATAGCAACGTAATTAGCGAATCATATCGTTGATATCCTTCCACCCTGACTGTTAATCCCACTCCTGTGTCTTCCTTTTATTTACATAATTGGTCCTTCGATGTACGGACTGAAGAGTAGGGCAATAGACTACATCCCTGTCTCACACCCTTTGTAATCCGAGCACTCTCCTTATTTCTCTCTAGGCTCTTGTACATATTGCATACTACCCGAGACTCCCTAAAGCTTACCCCTACTTTATCAGAATTTCTAATACCTTGCACTATTTTACAATATCGAACGTTTTTTCCAGGTCGACCAATTCTCTAAAAGTTTCTTGATTTTTCTGTAGTTATCCTTCCATTATCAACCGAACCGTCAGAATTGCCTTCCTGGTTCCTTCTCTACCTTCCCTAATGCCAAGCCGGCCGCGGTGTCCGTGCGGTTCTGGCGCTGCGGTTCGGAACCGCGGGACTGCTACGGTCGCAGGTTCGAATCCTGCCTCGGGCATGGGTGTGTGTGATGTCCTTAGGTTAGGGGACTTATGACCTAAGATGTTGAGTCCCATAGTGCTCAGAGCCATTTTGAACCATTTGAACCTAATGCCAAACTGATCGTAATCTAACACATTGCTGGTTATTCCGCATTTTACGGACATTTTCCCATCTCACGGACAAGAGAGTGCCACAGACCTCCTACCATTCCTCAGCCTTCTTTGCCATGGCAGTAGGCAGAAGAAGTCTTACTCCTTATGCCAGAATATTTTGACAACATGATTTTTAATTATAATGTATGCAGTGGCAGTGTTACAACCTGGGATCCATGGCGTTTTGATTAATAGTCGTAGACGCTGCCCCCAAATAACCGTGAATCCAGCGAATGATTTCTAATTTCGCTTATATTGCAGTGATGGTCTTTTCACGAGCTGAGTGAATGCGAAAATAATAGCTAGTCTGACACAGCTTGGAATAAGATGTCAATAACAGAAAACATCAGTAGGTGCTATTTTTTTGTGGCCTATTGAAAGCATCTGACTTTCTAAAACATTTTGTTAGAAATTCCGTAAACAGGATGGAGTTAGACAGATTTTCAGATTTAAATGTGATTATCATGACTGTTTTGTATTAAATCTGTGATTTTTATTTTGAAATGTTCAAATGTGTGTGAATTCCTAAGGGGCCAAACTGCTTAGGTCATCTGTCCCTGGACTTACTTAAACTAACTTAAAGAGAATAACACACACACCCATGCCCGAGGGAGGACTCGGACCTCCGGCGGGAGGGGTCGCGCAGTCCGTTGCATGGCACCTCAAACCACGCGGCTACTCCGCGCGGCTCTGTGATGTTTATGTTTGTGAACATAGGAACTTTTATGAAAGGATTACATACTAATTAATACAATACATCTTCTGAAGTACATAAGTAATGGACAAAATGTCGGTGGTCAAAGTTAGCTACTATTCCATCTGTGCCAACACTCCAAAAAAACTTTGACGACACAGTAATTAATTAACTGATCTAAAGTTTTCGTATGTGTTTCATTAAGTCCTATCAAAGAAAAAAAGTGTAGTGCAATACATAAAGCCAGCAGTGTGAGCCATCATCAAAATTATGAACATAAAGGGAAGTAGCAGGATATATCACCGCATACATTGCTCCAAGATACTAGGATGGAGTACCACACACATAGCTCCAATTGTAGCTGGGCGTATACCTTCGACTTCATCTGTCTTAGGCCTAAATCCTCGTTTCAAAGCATCCACTGCAGTGAGGATTAAGTTTATCTGTTCTTCCTTTGTATTTGGCAATTGTGGCCAGAAATTTCATTCCTTGTTTCCGGAGATATTTGGCGTTTTATGTTGTACTTTAATCACTGTCTGAACCATGACAGCGCGAAATTTGAGCAGTATAGGACTGGCATCAGTTTTTATGGTTTGTAGTCACATTAACAATCACAGATGAGCCTCTGTCTACATGTCGATGGTTAATGTGTGTGTTCCTTAGTTCCACGCTGTCATTAGGATCAACACTGTTTAACAAATTTTATATCGATAATCCCAGGGTGACAACCACTAGTGGTCGGGGTAGCCTCAAAACACATACACGTCCCCCGAAACACATGCACATGGCCTCAGAAACCGTAGTATATACAGTGAGTTTCAAAAATGACCGGTATATTTCAAACGGCAATAAAAACTAAACGAGCAGCGATAGAAATACACCGTTTGTTGCAATATGCTTGGGACAACAGTACATTTTCAGGCAGACAAACTTTCGAAATTACAGTAGTTACAATTTTCAACAACAGATGGCGCTGCGGTCTGGGAAACTCTATAGTAAGATATTTTCCACATATCCACCATGCGTAGCAATAATATGGCGTAGTCTCTGAATGAAATTACCCGAAACCTTTGACAACGTGTCTGGCGGAATGGCTTCACATGCAGATGAGATATACTGCTTCAGCTGTTCAATTGTTTCTGGATTCTGGCGGTACACCTGGTCTTTCAAGTGTCCCCACAGAAAGAAGTCACAGGGGTTCATGTCTGGCGAATAGGGAGGCCAATCCACGCCGCCTCCTGTATGTTTCGGATAGCCCAAAGCAATCACACGATCATCGAAATATTCATTCAGGAAATTAAAGACGTCGGCCGTGCGATGTGGCCGGGCACCATCTTGCATAAACCACGAGGTGTTCGCAGTGTCGTCTAAGGCAGTTTGTACCGCCACAAATTCACGAAGAATGTCCAGATAGCGTGATGCAGTAATCGTTTCGGATCTGAAAAATGGGCCAATGATTCCTTTGGAAGAAATGGCGGCCCAGACCAGTACTTTTTGAGGATGCAGGGACAATGGGACTGCAACATGGGGCTTTTCGATTCCCCATATGCGCCAGTTCTGTTTATTGACGAAGCCGTCCAGGTAAAAATAAGCTTCGTCAGTGAACCAAATGCTGCCCACATGCATATCGCCGTCATCAATCCTGTGCACTATATCGTTAGCGAATGTCTCTCGTGCAGCAATGGTAGCGGCGCCGAGGGGTTGCCGCGTTTGAATTTTGTATGGATAGAGGTGTAAACTCTGGCGCTTGAGACGATACGTGGACGTTGGCGTCATTTGGACCGCAGCTGCAACACGGCGAACGGAAACCCGAGGCCGCTGTTGGATCACCTGCTGCACTAGCTGCGCGTTGCCCTCTGTGGTTGCCGTACGCGGTCGCCCTACCTTTCCAGCACGTTCATCCGTCACGTTCCCAGTCCGTTGAAATTTTTCAAACATAACAGATCCTTTATTGTATCGCTTTTCGGTCCTTTGGTTACATTAAACCTCCGTTGAAAACTTCGTCTTGTTGCAACAACACTGTGTTCTAGGCGGTGGAATTCCAACACCAGAAAAATCCTCTGTTCTAAGGAATAAACCATGTTGTCTACAGCACACTTGCACGTTGTGAACAGCACACGCTTACAGCAGAAAGACGACGTACAGAATGGCGCACCCACAGACTGCGTTGTCTTCTATGTCTTTCACATCACTTGTAGCGCCATCTGTTGTTGAAAATTGTAACTACTGTAATTTCGAAAGTTTGTCCGCCTGAAAATGTACTGTTGTCCCAAGTATATTGCAACAAACGGTGTATTTCTATCGCTGCTCGTTTAGTTTTTATTGCCGTTTCAAATATACCGGTCGTTTTTGAAACACCCTGTACATGTGGAACAAAAAACGAATAATTAATCTGTTTTGAGAATTAATGGATTATCATGCGCGATAGAGCGAAAACACCGATCGCTTTGGAGTTAAATAATATCGGTGGGACTTGCACAACAAGATTTTAACACACTTCTTCGTGTACAACCATATATCACAGCTGGTTCACCAAAAGTAGTGCAAGAAACTCGGCACTACATGGCGCCATTTACCATATAATGATGGAGCTTTACCACCAAACAGTATATACTAAACACTCAACTGAGAGCCAGAAGTGACCTGTAAAATTTTTAGTGTCTGTGTGGTCAGAGTTACTACGGCGGTCAAACTATACCGATTTGTAGAATTAAAGGAACAGTGGAAACTAAGCCCCGAATTGTACTCAATAAAAAGAACGCATAAAGTTGTGGGTTATAACTCCACCGGGTTATTTATCTGCTTGGGGTGCCATAGTTTTAGATATCCGCAAGGTTCAATCCTTCCCAGTAAGATTGTCACATACATAAATGACCTCCTAGTTAATACACATCGAGCTGAATTATTTATTTATTTCACGACTCAGTTATTATACTGACTACCAACAGCAGTGTAGAAAACAAAGTAAATTGCACACAGTATGTGTGGACTAATTACTTATTGCTTTTTACGAGAAAGGTCTCTGCCTCTTATGAAGCTATAACCTCACGATATTCAATACCGTACATAAGAGAGTACTTAATCAATGATAAACTAAACGCATAGGCACTTGGAGGCAAAGCAGAAAGTGAGAAACGTTTGGGCGTACAGAAGATTGGAAATAACATTGGAAATAAGAAATTTTATAGTTTCATAACCAGGTAACTTAATTCTTGCACTTCGCTGACTTCGCAAATGTTACTACTGCCTCACATTCAAAACTACTTCTTGGATGTAATTCCAGGCGTTTCCATGAGCGCCCGAGCAGCAGAAGTATGGTTCGGTCGATCACAAAATAGTCCTTCCATTTACGGAATGTGTTTTACGTGTAGGAAATAATGTAAAGGTCTGTGTGTTCTACTAGAGCACTGAATAACACACGCTTTAATATGCATTACAGTAATTGTAAAACGTCCGCGTTTATACGCCAAACAGGTTTCCCGCTATAAACTGTTTGCAAATTCGGCACCGCCGGACCGTGGTGTATAGGGGATCCCATTTGCTTTCCGCCCAACGACGCGAAAGTATCTACACGTGCGTTAATTCACTCGGCAGCCATGTTCGCGGTAAGTGCTTATTGGACGATTGCAGAACATTCAATAACAACTGGCATGCGCGTTACTGCTGCGTTTTGCGCTGTAAGGGATTCTCGCCCACAGAAAATTACCGTTTAATTTTACGTTCACATCGTTAGAGAGGAAAAACAAAGGGCGGGCTTTAAAACTATATTTTTTTTCACCACTTACGAGGATACCTGTGGTCTACATCTGAATGTCATGACCCACTTTTCCATCCTCTCAATCACTTTAAACCTCTTCTTCGTCTGTAATTATTTACTACTAGCGGAGAAACCCAGATTGCAAAGGTATTTATTTATAGCTGTGTGTCAACCTCCGTAAACTTAAGGGGCTCCGGAAAGGCTCAAAATCATGAAAAGTTCAATTTTTAATTTTTTGCGTTTTCTGAATCTGCAGACTATTACCTTTTAATAGATATATAATTTATTCAATTCCAAAGACTACAACTATTTTTAAATTTTTTTTTTGAAATGTGTTCTACATGGGCGTGACCCACTGTGGCGCTGTTAAACTGCTGTCAAATGGTGCTATTATTAACGTCCGTGTTCATCAGGTAAATTTTAGTGATGTGAGATAAAGTATGTGTTGTGGCTAACCTATTTTCAGAGACTTAGCAGCACCTGAACTGTTGAAAAAGTGTATTCACGGAAAAACTCAAAACCCCAATGAAAGTGTAAACGGTGTTATATAGTCCAGAATCCCCAAGACTGTATTTGTTGGAATAGAAACACTTCACTTTGGTGTGTATGATGCTGTTGCGACTTTCAATGATGGCAACATTGTAAGGTGCAAGGTATTTAGAAATATGGGAATGAAGATAGGTTCTAACATGGTACGAGCGATGCTTGCTTTAGACAAGGAACGCCTTCGGGCTGCAGACAGGGCTGTAAAGAGTCTAGAAATACAAGCAAGAGTAAACAGGAGGAGGAACAAGAGGAAACTGGAGGAGGAGTTTGCAGAGGATGAAGATAATCCATCCTATGGACCTGGAATGCACTAAAAAGTTAATCCAATCTTTGTCGCTCGATTTCCAAAACTTTTATTTTCTCATACTAATTACATGTTTTCTAAGGATCTTTCAAACATATTTGTTTCAAACTTTCAGTAAATGTTACACAGTACCTTCTGCATAATTTAACACAGCCTTTTTCCAAAAAAAAATGTATATTTTTGAATATATAAATAAAAAATTGCAAAAAAAATGTTGTGAATTTTCATTACAATTGAAAAAAAAATCATCTTTAATAACTGAACTAAAATTTTGTAAAATCCCTGTGTTAAGTTGTAGCCCATATTCCAATAAATAATCTGTAAAAAGTTCAACTTCCTACCTCAAATACTTTGTGAGGAAATATGTAATTTATAAGCGTTATTTTAACATTGCAAGTATAGGGCGTTCCGGAGCCCCTTAATGCTAATGACGTCATATCACCAGAACAATGTGTCATACAATGATGTAATTTAGTAGGTATATTCAGCGGCATATGTGAATACTGTCTGCGAAACGTGTTGCATATTTTGTTGGTAGCAAAAACTAAACTAAACTCCGCGCAAACAGGCCATGAAGACCCAGAGGTACTGACCGGCCGCCGTGTCATCCTCAGCACACAGGTTCCACAGGATGCGCGTATGGAGGGGCGTGTGGTCAGCACGCCACTCTCCCTGCCACATGTCTGTTTATGAGTCCGGAGCCGCTACTTCTCCGTCAAGTAGCTCTTCTATTTACTTCACAAGAGCTGAGTGCACCTTGCTTGACAACAGCGCTCCGCGGACCGGATGGTCACCCATCCACGTGGTAGTACAGCCCGACAGCGCTTAACACCGGTGATCTGACGGGAACCGGTATTACAGCTAGTTAGTAGCAAGGAAGTAATAAATTCAAACGTGAGGCAAGGTGCGGCAGCTTTCCACGCCTCCCACGTGTTATGACATCATACATACTGAACTGTGGGTCGTTCAGTGATATAATATTGTAGGTACACTCAGTAGCATATGTGGGTACATTTTGTGAAATTTATTGTGAGCAGAGTTAGTAGCAAAGGAGTAATGAATTTAAACGCCATGCCTGATACGGCAGTTTTCGACTCATCTCATTGTTTACGATGTGATATCTTCTGAACTATGTGTCGTGAAAGTACGTAGTTTCACATTTACATTTAGCGATATATGTGCAGTCTATCAGTAAAATGTGTCATGTCTCAAACGGAACTATAACTGCATGAACAGTTGAAAATTGGAAACGGCTAAATTTCTACCTTTCATCATGCTCTGTTGGCTGTCGGTGAGATAAAATTTCGTAAGCGTTTGAAATTACGTACAAAGATCATTGTAAGTCGCTAAGTGACGGCGTTCTCAAATTCTATGCTTCCTACAAACCCCCGCCCCATCACTTTGATGGGTAGTTAGTTCTAATCACCCTACGGCATAGCGATAATCGCCGAACAGTAAAATAAATGAATGTGAAGACTGATTGCACTCTAATTTTGAAAATACTGAGGGAGCGGTCTGTTTTACTTGCTGAAAACATTCAACAGCCTAGATCCCACTCCGCAGCTCGTGGTCGTGCGGCAGCGTTCTCGCTTCCCTCGCCCGGGTTCCCGGGTTCGATTCCCGGCGGGGTCAGGGATTTTCTCTGCCTCGTGATGACTGGGTGTTGTGTGATGTCCTTAGGTTAGTTAGGTTTAAGTAGTTCTAAGTTCTATGGGACTGATGATCATAGATGTTAAGTCCCATAGTGCTCACAGCCATTTTAACCAGCCTAGATCGCATAAAGGCCGGTTTCAACAGACTTTGCTGCCATCTTCAGGTCTTTAACACCTGTTTGTTGTCAAACGTGTTCGTTTTACGCTGGACCTAACACCAAATTGGATATCCAAACTTGGCGTGAAGTTCAACTTAAAATGATCACGTTTCACGACGAAACGGTATTTAAGACCTGAAGATGACAGCAAAGTCTGTTGAAACCGGTTGTCTTAAACAAAAACAAATATTTTATGCGATGTAAGCTGTTGAATGATTTTAGCGTATAGGAAGTTTGGTTGAAATCAGTCGAGTGGTTTCGGAGGAAATGCGGAATATATCAACACACACATCCGTCCATTTTTAGAATACGTATGGATTAGTATTATTATCATATATTATCGTAAAAGTAAAAGTACAAAGTTCCGCCTCATAGCCCTAGACGGGGTAAACGGCCCCGAACGACCGTCCTATCACCCTCTGTCAGTGTCGTCATCGGCTGCGATATGGAGTGGCACGTTGTCAGTACACCGCTCTCACGACCTTTGCCGGATTTCTTGACCTTGAAACCGCTATTAACCGTTCTAGTTCCTCCCCAGTTGTCCTCGTGAGGCTGCATGCACTCTGTACCAGCACCCTCACCAAGAAAAAAATCCCTTACAGTACCGGGAACGAAACCCGGATATCTTGCATGGCAGCCAGCAGCATGACCACATAGCTACTGTGCGGAGGTGGACATTTAGTGCTATTGTATAAACATATGAAAACTGTTAAAGGAACAACCAGATAATTAGAAAAGTTTAGGAAAAAATGAGCAAGCTACTAAACTTGTTTTAAGTGAGTAGTAAAGTACTAGTTACATGTAATTCTACTATGTTACCATAGTAGTCAATGTTACGGTTTTGTACTGTTACATTGGAAAGATTTACGAAACTGCGTTTTTAAGAATGGACCTATGCCTAATCGTTATAAATGTTTAACAACAGCGTGGTTTCAGTTCTCTGAGACGGCACACGTGTGTGCAAGTTGCATTTGCGTGAGTGTGTGAGTGCGTGTTTGTGTGTGTCTACTGCTGACAAAAGCCTTAGTGGGCGAAAGCTATAATTGTGATAATCTTTTTATTGTGCCTATCGCGACTCAGCATCTCCGCTATATTGTAACAAATTTCCTTCTCTGGTATTCCTACATTTCATCCTGGATTTTCCATTGTTTGATTTAATAACAGTTAAGGGTAGATTTAATGGTGGAAGAACGTCATAATTTAAGCTGTGAGTAAATGTTTAAAGCCACTGGCATAACTGATGTGGCGGAACACAAGCCGATGCTGGGAGGGACATAAATACAGGAAGAGGTGAATTTCAAGAATGTAGAGTCGTTATCAATAGTTTTCTAGCGCAGAATAACGGTACTAAGGAAAACCAGTGGTTACCACTGCAAAAGAGGCAGCCTCCGCTAGCATTACTTTTTCTCAACAGTACTTGTCGATACACTATTATTTTATTTTCGACAGTTATATATTTATCTAAGTTACTTTCCTGAAAACTTTCATATAATTTTATACACAGTATATTATATTACAAGCTAAAATTTATGAAAAGGAATCACTGTATAAAATATTGTAGTTTCGATGCTATAATCGATAAGCACTATTCTTAATGTACAGTTAAAATTATTTTATAATAACATTTGAATTTACGAATTATTTGCACACTTAAAATTTATATTGTTAATTACGCAGTCCTGTACTGTTTACTATGTTTATTTCTGGATTCATTTATGGAATAATAGTCAAAATTAGTAATATAACGAAAACTAGTAGGAATTCATTTGTTAAAAAAAATGTTATTTCCGCAGATTGTGAGAGTCGTAACCTCGCATCTGATGTGATCGGACGTATTTTTGTGTAATAGGTGCGAACAGTGTAATTTCGGTGTCGTTAATGGGAAAAATCACAATACTGTATGTATACTAAAATTTGAGAAAATCATTGGAAAATATACTAACGAAAAAAATTTTGCAACAACAATTTTCCAATTTATTTAGTTCAAAGCAACCGTGAGGACCTGATGTTAGACTTTCAGCTTCAAGAATCAGACCCCTAGACAAGAAGAACTAGAGTCACCTCAAAATAACAAGCTAAGTAAACTTTAAGATTTATTGTAATCTTAGCTCTTCTCAAATCTTAATAAAAGACTTTGCTTATTAATTACTTGGATTAGGCATTGTTTAATGTGAACTGAAGAGACAATGTATGTCAATCAGCGAGCAGTGACAATGCCCTTTGGTAGTGTTCTTAGTTAAAACACGGAATAGTGGGAGCATATGGATGATTTCACGAGGTGAAGAATCATCTGTTAACTGGAAGATAATCGAAATGTGACTTGTGCAATTAAGAAGTCACAGCATTGTTTTACGTCGAACCACGGACACTGCCACCCGAAAATCAGGAGGATGACCACGGCCCACTACAACTACACATGTGGGAACTTCTGACCTTCTCTTAAGGATTCGAAAGGGTAAGGCAGCCTTTGGGGCTGGTAAAGCTAGAACACAACGGTTCTGGTGAAATAAGTTGCTGAACACAATGGCATAACATTTATGGGTTTTCTTAGCTTACACATAAATACACAGTTGTACAGAAAATCCGTACTTCCCTTTTCTGAAACATTAAAACAAATAATCCTTAAAACAATGTAATAAGGCAAATATTTTAGAATGTTGACTGGAGTTCTCAACCGGCCGTTGTGGCCGTGCGGTTCTAGGCGCTGCAGTCTGGAGTCGAGCGACCCCTACGGTCGCAGGTTCGAATCCTGCCTCCGGCATGGATGTGTGTGATGTTCTTAGGTTAGTTAGGTTTAATTAGTTGTAAGTTCTAGGCGACTGATGACCTCAGAAGTTAAGTCGCATAGCGCTCAGAGCCATTTGAACCATTATTCCCCTTTTCCAAACTTGAGAAAGAGTAACATTTAGAAAAAGAATTAAAGGTCATTCAAAATATTTAACTGTAATTACTGAAATTCTATATTTGCAAAATTTCCTTCTTTCTTAAACATTAAATCCAGTAACAATATCAATTAAAGTAATCCAACGTATTCTTTCTAAAACAATTAAGCTTAAGTTCAGAATCAATGGTTGTCAGAAACCCATTATTAGGATACTTATCTGAAAAACCTATAACAAAATTTAATTACTATTTGCAGAAGCATAACAAGCGCTAATGCAGCCGCACACAACTCAACCTTTCATCACGATCAGATACATTGGCACATGGCTCACTTTACTACAGTCCCAAGCTAAGAATAAAACACTGCAAACGACAAATTACTGCTACCAGTCTTAACCAACTGCCTCTTGAACATGAGTCGATTTGGAACAATACAGTTAAATGTAGGTTGGTAATCACAGAAATTAATTAACCCCTCCTTACACGCAAATTTCTGCTACTGGAACCTCAGAACGTTTACGAAGCGCCGTGAAAATGACATCACATCTCTAGAATACTCTTCATATAGACCAACATGATTTGAACAGCCTGGAAAGTCTACAACAGAAAGACACACGATCAGCCACCCATAACATGCAAATTTGCTGAACACTACCAGGGTAGAATTTAGTGAAACCATAGTGATACGCCCGCATCTCGTGGTCGTGCGGTAGCGTTCTCGCTTCCCACGCCCGGGTTCCCGGGTTCGATTCCCGGCGGGGTCAGGGATTTTCTCTGCCTCGTGATGGCTGGGTGTTGTGTGCTGTCCTTAGGTTAGTTTGGTTTAAGTAGTTCTAAGTTCTAGGGGACTTATAACCACAGCAGTTAAGTCCCATAGTGCTCAGAGCCATTTGAACCATAGTGACACGCCCAACCCGTTCTTCGGTGTTACATCCAATGTGATGTGTCCCAGAAGAAATAGGAAAAATCCTCCCGAGACTTTATAACCTGCACGCGACCGTAGCCGATCACGGATGAATACTCTTTCAACCAAGGCAAATGACTCGATTCAAATTCCAGACTGAATGCCGACGCTCACCAAATTCGGAAGGAGCGCGAGGTGCTAATCACCGTGTAATGTTCTCCTCGCCACCCGCAGACTACGCAGCAACCTCTGGGCCTCTGACCCAGCGGTCAGACGGCTCCGTAGCACTTGCCGCGCTTGCTGAGCACAGCTACCATGCGTCCGGCTCTCGCTACACGGCGAACTCCACCCTCTGTCGCCCAGGCCACAAGTTCCCAAAGATTGGCCCGGCGTGCGCTTAAAACCGCTTTTCCACGCCTGGCAGCTCTACCCACAGAACGATTTTTATTTGCATAAAAGCTTACTGATGCCAGAAACTGAAAAATCATACGACCGTATTAACATGACCATTACATCTTGCAACAGGCGAGAGTCCGAAGAGTGAGTTCCCAAGTTGATACCACCGTAAGGAACCATAAGCTAAGAACAGTCGCTTCCAGACGCAGCAACGTCGACGAGGTCACGACCTCATGAGGTTCGGTACATCTACATCTACATCTACATCTACATCCATACTCCGCAAGCCACCTGACGGTGTGTGGCGGAGGGTACCTTGAGTATCTCTATCGGTTCTCCCTTCTATTCCAGTCTCGTATTGTTCGTGGAAAGAAGGATTGTCGGTATGCCTCTGTGTGGGCTCTAATCTCTCTGATTTTATCCTCGTGGTCTCTTCGCGAGATATACGTAGAAGGGAGCAATGTACTGCTTGACTCTTCGGTGAAGGTATGTTCTCGAAACTTTGACAAAAGCCCGTACCGAGCTAATGAGCGTCTCTCCTGCAGAGTCTTCCACTGGAGTTTATCTATCATCTCCGTAACGCTTTCGCTATTACTAAATGATCCTGTAACGAAGCGCGCTGCTCTCCGTTGGACCTTCTCTATATCCTCCATCAACCCCATCTGGTACGGATCCCACAATGCTGAGCAGTATTCAAGCAGTGGGCGAACAAGCGTACTGTAACCTACTTCCTTTGTTTTCGGATTGCATTTCCTTAGGATTCTTCCAATGAATCTCAGTCTGGCATCTGCTTTACCGACAATCAACATTATATGATCATTCCATTTTAAATCACTCCTAATGCGTACTCCCAGATAATTTATGGTATTAACTGCTTCCAGTTGCTGACCAGCTGGAACTGTGTTTACACGACAGAGTGGCTCCTTCCACTCAGTAGTATAACAGTATCACTATAATCATCACAGCTCAAATCCAGCAGTGAGCTTGTGTCATTAGTGAGAACTGCGTACCAGAGCTTGAAGTTAATTGTACTGTGACTCTGACTGCCACATTGTATGATTGAAAGTGATTATTATGTCCTGGCATCTTAGGGCATATATACACAGAAGAGCCAAAGAAACTGGTACATCTAATACCGTGTAGGGCCCCCGCGAGCTGGCTGAAGTGCCGCAACACGATGTGGCATGAACTCGAATAACGTCTGAAATACTGCTGGAGGGAACGGACATCTTGCATCCAGCATAGCTGACCATAAATCCGTAAGACTACAAGGAGATGGAGATCTTTTCTCAATAGGGCCAAGCATCCCAGATATTTTCGATAATGTTCTTGTCCGGGCTGTCTGGTAGCCAGCGTAAGTATTTAAACTCAGAAGAGTGTTTCTAGAGCCGCCCTGTTTCAATTCTGGACGTGTGGGGTGTCGCATTGTCTTGCTGGAATTGAACACGTGCGTCGGAGTGCACATGGGCATGAATCATTGCAGCTAACCAGACAGGATACGTACGTCCTTGTCACCTGTCAGAGTCGTATCTAGACGTATCGTCCCATATCACTCCAACTGCCCACGCCCCACACCATCACAGAGCTTCCACCAGTTTAAACAGTCGGTTGCTGACATGCAGGTTCCATGGATTCATGTGGTTGTCTGCATATATGTCTACGTCCATCCCCTCGATACAATTAGAAACAAGACTCGTCCGACCTGGCAACATACACTCCTGGAAATTGAAATAAGAACACCGTGAATTCATTGTCCCAGGAAGGGGAAACTTTATTGACACATTCCTGGGGTCAGATACATCACATGATCACACTGACAGAACCACAGGCACATAGACACAGGCAACAGAGCATGCACAATGTCGGCACTAGTACAGTGTATATCCACCTTTCGCAGCAATGCAGGCTGCTATTCTCCCATGGAGACGATCGTAGAGATGCTGGATGTAGTCCTGTGGAACGGCTTGCCATGCCATTTCCACCTGGCGCCTCAGTTGGACCAGCGTTCGTGCTGGACGTGCAGACCGCGTGAGACGACGCTTCATCCAGTCCCAAACATGCTCAATGGGGGACAGATCCGGAGATCTTGCTGGCCAGGGTAGTTGACTTACACCTTCTAGAGCACGTTGGGTGGCACGGGATACATGCGGACGTGCATTGTCCTGTTGGAACAGCAAGTTCCCTTGCCGGTCTAGGAATGGTAGAACGATGGGTTCGATGACGGTTTGGATGTACCGTGCACTATTCAGTGTCCCCTCGACGATCACCAGTGGTGTACGGCCAGTGTAGGAGATCGCTCCCCACACCATGATGCCGGGTTTTGGCCCTGTGTGCCTCGGTCGTATGCAGTCCTGATTGTGGCGCTCACCTGCACGGCGCCAAACACGCATACGACCATCATTGGCACCAAGGCAGAAGCGACTCTCATCGCTGAAGACGACACGTCTCCATTCGTCCCTCCATTCACGCCTGTCGCGACACCACTGGAGGCGGGCTGCACGATGTTGGGGCGTGAGCGGATGACGGCCTAACGGTGTGCGGGACCGTAGCCCAGCTTCATGGAGACGGTTGCGAATGGTCCTCGCCGATACCCCAGGTGCAACAGTGTCCCTAATTTGCTGGGAAGTGGCGGTGCGGTCCCCTACGGCACTGCGTAGGATCCTACGGTCTTGGCGTGCATCCGTGCGTCGCTGCGGTCCGGTCCCAGGTCGACGGGCACGTGCACCTTCCGCCGACCACTGGCGACAACATCGATGTACTGTGGAGACCTCACGCCCCACGTGTTGAGCAATTCGGTGGTACGTCCACCCGGCCTCCCGCATGCCCATTATACGCCCTCGCTCAAAGTCCGTCAACTGCACATACGGTTCACGTCCCCGCTGTCGCGGCATGCTATCAGTGTTAAAGACTGCGATGGAGCTCCGTATGCCACGGCAAACTGGCTGACACTGACGGCGGCGGTGCACAAATGCTGCGCAGCTAGCGCCATTCGACGGCCAACACCGCGGTTCCTGGTGTTTCCGCTGTGCCGTGCGTGTGATCATTGCTTGTACAGCCCTCTCGCAGTGTCCGGAGCAAGTATGGTGGGTCTGACACACCGGTGTCAATGTGTTCTTTTTTCCATTTCCAGGAGTGTATTTCCAGTACAGGTGGGGCGTAAAGCTTTGTGTCATGCAGTCATCAAGTGTACGTGAGTGGGCCTTTGGCCCCGAAAGCCCATATCGATGGTTTTTTGTTGAACGGTTCGAATGCTGACACTTGTTGATAGCCCAGAACTGAAATATCCGGCAGTTTGTGGAAGGATTGCACTCCATCAAAGTGAACGATTATGTTCAGTTGTCGTTGGTAATTTTCTTGCAGGATCTTTTTGCGGCTTCAGCAGTGTCGAAGATTTAATGTCTTACCGGCTTCCTGATATTCACGGTACATTCGTGAAACGGTCGTACTGGAAAATTCCCACTTCGTCGCTACCTCTGAGATGCTGTGTCCCATCGCTCGTGCGCCGACTGTAACACCACGTCTATACTCACCTAACTCTTGATAACCTGCCATTGTAGCAGCAGCTACCGCAATAAGAGGATCATTTATAACGGAACAAAAGAAACTTTGATTATGAGCGTAAACTGTATCAAAAATTACAATATGCACACTTTTTCACTTTTCAACATAATCGCTATGAACATTTAAACATTTGTCAAGTCGTGGCATCGGATTTTGGATCCCAGTATCAAGGAACTGTGCCGCCTGGCCGTTAAGGGGCTCCGGAACGCCCTATGCTTGCAATATTAAAATAACGCTTATAAATTACATCTTTCCTCACAAAGTATTTGAGGTAGGAAGTTGAACTTTTTACAGATTATTTATTGGAATATGGGCTACAACTTAACACAGGGATTTTACAAAATTTTAGTTCAGTTATTAAAGATGATTTTTTTAATAATAAATGAAAAGCACCAGTTTGCTTTTGTTCTACAATATTGTAGAACAAAATCAAACTGGTGCTTTTCATTTATTATTATAATGTTGTTCTACCAAGAACCGACGGAATATTCTGTTAATATGATGATTTTTTTCAATTGTAATGAAAATTCACAACATTTTTTTGCAATTATTTATTTATATATTCAAAAATATACAGTTTTTTGGAAAAAGGCTGTGTTAAATTATGCAGAAGGTACGGTGTAACATTTACTGAAAGTTTGAAACAAATATGTTTGGAAGATCCTTAGAAAACATGTAATTAGTATGAGAAAATAAAAGTTTTGGGAATCGAGCGACAAAGATTGGATTAACTTTTTAGTGCATTCCAGGTCCATAGGATGGATTAGCTTCATCCTCTGCAAACTCCTCCTCCAGCTTCCTCTTGATCCTCCTCCTGTTTACTCTTGCTTGTATTTCGAGACTCTTTACAGCCCTGTCTGCAGCCCGAAGGCGTTCCTTGTCTAAAGCAAGCATCGCTCGTACCATGTTAGAATGTTATTATTTACAGTAATAACACATACCTTTGGCTTTCCAACATTTCTCCTTTTCTTAAAAGCCTTCAGAGGATTTCTAATAACTTTAATTTTGCTCATTATTATACTTCAACAAAACAGAGACTCAAGAAACAGAATTAATTACGAATATTTTAGAGATAACGACAGAGTAAATAAACATGAAACAATCGACAATCACACCAGCGATATATATTGAACCATCACAGGTTAGCCACAACACATACTTTATCTCACATCACTAAAATGTACCTGATGAACACGGACGTTAATAATAACACCATTTGGCAGCAGTTTAACAGCGCCACAGTGGGTCACGCCCATGTAGAACACATATCAAAAAAAAATTTAAAAATAGTTGTAGTCTTCGGAATTGAATAAATTATATATCTATTAAAAGGCAATGGTCTGCAGATTCAGAAAACGCAAAAAAGTAAAAATTGAACTTTTCATGATTTTGAGCCTTTCCGGAGCCCCTTAACCCAGTTAGTAACAGTTTCCTTTAACGTGTCGTCATTTTCCAACCACTCTCCACAAAGAAATTCGTTCAGTTCTGAAGACAGATGATAGTCTGATGGTGCTAGATCAGGCCTGTTTGGTGGATAATCCGGTAAATCTGAATGGATGTAGTCTAGTTGCGTCTTTGTTCTTGTCACAACGTGATGCCGAGCATTTTTGTGGAGCAGAACGACGCCAGTAGAGAGAAGTCCACAACGGCGACTTTGAAGAGCGAGCCTAAGCTTTAATAATGCTTCACAGTGCCTATCAGCATTGATTGTCATTCTTCTTGGCCAAAATTTCCAACTGAAGAATGCCTTTCCGGTTCCCAAGAAACCTTGGCCATTATTATCCTTGTTTATGGTTCTTCCAATTTCCGCAGTTTCATCAGGGAGTTTGAATGATGCCACTCACTGGATTGACGTTTATTCTCAGGAGGGGTAGTGCTCAATCTACATTGCATCACCGGTCACAATGTGACTCAAGAACTCTTCATCATCCTTGTGATAACACTATTAAATGGACAAAGAATGTAGCATTGATTTATGTTTCTCTGTCAAAATTTATCGGCAGCCATCCAGCACACATCTTTTGTAATAATATGAAAAAGTACTGATCTTGAAACTTGATGAAATTGATGCAACTCGTCACTAATGAAGAGCCTCATCAACGTTTTGTGTCAAGTCTTCATTCATGACAGTAGGCCATGCAGATGGCTTTTCATCAGGAACATTTGTCCTCTCTTCAGTAATGTAGCGCCACCACCGCTCAGGATAGGGAAAGTTATTTTTGTGCAATATTCTGCGCACAACTTACAGTCAGGTGCGGGCCAGACTGCAGTGAGTAACGCGTACCAACAGTTGCGAAGTAGACTAGAGGCCACAGGGCCATCAAATTACTGAAGGAGTATACGTAACAGTTTTGCATGTCACAAATCACAGGCAGAAGGGGCGCACTGGACAACCTAGCGTGTTATGAGTACGTGATGCGAAACGGCACGTATGGCAACACAGAGGCGCACAGCCACATATACAGGGCTATTACAAATGATTGAAGCAATTTCATAAATTCACTGTAGCTCCATTCATTGACATATGGCCACGACACACTACAGATACGTAGAAAAACTCATAAAGTTTTGTTCGGCTGAAGCCGCACTTCAGGTTTCTGCTGCCAGAGCGCTCGAGAGCGCAGTGAGACAAAATGGCGACAGGGGCCGAGAAAGCGTATGTCGTGCTTGAAATGCACTCACATCAGTCAGTTATAACAGTGCAACGACACTTCAGAACGAAGTTCAACAAAGATTCACCAACCGGTAACTCCATTCGACGTTGGTATGCGCAGTTTAAAGCTTCTGGATGCCTCTGTGAGGGGAAATCAACGGGTCGGCCTGCAGTGAGCGAAGAAACGGTTGAATGCGTGCGGGCAAGTTTCACGCGTAGCCCGCGGAAGTCGACGAATAAAGCAAGCAGGGAGCTAAACGTACCACAGCCGACAGTTTGGAAAATCTTACGGAAAAGGCTAAAGCAGAAGCCTTACCGTTCGGCATTTCTTAAACAGGAGATCGGAAAACCGATGGATCGGTCGTGGTGGAGATCATGATCAGCAATTCATGTCGTGGCCTCCACGCTCTCCCGACTTAACCCCATGTGATTTGTTTCTGTGGGGTTATGTGAAAGATTCAGTGTTTAAACCTCCTCTACCAAGAAACGTGCCAGAACTGCGAGCTCGCATCAACGATGCTTTCGAACTCATTGGTGGGGACATGCTGCGCCGAGTGTGGGAGGAACTTGATTATCGGCTTGATGTCTGCCGAATCACTAAAGGGGCACATATCGAACATTTGTGAATGCCTAAAGAAACGTTTTGAGTTTTTGTATGTGTGTGCAAAGCATTGTGAAAATATCTCAAATAATAAAGTTATTGTAGAGCTGTGAAATTGCTTCAATCATTTGTAATAACCCTGTATATAGATGAGGGTTTCTAACGAAATTCTTTCAACTGTGGCAGCTCTCCTGGACGTTGGGGTGTGTCACGTCGCCAGCTCCACGCAGCAGCAGATGGGGCGCTAGGGTTCCAGTCACGGGGGTCGCTGGTTCGATCCTCTGAGGCCGACTCGGGGTCAGTTGTCAGCCAGTGGTGGGCCACTCAGGCTCGCTACCATCGGCAGTCGTCCTGGTTTCCAGCACACTCCAGAGGTATCCTGAGGCGAGGCTGGATCGCGGGTGCTTGTTGTCGCTGCAATCTCAACCACGCCAGCGAGAAGCAAGAAACTGACCGCCTGCGGCTCACACCAAGCGGCGCTGAGTCGGCAGAGACACAGACCGCAGAGGCAACTGCTGGCATGCTGACGACACCGCAATCCCGCTGCCGTACACACAGCAGGGCATGCACGGGTCGCCGAGGCAGCCATTTTGCGCCAAACCTCTTCACAGACAGTGAAGGGGTGTCCTGAGCACTGCGGGGCCCAGTCACGCAGATTGAGAGGAACAGGGGCACTGTAGTTGGAAACAATAAATCAGTTGGAAAGCTCGGACAAGTCTTAGTATGGTGCCTTCTACCCCCTTCCCGCTACTTTTGGTGTTGCTGTTACATATGGTGGCAGAATTTGCTACTACAGTAAGCAGCCTAAGCCATTTTCGCACATTTCCATTATTCATTATACCTGCACGATTAACTCCATCAAGCTCTCAGTGCATTTCAGCATGACGAACTTGTTTTGCATTTAAGAACCGAATAACCGAGGGCACTTCACAATTGGCCGGATTACTGACTGACCTGGCGACAAGCGAAGTGGTGCAACCAGACAAGCAACACCGCCAGAGATGTGAAACATAATGGTGGAGCAGTGAGAGACTGACAAAGAGTGGCCGGCCACGAACGGCGTCACGTAATGGGATGCTCGATAACGACGTGCTGTCGGTTCCTACTTTAAAATGACTCTCGTATATACAGAGTACGCGAAAGAACTTGCCCCCCTTCTAACAGTCGTGTACCGCAAGTCTCTAGAGGAACGGAAGGTTCTAAATGATTGGAAAAGAGCACAGGTAGTCCCAGTCTTCAAGAAGGGTCGTCGAGCAGATGCGCAAAACTATAGACCAATATCTCTGACGTCGATCTGTTGTAGAATTTTAGAACATGTTTTTTGCTCGAGTATCATGTCATGGCAGCTTCCAAATCTGTGGCCCTCGCCTCAGGATACTTCTGGAGTGTGCTGGAAGCCAGAACGACTGCTGTACGTTTAGAAATACTGGAACACGTGAGGCAATACTGACCTTACGACTTATCTTACAAGAATGATTAAGGAAAGGCAAACCTACGTTTCTAGCATTTGTAGACTTAGAGAAAGCTTTTGACAATGTAGACTGGAATACTCTCTTTCAAATTCTAAAGGTGGCAGGGGTAAAATACAGGGAGCAAAAGGCTATTTACAATTTGTACAGAAACCAGATGGCAGTTATAAGAGTCGAGGGGCACGAAAGGGAAGCAGTGGTTGGGAAGGGAGTGAGACAGGGTTGTAGCCTCTCCCCGATGTTATTCAATCTGTATATTGAGCAAGCAGTAAAGGAAACAAAAGAAAAATTCGGAGTAGGTATTAAAATCCATGGAGAAGAAATAAAAACTTTGAGGTTCGCCGATGACATTGTAATTCTGTCACAGACAGCAAAGGACTTGGAAGAGCAGTTGAACGGAATGGATGGTGTCTTGAAGGGAGGATATAAGATGAACATCAACAAAAGCAGAACGAGGATAATGGAATGTAGTCGAATGAAGTCGGGTGATGTTGAGGGTATTAGATTAGGAAACGAGACACTTGAAGTAGTAAAGGAGTTTTGCTATTTGGGCAGCAAAATAACAGATGACGGTCGAAGTAGAGAGGATATAAAATGTAGACTGGCAATGACAAAGAAAGCGTTTCTGAAGAAGAGAAATTTGTTAACATCGAGTATAGATTTAAGTGTCAGGAAGTCATTTCTGAAAGTATTTGTATGGAGTGTAGCATTGTATGGAAGTGAAACATGGACGGTAAATAGTTTGGACAAGAAGAGAATAGAAGCTTTCGAAATGTGGTGCTACAGAAGAATGTTGAAGATTAGATGGGTAGATCACATAACTAATGAGGAAGTATTGAATAGGATTGGGGAGAAGAGAAGTTTGTGGCACAACTTGACCAGAAGAAGGGATCGGTTGGTAGGACATGTCCTGAGGCTTCAAGGGATCACCAATTTAGTATTGGAGGGCAGCGTGGAGGGTAAAAATCGTAGGGGGAGACCAAGAGATGAATACTCTAAGCGGATTCAGAAGGATGTAGGTTGCAGTAGGTACTGGGAGATGAAGAAGCTTTCACAGGATAGAGTAGCATGGAGAGCTGCATCAAACCAGTCTCAGGACTGAAGACCACAACAACAACATCATGTCGTTTTTGAAAACCCAGAATGTACTATGTAGGAATCAACATGGATTCCGGAAACAGCGATCGTGTGAGACCCAACTCGCTTTATTTGTTCATGAGACCCAGAAAATATTAGATACAGGCTCCCAGGTAGATGCTATTTTTCTTGACTTCGGGAAGGCATTCCATACAGTTCCGCACTGTCGCCTGATAAACAAAGTAAGAGCCTACGGAATATCAGACCAGCTGTGTGACTGGATTGAAGAGATTTTAGCAAACAGAACACAGCATGTTGTTATCAATGGAGAGACGTCTACAGACGTTAAAGTAACCTCTGGCGTGCCACAGGGGAGTGTTATGGAACCATTGCTTTTCACAATATATATAAATGACCTAGTAGATAGTGTCGGAAGTTCCATGCAGCTTTTCGCGGATGATGCTGTGGTATACAGGGAAGTTGCAGCATTAGAAAATTGTAGCGAAATGCAGGAAGATCTGCAGCGGATAGGCACTTGGTGCAGGGAGTGGCAACTGACCCTTAACATAGACAAATGTAATGTATTGCGAATACATAGAAAGAAGGATCCTTTATTGTATGATTATATGATAGCGGAACAAACACTGGTAGCAGTTACTTCTGTAAAATATCTGGGAGTATGCGTGCGGAACGATTTGAAGTGGAATGATCATATAAAATTAATTGTTGGTAAGGCGGGTACCAGGTTGAGATTCATTGGGAGAGTCCTTAGGAAATGTAGTCCATCGACAAAGGAGGTGGCTTACAAAACACTCGTTCGACCTATATTTGAGTATTGCTCATCAGTGTGGGATCCGTACCAGATCGGGTTGACGGAGGAGATAGAGAAGATCCAAAGAAGAGCGGCGCGTTTCGTCACAGGGTTATTTGGTAACCGTGACAGCATTACGGAGATGTTTAGCAAACTCTAGTGGCAGACTCTGCAAGAGAGGCGCTCTGCATCGCGGTGTACCTTGCTCGCCAGGTTTCGAGAGGGTGCGTTTCTGGATGAGGTATGGAATATATTGCTTCCCCCTACTTATATCTCCCGAGGAGATCACGAATGTAAAATTAGAGAGATTCGAGCGCGCACTGAGGCTTTCAGAGAGTCGTTCTTCCCGCGAACCACACGCGACTGGAACAGGAAAGGGAGGTAATGACAGTGGCACGTAAAGTGCCCTCCGACACACACCGTTGGTTGGCTTGCGGAGTATAAATGTAGATGTAGAAGTAGATGTAGAAAGAGATCTACTAAAGTGAACTAACATTTTGGGTGTGTAGCTCCCTCTCGATCTCTTCTGGAAGTAAATCTCAAGTGCTGCCACCTAGGCTAGCAACGGTATACATCAGAAGGGAGTCACGTCACGCTCCAGGTGCCATTGCACCTACATTTAACAGCGCTGCAAGGATCGCAATCTGAAGCGCAGTAGTGGCACGAGGACTACATAGGAGGGTGGTCTCTTTGCCCGACGACCAGAAAGTTGTTTTCCATCGAAACGGCCGGCCGCTGTGGTCGAGCGGTTCTAGACGCTTCGGACCGGAACCGCACGACTGCTACGGTCGCAGGTTCGAATCCTGAATCGCCCGTGGATGTGTGTGATGTACTTAGGTTAGTTAGGTTTAAGTAGTTCTAAGTATAGGGGACTGATGACCTCAGATGTTAACTCTCATAGTGCATAGAGCCATTTGAATTTTTCCATCGAAACCAGCACAACGGCGGCAACGTTTGCGATGGTGGAAAGAGCACCAACGAATTTCGTGCATTCTTCTGAGATGAGACCAAATCCAGTGTGAGTAGTGATTCTGGTCGTACTTCTGATACGGCGAGAAGAGTGGGCAGACGTAACACAGCCAGGAACGTTGTGGAACAAGATCGTTCTGATGGCCTAGGAGTTAGGGAATGACATAGGCGTACTGATCTCCAGATTTTTGGAGACGGCACACTCAGTGGTCAAAGTTACTCTGACGCTGTATTCGTTCCCTACGTGCGCCTTTTTCAGGAATGTTTTCGGCACTGATTTCATTTTTGTGGATGAAACTGCGTGACCGATAAGAACAGTGCAAGTTAAATACGAGGGCAGTTCAATAAGTAATGCAACACATTTTTTTCTGAAACAGGGGTTGTTTTATTCAGCATTGAAATACATCAGGTTATTCCCCAATCTTTTAGCTACACAACACTATTTTTCAACGTAATCTCCATTCAATGCTACGGCCTTACGCCACCTTGAAATGAGGGCCTATACGCCTGCACGGTACCATTCCACTGGTCGATGTCGGAGCCAACGTCGTACTGCATCAGTAACTTCTTCATCATCCGCGTAGTGCCTCCCACGGATTGCGTCCTTCATTGGGCCAAACATATGGAAATCCGTCGGTGCGAGATCGGGGCTGTAGGGTGCATGAGGAAGAACAGTCCACTGAAGTTTTGTGAGCTCCTCTCGGGTGCGAAGACTTGTGTGAGGTCTTGCGTTGTCATGAAGAAGGAGAAGTTCGTTCAGATTTTTGTGAACAATTGTGACAGCACTACCAACAGAGATGTCAAGTTGAGCACTGAGTTGTTTGATGGTGATCCGTCGATCATCTCGAACGAGTGTGTTCTCACGCTCCGCCATCGCAGGAGTCACAGCTGTGCACGGCCGGCCCGCACGCGGGATATCAGACAGTCTTGCTTGACCTTGCGGCGATGATGACACACGCTTTGTCCAACGACTCACCGTGCTTTTGTCCACTGCCAGATCACCGTAGACATTCTGCAAGCGCCTATGAATATCTGAGATGCCCTGGTTTTCCTCCAAAAGAAACTCGATCACTGCCCGTTGTTTGCAACGCACATCCGTTACAGACGCCATTTTAACAGCTCCGTACAGCGCTGCCACCTGTCGGAAGTCAATGAAACTATACGAGACGAAGTGGGAATGTTTGAAAATATTCCACAAGAAATTTCTGTTTTTTTCAACCAAAATTGGCCGAGAAAAAAAATGTGTTGCATTACTTATTGAACTGACCTCGTAGTTATCGAAATGAGAGGGTATTGGGCGAATGGACTGGCCTGCTCGTTCCCCTTACTTACATCACATGTAGCACGAGTTTCATGAGTTTGTGAGGAATCTAGCAGCATGTCCACATGCGTCAACAGCCATCCTGCAATCCTAGGACGCGCTGGTGGTGAAATGTAACGCCCTACCACAAGAACTCGTTACCATCCATGAGGCCACCATGACGGAAACCCACACACCTCCCGCACAGTCCATGACGGCCCAAAGGTACCGACTGGCCGCCGTGTCATCCTTAGCCCACAGGCGTCACTGATTGCGGATATGGAGGGCTTGTGGTAAACACACCGGTCTCACGGCCGTATGTCAGTTTCCGAGACCGGAGCCGCTACTTCTCAGTCAAGTAGCTCCTCAGTTTGCCTCACAAGGGCTGAGTGCACCCCGCTTGCCAACAGCTCTCGTTAGACCGGATGGTCACCCATCCAAGTGCTAGCCCAGCCCGACAGCGCTTAACTGATCTGACGGGAACCGGTGTTACCACTGCGGCAAGCCCGTTGGCAGCCTGAGAGACCGTCGCAGAGAATGCACAGGCGTCCGTGGTGATCAGACACACTAGTAAGAACGACATCCTTCCTGTTTTAATGTCCAGTGACCCACTGGACAGTCATAAATCGCGGTGACTTGAGTGTAATTATTCTCTTTATGTACGAGGGTTCTCAGCCGAATCAATGCTATTAATGCGAAACGTTACGTATGTATTATTGTAAGTCTTGTAAGGTGCCCGCCAAGTTTCCATCGCCTCCGACGGGTGCAAAACACTTTCAAAATGGGTTCTGTAGGTGATGTACGCTACAAGCAACGTGCCGTCATTGAATTTCTCACTGCAGAGAAAGAAACTGTGGGGAATATTCACAAGCCGGCAGGTGTGGCCGAGCGGTTCTAGGCTTTTCAGTCTGGAACCGCGTGACCGTTACGGTCGCAGGTTCGAATCCTGCCTCGGGCATGGATGTGTGTGATGTACTTAGGTTAGCTATGTTTAAGTAGTTCTAAGTTCTAGGGGACTGATGACCTCAGATGTCAAGTCCCATAGTGCTCAGAGCCACTTGAATATTCACAAACGTTTCTGCCACGTCTATGGAGCATTTGCTGTCGACAGAAGTACAATTAGTCGCTGGGAAAGGAGGCCTAGGTCATCAGAAGGCAGTTCGGCGGAGATCCTCGATTTGCAGCGATCGGGCAGACCGTCTACAGTTCTCACACCTGACGTGCTGCAGCGAGCTGAGGTTGTCATTAGCGAGGACAGACGCATAACGACTTGGCAGTTGGCATCCATCTGTCAAACAGGAAAGAAAGTGTGGATGCGGACTGCTGAACACAAGGCAAAACAGGTTTGGACAGCGTTAACCCATCCGTCCTACAGCCCTGACATAGCTGCCTCGAACTTCCACTTCTTTGGGCCGCAGAAGGATGCCATCCATAGAAAACATTTTGAGGACGATGAGGAGGTGATTCACATAGTGAAGCACTATTTCTGCCATCAGGACAAGGATTTGTACCGACAGGGCGTACACACCTTTGTATGGCGCTAGAGGAAGGTCACAGAACGGAATGGAGATTACGTGGAGAAACAGGGTGTGTAGATGGAACACGATTGTTTCGTGTGTGTAATTTTTATTATGTTCAGTAAAGAATTGTTGAAGAAAGAAATGCAGTGTATTACTTTCTGGGCAACCCTCATAAAAATAATATTTTAGTTCGTCTCATTGCGTATAAATCACCTAGTAGATAGTGTCGGAAGTTCCATGCGGCTCTTCGCGGATGATGCTGTAGTATACAGAGAAGTTGCTGCACTAGAAAATTGTAGCGAAATGCAGGAAGATCTCCAACGGATAGGCACTTCGTGCAGGGAGTGGCAACTGACCCGTAACATAGACAAATGTAATGTATTGCGAATACATAGGAAGAAGGATCCTTTATTGTATGATTATATGATAGCGGAACAAACACTGGTAGCAGTTACTTCTATAAAATATCTGGGGGTGTGCGTGCGGAACGATTTGAAGTGGAATGATCCTATAAAATTAATTGTTGGTAAGGCGGGTACCAGGTTGAGAGTCATTGGGAGAGTCCTTAGAAAATGTAGTCCATCAACAAAGGAAGTGGGTTACAAATCACTCGTTCGACCTATACTTGGGTATTGCTCATCAGTGTGGTATCCGTACCATATCGGGTTGACGGAAGAGATACAGAAGGTCCAAAGAAGAGCGGCGCGTTTCGTCACAGGGTTATTTGGTAAGCGTGATAGCGTTGCGGAGAAGTTTAGCAAACTCAAGTGGCAGACTCTGCAAGAGAGGCGCTCTGCATCGCGGTGTAGCTTGCTGTACAGGTTTCGAGAGGGTGCGTTTGTGGATGAGGTATCGAATATATTGCTTCCCCCTACTTATACCACCCGAAGAGATCACGAATATAAAATCAGAGAGATTGGAGTGCGCACGGAAGCTTTCAGGCAGTCGTTCTTCCCGCGAACCATACGCGACTGGAACAGGAAAGGGAGGTAATGACAATGGCACGTAAAGTGCCCTCCGCCACACTCCGTTGGATAGCTTGCTGAGTATAAATGGAGACAGAGATGTAGATGTTCTTGCAGCTACCTGGTGTACTATACAGCAGCCGTCATTTTTGTGTATTGACCTAGTTTCAACAAGTTAAGTTATTTGGCAATGACAGATAAAGCGAAAGGTACTTTCGTCCTTACCATTCGCACACCATTTTATATTAGGTATATGGTGTTCCTGGTCCAACCTAAGCCGGAGCCGTGAGGTCGTAATCTAGTCTGCCTAACAATAAATAAACAGTTGCAGCAATACTTGTGGGTTGGGACGTCGTGGCAGATCACCTACGTGGACCTTACAGGACTTATTTGTATGCGTATAGCTACCCATAGATCTGCTGGGCCGCTTACATACTGTATGTTCGAGGGCAGTCGGCAGTGGTATTCTTGGAGCGTAAAATGACACACACACACACACACACACACACACACACACACACATAGATAAATCTCCCCCCTCCATCAAACAGTCTAATGAACTGTCTCGCCTTGAGTGCAGGCAGTCCTTGAACGTCCTCGGTGGCCGGGTAAACAGTGCGGCAGCTGACTGCCTCCCTGAGGACGGAGGCCCGTCGTATGCCGGGACGGCCGCTAGTGTTTTCCGATGCGGCTACGGCATCCGGAGAGTTTTATCGGCCTGTTTGCGTCGTGGGCGGCCGATACGGTGCAGCAGGTAGATATGTGTGGGAAGTTGGGGTGGGGGGGGGGGAGTCTTTGTTGGGTGGGTGTGCGTCCGCTCTGGGCTTGTGGGGAGGTGGTAAGGGAAATCTCACAAGGGTTTCTCGTTCGCTGCCGTTCCACTCGTCGGTGGGCGTTTATGCTCTGTGATTACAGCCCAGCTTCACGTGCCGTACTGCGCAGGCGTGAAAACACCCAGCGTAGTGACTGAGCATACTGCAAAAGATGAAACATAAATGGGCCTGTACGGCGTTCCTATGTGACATCGTGTTACCGAAAAATGTACACTACTGGCCATTAAAATTGCTACACCAAGAATAAATGCAAATGTTAAACGGGTATACATTGGACAAATATATTATACTAGAACTGACATGTGATTACTTTTTCACGCAGTTTGGGTGCATAGATCCTTAGAAATCAGTAGGCAGAACAACCACCTCTGGCCGTAACAACGGCCTTGATACTCCTGGGCGTTGAGTCAAACAGAACTTGGATGGCGTGTACAGGTACAGTTGCCCATGAAGCTTCAACACGATACCACAGATCATCAAGAGTAGTGAGTAGTGACTGGCGTATTGTGACGAGCCAGTTGCTAGGCCACCATTCACCAGACGTTTTCAGTTGGTGAGAGTGTGCTGGCCTGGGCAGCAGTCGAACATTTTCTGTACCCATAAAGGCCTGTACAGGACCTACAACAAGTGGTCGTGCATTATCCTGCTGAAATATAGGGTTTCGCAGGGATCGAATGAAGGGTAAAGCCACGGGTCGTAACACATCTGAAATGTAACGTCTACTGTTCAAAGTGCCGTGAATGCGAACAAGAGGTGACCGAGACGTGTAACCTATGGCACCCCATACCATCACACCGGGTGATACGTCAGTATGGCGATGACGAACACACGCTTCCAATGTGCGTTCACCGCGATGTCGCCAAACACGGATGGGACCGTCATGATGCTATAAACAGAACCTGGATTCATCCAAAAAATGAGGTTTGGCCATTCGTGCACCCAGGTTCGTCGTTGAGTACACCATCGCAGGCGCTCCTGTCTGTGATGCAGCGTCAAGCGTAACCGCAGCTATGGTCTCCGAGCTGATAGTCCGTGCTGCTGCAAACGTCGTGGAACTGTTCGTGCATATAATTGACGTTTTGCAAATGTCCCCATCTTTTGACTCACGGATCGAGACGTGGCTGCACGATCCACTACAGCCATGCGGATAAGACGCCTCTCATCTCCACTGCTAGTGATACGAGGCCGTTTGTATCCAGCACGGCGTTCTGTATTACCCTCCTGAACCCACCGATTCCATATTCTGCTAACAGTCATTGGATGTCGACCAACGCGAGCAGCAATATTGCGATAGGATAAACCGCAATCGCGATAGTCTCCAACCCAACGTTTATTAAAGTTGGAAACGTGATAGTACGCATTTCTCCTCCTTACGCGAGGCATCACAACAACGTTTCACCAGGCAACCCCGGTCAACTGCTGTTTGTGTATGAGAAATCGGTTGGAAACTTTCCTCATGTCAGCACGTTGTAGGTTGTCGCCACCGGCACCAACCTTGTGTGAATGCTCCGAAAAGCTAATCATTTGCATATCACAGCATCTTCTTCCTGTCGGTTAAATTTCGCGTCTGTAGTAAGTCATATTCGCGGTGTAGCAATTTTAATGGCCAGTAGTGTAGTACAATGTGTCTCAAAAGTGGTGATTCATTTTACTGGGAACCTTAATTCAATCAGTTCCTACTCACAGGTCTTCGAGATGTTCTCTGGAGAAGAAAAAATGACCACTGTTTTCCGGAAATTAGGTGTTAAAAGATTCGAGGAGGGGTTGAGCCGTCGGAGGTTAATGTGGACGAACAAATGTCTTCTGGATGTTCGTATACATCTCTCGACGCTGTCGTGAGGGTTGACGAGGCCACTGAGATGGAACCACACGCTTTCTTTCGTCGGCTGCGCCTGATACTACACTTTCAACCATCGTCTGGCGGATTCTTCGATTTACACTGAAGAAGATGGCGTGTGGCCGTCAGATAATGCAACACCTTGAGGTGGAAGATTACGCCCCTTGTATTGTGTACTGTCCTCGTGGAAGCCGTATTCGATAACCTCCTTCGCTCACACGAGACCACATTTCACACATATGGTTTTACCGGATGTGGGTCATCAGGAATTATATAGAAACATCCCAAAACTAAATGTATGGCTGGGGATGACCAAGACTAAGATTTATAGACCATTCTTTTTCGCAGAGCAAACAATAACAAGTAGGAGATTCCGTGACATGCTTGAACTTTTTCGAGAATCGGTATTGGAGCCTGAAGTTCTGAATTCTGTTGTGTACTAGCAGGATGGAGCTCTTCCGCATTTTGCTCGCATTGTTCGAGATTACCTCCATCGCATGCTTCATGCACTGTGAATCAGTGAGGTTCGCAGCATATGTGAGCTGCGAAGTCATTGATCTCGCGCCCGTGTACTCATTCGCCTGCGCTTACCGGAAGCCCCAAGTGTACAGGAATAAAGCACAATCTAAGACAAACAGTTGCTAGATTCCTGCAGTTATTTTACAACCGCTACTACGGCGCTGCCAAGTGGCTGACATCTATAAACACACTCCGAAACGATTGTTTATTGTATAAATAGAGTGTAGAACCAGTTCAGAACGCAAATGAGATAGTATTTGGGAGTTGATCGTTCCGCTACAAATTGCAACGCCAATAAAAACTATCTCCTAGATTGTACATAACTTGCATGGTTTTGAATGTATCAAAATGAGTATGAGATACACAAAGAAACTTGCGAAACGAAATACAATCGTCGCAAAGCATCAAAATTCAGAATTACCTGCCAATCAGGCAGATACACTCGTGAGCAGTAATATGGAAGTAATATCTTTAAAAATAGCAAGTTCTCCGCTTTGTGACATGAAGCGTGGTCACTTCGAACTTTAATGATTTGTAGTACCTCATATCTGCCCTTGTTCTGTAGATACACGTTTTCTCTACTGCAGGTGTGTTTCATGAAAATTTATCGTTACTTTTGGAATACTATACGCAGCTGGAAGGCCCTTGTCTGGTTACTTTAAATAAGCCAACAACTATTGAAAAAAATCTGATAATGTGGCAAAAGCAGGGCAGGCGACGTGGAATCTATAACTACTGTTTTATTCAAGTCGTAGTATATAGATAAACTGATAGTGTGTACAGACATCTACATTTTCATCTACATGGATACCCTGCAAATCACATTTAAGTGCCTAGCAGAGGTTTCATCGAATCACATTCACAGTATTCTATTATTGCAATCTCATATAGCGCAAGGGAAGAAAGAACACCTATATCTTACCGCACGAACTCTGATTTCCATTATTTTATCGTGTGGGTTGTTAAATCGGAAATACCATGCAATGAGCAGTGCGACATGAGAACAGTCACATAGCCACCGGCCATAACTCACAGAGAATCGCTTACGAAACGTATGTGGAATGAAATTTCCAGACCTCGGGAAGTCATAACAAATTAGAAATCTCACATCAATGGGCGTGTGGTGAGACAGTGGAAGGGGGAGGGGGGTGGCGTGATGAATGGTGGGAGGGGGGGGGAGCATATCTCCATACCTCCGTTAAAAAAGAGAGAACGCGGTATTTTAATGTTCTCTGAAAATTGTCTTAGAGGGTTAATTATGTAGTTTTTTGCTCGTAAAATGCTTTTCTCCTTTCGAATATCAGTATTCTTTTGTAAAAACGGAACTGAAATTCGAGTAATTTCAAAGGTCCCTAAAAAGCTCCATTCGAGTCGTGCTAGCTGCTCCTGCTGTAATAACGATAATTCGCAGTATAAACAGTTGCTTGATTTTGAATTTACTTTCCCGAAAATGTGTTACAAATGGTGTGTAGAAACATACTGTACAAATACATCTACAAAAGCTTCTGAAAAGTTGTTTTTGAGTACTCCACAGAATGAGAAGGTGCGTAAAATATTGTTGCGCTGTAAAGGCAAATTACCACCACGTGGACGCACATGCTCACTAAATTAAAAATGTATTTCACCGTGAAGTTAAAATTACCTCCGAGATATGCTTTCCCTCTGTTACAAGGAAAGATAGCGACACTGAACGAAACTGAACGTTTAGGAAAAAATGTCATTTTACAGAACTTCACATAAATTATTCAGTAGGCCAGCTAGGGCATTAACCATCGAATTTTGTAATATGTTGTCCATATACTGCTGGTTCGAATTCACCCCGAAAGAGTATTTTAACTTATTTGTTAAACGAATCGTCAATCCCCTGATATGAAAACCAAATCACAATTACAAAACTTCACGACATCGATATGAAACATGATGTTGTTGTTGTTGTTGTCTTCAGTCCTGAGACTGGTTTGATGCAGCTCTCCATGCTACTCTATCCTGTGCAAGCTTCTTCATCTCCCAGTACTTACTGCAACCTACATTCTTCTGAATCTGCTTAGTGTATTCATCTCTTGGTCTCCCTACACGATTTTTACCCTCCACGCTGCCCTCCAATGATGAATTTGTGATCCCTTGATGCCTCAGAACACGTCCTACCAACCGGTCCCTTCTTCTAGTCAAGTTGTGCCACAAACTTCTCCCCAATTCAATTCAATACCTCCTCATTAGTTATGTGGTCTACCCATCTAACCTTCAGCATTCTTCTGTAGCACCACATTTCGAAAGCTTCTACTCTCTTCTTGTCCAAACTATTTATCGTCCACGTTTCACTTCCATACATGGCTACACTCCATACAAATACTTTCAGAAACGACTTCCTGACACTTAAATCTATACTCGATGTTAACAAATTTCTCTTCTTCAGAAACGCTTTCCTTGCCATTGCCACTCTACATTTTATATCCTCTCTACTTCGACCATCATCAGTTATTTTGCTCCCCAAATAGCAAAACTCCTGTACTACTTTAAGTGTCTCATTTCCTAATATAATACCCTCAGCATCACCCGATTTAATTCTACTACATTCCATTATCGTTGTTTTGCTTTTGTTGATGTTCATCTTCCACCCTCCTTTCAAGACACTGTCCATTCCGGGCAACTGCTCCGCCAAGTCCTTTGCTGTCTCTGACAGAATTACAATGTCATCAGCGAACCTCAACGGTTTTATTTCTTCTCCATGGATTTTAATACCTACTCCGAATTTTTCTTTTGTTTCCTTTACTGCTTGCTCAATATACAGATTGAATAACATCGGGGAGAGGCTACAAACCTGTCTCACTCCCTTCCCATTGGCTGCTTCCCTTTCATGCCCCTCGACTCTTATAACTGCCATCTGGTTTCTGTACAAATTGTAAATAGCCATTCGCTCCCTGTATTATACCTCTGCCCCTTTAGCATTTGAAAGAGAGTATTCCAGCCAACTTTGTCAAAAGCTTTGACTAAGACTACAAATGCTAGAAATGTAGGTTTGCCTTTCCTTAATCTATTTTCTAAGATAAGTCGTAGGGTCAGTATTGCCTCACGTGTTCCAACACTTCTGCGGAATCCAAACTGATCTTCGCCGAGGTCGGCTTCTACCAGTTTTTCCATTCGTCTGTAAAGAATTCGCGTTAGTATTTTGCAGCTGTGGCTTATTAAACTGATTGTTCGGTAATTTTCACATCTGTCAACACCTGCTTTCCTTGGGATTGGAATTATTATATTCTTCTTGAAGTCTGATGGTATTTCGCCTGTCTCATACATCTTGCTCACCAAATGGTCGAGTTTTGTCAGGACTGGCTCTCCCAAGGCCGTCAGTAGTTCCAATGGAATGTTGTCTACTCCCGGGGCCTTGTTTCGACTCAGGTCTTTCAGTGCTCTGTCAAACTCTTCACACAGTATCGTATCTCCCATTTCATCTTCCTCCACGTCCTCTTTCCATCATATTTTCCTCAAGTACATCGCCCTTGTATAGACCCTCTGTATACTCCTCCTACCTTTCTGCTTTCCCTTCTTTGCTTGGAACTGGGTTTCCATCTGAGCTCTTGATACTCATACAAGTGGCTCTCTTTTCTCCAAAGGTCTCTTTAATTTTCCTGTAGGCAGTATCTACCTTAACCCTAGTGAGGTAAGCCTCTACATCCTTACATTTGTCCTCTAGCCATCCCTGCTTAGCCACTTTGCTCTTCCTGTCGATCTCATTTTTGAGACGTTTGTGTTCCCTTTTGCCTGCTTCATTTACTGCGTTTTTTATTTTCTGCTTTCATCAATTAAATTCAATATTTCTTCTGTTACCCAATGATTTCCACTAGCCCTAGTCTTTTTACCTACTTGATCCTCTGCTGCCTTCACTACTTCATCCCTCAATGCTACCCATTCTTCCTCTACTGTATTTCTTTCCCCCATTCGTGTCAATTGTTCCCTTATGCTCTCCCTGAAAATCTGTACAACCTCTGGTTTAGTCAATTTATCCAGGTCCCATCTCCTCAAATTCCCACCTTTTTGCAGTTTATTCAGTTTTAATCTACAGTTCATAACCAATAGATTGTGGTCAGAGTCCACATCTGCCCCTGGAAATGTCCTACAATTTAAAACCTGGTTCCTAAATCTCTGTCTTACCATTATATAATCTATCTGATACCTTCGCTTATCTCCAAGATTATTCCATGTATACAACCTTCTTTTATGATTCTTGAACCAAGTGTTAGCTTTGATTAAGTTATGCTCTGTGAAAATACTACCAGACGGCTTCCTCTTTCATTCCTCTCCCCCAATCCATATTCACCCACTATGTTTCCTTCTCTCCCTTTTCCTACTCTCGAATTCCAGTCACTCATGCCTATTAAATTTTCGTCTCCCTTCACTACCTGAATAATTTCTTTTATCTAATCATACATTTCATCAAATTCTTCATCATCTGCAGAGCTAGTTGGCATATAAACTTGTACTGCTGTAGTAGGCATGGGCTTCGTGTCTATCTTGGCCACAATAATGCGTTCACTAGGCTGTTGGTAGTAGCTTACCCGCACTCCTATTCTTTTATTCATTATTAAACCTACTCCAGCATTACCCCTATTTGATTTTGTATTTATAACCCTGTATTCACCTGACCAAAAGTCTTGTTCCCCCTGCCACCGAACGTCACTAATTGCCACTATATCCAACTTTAACCTATCCATTTCCCTTTTTAAATTTTCTAACCTACCTGGCCGATTAAGGAATCTGACATTCTGCGCTCCGATCCGTAGAACGCCAGTTTTCTTTCTCCTGATAACGACGTCTTCTTGAGTAGTCCCCGTCCGGAGATCCGAATGGGGGACTATTTTATCTCTGGAATATTTTACCCAAGAGGACGCCATCATCATTTAACCATACAGTAAAGCTGCATGCCCTCGGGAAAAATTACGGCTGTAGTTTCCCCTTGCTTTCAGCCGTTCGCAGTACCAGCACAGCAAGGCCGATTTGGTTAGTGTTGCAAGCCAGATCAGTCAATCATCCAGACTGTTGCCCCTGCATTTCTGAAAAGGCTGCTGTCGCTCTTCAGGAACCACACGTTTGTCTGGCCTCTCAACAGATACCCCTCCGTTGTGGTTGCACCTACGGTACGGCCATCTTTATCGCTGAGGCACGGAAGCCTCCTCAACAACGGCAAGTTTATGGGGGTAGGATGAAACAGGGTATTATTGTGTTTTCATTGCTGTTTGCATGCTTTTACATTTGCAATCGCTGTTAAAACAAGTCACGTTCAAAAAGATATTTTCTAATGCATGTAGCCACCCTCGTAATACTTTAATAGAAATAACGCTTTTTTTAATTTTTTTAATTTTTTATCTTCGTACTGTCCAGCTCGGATTCTTACTGTTTTAACTTCTGAAGCTTCACCATCTTATATGAAGGAGAAGTAAGTCTGCCTCAGACACTAACGACAGTTTAGTGTCACAAACACCACAGCCTTTACGTCAGTGTTACCTGGATGTCGTACAAGCTTTATACCTCACCTTGTAGAATATCTCTTCGTCCTACACCTCGCTGTACTGTGGGCATATCGCGATATCTTCACCACTAGCAATGCTTTCCAAAAAGTGACTTGTTTATTAGAAAAATAAATGCTTTTATCCTCTGCCATCCATTTCTCAAGCTGAGGTTAATGTGAAGCGATTAAAATACATGCCACCACCGAAACAAATGCTTCACTCAGGTCTTACTGACACTATTTTCGTATTTCGTGTAGAGCTTTTACAAATACTCGGATACGAGCCTTAAGGATTCCAACATGTGACGTTTTCATATGCATCCGTTTTTGCTTTCCGCTCCACGGCGGAGCTCCTGATGTGGGTAACAACTGTACTGAGTGTCTTCTAGAAAGGGAATCAGCACTAAGATTTGCCAGGAATAATTTTATTTTGCCTTAGGTCGTAGCTCAGACTGATTGTCGACAATCTTCTTGTAATATACGAACCCACTTGCTAAAATTCTGTAACTCCTTAGTTTTGAGCTAGTGTTATGATGTTACAGGCACAGTGAAAAGAATGTCCGACGATGCACATATCGCACTTAAAAAAAGTGGAGCAAAACGCACCAGGTTTCGCAAGGTTTCCACTATCAGCGTTCACAATTTTTTTTGTCTTGTTACTTAAAAGTTGTAATTGCGTTTTTCCATCAACAAATAGTAAACTGATTGCAGAAAAAGTACCTAAAAGCCTCGTAACTTCGGCTAAGACTAGTATAACACACGTAAACTTCGTCCTACGCCTAGAGAGCTTCAGCCTATAAAAGAATGTATTCGATCACATGACCAAATCTTGATCTTTCATGATTTTTAATCTTTAATTATATCAAAATAATATATGTATTGTGAGAATATTTACCGTAAAAGCTATTTGAATGTAATAATCAATAAGAATAACAGCAATCTGAACCATACTTTTAACGTAGGTTCAAAAAATGGTCCAAATGGCTCTGAGCACTATGGGACGTAACATCTTAGGTCATCAGCCCCCTAGAACTTAGAACTAACTAACCTAAGGACATCACACACGTCCATGCCCGAGGCAGGATTCGAACCTGCGACCGTAGCAGCCCGCGGATCCGGACTGCAGCGCCTAGAACCGCACGGCCACCGCGGCCGGCTTTTAACGTAGGAAACAACCTATTGTCTCAGTACTAATTACAATTACTGAGATTATGAATCGTTGGCTGTATGATCTCGGTTAGTCGAGCTAAGTTACAGCTAAGCGATCATAGCCTGCAGATCATATAAAGACGTCAGTCTGTTCTGTTCGCAGCAGTCGTACATACGACAAAGTCTCCTCCACCGATGGATATCGATAGAAGCCGAAAGATGGTGATGATCCCTGTTTAAGTACTGGCCGTAGGATTTTGTGCTGGAAATAGTGAACAATATATGACTTCGTGAGACCAGTGGAACAAACCGCTACTCATCGTATTCCTTTCTCATGATTGCAATAGGAAGTGAAAGGTGTTTTTCCGTTCTATAAATATTATATACCGCAAACTCATACATAGTCAGTACCCTCCAAACCGATCCCGAAAATCCGTGCAAACGCTCTTCAATCTCAGACTGTCTATAATGTAAAAATTGTTTTGTATCAACGTCCATCCACTAGATGGGGGAACAAGGCAGGTAAAACATTCTGCTTTTTCAGTCTTCTACGTTCACCAAAATTACCGTGCATTTTAAAAATAATATTCCAACAGCCCTTACTCTTATAGATTTTTATTTAGACTGTCAGTTTCGTGTCCTCAATAGAGTAACCTTCAGGGCGTCTAGCATGAATAACGAAAAGCATACAGTCCTAAGTATATAAAGGATGGGACCTATATTTGACTCTGGGTCTGTACCAATGTGTACTGTTCGCACATGTGACGAAAACTGTCAGTTGTGAAGAGAACACATTACTCATGAAGTCTTTTACGGAAACCAAGCGCAAATATTGGTTCCCTGTTATACCCATGTACATGTACGACTGGATCCTTTTTGTCGTTCGTGCTACAGGGACTGAAGGTTACTCTACTCACCAGTCGAAATTCGTAGCGTAAATAAAAAGCTATAAACGGCTGCTGGAATATTATTTTTACAATTTGTCGACCAAGCGAAGTCCCACGTTCCATAATTTCAACATGTAGTCGCATGTACTAAATAACCGTGGATTGGAGTGGCATCGGTGCTGGAGGATCACGTGCTCATCTCGTACTTGTTTTGTACTATCTAACGCGCTACAAAGCGGCCACACTGCTCTCTTAAGGAGTCACAGACATCTTGCCCATTGAGCGTTGGCCGTTTAATTTTCAACACGAAAAGGATAGAAAGTAGAGAAATTTTAGTTATCGAGCATTTACGGCACAGTAACAAAAAACGTGATTAAATTTGCAAGTCAGTAAGGAGACGAGTACGTCGTTCCTTGCAGCTTCAAGCCTACGACGAAGTTGATCAATTGAAGCATTGTCAAGGGAAAGGACCCATCTGGCAAAAATTCCAATTTTGGCGTTTGGTATCGATAAGGAAGTATCTGGCTATACCAATGGCACAGAGAAGTAGTATGTCTACGTATAATCAAACTTAGCTGTTGATGTAGTCGGTACATGGAGTAAATTCTAATAACATTCAGCCACTCTTGTCCCTTGACAAGGTTTAAAAAACTCTCTATTGCTGTTAGGTTAACTTTCCTACATACCTTGTAATTACATATGACATTTGTTTGATTACCAAAGCCTTTTACTGCTAAAATTTGTGAATCATGGTCTAAAATGCCATTAATCCTTTTACTATCCGAATGTCCATCTAGTAATGAAGAAGGAATAAAAATAATCTCTGTGGTTGTGCTACTGTTCCGCTGCACCCTAGTTGGAAAGAACACAGATCATATTAATTTAGGAGATCTTTCAACAGCCTTTTTCTTGCTGGTACTTCCCTCAAAGTGAATCAAGAGCCCTCTCTAGCTTGAGCAGAAATGCTTTGAAGTCAGAGTTATGGGACCTATAAACAACAACAATCAGAAGTTTAGTTTAACAAAATTCAACCGCCCCTGCACAACAATCTAATAGCTGTTTAGTGCAGTGCCGTGATACATCTATGGACTCAAATGCAATACCATTTTTTACGTATAAAGTCACTCCCCCAACCCGCAAGCGTCTGAATTGCCAAATTATTTAACTATAGCTCCTACACACCAATAATTTCAGAGTCAAGATTTCTAAGAAGTTCACTAACTTTATCTCTAATACCTCTTATATTTTGATGATATATGCTAATTCCTTCTCTACTTGGGAACATGACATCCTCTGAAGGTGAGGCCTTCCTTTAAGCAGGTATACCCATCAGCTGACTGCAGTCCAAAAACGTTGAACCTCTAACACCAACTACTACAGGAATTCTCCGTTAGTGATCCCAACACCACCCACTACACTGTCATGTATAAGCCACGCCAGCTTTCCCTTCCCATACCCACTGAGGTGGAGTCCATGCATAGTGAAACCTGATCTACTGATAGACCCAACTGGCATCACTGCAACGTTACCCATGCCCTCTGCCATCAGCGCCCTATCCAACCCCATGTTAATGCACCTAACAGACCTTTTAAGATGAGGCCGACCATGAAGTTGAAGCACTTGCTCTAAATGCAAATTAGTGGCACCACTTTGAGTAGCTATCTTTACCAGGTCACCAGCAACTTCATATTCCCCGTCCATATCAAGACTGCTCCCTGCTCAACCCACTATCACTACCTGATCCTCCTTAATTCCTAAATAACTGTCCTATGCTGTCGGCCACCTGAGCCAACCCTGCACTAGGCTTCACAGTGCTGGTGACCTGGTACTCACTCCCCAACACATCTTGCAACTGCTTGCCCACACCTTTACTGGGCAAACTACCTAGCAGCAGAACCTTCTTCTTTCTGTTATACTTTGCAACTAACCTAGGCCTCCTAACTGCTGAGGACTGCTGCATGTTCCCTACATATACAGCTACAAGAGGCTCCTCTCCACCCAACTGACAGCTGGTCAAATCTATTGTATATACACTCCTGGAAATGGAAAAAAGAACACATTGACACCGGTGTGTCAGACCCACCATACTTGCTCCGGACACTGCGAGAGGGCTGTACAAGCAATGATCACACGCACGGCACAGCGGACACACCAGGAACCGCGGTGTTGGCCGTCGAATGGCGCTAGCTGCGCAGCATTTGTGCACCGCCGCCGTCAGTGTCAGCCAGTTTGCCGTGGCATACGGAGCTCCATCGCAGTCTTTAACACTGGTAGCATGCCGCGACAGCGTGGACGTGAACCGTATGTGCAGTTGACGGACTTTGAGCGAAGGCGTATAGTGGGCATGCGGGAGGCCGGGTGGACGTACCGCCGAATTGCTCAACACGTGGGGCGTGAGGTCTGCACAGTGCATCGATGTTGTCGCCAGTGGTCGGCGGAAGGTGCACGTGCCCGTCGACCGGGGACCGGACCGCAGCGACGCACGGATGCACGCCAAGACCGTAGGATCCTACGCAGTGCCGTAGGGGACCGCACCGCCACTTCCCAGCAAATTAGGGACACTGTTGCTCCTGGGGTATCGGCGAAGACCATTCGCAACCGTCTCCATGAACCTGGGCTACGGTCCCGCACACCGTTAGGCCGTCTTCCGCTCACGCCCCAACATCGTGCAGCCCGCCTCCAGTGGTGTCGCGAGAGGCGTGAATGGAGGGACGAATGGAGATGTGTCGTCTTCAGCGATGAGAGTCGCTTCTGCCTTGGTGCCAATGATGGTCGTATGCGTGTTTGGCGCCGTGCAGGTGAGCGCCACAATCAGGACTGCATACGACCGAGGCACACAGGGCCAACACCCGGCATCATGGTGTGGGGAGCGATCTCCTACACTGGCCGTACACCACTGGTGATCGTCGAGGGGACACTGAACAGTGCACGGTACATCCAAACCGTCATCGAACCCATCATTCTACCATTCCTAGACCGGCAAGGGAACTTGCTGTTCCAACAGGACAATGCACGTCCGCATGTATCCCGTGCCACCCAACGTGCATTAGAAGGTGTAAGTCAACTACCCTGGCCAGCAAGATCTCCGGATCTGTCCCCCATTGAGCATGTTTGGGACTGGATGAAGCGTCGTCTCACGCGGTCTGCACGTCCAGCACGAACGCTGGTCCAACTGAGGCGCCAGGTGGAAATGGCATGGCAAGCCGTTCCACAGGACTACATCCATCTCCATGGGAGAATAGCAGCCTGCATTGCTGCGAAAGGTGGATATACACTGTACTAGTGCCGACATTGTGCATGCTCTGTTGCCTGTGTCTATGTGCCTGTGGTTCTGTCAGTGCGATGATGTGATGTATCTGACCCCAGGAATGTGTCAATAAAGTTTTCCCTTCCTGGGACAATGAATTCACGGTGTTCTTATTTCAATTTCCAGGAGTGTACATAAAGTGTCTGAAAATCTCCTCCTCCCAGCTGCCTTCTTGCCAACTGCCAGTTCCCATTCCCCACCATCCTTCACCCGCCTCAACATATCTAGTCCCTGCTTCGCACGTTGTAACTGCACCTGAAGGGCACAGATCTTACGCTCCTGCTCCCCTATCAACTTATTTCTACTACAGATTCTGCATTCCCAGGAAAGGATTTCTGTTGAATACCCGCTGGCTTCCCCATTCATTCTCCCAATGAAAATACTTTCAACAAATCACACACCGTAATCCACTACTCACAAACCTACGATGGAGCGCACACTTCTCATTCATGGTAAAATTTTACAGTTATTGAGAAAAATACTATACGTCTACGTTACGTAAGTTCAGTTATACCAGTAGAACTATTTAGCGGTCTCGAAATTCTCTGTTTACTAAAAAAGCAACTACTTGTACTAATACTATTGCACCACAGCTTATATCAATACCATCAAAACTTCACAGAATTACTATCTAAACCAAAAAATTTGACTGAAATGATTCACTATAGCTCAATTCTTTTATCTTGGCGGCTCGCGCATGCCCGCCCAGACGCGGGAGATTGCTGCGTTGCCAGTTGCACACGACGCACGCGCCAATCGAAGCAGCGCCATAGTATAGCATAGTTCGCAAGCTTACGTTTAGGGGGGAGCGCGCAGTTCATGAAGTAAAGCCACCACGGCCGCATTAATCCTTTCGCTGCTACAAAGACGTGCTCCCTGCATTCCGCGATTTTGTCACTGCACTGCTCGCCTGTGCAGACACGTCGTGTTCCTACTGCTTTGATACTCTTATCAATCGATTCCACAAAAACTATTTGGCCCAAAAATTAGATTTTTACACGTCTTCTTGACTGATACCTTTCCCCCAAAAATGACTTTATTTTGTTTCGATGTTCAATGCAGTTATTATGCAGCATTAAATATAGTAAACCATTGCACGAAATTTTGAAGAGTTTGCAGAGGTAAAAGTCCATAGAGTATACTTTCCGTATGGTCGATTTTAGTTGCCACAGTGTTGAGAATGAAATGTGCACAAGATACCTAAATTTCATATAAAATTTACTGTATAACAGTTGCTCATTTAAGTACCACATAGGTGTCGTATGTAATATTGAGAAATATTCCGTCTTTCGCGACTGTAACAAAAGTTTTATTTACACTGAGCACGATTGGCTTTATTTTAAAGCACTTCAATCAGTCAAAAGGAAGTAGACAAAATACATTAAACAAAACTGTGGACTTACAAAAACATTAGGACTTGAATATACCGTCTATCAGTGAAGTGCTCTGAGCAATGTCAAATATAATTTTTGTGTGTGGTACACACAAACATCATTTATTTGCTAAAACACTGATCTGCCAACGCAAACGTTGAATATTGTGTTACCGCAGCACAAAACTACGAAAGGTGACTTGGCAATGGAGGAGACAAAATACTGTCCACTGAAGATGCTTCAAAAGAGAGAAACGCGTCTGGTCTAAATAAGCCCCTTATTACAGTTGCAGAAGAGGAATATAATTCAGTACCATTGGTAAAACTGCGACTGTGGAACAAAAACAAGAAAGAGAACATGAGTACCATTGTGTATGTGCCATTCCTTTCCTTGATTGAAGTGCTTTAAAATAAAGCCAAACGCGTCCGGCGTAAATAATACTTTTATTACAGTCGCGAAAGACGGAATATTTCTCAATATTACATACGACACCTATGCCGTACTTAAATTAAATGAGATATTGTTTTACAGTAAATTTTATATGAAATTTAGGTATCTTGTCCACATTTCATTCTCAACATTGTGGCAACTAAAATCGACCATACGGAAAGTATACGCTATGGACTTTTACCTCTGCAAACTCTTCAAAATTTCGTGCATTTAATGCTGCATAATAACTGCGTTGAACATCGAAACAAAATTAAGTCATTTATGGGGTAAAGGTATCAGTCAAGAAGATGTGTAAAAATCTAATTTTTGGGCCAAATAGTTTTTGTAAAATCGAATGATAAGTGTGTCAAAGCAGTGGGAACACCATGTGTCTGCACAGGCGAGCAGTGCAGTGATGACAAAATCGCGCACAACGCGGAATGCGGCGAGCACGTGTCTGCAGCAGCGAAAGGGTTAATGAAGAGGCAAAGCACTAGAAATTTCAAAAAATTGCATTCAAACGAATATAATTCGTGAAGTAAGGCACTTCGATATTGTTTTTAAATAATGAAAATATTAAGCACCGCACAAGGTTTGAACTCATAACATATCGCATAGCAGCCCAACACCTTATCCTTTACGCTAACGCACCTCGTCTGACTACATAACGCCATGAGGACTATAACATGTCACGCAAAATACTGACAAACACTGTTGGTATGACTATGAATTACTCACGCTTCGTCGAAGTACAATAGGAAATAAACAATCACCGCTGTTATTTATTGCGAAAAAGCGGTTCGTGACAGCGATACAAACACCTTTCCTTGCTATCGCCTGAATTAGGAGTCTTATTTCTTGTTTGGTTTAATTAATTAATAGAATATGAAGCAATTGGTATAAAGAATGCTTTTTCCAAACTTTCTATAAAAGAATGTCTGCTATCAAGACATTGCTTTTGTTCTATTACTTTATTTATGACTGAACGTTTCTAAAACTGAAGACACTCGTCCATGCTCTGCACTGCAGTCGAGATCTGGCAACGTCGTTCTATGTTCATTGGCTGACTGTGTTTTGTGACGTCAGATGCGCAGAACGAACCTAAACTCGGCCGCCAACATAAATGACGCGCACTTTAGTAACAATAAGAAAAATCAGCTGACAACTAAAGCACGAAATTTCCAAAACGACTTCGACGCACAGAAAACTCTAAAGAACACAGCGAGCGAACGTCACCAAAGAGCGTGTTATCAATGAACATTGGCATCATCCATACCACCTGCGAAACGTTCAGGCATTACAGGAGGATAGCTACCCCTGACGGGTACAATTTGCACAGAGGCATTTACTACAACACATGCTCTAGCCACAATTCCCGATTTTGATGCTACTCACCATCACAACATGCAGGTTTGGGCGCACGACAGTAGAATGCGCAGGTAATTCAAAATCAAAAACACAGGGTCGGTATTAACATATGGATCGGGGTAACTGATGGCCATATCATTGGGTCGTATCTACTGCCTAAAAGACAAATAGGACGGATCTACCTCACACTTATTAGAGCCTTTTTGCCTATCCTGTTGGATGTAATGTCGATAAATGTTTGGGTGGATATTTGACTGCTTCATGGCGGATGTCGATGTGCGTAATCACCTCAGTGTCGTCCGCCCCGACAGCTGAGTGGTCAGCGTGACGGATTGCCATCCTACGGGCCCGGGTTCGATTCCCGACAGGGCCGGGGATTTTCTCCGCTCAGGGAGTGGGTGTTGTGTTGTCCTCATCATTTCATCCCCATCCGGCTCGCAGGTCGCCCACGGTGGCGTCGAATGTAATATAAGACCTGCACCAAGGCGGCCGCACCTGCCCTGCAAGGGGCCTCCCTGGCCAATGACGCCAAACGCTCATTTTCCATCAGAGTCCAATATCTCAATCCATGGTTTAGTAGAGACGGATCAGTTCCATGGCCAGCACGGTCATCAGATCTGACACCTCTCGAATACTTCCTGTGCGACTGTAAGAAGAGTACGGTGTAATATCGGTAGAGGACTTCATTCCTCGATTCCACAGAGCGAGTGAAATATTTCAGAGACAACCACACGTACTGGCTGCCGTTGTAGGCACTGCCTTGACGTAAGAGATACGCAGTTCGAAGCCCTTTTCTAATGTAGGCAGCTGAAACTCGTTGGTTTTGTTAACGTATTTTGGAATGCAGACCAATCTGAGACGTCGACGCTCTCTGGCGCCCAAACCGTACGTTCCCGAATATGTGCGCCATCTTGAAGAAAGATCAGTGTGCCTCTCTGCACTACATACCAAGCATTACCGATGTTTGTATCAGCAGAAATTTCAACTGATTTTCCATTAATCAAGACGTAAATTAATGAGGAAACAACTTTCGTATGACGTGTTGTCCTACCGATTAACACGGTTTTTATATCAGTGAAAGAAGCTATGTGAAGAACATTAATTAATTTTTAATACATTTGAAGGATGAATACTGTTGTGTCTAGAAAAGACAGCCTAGACACAATGAGAGGAAGCCGAAAGGCACGCGCTTAAACTAACGCAGGCTGGCGTGAGGTCTGAACAGAATACGTAATGAATGCTATTAAGAAAAGTACGTAGCTTCTGGAATACTTAACTTTAATCCACATTTGTAGGACATCGCTCTTTATGATACATTAATAGAATCTCAATATCTATACTGGTAATGGCGCCTTGCTAGGTCGTAGCAAATGTAGCTGAAGGCTATGCTAACTATCGTCTCGGCAAATGAGAGCGTAATTCTCAGTGAACCATGGCTAGCAACGTCGGCTGTACAACTGGGACGAGTGCTAGTACGTCTCTCTAGACCTGCCGTGTGGCGGCGCTCGGTCTGCAATTACTGACAGTGGCGACACGCGGGTCCGTCGTATACTAGCGGACCGCGGCCGATTTAAAATCTACCACCTAGCAAGTGTAGTGTCTGGCGGTGACACCACAAATACAACGTCTTATGACTACAACGACCTGGATCCGTACTTTATTAAAGACAGAAAGACATTCAGTTATCAATGTCACATTAAGCGAGAGAACGGAGCCTGTAGAGGGTTTTATCGTGTCTCGTATCGAGACAGCCACCTGAATATTATATTAGAAACACAGACTTTTTTTTATGAAGTTCCAATATAATGAAGGAAGATGAGATCAGCAAGTTGGGTACTAATTTTTTTCCCTCCAACACCAGTCACAGCTGCGATAACAGTCACTTCATCGCAGTGACCAGTTTCAGGCCATCACATCCCATTTACGAACCATGGCCTTAGACGAAAGTGTGATCGCACAGTTCCCGCCAGTGCACATGCGAGTAATCAAATGTTCATTATTCCCCTCTAGTAATTATTACGTAACTCCTGAATGATAAACTTCTGCGATCGTACTAACAAGGGAACCTCCCCATTGCACCCCCCTCAGATTTAGTTATAAGTTGGCACAGTGGATAGGCCTTGAAAAACTGAACACAGATCAATAGAGAAAACAGAAAGAAGTTGTGTGGAACTATGAAAAAATAAGCAAAAACTGAGTAGTCCATGTGCAAGATATGCAATATCAAGTAATATACCAGCGTAGGAGTGCCGTGGTCCCGTGGTTAGCGTGAGCAGCTCTCGAGCAAGAGGTCCTCGGTTCCAGTCTTCCCTCGAGCGAGAATTTTAATTTTTTATTTTCAGTTTATGTGACAAACTCTTATGTTTTCATCACTATTTTGGGAGTGATTATCACATCCACAAGAAAACCTAAATCGGGCAGGGTAGAAGAATCTTTTTACCCATTCGCCAAGTGTACAAGTTAGGTGGGTCGACAACATATTCCTGTCATGTGACGCACATGCCGTGACCAGTGTCGTATAGAATATATCAGACGTGTTTTCCTGTGGAGGAATCGGTTGACCTCTGACCTTGCGATCAAATGTTTTTGGTTCCCATTGGAGAGGCATGTCCTTTTGTCTATTAATCGCAGGTTTTTGCGGTGCGGTCGCAAAACACAGACACTATTACAGTGAACAGAGACGTCAATGAACGAACAGACAGACCAAAACTTTGCGAAAATAAAGAAAGTAGAATTTATACTCGAGGTAAGACTTGAACCAAAGACCTCTCGTTCAACAACTGCGCACGCTGACCACGGGACCACGGCGCTGATTGTTACCCATTATCCTTGATGTTGCCTATTTTCTGCATGGACTACTCAGTTTGTATATTTTGCTTATTTTTTTCATGGTTCCACACAACTTCTTCCTGTTTTCTCGATTGATCTGTGTTCAGTTTTTCAAGGCCTATCCACTGTGCCAACTTATAACTAAATCTGAGGGGTGCGCGATGGGATGGTTCCCTTGTAAGATATTTTCTTCCAATAGGAAAAAAAGAAAGTGTGTGCTGTATTCCACTGAAAAGAGCTCGCATTGCGTACTCATAAGAGGTTGATGATTTAGTATTTATATAATTACTACTATTAGAAATAATGAATATCTGGTTAATCTCATGTATATTGGTTGGGTTTGCCTGATTTCACTTACCTTTAAGGCCATGATTTCAACATGGGTGTCACAATACGAAATTAGACACCACAGAAAAACTATTATAGCTATCGTGACGGATATTGGAAGGAAACTTTAAAATATACACTCCTGGAAATTGAAATAAGAACACCAATTCATTGCCCCAGGGAGGGGAAACTTTATTGACACATTACTGGGGTCAGATACATCACATGAACACACTGACAGAACCACAGGCACATAGACACAGGCAACAGAGCATGCACAATGTCGGCACTAGTACAGTGTATATCCACCTTTCGCAGCAATGCAGGCTGCTATTCGCCCATGGAGACGATCGTAGAGATGCTGGATGTAGTCCTGTGGAACGGCTTGCCATGTCATTTCCACCTGGCGCCTCAGTTGGACCAGCGTTCGTGCTGGACGTGCAGACCGCGTGAGACGACGCTTCATCCAGTCCCAAACATGCTCAATGGGGGACAGATCCGGAGATCTTGCTGGCCAGGGTAGTTGACTTACACCTTCTAGAGCACGTTGGGTGGCACGGGATACATGCGGACGTGCATTGTCCTGTTGGAACAGCAAGTTCCCTTGCCGGTCTAGGAATGGTAGAACGATGGGTTCGATGACGGTTTGGATGTACCGTGCACTATTCAGTGTCCCCTCGACGATCACCAGTGGTGTACGGCAAGTGTAGGAGATCGCTCCCCACACCATGATGCCGGGTGTTGGCCCTGTGTACCTCGGTCGTATGCAGTCCTGATTGTGGCGCTCACCTGCACAGCGCCAAACACGCATACGACCATCATTGGCACCAAGGCAGAAGCGACTCTCATCGCTGAAGACGACACGTCTCAATTCGTCCCTCCATTCACGCCTGTCGCGACACCACTGGAGGCGGGCTGCACGATGTTGGGGCGTGAGCGGAAGACGGCCCAACGGTGTGCGGGACCGTAGCCCAGCTTCATGGAGACGGTTGCGAATGGTCCTCGCCGATACCCCAGGAGCAACAGTGTCCCTAATTTGCTGGGAAGTGGCGGTGCGGTCCCCTACGGCACTGCGTAGGATCCTACGGTCTTGGCGTGCATCCGTGCGTCGCTGCGGTCCGGTCCCAGGTCGACGGGCACGTGCACCTTCCGCCGACCACTGGCGACAACATCGATGTACTGTGGAGACCTCACGCCACACGTGTTGAGCAATTCGGCGGTACGTCCACCCGGCTTCCCGCATGCCCACTATACGCCCTCGCTCAAAGTCCGTCAACTGCACATACGGTTCACGTCCACGCTGTCGTGGCATGCTACCAGTGTTAAAGACTGCGATGGAGCTCCGTATGCCACGGCAAAGTGGCTGACACTGACGGCGGCGGTGCACAAATGCTGCGCAGCTAGCGCCATTCGACGGCCAACACCGCGGTTCCTGGTGTGTCCGCTGTGCCGTGCGTGTGATCATTGCTTGTACAGCCCTCTCGCAGTGTCCGGAGCAAGTATGGTGGGTCTGACACACCGGTGTCAATGTGTTCTTTTTTCCATTTCCAGGAGTGTAGATACTTGTCATATTGTGTACCAAAGAGGAATAGTCTACAGTTTTTTTCTATTTTTATGAGTAGGATATACAGTAACTGAACAGCTGGTGAACACCAGTAAAGGCATGTAAATAAGTGTATAATCACAAATTTATACATTTGAGCATGGCACGTGACTTACTTTATACACGTTAGTGTGTTTTATGTAATCTGGAAATTTGACCAATTTGTCAAATTATTATAGTCCCTTCCAAAAATGGTTCAAATGGCTCTGAGCACTATGGGACTTAACATGTGAGGTCATCAGTGCCCTAGAACTTAGAACTACTTAAACCTAACTAACCTGAGGACATCACACACATCTATGCCCGAGGCAGGATTCGAACCTGCGGCCTTAGAGGTCGCACGGTTCTAGACTGATAGACCCTTGCAGTTCCGTTTTCAGCTAGTTTTACTGTACTACACCAGAGTTACGAAGGAATGGCCTTCAAGTTCTTCCACGGTGGTTGGACCAACATTTTGAAAACTGTGTGTCGCAATTTGAATCAGTTGCAGCAAGGCTCAAGTCAAAGTGTGGACAGGGTGAAATAAATGTACAGCCTGTCTGCGCCGCCTCCTGCTCCGTGTTTCGTACCCCACTCACCTCCCCTCCGCCCCAACATCCCGCTACCAGCAGACCGCGAGCAGAGCCGAGACGGTACCGCAGACGTCCTCAAAAGCGACTCAGGGCCACCCTGCTCGCGTATTCATTACGCCGCATGAGTGATTGCCGAGCCGGCCGTTCGCAGCTGCAATTAATCACTACAGCACGCGATAACTGCTGCCTGCCGCGGCGTCACAACCTCAGCTTCTGCGCTGTACTAGCCTCCCTCCCTCCCTCCCTCACCCATCTCATCCCCTAGGGGACAGTACTGCTCGACAGCGGCGGCACAGGCAGCTAGCCTTACAGCCGACCACCCCTAATTACCCTCACTGCTGTCTGCTCTGTACCCCAACTCCTCCTCGTTTGGTTATCTCGCTTCCTTTACTGCCCTAGGATTCTTTTCAGCGACATCTTCATATACTACATCACAACCCTTCTTTAGAGGACGCTCATCTAATTCGCCTTCTTTTAATGGTCAGAGAATAAATGCAGGTTTGTACAATCACGTGTAACTAGGTGTTACGTTGGTGCCATTCGTTACGTTATACAGGGTGTTACAAAAAGGTACGGCCAAACTTTCAGGAAACATTCCTCACACACAAAGAAAGATAATATGTTATGTGGGACATGTGTCCGGAAACGCTTACTTTCCATGTTAGAACTCCTCTTCAGATCACATTAATCATGGAATGGAAACACACAGCAACAGAACGTACCAGCGTGACTTCAAACACTTTGTTACAGGAAATGTTCAAAATGTCCTCCGTTAGCGAGGATATATGCATCCACCCTCCGTCGCATGGAATCCCTGATCCGCTGATGCAGCCCTGGAGAATGGCGTATTGTATGACAGCTGTCCACAATATGAGCACGAACAGTCTCTACATTTGGTAGCGGGGTTGCGTAGACAAGAGCTTTCAAATGCCCCCATAAATGAAAGTCAAGAGGGTTCAGGTCAGGAGAGCGTGGATGCCATGGAATTGGTCCGCCTCTACCAATCCAACGGTCACCGAATCTGTTGTTGAGAAGCGTACGAACACTTCGACTGAAATGTGCAGGAGCTCCATCGAGCATGAACCACATGTTGGGTCTTACTTGTAAAGGCACATGTTCTAGCAGCACAGGTAGAGTATCCCGTATGAAATCATGATAACGTGCTCCACTGAGAGTAGGTGGAAGCGTAGGAGACGAAACTAAAATGAGCTCTAACATGGAAATTAAGCGTGTCCGGACACATGTCCACATATCATCTTTTCTTTATTTGTGTATGAGGAATGTTCCCTGAAAGTTTGGCCGTAACTTTTTGTGACACCCTGTATATAAAAAAAATTATATATACAGGGTGAAAAGCATTTAAACCGACAAACTCTGGGAGGTTGTAGGAGACATCAAAACAAATATTTTTCCCTAATGTCATTTTTTCCTACGAGGATTATTTAAACCGGTGGAGGCCGTATTACGATCTTCAGTTGTTAGAGGCCGTAATTGCGCTCTTCAGTTGTTAGAGGCCGTATTACGCTCTTCTGCTGTAGGCAACTGCTGTCAACCAGTGTAGTAGTGCATTGTCTCTGTTTATTAATGGAGCGATACACCTGGAGTGAGTACACTGATATGGTTGGTTCGTACTACGTAGCGCAGCACAACGGACGAGCAGCACTACGGGATTATCAAAAACAATATCCTAATCGCCGTATCCCGCACCATACGACCTTTGCTGCTGTGTACCAACTTCTCCGTGAGACACGGTCTTTTAGCAGATTACCTGGACAGGGACGCCGTCGCACGGTAAGAACGCTGCAATTTGAGGAAGCTGTCTAGCAGCATGTGGAGCGGGATCCTTCAATCAGCACTCGTGCAATTGCACGTAACATGAGGACGAATCAGACGAATGTAATAACAGTCCTTCGAGAGCAGTTATTACGTCCATTTCACTTAATGCGTGTCCACAACCTGGAACCAGTTGATTATCCACCCAGAGCACAGTTTTCGCAGTTGTAGCTGGAACAGTGTGAAGTGCATCCTACATTCCCATCCTTTGTGTTGTTTACCTATGAAGCAACGTTTGGGCGTGATGGAGTCTTCAACACGCACAATTCGCATGTTTGGAGTGAGGATAACCCACATGCCACAGATACTAGCGCTCATCAAGTGCGGTTCTTCGTTAATGTGGGTCGGTATTGTTCGGGACTGTTTAATTGAGCCGTATCTGCTACCTAGGCCATTAAATGGCAGGCACTATCACAATTTCTTCGCCAGAGCATTGCCAGAATTGCTGGAAGCCGTCCCGCTCCCTACAAGATAACGTATGTCGTTCCAACATGACGGGGCACCGGCACATTTCAGTCGTGTGCGTCGATTGCTGTACCGATGGTTTCCAGAAACGTGGATTGGCAGAGGTTGTCTTGTACCATGGCTTGCTCGATCCCCAGATATGTCCCCACTGGACATTTTCGTATGGGGATAGATGCGCAACCTTGTTTACGCAACTCCTGTTGCAACAGAAGAGGATCTGGCTGTCCGCATGGCAGCAGCAACAGGAAAATTTCAGAATACTACTGGGGTTTTTGCCCGTGTCAGACAGAACATGATCCGACGGTGTAACGTTTGTTTATGCGTCAATGGAGGCATTTTGGAAAATTTACTGTAAATGAAATTGGGCTGTGTAAATGTATTGTCTCTTGGTCGTAAAAAATGGAAGAGTGTTTGTTGGTTTAATTAATTTGCAGCCAGAGAAATCTTCCTCTACCGATTAAAATACTTCTCACAGGAAAAAATTACATTAGGGAAAAATATTTGTTTTGATGTACCCTACAACCTCCCAGAGTTTGTCGGTTTCAATACATTTCACTCTGTATATTTTATATTTTTATTTAATTTATCAGGTGCATTTTTCTTTTGTTAGAGCATGATTCTTTCTCTCACGGATATTATCTTTTCTTATCACTTTTACTTACGTCCATAAGTAAATACGAAACGGGTTCTTGAAGGGCCGCTGTCATTCATGTACCAACTTCAGATTTTGAACGTGATGACCAAAATATAGTTGCCGTTAACTGAACTGAATGTAATTTTGTAGATTTCTATTTATTGATTGCAAAGCAAGGCTCGAGAGAATTTCGATTGTTGCCGTGGAGCGGCCAAGATAAAACTTACTGAACTGATGGCATCTGTATAATTTAAAAAATGAAGATTATTGTGAATTAATTATCTGTTACAATTTAGAAAATTTCTTACAACGAAATCTCTCGCATTTACAGTTACTGTTAACACGTTAAAAGAATAAATTAATACTTCGGCGCGTAATGGCCGACCAGACGCTGCATCAGCAGATGAATTTCCCGCAGCGCAAATTACTGAAAAAATGCTTATTAAAATAGTTAGCCACTGCGAGCATTTGAGGTGGCAACTATTACAATGAAATTCATTTTGTGATAACAATAATTAGTTTATTTTACCAGAATACAGAATAACTTACATCAAATATGTGTAGCCTCTCAATGGCTGCCTTCCGTATCGCGAAACAAAACAGTGTGTGTACCATAAAGTACACCCTTCTTCCTCGGCCACACAATCGCTCCTCTTTACGATCCCTTTTTATTTCCATAGACATCTTTTAAATAAATATGTTACTCTTAAATGATTGCTCTATATCAGTTGTTTCAAGAATATTAACTGTATTTTTTACACTAATTATATTCATAGAGTATTTTAACTACGGTTTAGCAGGGAGGCAGTGGTTAGGAAGGGAGTGAGACAGGGATGTAGCCTATCCCCGATGTTAATCAATCTGTATATTGAGCAAGCAGTAAAGGATACAAAAGAAAAGTTCGGAGTAGGTATTAAAATCTATGGAGAAGAAATAAAATCTTTGAGTTTTGCCGATGACATCGTAATTCGGTCAGAGACAGCAAAGGACTTGGAGGAGCAGTTGAACGGAATGGACAGTGTCTTGAAAGGAGGGTGGAAGATGAACATCACCAAAAGCAAAACGACGATAAAGGAATGTAGTCCAATTAAGTCGGGTGATGCTGAGGGTATTAGATTAGGTAATGAAACACTTAAAGTAGTAAAGGAGTTTTGATATTTCGGGAGCAAAATAACGGATGATGGTCGAAGTAGAGAGGATATAAAATGTAAACTGGCCATGGCAAGGAAAGCGTTTCTGAAGAAGAAACATTTGTGAACATCGAGTATAGATTTAAATGTCAGGAAGTCGTTTCTGAAAGTATTTGTATGGAGTGTAGCCATGTATGGAAGTGAAACGTGGACGATAAATAGTTTGGACAAGAAGCTTTCGAATAGTGGAGAAGCTTTCGAATTGTGAAGAATGCTGAAGATTAGATGGGTGGATCACATAACTAATGAGGAAGTATTGAATAGAATTGGGGAGAAGAGGATCTTTCTGGCACAACTTGTCTAGAAGAAGGGCTCGGTTGGTAGGACATGTTCGGAGACATCGAGGGATGGGCCATTTAGTATTGGAGGGCAGCGTGGAGGGTAAAAATCGTAGAGGGAGACAAAGAGATGAATGCACTAGACAGATTCAGAGGGATGTAGGTTGCAGTAGGTACTGGGAGATGAAGAAGCTTGCACAGGATAGAGTAGCACGGAGAGCTGCACCAAACCAGTCTCAGGAGTGAAGACCACAACAACAACAACGGTTTACAGCCGATAAAAATGTCAATATTTATGTGACGCACCGTCGCATAGGGGAACGGTAGATGCTGCCCATAAGAAAAATAATGAGACCTGTGGTAGAGAGTGAAGCAGCCGCACGAACATTAGAGATTCTTCTCTCGAGGTACTTGTAGTCTTGTGCGAATGTGAACGGTAAGCGATAAGCAGTTCAGATAATAAGATAAAGAAACTTGGCGAATATAGTGCTGCAAACGAATGCTGAAGACTATCATTAAAGAGAGCCACGTAGAAGTGACCATGCGAAAACCAGTTAAAAGGAAGGTTCACACCCGCAAAACGCAGAGACTGGAATTGTGCTTCTTTTACGTTACTGGCGTAAGTTCAGCATGAATTATACACGTTTAAAGGTAAGTGGTAAATTGTAAGAAATAAACGGGATTGTGGGTATAAAACCTCCCTCGAGTCCGCCACTTTGACTCACAAATTCCGCTTCTATGACGTTGTATGAAGTAACGTTCCATTACACAGTTCGGTGAGCACAAATTTCGCAGCAGAATAAAATGGGCGCCTTTATTTCTAGTTATACTTGTGCGGTGGAACGCCAGGTGCCCTAAAAGAGTTGAAAAATTCGACTGGATATTTGCTAGAATTATCTTGCTCCATATATCTATTAATCTAGTCCCTGCCGCCACGGAAGTCGAACACGCGCCTGAACAAATGGACGTGGTCAGCCCACAGAGGGCTCCGCCTCCGCGGCGGCTATTCCGCGCAGCGGCTCTCGCGCATCGAGGGCGACACCGCTAATCCACGTGCAGACAGCCGCTCCCTCCGGTTTCGTATATAGGGAACCGCTCTGCCCTAGTCCAGACCCCTCCAAAACTCAGGCAATCATCTTTGGCCGCACCACTCGCTCCTTTCGCCTCCATGATTTCTACCTTACCCTTTATGGTCGTCGCATCCAGCTCACCCCCACCCTGAAATACCTTGGCCTCACCCTTGACCGACACCTCACCTGGACCCCTCATCTCCAGACCGTCCAGCAGAAAGCCCAGTCCCGCCTCCGCCTTCTGAAACTCCTATCTGGCCGGACATGGGGATTGCATCCTTCTACCATCCTCCACACCTACAAATCCCTCATCCATCCTATCCTCTGTTATGCCAGCGTTGCCTGGATCTCCGCCCCCACCCGCTTTTACAAGGCCCTCCAAATCCTTGAACGCCATGCGCTCCACCTTGCCTTCCGTATCCGCCTTCCTTCGCCCACTCGGCTCCTGTATGAACTGATCCCATTCCCCCACCTCCTCCTGTTCCTCCAACATCTCCGCATCCTGTACGTTGTCCGCAGGCTTGATCCCCCCCACCCTCTGGTTTCCTCCTTCCTCTCCACCCCCCGCCCATTGCCGCGCCTCTATCGCTGTATCCCTCCCTCTCTCCACCTCCACACCCTCCATCTCCTTCATCAGGGAAATTTCCAACGCCTCCCCCTCCCGGATGACGAACTTCGCCGTGACGTCTACCCTTCCTTCCAACTATAACCTGGCCTTGTTCCACGCCCCTCCCCCCTCCCCAGGGCTCCCTTTTTTCCTCTTCTTCTCCCAAAGCAGATCTTCCTCCTTCTCCCCCCCTCCCCTGAGACCCTGCACCCCATACTTGCCTCTTTCCATCCCACATCCCTCCCTACCTGGCCCTCTTCAGCGTGCCCCCCGCTTATCTCCCCCATCTCTTCCCCTCCCTCCCTTCTTCCAGTCCCCATCATCTCCTTGCGCCTGGCAGATCCTCTGTTTTGATCATCATCAGTGTGCCACATCATTGTTGTGTATAGTGCTGTTTCTCCTGTGCATCAAGAGGTTTGATTTTAATTGTGTACTGCCTTGAGGTTCGCCGTCAGTGTTTGTTATGTGCTCCGCCATCCGTTGATACCTTTTATGCTCCAATCATACTGTGCCTTGTGTTCTTTTAATTGTCGCATTGTGTGGCTTTTTGTGTGTGCTACTTTTAAACAGTTTTCACAGTTTTTTTTTGTGTGTTCCATGATGTTCCCCCTTTTTTATATCTATGTTCACCATATTCTCTCCTTTGTTATTTTTAAATGTCTTCTCTTGTTTGTTCTATGTCTTTAGGCTGAAGAGCAGCGCATATGCTGCTGCCAGCCTGCCCTGATGGGGAATTGAAATACAATAAAGAAAAAAAAAGAAAAAAAAACCTAGTACAATACTCCCACTCCTGAACTCACCATTCCCGTCCGCCCTCTGGACGCCCCCACCCTTCCCGGCAATTCCCTTCGCCCGCCCCCTACCGCTGAGGACATCATCCGATTCCTCACCATTGTCCTTCAGAATGTTCATCCTTTTCAGCGCCTGCACACCCTCCAACAGATATCCCTCGCCGCCCGTTCCATTTTCCAACTAAAAATGTAAGCCACCTACTCCAACAACCAGGCCCATTTCACCTTCTCCCGTCTTGACACCCTCGTTTAAATCCCTGTCATGGCGCGACAGCACCGTATCCTTTTCAACAACATCCGCTCCCTTCCCGCCAACAAGACCCTCTTCCTGCACACCCTTGCCACCCACCGCGTGGATGCCTTTCTCCTCAATGAAACCTTCCTCCAACCCCACCATACCGTCCACACTTCGCCCTACCTCCTTCACCACTCCAATAATCCCCTCCCCATTGCACGTGGCGGAGTTGCCATTGGTCACCACCGCCAGATTCCCGTTCGGCTCCAACCTCTCCTTCCCGACCCCACCGAACACCTGATCCTCAGTCTCTTCTTCCCCGGCCTTACTGTTACCTGCGCCACCATCTATGTACGCCCTAACGCCCCTATTCCCTGCGACTTCCTCTCCCACACTGACCGTACCTTCTCCTCCTACGTGATCGCCGCCGACCTCAACATCCATAGTCGTTCCGCCACCCAGTTACGGCGGTGGCATCGGTTCCTCTCCTCCCTTCAAGGCGACCTAAGTACGTCCATGACTATTCCCGTGCCAATTGGAATGCCTACTGGGATACCCTTTCCACCCCTTCGCCTAACACTAGCCTGACGATGTCACCCAGTCACCCATGCCGCCTCCTTTCTCCAGCAGACCTTGTCTGAGGCCGTGGAGGCCCACGTCCCTACTGTCGTCGTCCACCCCGACCGTCCTACCTTACCCCCACAGGCCGTCCTGCTCCTCCGTGAATCCCGCCTTCTCTACTGTGCCTTCCTCCGCACCCGGACACACTACGACGCCACCAGCACCTCCAGCGACACATTCGTCATTTGCTCGCGGCTAAGAAAAGCCGGGACTGGCGACAGACATGCACCCATTTAAATGCTACCCTACCTATCAACTCGTAAAAGTTCTGGTCCGCCTTCCGTCGCCTTACCGGAACTAAACCCTCCCCCTACTATCCTCTTCTCCATGATGATCACCCCTTCCCTGACTCCCTTAGTAAGGCCATTCACTTTGCCTCCTACCTCTCCGATGTTATCTCCATCCCCGATGATCCCTAGTTCGATTACTCCCTCTTCCTGGATGTCCACGATCGAACTGACACCTCTGTCTCTCCCCTGGCACCTGGTTTCCAGTACGTGGACAACACTGCACACACGGAACTCAATGCCCCTATCACTACACAGGATCTCATTGCTACACTCCGCACAAAACGCAACACCGCTTCTGGTCATAGTCGTGTCGCCTACCGTCACCTTTGTGAAGCTCCTGTCTCTTTCCTCTCCACCCTGGCCAGGCTCTACAATGTAGTCCTGTCCACTGGTTACCACCCCAACCTATGGAAAACCTCCCATATCCTGATGTTCCTTAAACCTGGCAAACCGCCGTCCGCCATCTCCTCCTACCGCCCCATCATCCTTACCTCGGTCTTAAGCAAGGTCCTTGAATCTATCCTCACCCACCGCATCCACCAGCATCTCCGCCAGTACCGCCTCCTTCCCGTTACCCAGTGTGGCTTTCGGCCGTCCTTCTCTTCCGACGATCTTCTCCTTCACCTCACTCATCTCCTTTTCGACCAGCTTAATTCCTGTCGCTCCGCAATCTTCCTCTCCCTGGACCTTGAACGAGCTTATGACTGCATATGCCATTCCGGTCTCCTCTTCAAGCTCCAAACCTTCGCCCTTCCCATTAACTACGTCCGTCTGATCGGCTCCTTTCTCTCCCACCGTCCTTCCTACGTCACCATCCATAACACCGACTCCTACACCTTTCTCCTCTCCGCTGGTGTGCCCCAAGGCTCCGTCCTCTCCCCCCTTCTGTACCTTTTCTATACGGCGGAGATGCCGCCGCAGTCACCCCCCGTCCAACTTCTCCAGTTTGCCGATGACACCGCCTTCCTTGCCCTTGCCCCCACCCTGCAGCGCTCCCAACACCTTCTCCATGCTGCTGACAGCCCACCTTTGTTCAAGGTGTGTAAAATAACAATAAAGAAAAAAAAACACTAGTCCAGATGCTGCCAGCCCGCCCCGATGGGGAATTGAAATACAATAAAGAAAATAAAAAACTAGTCCAGTCAGTCTGGTCCTCACTCTGGATTTCGTTTCTATCTCGGCGGTACTGCGTTCTGGTCGTTGCTCGTTGTTGACATTTCCCTGGCTCTGGTTCCGAGTGGATCTACGTTTCGTGTTTGGTGTTGTGGTTTCCACAAGCCTCCGTTGTTTATCTCTTCCTTGTTGTGTCGCTCATAGTCGGTCGTGGTCGGTTGTTGTCGGTTGTCATTGGTCTGTCGTCCGACTCGTCCTGTGTTTACCCGGTGGTGCGTGCTTCACCGCCGGCGGATTCCCCGTCTGGCGGCTCCGATCCGCAGCCCAAGCCGTTCCCGCAGATGGTTTTGGTTACTACAATTAATTAACATACAGGGTGAAACGAAAATGTACGGCACGAATTGCAGAACACATTCTTCACACGTAAACGAAGAAATTCTTAAGAAACTTTCTGGTAGATTAAAACTGTGTGCCGGACCGAGATTCGAACTCGAGGCCTTTGCCTTTCGCAGGCAAGTGCTCTACCAACTGAGCTACCCAAGCACGACTCGCGCGCCGTCCTGACAGCCTTACTTCCGTCACTACCTCGTCTCCTACCTTCCAAACTTTACAGAATCTCTCCTGCGAACCTTGCAGAACTAGCACTCATGAAAGAAAGGATATTACGGAGACATGGCTTAGCCACAGCCTGGGGGATTTCCAGAATGAGATTTTCACTCTGCAGGTTCGCAGGAGAACTTCTGTAAAGTCTGGAAAGAAGGAGACGAGGTACTGCAGAAGTAAGGCTGTGAGGACGGGGCGTGAGTCGTGCTTGGGTAGCTCAGTTGGTACAGCACTTGCCCGCGAAAGGCAAAGGTCCCAAGTTCGAGTCTCGGTCCGGCACACAGTTTTAATCTCCCAGAAAGTTTCATATCAGCGCACACCCCGCTGCAGAGTGAAAATCTCATTCTGGAAAGAAATTATTATTTGATGTTCAAATGTGTGTGAAATCGTATGGGACTTAGCTGCTAAGGTCATCAATCCCTAAGCTTACACAGTACTTAACGTAAACTACCATAAGGACAAACACTTACACCCATGCCCGAGGGAGGACTCGAACCTCCGTCGGGACCAAATTGTTATTTGAAAAGGGTCTGCAAACTCTCTGTTTATTACAACCCATTTTCTCCATCGAAATCAGACAGCAAATTTTTAATTTTCGTAATCGACATGTATAGGCAGTCGTCAATCCCCACGCAACTGCTGAAGCAAGTTACACTTCGCGCTCGCTGGTAGCACACTGCGTCTTGTACTCGCCCACCGCGGCGCTCAGAGTCACAGCAACAAGTTACAACACCTGAAGATGGGCGTATAAGAACCCTAAATGGATCGTGTTCTAAGTAAAATATCCTTACAACAGTAGCGGTATTTTAAACCTCTGGCATCAACAAAGAGTTTCCGTCAATGTTTGGGCTAGAATTGTTCAAAATGGCTCTGAGCACTATGGGACTTAACATCTGTGGTAATCAGTCCACTAGAACTTAGAACTACGTAAACCTAACTAACCTAAGGACATCACACAACACCCAGTCATCACGAGGCAGAGAAAATCCCTCGCCCCGCCGGGAATCGAACCCAGGAACTCGGGTGTGGGAAGCGAGAACGCTACCGCACGACCACGAGCTGCGGACGGCTAGAATTGTTGGTGACTGGTAAGAGCTCTCTTTCTTCTGCCTATGTGCTACCGAAAAAGTTAACATAATTTCGTAGAAAATATTCTACCTGATCTGTTAGCAGCTGTGCCTTTAACTATGCGACATAGCAGGCACTTCATGCAGGATGGAACTCCGCCTCATTTTGGTATTAGTGTTAGTCGGCTTCTAAATAAAAGATTTGCTGACAGATGGATAGGTAGAGATGGACCAAGTGCCTTCATATTCTCCGGACCTAAACCTATTGATCTTTTATTTTCTGTGGTATTTGAAAGCGCTTGTGCATGGAATCGCGGTACAAGATGTAGAGTTTTAGTGTCCGTATTATGTAATGCTGCCATATGCAATACTCCAGGGATACATCAGCGCATCCGAGCATGTATCCACGTGCACGTGGGGACATATTGAACATCCCCTGTGAGAAAGAGTTGCATGTGGTATGCTGGCGCGTTCTGTTCATGTTTGTTTCCCACGATTAAGGAGTTGGAGGAAATGAGCTGTAAACTGGAAACAACGCGTTTCCACACCCATGTTCATGGAACATAATTTCTTCGTCTACGCGTGAAGAACGTGTCCTGCAATTTGTGCCGTACATATTTCATGTACCCTGTTTGTTGTGCATTTTCTCCCTCATCATGGATGAGTATGGTCGAGTTAATTGTTGCAGCTTGACCATTTCGAGGTTTCAATATAGATCTTTCACGAAGCCATTAGTTGTTGTCTGCATTTGATTACCATAAATGGAAGAAATGATGCCTAGAAGTGAAAGTACTGTACTACATTAATTACCAGGTAAAACGATTTCACCACCTTCATCAGGATAAATGTTCTCTCAAATTTTAACAGTAAATCAGAAAACTCCAATGCATTTCTGTTGCCTCCAATTCACGACTGCGCGTTGAGTGTTAGGTGCTTCTACGTGACAGGTCGCCACACACTTGAGCTCAACAATCATGCTATCTCTCCCACCTTGGTCCCCATGGTGCAACGGGCAATCTCTACCTAAAGTCGCCACAAAACGTGACTATAAAACCACCCATGGACTGCTAATTTTGTCCAATATATGTAAGTGTTTTATCAAAAGCCTCTACTGCTTTTCTATTAGTCATGGTGCAAACATCCCATACAATTAAGCAGCAGTCATCTAGTACCCTGGCATGCTCACTGTTCCTAGAGATGTCACATGCCGTGTGTTCACTGATATTCCGATCTACACTCCTGGAAATTGAAATAAGAACACCGTGAATTCATTGTCCCAGGAAGGGGAAACTTTATTGACACATTCCTGGGGTCAGATACATCACATGATCACACTGACAGAACCACAGGCACATAGACACAGGCAACAGAGCATGCACAATGTCGGCACTAGTACAGTGTATATCCACCTTTCGCAGCAATGCAGGCTGCTATTCTCCCATGGAGACGATCGTAGAGATGCTGGATGTAGTCCTGTGGAACGGCTTGCCATGCCATTTCCACCTGGCGCCTCAGTTGGACCAGCGTTCGTGCTGGACGTGCAGACCGCGTGAGACGACGCTTCATCCAGTCCCAAACACGCTCAATGGGGGACAGATCCGGAGATCTTGCTGGCCAGGGTAGTTGACTTACACCTTCTAGAGCACGTTGGGTGGCACGGGATACATGCGGACGTGCATTGTCCTGTTGGAACAGCAAGTTCCCTTGCCGGTCTAGGAATGGTAGAACGATGGGTTCGATGACGGTTTGGATGTACCGTGCACTATTCAGTGTCCCCTCGACGATCACCAGTGGTGTACGGCCAGTGTAGGAGATCGCTCCCCACACCATGATGCCGGGTGTTGGCCCTGTGTGCCTCGTCGTATGCAGTCCAGATTGTGGCGCTCACCTGCACGGCGCCAAACACGCATACGACCATCATTGGCACCAAGGCAGAAGCGACTCTCATCGCTGAAGACGACACGTCTCCATTCGTCCCTCCATTCACGCCTGTCGCGACACCACTGGAGGCGGGCTGCACGATGTTGGGGCGTGAGCGGAAGACGGCCTAACGGTGTGCGGGACCGTAGCCCAGCTTCATGGAGACGGTTGCGAATGGTCCTCGCCGATACCCCAGGAGCAACAGTGTCCCTAATTTGCTGGGAAGTGGCGGTGCGGTCCCCTACGGCACTGCGTAGGATCCTACGGTCTTGGCGTGCATCCGTGCGTCGCTGCGGTCCAGTCCCAGGTCTACGGGCACGTGCACCTTCCGCCGACCACTGGCGACAACATCGATGTACTGTGGAGACCTCACGCCCCACGTGTTGAGCAATTCGGCGGTACGTCCACCCGGCCTCCCGCATGCCCACTATACGCCCTCGCTCAAAGTCCGTCAACTGCACATACGGTTCACGTCCACGCTGTCACGGCATGCTACCAGTGTTAAAGACTGCGATGGAGCTCCGTATGCCACGGCAAACTGGCTGACACTGACGGCGGCGGTGCACAAATGCTGCGCAGCTAGCGCCATTCGACGGCCAACACCGCGGTTCCTGGTGTGTCCGCTGTGCCGTGCGTGTGATCATTGCTTGTACAGCCCTCTCGCAGTGTCCGGAGCAAGTATGGTGGGTCTGACACACCGGTGTCAATGTGTTCTTTTTTCCATTTCCAGGAGTGTATTTTGATTTTAAACGTTCTATAAGCGGTTTTACCAACTGATAAGAGGTAACCAAATTCTGAATCGCAAAGTGGCTATTCCCTAACCAGCAAGAACTATTCTTCCTCGGGATCTCAAATCGACCAACATGATTTTAGTGAGGAATATTTTTCCTGTTCCACCAGATGTATCCAGTAACAGAATTTCTCCCATATTGGTTCAAATGGCTCTAAGCATTATGGGGCTTAACATCTGAGGTCATCAGCCCCCTAGACTTAGAACTACTTAAATCTAACTAACCAAAGGACATCATACACATCCATGTCCGAGTCAGGATTCGAAACTGTGACCGTAGCAGGCGCATGGTTACGGACTGAAGTGCCTAGAACCGCTCGGCCACAGCTGCTGGCTCTCCCGTATTACTGTCGACACATTGACAAACGCGTTCCAATATCTGCGCTATTATTACTTTAGATTTTTTACGCTGTTTACCAAAGTTCACTCGCGTACTGCTGGTTTATAAGTTATTTCCACAGTTTACTCTCTGCTGACGCGATCGTCTTCTATTAGCGGATCTGGCAAGCCGTATTGAGGGAGGGGTTTTCCACCTATAAACGTAACCAAATTCTGAATCGCAACCAAGCATTGATTAAGTTCACCTTCAATGTTTTGCCCGATATTCCTATAAAAGTATTCCGCTAGCTTATCTTGATATTTTTGACACTACGCTTTAGCATCATAAAGGTCACAACAAACCAGCAAAACGGCAAACAAACGTTGTAAACGTAGTGTACTGTCACTAACGAATGCTTTAGCCGCATCCTTCTCCCGGTGCTTATTATCGTGAAATAATTGTCGCTCTCTGAAAGCATCTCGGTAAGTGGGATATTCGACTCCGTTAATCACAGATCGGCAAAAAAGTACCTCCCCTCACTGTATGTAAAAGGAAGCACAAGAACAAACAAAAAAATGATTCAAATGTCTCTGAGCACTATGGGACTTAACTTCTAAGGTCATCAGTCCCCTAGAACTTAGAACTACTTAAACCTAACTAACCTAAGGACATCACACACATCCATGCCCGAGACAGGATTCGAACCTGCGGCCGTAGCAGTCGTGCGGTTCCGGACTGTGCGCCTAGAACCGCGAGACCACCGCGGCCGGCCAAGAACAAACATTCAGCATTGTTTGCCCGAAGCGTGTGTACTCTTCCAATAACGTGATACGAGTATTTAAATAAACAGCGCTCAACGTCTGAAGACGTGTTACCCCTCTGCGACTCAGGCCACCGCACTGTGGGCTGCGAGTAAAGTATGGCAAAACTTCATCATACAATAGCGATTTCACAAGGTGAACATAAATACAATATTATAGAAAGGCAAGGGGAGGCAAATGAATATGCGTCGGGAGATATGACACTGCAATAATAATTTGACAAAGCAACGAAAGCCATAAGTCGAAACAATGCCTTTGGAGTGGATGACCGTCCCTGAAACTCTTGAAATCCTTGGAATGACAAAACCCGCTAGACCTGGTGTGCTGCATCAGCAGCCGAAATACTTTGGGCTTCAGGAAGAATGTTAATAAATAACATTCGAGAAAAGTAAGCGCTGTTAGGCGTAAATACTACCAATCATCAGTTTAATAAATCAGATATTGACATGACTTATTTACAGAGAATGGAAAAAACATGTAGAAGATGACATCAGGAAAGTTCAGTTTGCTTTCCGGAAAATTGTAGGAACGTGCGAGGCAATACTGACCCTACAGAGTAAAGAAAGGCAAACCTCCATTTATACCGTTTGTAAATTTACTGGAATCTTTGACAATGTTCACTGGAACGCACTGTTTGAAACTGTAAAAGTAACAGCAATAAAATATGACGTTTTAAGGGCTACTTACGACTTACATGTAAATTAGACAGCACTTTTAACAGTCGAGTTACATAAAATGGGAAGCAGCAAATGAGAAAGGATTGTGACAGGTTTGTACCCTATAGCCGATATTCAGTCTATAAATTCAAAAAACACTTAACGAAACACAGGAGAAATTAGAAGAGGGTTAATAGTTCAGAGAAAATAAATAAATAATTCGATGTTTGCCGATGACATAATACTGCAGGCAGCCAACGACTTAGAAGACTAGCTGTAGTAGATGCACAGTGTTGTCAAAAAAGTGTTATAAGCTGAACATCTAATAAATTAAAGAAAGGGCAATGGAATGTAGTCGTGTTACATAAAATGGTACTGATGGGATTAAATTACGGATCGAGACAGTATGAGCAGTAAGTGACTTTTGCTACTGGGGCAGTAAAATTCCTGAAGATGAATGAAATAGAGAGGATACAAAATTCAGACTCGCAACAGTAATAAAAGGATTGATAAGTGATGGCGAAATGTTTTGTGGAATGATTTTTCTAAAAGTAAGAAATAAAATAAATTAGAGAAATATTTGAAACACCTGTTAATGATGCTCCGTATCATGTACAGCTACTGAAGTGCCTGTTGAGGATTGAAAGTTCAAAATTTAGGAATAACACTTTGTATTTTAACAGTATCTCCACTGATAAAATATTTTACCGCCTCAATTTCACACAGCAACAGCATCTAAAGCCAACTCAACAGTAGAGTGCACAATCTACATTAATACAAAAAAAAAATTCATCCAGTGCTCTGCTTAATTTTAAAATTCTAATCATTGAACTTTAAATTCTCAATCGGCATCTCATTTACTGTACATAATATCGAGCATCATTCAAAGGCACATGAAGTGTTTCTCTAACTTATTTTATTATTATTTCCATTTCTCAAAAACACTCAATTTCTTTAATTCCAACTTTCATTCCGTTTGAATGAAGAATAATATATTCAAATATCAATCGGATTTCTATTATTATTAGGCGTATATTGATCACAAAAAAGGAGTTTTTTTATGTGTGGAGCAGCTAGACCTTGAAGCTATGAACTTTCGACACTCCACTTCTGTAGATAGCATCAGCTGTTAATGAATTGTTTAAGTTTCTTATTTTTGAACAATTAAATATTCATCTACGAAATTAGATGACACTTTGGTCAGTCTCCAACACAATTTATCTGTTTCTCACTCCTTTTTTGGCGATGAAAATTTTTATAAGAATCCATTGTGTAATTTCTAAGGGGTCGTTTTCTCGCTCCGCTCAGACAATTGACCAAAACTAGCATTTCTAATAATGAATTTAACTTTAAATATCAGGATGTCTTTCCTGGAGGTGCTTAGGGAGCAGCGTTGTGCAGAAGTGAAACGCACGCTTTAAGCAGTTCAGACAGTAAGATAAACAAAGGTTTGAAATGTGATGCTACAAAATAGTGCTGAAGGTCATATGGGTGCATCGGTTAACTAATAAAGATCTGATACTAAAAAATACTTTATGACCAATTTTTGACCAAAGTAATGAAGCAGTTGACAAGATACCTATTTATGCCTAAAGGAATAACAAATTTGGTACCAAAGGTGTAACATTTTTGGGAAATGAGTATCCATCGCATTATGATGTGGTGTAATATACTGAGGTAACAAAAGTCATGGGATGGAGAAAAGTACGTTTTCAGACGGCGGTAGTATCGCGTACACAAGATATAAAACGACAGTGTATTGGCGGAGCTGTTGTTTGTACGCAGGTGATCAATGTGGAAAGGTTTCCGACGAGATTACGGCCGAAAGATGGGAATTCACACTCCTCGAAGGCAGAATGGTAGTTGGAGCTAGTCGCAAGGGATATTCCGTTTCGGAAATCGTTAGGGAATTCAATATTCCGAGATCACAATGGCAATATTACCCAGAATACCAAATTTCAGGAATGACTTCTCAGTAATGGCAACGCAGCGGACGATGGCCTTCACTTAACGATCGAGAGTGGCGGCTTTTGCGTAGAGTTTTCTGTGCTAACAGACAAGCAACACTGCTTAAAGTAACCGCAGAAATCGAGAGGCGAAATCTGGCGTTAATGGGCTAAGCCTGCAGACGACCAACGCAAATGCCTTTGCCAACAGCAAGACATCGCCTGCAGCGCCTCTCTTGGCCTCATGATCATGTCGGTCTGACCCTAGACGACTGGAAAAACTGGTGATTGGGTTGGAGTACGGCGCAGACCCCTGAAAGCAATGGACCCAAGTTGTTAATAATGCACTGTGCAGTTTGTTGGTGGCTCCATAGTGGTGCGGGCTGAGTTAACATGGAATGGACTGGGTCCTTGGACCGGTAACTGACTGGGAGCGTTCACATTCGGCCACATGGAGACCATCTGCAGCTATTCATGGGTTTCACGTTCCCAAACAATGGTGGCAACATCACTGGGACACAGTTTTTCAAGCTTGGTTTGAAAAACATTGTGGACAGTTGGGGCGAATGATTTGGCCACGCAGATTGCCCGACATGAGTCCCATCGAACATTTATAGTGCATATGCGAGAGGTCAGTTCGTCCACAACATCCTGCACCGACTACACTCTCTCATCACGGTCGACTGTAGACGCAGCCTGACTCACTGTTTCTGCTGGAGAATTCCAGAGGCTTGTCAAGTCGATATCATGTCGAGTTACTGCACTAAGCAGGCCAAAAGAAGGTCCGACAGGATATTAGATGATGTCCTATAACTTTTGTGACCTCATTGCATGCCATTTGAAGTTAATGGCACACTTAAAATTTATTCCAAAAACATCACCCTTATCATAAAATGTGATTTAATGACCCATCAACGAAATAAGCTGAGCCGCGGCTGGCCCATGCTATGCGTTGCATTAAACCTTTGTTGCTATTCTGTGTTTTGTCTCCCGCGGTTATCGCGATTATGCTGTTATCCTCTCTCTCCGCAAGTGACAGCAGCGGTGTATATCGATATTCGTAACTTGTCCTACCTTTGGCCTCGCGCTTATACACTCCTGGAAATGGAAAAAAGAACACATTGACACCGGTGTGTCAGACCCACCATACTTGCTCCGGACACTGCGAGAGGGCTGTACAAGCAATGATCACACGCACGGCACAGCGGACACACCAGGAACCGCGGTGTTGGCCGTCGAATGGCGCTAGCTGCGCAGCATTTGTGCACCGCCGCCGTCAGTGTCAGCCAGTTTGCCGTGGCATACGGAGCTCCATCGCAGTCTTTAACACTGGTAGCATGCCGCGACAGCGTGGCCGTGAACCGTATGTGCAGTTGACGGACTTTGAGCGAGGGCGTATAGTGGGCATGCGGGAGGCCGGGTGGACGTACCGCCGAATTGCTCAACACGTGGGGCGTGAGGTCTCCACAGTACATCGATGTTGTCGCCAGTGGTCGGTGGAAGGTGCACGTGCCCGTCGACCTGGGACCGGACCGCAGCGACGCACGGATGCACGCCAAGACCGTAGGATCCTACGCAGTGCCGTAGGGGACCGCACCGCCACTTCCCAGCAAATTAGGGACACTGTTGCTCCTGGGGTATCGGCGAGACCATTCGCAAAAGTCTCCATGAAGCTGGGCTACGGTCCCGCACACCGTTAGGCCGTCTTCCGCTCACGCCCCAACATCGTGCAGCCCGCCTCCAGTGGTGTCGCGACAGGCGTGAATGGAGGGACGAATGGAGACGTGTCGTCTTCAGCGATGAGAGTCGCTTCTGCCTTGGTGCCAATGATGGTCGTATGCGTGTTTGGCGCCGTGCAGGTGAGCGCCACAATCAGGACGGCATACGACCGAGGCACACAGGGCCAACACCCGGGATCATGGTGTGGGGAGCGATCTCCTACACTGGCCGTACACGACTGGTGATCGTCGAGGGGACACTGAATAGTGCACGGTACATCCAAACCATCATCGAACCCATCGTTCTACCATTCCTAGACCGGCAAGGGAACTTGCTGTTCCAACAGGACAATGCACGTCCGCATGTATCCCGTGCCACCCAAGGTGTAAGTCAACTACCCTGGCCAGCAAGATCTCCGGATCTGTCCCCCATTGAGCATGTTTGGGACTGGATGAAGCGTCGTCTCACGCGGTCTGCACGTCCAGCACGAACGCTGGTCCAACTGAGGCGCCAGGTGGAAATGGCATGGCAAGCCGTTCCACAGGACTACATCCAGCATCTCTACGATCGTCTCCATGGGAGAATAGCAGCCTGCATTGCTGCGAAAGGTGGATATACACTGTACTAGTGCCGACATTGTGCATGCTCTGTTGCCTGTGTCTATGTGCCTGTGGTTCTGTCAGTGTGATCATGTGATGTATCTGACCCCAGGAATGTGTCAATAAAGTTTCCCCTTCTTGGGACAATGAATTAACGGTGTTCTTATTTCAATTTCCAGGAGTGTAGTTCCGGCTGTGCGGTGTGCGATCAGTTGGTCGGTTGGTGTGGAGCAGCGAGAAAACCTGCGCGGCGCGTAGTTTGACCGAGGCAGTTGGCGGCGTCCACGCGCAGTCGGAGCGTGTGGTGCTGTTCCCATTGCTACGAGGTTCAGGGCTCACCGATCCTGGACACGAAAGTTCACGATTGTTCACTTTGTGTCCTTTGGATTTCGTTGTCGGCTGTTGGGACATTCCCGCGAGCAACAACGTGTGTCTTCAAGTTGGCAATTTTTGGCCACCCTCCGGTGGAGTACAACTGTCTTTAGTGGTTTTGAATTGAAGCGTTCCAGTGGAATCTTCTGACTTCTGGCCGTTAACGTCCCGGTTACCTGTCCTGGCCATTGACGCTAATTCAGGTAGTGTATTTTCGTCATCGTGTTGTCGCTGTCGAGCACGGTGTGTAGTTTGACAGCTCAATGTATTATTGGTTGTGGGCGCCAATACCTTCTAAGTTGTTCCCTTGAACTCCCTGTTGTGTGCTGGCCGCGTGGAGGGTAAGTTACCTTGAGGTGGGCCCGTTGACTGTCTGTCAGTTGGGTTGTCGTCGGATCAAGAATGGTTGGGTCGACTGCCTGTCTCACCTAAGCGAGCGTTAGTGTTTGAATTCCAGCCGACCCTCGGAAATATCTAAGCGCCGTTTGGTGTACTGCCTTTTCTTATTTGTTCCTGTTGTTTGTACTCGTATGGCTTCTAGCCGATTTTTAAAATAAGGTTGTTTTGCCCATAAGGCGTAAGATTGTTTGGGCCTTCAGCCTAATTTAAAGAACTGTTTTAAGGTAAGGCCATTGGCTTTTCAAAAATTTATTTTGGTTTGCGTCTTAAGTGATGGGCCTTCAGCCGATTTCTAAACGAAAGTTGCTATTCTCTTGAGGTTTCAGATTGTTGACGCTTTCAGGCTAATTAAAGAACTGTTTTAAGATAAGGCCTTTTCGACTTTTAAAAATTTATTTTCGTTTGAGACCTAAGTGATGGGCCTTCAGCCGATTTTCAGATTGAAACTGTTTTGCTGTTAAGGTGTGAGATTGTTTGGGGCTTCAACCTAATTGAAAGAGCTGATTTAAGATAAGGCCTTCTGCCTTTTTGAATTCTGATTTTGGTTTGAGTCTTAAGTTATTGGCTTTGAAAGGTGGCTACACTGAGCCACAGCGCCAAAAATCGCGCCAGAGAGTATTGTTCCGCCGCCTCCACTGGCAGTGCTTATTGAGACGTAGCGGCAAGCAGTGCTGGCCGAGAAGTTGTGGTGGACACTGCTTGTTGTGAAGTCGGAGTGGATATGTGGTAGTAGGGAGTGTTGTTCCATGTTTTATGCAGTGGTTTGATGGGAGAGATAGCAGATGTTGTTCTGATGGAGATATTGTAATGGTCAGAGTGCATTTCGTCAATATATATGGAGGTATTTTCTTTAATTCTTTTATTCTTTCAGTGACCTGAATAATGTGTCATTACAGGTTCAGTCAACAAAGCATCTGGCGTGTGTTCTTGTATTAGAGTTTAATTTTGGTTTTCTTGCACAATTATAGTATTTCTAATTTTCTTTTATCACGTCAGTATAAATGGTATTTAAAATTTTTTGTCTTGTTGAAGAAGAACCGTGCCAGATGTGCGTTGAGTCACACTACCACACACAGAACAGCTACACTTGTGCTTTGTTGGCTTCGTAGATTTTATAGTTGCTGGGGATTTAATTAATTAATTGTATTAACTGAAATTTTCATTTCATTCTTTGTTGTTGTTCTATGCAGTCAGATAGCGTAATAATACTAGTCAGGGCCAGCCGTTTACGAAACAGCGTAATCGGACATACAGCGACAAAAAATTAAAAAGTATTTGCATTGAATTCTTATATCTTTATTATAATTAAGCCCCCATGCACGTTGTAAATTTAACTCTGAAAATTTCTGTACTGTCACGCGATCTCTTTCTTCCTGTTCTCTATCCTGTTCCCTTTGTCTAATCTCTACTGCACTTAATCTATTATTGTGAGAATTCAAAATCGGTTGTACTTCTTCTCTGATTTCTTTCTTTAATTCATCTTTCATATTTTTGAAACATGTCCCTATTCGTGAGTCTAACCGTGTTTCCATTGTTCCCATCTGTGTTTTTAATTCAGATCTAAACTGTGTTTCCATTGTTCCCATATCATTTTTTAATTCAGATCCCAAAGTTCCCATCTCAGTTTTAATTGTTCCTATCTCTGTTTTTAATTCAGATCGAAACTGCTCCATTGTTCCTCTGTCTGTTTTTAATTCAGATCGTAACTGTGATCCCATTGTTCCCATATCAGTTTTAATTTCAGATCGCAACTGTGATCCCATATTTAATATAGCACTCATCAACCGCTCCATAGTAACTGGTTCGAAATTCTTTTCGCCCATAACGTTTCCCGCAAAACCAGCTTCCTTTGTCATAGCTGTAAGACTATCTGAGTTCGATACTATTCCAGAATCTACTGTCGTTAATCTCGGATTCTGTGAATTTTCTGATTGAGAAAAATTTTGAAATGGTTCCGGACTATTTTCCCGACTTATTACATTGTTTTCCACTTCATTATCCATCATACTGTTTTCCTCTGTTGGCGAGTTCGCCATGTTAACAATTTCGTCATTCTCACTATTCATCATTTTTGCCTTTTTCATCGATCGCGTAATCATTTACAAAACATACAAAACTCGTCACTATATGAAAATTACACACAATGACTCTTTATCTTCAACAATACCATTCACACGAAATATTTCCCTCAAACACGATTAATCGAACAATTGAAATAATTGCACCAAATCGTCAAACGCGTATACAAGACAATAAAAATTAAATTTTGAAAAATACCATTAGAAGAATGCCAATTACCAAATCTACACATGCAAAATAGACTACAATTACTAAACTACAAATTACTACAACAATACTACTGTCTACTATTTTTACAATCAGAAGAATTCCAAGGGACGATCCGAAGCAGCGGTCGCCACGTGCACGTGTGTGGTAGTGTGACTCAACGCACATCTGGCACGGTTCTTCTCCAACAAGACAAAAAATTTTAAATACCATTTATACTGACGTGATAAAAGAAAATTAGAAATACTATAATTGTGCAAGAAAACCAAAATTAAACTCTAATACAAGAACACACGCCAGATGCTTTGTTGACTGAACCTGTAATGACACATTATTCAGGTCACTGAAAGAATAAAAGAATTAAAGAAAATACCTCCATATATATTGACGAAATGCACTCTGACCATTACAATATCTCCATCAGAACAACATCTGCTATCTCTCCCATCAAACCACTGCATAAAACATGGAACAACACTCCCTACTACCACATATCCACTCCGACTTCACAACAAGCAGTGTCCACCACAACTTCTCGGCCAGCACTGCTTGCCGCTACGTCTCAATAAGCACTGCCAGTGGAGGCGGCGGAACAATACTCTCTGGCGCGATTTTTGGCGCTGTGGCTCAGTGTAGCCACCTTTCAGCTTTCAGGCGATTTTAAATTAAAGTGGTCTTCCCCTTAAGGCATGAGATTGTATGGCGCATTTAGGTGGTAATTAAGTTGCAAAAATTAATGCTGTGTTATTTTAAAAATTTTCTTGGCTCTTATAATGTTTGGTCAAATAAATAAAATTGTATGTTCTAGTGTAACTGACAGCCGCTTATTTGGGCCCCTTTTCACAATTTGAACTACCTGCCCTGTCCTGCGGGTTTAGCAGGGCGTCTTATAAGCCTTGAAGAGACAGAACCATAACCATACCTATATGTCTTGACGTAATAGGGAACGTCATGCACTATGTTACTGGAAGAAGTAGGTTCGAAATTTTCGAAACCGCCAGGTGCTAATATTTGTTTGTTTCATCTTAGCTTTGTTAACATGATATGCCACTTTCTTATGAACGTAACACAAGTATGTTGTGTACTATTCAGTGTTATATATATTCCCGTCTGATTAGAAATCGGAGTAAGAAACAAACATTTTTCTGTTTATTTGTGGATGAAGTTTAAACGCAGCCAAAACCTCTCAGACAAACAGAAGCTAAATGATGTCAAAGTTAGCGTAAGGAGGGCTATGCGTGAAGCGTTCAGTGAATTCGAAAGTAAAATACTAGGTACCGACTTGACAGAAAATCCTAGGAGGTTGTGGTCTTACGTTAAATCAGTAAGTGGCTCGAAACAGCATGTCCAGACACTCCGGGATGATGATGGCATTGAAACAGAGGATGACAAGCGTAATGCTGAAATACTAAACACCTTTTTCCAAAGCTGTTTCACAGAGGAAGACCGCACTGCAGTTCCTTCTCTAAATCCTCGCACAAACGAAAAAATGGCTGACATCGAAATAAGTGTCCAAGGAATAGAAAAACAACTGGAATCACTCAACAGAGGAAAGTCCACTGGACCTGACGGGATACCAATTCGATTCTACACAGAGTAGGCGAAAGAACTTGCCCCCCTTCTAACAGCCGTGTACCGCAAGTCTCTAGAGGAACGGAAGGTTCCAAATGATTGGAAAAGAGCACAGGCAGTCTCAGTCTTCAAGAAGGGTCGTCGAGCAGATGCGCAAAACTATAGACCTATATCTCTGACGTCGATCTGTTGTAGAATTTTAGAACATGTTTTTTGCTCGAGTATCATGTCGTTTTTTGGAAACTCAGAATCTACTATGTAGGAATCAACATGGATTCCGGAAACAGCGATCGTGTGAGACCCAACTCGCTTTATTTGTTCATGAGACTCAGAAAATATTAGATACAGGCTCCCAGGTAGATGCTATTTTCCTTGACTTCCGGAAGGCGTTCGATACAGTTCCGCACTGTCGCCTGATAAAGTAAGAGCCTACGGAATATCAGACCAGCTGTGTGGCTGGATTGAAGAGTTTTTAGCAAATAGAACACAGCATGTTGTTATCAACGGAGAGACGTCTACAGACGTTAAAGTAACCTCTGGCGTGCCACAGGAGAGTGTTATGGGACCATTGCTTTTCTCAATATATATAAATGACCTAGTAGATAGTGTTGGAAGTTCCATGCGGCTTTTCGCGGATGATGCTGTAGTATACAGAGAAGTTGCAGCATTAGAAAATTGTAGCGAAATGCAGGAAGATCTGCAGCGGATAGGCACTTGGTGCAGGGAGTGGCAACTGACCCTTAACATAGACAAATGTAATGTATTGCGAATACATAGAAAGAAGGATCCTTTATTGTATGATTATATGATAGCGGAACAAACACTGGTAGCAGTTACTTCTGTAAAATATCTGGCAGTATGCGTGCGGAACGATTTGAAGTGGAATGATCATATAAAATTAATTGTTGGTAAGGCGGGTACCAGGTTGAGATTCATTGGGAGAGTCCTTGGAAAATGTAGTCCAGCAACAAGGAAGGTGGCTTACGGAGCGCTCGTTCGACCTATACTTGAGTATTGCTCATCAGTGTGGGATCCGTACCAGATCGGGTTGACGGAGGAGATAGAGAAGATCCAAAGAAGAGCGGCGCGTTTCGTCACAGGGTTATTTGGTAACCGTGATAGTGTTACGGAGATGTTTAACAAACTCAAGTGGCACACTCTGCAAGAGAGGCGCTCTGCATCGCGGTGTAGCTTGCTCGCCAGGTTTCGAGAGGGTGCGTTTCTGGATGAGGTATCGAATATATTGCTTCCCCCTAGTAATACCTCCCGAGGAGATCACGAATGTAAAATTAGAGAGATTAGAGCGCGCACGGAGGCTTTCAGACAGTCGTTCTTCCCACGAACCATACGCGACTGGAACAGGAAACGGAGGTAATGACATTGGCACGTAAAGTGCCCTCCGCCACACACCGTTGGGTGGCTTGCGGAGTATAAATGTAGATGTAGATGAAGCCCACGTAATAAGGTGTGATTAAGCAGGAACGTAAGAGTACAGTTTAAATGATATGTGTACTTCGTTGTCACAAATATTTAGCTATTTTGAGAGAGGGAAGGGAGATGCATGCTGTAGGTTTACTGTATTGCCTCGACGTCTAGCATAATTTGGAAAATGGTAAATTCTCGACCAGTTGGACCACAGTACAACTCTGCACTAGTGTGTCTGAGTTACAGAAGACGTGCACTTTTGTCTCCCGCGTGGACAATGGCCTTTTGCGTGGTTCCTCACTACTAATGTCCATTTTATGCACTTACCGGGTTCACATGGACCAGCATTCAATGATAGCAGCAGCTACTGTGTGATTTGAAACAGATCGTCATTATAAGGAAGGCTAGGAATACAATAATGAGTCGCAATAGTTGTATATCCAAAATTCAGCTCGAAGCTGACATCTTCAGCCTTCTTCTTCTTCTTCTTCTTTCGCTTGTGCCTTTTCCATAGTTTTCTCAGGTTCGGCGTTGTTACAATCGGATTTGGCAAGGTTATTTCGAAGGGGTGGCCGTATGCCCTTCCTGCCACCACCCATACCCCCTAGAACGGAATCAGTTCACCCCAGCTGTCTGCGTCTAGTGGAAATCATGAAATAGTGCGAACATGCTTCAGATGTCTGCGAGTCGTGTAACTGAGGCCTGACGAGGGGACTATCCCAGTAATCACTTAGTGGGATGTGGAAAACCGCCAAAAACACATCCAGACTGGCCGGCACACCAGCCCTCGTCGTTAATCCGCCAGGCGGATTCGATGCGGGGCTGGCGCGCCTACCCGGGTCCATGAAGCAGCGCATTAGCGCTCATAGTGAAGCTGGCGGGTTTACTGAAATCTACAGTGTTAAAATACAAAGAAAGTCAGAATCAGAATTTATATATATAAAACGAGAAACCGCGTTAAACAGTAAGAGTTAACCATTATACTCAACATACTATATGAGTGAGTTTTTATTCAGCGATCTGGTACTAGTATGTGTCACCATATGACTTTACAGGCGTACAGCAGCCCTAGTTTGCGTCATGTACTACTAGTAACGCCCTCTATATTGAATAGTCGCGTATCACCTTTAAAATACGTTAAGAAATCTGGAGTTACAATCTATTTACTAATTTAATAGTGGTGCAGCGATCCCCCAAATCTTCGGCAAAAGATCATGAAAATGCGCGGGCAACTATCCTATACAGAAAACAGAATAATAAAGAACCAGTGACATTGCGAATGGTTGCAGTATTCCTATCCTTTCTGTTAGTAGTCTACACCAGCTCTGCACAACATATGTAATCTGAATTGCTCCGGCTTAGGGCACTTTCACAGAAAGTTAGTTGATACTCAAAAATCAGTTTATTGATAAATCAGTTTATGTTCACAACTATCAGTTCTGCGACTAGTTATCTATCGAAACTAATAAGAAAAGTCGTTCTTGAGAATTAAGGAATGTCTATTTTGACAACTTAAGGGTCTTCTGAAGAGTTCTCTTGCAAACGAAACAGACTATCTTCTTATACACCATCAGTTGGCAGAAATATAACGTCCCATATCAAGAGCAGTACAAGAAGTTCCAGCATCAGAGTCCAAGGTTGGGGCAGCGGGTCACGATGCGCGGTGGTCCTGGATGAAAAAGCGAGGTCGATTCCGAGCGGCGGTGTGGTGTCGGGCAAGGGCAGTTGTATCCGCGTGGCGGATGACTACCAGATAGCTATTGGTATAGGGATGTGGGCTTGAACTGGTCGAGGAAAATGGTAGCGGATGAACCGAAAGGTCCGTAGACGTGGCGGCCTGTAGTGCTCTTGTGTTTGCTCTCCGAACTAGCATGCTTCCTGCGGGTCAGGCGAAGTTCGGGTGAGACGGTGCGCCTGAGGAGCTGGAGCGATGACCCGCATGGCGGGGCGGCACTACGGGTTGACGACGTTACAGGAGACACGGGAAACACTACAAAGTTGATAACATTGCGATCGACAAGGAGTGACACACGTCTCCGTACATAGTCGGTTCTGATGCTATCACGACCACCGTTCTTGTGCTATACTGCATGGCTGTGGGTAGTACAACACCCTGTGTGGAAAAATTGGTCAGTCAGCCTTGATAAACCAATAAAGCGTCGAACACAAATCACGATGTGGCCGTCGAAACACGATAGAACATTTGTGCCATTCTGTTACATCTTGAAGTTGACACATCTTCTTTTTTTTTTTTTTTTTTTTTTTTTGGGGTCATCAGTCTTCTGACTGGTTTGATGCGGCCCGAAACGAATTCTTGTACTGCATTAACGTCTTCATATCAAAGTAGCACATTAAACCTACGTCTTCAATTATTTGCTGGATGTATTCCCATCTCTGTCTTTCTCTTCAGCCTTTGACCTCGGCATTTCCCTCTACTATTGTGGAAGTCATTCCCTCATGTCTTAACTATTGCATATCATCCTGTCCCTTGTCCATATCAGTGTTTTCCACGTATCCCTTTCCTCTGTGATTCTGCGCAGAACCTCCTCATTCGTCTCCTTGTCCACCTAATTTCCAACATACATCTGTAGAACCACATATCAAATGCCTCGATTCTCTTCTGTTCCGGTTTTCCCACGGTTCATGTTTCTGTACCATACAATGCTGTACTCCAGACGAACATTTTCAGAAATTTCTTCCTCAATTTAAGACCTATGTTAGATGCTACTACATTTCTGTTGACCAGGAGTGTCCTCTTTGCCAATGCTAGTCTGCTTCTGATTTCCTCGTTGCTCCGTCCATCATTGGTTATTTTACCGCTTAGGTAACTCACTTCTTTAACTTCATCTACTTTGTGAAAAGCAATCCTGATTTAAAGTTTCTCACTGTTCTCACTTCTGCTACTTCGCATTACTTTCGTCTTTCTTTGATTTACTCTGAATCCACTTCATTAGACTGTTCATTTCATTTAGCAGATCACATAACTCTTCTTCACTTTTACTCAGGGTAACAATGTCGTCAACGAATCTCATCATTGATATCCTTTCACCTTGAATTCTTATTCCACTCCTTAACCTTCCTTTTAATTCCATCATTGCTTCTTTGATACACAAATCGACCAGTAGGGTTGGGGAAACTGCATCCCTGTCTTACACTCTTTCAATCCGAGCACTTAGTTCCTGGTCGTCCACTCTTATTATTCTTTCTTCGCTCTTGTACATACTGTATATAAACTAACCCCCATTTTTTGAACATCTTGCAGCGTTTTACACTGTCCAATGCTTCTTCCAGGTCGACAAAACCTATGACCGTGTCTTAATTTTTCTTTAGTCTTGCTTCAACTATTAACCACAACGTCAGATTTCCTTTTCTGATGCCTTTACCTTTCCTGAAGCAAAACTGATCGTCATCTAGCCGTTCTTCAACTTTTATTTCGATTCATCTGTATATTCTTCTTGTCAACAACTTCCACCTATCCGTTCTCTCCAATGCATTTAGCAATGGATTTCCCGTTTGCCCTCTTAATGTTACCACTCTTGCTTGTAGTGTCACCGAAGATTTTTTTGACTTTCCTGTATACGGCTTCTGTCCATTTTCATCATTTCTTTTTCAATTTCTTCACATTTTTCATGCAGCCAACTCTCCTTAGCTTCCCTACACGTCCTATTTATTTCATTCGTAAGCGACTTCTATTTCTGTATTCCTGAGTTTCCTAGAATATTTTTGTACTTACTCCTTGCGTCGATGAAATGTAATATTTTTTTTCTCTCAACCATGGTTTCTTCACAGTTACCATCTTTGTATCTATGTTTTTCTTTCCAGTTTCTGAATTGCCCATTTCAATAGTATCTCGTCATTCCTTAGTACTTCTGTACCCCACTTCTTTGCGTATTGACTCTTCCTGACTAATGTCTTAAAATTCAGTCTTGTCTTCATCACTACTATATTGTGACATGAGTCTCTATCTGCTATTGTGTACGCCTTACAATCCAGTATCTAATTTCGGAATCTCTGTCTGCCCATGATGTAATCTAAATGAAATCTTTCTCTAACACCCAGCGTTTTCCTAGTATACCTCTTTCTCTTGTAATTCTTGAACAGAGTATTCGCTATTACTAGCTGAAACTTGTTGCAGAAGTCAATTAGTCTTTCTCCTGTCTCATCCCTTCTCCAAAATCCATATTCTCCTGTAACCTCTTCTTGTACTCCTTCCCCTACAACTGCATTGCAGTCTCCCATGACAATTCGATTTTTGTCTTCGTTTTTATACAGTATTAGCCTTTCAATATCTTCATATACTTTCTCTATCTGTCCATATTCAGCTTGCGATGTCGGCATGTATAACTCAAATATCGTTGTCGGTGTTGGTTTGCTGTCGATTCTGATAAGCGCAACCCTGTCACTGAAGTGCTCACACTAACACACTCTCTGCCCTACCTTCCTGTTCATAGCGAATCCTACTCCTGTTTTACCATTTTCTGCTGCTGTTGATTTCACCCTACACTAATCTGATCAGAAATCCTTGTCCTCTTTCCATTTTACTTTACTGACACCTATCGAGATTGAGGCTTTGCATTTCCCTTTTCAAATTTTCTAGTTTCCCTACACGTTCTAGTTCCTGACATTCCAGCCCCGATTCGTAGACATTATCCTTTCGTTAGTTATTCGATCGTTTTCACATAGTCACTTTCTCTTTGATAGTACCCTCACGGATATCCGAATGGGGGACTATTCCGGAATCCTTTTCCCATGCAGAGATCCTGACACTTTTCAATTACAGCCAGATGTCCTGTGGAATACGTTACGTGTCTTCAATGCAGGGGTTTCCATAGCCTTCTGCACACCCATATCGTTGATCACTGCGAATTCTTCCGCCTTTAGGAGCAATTTCCTACCCCTAGGATAAGAGAGTGCCTTGAACCTCTATCCTCTCCTCCACTCTCTTTGAAAAAGCCGTTGGCAGAACGAGAGTGACTACTTAAGGCGCAAATCTTCGGATGCCAATACTGAATTGCAGCAGCTGTGGGTTTCGAATCCCGGATCGAGGACGCATTTGATTGCTATTGAAGGACGGTATCCCTAGGTGCAAGTCATCTTACTGCGCCGATTTCATTCATTGGACAGACGCTGACGCACTACTGCTGAAATGAATAACGTTAGATTTGGAGGGTCTTACGACCATCTGGTAACAGCGTTCCTGAGCAAACTAGTGTGTTTTTAAGGGTGTCACTAATACACTCTAAGACATAAAAAACCATTCCCCACGTATGAACATTCCGAATGGGACGGAAATAGATAGGTGTGATATGCAAGTACAGAGATGCAGGTGATTACAATTTCAGAAAAATTGAACAATTTTTGAAGAGAAACGGAGTCATAAATTGATCAAGGAAATAGCGCATTGGTCCACCTCAGGCTCTGATATAAGCAACCATTTTGCTTGGCACTGATTGGCAGAGATGTTGGATGTCCTTCTGGTGGCTATTGAGCTAAGTTCTGTCCCAATGGCGCGTTAGATCGTAAAAATTCCGAGAAGGATGTAAGGCCCTGCAATTTACGCTTCAAACGTTCTCAGTTCGGAAGAGATCTGGCGCTCTCGCTGGCCAAAGCAGTGTTTGGCAAGCACGGAGAAGAGCAGTGGACACGCTCGCCGCATGCTGGAAGGCATTATCTTGCAGAAATGTGATGCGAGGATTGCTTGTCACGAGTGGCAAAAAGCCGAACTTAAAATATAGCCGACATATCGCTGTGCTGTGAACTCGGCGCAGATGACAAACTTAGGGGTCGTACTAAAAATTAAATAGCTCCCTCACACCAGACTATCACCCCTGGTTATCGAGCCGTGAGGTGCGCGACAGTCTGACTGCTATGCTACTGCTGCCCGGTGCGTCTCCAGACGGCCTGGAATCTCACTGACTGAAGTATAATTGTCTTGATGGGCGATGGGGTACCAACCTGACTATCACACGCCATATGGCCCAACAACCAAGAGTAATGGTCTGGGATGCCATTTATTTCCGTAGCAAGACCCCTCCGGTAGTCACCTGTGAGGTCCAAGGAGTACAACAGTGTTGTTGTTGTGGTCTACAGTCAAGGGGCCGTGCGGTTCTAGGCGCTTCAGTCCGAAACCACGCGGCTGCCACGGTCGCAGGTTCGAATCCAGTTGTTGAGTCTCATTGCACTTAGAGCCATTTGAACCATCTAGTCCAGAGTGATGCAGCTCCCGATGCTGCTCTATTCTGTGCAAGCTTCCGCATCTCAGAGTAACTACTGCAACCTACATCCTTCTGAATCTGCTTAATGTATTTCTCTACTCCTCTCTCTATACGATTTTTACCCATCACACTTCCTTCTAGTACTAAATTGATGATCCATTTATGCCTCAGAATGAAATAAAATTAGAGAAATCAGAGCACGCACAGCGAAGATTTAAGTGCTCATTTTCCATTTTAAGTGCTCCTACCAACCAATCCCTTCTTCTGGTCAGATTTTACCACAAATTCCTCTTCTCCCCAATACTACTCAGTACCTCCTCATTAGTTACGTTATCGAGCCATGTAATGGTTGGTTGGTTTGGGGAAGGAGACCAGACAGCGAGGTCATCGGTCTCATCGGATTAGGGAAGGACGTGGAGGGAAGTCGGCCGTGCCTTTTGAAAGGAACCATCCCGGCATTTGCCTGGAGCGATTTAGGGAAATCACGGAAAACCTAAATCAGGATAGCCGGACGCGGGATTGAACCGTCGTCCTCCCGAATGCGAGTCCAGTGTCTAACCACTGCGCCAAGCCATGTAATATTCAGCATTTTTCTGTAGCACCACATTTCGAAAGCTTCTATTCTCTTTTGTCTAAACTGTTTCATTGCTTACACAACACACAAATACTTTCAGAGAAGACTTCCTGACACTTAAATCTATGCTCGATGTTAACAAATTTTTCTTCTTCAGAAACGCTTTCCTTGCTGTAGCCGGTCCACGTTTTGTACCCTCTCTACTTCGACCATTATCAGTTATCTGCTTCCTAATCTAATTCCTTTAGCATCGCCTGATTTAATTCGACTGCTTTCCATTCTCCTCGTCTTGCTTATTAGGGTTGAGCTTACATCCTCGTTTCAAGATAATGTCCATTCCCTTCCACTGCTCTTCTAGGTCCTTTGCTGTCTGTGACGGAATTGCAGTGTCACCAGCAAACCTCAAAATTTTTATATCTTCTCCATCGATTTTAACTTCTATTCCAAATTTTCTTTTGTTTTCTTTACTGCTTATTTAATATGCAGATTTAATAATATTAGAAATAGGCCATAACCCCGTCTTACACTCTCCTTAACCACAGCTTCCCTTTCATGCCCCCTCGATTCTTGTAACTCCCATCTGGTCTCTGTATAAACTGAAAATAGCTTTTCACTCCCTGTATTTTGCCCCTGCCACCTTCACAGATTGAACGAGAGTATTGTAGTCAACATTGTCAAATGTTTTCTCTCAGTCTACAAATGATAGAAACGTAGGATTGCTTTCCTTAATTTATCTTCTAAGATAATTCATAGGGTCAGTATTGCCTCGAGTGTTCCAACGTATCTCCGAAATTCAAACTGATCTTCCCTAAGATCGGCTTCTACCAGTTTTTCCATTCTTCAGTAAAGAACTCATGTTAATACTTTTGCGCCATGATATTAAACTGATAGTTCAATAATTTTCACATCTGTCGACACATACTTTCCTTGGGATTGGAGTTACTTTAGTCTTCTTGGAGTCTGACGATGTTTCGCCTTTCTCATACATCTTGCTCACCAGATGGTAGGGTTTTTGTCTTGGGGGGCTACCAGTAGTTCTAATGAAATGTTGTTTACTCCAGGATTTTTTCGGCTTAAATCTTTCAGTGCTCTGACAAATTCCTCTCTCATTTCATCTTCATCTACGTCCTCTTCCATTTCCATAATATTCCCCTCAAGTACATTGCCCTTGTACAGACTCTATATACTCATTAGACGTTTCTGCTTTCCCTTCTTGGTTTAGGGCTGATTTTCCATCTGAGCTCTTGATTTTTATATAGGTGGTTCCCTTTTCTCCAAAGGTCTCTTTAAATTTCCTCTAGGCAGTATCTATCTTACACTTGTGATATTTTCCACTACATCCTCACGCTTGTCGTCTAATTATCCTTGCTTAGCTATTTTGCACTTCCTGTCGATTTTACTTTTGAGATGTTTGTATCACTTTATGCCTGCTTCACATAGTGCATTTTTGTATTTTCTCTTTTCTTCAGTAAAATCCAGTAGCTCTTGTGTTACCCAAGGATTTCTTCTAGCCCTCGTCTTTTTACCTTCTTGATCCTCTACTGCCTTCATTATTTCATCTCTGAAAGCTTCCCATTCTTCCTCTACTGTGTTTATTTCCTCTGTATTTGTTGGTCTTTCCCCAATGGACTCTCTGAAATTCTCTACAACCTCTGGTTCTTTCAGTTTATCCAGGTCCCATCTCCTTAAATTCCTACATTTTATCATTTGTTCAGTTTTACTCTGCAATTCATAACCAATAAATTGTGATCAGAGTCCACATCTGCCCCTGGAAATGTCTTACTATTTAGAATCTGGTTCCTTACTTTCAGTCGTACCATTATATAATGTAACTGAAATCTTCCAGAGTCTCCTGGCCTTTCCCACGTATGCTACATTCTTTCATGATTGTTAAACCAAGTGTTACGTATGATTAAGTTACGCTTAGCGCAAAATTCTACCAGGCGGCTCCCTCTTTCATCCGTTACCCCGAGTACGTATGCACCTACTACTTTTCCTTCTCTTACTTTCCTAGTATCGAATTCCTGTCCCCCATTATTATTAAATTTTCGTCTCCCTTAACTGTCTGAATAAATTTATCGCACTGTACATTTCTTCAATCTCTTCATCGTCTGCGGAGCTAGTTGGCGTATAAGCTTGTACACTGTGGAAGGCATGGGTCCCGTGTCTATGTTGCGTTCACTATGCTGCCCCTACATCCATACAGTAGAGCGGCATGCCCTTGGGAAAAATTACGGCTGTAGTTTGCCTTGGCTTTCAGCCGTTCGCAGTACCAGCACAGCAAGGCCGTTTTGATTAGTGTTACAAGGCCAGCTCAGTCGATCATCCAGACGGTTGCCCCTGCAACTACTGAAAAGGCTGCTGCCCCTCTTCGGGAACAACACGTTTCTCTGGCCTATCAACAGACACGCCTACATTATGGTTGCGCCTACGGCACGGCTATCTGTATCGCTGAGGCACGCAAGCTTCCCTGTCAACGTCAAGCTCCATCGTTCACGGAGGGTGTACAACGGTCCAGATCTCGACTGCTTCCCTTCGTGATTGACAAATCCTACCTTGGTAACGTCGATCTCCATCTAGATAGCTATTTATTTAACACACCAATTGTTTAATATTTGGCACGAATCTCCTTAGTCTACGGTTAGCGTCTTTCATAAACGAGTAAAAGGTCATCTTCCGCGGGTTCTAAACACGCCACCACTTAGATTTTGATTAATAATTAGCATTGGCGGCCGGAAACTTCCGGCATAAGATGCCACGGTCACTCTGCCAGCGGTCTTGTCGAAAAGGGTAAATGAGGGTGGACGAGCGGACTTGGGTTCAGAGCACTCTCTTACCCTTAGGGTGGGAAACTGCCCCTAAAGGTGGAAGAAATAGCAATGATCAACAGCATGAGGGTGCAGAAAACAATGGAAACCACTGCATTACAGACAAATAACGTGGATCCATAGGATATCAGCTTGTAATTGAAAAAGTGTCATGATGATCCCTGCATGGGCAAAAGATTCCGGAATACTCCGCCATCGGACATGCGGGAGGGTACTCCCAAAGTCACCATGAGAAAAAGATCGAATAACTAACGAAAGGATAACGTTCTACGAGTCGGGGCGTGGAATGTTAGAAGCTTGAACATGGTAGTGAAGTTAGCAAATCTGTAAAGCGAAATGAAAAGCCTCAAGCTATACATAGTAAGTACCAGTGAAGTGAAACGGAAGGAACATAAGGATTAACGGTCAGATGCATATGGGATAATATCAACAGCGGCAGAAAATGGTGTAACGGGAGTGGGATTCGTTATGAATAGGAAGTAGGGCACAGAATGTATTACTGTGAGCAGTTCAGTGATAGTGTTGTTGTAATCAGAATACATAGCAAACAAACACCGACAAAGAAAGTGCAGTTATACATGTCGACGTCGCAGACAGAAGATGAAGGATTGCAGAAAATATACTAGGATATTGAAAAGGTAATAGGGTATGTAAAAGGAGATGAAAATCTAATGGTGATGGGGGACTAGAATGCATTTGTAGCGGAAGGAGTAAAAGGAAAGATTACAGGAGAATATGGGACTGGGACGAGGAATGAGTGACGAGAAATATTAATAGAGTTCTGTAATAAATCCCAGCTAGTAATAGTGAATACTCCGCTCAAGGCACACTAGGAACAGGCTGGGTGATACGGGACGATTTCAGTTGGATTATCTCATGGTCAGACAGAGATTCCGAAATCAGATACCTAATTGTAAGGTTTCCCCAGGAGCAGATATAGACTGAGATCAAAGTCTAGCATTGATGTAGTGTAAGCTGAAGTTTAAGAGATTAGTCAGGAAGAATCAATATGCAAGAAGTGGGATACAAAAGTACTGAAGAATGACATAATACCTTTGAAGTTCTCTAAGGTTATAGATACAGCAGTAAAGAATTGCTCAGAAGGCAGCACAGTTGAAGAGGAATGGACATCGTTAAAAAGGGCCAACAGAGAAGTTGGTGAGACACACATTAGTGCAAAGAAGCCAACTGTGAAGAAACCATGGTTAACAGAAAAAATACACTCCTGGAAATTGAAATAAGATCACCGTGAATTCATTGTCCCAGGAAGGGGAAACTTTATTGACACATTCCTGGGGTCTGATACATCACATGATCACACTGACAGAACCACAGGCACATAGACACAGGCAACAGAGCATGCACAATGTCGGCACTAGTACAGTGTATATCCACCTTTCGCAGCAATGCAGGCTGCTATTCTCCCATGGAGACGATCGTAGAGATGCTGGATGTAGTCCTGTGGAACGGCTTGCCATGCCATTTCCACCTGGCGCCTCAGTTGGACCAGCGTTCGTGCTGGACGTACAGACCGCGTGAGACGACGCTTCATCCAGTCCCAAACATGCTCAATGGGGGACAGATCCGGAGATCTTGCTGGCCAGGGTAGTTGACTTACACCTTCTAGAGCACGTTGGGTGGCACGGGATACATGCGGACGTGCATTGTCCTGTTGGAACAGCAAGTTCCCTTGCCGGTCTAGGAATGGTAGAACGATGGGTTCGATGACGGTTTGGATGTACCGTGCACTATTCAGTGTCCCCTCGACGATCACCAGTGGTGTACGGCCAGTGTAGGAGATCGCTCCCCACACCATGATGCCGGGTGTTGGCCCTGTGTGCCTCGGTCGTATGCAGTCCTGATTGTGGCGCTCACCTGCACGGCGCCAAACACGCATACGACCATCATTGGCACCAAGGCAGAAGCGACTCTCATCGCTGAAGACGACACGTCTCCATTCGTCCCTCCATTCACGCCTGTCGCGACGCCACTGGAGGTGGGCTGCACGATGTTGGGGCGTGAGCGGAAGACGGCCTAACGGTGTGCGGGACCGTAGCCCAGCTTCATTGAGACGGTTGCGAATGGTCCTCGCCGATACCCCAGGAGCAACAGTGTCCCTAATTTGCTGGGAAGTGGCGGTGCGGTCCCCTACGGCACTGCGTAGGATCCTACGGTCTTGGCGTGCATCCGTGCGTCGCTGCGGTCCGGTCCCAGGTCGACGGGAACGTGCACCTTCCGCCGACCACTGGCGACAACATCGATGTACTGTGGAGACCTCACGCCCCACGTGTTGAGCAATTCGGTGGTACGTCCACCCGGCCTCCCGCATGCCCACTATACGCCCTCGCTCAAAGTCCGTCAACTGCACATACGGTTCACGTCCACGCTGTCGCGGCATGCTACCAGTGTTAAAGACTGCGATGGAGCTCCGTATGCCACGGCAAACTGGCTGACACTGACGGCGGCGGTGCACAAATGCTGCGCAGCTAGCGCCATTCGACGGCCAACACCGCGGTTCCTGGTGTGTCCGCTGTGCCGTGCGTGTGATCATTGCTTGTACAGCCCTCTCGCAGTGTCCGGAGCAAGTATGGTGGGTCTGACACACCGGTGTCAATGTGTTCTTTTTTCCATTTCCAGGAGTGTACTTCAGTTGATCGATCGAAGAAGGACGCAAAAAATGTTGAGGTAAACTCAGGAATACAGAAATACAAATCGTTTAGGAATGAAATCAATAGGAAGTACAGGCCAGCTAAGCCGAAATAGCTGCATTAAAAATGTGAAGAAATCGAAAAAGAAACGATATTCGGAAGGACTGATTCAGCATACAGGATAGACAAAGCGACCTCCGGTGACATTAAAAGCGTGGGTGGTAACACGAAGATTGCAACGGTAATCCCACTGCTAAACGCAGATGAGAGAATGGTAGGTAGAAAGAGTATACTGAAAGCCTCTGTGAGGGGAAAGATTTGTCTGATGTGACAGAAGAAGAAACGGGAGTTGCTTTGAAAGAGATGGGGGATGCAGACTTAGAATCACAATTGGAAAGCTCTGGGTGACTTAAGATCAAATAAGGCAGAAGAAATAGGTAACATTCCATCACTACATTTAAAATCACTGGAGGGAGTGGCAACAAAACGACTGTTCACGTTTGTGTGCAGAATGTGTGAGTGTGGGGAAGCATTATCTGACTTTCGAAGAAACATCATCCACAAAATTCTGAAGACTGCAACAGCTGACAAGTGCGAGAATTATCGCACAATCAGCTTAACAGCTCTTACATCCAAGTTGCCTACAAGAATAATATTCAGAGGAATGGAAAAGAAAACGGATGATTTGTTAGAAGACGATCAGTTTCGCTTCAGGTGCGGTTAAGGCACCAGAAAGGTAAATCTGATGTTGTCATTGATAATGGAAGCAAGACTAAAGAAAAACCAAGACACACTCATAGGATTTGTCGACCTGGGACAAGCCTTCGAGAATGTAAAACGGTGCAAGGATGTTGGAAATTCTGAGAAACATATGGGTAAGCTATAGCGAGAGACGGGTTATATACAGTATGTACAAGAGCCAAGAAGGAATAATAAGAGTGGACGACCAAGAACTAAGTTCTCGGATTAAGAAGGGTGTAAGACAGGGATGTAGTTTCCCAACCCTACTTTTCGATCTGTGTGTCAAAAAAGCAATGATGTAAATAAAAGGAAGGTTAAGGAGTGGAATAAGAATTCAGGGTGAAAGGATATCAATGATAAGATTCGCTGATGACGTTGTTATCCTGAGTGAAAGTGAAGAAGAGTTACATAACCTGCTGAATGAAATGAACAGTCTAATGATTACAGAGTATGGATTGAAAGTAAATCAAAGAAAGACGAAAGTAATGATAAGTAGCCGAAATGAGAACAGCGAGAAATTTAACATCAGGATTGGTTTTCACGAAGTAGATGCAGTTAAGGAACTCAGTTACCTACGCCGTCAAATAACCAATGACGGGCGGAGCAAGGAGGACGTCAAGAACGGACTATGTCCGCCGCTCGTGGTCTCGCGGTAGCGTTCTCGCTTCCCGAGCACGGGGTCCCGGGTTCGGTTCCCGGCGGGGTTAGGGATTTTCACCTGCCTCGAGATGACTGGGTGTTTGTGATGTCCTCATCATTTCATCATCATCCCGGAAAGTGGCGAAATTGGACTGAGCAAAGGTTGGGACATTGTACGGGCGCTGATAACCACGCAGTTGAGCGCCCCACAAACCAAACATCATCATCATCAAGAACGGACTAGCAATAGCAAAGAGGACATCCCTTTCCAAGAGGAGTATACTAGTACCTAACGTAGATCTTAATTTGAAGAAGAAATTTCTGAGAATGTACGTCGGGAGTAAAGCATTGTATGGTAGTGAAACATGGACTGTGTGAAAATCGGGACAGATTATTATAAAAGCACTTGAGATGTGGTGCTACAGACGAATGTTGAAAATTAGGTTACTTGATAAGGTAAGGAACGATGAGGTTCTACAATGTAAAACACTGACAAGAAGAAGGAACAGAATGGCTGGACACATTAAGACAACAGGGAGTGCCTTCCATGGTATTAGAGGGAGCTGTAGAGGTCAAAAAACTGTAGAGGTAGAGAAAGGTTGGAATACATCCAGTAAATAATTGAGGACGTAAGTTGCAAGTGCTATGCTGAACTGAAGAGGCTGGTACTGGAGAGGGACTGGTGGCGGGCGGCATGAAACCAGTCAGAAGACCGATGACTCAAAATAAAAAAAAATGCCTGCAGGAAGATATCCAGCATATAACACTCCTGTCTGCTACTGCTATACCATAACCTTAAAGTAGGAGGCAGGTCGTGAAATATAATTATCTAGTTATAACAATTATGGTATAAAGCAACAGAGCAGTGTCACCCTCTGAGAGGAATTTTGTTATGTTGACCGTGTTGTACCTAACGGAGGTGGCTTATCGGAAATGAAAGTCAGAATTACATAAATATTTGAACAATAACAAACAAAATTTTGCCTATCTGCAGTGTTTAACTGATAAAGAAAACGGTCGCCAGCCTAACTAAGCAAGAGAATGATTAACATTCTCGTTCAAGAAAATAGTTATCAGTGACTTTAATGGATAAACACAACCTATACTTTGTCACACGCGAGTGCAGTGAACTCTGACACATACATATACTTACGGTAAGATTGAAACTAGCAGTTAGAGAAGCACAAACTATTTGCCAAATTATACCAGATACTGAAACACACTATTACTTTCAGGGCTTATTCAAACTGAATGGTCATTATAACGTTATTATTACTATTCACTGCAAAATCATTAATTGGATATAGGTTAAGTCTCTCTCAGTGAAATACTTTACTATTTGAAATGGAAGTTAATTGGAATCCACTAACAGGTTGCTTCTCACTATCATTTGAATGAAGAAATTATGGTTTTCATAATTAGTGGTCTTTCCATTACTTGTTACCGATCATTAACACAATAGACAAACTGTGGATCCTTTTATACTATTAATATGTACTTCTAATACACAAGAGAGACAAACACGTAGCAAACATGAGTATATAACGTTTCACAACTGCAGTTTTCCACTTTTACTACAGTGAGACACAAAATTAACATATATGTAAGATACTGACTCACCTTCTGCGATTTACAACAGGCAGTAATGTGATCATTTACTAAGCAAAACTTTATAAGCCTCAGTCTTAAGAACTTTTAATTTGAAGTTGGCAACAACACGTTAATAAGCTGTTTTACTAGTAAAATTATTTTCAGCAAGCATCATTAACTTTAAGTCACTCTCTTGCCACATTAACTTTAACTTTCTCTTTACTATGTTCAAGAGGCATCAATTAGCAATAAACTGGTCTTTAATGTTCTTTCAGTAAGGACACTCGGAAATCACTTTAGTTCAAACGGAGAGGAACCCGAGAGGTGTTATGATAAGGAGAAAAATCAAGGTAGGTACATAAATTCAGTTATAAGTTACCTTATATTTGTGCACACTAAAACATCCAATGAGCCGATCCTTCACTGTACTTTATTGTAGCATTCCGATACAGTGATTGCGCAATGTGGTTGCAACTGCATGTTGGTAGGTGGATTTGCAGACAGAATTGCTGGACTCTGGCCCTTCTTGGTGGCGATGATGAATACCAATTCCAGAATAGTTCCCGCTATTTATCCATCCATCCGTGGCATTGGAAAGCCGCAAATAAAGCCTCTTTCGGAACGAGAACAATATGCCACTTTAACATGGCAGTGCACAGTTGGGTAGCTCGTCCCCGACTCGTAGCTCGTCCCCGACTGACTATCAGTTCCACCTTTTCTACGTAGGCCCACCACAATTTGCGCGCGCTACACAGTTCCGTTCCCAAGGGGAAACACAACAGCCTTTACATACAGTATAACTAAGAACTCTAAGTGAGGATCAGCAGTTTACATAGCATCAACCAAACATATTAAATAAAACAGAAAATTTTCACATATTGACATTTCTAAAAGAAATTATTCACACAGAAATTACATTTATGTATAGTAAGTTTTGTTCCCTCCAAATGAGACAAAGAATTTAAATGACAGATATACTACATTGCATAGTATCAAACCACGCCATCAAAGTTTTAACAAAGAAAGTAGTATACAATTTTGTGTTATCAGTTCAGTCAAACAACGTTTACAGAACCTCAACGATGTAATATTAAATTAAACAAAAGCAAGATAAATCAATAGAGTACTAGAGTTATGGTGTTACAAGCAGCGCTGTCAGTCAATGCAAATTCGAGTAATTGCTTGCGTAAGGGTCAGAAGTAAGGTGGACGTACATGTTATTATCTTGCTCAATTTGTAAAGCTCGTTTCTATTGAATTAATTATCAACATTTGTCTGACTTTTGGCCCATTCTGGTGCTTCTTCCGAACTGAGTAAAAATAATAAGTACTTCATCACGTAAGCTCCCGAAAACAAGATTAACAATCACCAAATAAAACTGAGTCCTATATGGAATTAACAACGCGATAACAACATATAATTTCATCCTAATTGAAGCTTACCAGTAGTATCACTACTAATACTTAAAATGCAGTCTAAAAGTTAATCGCCTTAGGTACGCAGAAGATGCATTCAGTACTAACAAATAAGAGCAGAGTGGTGGATTTGAAACACGTTGACATATAAACATTTCTGAAAAATATATGAGCTGGTAGAGACCTGAGGGGTGTGTTAGGCCTAATACACACGGTGCCCCAGGAGGAATGACCAATATTCAGGTAACCACCATTAGAAGTGTGGTCAATATGGGCCTCAAACTGCACTCTGTAAGAGCTATAGTCACTTATTAATCTTTGGTACTCTGAAACAAATCTCTTCTACTGCAACCTCCTTCATTTCAATATTTTGGAAGGCGTTAGTATCTACGAGTCAGGGCGTGGAATGTCAGCTTGAACGTGGTAGGGAAACTAGAATATTTGTAAAGGGATATGCAAAGGTCTATCTAGATATAGTAGGTGTCAGTGAAGTGAAATAGAAACAAGACAAGCTTTTCTGGTCAGATGAGTATAGGGCAATATCAACAGCAGCAGAAAATTGTATAACGGGAGTAGGACTCATTATGAACAGGAAAGCAGGGCAGAGAGTGTATTACTGCAAACAGCTCAGTGAGAGGGTCGTTCTTATCAGAATCGACTGCAAACCAACACCGACAACGATAGTTCAGGTATACATAGCGACGTCGTGAGCTGAAGATGAGGAGATAGAGAAAGTGTATGAGGATACTGAAAGGGTAATACAGTATGTAAATGGGGATGAAAATGCAATATTGATGGGGGACTGGAATGCAGTTATAGAGGATGGAGTAGCAGAAAATGTTACAGGGGAATATGGGCTTGGGACAAGAAATGAGAGATGAGAAAGACTAATTGCATTTTGTAACAAGTTTCAGCTGGTAATAGAGAATAGTCTGATCAAGACACACAAGAGGAGGAGGTATACTTGGAAAAGGCCGAGTAATACGGAAAATTTTATTTAGATTACATCATGGTCAGAGAGATATTCCGAAATCAGCTACTGGATTGTAAGGCGTACCCAGGAGCAGATACAGACTCAGATCACAATATAGTAGTGATGAACAGTAGGTTGAAGTTTAAGACATTAGCCAGGGTGAATCAATACTCAAAGATGTGGGATACAGAAGTACTAAGGAGTGACATCACACGCTTGAAGTTCTCTAAGGCTACAGATACAGCAATAAGGAATAGTTCAGTAGGAAGTAGAGTTGAAGAGGAATGTACATCTCTGAAAAGAGCCATCACAGAAGTTGGGAAGGAAAATATAGGTACAAAGAAGGTAACTACGAAGAAACCATGCATAACAGAAGAAATACTTCAACTAATCGATGAAAGGAGGAAGTACAAAAATGTTCCGGGAATCTTAGGAATCCGGAAATATAGCTCGCTGAGGAATGAAATAAATAGGAAGTGCAGGGAAGCTAAGATGAAGTGGCTGCAGGAAATATGTGAAGACATAGAAAAAGAAATGAGTTTCGGATGGACAGACTCAGCATACGGGAAAGTCAAAACAACCTTCGGTGTCATTAAAAGTAAGGGTGGTAACATTAAGAGCGTAACGGAAATTACACTGTTAAATGCTGAGGAGAGAGCGGGTAGGTGGAAAGAATACATTGAAATCCTCTACGAGAGGAAAAATTTGTCTGATGTGATAGAAGAAGCAACAGGAGTCGATTTAGAAGATATGGGAGATCCAGTGATAGAATCAGAATTTAAAAGAGCTTTGGAGGACTTACGGTCAAATAAGACAGAAGGGATAGATAACATTCCATCAGAATTTCTAAAATCACTGGGGTAAGTGGCAAACAAAACCACTGTTCACATCGGTGTGTAGAATGTATGAGCTTGATAACATACCACGTGCTACACTTCCCAAGACGGCAAGAGCTGACAAGTGTATGATCCCACAGTCAACTTCAGCTCATGCATCTAAGTAGCTTACGAGAATAATATGCAGAAGAATGGAAAAGAAAATTGAGGATGCGCTTCATAACGATTAGTTTGGCTTTAGGTAAGATAAAGGCACGAGAGAGACAATGCTGACGTAGCGGTTAATAATGGAAGCAAGACTACAAAAAAACAAGACACGTTCATAGGATTTGTCGACCTGGATAAAGCGTTCTACAATGTAAAAAAATTGCAATATCTTTGAGATTCTGAAAAAAGTAAGGGTAAACTATAGGGAGAGACGGGTCATATACGATATGTACAACAGCCAAGATGGAATAATGAGAGTGGACGACCAAGAACGAAGTACTCGTATTAAAATGGGTGTAAGACAAGGATGTAGTTTTTCGCCCCTACTGTTCAATCTGTACATCGAAGAAGCAATGATGAAAATGAAAGAAAAATTCAGGAGCCGAATTAATATTTAAGGTGAAAGGGTGTCAGTGATACGATTCGCTGATGACGTTGCTATCTTGAGTGAAAGTGAAGAATAATTACATGATCTGCTGAACGGAATGAACAGTCCAATGAGTACGGCATATGGACTGAGAGTAAATCGAAGAAACACGAAGGTAATGAGGAAAGGTAGAAATGAGAACAGCGAGAAACTTAACATCAGGATTGATTTTCACTAAGTAGATGAAGTCCAGGAATTCTGCCAGCTAGGCAGTAAAATTACCAATGACGGACGGAGCAAGGAAGACAGCAAAAGCAGACTAGTAATGGCAAAAAGGGAATTCCTGGCCAAGAGAAGTGTACTATTATCAAATATCGGCCTTACTTTGAGAAAATGATTTCTGAGAAAGTACGTCTGAAGTAGAGCATTATATGGTAGTGAAACATGAACTGTGGGAAAACCTGAACAGAAGAGAATCGAAGCATTTGAGATGTGGTGCTACTGACGAATGTGGAAAATTAGGTGGACCGATAAGGTAAGTGAAGAGGAGGTTAGAATAGGAGAGAAAAGGAATATGAGGAAAACAATGATAAGGAGAAGGAAAAGGATGATAGAACATCTGTTAAGACACGAGGGAATGGCTTCCATGGTACTAGAGGGAGCTGCAGAGGGCAGAAACTGTAGAGGCATGCAGAGATTGGAATACATCCAGCAAATAATGGAGGATGTAGGTTGCAAGTGCTAATCTGATGTGAAGAGGTTAGCACAGCAGAGGAATTCGTGGAGGGCTGCATCACACCAGTCAGAAGACACATGACAAAGAAAAAGTATGTACCATAAGAAGACAATAGTGTCTAGCAAACAGGGGCGGTCTGACATACACTCCTTGAGAGCTATGAACATTTGTCTAGCAGATGAGTCTCGCGGTAGCGAAAACGTAGAAGTCCTCATTTTTCCAAAAGTGTGTATTTTTCAGCCCATTTTTGCTAGAAGTTTTTGCTTCACGTGATCATTCCTCCCAAAAGCACGGAATACTGACCAAGCCTACTACGACCCCTGTAAAACAATTTCGTGTGTCTCAATGGTCAGGTGAATTTCCTTCAAATTGATGGCACTAAGGAAAAAGTTCTTCTGGCTGGTGTGATGCGGGCAGCCACGAATTACTCCCCCGTGCCAACCTCTTCATATCATACCTCTACATTCTCCTACACTTTTCGTATATGTTTCAGTATCTGTCTTGCCCCACAGTTTTACTCTCTACGGCTACCACTAGTCCAATATTATGAATTCCAGGATTTCCAGACACTTGCACTATCCATAGTAGAGTAAGATGAGAATAATTCATTTCCTGAAAACGGTCTAAATAATTGGGCAAGTGCTAAGGTAGGAGGAGCTTCAGAGAAAAATAATACTGGCAGAGGGAGGGCATACTTGGTAAGACATATAGTGAGGACGTTAACTGCAGTACTGGAGTGGTTAGAACAAATTATGTTGAGGTGCATCAGACTAGTAGTTAGAAAGTGACTGTGGACTGCTCAGATAAATTATGGGATGGTTAGCAGCAGTTTACAGCACTTTCATAGAGGCAACACGGCGAGGAACAATACGTTCCCGCTTGAGTTGGCACGCTTTGGTGTAATAATTGTGTTAGTCTCGCTGCGCCATTATTCAAGAAGAGAGCGCCTCCTAATTTAAAAGAGCCTTTGTAGTTCCTCCGCGATATATTAATCCTTAATCCCTGCGGTCAGTTTGCTCAAAGCCGCCGACATCTAAAAGCGTCGTTTGGTATCTTAATTAAAATCTACCGCCTACGATGCTGCCTCGGCGCGTGCGTCTCGGTATCACAAAGAACCGCACGTCGGCTGTGGGACGCAATAAATTCTTAATGTTAGCCGGCACCGTTCTATAATGTGTATTATCAACAGGGTAATGGCTGTTTAATATAGGCGGAAGCAAAATAAACCGGGCGAATGTGATATTCTTCGCCAGAGTTTAAGTGTGGTTAACGTTTACCCATTCGTCTAAAAACTTTGTTGGCAACACGCTATGTCGTAATGCAGAGTGCCTTCAGAGTAATCACCATCAGCCACAACACAGTTTCGGCATCGGTTGTAAAACTGTTGGCAACTCTCAACAAACTCTTTCGCTTCCTGTGGAATCTCTCGAAGCACCTTTGTCACGCTTTGTTAGATATCCACAAAATCTGTGAACGGTAAAAATTTCAGGGCTAAGATGGGGAAACGAAGAGATGTCTACCGGTGCGAAACCTGGAGAAAAAGGCGGAAGCAAAATAAACCGGGCGAATGTGATATTCTTCGCCAGAGTTTGTGTGGTTAACGCTTACCCATTCGTCTAAAAACTTTGTTGGCAACACGCTATGTCGTAATACAGAGTGCCTTCAGAGTTATCACCATCAGCCACAACACAGTTTCGGCATCGGTTGTAAAACTGTTGGCAACTCTCAACAAACTCTTTCGCTTCCTGTGGAATCTCTCGAAGCACCTTTGTCACGCTTTGTTAGATATCCACAAAATCTGTGAACGGTAAAAATTTCAGGGCTAAGATGGGGAAACGAAGAGATGTCTACCGGTGCGAAACCTGGAGAAAAAGGCGGAAGCAAAATAAACCGGGCGAATGTGATATTCTTCGCCAGAGTTTAAGTGTGGTTAACGTATACCCATTCGTGTAAAAACTTTGTTGGCAACACGCTATGTCGTAATACAGAGTGCCTTCAGAGTAATCACCATCAGCCACAACACCTGGAGAAAAAGGGAGGGTGCTGAAGAACAGTTGTGCTACGTTGAGCGAGAAAGCTGAGCACGGGAACAACAGTTGCGCTTCGACACTCCGCCCTAAAGCTCCGATTTGCGAGTTTGAGCATCTGGCCTTTGCTGTTGAAAAGACAATCAACATCGTCTTTATCTTGGATTCAGTCAACTGACTTTTTTTTTTTTTTTGCGGTCTCCACACACGATGACCACACACTGGCTATCGATTAGTCTTCAGTTCCTGCAACGACGGTTAGGCATGTTGGTATTTTTTTTTTTTTCGTGTCAGAAGCATTTACGATGTATAAAATATTGTACAATATTTACATGTCATGTGTGTTTATATTCAGGGTGGGTCACCTAACGTTATGTAACGTCTAGTAGCAAAAAACATATTATGTAGTAACGAGAAAATCATATGTATTATATTTTATTATTGTATAAAATTATGTATTTTTTTTATTATTTATTTTAGAGAATATCTGTGTCGCCGAGTAATGAAACCGCCACAGACGATAAATATCAAACAAAGATTAGAATATGTAACTAGTATATAATACATGACGAACATTAATTTCTCTGTCTTCTTCTTCTTGGAGTTAAGCGAGTAGGATATCCTGTGACGTTGTATTGTACGCTAGCGTAGCATTCTTTTGTCAAGACTGAAAGATGTACGCCATTACGTGCGCATTTTAAAGGTGTGTAACAGTTAACGTATTTAAATGTTTGAATAGAGTTATTTAAATGAAAACTTGCATTATTAATTGTTATAGCTTGCTTGCATATTATCCCATCCTGTTGAGCCGCGGCGAACGAAAGAGCATTCAAACTACCTCAAATAGAATCTATCATACCGCAAGGAAGCGGGAAAGTAATAGTGAAATAATATTATTTCTTTTAGCTTCCGGACTTGCAGTGCAGAGCAGCAGATTTTATGATGTGTTGCAGGTTGACGCGGGCTGCTGATAATATATAACTAACAGTACAAAAAAGATAATGTACCTTCAAAATCTAATAGGAATCTTGCTGTGCTCGGTTCTGATCTGGCAAACTTTATAGTGAAAACGTATTTTTTCAATAAGAGTTTCATGTTCTTGTGCTAGTCGTGGTATTGAATGGTGTTTTACCGAGAAACAAAATCCACTGCAAAATCTTGTTGTTGAACAATCATACGAACTGTAACATCAGTATTCATAACAAAGTAATTTTCATTTTCAATAACTATAAACTAGGGAAGATATACTGATTTTTATAATGAGTTACAGTCACGAAAAATGTTCCTTTAATAGAAGGCCAGATACAGAACAATAAGAACTCAATACATTCTGTTTTGTTAAAAAGTAATGATGATAAAGTAATTCATAGCACAGCATTACTAAAAGATATTTCGCGGCTCTTTTCATATATCCGTTGTTACGCAAATAATAATAATAGAAAAGAGTGACACGAACGATGCGAAAGTTACCGCTGGATATATTTCGTAAACCACATCAAATACTGACGAACCGATTCCACAGACCGGACGTGAGGAGAGGGGCTAGTGTAATTGTTTAATACAAACCATACAAAAATGCACGGAAGTATGTCTATTAACACAAACCTACGTTTTTTTAAATGGAACCACATTAGTTTTGTTAGCACATCTGAACATATAAACAAACACGTAATCAGTGCCGTTTGTTGCATTATAAAATGTTAATTACATCCGGAGATATTTTAACCCAAAGTTGACGCTTAAGTACCACTCCTCAGCTGTTCGAGCGTGTGTATCGGAGAGCACCAAATTACGTAGGGATCCAAAGGGAACGGTGATTGACCTTAGGTACAGAAGAGACTGGAACAGCATGTTACGTCCACATGCTATCACCTTTTTATTGGTCTTTTTCACTGGCGCACATGTACATTACCATGAGGGGTGAGGTACACGTACACACGTGGTTTACGTTTTCAATTACGGAGTGGAATAGAGTGTGTCCCGACATGTCAGGCCAATAGATGTTCAATGTGGTGGCCATCATTTGCTGCACACAATTGCAATCTCTGGCGTAATTAATGTCGTACACGCCGCAGTACATCTGGTGTAATGTCGCCGCAGTCTGCCACAATACGTTGTTTCATACACTCTGGGGTTGTAGGCACATCACGGTACACATTCTCCTTTAACGTACCCCACATAAAGAAGTCCAGAGGTGTAAGATCAGGAGAAAGGGCTGGCCAATTTATGCGTCCTCCACGTCCTATGAAACGCCCGTCGAACATCCTGTTAAGGGTCAGCCTAGTGTTAATTGCGGAATGTGCAGGTGCACCATCATGCTCATACCACATACGTCGACGCGTTTCCAGTGGGACATTTTCGAGCAACGTTGGCAGATCATTCTGTAGAAACGCGATGTATGTTGCAGCTGTTTGGGCCCCTGCAATGAAGTGAGGACCAATGAGGTGGTCGCCAATGATTCCGCACCATACATTTACAGTTCACGGTCGCTGTCGCTCTAACTGTCTGAGCCAGCGAGGATTGTCCACGGACCAGTAATGCATGTTCCGTAGATTCACTGCCCCGTGGTTTGTGAAACCCGCTTCATCGGTAAACAGGTAAAACTGCTACGCATTCTCTGTTAATGCCCATTGACAGAATTGCACTCGATGATTAAAGTCATCACCATGTAATTGCTGACTTAGCGATACATGAAATGGGTGAAAGCGGTGACGATGCAGTATGCGCATGACACTACTTTGACTCAGTCCACCGGCTCTCGCAATGTCCCGTGTACTCATGTGTGGGTTCATGGCAACAGCAGCTAACACACCAACTGCTCCCGCTTCTCCTGTGACGGGCTTGTTACGGACTCGTTTGCGTGCTACGACCATACCTGTTGCATACAGTTGGCGGTAGATGTTTTGCAATGAGCGGCACGTTCGATGCTCTCTGTCCGGGTACCGTTCTGCATACACCCTGCAGGCTTCAGCTGCATTTCGTCGACACTCGCCATAGATGAGTATCATCTCCGCCTTTTCAGAGTTCGAATACACCATGGTCACAGTTCCTACAACACTACACTATCACAGACGTCTGGTAACACGGTGTACTACAGTTGGTCTGCGTGCGGAGACGGATGCAGAATAACAATAGCAGCTAGCGCTACATGCGGACACTGCGACAGCTAGACCAAACCACAACAGTGCACTACAGCCACACTCGTAAACACGGTCGTCATCGTAAACATGTCCCTGCAGATGCTGCTCGCCGACCGTGGCCCGTGTTTGTTACAACACGCAACTGAACGTCGGAGGTTTCAAGCGTCTACTTTAGGTTACAATATTTCCGGATGTAATTAACATTTTACAATGCAACAAACGGCACTGATTACGTATTTGTTTATATGTTCAGTTGTGATAACAAAACTAACGTGGTTCTATTTAAAAAAACGTAGGCTTTTGCTAAAAAACACACTTACGTCCATTTTTCTATGGTTTGTATTAAACAATTACACTAGCCCCTCTCCTCACGTTCGGTCTGTGGAATCGGTTCGTCAGTATTTGATGTGGTTTACGAAATATATCCAGCGGTAACGTTAGGTGACTCACCCTGTATTTACAAGATGTCCGCAGGTCGTGCTCGTGCGGTAGCGTTCTCGCTTCCCACGCCCGGGTTCCCGGGTTCGATTTCCGGCGGAGTCAGGGATTTTTTCTGCCTAGTGATGACTGGGTGTTGTGTGACGTCCTTAGGTTACTTAGGTTTAAGTAGTTCTAAGTTCTAGGGGACTGATGACCATAGATGTGAAGTCCCATAGTGCTCAGAGCCATTTGAACCATTTACAAGACAATTATTTACACTTTTGCCGCCCATAAGTTAGCGACCTCTACTGCATTTTGCGTTTCATGTAGCAGATCTTCTGTTGTGGCTGTTGCTGGACATTGGGTACACTAGAGCAGGGGGAAGGTCGTCTGCATTGCTCCACACTCACAGAGTGGCGGCTCCTCTAGGATACCCCTTTAGTCAAATTGCTGTTACATTTCGTGACACGCGAGCGTAGTCTGTTGAGGGATCTCCATGTACTCCAATTCTCTGTGTAGCCAAGTGGTAGTCTATCGTTTGGTGTAATCCATCCGACAGTATTAGTAAGCCTTGAAGGCCATAGTTCGATTGGGCATTGCTGTGCTGCCCCACGTAGAGCCTCGGTAGAGTTGAGGAAAGTCTTTCTGGATTTTAGTTGAGGGTTTGCTGGTTGCTAGACATATAGGGGGTCAGCTTCAGAAGTTTTTGGTTTTTTCTTCTCACTTTTTGCTGCTACCTCTCGACTGTACTGTTTATCCATAGGAGTGGGATTCAGGCACCCGGTGATGGTACGGCAAGTATCATTAAGAGCGACTTCTGCTGTTTTGGCATGGCAAGAATAGAACCACACTGGGCTTACGTATTCTCCGGCAGAGTAACACAGTGCAAGGGAAGAGGTTCTCACAGTGCTGGCGCGTGCTCCACACGTTGTGCCTGTTAGCTTTCTGATGCTATTGTTCCTCGCTGCCACTTTTTACTTGGAATTTACCCAGTGCCTCTTATATGTTAATGCACGGCCAAGGGTGACCCCTAGGTATTTGGGATACGTACAGTGTCCTAGTGATGTTTCTTCCCAGGTGATTTTGAGGGCTCTAGCTGCCTGCCGCTTTTTAAGATGGAAAGCGCAAGTCTGTGTCTTTCCAGGATTTGGTCTCAACTGGTTTTCCCTGTAGTATGCTGACAGTTCTCTCAATGCTTTGGACAGATTCTCTTCAACAGTCACAAAGCAGCGGGCTTAGGGCGGTGACAGCACAATCATGTGCATAGATGAAACTGTGTGTCGGTTAAATCTCGAGACGTTTCCTTCCGAGTTTGCTTCTGCTCGTCTGCCAGCGTGTGCGTTACAGAATGGACACAAATCTTATGCCTTTCCAAACGTTAGTGAACAACAGTGCTTCCACTCCCTTTGGTTCTCTTCAACTCTTCTGCTGTCATTCTCAAAGACAGCAGCCGATCCAAAGCAAGCTCCCGTCGTCACACTCCTTCAAAGTGGCCTGAGATTTCCCGTGTTGACAGCTGACTCGAACCTCTTTCATCCTCGAAATCTTCGCTCTACATCTACATCCACGTGACCACTCTGCGATTCACACGTAAGTGCCTGGCAGAGATCTCATCGAACTACCTTCAGACTATTTCTTTACCGTTCCACTCTCTAAAGCGCGTGGGAAAAATGAACACATACACTACTGGCCATTAAAATTGCTACACCACGACGCGAAATTTAACAGACAGGAAGAAGATGCTGTGATATGCAAATGATTAGCTTTTCAGAGCATTCACACAAGGTGCACCACCTACAAAGTGCTGAGATGAGGAAAGTTTACAACCGATTTCTCATACACAAACAGCAGTTTACCGACGTTGCCTGGTGAAACGTTGTTGTGATGCCTCGCGTAAGGAGGAGAGATGCGTACCATCACGTTTCCGACTTTGATAAAGGTCGGATTGTAGCCTATCGCGATTGCGGTTTATCGTAACGCGACATTGCTGTTCGTGTTGGTCGAGATCCAATGACTGTAAGCAGAATATAGAATCGGTGGGTTCAGGAGGGTAATACGGAACGCCGTGTGGATCCCGACGGCCTCGTATCACTAGCAGTCGAGACGACAGGCATCTTATCCGCATGGCTGTAAGGGATCGTGCAGACACGTCTCGGTCCCTGAGACCACAGATGCGGACGTTTGCAAGACAACACCCATCTGCACGAACAGTTGGACGACGTTTGCAGCAGTATGGACTATCAGCTCGGAGACCGTGGCTGCGGTAACTCTTGACGCTGCATCACAGACAGGACCGCATGTGATGGTGTACTCAACGACGAACCTGGGTGCACGAATGGCAAAACGTCATTTTTTTCGGATGAATCCAGGTTCCATTTACAGCATCACTATGGTCGCATCCGTGTTTGGCGACATCGCCGTGAACGCACATTGGAAGCGTGTATTCGTCATCGCCATCACCCAGCGTGATGGTATGGGGTGCCATTGGTTACACTTTTCGGTCACCTCTTGTTCGCACTGACGGCATTTTGAACAGTGGACGTCACATTTCAGATGTGTTACGACCCGTGGCTCTATGCTTCATTCGATCCCTGCGAAACCCTGCATTTTAGCAGGATAATGCACGACCGCATGTTGCAGGCCCTGTACGGGCCTTTATGGATACATAATGTTCGACTGCTGCCCTGGCCAGCACATTCTCCAGATCTCTATTCAATTGAAAACGTCTGGTCAATGGTGGCCGAGCAACTGGCGCGTCACAATACGCCAGTCACTACTCTTGATGAACTGTGGTATCGTGTTGAAGCTGCATGGGCAGCTGTACCTTTACACGCCATCCAAGCTCTGTTTGACTCAATGCCCAGGCGTATTAAGGCCGTTATTACGGCCAGAGGAGGTTGTTCTGGGTACTGATTTCTCAGGATCTACGCACCCAAATTGCGTGAAAATGTAATCACATGTCTGTTCTAGTATAATATGTGTGTCCAATGAATACCCGTTTATCATCTGCATTTCTTCTTGGTGAAGCAATTTTGTTGGCCAGTAGTGTAAATACAGTATTGCCCTAGGTGCTCTGATTTTTCTTATTGCAATATTATGAACATTTCTCCCTACGTAGGTTGTCGGTGACAAATAAAATACTTTAACATTCAGAGGAGAAATGAGATGGTTTCGTGGAAAGATCTCTCCGCATTTGTTTGAATAATTTCAATCCCAACTCGCTTACGATATCCGTAATACACTCATTTAGCGATACTACCAAACAAGCTGTCATTCTTTCAATGTCTGGCAATCCTATCTGGTAAGGATCTACATCTACATCTACATCTATACTCCGCGAGCCACCTTACGGTGTGTGGCGGAGGGTACTTATTGTACCACTATCTGATCCCCCCTTCCCTGTTCCATTCACGAATTGTGCGTGGGAAGAACGACTGCTTGTAAGTCTCCGTATTTGCTCTAATTTCTCGGATCTTTTCGTTGTGATCATTACGCGAGATATATGTGGGCGGTAGTAATATGTTGCCCATCTCTTCCCGGAATGTGCTCTCTCGTAATTTCGATAATAAACCTCTCCGTATTGCGTAACGCCTTTCTTGAAGTGTCCGCCACTGGAGCTTGTTCAGCATCTCCGTAACGCTCTCGCGCTGACTAAATGTCCCCATGACGAATCGCGCTGCTTTTCGCTGGATCATGTCTATCTCTTCTATTAATCCAACCTGGTAAGGGTCCCATACTGATGAGCAATACTCAAGAATCGGACGAACAAGCGTTTTGTAAGCTACTTCTTTCGTCGATGAGTCACATTTTCTTAGAATTCTTCCTATGAATCTCAACCTGGCGCCTGCTTTTCCCACTATTTGTTTTATGTGATCATTCCACTTCAGATCGCTCCGGATAGTAACTCCTAAGTATTTTACGGTCGTTACCGCTTCCAATGATTTACCACCTATGGCATAATCGTACTGGAATGGATTTCTGCCCCTATGTATGCGCATTATATTACATTTATCTACGTTTAGGGAAAGCTGCCAGCTGTCGCACCATGCATTAATCCTCTGCAGGTCTTCCTGGAGTACGTACGAGTCTTCTGATGTTGCTACTTTCTTGTAGACAACCGTGTCATCTGCAAATAGCCTCACGGAGCTACCGATGTTGTCAACTAAGTCATTTATGTATATTGTAAACAATAAAGGTCCTATCACGCTTCCTTGCGGTACTCCCGAAATTACCTCTACATCTGCAGATTTTGAACCGTTAAGAATGACATGTTGTGTTCTTTCTTCTAGGAAATCCTGAATCCAATCACAAACCTGGTCCGATATTCCGTAAGCTCGTATTTTTTTCACTAAACGTAAGTGCGGAACCGTATCAAATGCCTTCCTGAAGTCCAGGAATACGGCATCAATCTGCTCGCCAGTGTCTACGGCACTGTGAATTTCTTGGGCAAATAGGGCGAGCTGAGTTTCACATGATCTCTGTTTGCGGAATCCATGTTGGTTATGATGAAGGAGATTTTTATTATCTAAGAACGTCATAATACGAGAACACAAAACATGTTCCATTATTCTACAACAGATTGACGTAAGCGAAATAGGCCTATAATTATTCGCATCTGATTTATGACCCTTCTTGAAAATGGGAACGACCTGCGCTTTCTTCCAGTCGCTAGGTACTTTACGTTCTTCCAGCGATCTACGATAAATTGCTGATAGAAAGGGGGCAAGTTCTTTAGCATAATCACTGTAGAATCTTAAGGGTATCTCGTCTGGTCCGGATGCTTTTCCGCTACTAAGTGATAGCAGTTGTTTTTCAATTCCGATATCGTTTATTTCAATATTTTCCATTTTGGCGTCCGTGCGACGGCTGAAGTCAGGGACCGTGTTACGATTTTCCGCAGTGAAACAGTTTCGGAACACTGAATTCAGTATTTCTGCCTTTCTTCGGTCGTCTTCTGTTTCGGTGCCATCGTGGTCAACGAGTGACTGAATAGGGGATTTAGATCCGCTTACCGATTTTACATATGACCAAAACTTTTTAGGGTTCTTGTTTAGACTGTTTGCCAATGTTTTATGTTCGAATTCGTTGAATGCTTCTCTCATTGCTCTCTTTACGCTCTTTTTCGCTTCGTTCAGCTTTTCCTTATCAGCTATGATTCGACTACTCTTAAACCTATGATGAAGCTTTCTTTGTTTCCGTAGTACCTTTCGTACATGATTGTTATACCACGGTGGATCTTTCCCCTCGCTTTGGACCTTAGTCGGTACGAACTTATCTAAGGCGTACTGGACGATGTTTCTGAATTTTTTCCATTTTTGTTCCACATCCTCTTCCTCAGAAATGAACGTTTGATGGTGGTCACTCAGATATTCTGCGATTTGTGCCCTATCACTCTTGTTAAGCAAATATATTTTCCTTCCTTTCTTGGCATTTCTTATTACACTTGTAGTCATTGATGCAACCACTGACTTATGATCACTGATACCCTCTTCTACATTCACGGAGTCGAAAAGTTCCGGTCTATTTGTTGCTATGAGGTCTAAAACGTTAGCTTCACGAGTTGGTTCTCTAACTATCTGCTCGAAGTAATTCTCGGACAAGGCAGTCAGGATAATGTCACAAGAGTCTCTGTCCCTGGCTCCAGTTCTGATTGTGTGACTATCCCATTCTATACCTGGTAGATTGAAGTCTCCCCCTATTACAATAGTATGATCACGAAACTTCTTCACGACGTTCTGCAGGTTCTCTCTGAGGCGCTCAACTACTACGGTTGCTGATGCAGGTGGTCTATAGAAGCATCCGACTATCATATCTGACCCACCTTTGATACTTAGCTTAACCCAGATTATTTCACATTCGCATTCGCTAATAACTTCACTGGATATTATTGAATTCTTTACTGCTATAAATACTCCTCCACCATTGGCGTTTATCCTATCCTTGCGGTATATATTCCATTCTGTGTCTAGGATTTCGTTACTGTTCACTTCCGGTTTTAACCAACTTTCCGTTCCTAATACTATATGCGCACTATTTCCTTCAATAAGAGATACTAATTCAGGAACCTTGCCCTGGATACTCCTGCAGTTTACCAATATTACGTTAACTTTTCCTGTTTTTGGTCTCTGAGGACGGACGTTCTTTATCAATGATGATAATGTCCTCTCTGGTAAGCCGTCAGGTATTTTATCGTTTCGCCCAAGGGGGGGTCCCTCTAACCTAAAAAACCCCCGTGTGCACGCCACACGTACTCTGCTACCCTAGTAGCTGCTTCCGGTGTGTAGTGCACGCCTGACCTGTCTAGGGGGGCCCTACAGTTCTCCACCCAATAACGGAGGTCGATGAATTTGCAACCATTATAGTCGCAGAGTCGTCTGAGCCTCTGGTTTAGACCCTCCACACGGCTCCAAACCAGAGGACCGCGATCGACTCTGGGCACTATGCTGCAGATATTAAGCTCAGCTTGCACTCCGCGTGCGATGCTGGTTGTCTTCTCCAAATCAGCCAGCCGCCGGAAGGAACCAAGGATGGCCTCAGAACCCAAGCGGCAGGCGTCATTCGTTCCGACATGTGCTACTATCTGCAGCCGGTCACACCCAGTGCGTTCAATAGCTGCCGGAAGGGCCTCCTCCACATTACGGACGAGACCCCCCGGCAAGCACACCGAGTGCACACTGGCATTCTTCCCCGACCTACCCGCTATTTTCCTGAGGGGCTCCATCACCCGCCTAACGTTGGAGCTCCCTATAACTAATAGGCCCGCCCTCTGTGACTGTCGGGACCTTGCCGGAGAATCGGCCACTGGCCCAACAGGCGAGGCATCCTGTGGTGGCTCGGAAACGATGTCATCACCACTAGGAAGCACCCCGTACCTGTTGGAAAGGGGTAAGGCAGCTGCCACGCGGCCAGATCCCACCTTCGCCTTTCGGCCAGGCACGCGCGAGCCCACCACTGTCCGCCATTCACCCTGGAGTGATGGCTGACCGGTAAGATGCTCACTGCCGGAAGACGCAGCGACATCAGGGGTTCCATGTGATTCCAAGGCCACCGAAGTAGGCATAGGTCTCACCACAGTTGCCTCAACGCCACTACGAGCCGACGCCTGCGCCTCGAGCTCGATGAGCCTAACAGACAAAGCCTCCACCTGCCCCCGAAGAGTGGCCAATTCTCCTTGCGTCCGCTCACAACAACCACAGTCCCTACACATGACTATGTTTACCCTACCCTATACGGTGACAAATTCCCAAGATAATCTTCTGATGGGCTACTCTGATAATCAAGAAACACTCACTGAAATACGAGACGCGAAAACTACGCTAGGTTTTCCCAGAAAAACTATTTAAAAGCTAAGCGCAGCAAATAAGTACAAAAACGCTTTATACAAACAGTACTCGCTGCTGCTGGTCCTCTCGCTCTAGCTGTCATGCAGCACAGGAATATTCTAGCAGAGGACGAACGAGCACAGTGTAGGCAGTCTCTGTAGTAGACCTGTAGCATCTTCTGAGTGTTCTACCAATGAAACGCAGTCTTCCGTTTTCCTTCCGCACAACATTATCTAAGCGACCGTTCCAACTTAAGTAGTTCCTAATTGTAATTCTAGGTATTTGTTCGAATTGATAGCCTGTAGTTGTGTTTGATTTATCGGGTAGTAATGTATTGGTTTTTCTGCTCATGTGTATGAAGTCACACTTTTCCTCATTGACAGACAATTGCTGCCTTTCGCGCAATATAGAAGTCGTGTCTAAGCCATGTTACCATTGGATGTGATCTTCTGATGACTTTACTAGATGGTAAATGACAGCATTATCTACCAGTTCCTTATGGAAGGCCTGATATCACTTCTCTTTTAATGGACGATTTTCCGTCGATTATACGTGCTGTAACGTTTGTAAGAGGAAGTCACAAGTCCAGTCGCACAACTGAAGCAATACACGATAGACACCCAATTTGTATAGGAGTCTCGTCTGTGGAACGCTGTAAAAAGCCTCCTGGAAATCTAAATATATCGAATCACTATGACATGACCTGTCGATAGCACTCTATACTTCATTTCCGTCTCTAAAGCGTTCAAACCACTAAGAGAAACATATTTCACTCACTTCATCTACATCTACGTCTACATTTATACCCCGCAAGCCACCCAACGGTGTGTGGCGGAAGGCACTTAACGTGCCACTGTCATTACCTCCCTTTCCTGTTCCAGTCGCGTATGGTTCGCGGGAAGTACGACTGCCCGAAAGTTTCCGTGCGCGCCCGATTCTCTCTGATTTTACACTCGTGATCTCCTCGGGAGGTATTAATAGGGGGAAGCAATTATTCGATACCTCATCAAGTAACGCACCCTCCCGAAATCTGCACAGCAAGCTACACCGCGATGCAGAGCGCTTCTCTTGCAGAGTCTGCCACTTGAGTTTGCTAAACATCTCCGTAACGCTATCACGCTTACCAAATAACCCTGTGACGAAACGCGCCACTCTTCTTTGGATCTTCTCTATCTCCTCGGTCAACCCGACCTGGTACGGATTCCACACTGATGAGCAATACTCAAGTATAGGTCGAACGGGTGTTTTGTAAGCTACCTCTTTTGTTGATGGACTACATTTTCTAAGGACTCTCCCAATGAATCTCAACGTGTCACCAGCCTTACCTACAATTAATTTTATATGGTCATTCCACTTCAAATCGTTCCGCACACATACACCCAGATATTTTACAAAAGTAACTGCTACAAGTGTTTGTTCTACTATCGTATAATCATACAATAAGGGATACTTCTTTCTATGTATTCACAATACATTAAATTTGTCTATGTAAAGGGTCAGTTGCCACTCCTTGCACCAAGGGCCTATCCGTTGCAGAACTTCCTGCATTTCGCTGCAATATTCTAATGCAGCAACTTCTCTGTATACTGCAGCATCGTCCGCGAAAAGCTTCAACATTGTACACTTGAATTAATGTTGTACCATTCTCCATGGCCATTTTTCCAAATCTGCAGCAAAGCTTCGTGTCAACGCGTTATTGAATTTTGTGCTGCCTTTTCCAATGGCACGATTTTTCACACAGACTCCGTTACCTAAGTCACATCGTTGACCACACCTTCGCTGATAAGCACGACAGGAAGCGCTTCGTGGCGTGTCTCTCAATGCTCGTGCGAGTGAGCATCATCCTAACGTATGTTACGATGGACAAATTTCTCAATCGCACCTCGTATCCTAACATTTATTGAAACCTGAGCAGTGGTGGGCCCGCCAGTGGTATCTCTGACATGAGTACGATCGATTTCCTATTACAGAGATTTGTCTTTGGGATTGGGCCGACTCGAGATATAAGAGAGTGCCGACCGCGAGTAAGTGGAACAACGCTACGAGAACGGAAGGCGGCGGTGGTGGCTGGCGGGTAGATGCGAAGACGGCGTGCCTGAGGACGGGTGGCGGTTGTCACGTGGTTGCACTGGTGGAGGGGGGGGGGGGGGAGTTGGCCGGCGCTGTGCGTTCTCCGGCAACCTCGTGAGCTGTGGATGTGCCCGCTTCCTTGCAGGGACACGCAGTTAATGTCCTGCGGAGTGACAGTTTGACATCTCCGCAAAATCGCCCTAGCATCAAGACACCCAGTTAAGGACTCTAATTACTAAGACCGCTTAGTTAACTATAATTGTCATCGCTCTTGGTATAGAAAGACGTTGCCGGACGCTTGATGTTATGTGCGTTCGATTTCATTTGATGCCTCTTACTAAGCGTGTGCTCTGCTTTCGCATGATATTGATGTATTTGGAGAATGTGAAACGTCCCCTTACAACAATTGTACACGACTGTGCTTAAACCGACACACAATATTTTTAGCGCAACGCTATCTGACTTTCAAAAATCCCTACAAAAGAACGGCCCTGACTAACATTAACCTATACGTTTCACAAATCACTTACCTCACCAAAAATCTTCCTTACTCGAACTACTGCAATACAGCGAGCGCCACTACTCCCAGCTAAATAAAAGATTCAGACTACGGAAGGCACTAACTACTGATAGGGATAGTTACCAATCTTCTTCAAAACGTCGAATGACTCTGCTGTGGGTCTGCTCTGTTGTGGCCCATTACCTGTCAGCATGTCAAGAGTCAGCACTGTCTTTCCGTTGGAAGGACAACACTACTTCTTCAAGACTGCATGGAAGTCCACTACTTCCGTGTGCATTGTCTTTTACTGCTCAGACTTTGAAGAAAAAAAAAACACTGAAATTTTACTGTGATGAACAATCTGGACTGTCTTTATGGACTGTGAGAAAATTTTAGCTTTTGACCACCATTGTATCAATAAGTGTGTGCATTTGATTTTGTAATTACGATTATGAAAAATTTTAACAAATATGTATTGCACAGTGCCCAAAACAATTTGTAAAATTTTTTGTGGGGATCATGGGGGCTATGTAAGTAGGCTGTTTATGTTTTCTTATTGGCAACGTTACGTAGCGCTCTATATGAAAATCACTGGCTGTGCTGTGTCCAGTCTGTGGCTAGTTTGCATTGTTGTCTGCCATTGTAGTGTTGTGCAGCGGCAGCTGGATGTGAACAGCGCGTAGCGTTGCGCAGTTAGAGGTGAGCCGCCAGCAGTGGTGGATGTGGGAAGGAAATGGCGGAGTTTTGAAATTACATATATTATGACTTTTGATGATATTAAGGTAAATACATTGTTTGTTCTCTATTAAAATCTTTCATTTGCTAACTATCCCTATCAGCAGTTAGTGCCATCCGTAGTTTGAATCTTTTATTTAGCTGGCAGTAGTGGCGCTCGCTGTATTGCAGTAGTTCGTGTAAGGAAGATTTTTGGTGAGGTAAGTGATTTGTTGTTGTTGTGGTCTTCAGTCCTGAGACTGGTTTGATGCAGCTCTCCATGCTACTCTATCCTGTGCAAGCTTCTTCATCTCCCAGTACCTACTGCAACCTACATCCTTCTGAATCTGCTTAGTGTATTTATCTCTTGGTCTCCCCCTATGATTTTTACCCTCCACGCTGCCCTCCAATACTAAATTCGTGATCCCTTGATGCCTCAGAACATGTCCTACCAACCGATCCCTTCTTCTGGTCAAGTTGTGCCACAAACTTATCTTCTCCCCAATCCTATTCAATACTTCCTCATTAGTTATGTGATCTACCCATCTAATCTCCAGCATTCTTCCGTAGCACCACATTTCAAAAGCTTCTATTCTCTTCTTGTCCAAACTATTTACCGTCCATGTTTCACTTCCATACATGGCTACACTCCATACAAATACTTTCAGAAATGACTTCCTGGCACTTAAATCTATACTCGATGTTAACAAATTTCTCTTCGTCAGAAACGCTTTCCTTGCCATTGCCAGTCTACATTTTATATCCTCTCTACTTCGTCCATCATCAGTTATTTTGCTCCCCAAATAGCAAAACTCCTTTACTACTTTAAGTGTCTCATTTCCTAATCTAATACCCTCAGCATCACCCGACTTAATTCGACTACATTCCATTATCCTCGTTTTGCTTTTGTTGATGTTCATCTTATATCCTCCCTTCAAGACACCATCCATTCCGTTCAACTGCTCTTCCAAGTCCTTTGCTGTCTCTGACAGAATTACAATGTCATCGGCGAACCTCAAAGTTTTTCTTTCTTCTCCATGGATTTTAATACCTACTCCAAATTTTTCTTTTGTTTCCTTTACTGCTTGCTCAATATAGAGATTGAAGAACGTCGGGGAGAGGCTAAAACCCTGTCTTACTCCCTTCCCAACCACTGCTTCCCTTTCATGTCCCTCAACTCTTATAACTGCCATCTGGTTTCTGTACAAGTTGTAAATAGCCTTTCGCTCCCTGTATTTTACCCCTGCCACCTTTAGAATCTTAAAGAGAGTATTCCAGTCAACAATATCAAAAGCTTTCTCTAAGTCTACAAATGCTAGAAACGTAGGTTTGCCTTTCCTTAATCTTTGTTCTAAGATAAGTCTTAAGGTCAGTATTGCCTCACGTGTTCCAGTATTTCTACGGAATCCAAACTGATCTTCCCCGAGGTCGGCTTCTACTAGTTTTTCCATTCGTCTGTAAATAATTCGTGTTAGTACTGTGCAGCTGTGGCTTATTAAACTGATTGTTCGGTAATTTTCACATCTGTCAACACCTGCTTTCTTTGGGATTGGAATTATTTTATTCTTCTTGAAGTCTGAGGGTATTTCGCCTGTTTCATACATCTTGCTCACCAGGTGGTAGAGTTTTGTCAGGACTGGCTCTCCCAAGGCCGTCAGTAGTTCCAATGGAATGTTGTCTACTCCGGGGGCCTTGTTTCGACTCAGGTCTTTCAGTGCTCTGTCAAACTCTTCACGCAGTATCGTATCTCCCATTTCATTTCCATCTACATCCTCTTCCATTTCCATAATATTGTCCTCAAGTACATCGCCCTTGTATAGACCCTCTATATACTCCTTCCACCTTTCGGCTTTCCCTTCTTTGCTTAGAACTGGGTTTCCATCTGAGCTCTTGATGTTCATACATGTGGTTCTCTTATCACCAAAGGTCTCTTTAATTTTCCTGTAGGCAGTATCTATCTTACACCTAGTGAGATAAGCCTCTACATCCGTACATTTGTCCTCTAGCCATCCCTGCTTAGCCATTTTGCACTTCCTGTCGATCTCATTTTTGAGACGTTTGTATTCCTTTTTGCCTGCTTCATTTACTGCATTTTTATATTTTCTCCTTTCATCAATTAAATTCAATATTTCTTCTGTTACCCAAGGATTTCTACTAACCCTCTTCTTTTTACCTACTTGATCCTCTGCTGCCTTCACTACTTCATCCCTCAGAGCTACCCATTCTTCTTCTACTGTATTTCTTTCCCCCATTCCTGTCAATTGTTCCCTTATGCTCTCCCTGAAACTCTGTACAACCTCTGGTTCTTTCAGTTTATCCAGGTCCCATCTTCTTAAATTCCCACCTTTTTGCAGTTTCTTCAGTTTTAATCTACAGGTCATAACCAATAGATTGTGGTCAGAGTCCACATCTGCCTCTGGAAATGTCTTACAATTTAAAACCTGGTTCCTAAACCTCTGTCTTACCATTATATAATCTATCTGATACCTTTTAGTATCTCCAGGGTTCTTCCATGTATACAACCTTCTATCATGATTCTTAAACCAAGTGTTAGCTATGATTAAGTTGTGCTCTGTGCAAAATTCTATCAGGCGGCTTCCTCTTTCATTTCATTTCTTAGCCCCAATCCCCATCCAACAACAACAAAGTGATTTGTGAAACGTATAGGTTAATGTTAGTCAGGGCCATTCTTTTGTAGGGTTTTTTGAAAGTCAGATTGCGTTGCGCTAAAAATATTGTGTCAGTTTAAGCACAGTCGTGTACAATTGTTCTAAGGGGACGTTTCAAATGTTAGTTCATTAACTGTTTTTAGCAAGTGTAATTTGCTTACGATACCGGTTAATCCACGTCAATAAGTCCTCGGCGGGCTATCTGAATTTTTATTTTTAAAGGTTGTCGTGTTGAGCTTTGCAGGCGCACTTAAGGTAACCAGTATGAGTGTCATTAAGTTCTAGTGAGTGTCGGTTCTCGTGAGCCAGTTCAAGTCCCACTCTTAGCGCTTGTTTATCAGGTACTGTTTCACTTAAAGTTAGGGCTTGCGAGTGAAACTACTTTTTGTTTAGCCTTGATTGTGTAGTGATAATTTACTGGTCAGTATTGAATGTTAAAATGAAGAAAAGTTTTCTTGGCCTCCTGTTGTCGAGTGTGGTCAGTGTTTCAGTGAGCTGAGGCAGCGGGCAACCGAAACGCAGAGCTCCCCTTTAGATTACAATTTTGGCTTACGGGCGGTGAACTAGGCCTGAGCTCGTGTGTTCCTCTTTGGTAGCGTCTGCTGGGTTCACATTTGGTGACCTACTCGACTGCAAACGGAGTAACGTCTTGGTTCGAAGTTAAGTATTACTTCCCACAGTCGGCTCCACCGTTCGTGGTTAAAGCAAGTGTGGGCCTGTTGTTACACATTTACGATTGTACAAACTTGTAACTTTCTATACCCTAAAAGAACATTTTACAAAACAATGAGCATTTGAATAATTTCTACGTTCGCTCTGCAAGGTTCTCTAGTAATTTGCGAGTTTGCCCAAGTTTTTTTTTTTTTCATCGGACAGATGGTCGTTGGAGTGTGACCCTCAACAGTAAATTCTTTTTTTTTTTTGGCCATCAGTCTACTGACTGGTTTGATGCAGCCCGCCACGAATTCTTTTCCTGTGCTAACCTCTTCATCTCAGAGTAGCACTTGCAGCCTACGTCCTCAATTATTTGCTTGACGTATTCCAATCTCTGTCTCCCTCTACAGTTTTTGCCCTCTACAGCTCCCTCTAGTACCATGGAAGTCATTCCCTCATGTCTTAGCAGATGTCCTATCATCCTATCCCTTCTCCTTATCAGTGTTTTCCACATATTCCTTTCGTCTCCGATTCTGCGTAAGACCTCCTCATTCCTTACCTTATCAGTCCACCTAATTCTCAACATTCGTCTATAGCACCACATCTCAAATGCTTTGATTCTCTTCTGTTCCGGTTTTCCCACAGTCCATGTTTCACAACCATACAATGCTGTACTCAAGACGTACATCCTCAGAAACTTCTTCCTCAAATTAAAATGGTTCAAATGGCTCTGAGCACTATGGGACTCAACTGCTGTGGTCATAAGTCCCCTAGAAATTAGAACTACTCAAACCTAACTAACCTAAGGACAGCACACAACACCCAGCCATCACGAGGCAGAGAAAATCCCCGACCCCGCCGGGAATCGAACCCGGGAACCCGGGCGTGGGAAGCGAGAACACTACCGCACGACCACGAGATGCGGGCCCTCAAATTAAAGCCGGTATTTGGTATTAGTAGACTCCTCCTGGCCAGAAATGCCTTTTTTGCCATAGCGAGTCTGCTTTTGATGTACTCCTTGCTCCGTCCGTCATTGGTTATTTTACTGCCTAGGTAGCAGAATTCCTTAACTTCATTGACTTCGTGACCGTCAATCCTGATGTTAAGTTTCTCGCTGTTCTCATTTCTACTACTTCTCATTACCTTCGTCTTTCTCCGATTTACTCTCAAACCATACTGTGTACACATTAGACTGTTCATTCCGTTCAGCAGATCATTTAATTCTTCTTCACTTTCACTCAGGATAGCAATGTCATCAGCGAATCGTATCATTGATATCCTTTCACCTTGTATTTTAATTCCACTCCTGAACCCTTCTTTTATTTCCATCATTGCTTCCTCGATGTACAGATTGAAGAGTAGGGGCGAAGGGCTACAGCCTTGTCTTACACCCTTCTTAATACGAGCACTTCGTTCTTGATCGTCCACTCTTATTATTCCCTCTTCGTTGTTGTACATATTGTATATGACCCGTCTCTGCCTATAGCTTACCCCTACTTTTTTTCAGAATCTCGAACAGCTTGCACCATTTTATATTGTCGAACGCTTTTTCCAGGTCGACAAATCCTATGAAAGTGTCTTGATTTTTCTTTAGCCTTGCTTCCATTATTAGCCGTAACGTCAGAATTGCCTCTCTCGTCCCTTTACTTTTGCTAAAGCCAAACTGATCGTCACCTAGCGCATTCTCAATTTTCTTTTCCATTCTTCTGTATATTATTCTTGTAAGCAGCTTCGATGTATGAGCTGTTAAGCTGATTGTGCGATAATTCTCCCACGTTTTAATAAATATATTCTAAGTATTCGTGTTAAAACTGAGGCTGTGTGCCCACTGTTATGTTATGTTAAAGTATTGGAACTGAAAGGGTCTTACATGACATGTCTTAACTAGAGATTTTTTTGTTAAAGTAATGGTTGTCCGCAGCTTGTGGTCGTGCGGTAGCGTTCTCGGTTCCCGCGCCCGGGTTCCCGGGCTCGATTCCCGGCGGGGTCAGTGACTTTCTCTGCCTCGTGATGACTGGGTGTTGTGTGCTGTCCTTAGGTTAGTTAGGTTTAAGTAGTTCTAAGTTCTAGGGGACTGATACCTAAGATGGTGAGTCCCATAGTGCTCAGAGCCATTTGAACCATTTTTGACATGCAAGTTTTCTCATTTCCCGCCTAACTGTCATAGTACTTGCAGGGGACGCTGAAGCAGTCTGGAATTTCTGTGTGATGGACTGGATAGATGTCTGCCTGTTACACATTCCGACTCTCTTCAACTGTCAGCGGTCTCAGTCTGTCAACAGACGCGGTCGGTCTCTACGTTTTTGCGCTTTACGTGTCTCTTAACGTTTCCACTTCACTATCACTTTCGAAACAGGGGACCTAAGGGTGTTTATGAGTGTTGAAGTCCGCAGCGTGGTCTTGCAGTAGCGTTATCGCTTCCCGCGCACGGTGTCCCGGGTTCGATTCCCGGCGGGGTCAGGGATTTTCCTTGCCTCGAGATGACTGGGTGTTGTTCTGTCGTCTTCATCATCAACATTCATCCCCATTACGGTCGGAGGAAGGCAATGGCAAATCACCTCCGCTAGGATCTTGCCTAGTTGGCGGTGCAGGTCTTCCTCATCGTGCCCTACGCTGCTCGGAGTGTGGGACCTCATTATCATGTTGAAATCTCGCGTACAGACGTATGACACAAGTGACACACAGTCACCTCACCACGTTCGAAGTCCATGAGTTCCGCAGAGCTGCCCAATCTGCTCTCTCAAATGGTTCAAATGGCTCTGAGCACTATGGGACTTAACTGCTGTGGTCATCAGTCCCCAACTACTTAAACCTAACTAACCTAAGGACATCACACACATCCATGCATGAGGCAGGATTAGAACCTGCGACCGTAGCGTCTGCTCTCTCAAAAAATGGTTGAAATGCTCTGAGCACTATGGAACTTATGGCTAGTCTATATAACACTAAAATGACTATAGTGTACATAATGGTACACAACTCAAATTTTTATATAAAAGCAGTATAAACGTAGGACGTATGTACAAAAAAAAATGTAGAAACGCTTCCGCCTCAGCTTCATTTGCGTCTTCAGCGGCCAGTAAGTATAACAATAAACGAATGTAACGTACATGACGATACATAGTCAGTATTATTTAATAACATAAGCTAAAATATCCAGGGAAACACAAGCAAAAACGTTACAAAGTTCTATTATATTTTTATTCAAGATAAAACTTATTTCAATGCGTACGCTATCATATAAAACTAAATTAATAACAACGTAATAGAACACATTTATTGCGTCATATTGCATGACAGCAACGATACATGTAACATCATACTTAACAAAATCCATTGCGTTGCTCACAGCCATCCTGCTAGTAGTATGCTTCTAATAACCTTATAACCATTGTCAAAAACAGAAGAGCTCAGACCACATATTAAGAAATGGTTCCAAGGCCTCTGAGCACTATGGGACTTAACTTCTGAGGTCATCAGTCCCCTAGAACTTAGAACTACTTAAACCTAACTAACCTAACGACATCATACATATCCATGCCAGAGGCAGGATTCGAACCAGCGACCGTAGCAGCAACGCGGTTCCGGACTGAAGCGCCTAGAACCGCTCGGTCACAACGGTCGTCTCGTGCATTTAGTGAGCCACACAATCCCCCACCCAGTAAGATTTCAGCGGGTGACTCGATTCGGTGCAACACGGAGCTTAGTTCCATACGGGACAGCGTATGCCAATAGAAGCCCGAGCAAGGTAAGTAAATATCAGTTCACACTCAGAAAAATACATATATGCTGATACATTCGAAGGGAGGAGGAGGAGATTAGTGTTTAACGTCCCGTCGACAACGAGGTCATTAGAGACGGAGTACAAGCTCGGGTGAGGGAAGGATGGGGAAGGAAATCGGCCGTGCCCTTTCAAAGGAACCATCCCGTCATTTGCCTGAGGCGATTTAGGGAAATCACGGAAAACCTAAATCAGGATGGCTGGAGACGGGATTGAACCGTCGTCCTCCCGAATGCGAGTCCAGTGTGCTAACCACTGCGCCACCTCGCTCGGTGATACATTCGAAACATCACACTGTCAGCGCAGCTGTACTTGCATATGCGTCCGTACACACTGTGCAACCTCGACTGCTGTCTGACACAATGAGGAGGACACACTTTCGCGCCACTCCCCCTAGTGATCGTACATAAACAAATGGAGAGGAGTACAGCAACTCGCTCGCGGTCCCGACCATGACATTGGCTTGCCCGACCAAAACAGTACTTTCGCCAGATCGTCTGCGTGTCATCGCTTTACCCTATCGCCGCTCAAGCTAAATAATCTCTCGAGTACATTACAGACCGTCTCAGCCTGCATACCTTGTGTCTCAGTGAGAGGAAGAGAGAGAGAAGAGAGAGAGAGACAGAGAAAGAGAGTGGAAATACTTTTTTTCTATTTTCATACTTCACAGATAAAATAAGGCATTTATTGCCATACCTGAAACATGTACTAAAACACCTCCTGCCGGCCGGTGAGGCCGTGCGGTTCTAGGCACTCCAGTCTGGAACCACATGACCGCTACGGTCGCAGGTTCGAATCCTGCCTCGGGCATGGATGTGTGTGATGTCCTTAGGTTAGTTAGGTTTAAGTAATTCTAAGTTCTAAGGGACTGATGACCCATAGTGCTCAGAGCCATTTGAACTATTTCTGAAAACACCTCCTAAATGCTTCTGGATATTGGAACGACTATTTACTTCTCTCCCCCGCCCCCCCCCCCCCTCCCACACAAATACTTTTGCTAGACGTGTTTCACGCATGGCACATCAGTTGGCCTTGCAAGGAAATCAGTGAAGCGCACTTTCTCCTCAGCGTTGTGCTGTGAACTACGACTTTCGGTCTTGCATTATCGTGCTGGAACATTATCATTTCTCTAGACGTTATTGTTCCAGCAATTCTAAACTTCCCTGTAGTCATAAAAAAGGTCCTGTTGGACAACACATTGTAAAATTTGCAGACAGTTTAATCAAACTGTATCACAGAATGTTGTTCGACCCGCCAGGGTAGCCGAGAACGCTAACGCGCTGCTTCCTGGACTCGGGTAGGCGCGCCGGCCCCGGATCGAATCCGCCCGGCGGATTAACGACGACGGCCGGCGTGCCGGTCAGCCCGGATGTGGTTTTTAGGCGGTTTTCCACATCCTCCTAGATGAATACCGGGCTGGTCCCCACGTCCCGCCTCAGTTACACGACTCGCAGACATTTGAAACACATTCACACTATTTCAAGATTTACACTAGACGCAGACAGCTGGGGTACACTAATTCCGTCCCGGGGGGTGTGGGGTGGCGGCAGGAAGGGCATCCGGCCACGCCTTAAAATTAACCATGCCAAATCCGTACTTAACCCTGCCGACCCCGCGCAAATGCGGATTAAGGGGCTCCGGAATGCCCTCACAAAGTACAGATTATTTATTGGAATATGGGCTAGAGGGATTTTACAAAATTTTAGTTCAGTTATTAAAGATGATTTTTTTTTCAATTGTAATGAAAATTCACAACATTTTTTGCAATTTTTTATTTATATATTCGAAAATATACAGTTTTTTGGAAAAAGGCTGTGTTAAATTATGCAGAAGGTACTGTGTAACATTTACTGAAAGTTTGAAACAAATATGTTAAGAAGATCCTTAGAAAACATGTAATTAGTATGAGAAAATAAAAGTCTTGGGAATCGAGCGACAAAGATTGGACTAACTTTTTAGTGCATTCCAGGTCCATAGGATGGATTATCTTCATCCTCTGCAAACTCCTCCTCCAGCTTCCTCTTTTGCTCCTCCTGTTTACTCTCGCTTGTATTTCTAGACTCTTTCCAGCCCTGTCTGCAGCCCGAAGGCGTTCCTTGTCTAAAGCAAGCATCGCTCGTACCATGTTAGAACCTATCTTCATTCCCATATTTCTAAATACCTTGCACCTTACAATGTTGCCATCATTGAAAGTCGCAACAGCAACTTTACTTTTACTCATTATTATACTTCAACAAAACAGAGACTCAAGAAACAGAATTAATTACGAATATTTTCGAGATAACGACAGAGTAAATAAACATGAAACAATCGACAATCACACCAGCGATATATATTGAACCATCACAGGTTAGCCACAACACATACTTTATCTCGCATCACTAAAATGTACCTGATGAACACGGACGTTAATAATAACACCATTTGACAGCAGTTTAACAGCGCCACAGTGGGTCACGCCCATGTAGAAAACATTTCAAAAAAAATTTAAAAATAGTTGTAGTCTTCGGAATTGAATAAATTATATATCTATTAAAAGGTAATAGTCTGCAGATTCAGAAAACGCAAAAAAGTAAAAACTGAACTTTTCATGATTTTGAGCCTTTCCGGAGCCCCTAAAAGGCAGAAGCAAAAGAAAGAAAGAAAGAACCAGCGAATGTTGTTCACCTAGAATTACATCAGCCCCTCATTAGGCGGCGTAAGTCCGTCGGCTGGCGTATCGCCTCTGCGTGAGTCAATTTCAATTTCGACAATTTCGCCTGCGGCCACGCCCCCTCGGAGCGCGTTCTGCCCGGACGCCTATAAATTGCCGTCATTCTGGCCGTCTGCCACCGCTGCCCTGTACCAGGGGGCCGCGGCCGGCCCGTATATCGCGTCATCAGCGGGGCCGTATTTCTGGCGCGCGCATAGAGACGGATGGCTGCTGTCTGGCAGCGCGAGATAGCGGCGCGACGGGTCGCCGTGCCGAGCACAATTCAATACCGGCGCCGATACGGGCTTCCTGGCCGAACGAGGCTTGGAGGCCCCTCTGTTTTATTCGCCGAAAATAAGAGTAATTTATGGGGAAATGAGCGGAATATATTCTGCGGCTATGGCAGTATGGCTGATTTTCCAGAACTGTTTCGCGTACCAAAACGTCTAGCACTGCAGTGAAGACAGTGTTTTTCATGTATCTGGCAGTTTGCACGACGTTGTCTCGTGACGCCCGCTCGACCAGTTCAGATTTTCTTAAAATTTTCCATACACATTTGTTACACCAACAGAGGACGGTATATGTAACTCACTAATTTATTCCCTTACAGCATTCTCGATATCAATGGTGTGGTGTCACCGCCAGACACCACACTTGCTAGGTGGTAGCTTTAAATCGGCCGCGGTCCATTAGTACATGTCGGACCCGCGTGTCGCCACTGTCAGTGATCGCAGACCGAGCGCCACCACACGGCAGGTCTTGAGAGACGTACTAGCACTCGCCCCAGTTGTACGACGACTTTGCTAGCGACTACACTGACGAAGCCTTTCTCTCATTTGCCGAGAGATAGTTAGAATAGCCTTCAGCTAAGTCCATGGCTACGACCTAGCAAGGCGCCATTAACCAATTCTAGAGAGAGTCTCACGTGTATCATCAAGAATGCTGTATACAAATGATGGATTAAAGTTAAGTATTCCAGCAGCTACGTACTTTTCTTTATAGCATTCATTACGTATCCTGTTTCAGACTTAACGCAAGCCGGTGTGAGCTGACGCGTGCATTTCGACCTCCTCTCTACATTAGTGCGTTGTGTTGGCTAATCTGCCGGCACAACAAATATTATAAAATTCCTGTGATTAAATGGAATTGAAAAACCGTCAGATCTGCACACAAGATTATTTTTATTTAAATGGCGACCTTAAGAGGGGTAGGACGTCAAACGGGCCAACATGGAGCAGTAGAGGTACCACAGAACATTTTAACTTCCACTGTCTATAATTTTACGAACAAATTCATAAAACTTTGTCAGCATGACCAGAAAGGATTCAGGATTCACACTCTGGGCAGTGGAACTTCAAAAAGGCAACAATTTTTTTTATGTTTGAAATTCCATAATTTTTTCACTTACTAGTGGCCGCATTTGTTACTATAGACCCACTTTTCTTCATAAATAGGAGAGATTATTCGACGAATTTTGCTCAGCATACAAACCATACTTACAGGGGTATGAAACTCTTGAATTTCTTTAGTTTACGAAAAAATGAATGCCCTGTTGTTTTTAACTTCATGTTTAGAAAAAACTCAAATTCTACAGTTTATTATCTGAATTTTTACCGCATTTTTTAATAGATTTCGAAAATTCTAGTGTTTCATACACCTGTGAGTAAGATTTGTGTGCTGCGCAACATTCATCGAAGAATCTCTCTTACTTATGAAGAAAAGTGTACCTATAGCAACACATGCTTGCAATAGTAAGTAAAAAAATGATGAAATTTGACATGTAGAAAAAAATTTACTTTGTTATTTTCTTGATCTCCCACTGCTACGAGTGTGAACCCTGAATCCTTTCTGGTCATGCTGACAAAGTTTTATGAATTTATTTGTAAAAGTATAGACAGTAGGAATTAAAATTTCCTGTGGTGCCTCTCCTCCTCCAAGTCGGCCCATTTGACGTGCTACCCCCCTTAAATGAGCCAGATGGCTCTAAGCTCTATGGGACTTAACATCTGAGGTCATCAGCCCTCTAGACTTAGAACTACTTAAACCTAACTAACCTAAGGGCCACACACACATTCATGCCCGAGGCAGGATTCTAGCCTGCGACCGTTGCAACAGCGCGGTTCCGGACTGAAGCGCCTAGAACCGCTCGGCCACAGTGGCCGGCCCCGGACCTTAGACCATTAGTAAGCCACCCTACAGAACTCAGTGTACCGTGGTACAGTTAACATATGGAATACACAAAGTCAGTCCAAGTATAATTACCTTTGACGAGATTATTACATATCACATAAGCACTTCCATTATACAGTAATGTGTATACACTGGCCACACTGCCTGTGTGAATGGCGTGTGCAGGGTACTATTTGCATACAGCAGTATAGTTCTGCGTGCAGCAAAACAGTGTTACCTGAGGATTGAACGTCGTTGGTAAAATGAATTAGGTGATGCTGAAGGGAGTACCACATGGAGAACTTCTTTCTTTGATTTTACAAAACTACAAATACAAAATGACTCTACGTATGACCATAAAATATATGTATCTATCTGATACTAAAACACCGTTACAATATAAGAGAGGCACGTACAAAAGTAATCTTGTGACCACAGAAGCATCTCGCCTTTTAGCGCCGCCGGTGGCTAGTCTATATAACACTAAAATGACTATAGTGTACATAATGGTACACAACTCAAATTTTCATACAAAAGCAGTATAAACGTAGGACGTATGTACAAAAAAAATGTAGAAACGCTTCCGCCTCAGCTTCATTTGCGTCTTCAGCGGCCAGTAAGTATAACAATAAACGAATGTAACGTACATGACGATACATAGTCAGTATTATTTAATAACATAAGCCAAAATATCCATGGAAACACAAGCAAAAACGTTACAAAGTTCTATTATATTTTTATTCACAATAAAACTTATTTCAATGCGTACGCTATCGTATAAACCTAAATTAAGAACAACCTAATAGAACACATTTATTGCGTCATATTGCATGACAGCAACGACACATGTAACATCACACTTAACAAAGTCCATTGCGTTGCTCACAGCCATCCTGCTGGTAGTATGCTTCTAATAACCTTATAACCATTGTCAAAAACAGAAGAGCCCAGACCACATATTAAGAAATGGTTCAAAGGCCTCTGAGCACAATGGGACTTAACTTCTGAGGTCATCAGTCCCCCCTAGAACTTAGAACTACTTAAACATCACACACATCCATGCCCGAGGCAGGATTCGAGCCTACGACCGTAGCGGTCGCGCGGTTCCAGACTGTAGCGCCTAGAAACGCTCGGCCACCACGGCCGGCCCACATATTAAGAACGCACAAAGATTGCCTCACAGAGCGGGTCGTTCAAACCGAACAGAGCCCTCTCACTGGTAACACAACCTCACGCGCCACGTATACGATTAAATGATCAAGACAGTTATCGTATTCGAAATGTCTGGGACGTGCACCCGTGGTCTAGGGGCAGCGTCTTTGATTAGTAATCAAAACGTCCTCGGTCCCGGATTCGAAACGTGCCACCCCTTCAATGTTGATTAATAATCAGCACTGGTGTCCGAAAGACTTCCGGCACCCTTATTCTAACAACGCTCTCGCCAAAGCGGGCGAGGGGCAGACAGAGGTTTAGGGTACTCTCTTGTCCAAGGGGTGAGAATCTGCCCCTAAAGGCCGACGAATCAGCAGTGATCGTCGGCATGAGGAGAGGACAACACAAACCACTGCGTTAAAGACACGTGTATCCACAGGACATGTGACCTGAAGTGGTGTCGATGATCTCTCCATCGGCAAGACATGCCGGAGTAGCCCCCCATACGGATCTGCGAGAGGGCAGTGCCAAAGAGTAGATGACCATTTGAAAACATTGAATAACAGACGAAAGGTTAACATTCTACGAGTTCGGGCGTGGAATATCACAAGTTTGAACGTGGTAGGGAAGCTAGAAAATTGGAAAGGGAAATGTAACGGCTCAAGTCAAGTTACGAGGTGTATTCAGGTTCTGAGGCCTCCGATTTTTTTTCCTCCGGACTGGAAACAGATAGAAACATGCGCATCGTTTTAAAATGAGGCCGCGTTCATTGTCAATACGTCCCAGAGATGGCATCACCGTACGGCAGATGGAATTTTACCGCCAGCGGCGAGAATGAGAACTGTTTTAAATACTTAAAATGGCCACGTTTCCCTTACTTGAACAGCGTGCAATCGTTCGTTTTCTGAAGTTGCGTGGTGTGAAACCAATTGAAATTCATTGACAGTTGAAGGAGACATGTGGTGATGGACTTATGGATGTATAGAAAGTGCGTTCGTGGGTGCGACAGTTTAATGAAGGCAGAACATCGTGTGACAACAAACCGAAACAACCTCGGGCTCGCACAAGCCGGTCTGACGACATGATCGAGAAAGTGGAGAGAATTGTTTTGGGGGATCACCGAATGACTGTTGAACAGATCGCCTCCAGAGTTGGCATTTCTGTGGGTTCTGTGCACAGAATCCTGCATGACGACTTGAAAATGCGAAAAGTGTCATCCTGGTCGCTGCCACGAATGCTGACGGACGACCACATGGCTGCCCGTGTGGCATGTTGCCAAGCAATGTTGACGCGCAACGACAGCACGAATGGGACTTTCTTTTCATCGGTTGTGACAATGGATGAGACTTGGATGCCATTTTTCAATCCAGAAACAAAGCGCCAGTCAGTTCAATGGAAGCACACAGATTCACCGCCACCAAAACTATTTCGCGTAACCGCCAGTGCTGAAAAAATGATGGTGTCCTTGTTCTGGGACAGCGAGGGCGTAATCCTTACCCATTGCGTTCCAAAGGACACTACGGTAACAGGTGCATCCTACGAGAATGTTTTGAAGAACAAATTCCTTCCTGCACTGCAACAAAAACGTCCGGGAAGGGCTGCGCGTGTGCTGTTTCACCAAGTCAACGCACCCGCACATTCACGTTACGCAACAGATTCTTCGTGATAATAACTTTGAAGTGATTCCTCATGCTCCCTCATCACCTGACCTGGCTCGTAGTGACTTTTGGCTTTTTCCAACAATGAAAGACACTCTCTGTGGCCGCACATTCACCAGCCATGCTGTTATTGCCTCAGCGATTTTCCAGTGGTCAAAACAGACTCCTAAAGAAGCCTTCGCCGCTGCCATGGAATCATGGCGTCAGCGTTGTGAAAAATGTGTACGTCTGCAGGGCGATTACGTCGAGAAGTAAAGCCAGTTTCATCGATTTCGGGGGAGTAGTTAATTAGAAAAAAAATCGGAGGCCTTAGAACTTGAAAGCACCTCGCATTGTGGGGGTCAGTGAAGTGAAATGAAAACATAAGGATTTGTGGTTAGATGAATATATGGTAATATCAACAGCAGCAGAAAATGGTACAAACGGAGTAGGAATAGGAAGGTAGTGTAGAGAATGTGCCACTGTGAACATTTCAGTGACGGGGTAGTTCTTATCAGAGTCGCCAACAAATGAACACCGACAACGATAGTCTAGATATACATGCCGTCGTCGAAAGCTGACGATGAAGAGATACAAAATAAGTGAGCATATTGGAAGGGTAATATAGAACGTAAAGGGAGATAAAGCTCTAACACTCATGGGAGACTAAATTGCAGTTGTAGGGGAAGGAGTAGCAGAAGAGGTTACAGGAGAATAATATGGGCATAGGAGAAGGAATGAGAGAGGAGAACGACTAACTGAGTTCTGCAATAAATTTCAGATAGTAAAATGAGGAACATGTTAAAGTGTCACAAGCAGGTGATACAGGAAGATTTCACTTAGATTATATCATGGTTAGACAGATATACCGAAATCAGATACTGGGTTGTTAGGCGTGTCCAGGAACAGATACAGCCTCAGACACAATATAATAGTGGTGAAGAGTGGACTGGAGTTTAAGATGGTTAGTCAGGAAGAATCAATACGCAAGGAATTGGGATACGGAAGTAGTAAGGCATGACGGGGTACGCTTGACATTCTCTACGGCTATAGATACAGCAATAAAGAATAGCTCAGTAGGCAGTACAGTTGAAGAGAGATTGACATCTCTAAAAAGGGCAATTGCAGAAGTTAAAGAGAAAAACATAGGTACAAAGAAGGTAACTGCGGAGGAACTATATATAACACAAGAGGTACATCAGTTGATCGATATAAGAAGGAAATACAAAAATGTTCAGGTAAACTCAGGAATACAGAAATACAAGTCGCTGAGGAATGAAGCACATAGGAAGTTAAGACTAAGACGCCTGCATGAAACATGTGAAGAAATCGAAGAAGAAATGATTTGCATAACGACTCTGTACGTAGGAAAATCAAAACAACCTTCGGTGATATTAAAAGGAAGGTGGTGACATTAAGAGGCAAACGGAAATTCCGCTGTAAATGAAGTGGAGATTTCGGGTAGGTGGAAAGAGTACATTGAAGGCCGCCATGTTGGGAAGATTTGTCTGATATGATAGAAGAAGAAACATAAGTGGGTTTAGGAGAGAGAGGTGATTCAGTATTAAAATCAGAATTTAAGAGAACTTTGGAGGACTTAGGATCAAATGAGGTGGAAGGTAAAGATAACACTCCATCAGAATTTCTAAAATCATTGGGGCAAGTGGCAACAAAACGACTACCTATGTGAGTGTATAGAATGTATGAATCTGCAGACATACCATCTGACTTCCATACAATTCCAAAGACTGCTAGAGCTGACAAATGGGAGATTTATCGCACAGTCAGCTTAACAGCTCATTCATCCAAGTTGCTGACAGGATTAATATTAAGAAAAATGGAAAAGAAAATTGAGAATGCGTTAGATAACGATGAGTTTGGCTTTACGAAAGGTAAAGGTAGCAGAGAGGCAATTCTGATGTAGCGGTTGAGAATAGTAGCAAGGCTAAATAAAAAATCAAGGTACGTTCATGGGATTTGTCGACCTGGAAAAAGCGTTCGACAATGTAAAATGCTGCAATATGTTCGGAACATAGAAAAAAGTTGGAATAAGCTACAGTAAGAGACTTGTAATATATAACATATAAAAGAGCCGAGAAGGAATGAAGGAATAATAAGAGTGGAAGACCAAGTACGAAGTGCTCGGATTGAAAAGAGTGTGAGACATGAATGTAGTGTTTCGTCCTTACTGTTCGATCTGTACATCGAACAAGTAATGAAGCAAATGAAAGAAAAGTTTAGGAGTGGGATTAAAATGCAAGATGGAAAAAGGCGGATGGAATGAGAAGTAGCAGAAATGAGAACAGCGAGAAACTTAAAATCAGGATTTATGGTCACGAAGTAGATGAAGTTAAGGAAATCTCCTACCTAGGCAGCAAAATAACCCATGTAGGACAGAGCAAGGAGGACATCAAAAGCAGAGTAGCACTACCAAGAATGGCCTGCCTGGCCAAGAGAAGTCTACTAGTATCAAACATAGGTTTTAATTTGAGGAAGAAATTTCTGAGAATATACGTTTGGAGCATAGCATTGTGTGGTAGTGAAACATGGATTATTGGAAAACGGGAACAGAATAGAATGGAAGCATTTGAGATGCGATGCTATCGATGAATGTTGAAAATCAGATGGATTGATAAGGTATGGAATGTGGAAGTTCTGTGCAGAGTAAGAGAGCAAAGGAATACGTGAAAAACACGGACAAGGAGAAGAGACAGGATGACAGGACATCTACTAAGACATCAGGGAGTTGCTTGCATGTACTAGAGGGTGATTTGGAAATTTGGAAGGCGAGAGGTGAAGAGGAAGACAGAGATTCGAAAACATGCTGCAGAAAATGTAGGACGTCGGTTGCAAGTGCTAGTCTGAGATGAGTAGATTGTTGCCTCCAACCAGTCAAAAGACTGACGACTAAAAAAAAAAAAGTACAAAATTTTCACCTGTAAAAATTAAAAGACCATCCTTGAGCAAGGAGAGGGGAATGAGCAGGTGAATGATTAGGGGGGAGGCGGGAGGCGGAACGAATCTGGGAGAGAACTAAAAGAGGAAGTAATTTATTCATTTTTGTCAACAATACCTCCATCAGCAACGTTTTTATTTGGGTGCAATTGGCCTCGGTGCACAAATGTCCATGTGTCTATTATACACTCCTGGAAATTGAAATAAGAACACCGTGAATTCATTGTCCCAGGAAGGGGAAACTTTATTGACACATTCCTGGGGTCAGATACATCACATGATCACACTGACAGAACCACAGGCACATAGACACAGGCAACAGAGCATGCACAATGTCGGCACTAGTACAGTGTATATCCACCTTTCGCAGCAATGCAGGCTGCTATTCTCCCATGGAGACGATCGTAGAGATGCTGGATGTAGTCCTGTGGAACGGCTTGCCATGCCATTTCCACCTGGCGCCTCAGTTGGACCAGCGTTCGTGCTGGACGTGCAGACCGCGTGAGACGACGCTTCATCCAGTCCCAAACATGCTCAATGGGGGACAGATCCGGAGATCTTGCTGGCCAGGGTAGTTGACTTACACCTTCTAGAGCACGTTGGGTGGCACAGGATACATGCGGACGTGCATTGTCCTGTTGGAACAGCAAGTTCCCTTGCCGGTCTAGGAATGGTAGAACGATGGGTTCGATGACGGTTTGGATGTACCGTGCACTATTCAGTGTCCCCTCGCCGATCACCAGTGGTGTACGGCCAGTGTAGGAGATCGCTCCCCACACCATGATGCCGGGTGTTGGCCCTGTGTGCCTCGGTCGTATGCAGTCCTCATTGTGGCGCTCACCTGCACGGCGCCAAACACGCATACGACCATCATTGGCACCAAGGCAGAAGCGACTCTCATCGCTGAAGACGACACGTCTCCATTCGTCCCTCCATTCACGCCTGTCGCGACACCACTGGAGGCGGGCTGCACGATGTTGGGGCGTGAGCGGAAGACGGCCTAACGGTGTGCGGGACCGTAGCCCAGCTTCATGGAGACGGTTGCGAATGGTCCTCGCCGATACCCCAGGAGCAACAGTGTCCCTAATTTGCTGGGAAGTGGCGGTGCGGTCCCCTACGGCACTGCGTAGTATCCTACGGTCTTGGCGTGCATCCGTGCGTCGCTGCGGTCCGGTCCCAGGTCGACGGGCACGTACACCTTCCGCCGACCACTGGCGACAACATCGATGTACTGTGGAGACCTCACGCCCCACGTGTTGAGCAATTCGGCGGTACGTCCACCCGGCCTCCCGCATGCCCACTACACGCCCTCGCTCAAAGTCCGTCAACTGCACATACGGTTCACGTCCACGCTGTCACGGCATGCTACCAGTGTTAAAGACTGCGATGGAGCTCCGTATGCCACGGCAAACTGGCTGACACTGACGGCGGCGGTGCACAAATGCTGCGCAGCTAGCGCCATTCGACGGCCAACACCGCGGTTCCTGGTGTGTCCGCTGTGCCGTGCGTGTGATCATTGCTTGTACAGCCCTCTCGCAGTGTCCGGAGCAAGTATGGTGGGTCTGACACACCGGTGTCAATGTGTTCTTTTTTCCATTTCCAGGAGTGTAGTATTAAAATTGTAAAAGACTTCAGCTACAGACAGCGGTCGAATGCAGTATCCATGTAACAGCCGCGAAAATACAACATCCTACACAATAGGTATACTACTCAATATCAAAAGTGGATATATTTTAATGAGAAGGTGTACATAGGTTTATTTCACAGGATCTAGGAAGCTACTAGACTAAAACTGCTTAAGGAGAATGTTTATATTCCCCTTGCATCTTGTAACAGATGAAATGCTAGTGCATAATACGCCATTTGCGTGGTGGTGGCAGGGAGGGGGGAAGGGCTGGTGTGTGTGTGTGTGTGTGTGTGTGTGTGTGTGTATGTGTATAAATGTACAATCAGTTACATACTGTTAAGTCACTTTAAACTGAGTCAAATGCGAAATATCTGTCCCTGTGGGAGTAGAAACAATCTTTCTCACGCAATACTTATGAAACCTGAGATTCTATTATGCTCCACTCACATTGTCCAGCTAATGCATATCCTGGATTAGCTAAGGACTCCTACACACAAGGTCTAATGTAATAGTGAGACGTTAAAAGTATCTAGACAATATGTATGCTTGCCCTTGGTTATACAAGGAAAAAATACGTAAGCAATAAGCTTACTGTGCCATACGGTATACGATGTGATGTTACTCCGTAAATACTATATTCAACTAGCCAAATATGCGATCCAAATCAGGACTACTATATGCATGACATGTGATAACACTAGGATATTCTCAGTAAAAGGACAATATAATGTAAATTGTATAAACATCCTTGGCCAGGTATTGGTGAGCACATTACGTACTGCAAATGGTGTAAGAGAGCGTTTAAATCTTAATCACTTCTAGATTGCGTTTCATCATGTATTATTCTATTTCGCATATGTAACAGTAACGGTGACGGTGACATACTGAAGGGGCAAAAAGGCGAGTCACTCTGCAATGGACACCCATCTCATACAAACATATCACACACGTTACAAACACAACATCTGATAACAATAAATCCCAATACAAGCTACGGTGCAAGCAGCTCACTACAGGTAGCGTAAAACATATGTCATCAAGTTTATTAGCGTCGCCGATCAGGAGATATGTGACACCTTGTAAATTTTTTATTAATGTTTGGGCTTGAAAAATCCATGAACTCAAGATCGCACAAGAACTTTTATTTATTTGGATGGATTACTAGTTTCGGCTCACAATCTAGTTATCTTCAGACTTACAACATAAAACAGATACTGTCTCGTGATGGCAACATACCACAACTTACAGAAGTGCACGCAATATTGTATTCGGATTCGACAGTATTATGGAATGCACATCATGAATCATTCTTAATTAGTGTTGGTGCCATTACAACTTCACACATGGTTAATGTCTTTCTTAAGATGACAACGCCCATACATAACACAATTAAAAACAGATTTTCATTGTTTCATAGACCACCAAAGATTAAAAGCTGTTTTCATTGTGTCTTGTATGGATACTGTCATTTTAATAATAGTTTTAACATTCTGTGAAGGTGTAATAGCACCAACATTAATCAAGAATCATTTATGATAAATCTTCCGTATTTAATTCTTGTATATACTCTTGAAACTACCTACTTTATTACGTGTAGTTCTGTAAGCTGTTGTATGTTCCTAACCCAAGTAAAATAACCTCCAATACAGCTTAAGTTTTAAGATGACTACAGCGACAGCTGTAATCCATAAAGATTTTGTGTGAGACCTTGTAATCGTAAGTTTTCAATCTCTAATTCAAATACACGTATTACTCACGTTGTATAAGTAAATGAAGGAACCAGTCTACTCCCCTGTGCTCGATAGGGTCATCATGATTTCAATAGGCGTCATTAGTACATCTCTAACACAAAGAGTAGAAACCATCGGCGTCTGGAGAACTAAACCCCAAACGACACCATAATTAGGTCATGGGACATAGGTTGAATGCTGAACAAAATACACCACCTGCACATACATTACGTTTAAATCGCGTCTTGCTGCAACACTTCAGTTCAATTGATAGTATAGAATAAACCTCCAAAGATATCAGTACCAGACATTACCCCATAAACGAAGAAAGATGTGCACTGTAGACTGTATTATGCTGAGGTAATACAGCAGAATAAGATACATGACTTTAGAAAAAGGTACATCTCTTGGCACAAGTAAAACGCGTATGACATTCACTAAAAATACAACATATCACACTAGCCCAAAATCAAGTGTGGCTATTACAGTAAAAGTGATGTGGGATCAGCTACCATATGAAGGAAACATGTACCGTGTCTACTGTTGCATCTGACAAAACAGAAGAATAAAAGTAGTAAGTTCTGGTAACTGGTAAACTAAGTCTCACAAATAATTGATAAAAATATCCAGCTTATGAAAGAAAGTGAATCGTAGATGACTTAACATCTTACCAGTCACATAAGGGAAAAATACTAATAATATCGGCCTCTCGTTGGAGAAATATAACAAACAAAAGTAACTTAAAGTCTAATGTAGGGTGCCGTGATTATGGCAATGGCAAAATCGGTGAAGAGGTGTGGTGAAATATTGTGTTACTAAACAGTAATTGGTAAGGACGGGCTAAGGCAAACGTGATGTTGATTTGTTGCGAGACAGGCAACGCTCGCTCGGTATAACCTCCCAGCACAGCGGGAATGAGCGCCACAAGCAAGTGGTTGCTCCCTCATCGGGTTTCCAGTCGTGTTGCTGAGTACGTGACCACAAGCAGCGCATTGGCATAACAGGTGCTCTGGTATCTGGAATAGAAAACTACAGATTTGTTCAAGTTATTTAGGGGAATACAGCCGAGAGACGTCGCCGACCACTGCCGATATTTCGATAGCAGCAAACCCAGCCATTTTCAAGGCCAGAAGTAGGAAGTAAGTACTGTGCGTGGGCATTTAAAACATCGGTTGTCACAGAAACAACGGAAAGACAACACACAGACACTCACTCACACACTCTCTCCCTCTCTCTCTCCCTCTCTATCCCCCTCTCCCTCTCTCTCCCTCTCCCTCTCTCTCCCTCTCTCTCCCCCTCTCCCTCTCTCTCTCCCTCTCTCTCCCCCTCTCTCTCTCTCCCCCTCTCTCCCCCTCTCTCCCCCTCTCCCTCTCCCTCTCTCCCTCTCCCTCTACCCCTCTCCCTCTCTCTCCCCCTCTCCCTCTCCCACTCTCCCTCTCTCTCCCCCTCAGTTGTCACAGAAATAACGGAAAGACAACACACAGACACTCACTCACACACTCTCTCCCTCTCTCTCCCCCTCCCCCTCACCCTCTCTCACCCTTTCTCTCCCTCTCTCTCCCCCTCCCCCTCTCCCTCTCTCTCCCTCTCTCTCCCCCTCCCCCTTTCCCTCTCTGTCTCCATCTCTCTCACCCTGTCCCCCCTCACCCCCTCACCCCCTCTCCCCCCTCCCCCTCACCCCCTCTCCCCCTCTCTCACACACACACACACACACACACACACACACACACATACACACACACACACACACACAAAAACATGCACGCACACACGCACGCACACTATAAACATAAGCGGCCTAAATAAAAGATAACAGGCATCATTAGTTTGACCAATGGCCTTGCCGCAGTGGTAACACGTTCCCGTCATATTGGCGAAGCGCTGTCCGGCTGGGCTAGTACTTGGATCCGGTCTACCGAGCGCTGTTGGCAAATGGGGTGCACTCAGCCCTTGTGAGGCAAACTGAGGAGCTACTTGATTGACGAGTAGCGTCTCCGGACTCGGAAACTGTCATACGGCCGGGAGACCGCTGTGCTGACCACATGCCCCTCAATATCCACATCCAGTGACGCCTATGGCCTGAGGATGACACGGCGGTCGGTCGGTGCCGTTGGACCTTCATGGCCTGTTCGGGAGGAGTTCGGTTTCAGTTCAGAAATCATTAGTTATCGACAGCGAAATTAATAATCAGCAGGTGAGGTAGGATAATCTATGCCTGTTTATGTTTTGACAATTGAAAGAGCAGCATTTCATGCATAATCTGAACGAAAACCGCCTTTGCTATTTATAAGATTATTTTGTAATTTAATTTCAACTGCTTCCTTAATAACACCATTTCAATAGCTGGAAGTGCATGTCGGAATCTCCGTGTTGTTATATTCCATGAGATGACAGTTCGCAAGACGGTGTTCTGGATGGCGGATTTTCTCGTGAACGTGTGTGCTGCGCATTCTCAGCACAGCGATCCTCCACAGCTGTGAGAGACTGACCAATGCACACTCCTGGAAATGGAAGAAAGAACACATTGACACCGGTGTGTCAGACCCACCATACTTGCTCCGGACACTGCGAGATGGCTGTACAAGCAATGATCACACGAACGGCACAGCGGACACACCAGGAACCGCGGTGTTGGCCGTCGAATGGCGCTAGCTGCGCAGCATTTGTGCACCGCCGCCGTCAGTGTCAGCCAGTTGGCCGTGGCATACGGAGCTCCATCGCAGTCTTTAACAGTGGTAGCATGCCGCGACAGCGTGGACTTGAACCGTATGTGCAGTTGACGGACTTTGAGCGAGGGCGTATAGTGGGCATGCGGGAGGCCGGGTGGACGTACCGCCGAATTGCTCAACACGTGGGGCGTGAGGTCTCCACAGTACATCGATGTTGTCGCCAGTGGTCGGTGGAAGGTGCACGTGCCCGTCGACCTGGGACCGGACCGCAGCGACGCACGGATTCACGCCAAGACCGTAGGATCCTACGCAGTGTCGTAGGGGACCGCACCGCCACTTCCCAGCAAATTAGGGACACTGTTGCTCCTGGGGTATCGGCGAGGACCATTCGCAACCGTCTCCATGAAGCTGGGCTATGGTCCCGCACACCGTTAGGCCGTCTTCCGCTCACGCCGCAACATCGTGCAGCCCGCCTCCAGTGGTGTCGCGACAGGCGTGAATGGAGGGACGAATGGATTCGTGTCGTCTTCAGTGATGAGAGTCGCTTCTGCCTTGGTGCCAATGATGGTCGTATGCGTGTTTGGCGCCGTGCAGGTGAGCGCCACAATCAGGACTGCATACGACCGAGGCACACAGGGCCAACACCCGGCATCATGGTGTGGGGAGCGATCTCCTACACTGGCCGTACACCACTGGTGATCGTCGAGGGGACACTGAATAGTGCAGGTACATCCAAACCGTCATCGAACCCATCGTTCTACCATTCCTAGACCGGCAAGGGAACTTGCTGTTCCAACAGGACAATGCACGTCCGCATGTATCCCGTGCCACCCAACGTGCTCTAGAAGGTGTAAGTCAACTACCCTGGCCAGCAAGATCTCCGGATCTGTCCCCCATTGATCATGTTTGGGACTGGATGAAGCGTCGTCTCACGCGGTCTGCACGTCCAGCACGAACGCTGGTCCAACTGAGGCGCCAGGTGGAAATGGCATGGCAAGCCGTTCCACAGGACTACATCCAGCATCTCTACGATCGTCTCCATGGGAGAATAGCAGCCTGCATTGCTGCGAAAGGTGGATATACACTGTACTAGTGCCGACATTGTGCATGCTCTGTTGCCTGTGTCTATGTGCCTGTGGTTCTGTCAGTGTGATCATGTGATGTATCTGATCCCAGGAATGTGTCAATAAAGTTTCCCCTTCCTGGGACAATGAATTCACGGTGTTCTTATTTCAATTTCCAGGAGTGTATGACATGCGACAATTACAAGGAATACTGTAGACACTGGCATTACGCAAACCATAATCATCCTTTTACGGGGCCTAAAAGGACTCTGATCCTAGATAGTGATCGAAAAACACACTTCGCATCATATTTCCGCAAAATACCACAAATATTATTCGAAATGCTCCCTCAGTAAGGCAAGAAGCCCCACCTCGGACCCCGCATGTCAGTAGGGGACTGTTCGAACTGGTGAAGACTCTGTAATTGTGGGGAGCGCGTCCAGATGGAGTCCTGTCAGACCCCTGATACATCTAGATACAACTCTCACGTCCGTAAACATCCTGTCAGGTCACCTGCATTCATTCACGTCCACTGTGCATTCCGACGGACTCGGGCAATTCCAGCCGTACAATGCCACGCTCCACTTGTCCAGAAATGATGGACGAACGCTCTTCCGCTGGCCACCAAACTCCCCAGACATGAATATTACGGAGCATACCTTGGATGCCTTTCAACGAGTTGTTCAGAAGAGATCTCCACTCCATCGCACTCTAAAGGATTTATGTAGAGTCCTGCAAGGTTCATGGTGTCAGTTCCCTCCAGCAGTACTTCAGACATTAGTCGAGTCCATGCCACGTCGTGCTGCGGCACTTCGGCGCGCTCGCGGAGGTTCTAAACGATATTAGACAGGTGTACCAGTTTCTTTGGCTCTTCATTCTATTTTGCCATTCGGGTTGAAGGAGGTTTCTCATTAACTTCCGAGTCCCACTCATAACACTGGAATGAAGATGTACAGCCGTGAGCGTGTGGGTGCTAATCTGTCATTCTGCGCAACGGATTAATCTGTGGCTCCTGCAAGTTGCAATTTCCACCCCCACACTACTACTAAAGTCAGACAGACGCTCCTAACGTTCTAAAGAGAAATGCCTGAAAAACATTCAGCAATAAATATCTTCTGCAGTCGTCCGCTGTACGGAAATATCACAAAAATTCACAAAATTTCTTACGTAACTAGTGGGAAACTTGGGTACTGGAGTAGTGCTAGTAAGTGTAAGAAAAACATCAAACTAACGAAAATTATTATTTATTTTGCAAAAATTCTGAGATATCACAATGGCACATTTAGTTATGAACTGAACAAGTTATTTCCGGGTTCTTTTCAGAGTGTGAAGTTACCTTTCAAGGATAGGATTCGCTAATGAAATTTCTATACAAAGTTTAAGATTGTTATTTACTTGGCAGAATGGCTGAGAGCCACGCCTACTCATCTTGAATAATAATTCTTTAGAATGTTGCTAGGTACGGTCAAGGCTGTCATGTGTGAAATGCAGTGAAGTGTACGGTTGTGGAGGAAATATGGGACTAGCAAGAGCTGTAGTGCACAATACCATAAGCTGCGATGACTGCTGTCTGCGTCGCTCACTGCTGACAAATAAGTTAACTTTCGTTGTATCTGGATTGACCTTCACCAATCAAACTAATCCTAAGCCGTGATGAAGTCAAGGACTCCTATTCGCCCCTAGTCTAACTGTTGTCGTGGTACACTAGTCAGATAACCTGTCCACCACGATGCTACTCAAAAATTCGCTCGAAGGCGTTTAACTATAACTCTGTCCGTTCACACCGCACAATAAGAGTGGCGGCCAACACAGTGAGCAACGCTTAATCACAAGGACTCAATATAGATTCCCACTCCAACTCGCTCTCGACAGAGGTGCTCTCCCAGTTAAGTACTGAGGAGAGAATTGTTTCTCACTCTTTGACTACACGTACGAGCGCGAACACTCGCGTTACGTGTTCTTGCTCCAAGAGCGACAATGGAACGGCCCCTCTCCATGCCAGACGTGAAGGGGTATATCTTTCGGTCCATTCCGTTATCCATTCAGCTCAAGGCTTCAGAAATATCGCCAATCAGCATTGTCCATCTAAAACGGGATTATGACGTTTACACTCCTGGAAATTAAAATAAGAACACCGTGAATTCATTGTCCCAGGAAGGGGAAACTTTATTGACACATTCCTGGGGTCAGATACATCACATGATCACACTGACAGATCCACAGGCACATAGACACAGGCAACAGAGCATGCACAATGTCGGCACTAGTACAGTGTATGCAGGCTGCTATTCTTCCATGGAGACGATCGTAGAGATGCTGGATGTAGTCCTGTGGAACGGCTTGCCATGCCATTTCCACCTGGCGCCTCAGTTGGACCAGCGTTCGTGCTGGACGTGCAGACTGCGTGAGACGACGCTTCATCCAGTCCCAAACATGCTCAGTGGGGGACAGATCCGGAGATCTTGCTGGCCAGGGTAGTTGACTTACACCTTCTAGAGCACGTTGGGTGGCACGGGATACATGCGGACGTGCATTGTCCTGTTGGAACAGCAAGTTCCCTTGCCGGTCTAGGAATGGTAGAACGATGGCTTCGATGACGGTTTGGATGTACCGTGCACTATTCAGTGTCCCCTCGACGATCACCAGTGGTGTACGGCCAGTGTAGGAGATCGCTCCCCACACCATGATGCCGGGTGTTGGCCCTGTGTGCCTCGGTCGTATGCAGTCCTGATTGTGGCGCTCACCTGCACGGCGCCAAACACGCTTACGACCATCATTGGCACCAAGGCAGGAGGGACTCTCATCGCTGAAGATGACACGTCTCCATTCGTCCCTCCATTCACGCCTGTCGCGACACCACTGGAGGCGGGCTGCACGATGTTGGGGCGTGAGCGGAAGACGGCCTAACGGTGTGCGGGACCGTAGCCCAGCATCATGGAGACGGTTGCGAATGGTCCTCGCCGATACCCCAGGAGCAACAGTGTCCCTAATTTGCTGGGAAGTGGCGGTGCGGTCCCCTACGGCACTGCGTAGGATCCTACGGTCTTGGCGTGCATCCGTGCGTCGCTGCGGTCCGGTCCCAGGTCGACGGGCACGTGCACCTTCCGCCGACCACTGGCGACAACATCGATGTACTGTGGAGACCTCACGCCCCACGTGTTGAGCAATTCGGCGGTACGTCCACCCGGCCTCCCGCATGCCCACTATACGCCCTCGCTCAAAGTCCGTCAACTGCACATACGGTTCACGTCCACGCTGTCGCGGCATGCTACCAGTGTTAAAGACTGCGATGGAGCTCCGTATGCCACGGCAAACTTGCTGACACTGACGGCGGCGGTGCACAAATGCTGCGCAGCTAGCGCCATTCGACGGCCAACACCGCGGTTCCTGGTGTGTCCACTGTGCCGTGCGTGTGATCATTGCTTGTATAGCCCTCTCGCAGTGTCCGGAGCAAGTATGGTGGGTCTGACACACCCGTGTCAATGTGTTCCTTTTTCTATTTCCAGGAGTGTATTTTAAGGCGACCAATCCGGAAATCTGTAGCATCGGCGTTTGGCGTTTGCTGTCTCCCTGTGAAAATCTCTCAAACTACGTGCTATGTTGTAAAGAATGCGTAGGCTGGGCGCTCCCACACAATGTAGCGGAATTTGCTTTTAAGCCAAACACAGGGTCATTCTCCCTTTCACTCGGGCAAACGCTGTCTGCTCTATGGGCGGTCATCAGCCGACATAGGCTTAGTTGTCCTCTGAAGGGACCGGCCCCCCAGCGTGCGGTTTGAGTCTCCCGAACTAAAATCCCCAGTGACCGTCGTGTCTTGGATGTGTGTGTGTGTACGCCAGCCTCGAGTATTTCAATCTAGGTGCGCATTTGCAATTTATTGATGTCTTACAGAGTATGAAATGCTATGTAGTGTAGCACAGTAGTAAGACGGGCAGGCAAGCGGGACCCCTTCAGCCTGCTTGGCTTAGCGACAGCCTGGTTTGAATGGGATTAAAGTAGCCTGCCCGTTCGTCTGATAATCAGCAGCAGCTTGCCTGTTTGGCAACCACGAGTAGGTTAAAAACGGGAATTGTACACCTCTGGTCCGCGCATTCGTTGTATCGTGCCCTGTGTGAGTGAGTCGCGCACTTGTCGCTCCATAACTTCCTCCGAAATATTTATTGACGTGTGGAAATAATTTGTAAGTACTGTTGTACACATACAGTCACACTAAGTAAGTGTCGTCAGCCTCACTTTTACTCGCAAGCTGGATTATGACTTTTAGTCGTTCTACACCCACTAATCAGTTCCCTGCAGCAATCCAACAACCTGCAGAAGCACTTTATTAATGACAGTGTCACTAGAGTGGATTCGCTAAACACGATTTCCCGAAATTCCTTCACCGAAGAAGAGGAAGCAAAACCTCCAGAATTCGGATCAAGAGCACCTGCCAACATCGGGAACTACAAAGCTGATGACCACGGTGTGCCGAAGCAAACCAGAGCACTTACTAAATGCAAGCCTTCCTGTCCATACTATATACCAATTATGATCCTTCCAGAGCATCCTGATATAAAAAGGTTCCATGGTGAACAACCGTATACAACCGCTCGCTTAACGAAACATCACCGTACGAAGAGGACACGCGGTTAGAGGTACCATGTCACGGATTGCGCAGCCCCTCCCGCCGGAGGTTTGAGTCGTTCTTCGGTCATGGGTGTGTGTGAGTGTGTCGTTCTCAGCATAAGTTAGTATAAGTTAGTGTAAGTAGTGTTGAAGTCTAGTGACCGATGACCTCGGCAGTTTGGTCTCTTAGGAATTCACACATCAACGAAACATCCCTGCCTAAGGACTGAAAATTTCTGCAGCTAATACGAATTCAGAAGAGAGGAAATGGTAAGAACCCGTTGAATTACAGACCATTATCACCAAAGAGGATTTGCAGTAGGATTTTATGAAATCTACTGTGTTCGAACATTATGGACTACTTTGAAGAAATTTCACCATGAATTTAGAAAATATCGTTGTTGTGAAACGCAGGTAGCTGTTAGTGACACGAAGTAATGAGAGTAACCCTCTTAGATGGTCTGCAGATGGTACTGTGATTTACCACACGGTAAAAACATCAGATGATCAAAATCAATTAAAAAAATTTTGACAAGATATACATAAAGTTTCAAAAGTGACAGACAATCCTACGTGCTTGCGACTGAGAGGTCGATTACTATGTGACAAATTCCGGCTACATAATAATTTATTTTGATCAGTACACTATCCTTGTTCCACAAAAAAATGATTCAAATGGCTCTGAGCACTATGGGACTTAACAGGACTTAACATCTGAGGTTATCCGTCCCCTACACATAGAGCTACTAAAACCTAACTAACCTAAGGACAACACGCACATCCATGTCCGAGGCTGAATTCGAACAGGCGACCGTAGCAGCAGCGCGGTTCCGGACTGAAACGCCTAGAACCGCTCGACGACAATGGCCGGCACTTGTACCACAGTTAATAGATTGTTTTGAACAGCAGTTACTGTATTGAAATTATTTTGCTGTAGTGTTGCCTTTCTTGGCCATCTATCGACGCCATATAGCAACTACTTTCCGCGCATAGGTGTTCCATTAGTGCCAAATTTAAGTGTTTGAAGCTCAGTGCATTTGGTGACTACACCAGCATACCGACTTTCACAGATGCGAGGGTATTTTTCGTCTTACACCAGGGCGCACGAGAAATAAGGGCCCCTTAACAAACTTGTGACGTCACACTAGCCGCCTTGCCCGCGAAACATCGGGAACGCTCGTCTGCATGCAGGGCCCAAGGGAAATCAACCCACTTCGATTGTAGCTCTGTCGTGTGTTATCGCGCGCTGGTAAGAATTATTGAACTCGAGTGAAATACAGACTCACTCTCCGTGAAGACCGCCACACCTATAATGTCGCGTGCTGAGACGCACGCCCCACGGTCTGTATATCTCGCTGGCCCCGTGTTGCACCTGATGACGTATTTACGCACGAAACGGGTTCCGCGCTCGCACCTGCGCCACGCGTAAGGCCCCCTTTAGGATGGACTGGATGGCTGGCGTGCCCATGCGCAAATTCCGCCACCCTCCCCGCCGCACCGCTCGGCCATAAAGCACCCCCTTCACCCCCTCCCCCACCCCCTCTTCCGGCGAGATCGATTCCGGCAGCACCGCGACGTCCCCGAAACGCGACCGCGCAGACAAATGCCTCCGGAATTGTCTGGCGCTGTGTTATTGGCTCGCTTTATTCCAGGCTCAGTCAGCGGAAGGACACCACGGCACCGAATTCGTTGTCCGAGCTAAGGAGCGGGCGCCGTCTCCGCCGCAGCAGCCAAGCCGTGTAGTGGTGAAGCAAATGTCAACGTTAGCGTCGGGTCAAAAGGCCCGATGTCTCTTCCTGAGGCGAGCCCACGCTTCTAGTAGCAATAATACACATTTTGCCTAGCAGTGCGCTTCGTAAGTTTGACACGATGTCTCACTGCAGATTTTTAACAAGGTTGGGTGTAATTACACTCCTGGAAATGGAAAAAAGAACACATTGACACCGGTGTGTCAGACCCACCATACTTGCTCCGGACACTGCGAGAGGGCTGTACAAGCAATGATCACACGCACGGCACAGCGGACACACCAGGAACCGCGGTGTTTGCCGTCGAATGGCGCTAGCTGCGCAGCATTTGTGCACCGCCGCCGTCAGTGTCAGCCAGTTTGCCGTGGCATACGGAGCTCCATCGCAGTCTTTAACACTGGTAGCATGCCGCGACAGCGTGGACGTGAACCGTATGTGCAGTTGACGGACTTTGAGCGAGGGCGTATAGTGGGCATGCGGGAGGCCGGGTGGACGTACCGCCGAATTGCTCAACACGTGGGGCGTGAGGTCTCCACAGTACATCGATGTTGTCGCCAGTGGTCGGCGGAAGGTGCACGTGCCCATCGACCTGGGACCGGACCGCAGCGACGCACGGATGCACGCCAAGACCGTAGGATCCTACGCAGTGCCGTAGGGCACCGCACCGCCACTTCCCAGCAAATTAGGGACACTGTTGCTCCTGGGGTATCGGCAAGGACCATTCGCAACCGTCTCCATGAAGCTGGGCTACGGTCCCGCACACCGTTAGGCCGTCTTCCGCTCACGCCCCAACATCGTGCAGCCCGCCTCCAGTGGTGTCGCGACAGGCGTGAATGGAGGGACGAATGGAGACGTGTCGTCTTCAGCGATAAGAGTCGCTTCTGACTTGGTGCCAATGATGGTCGTATGCGTGTTTGGCGCCGTGCAGGTGAGCGCCACAATCAGGACTGCATACGACCGAGGCACACAGGGCCAACACCCGGCATCATGGTGTGGGGAGCGATCTCCTACACTGGCCGTACACCACTGGTGATCGTCGAGGGGACACTGAATAGTGCACGGTACATCCAAACCGTCATCGAAGCCATCGTTCTACCATTCCTAGACCGGCAAGGGAACTTGCTGTTCCAACAGGACAATGCACGTCCGCATGTATCCCGTGCCACCCAACGTGCTCTAGAAGGTGTAAGTCAACTACCCTGGCCAGCAAGATCTCCGGATCTGTCCCCCATTGAGCATGTTTGGGACTGGATGAAGCGTCGTCTCACGCGGTCTGCACGTCCAGCACGAACGCTGGTCCAACTGAGGCGCCAGGTGGAAATGGCATGGCAAGCCGTTCCACAGGACTACATCCAGCATCTCTACGATCGTCTCCATGGGAGAATAGCAGCCTGCATTGCTGCGAAAGGTGGATATACACTGTACTAGTGCCGACATTGTGCATGCTCTGTTGCCTGTGTCTATGTGCCTGTGGTTCTGTCAGTGTGATCATGTGATGTATCTGACCCCAGGAATGTGTCAATAAAGTTTCCCCTTCGTGGGACAATGAATTCACGGTGTTCTTATTTCAATTTCCAGGAGTGTAGATTGAAAACAGCCGACCAGTTGCAAAGGATAAAGTAATCTTTACCTAGGTTTCGATAGATTTAAATCTATCTTCTTCAGAAGGCGGCAGTATTACATTAACATGGAGTGATATGTCATTGCCATTTTTACAAACATCTCCATAGCTCCATTAGTCCAAATAAAATATAGCCCTGGACTAATGGAGCTATGGAGATGTTTGTAAAAATGGCAATGACATATCACTCCATGTTAATGTAATACTGCCGCCTTCTGAATAAGATAGATTTAAATCTATCGAAACCTAGTTAAAGATTACTTTATCCTTTGCAACTGGTCGGCTGTTTTCAATCTAATTACGTGGAACCGTTGCTGTTGCGCAGCTATGTTTAAAATAAGGTTGGGAGTATTTCGATTAGATCGACGGATATTGAACCGTTAATTCAAAACTTTTTCTTATGAATTTACTTTATTTGCTAGCCATTCATCAAGAACGTTAACGCATTTAATCACACTATGTGAGCGTGGAAGCAGTTGCCAGGGAGTAACTGATGAAGTCAAAATGAAATTGCTTTTAACAAATGGGTATTTAATTCCTAAAAGCCTTTTTATTTTACGAAGCAGATTTAAAAATAATAAGCAGAAAGCACCCTCTAAATATGAAATTACAATTTATTCAGAGGCAGAAAGAAACAAATTTATGAGTGTATGAGCTTTCGGGCTGAGAACCTTGCCGCTCCCTTTTCACAAGGCCGTAGTCGCGACCGCTCACAACAACCTCTGAAAGACTACACAGGTGCAAATCTGCAACATGCCAGATAACTTTAAACTAAGAGTTTTAACAATATACACAAGCACACAAACTATGCACCCCGTAGGAAGGATGGAAATGGTACAAAACAATAAAATTAAAAGATTAACTTGCCACCGAAGGTGCAACTTGATTTTAACTTCTAAGAAAAGGCTTACGGTGGAAGGGTGGCAACTTTATATACTAAAATGACCATTCAAATAAAAGCCCATGGCCAAACATGCTCTACCGTACACATATACCGCCTCTCAAGATGGTAGGCAAGATGATGATATATTTCAGGAATTAGGACGTTACACTTCAAGCAATATATTCGTTAGCACACCGAATCCGACAAACATGATAGATGCTGCTGTTAACGTACGGCAGATTGATATGGAGATTACCGAACAACCCGAAAAGCAGGTTGCTCTAACCCGCCCCTACTCCACAAGGGAATAGCGGACCACCCATCTCATAAATAACCACCTTCCCGCGGGTGGGCAAACGGAGAAGAATGGTGGGACGATCCCAAAACAAAGTGGCTGGTGACCTCACCAAGAAACAAGTAGAGTTTCACAAGTTTTATGAAACAACACATCTCCAGTCACTTAACTTCTTATAAACTGCGATATCTGGCGAAGGCCTGTCGCAGCACCACCAAAACGCTCTCCCGAACCGCCCGCTGCCAGCCTCTTCAACGGACGCAGGAAGGCGCGCCGACCTCCCGTCTCACGGCGTCGCAGCTCGCACCGGCCACACCGATGTCGTGGGTTGACTCCTGTTGCTGTCGTGTCGACCGCGAAGCCACTACCCCTCGCTATACGCCGCGGCCCTCTGGACTCACGTGGCGACCTCACATGCGCCGACGCTCAAGGCAGACAAGTCATCTTGTGTCTCAGTGCGCGACCGACCAACCGATCGATCCAACCGCCAATGACCATTGCCTGAGCAAACTCGAGCAGACAGGCTGCCTAACGAGCCGACTCAGATGCGGGAACTAAGCCCCGACCGGGCGACCACTAGCTGAGTTCTCTTACTGGAGTAGTGGAAAGACTCTCATTTTGCTAGCTTTAAAGGTTGATCCGAACGACAGACAGACACTAACTGCATAACAAATTCGGACGAGAGACAGACTAGCACGCTGGGTACGAGAGACTGACCCAGAATGACTGACTGGCGAGCTCATAGCGCCCCTTAAATGCACGTGAACAGGCAACCTTTCCCCTTTCCCACCACAGGGAGACACCAAAGCTGCGATTGCCACAGCGGCGCCACCACCAGAATCGGAGGGCGACTCTTCACACTACTCACTGCAGCGCGCTCTGCAAAACAGCAACTTTTACCACGGCTCAGATATGTGATTGGGTCGAAGACTTTGTAAGTAACAGGAATCATAAAGTTGCCCGCAACAGCTAGTACTCATCGGGAGGGCTCAAGAGAAGTGTGATACGGCCGCACTTACTCCACATATATACTGAGGAGCCAAAGAAATTGCTACAACAACCTAATATCATGTAAGGCGTCCGCAAGCATACAGAAGTGCCACAACGTGACGTGGCATGGACTCGACTAATGTCTGAAGTAGTACTGCAGGGAAGACCATAAATGCTGCACGGCAGTCCACAAATCGGCATGAGTACCAGGGGGCGGAGATGTCTTGTGAACAGCACGTTGCAGGGCATCCCAGAAATTCTCAATAATGGTCATGTCTGGGAGTTTTGTGGATAGTGGAACTGTTTAATTTCAGAAGAGTGTCCTGAAGCCACTCTGTAGCAAATATTGACGTGCTGGTTGTCTCATTGCCCGCTGGGACTGCCAAGTCCGTGGGAAAGCCCAATGGATGTGAGTGAATGCAGATGATCAAACAGATGATTACGTACGCGTCACTTGCCAGGGGACCCATATCACTCTTACTGTAGACGCCACTACAGTGTCTCCACCAGCTTGAACAGTCCCGTGCTGGTATGAAGTCTCCATAGATTCTTGAGGTTGTTTCCACATCCGGACACAAAAAGAATGGTTGAAATGGCTCTGAGCACTACGCGACTTAACTTCTGAGGTAATCAGCCGCGTAGAACTTAGAACTAATTAAACCTAACTGACCTAAGGACATCACACACATCCATGCCCGAGGCAGGATTCGAACCTGCGACCGTAGCGGACACGCGGTTCCAGACTGAAGCGCCTAGAACCGCACGGCCACTCCGGCCGGCCATCCGGACACATCCATCCTTTTGATACAATTTGAAACGGGACGGGTGTGACAAGGAAACATGTCTCCAGTCGTCAGCCGTCCAGTGTCGGTGTTGACCGGCCCTGGCAAGGCGTAAAGCTTTGTGTCGTGCAGTCATCAAGCGTACACGAGTGTGCCTTCGACTCCAAAAGACAATATCGATGATGTTTCGTCGAATGTTTCGCAGGCTGGCAGTCGTTGATTGCTCAACACTGAAATCAGCAGAAAGTTGCACTTACGTCTCGTTCTTGCAGGATCTCTTTCCGCAAGCAGCGATATCGGAGATTTGATATTTTACCAGATTCTTGGCCGGCCGCAGAGGCCGAGCGGTTCTAGGTGCTTCAGTCCGAAACTGCGCGACTGCTACGGTCGCAGGTTCGCCACGGGTATGGTTGTGTGTGATGTCCTTAGGTTAGGTTGGTTTAAGTAGTTTTAAGTTCTAGGGGACTGATGATTTCAGATGTTCAGAGCCATTTGAACCATTTGAACCTGATTCGTGATATTAACGGTACACCCGTGAAATGGTCGTAAAGGAAAATCCCCACTTTATCGCTATCTTGGCGAACCTGTGTCCCATCGTTAGCACTCTAATACCACCAACTCACATAAATCTTGATAATCTGCCGTTGTAGCAGTGTAACCAACCTAACAATTGCGCCAGATACTTGCTGTCATATATAGGGGACTGCAGTGCCGAATTCTGTCTGTTTACATAGCTTTGTATTTAAATACGCCTGCCTATATCAGTTTCCTTGGCTCTTCACTATATTTATCCTTCCGTCAGTACCTGTTCTCTTAACTTCCAAACATCTCAGAAATAGTTCCTTGCGAAACTAGTAAGACTAGCACTTCTGCCATTGAAATCCTGCTAGCCATGAGAGTTTTACTATATATATAATTGTGAAAGCCAAGATCGTTTGGTTTTAAGAGCTTTATTCCTATTTATTTCATCTTCAGACTGCCATTACACTTTGCATACACAGGGTGAGTCACCTAACATTACCGCTGGATATATTTCGTAAACCACATCAAATACTGACGAACCGATTCCACAGACCGAACGTGAGGAGAGGGGCTAGTGTAATTGGTTAATACAAACCATACAAAAATGCACGGAAGTATGTTTTTTAACACAAACCTACGTTTTTTTAAATGGAACCCCGTTAGTTTTGTTAGCACATCTGAACATATAAACAAATACGTAATCAGCGCCGTTTGTTGCATTGTAAAATGTTAATTACATCCGGAGATATTGTAACCTAAAGTTGACGCTTGAGTACCACTCCTCCGCTATTCGGTCGTATGTATCGGAGAGCACCGAATTACGTAGGGATCTAAAGGGAACGGTGATGGGCTTTAGATACAGAAGAGACTGGAACAGCACATTACGTCCGCATACTAACACCTTTTTATTGGTCTTTTTCACTGACGCACATGTACATTACCATGAGGGGTGAGGTACACGTTCGACGGGCGTTTTATAGGCCGTGGAGGACGCATAATTTGGCCAGCCCGTTCTCCTGATCTTACACCTCTGGACTTATTTCCGTGGGCTACGTTAAGGGAGAATGTCTACCGTGATGTGCCTACAACCCCAGAGGATGCGAAACAACGTATTGTGGCAGACCGCGGCGACATTACACCTGATGTATACGACATTCATTACGCCAGAGATTGCAATTGTCTGCAGCAAATAATGGCCACCACATTGAACATCTATTGGCCTGACATGTCGGGACACACTCTATTCCACTCCGTAATTGAAAACGGAAACCACGTGTGTACGTGTACCTCACCCCTCATGGTAATGTACATGTGCGTCAGTGAAAAAGACCAATAAAAAGGTGTTAGCATGTGGACATAATGTGCTGTTCCAGTCTCTTATGTACCTAAGGTCCATCACCGTTCCTTTTGGATCCCTACGTAACTCGGTGCTCTCCGATACACACGATCGAACTGCGGAGGAGTGGTACTCAGGTGTCAAGTTTAGGTTACAAAATCTCCGGATGTAATTAACATTTTACAATGCAACAAACGGCACTGATTACGTATTTGTTTATATGTTCAGATGTGCTAACAAAACTAACGGGGTTCCATTTAAAAAAACGTAGGTTTGTGTTAAAAAACTTACTTCCGCGCATTTTTTTATGGTTTGTATTAACCAATTACACTAGCCCCTCTGCTCACGTTCGGTCTGTGGAATCGATTAGTCAGTATTTGATGTGATTTACGAAATATATCCGGCGGTAACGTTAGGTGACTCACCCTGTATATTCACGTAAATGTGTCGTCGACATTTTGAGAACAATGTGTAGTTTGTGTTCAACCTGCATTTATTATGTGCATGATATGAAGATGGTTCTTTGTTACAACCGAAACTAGACAGTCGCCATATTTCAACTGCTTTATCTAAATGCGATATTGGCATTAAAAGATACTTGTAACTTTTTTTTTAATTTTAGCAAATTTCATGAAGCTAGCTTTCTCCATTGCTAACAGGAGAATAAATATTACAGTTATCGACTGTCTATATGTCTTAATGCAGCGCAACTCAACATTTGAGAATGAGAGGATGGTATCATCGTGGAGCCACAGGGAAGTCGGCAACGTGAATCGGTACTACAGACATTAGCAAAAGCTCACTGCAGTTCGCAGCAACTTACCAGAGAAACTGCAGAAGACCAGGATTCCCTCTCAACAACAGCAGAACCCTCACTGAGGTCGATGTGTGAAGCATACAAGAGCTCACTCCAGTTCCAAACCTCAAAAACAAAAGGCAACGTCATCGAGTAGGATGGGGACAGTAAAAAAATCAAATGAACTTGCAGTGGTGTAAACGTGCTTTTGTACTGCAAGGGAAACCCGTGTGCTGACTCCTGAGCGGGAAGGCGTGCCAGTCCCTGGCATGAATCCTCCCAGCGGATTAGTGTCGAGGTCCAGTGTGCCGGCCAGCCTCTGGATGAAGGCGGTTTTCTATCTACCTCGGCGAATGTGGGTTGGTTCCCCTTACTCCACTTCAGTTACACTGTGTCGGCGATTGCTGTGCAAACACTGTCTCCACGTACGCGTACACCATAATTACTCTAACAGGCAAACCCTTGGGGTTACACTTGTCTGGTATGAGACATTCCCCAGGGAGGGCTCCATTGGGAGCCGAACCGCACGATAATTCTGGGTTCGGTGTGGGGCGGCGGTGGGGTGGGTGGACTGCTGTGGCTTGTTGGTTTGTGAACCACTGAGGGCTATGGCAGGACAAAGCCTCTCCGTCGTTTGTAGGTCACCGGCTTAATATATACACACACACAGTCACACTTACACTGCAAGCGAACAGCTTGTTAATCAGAGCATCAAGTGATGCTTTGGTAATCCAAGTCAGTTGTAAATTATCCAGTGCACCTGTGACATAGAAGTGGGTCAAAGATAAGAAAATCTTCTATTCACTTATGTAATAAAGTGAACTAGTATATCACGTGTTCCACTTGATATGCCTTCTCCCAGTGCAATTTTAGAACCCACAGTTGTGGCAGAACATAAATAGATTCGACTGGTCATAACAGAGAAGACTTGCAACAAACTTTGCGTATAATTTCAAACCTTAGCGAAACTTTTTCTAGGTGACATTCCCCAAAAAAGGAAACTTTAATGTTTTATACCTTTCTTCTGTTCACACAGTAAAACTGCCACATCATGCATGACGTCTTAATTTATTTCTTCTCTACTACAGTCTACATTCGTCACACATTTTGTTGACACTGTCCATGAATAGAACTGACTGTAGGTCCAAATTTATATCATTGTACGACACATGGTCAGGTCATACAGTGTCGAAAATGTCGGATGAAAAACTAACGTTTGCTTATATTGGAGTACAAATCAGCCGGAATATACTCATGCAGTATTTGATAACGATAACACTTAGGTAACTTCCAACCCGCTTTAAACATAATTCCAAATGTTTTCTGAATTTATTTCTCGCTTAGATGCGAATCGGTGATTTACTACTATTAACCGTTTTGTTCTGAAATACCTTGTATGTGCGATTTAAATTAAATTTTATCTCGAAGTAAATACACGAACGAAAAAGAAAATGGCAACACCAAGGTCGAGTTATGCGAGATGCCACCTGTTCAAATTCCACGCCATTTGCACAAGAGTAGCGTTAGTATCACCCCTATGAATACGCAAAACAGCTTTGTTTTAAAAACGCGTTGTAATGAAACCTGATTGTAAATTTGTATCTGAATCTGGTGTTTCGATCTGTTGTGCCGCCATCCATAAACAGCATTTCAGGGGCTGTTTTCCAAAAGGATACCGCTCGGCCACTGACTGATGCTGTAACACAGCTATCTGTCCCTAAAGAGTATCGATATGTTGACTTGGCCTACTCGATTGCCAGATCTGTCTCCAATTCGGCACATGTGTGGTATCATCGGACTACGACTGCAGTGTCCTCCAGAATCAGCATTTTCCGTCCCTGACAGAACGTGCAACAGACGACGAGCTCCATCCCACAAAGTGACGCCCGGCATTTGTACAACCCGATGCATTTATATTTGCGAGCTTGTTTTAAACATTCTGGCGGCTACATCGGTTATTAATATACCAATATTTCATATTTGGAATGCTTTGTATCGCGCTTACATTAACCTGTGAACTTAAATACGTCGAGTAGGCAAATATATTCCCAAACCATCATTAGTGTACATTGCTTTGCTCATGGTGGTGAGTTTTTTGTCATATTATAACCTGTTCTTTAGTACTGAAGAGGAAGACTTGCCAATTACAGGGGTAGTGAGTATTTACTTCAGTCACTCTAGGCTGTGTCGATAAACGCACAGTCGAAGCCGCAAGTGCTTCCGACCAGAGAGCATAATGAAACGATTGGGAGGCGGAGGGGAAGTTGAGGGGCAGGAGGATTTCGTACTTAATCCACGCATGTCGGGCCTCAGAGGCGCCGAATTCTCGCAAACACCACACCATTGTGCCGGCGCGCTATTGTGCAAAGTTTGTACCAACCGGCTAACAGCTGATACGCTGCGCTTGATCGCCTACCTAACGCTTCGCACGCTCGTTCGCTCATGGATGCCGCTTTTCACTGCAGCGTCGGAATAAAAGCGGGAAAGGAATGCGGGCTTTGTCGTCCATTGTGCTCCACTCAACACGCACAGAGGACAGCGCTTCGACAGACAACCCTATTCCTACCTCAATGGCAGCATTCCCTTTTTTTTATACGCCGTTAATGTTGATGGATTAATTTATGCTCTTTCCAACGGTAAACAGTGTACGTTTTCTTTCTTTATATTGTCGTCTTTATTGACCGTGACTGATTAATTTGCTTTTTTATCACCTCTCCCATGGTAGTGAGCACCCTTACAAAGGACCTGTGCTTTTATACCCGTTTAATTACCGAGGCTAATATAACTGTACATTTCTTTTCTGTTATGCGCCTCTGGCAGCTAAACTCTAGTTTGGTAGCAGAGCTGAACTCACAATACACCAAACTCATGGCAGTTGTCTACACAAATTTTACTTGGTAGGATGCAGAGTCCTGTTATAGAAGTATCAAATACACGTTGTTTATAAATTACATATTTGAAAGCAGCCGCTAATTGTGAAAAAGATCATATCAGTCCTTCATACTCCCAGCTAGGTTGGATACGCCCACATAAGGCACGCGATCTCCGCACGATGTGCTTACTTCATCGATTTCTTAGTCACTGGTGCCCCCAATACTTATCTTCTCACATTAAACACCTATCATCATTCCACAACCGCAATACCAGATCGGATACGTCTAGCATCTTGGCTGTACCTTTACATAACACAAAATCTTTCTCCGTGTCATTCTCCATCTCAGCCATACGACTATGGAACGCGCTCCCCTGTGATCTGCGTCTTATCCAGAACCACTTAACATTCAAGAGGGAACTCAAGACTTACATATTAGGGACGGTATACCCACCATTGTCGTGCCCCTCTCATCTTTTTCTTTCTCCTCTCCATCATAGCTTCGAATTTTACCATTCTATTTCTCTTCCTCTAACCTATCTACCTCTTCTATATCTCTTTCACCCCATTCTATCGTCTTATGTCTCTGCTTGATGAGAATAACTCACAAGCTGCAAGAATATAACGAGAAAATTCCCAACTAGCAATAGGACTGACATTCATAAAAGAAAAAATATGTTTACTTTCATATACATAGTCATCACTATTATTATTGTTCTTGATTGTTATAATTATTTTTTGATTGTTATAATTATCATTGTACTACTTTTATAATCTCTATTTTTTTCTGTAACATTAATACTGTATAACATGTTATATGTCCTCAATATTCTGTAGAAACTGAAATTTGTTGAATCTGAGTATGCCTGGTTAGGTGTAAGAGAGGGCCTGAAGGCCCTAATCTTGCCAGGTAAAATAAATGCATAAATAAATAAATTAAATAAATAAATAAAGAAATAAATGAAACACTGCCAAAACAGGCCTTGACGGCCGAATGGTACAGACCAGCTGCCGTGTCATCCACAGCACTGAGGCTTCACCTTTCAGGATACAGAGAGGCATGTGGTTAGCACACCGCTCTCCCAGCTGATTTCAGTTTTCGTGACCTGTGCCACTCTCAATTAGCCTCACAAGGGCTGAGTGCACCCCACTTGCCAACAGAACTCGGCAGACCCGGACTGTCATCCATCCAAGTGCCCTTCTAGACTTCTTAAGTAATAGAACCCAGCATGCTGTCCTCGATGGTGAGTGTTCATCGGAGGTGAGGGTATCATCTGGAGTGCCCCAGGGAAGTGTGGTAGGTGCGCTGCTGTTTTCTATCTACATAAATGATCTTTTGGATAGGGTGGATAGCAATGTGCGGCTGTTAGCTGATGATGCTCTGGTGTAGGGGAAGGTGTCGTCGTTGAGTGACTGTAGGAGGATCCAAGATGACTTGGACAGGATTTGTGATTGGTGTAAAGAATGGCAGCTAACTCCTAATGTAGATAAATGTAAATTAATGCAGATTAATAGGAAAAAGAATCCTTTATTATTTGAATACTCCATTCGTAGTGTAGCGCTTGACACAGTCATCTCGATTAAATATTTGGGCGTAACATTTCAGAGCGATATCAAGTGGGACAAGCATGTAATGGCAGTTGTAGGGAAGGCGGATAGTCGTCTTCGGTTCATTGGTAGAATTTTGGGAGGATGTGGTTAATCTGTAAAGGAGACAGCTTATAAAACACTAATAAGACCTATTCTTGAGTACTGCTCGAGCGTTTGGGATCCCTTTCAGGTCGGATTGAGGGGGGGCATAGAAGCAATTCAGAGGCGGGCTGCTAGATTTGTTACTGTGAGGTTTGATCATCACGAGAGTGTTACGGAAATGCTTCAGAAAGTCGGGTGGGAGTCTCTAGAGGAAAGGAGGTGTTCTTTTCGTGAATCGCTACTGAGGAAATTCAGAGAAACAACATTTGAGGCTGACTGCAGCACAGTTTCACTGCCGTCAACTTACATTTCGCGGAAAGACCACAAAGATGAGATTAGGGCTCGTACAGAGGCATATAGGCAGTCATTTTTCCCTCGTTCTGTTTGGGAGTGGAACAGGGAGAGAAGATGCTAGTTGTGGTACGAGGTACACTCCGCCACGCACCGTATGGTGGATTGTGGAGTATGTATGTAGATGTAGGTGACATGAACAAACTGATTATTCCAACACTCAGCTTGGAGACATATGTGATGGTGCAGAGTGAGGGTACTGTTGTTCACGAATACAAATCTGCTGCTATAGTTCAAATACAATGTAAGGTGAAACATCGCAATCCACAAACTCAAAGAGAAGCTCTTAACAATTGGTACAATCGTTCCACCGAAACTACCTGTGTATCACATAGGACGTCAGGTAAGCGACAGACAGCAGCCCCTAACGATTTTACCAATTACTAACAGTTTGTGTTTGAGATAATGGCTCGCAATATTTACTCATGAACTGTCTACAACTGTAGTAGCAGTTTTGGATTTTAGTCATGATACCATAAACAAAAGTGCGCACACACTCTACCATTATACATCTCTATGATGATAGTTGGAATAACACGATCGTGCAAGCCACCTTGCTGGATCGTCGGAAACTAATAGCGTCACACGGAAATAAAACTAGAAGATATACTGCATTCAGTGCTGTACGAACAAGAGCTGACAAGTGCGAGAATTATCGCACAATCAGCTTGACAGCTCATGCATCGAAGCTGCTTACAAGAATAATATACAGAAGAATGGAAAAGAAAATTGAGAATGCGCTAGGTGACGATCAGTTTGGCTTTAGGAAAAATAAAGGGACGAGAGAGGCAATTCTGGCGTTACGGCTAATAATGGAAGCAAGGCTAAAGAAAAATCAAGACACTTTCATAGGATTTGTCGACCTGGAAAAAGCGTTCGACAATATAAAATGGTGCAAGCTGTTCGAGATTCTGAAAAAAGTAGCGGTAAGCTATAGGGAGAGACGGGTCATATACAATATGTACAACAACCAAGAGGGAATAATAAGAGTGGACGATCAAGAACGAAGTGCTCGTATTAAGAAGGGTATAAGACAAGGCTGTAGCCTTTCGCCCTTAATCTTCAGTCTGTACATCGAGGAAGCAAAGATGGATATAAAAGAAAGGTTCAGGAGTGGAATTAAAATACAAGGTGAAAGGATATCAATGATACGATGCGCTGATGACATTGCTATCCTGAGTGAAAGTGAAGAAGAATTAAATGATCTGCTGAACGGAATTAACAGTCTAATGAATACACAGTATGGTTTGAGAGTAAATCGGAGAAAGACGAAGGTAATGAGAAGTAGTAGAAATGAGAACAGCGAGAAACTTAACATCAGGACTGATGGTCACGAAGTCAATGAAGTTAAGGAATTCTGCTACCTAGGAAGTAAAATAACCAATGACGGACGGAGGAAAGAGGACATCAAAAGCAGACTCGCTATGGCAAAAAAGGCATTTCTGGCCCAGAGAAGTCTACTAATATCAAATACCGGCCTTAATTTGAGGAAGAAATTTCTGAGGATGTACGTCTGGAGTACAGCATTGGATGGTAGTGAAACATGGACTGTGAGAAAACCGGAACAGAAGAGAATCGAAGCATTTGAGATGTGGTGCTATGGACGAATGTTGAAAATTAGGTGGACTGATAAGGTAAGGAATGAGGAGGTTCTACGCAGAATCGGAGAGGAAAGGAATATGTGGAAAACACTGGTAAGGAGAAGGGACAGGATGATAGGACATCTGCTAAGACATGAGGGAATGACTTCCATGGTACTAGAGGGAGCTGTAAAGGGCAAAAACTGTAGAGGAAGACAGAGATTGGAATACGTCAAGCAAATAATTGAGGACGTAGGTTGCAAGTGCTACTCTGAGATGAAGAGGTTAGCACAGGAAAGGAATTCGTGGCGGGCCGCATCAAACCAGTCAGTAGACTGATGACAAAAAAAAAAAAAAAAAAAAACACTCCGCTCGTGCCAGAAAAGTTTGAGATTCCACACGACACTGAATTTATGCCGTCTCATTAATGAAGTAATTTGGTGTTTAAATCCATGTTGACTGTCACTCGACCATGACAGTTTCAAAAATATAAAAACGTTTTCAGAGACCACTAGAGGACGCCAATTTTTGTCGATTTACTTAATTTATTTAATAATGCCCCATGTTCCCAGGCAGGAACCTCATCATCAGGCCACAATAGTAGACAGACATTTTAACAAACGCACGCATAGATACAAAGGTACTGAAATTGTTCTTTACAGTCTTGGCATGTGCTGCGGCCATTTTGCGAAGAAAGATTGGGATAATCCAGTACCAGGGAATATTTCCCTAGTTCGTTAATTTACTGATGACGTATCCTCTTTAAACAATCCCTTACCCTGTTCATACGAAACCTCTATGCCATTGGGGTGTGTCCAGTAACATCAGTTCTAGCAGCCATAGCAACGGATGTACGGGAATGAACCACTGCAACTTCTTATGAACAAAGTAAGTGTTCATTAAAAAAAAAAAAAAGAAATTGTGTGAGAGTAGATTGACAAACGAAATAAATCGTCCCCCAGATTAGGTTACCCGTGTTTTTCTACGCAGGGTGGTCACAGAATATGACGAGCTTGTAAATAACAAAATATGTTCTTTTGTTAACTTTTTTGTTTACGGTTGTACCCTGATGATGTGGATTCTATCTCAAAACATGATCCTGTATTAAATAATTTCAGTAATTCAACTGAAAAATGTTACTGACAATAGTCTGTGAAAAATCTTTTCTTATTTTTAAATTAACAACATTTAACATTAACGTATGTCCAGTAACTGTCTGGGATTACGTTATTTCTTGCATTTTTATGACATATTTGCGTACGTATTTCAGAATGCGATGACCGTTTTCTGCCTACCAGCCATCATCTTGAGATTATAAATGGATAAAAAGAGGAAACAGAGTCATTGTATAATACTATCTGCTATTTAACTACGTTCATAATGACAAAAAAGGAATAAATTTCAGACGTCGTAAGCGGTTTCCATTCTGTTGGCAGCAGTGCTGGAGGTAACAGTAGGGACTGCTACGGCGTTTGCAGCTGGAATTAAATGCTCTCTTTGTCAATTGATACGTGTGTATATTCCTGAAAGCAACGTCCGTTTTGGCATACTTCGTAGTCACTTTCGCTACAATACTTGTATATGGTTCAAATGGCTCTGAGCACTATGCGACTTAACTCCTGAGGTCATAAGTCGCCTAGAACTTAGAACTAATTAAACCTGACTAACCTAAGGACATCACACACATCCATGCCCGAGGCAAGATTCGAACTTGCGACCGTAGCGGTCGCTCGGCTCCAGACTGTAGCGCCTAGAACCGCTCGGCCACTCGGGCTGGCAGTTTGATATGACTTTTAACCATTTTTAACTGTTGAAAAATGGAATTTTCTTTTAGTTTCTTTCCAGGCATCTACTTGCCATTATCATTGTTGCTACTGTTGTTGCTGTTACTGTCATTTTTTTATTATTACTATAATAACTGTAAGTATCAGAAGCTGTGGTAGTACAAATACTGCCAGTATTAACTTCATTAGTCCATACTCGTTACTATTTACGCACACTGTCTTGTAAGATATTCAAAACATTTTAATACTAGCTGGCATATAAAAATTGTTATTTCTGAGGTAACTGTGATGTAAATATGATATTGCATAAAAAACTCTGCTCCAGTTTTAGAGAAGGACAGATGGCCCTAATTACAGCAGAATAAATATATAAATAAATTAATAAATCATTGCGCTTAGGAATCACTGACCTAGCCCAACAATCTTACCTCCTTCGTCATTGGAAATACAGAAATTAAAAAGCATCTACAAAAAGGTTAAGTGAGCTTAAAAACATTACTCTCATGACTGACTATAAAGATTGCCAAGGTAGGTATCATTTCACAATATCTCTGTTTGTGTACATCTACGTCTACATCTACATCCATACTCCACAAGCCACCTGACGGTGTGTGGCGAAGGGTACCTTGAGTACCTCTATCGGTTCTCCCTTCTATTCCAGTCTCGTATTGTTCGTGGAAAGAAGGATTGTCGGTATGCCTCTGTGTGGGCTCTAATCTCTCTGATTTTATCCTCATGGTCTCTTCGCGAGATATACGTAGGAGGGAGCAATATACTGCTTGACTCTTCGGTGAAGGTATGTTCTCGAAACTTTGACAAAAGCCCGTACCGAGCTACTGAGCGTCTCTCCTGCAGAGTCTTCCACTGGAGTTTATCTATCATCTCCGTAACACTTTCGCGATTACTAAATGATCTTGTAACGAAGCGCGCTGCTCTCCGTTGGATCTTCTCTATATCTTCTATCAACCCTACCTAGTACGGATCCCACACTGCTGAGCAGTATTCAAGCAGTGGGCGAACAAGCGTACTGTAACCTACTTCCTTTGTTTTCGGATTGCATTTCCTTAGGATTCTTCCAATGAATCTCAGTCTGGCATCTGCTTTACCGACGATCAACATTATATGATCATTCCATTTTAAATTACTCCTAATGCGTACTCCCAGATAATTTATGGTATTAACTCTTCCAGTTGCTGATCTGCTATTTTGTAGCTAAATAATAAAGGATCTATCTTTCTGTGTATTCTCAGCACATTACACTTGTCTACATTGAGATTGAATTGCCATTCCCTGCACCATGCGTCAATTCGCTGCAGACCCTCCTGCATTTCAGTACAATTTTCCATTGTTACAACCTCTCGATACACTACAGCATCATCTGCAAAAAGCCTCAGTGAACTTCCGATGTCATCCACCAGGTCATTTATGTATATTGTGAATAGCAACGGTACTATGACACTCCCCTGCGGCACACCTGAAATCACTCTTACTTCGGAAGACTTCTCTCCATTGAGAATGACATGCTGCGTCCTGTTATCTAGGAACTCCTCAATCCAATCACACAATTGGTCTGATAGTCCATATGCTCTTACTTGGTTCATTAAACGACTGCGGGGAACTGTATCGAACGCCTTGCGGAATTCAAGAAACACGGCATCTACCTGTGAACCCGTGTCTATGGCCCTCTGAGTCTCGTGGACGAATAGCGCGAGCTGGGTTTCACATGACCGTCTTTTTCGAAACCCATGCTGATTCCTACAGAGTAGATTTCTAGTCTCCAGAAAAGTCATTATACTCGAACACAATACGTGTTCCAAAATTCTATAACTGATCGACGTTAGAGATATAGGTCTATAGTTCTGCACATCTGTTCGACGTCCCTTCTTGAAAACGGGGATGACCTGTGCCCTTTTCCAATCCTTTGGAACGCTACGCTCTTCTAGAGACCTACGGTACACCGCTGCAAGAAGGAGGGCAAGTTCCTTCGCGTACTCTGTGTCCATCATGGACAGGGGACATCGGCTGGTTAAGTCAATGAAATTCTACAACAGTCATGTAACTAAGATGTCGTTATATTTTATTTTGAAAATTACCACTTTCAGCGTAACTAAGCCAAACCCTGAAACGAGTTGTCTTCAAAATAAAATAAAATGAAATAGCGTCTTGGTTTTATGGCTGTTGGAGACTCATTGACATTGACAATTTCACAAATGTAGTTGTCTGGGAATAGACAAACAGATAACCTAAATGCGTCCCCAAAAGTTGAAACTCTACCTGTATTGTTGTCAACACAACAGATACATCTTACGCCATTTCCCTTCACATATGATTCTGTTCTTGTTGTGAGTTCATTGGATGATACTACCCTTCAATGGTCTGGGATTGTCGAGCAAAGAGGCGTTTATGTCACCCCCCCCCCCCAAGGCGTCAATTTAAATTAAATTTCCATCCATTTCTTGCTTAGGGTTTAATAGTGTTACAGTCTCCTACCCAGTAACAGCTGAGCTGCGTCCCTGTCGCTGGTACGCGCTGAGTGACATGTCAGCATTTAATATTTTTTGTGGGATCTGAAATCAGAAGACGTCTCTCACACCGGCCTGATTTAGCTTCACTGATCAGGGTAGTAAAAAACATGCGTATATTAAGGGAACTTTCATTCACAAAGCAGGCTTATCACATTCACACAGTTCAGTACTGTTCTATCCTGATTAAATTGAGCCTAACTTAAATTCCATAGGGCAGTGAAGCAATTTCGAAGTCTCGGTGCGACGAACATTGTCAGTCGATCTACTGAAAACATTTGTAATAATTATTAACTTTCGGTGATCACATGGGGAAGACCGGAGATCTGCTGGTAAGACCGTGTTAGCCCATTTATTGAAAGTAGTAAACTGGATATCTTGAGCGTACAAAACGGCAGGCTCGTCCAGTGTAAATCAGACGTTCCCCACTGATCTCGTGCAACACAGCGTACTAAGCAGACACTGTCAATAATAATCAGTTAAATAATACGCGAACACACTTACTTTAGTTTAGTTCATGTATTACATTCCTTCTCATACAGAATCTCATCAAGATGGCGACTAGCTCAACAATACATACATATACATCTTTGTTCTTTCACGGCTAATCGGCAAGATCTGAATCATTCTTTTCATAAGAGAAAACATAGATAGCGGAGAAGCTATTCCATGGAGTAAATGCACGCTCCAAGGAGTAATAGGGCTTGAAACTACTTTGCATTGATAATCATCGTATATTAAAGCATAGGAATCGGTAAGATAAGAAGAGATATTTCGAGACATGTACTGGGTGTTGTGTCTAGACAAGACAGCCTAGACACAATGACAGGAAGCCGAAAGGCACGCGCTTAAACTCACGCAGGCTGGCGTGAGGTCTGAAACAGGATACGTAATGAATGCTATAAAGAAAAGTACGTAGCTTCTGGAATACTTAACTTTAATCCACATTTGTAGAACATCGCTCTTGATGATACATTAATAGAATCTCAATATCTATACTGGTAATGGCGCCTTGCTAGGTCGTAGCAAATGTAGCTGAAGGCTATGCTACTGTCGGCTCGGCAAATGAGAGCGTAATTCTCAGTGAACCGTTCCTTGCAAAGTCGGCTGTACAACTGGGGCGAGTGCTAGTACGTCTCTCTAGACCTGCCGTGTGGTGGCGCTCGGTCTGCAATTACTGACAGTGGTGACACGCGGGTCCGTCGTATACTATCGGACCGCGGCCGATTTAAAAGCTACCACCTAGCAAGTGTGGTGTCTGGCGGTGACACCACACTGAGTTATATAATTTTTAAAATTTCTGAAAATATCGCGGAGAGACCGCTGCAAGAGACATTACAAGCCCCCACCGTAGAAACTGCATTCGTGTTCCCTGGTTTTGCCCGTGGTGAAGTGGCGGCCGGCGTGTTCGCACAGTCTAGCGTAATTGTCCGCCAAAGCCTCAGATCTCTCGTTGAACTTATTAGCGCTTAGCCTTGACTCCAGACATCTTCATACCTCTGACAGTTGTCGCAGGCGGAAGACCCGACAGCGACACGGAGGTGCAGTTCAAGTGCACAGTTGGTAAGGTAGTACAAGCATTGCCTACCAGTGGTAGCACCAGGCGCCCCGCTCCCTAGTTGAACAGTTGGCCGCTACACAGATTAATTCCTCATCCACGAAAGATCTACCGAGCCCCCGCCTTAATACACCGTTGTGACTAGCAGGAGTGTCAGCATGCATAGTTGAAGTTCACCCCAGTGGCCAGATGGCTGCGGGCTCACAGACTTCCACTCGAAACCGGCAGCAGCTGGAAACACTTTGTCGTATGTCAACAGGCAACGTAGCTGACCATGTGATACAGAACGACGAGACTCTGACGTCTGACATCTATCCCTCCTACACGATATAATCGACTACTTCCTATCCCCATTTTAGAGCTCCCCTCTCTAACCACCATTCCTTTTCATTCCTCCTCTTGAACTTGCTCTGGTCCCCATCTTAGCAAGGTGTAACTTGAATTCCACGTAGTAAAATGGAAGACCCACCGTCTTCCTTAGAATGTTATTTATTAAATGGCTTCCAGTCCTGGTGCTTCAGTACTCCATCTTCAGGCCCTAACTAACACTGAGGCGGTTAACTCCGATCTTATGTCCGACTCATCACTGGCCACCATCTACACTCCTGGAAATTGAAATAAAAACACCGTGAATTCATTGTCCTAGGAAGGGGAAACTTTAATAACACATTCCTGGGGTCAGATACATCACATGATCACACTGACAGAACCACAGGCACATAGACACAGGCAACAGAGCATGCACAATGTCGGCACTAGTACAGTGTATATCCACCTTTCGCAGCAATGCAGGCTGCTATTCTCCCATGGAGACGATCGTAGAGATGCTGGATGTAGTCCTGTGGAACGGCTTGCCATGCCATTTCCACCTGGCGCCTCAGTTGGACCAGCGTTCGTGCTGGACGTGCAGACCGCTTGAGACGACGCTTCATCCAGTCCCAAACATGCTCAATGGGGGACAGATCCGGAGATCTTGCTGGCCAGGGTAGTTAACTTACACCTTCTAGACCACGTTGGGTGGCACGGGATACATGCGGACGTGCATTGTCCTGTTGGAGCAGCAAGTTCCCTTGCCGGTCTAGGAATGGTAGAACGATGGCTTCGATGACGGTTTGGATGTACCGTGCACTATTCAGTGTCCCCTCGACGATCACCAGTGGTGTACGGCCAGTGTAGGAGATCGCTCCCCACACCATGATGCCGGGTGTTGGCCCTGTGTGCCTCGGTCGTATGCAGTCCTGATTGTGGCGCTCACCTGCACGGCGCCAAACACGCATACGACCATCATTGGCACCAAGGCAGAAGCGACTCTCATCGCTGAAGACGACACGTCTCCATTCGTCCCTCCATTCACGCCTGTCGCGACACCACTGGAGGCGGGCTGCACGATGTTGGGGCGTGAGCGGAAGACGGCCTAACGGTGTGCGGGACCGTAGCCCAGCTTCATGGAGACGGTTGCGAATGGACCTCGCCGATACCCCAGGAGCAACAGTGTCCCTAATTTGCTGGGAAGTAGCGGTGCGGTCCCCTACGGCACTGCGTAGGATCCTACGGTCTCGGCGTGCATCCGTGCGTCGCTGCGGTCCGGTCCCAGGTCGACGGGCACGTGCACCTTCCGCCGACCACTGGCGACAACATCGATGTACTGTGGAGACCTCACGCCCCACGTGTTGAGCAATTCGGCGGTACGTCCACCCGGCCTCCCGCATGCCCACTATACGCCCTCGCTCAAAGTCCGTCAACTGCACATACGGTTCACGTCCACGCTGTCGCGGCATGCTACCAGTGTTAAAGACTGCGATGGAGCTCCGTATGCCACGGCAAACTGGCTGACACTGACGGCGGCGGTGCACAAATGCTGCGCAGCTAGCGCCATTCGACGGCCAACACCGCGGTTCCTGGTGTGTCCGCTGTGCCGTGCGTGTGATCATTGCTTGTACAGCCCTCTCGCAGTGTCCGGAGCAAGTATGGTGGGTCTGACACACCGGTGTCAATGTGTTCTTTTTTCCATTTCCAGGAGTGTATGAACTGATTTTCGCTGAGTAACTGTAACAATGGTGAAGTGTCTACCAAATGATGGTAGGTGGTTGGAGACTGTCAGCGTCAGTTGCTTGAAGATGGGCACTCAAGCACCGAAACTTGTAGCCATATTATAAGTAACATCGTAAGGGTAGCTGTAGGTGTTCCATAAGTGAACAGCCGAAGTCTCTCAAACCTCCAATCAGGAGGATGGACATACAAAAGCTTGAACACCATGTTGCCCTACCATCCATCCTCGCACAGTGTAGTATACAATACAACACCCACCAGATCCCAGTAGCTGCACAGAGCTATTAATTGTTGTGGATTGGTAAGACAGCCAACCAACTAGGAGGAAGCCGAAAGGCACGCGTCTAAGCTCACGTAGGCTGGCGTGAGGCCTGGAACAGGACACGGATTTGAGACTAGCAAAATTATTACGTATCTGTTGGAATACTCAACTTTAATCCATAATTGGTGAACATCGCTCTTGACGGTACATGTTTTAGAGCATCAATAGTAACTGATAATGGCGCCTTGCTAGGTCGTAGCTAATGACGTAGCTGAAGGCTATGCTAACTATCGTCTCGGCCAATGAGAGCGTAATTTCTCAGTGAACCATCGCTAGCAAAGTCGGCTGTACAACTGGGGCGAGTGCTAGGAAGTCTCTCTAGACCTGTCGTGTGGCTGCGCTCGGTCTGCAATCACTGATAGTGGCGACACGCGGGTCCGACGTATACTAACGGACCGCGGCCGATTTAAAGGCTACCACCTAGCAAGTGTGGTGTCTGGCGGTGACACCACATTAATTACCCCAAAGGACCAATTCTAACTGCAGGTACCTACTATCAAGAGACGGCGAAGTATAATGCAGTCGACTTCCCAACCTTGTCGGTCCCTTTGAAAGTACATCTGAGTGTACATAGAAGAATATAAAGTCAGTCTATCCCCGGAAATATACTCCTAGACACAGAATATGATCCATGAATAACGCAGTCTGATTTCAAAAATAAAGTTCGTAAGTGGTGAGGGCTATGCAAAGTGTCTGGGGGAGGAAGGGGGGAGGTGGCGAGGATCACTAACACAAATGAGTTTTGAACTAGAACACTACTTGCAAACACCATATACTACACGGCCACCAGAATCCAGCTTTACAGTTTGACTTCTACGGGATAAATCTGTTGTATATCTGTTGTCTACATCGGTTCATTGCACTACCTATTAAGCTGATAGCAATAATCTACGAAGACAGCGTCTCTGACGCCATATATTTTGAGGACCGGATGCCTCACCTGGATTGCTGTAAAATTCTTATGGAAAATAAATGCGAACACCGCCAGCTTACAGATCGTAGCTCCTGAGCAAATTGGGCTGTCACTAAATGGAGGACGTTTTGTATGAAACATAGAAAGTTGTCCAATGTATCTGCCAACTTAAATACTTGTAGATTCGATTTATGAAGCGCCCTCTACTCGCGACTAGCCTTAAGTGTTATCTGTGAAGCTACTGGTGGACAACAACATGTCCGTTGCGGCGTATCCTTCAGTATTCTCTGTCCTGTCGACGATCTTTCAGGCGAATGCGGCCTCAGGCAGTGAGAAGCCAGATCGCCCAGACGCTAGCCGTGGTGTTCACGTTTTGAACGATGGCAAAGCCTTGTTGTTCATTCTATTCTGTTGGATGCTGTGCTAGAGGGAAGGTGTAGATTTCTTATGGTATGTTGTAGTGTCTTTTGAAAGTGGTGTGAATTAAGAGAAGGGAAAGGACAAGAAGAGGATGAAGAAGAAGAGATAGAGCGAGAGAGAGAGAGAAAGAGAGAGGTGTACATTTCTTACGGTATTAAGAGAAGGAGAAGAAGGGGAGAGAGAGGGAGAGAGAGAGAGAGCTATGTATAAAAGCAACAATAGGATTGTATTAGTGAAGTGCTGCTCTCCTTGAGCAACAGCTGGAGATCAGAAGGTAACTTTTTTTCTTTACAAGTGAATGTTTGCCGATCCATATTGGATGGTGGAGATTTCTTAGGCTCAGATACTGTATGCAGAGTGGCAGTTATAATAAAGTGGCACGGTTTCCTTTGCGTTTACGAGCTGTTTTAATGCACGACTGAGATTAGTACGACTGCATTTCGTTCACCAGATAAGTTTTTCATATTATATACATGTTCAAATGGTACGTTATAGGTCCAGTCTCCACTTGACTGTACTGGTGGGACTATGTCACTCTGCTAGTTTGTCTTGTGCAAAATCTTTTTGTTCTTGAGAAGAAATAGTAAGTATAAAGTACAATGAAATCTCATATTTTTGTCTGATATTCATTCACTTGAACAGCTTAATGAACTGAAATACAATTTTTTAAATATGGTTGTAGTTAATAGCCATGAAGCTTTCAACCCATGTTTCATGCAGAAAAAACTAAATAGATATTATAATTACCTGGTATTCTCCATGTTGCTGAAGGCCACTGCGGTCTCTTCATGGCAAACTTTTTGTTTACCAAGCTCACAAGAAAGGACACAGTGATTACTAGTTTCGACCAGTTAAATATCAATCTTCAGATCTCAAGGTATAAAGAAGGCTACAGTCCTATATTCACAATATAAAGAGTAGACGAAGTTAATGGCTCCGCAAAAGTCGTAAGGGTAAGTACAATACCATAGACAATTGTATCTACATCCGTTTATAAAGCGAGATGCTTTCTCATGTTTACAATTCGAAAACCCAAGGTAACATCCAGTAAAGTACGAGGACGTAATTCGCAGTCATCGGTAAAAAGTTATGTATTATGAGATTTTTAGTGCATACACCTCAAAAATTATAGTTACAATATATATGTTCTACACACTGTCGAACTGTCTGGCATAGCAGATACGTCATAATGATATGGGGCGAATACAATTTTTCCGAAACAAGACTGCAACACTAAATAAATATTACTGTATGTCTCCAATTGAGTCGATCGTTCTGTCAGTACCACTTCTCATTAAAGCAATATGCAGTGCCAAGCATTCTTTTCCATTACTAAATTATTTTCATCTCGCTGAAGTTAAATTTTCCTAGAGAACTTCAGGAGAGCCGCTATTTCTCCATTCTGATGTTTTGTATTGCCATAGCGTGCATTGCAGGGTAACTACAACGAAGTACGATAAATCTGTGAAAGAGTGAATGAACGAACCTGCATAAATATCCTGTTTATCATGTGAAAACTGTAGTTTCTTGGCTTCTATCCTTCAGTAAGACGAAAGTTAATCAATGATTAGTAGTATAGCATTTCAGGTGTTAGAAAGTATTCCTCTTCGTTCACGTGGTTGTGTCCGCAGAGAACCATGCTTGGGAATTGACACATGTTGTAATATTTGTTTCTTTGGGCTTATTGGTTCAAATGGCTTTGAGCACTATGGGACTTAACTTCTGAGCTCATCAGTCCCCTAGACCTGACAACTACTTAAACCTAACTAACCTAAGGCCTTCACACACATCCATGCCCGATGCAGGATTCGAACCTGCGACCGCAGAGGTCGCGCAGTTCCAGACTGTAGCGTCTAGAACCGCTCGGCCACTTCGGCCGGATTTGGGCTTATTCATTCTAGAAAAAGACACGACTATTATGTGAAATTTAGTGCCACTGAAAGTAGTGGTGTAAGTACACATAGCAAACTAAAATTACGGATATCATACTACAAGTATTAAGTAGTCACATATGGATGTAAGGCAGTAATGGTACATACATGAATGTTGGACACTTCATACAGCTAAGAGTCTTTTTAAAATACAGGCGTTAAAACTGAATTGGATGTTCAATGGTTCGCTGTAGCTGTATTTCTTCAAATCACTTATAAACCCCTACAACGGATTTCGCAACATTCGAGTAGCATCTCCTGGTGCAAATATCTATACGAAATAGTTTTCCAAATTGATGCAGTCATTTGAGATGTCCTAAAATACTGAATGACTAGACATGAACCCGGAAGCAAATATTACGCAACAAGCTAGGAAACGGGTGTCGACCACATACGCTCCACAAGAACGGGCTTGTATATACTTAATAAATGCAACATACCAAAATAAAGTAGAACATACAAATGCTATGTCATGGTTTACATAACGCCGTAGAGTAATGATATGCGTGGCTAGGTAAAGATGTCAGCACTCCTAAATTGACCAAAAACCGTCATCAAATGGTAAAAAGGCCATCGACAGTGATGAAAGTCATGTCTAAAAGTTAAGAATAGAATTAGGAATCGGAGCTGATCTGTAATTAACAAACATTGAAACAGAGGCTCAGATGAAAAATAGAATATGGGAACCATCCCAATGTAACGAGGACCAATAGCCTAAAACGAGATCGCACTGTGTTAAGTGTCGAACTGTACAAATGTAAAATATGTTCTTGGCAGCCTGTGTGAACCAACAAACTGCCCCTTATAGATGGTAGTCAGAGAAGTGCTGGATCCTGTGGTGACTGAAGAATGCAATAAAGTCAGTGATGAAAACTATTGTGTGATGAGCCTTGCTCAAGTCGGCGTGTTTCACTGGTAGTGAACCTACAGTCAGTTAGGTAGCCGATACAAGGCCAAAAATCGCATTATAAACAACACCAGGACGGAAGGTTCCCTACTTCGGTTCAGTAACTTTTGTTACAGAGAACCGAGTCTGATAGTTTGCATTGTGAGGTTAAATCTTCCGCAGAGTACTAGAGTCCGGGTTTCTTATTTTCCATTTTGCCTGTGTGAGCTCAATTCCCATCACAGTTTCAGTATACGGACGGCAGCCACATCACACACTTCGACAACACACGGGACGCTCGAAGCTTATGTCGTCAGCTACTGCGTTGGTGGCGGAGACACGTGAGCGTATCGTCTTTCGTCACTACAGATCCCAGTACTTCCCTGAATATCAATGACGGATATTTTTTTGCCTGACATAGGCCGACAAGAGCATATTTTAGTCGGAATGTGTACAGTTCGAGACCTCACACAGGTCAATCTGAGGATGATTCCATCAATATTTCATTTGGGGTACTGTTTCAATGTTTATTAATTGGGGATCAGTTGTGATTCCTAATTCTATTCTTTTGTTTTAGGCATGACTCTCCTGAGTGACGATGCTCTCTTTAGCATTTCACGATCGTTTTTTAATCTACACTCCTGGAAATGGAAAAAAGAACACATTGACACCGGTGTGTCAGACCCACCATACTTGTTCCGGACAATGCGAGAGGGCTGTACAAGCAATGATCACACGCACGGCACAGCGGACACACCAGGAACCGCGGTGTTGGCCGTTGAATGGCGCTAGCTGCGCAGCATTTGTGCACCGCCGCCGTCAGTGTCAGCCAGTTTGCCGTGGCATACGGAGCTCCATCGCAGTCTTTAACACTGGTAGCATGCCGCGACAGCGTGGACGTGAACCGTATGTGCAGTTGACGGACTTTGAGCGAGGGCGTATAGTGGGCATGCGGGAGGCCGGGTGGACGTACCGCCGAATTGCTCAACGCGTGGGGCGTGAGGTCTCCACAGTACATCAATGTTGTCGCCAGTGGTCGGCGGAAGGTGCACGTGCCCGTCGACCTGGGACCGGACCGCAGCGACGCACGGATGCACGCCAAGACCGTAGGATCCTACGCAGTGCCGTAGGGGACCGCACCGCCACTTCCCAGCAAATTAGGGACACTGTTGCTCCTGGGGTATCGGCGAGGACCATCCGCAACCGTCTCCATGAAGCTGGGCTACGGTCCCGCACACCGTTAGGCCGTCTTCCGCTCACGCCCCAACATCGTGCAGCCCGCCTCCAGTGGTGTCGCGACAGGCGTGAATGGAGGGACGAATGGAGACGTGTCGTCTTCAGCGATGAGAGTCGCTTCTGCCTTGGTGCCAATGATGGTCGTATGCGTGTTTGGCGCCGTGCAGGTGAGCGCCACAATCAGGACTGCATACGACCGAGGCACACAGGGCCAACACCCGGCATCATGGTGTGGGGAGCGATCTCCTACACTGGCCGTACACCACTGGTGATCGTCGAGGGGACACTGAATAGTGCACGGTACATCCAAACCGTCATCGAACCCTTCGTTCTATCATTCCTAGACCGGCAAGGGAACTTGCTGTTCCAACAGGACAATGCACGTCCGCATGTATCCCGTGCCACCCAACGTGCTCTAGAAGGTGTAAGTCAACTACCCTGGCCAGCAAGATCTCTGGATCTGTCCCCCATTGAGCATGTTTGGGATTGGATGAAGCGTCGTCTCACGCGGTCTGCACGTCCAGCACGAACGCTGGTCCAACTGAGGCGCCAGGTGGAAATGGCATGGCAAGCCGTTCCACAGGACTACATCCAGCATCTCTACGATCGTCTCCATGGGAGAATAGCAGCCTGCATTGCTGCGAAAGGTGGATATACACTGTACTAGTGCCGACATTGTGCATGCTCTGTTGCCTGTGTCTATGTGCCTGTGGTTCTGTCAGTGTGATAATGTGATGTATCTGACCCCAGGAATGTGTCAATAAAGTTTCCCCTTCCTGGGACAATGAATTCACGGTGTTCTTATTTCAATTTCCAGGAGTGTATGTACACATTAGACTGTTCATTCCATTCAACAGGTCCTGCAATTTTTCTTCACTTCTACTCAGCATAGCAATGAAATTTCCAGGAGTGTATCTGTGAGTGCTGAAATTTCTTCCTAGGCACGCCGGTTGTTACACATCGTCAGTCTCCATGACATAGCATTTGTAAGTACTTGCTCTTGGAATGAACTTACAAGCTCCGTTCATTAAGTACATGTAAGCCCGTTCCTGAGTGGCGTATGTTATCCACACCACTTACCTAACGTGTTGCGTAACATTTTCCCCCATCTTCATGTCTAGCGTTTCATTATTTTAGGACATCTCAGATAATTTTATTAATTTTGAAAACTATTTTGGACATACATTTGCATCAGAAGATGCGAAACCGTTTTAGTGGGTTCATAAGTGACCTGAAGAAATACAGTTACAGCGGATCATTGAAACTTTCATTGAGCTTCGTTGTAATAGTTTTAACACCAGTATTGGAAAAAGAAATTGTTCGGTGTATGAAGTGTCAAGTTATTATGTACAGCTATTTAAGGTATTGTTGCCCCAGTTTTAAAATTGTCGGTAACAACTTGCCAAGCGTGGTTAGAAGATCATTTTACAAGTCTTTAAATTTTAGTAAGATGTTATGAATATCTGATTCAACAGATCATGTTTTGCGGCCCATCTTTTTCCAAATTACATTGTGAATAGTTTGAATAATAGTGCTCATATTTATGCATGGTCAGACAAGCACTTTATGACTTTTTGCCTACTTGTAGAAATCCGAGAGTTATACGTGAAAAAAGACAGAACCAGTAAGGTACTTTATATAGCACAGTTACAGTAGGCAAGTGAGATTAGCATGAAGAACTTTGATAGAGTAGGTGAGCATGTGAATAGAGAATGAGGGGTAGAAGAGACTACGAATGATACGTTATAAAAGTAGGGAAGCTCACCCTCCTAGTTATCCTCAAAACGCGTTTAAATTTTCCTCACTGGTTTGCTACCTAACTGTCATTAAGTTCAATACCAGTGAAGAAGGACTGCTAGAGAAAGGCTCATCACACAACACTACTAAGCCGTTATCCCAACAACAAATTGTTTATGGCGTTACACACTCCTTAGACACCCTCTGCTGCCCACAGAAATGAAACGGCCATTAAAACTAATAAGTCAATACTGGGAAAGTTTCAACAGCAAGAGTTTGGTCTGCACGGGTATTCGAAGTCAACCTCGGCAAACGCAGCTTTTGGCACCATCTATACAAAAACTAGATTATTAGAGAGCGATCACAGTAAGGGCTGCTAAGGGTAAAACGTGTATTGTTACGGAGAGGATGAATACGTTGCGAAAGTACAGGGTTTGTTTGAAGAATACAGTGTTTGTCGCTGTACATTTGATCCAGTAGCAGTGGTTTTGGCCAAATTCAAGAAACAGATAAATTCCAGTTCATCTCTTTCAAAGGAGACCTCTCATTGCTAAGAATCCACATTACACCCAGGTTAAGAGCGGTTATCAGGTTGCGTAACACAGATCTTCCGACGCTTCCGATCGACAACGCTATAATCGGTGTTGGCTGCCAGGCACAAAAGTTATTAGCCAAGTATAATAAAAGCGTTATGTCCACCCATCTGGTTTTTCGTTACGCAGCCGTGGATATCTAATTTACATTGTAAACGACTCGAAAATTCCCGCTGATTCCAACATAGCGTCTTTAGATATTAAAAATGTGTATATCAACGTACCTACGGACCAAGTCCAGAATAATTTTGCTTTTAATCTGGGTATCCATAGCTGTTGGCCACCTGACGAAATTAATGAAATGCTGAAAGTTGTTAGGAACTGTTCTTAATTATAATTCCTTCCTGTGCGGCTGGTTCCGGCGGAGGTTCGAGTCCTCCCTTGGGCGTGAGTGTGTGTGTTTGTCCTTAGGATAATTTAGGTTAAGTAGTGTGTAAGCTTAGGGACTGATGACCTTAGCAGTTAAGTCCCATTAGATTTCACACACATTTGAATATTTTTTATAATTCCTTCAAATTTCAGGATTCTCTTTTTCATTGAAAACAGGGACTAGAAGTGCGTTCTCCTTTGTTTTCCTGCTTGACAAACATTTCTCTGTCTACGTTTGAACACGATTTTGTGTAAAGTATCGTTGTGTGTTGTAAAAGTACAGAAACGGTAAGAGATTGTACAGAAGAGTGTTGCATTTCCAGACGCTACCATGAAAGACGCTTTGATTGTTGCTGTCAACCCCTGCTGATTTTCACGTGGTCACGCTAGTAGATAGTCACGGCAGGAGGTCTCGCCAAGTTAATGTGAGTCGATGATGATGAAGATGATGACGTTATGTTTGTGGGGCGCTCAACTGCGCCGCTATCAGCACCCGTACAAATTAAAAACCTTTGCTCAGTCCAACCTAGCCACTTTCGTGAATGATTATGAAATGATGAGGGCAACGCAAACACCCAGCAGATGAAGTGCGATTCTAACGGCAGCTGTTAAGTATAAGACGACCTGTGAAGAAAGAATTCTGGCAAAGCATTGATGAAATTGACAACTGGGATTAATGTGTACGATGCAACAAAGACACGAGTAAAACAATTAAAGAACTAGGTAAGAGTGTTGTAATTTGCAATACTTCTCTGTCATAAATGTTTAATACATTTTCTTATAACAGTTTGAAAAGGTAGCGCACCTTTCGTGCCTACTGCAAGAAAGTAAGGTTTTTCCTAAATGTGGAAAAATGTTCCAAGGGACAAGGTCACACTGCACCAACACTCAGTAAGTGAATGAAGTTAAAAGTGTCATCAAAAGCCAGATACAAGTTGAAAACATTATGAATTATATGCTGCTGTCAACTAACAAAAATTTCTGTTTTCAGATCATGGAAAATCCCTAGAATATTAAATAAACTTAGTTCATTTTTAAATATCATGTGTTCGATGGTAAAAAGACCTTCCGTTTGAAGGTACAAGATCGTACATGACTGACAAAGTGTCGCGTAACCGTCCATACATAATGAGTAACTAGTTGTAAGAATATATAGACTTTCCCTCACTCTGTGAAGGAAGAACTAGTAATATCCTCGAAACAGCTTCAACGTATTGCACACCATGTAAACACATAGAAGTCGTAATTTTTACAACCTCTGCACAAAACCAACTTCATGTCCAAAACAATAAAAACATTAGGAAATACACAGTAAACTTAACTGCATAGCCTCAAAGAACATGATGCGTATCTCATTACTCCTTATTATGCATCGATTTTTCCGGACTACTCTCGTAAGCTCTTCATCATTAGTAATTTAAGATGTAGGTCTATATCTGCTCCTGTGTACGCCTCACAATGTAGTATCTACCTGACCATGATGTAATTCTTCTTGAATCTTTTGGTACTTGCAGGCCTTTTCCAAGCCAACATCCATCTCTTGTGGGTTTTTTATCAGTGTACTTGCTATTACTAACGGAAATCTGTTGCAGGACTGCATGAGTATTTCTACCATCTCATGCCTACAACTAATCCTATAACTCCTGTTAATGCTTGTATTTCGTACCTTTACACCGCGTTCCAACCTAAAAAGACTACTAAATTTTCATCTACCTTTACATCCTGGATTACCAGTTCAATATATATACTTTCTTTAACTCTTTGCCTTCTGTTTGTGACGTCGGCGTCTATTATTGGACTACCGTTCTTGGAACTGGTTTGCGCTCGAGTATGACCGAGAAAATCTCTGTCACTGAACTGTTAGTAGTAACTGGTTTCCTGCCCTACTTTGCTGTGCCTTCTAATACTGTTACTGCTATACCATTTTCTAGTTTTGTTGATATTATCCTGTGTTTGTGTGACCAGAAATCATTTTTTTCCATTTTACTTCACTGATCGCTACTCTATCTAGTCCGAGTCTTTGCATACCCTTTTCAGGTTTCCTAGATTCCCTACCACGTTCAGACTTATGAAATTCGACACTCTGCGTGGTAATAGGTTAACCTTTCGCTGGTTGTGCAATCTTTATTTCTGATGGTTACATCACACGTGGGTGTCACATCCTGAAGATCAGAAAGGGGGTCTAATCCGGTGTTCTGTGCTACTGGAAGCATCATCACGATAAATTCTCAGTTTTAGGCCACATGGACTTCAATGTAGCGCTTTTCATTGTTTCTGTCCTATTGTCAACTGAGTATGAGAGTTGTCGAATTGGCATGGGAGTAGCTCTTGTGCTTACTATCAATCTGAGGTACAATCCGTTATGTTTACGTTTTAATCTGATTAATATCGGGTTTATCACGCTGGACATTGCATTTACCGAAAGGTTTTTTATTTTACGGTGGTCAAATCTAAGTTAATGGAGTAGGTCTTTGTACGGGAGGACAATGTTACTTCGGTAAGGTTTCTGTTCTTAGAATCCAAGAATATTGCTAAATTTCCTGAAGATCGCCAATCTTGATTTCTATTTCCTTCCTGTCCTCAATTACATGAAGCGTGATTTTCGAATGTGGCAGTAATGATTAACAACGCCTGGATGAAGTGTGAAACCTTCCCGTCTCCTCTATATCTCTTTTCTTACGCAACCTTCCCTCCTACAATAACCTATGAAACCTTCCCTTAGGATTTCTATCTCTTTCTTAATAATAACAAATGAAATCTACCATTTGAAATTTATTCTTTTCTCAATCTTTGCATACAAAATTAATTGCTGCTTATTAAAAGTGATTTTCTGATTATTTCGACGAAACGTAGAATGTGTCGTCGTCGTGGCCCTCAGTCGTTACCTGCCATAACCCAGAACTGTTGCTTACCTTTTTTACTGTTACTGGATCGCCATCTGACTGCTACATCGAACTGCGACATGAATATACTTACTCTGTTTTACTCTACTTTATTAGCTGCTGGTGGGCTATCATAATAAGTGGTTGTATTTATTACCAAAGCTGACGTTATTCCTTAATAGCAAAGCTGACGTTATTCTTTAATTAATCTGACTCAAGTTACGTAATTCATAGTTAAACTTTTTCTTGACAACAATAAAATTTTGCGAAGTTTGACGTTGAGGGCTTTTCGGATGGATTATAATCCAGAATACAATATTGCTGGCAAAAATTAATTACGTTCTGAATGAAATGATTTTACAAACGTTCAAACCGGGCTTACTTTTTACAATAATCTTACAACTACCATTGCGCAAATACACCTTCAGTAGTGTTTAGGTTCTCAAAAAAAAATTCTATAATATTAGTTCCTCTTATGATAATAGTTAGCTGATGTCTCTGTACATCGGTTTATAATCTCTTGTAAATCATAGCTAGTGGCTGGCAGGCACACCGCTCCTCTCAACCTCTCGCTTCAGACCTGCTACCGACTCGCTTCACTTCTCGCTTACTACTGACTTCCTACGAACGGTAAAGTGCGGTCTCTCCCGCCAGCAATGCTTTCTGGTGCAGACAATGCCTGCTACCATTACAAAATGTACCTTTGCGCGGTCTTTCCGCTCTTTTATTAAAATGTATTCAAACGCGGTGTCTTCCGCTCTTTTTAAAATTATATCAAAGTGCGGCCTCTCCTGCCAAACATACTTTGGTGCAGATATTCCCTGCTACCACAATTATTTCCAACATGACAAATATTAATTATTCCTACTTAATCCTATTAATAAAATATAAACATCTTTCATAAATTGTTGTTTGACAATAGACAATAGATATATACACGTCTTACAAGTGTAACTAGGGAAACCGCTTTCATCGCTGCAGATGATTTGTCACTCCGAACATAATCATTTTTCATGTCGTACGAGCTATAGGGCTCGGCAAAGAATTCCTATATTTCAGCGAATGTTCCATATTAATGGAGCTAAGTTTGTCTCGACAGCATACACTATGAGAGGTGCCCTAGGGTACTGTCCCATGACAAAGTTACACTGGCTACAGACAGCACGATAACGACGCCGCTAGAATTCCGCCCCGGCGCTGATTCAGTTACTGCAGCGACCATTACCAGAGGACGAGTAGCGGGTGTGGTTCCAGTGGGTGGGCGGCTTCCCGTTCCGGCATCTGGATGCAGGGACGTCACAGTAACAGCGCAGCGACAGCATGGGGACAGCATGGAGACAGCGAGGGACAGCGCGGAGCGGACGCAGACCACGCATGTATATTGCCTCTTCAGGGCGGCCGCTGACGGGGCAGCGAGTATTGGCGAATTCCAGGGCCCAGGCTCCCTCCAGCTCCAGGCAGCGCTCCAGGCTGCCGGTTCGCACCAACCGCCACAGACAGGCGTCTTCATCTCACAGCTCCAGCCCCTTCCGGCCAAATACTTGTCAAGTACGCCTTTGAACAAGCTACCAGGCGTCGCATTAACGTCCACTCAAACAATTTTTTTTTTACCTTGAAATTAATATTCTTGTAAAGTATATTATTGAAATCGGTCAACCCATCCAAACTTGCAGGTTACCTAATTAACAGCTTCCGGGGGCAACAAACATTTGATTTTTCTTTCATATAATTATTGACAGAATTAATTAAAATGGTTCCAGAATGAGATTTTCACTTCGTAACGGAGTGTGCGCTGATATGAAACTTCCTGACAGATTAAAACTGCGTGTCGGACCGAGACTCGAACTCGGGACCTTTGCCTTTAGCGGGTTAGTGCTCTACCATCTGAGCTATCCAAGCACGACTCACGACCCGTCCTCACAGCTTCAGGAAGTTTCATATCAGCGCACACTCCGATGCAGAGTGAAAATCTCATTCTGGAAACATCCCCCAGACTGTGACGCCGCAATACGCTTTCTTCCTGGAGTGCTAGTTCTGCAAGGTTCGCAGAAGAGCTTCGGTGAAGTTTGGAAGGCAGGAGACGAGGTACTGGCAGAATTGAAGCTTCGAGGACGGGTCGTGAGTAGTACTTGGGTAGCTCAGTTGGCTAGAGCACTTGCCCGCTAAAGGCAAAATTCCCGAGTCCGAATCTCGGTCCGGTACACAGTTTCTGTAGTGGACTGACAAGACAGCCAGTCCACAGTGACGGGTAACCGAAAGGCACGCGTTTACACACGCCGGCTGGCGTTAGTTCTGAAACAGGATACGTAATGAATGCTATAAAGAAAAGTACGTAGCTGCTGGAATACTTAACTTTAATCCATCATTTGTATACAGCATTCTTGATGATACAAGTGAGACTCTCTCCAGAAATGGTTAATGGCGCCTTGCTAGGTCGTAGCCATGGACTTAGCTGAAGGCTATTCTAACTATCTCTCGGCAAATGAGAGAAAGGCTTCGTCAGTGTAGTCGCTAGCAAAGACGTCCGTACAACTGGGACGAGACCTAGTACGTCTCTCTAGACCTGCCGTGTGGTGGCGCTCGGTCTGCAATTACTGACAGTGGTGACTCGCTGGTCCGACATGTACTAATGGACCGCGGCCGATTTAAAGCTACCACCTAGCAAGTGTGGTGTCTGGCGGTGACACCACAGTTTCAATCTATTAAAATGGTGTCATAACAGACTCCTGAAGAGGTACTGTGAGGTTATCATTAACCTGACTGTGTTCTGAGTCCTGCGGTCTGAGCTGTATATATCATAGGATCTTGAAATATCATAGGTATGCTCATCAATTGGTGCGTTTGCGGAATATGCTGCAAAAGTAAGTTTCACCTTCAGCTACAGGGTGAAAATATGACGCTGTAGGCAGAGAGTGCAGGAAAAGGGGATGAACGACCAAACACATGAAAACGGTGATTTTGGAATGTTTATTACATCCACATTTGCATCGACGTGGCTACTCCGCACGTCACACTTATGTGCCTAGCAGAGGGTTCGTCGAACCCCATTAACCATAATTCTCATTTATTCCACTTTCGAACATCGCTTGAGAAAAAAAAACGAACACCAATATTTATTTTTCTATTGTGATGGTCGTTTTCCTCTGTGTAGGTCGAACTGGACAAAATATTTTGGCATTTGGAGGTTAAAGATGGTGACCGAAATTTCATGACAAGGTCCCGTATTAAGTCCGTGACACCCTCTCTCCTGTTTCTTGATAAAAGAAAACACGATGCCCTTCTTTGAACGTTTTCGAAATACTGCGAAATACTCCGTTAGTACTGTCTAGTAACGATCCCACACCACGCAGCACTATTCCAAAAGAGGACGTACGAGAGTAAATCTTAGTAAATCTGTTGCATCTTACAACTGTTATTCCAACAAAATGCAGTCTCTGGTTCGCCTTCCCCACAATATTATCTGAGTGTTCTTTCCAATTTAAGTCGTTCGTAATTATAATTCCTTGACATTTGGTTGAATTTGGTCCTATAGATTTGACTGGCTTCTTGTGTAACCAAAGTTAAACGAATTCTTTCTTCCATTCGTGGGGATGACCTCAAAATTTTCATTATTTATTGTCACCTGCCAATTTTCGCACCATAAATATAGCTATATCGTTTTGAAATTGCTTTTGATCTTCTGATAGCTTTATAAGTTGATGAACGACAGCATCATCTGCAAACAATGGAACACGGCTTCTCAGATTGTCTCCTAAATCGTTTATATTCATAGGGAGCAACAGGGCCTATAACACCACTTCGGGGAACGCCAGAAATCACTTCTGTTTTACACGATGACTTTCCGTCGTCTAATACGAACTGTGACCTCTCTGACAGGAAGTCTCGAATCCAGTCGCGTAACTGAGACAATATTCCGTAGACACGTAGTTTGATTACAGGCCGGTTATGAGGTATGGTGTCTAAAGCCTTCTTAATATCCACAAATACAGAATCAATTTAAAATTCTTTGTCCATAGCACTCACCACTTCACGTGAGTAAAGAGCTAATTGTGTTTCGCTAGAACGTTTTGTAATCCCTGTTGATTGTGTGTCAATAGGCTGTTCTCTTCGAGGTAATTCATAATGTTCGTACGCAATATATGGGCAAAAATCCTGCTGCGTATCGACGTTAATGAATGGGCCTGTAGTTGCCTTTCTTGAATATTGGTGTGACCAGTGTAACGTTCTAGTCTCTGGGTACGGATCTTTGGTCGAGCGAGTGGTTGTATATGATTGTTAAGTATGGAAAAAAGGAAATGATTAGTTTACGTTTTGGATCCGAAGACTTGCTTTTATTAAGTGATTTAAATTACTTCACTACTCCGAGGATATCCACTTTTAATTTACTTATGGTGACAGCTGTTCTTGATTCGAATTCTGGAGTATTTACTTCGTCTCCCTTGGCGAAGGAATTTCGGAACACTGTGTTTAGTTACTCTGCCTCAGCAGCACTGTCTTATATAGTATTGCCATTGCTATCGCGCTGAGAAGGCATTGATTATGTGTTTCCGCTATCATACTTCACATATGACCTGAATTTCTTTGAATTTTCTTGCCAGGTTTTGAGACAAAGTTTCGTTGTGGAAACTAGTATAAGCATCTCGTACTGAAGTCCGCCCTTAATATCGAGCATCTGTAATAAAGGACAGCCCATCTTGGGGTTTTGTGCTCGTTCAAATTTGCGTATTGTTTTCGTTGTTTCTGCAACAGCGTTCTGACCTGTTCTGTGTACAGCAGGAGATAGGTCACAGATTACAACACATGTTCGAAGATTATGCGGTCGTTACCGCAGGTTTCTGCAATAGCGTTCTGTCGTGTACTGTGTACAGTGCGGGTGGCTAACAGATTACAACACATGTTCAAAGTAGTCTCCCGACTCAACAACATGCTCAATGAGATTTTCACTCTGCAGCGGAGTGTGCGCTGATATGAAACTTCCTGGCAGATTAAAACTGTGTGCCCGACCGAGACTCGAACTCGGGACCTTTGCCTTTCGCGGGCAAGTGCTCTACCATCTGAGCTACCGAAGCACGACTCACGCCCAGTGCTCACAACTTTACTTCTGCCAGTACCTTGCCTCCTACCTTCCAAACTTTACAGAAGCTCTCCTGCGAACCTTGCAGAACTAGCACTCCTGAAAGAAAGGATATTGCGGAGACATGGCTTAGCCACAGCCTGGGGGATGTTTCCAGAATGAGATTTTCACACTGCAGCGGAGTGAGCGCTGATATGAAACTTCCTGCAGATGAAAACTGTGTGCCCGACCGAGACCCGAACTCGGGACCTTTGCCTTTCGCGGGCAAGTGCTCTACCATCTGAGCACACTCCGCTGCAGAGTGAAAATCTCATTCTGGAAACATCCCCCAGGCTTTGGCTAAGCCATGTCTCCGCAATATCCTTTCTTTCAGGAGTGCTAATTCTGCAAGGTTCGCAGGAGAGCTTCTGTAAAGTTTGGAAGGTAGGAGACGAGGTACTGGCAGAAGTAAAGCTGTGAGCACCGGGCGTGAGTCGTGCTTCGGTAGCTCAGCTGGTAGAGCACTTGCCCGCGAAAGGCAAAGGTCCCGAGTTCGAGTCTCGGTCGGGCACACAGTTTTAATCTGCCAGGAAGTTTCTCAACAACATGCTGTATCTGTAACACGGCATGTTCGACAGTTGCTCACAGCATATCTAATATATTCAGAATGATCTGTCATTGCATCCTTCAGATCAATAAGAAATCAGATACTTCCATGACAGACACGATCTTTCAGATATCCCAACGACTCCATGTGCTATGTATTTCGTTTGGGGGAATGTGTAAGACCACAGAACTTGAAACTGTTTGCAGAGGATGCCGTCGTTACCGCTGGTTTCTCGAATATTAAACTTAGAAACGTCAGTAACAGGAGGTGAGTTACTGAGATTATATGACTTTAATAGCGGCAACTATTTATTTACAGCTGGTACAACATAGATACGTGTTTCAAAGTTTCACTAACCTTCAATGTAGTCACCAGCATTTTATATGTTGAAGTCGTAGGACACTTAGCAGTGCCAGTTCTGCTAACAGTTCGAGCGGCGCGGTTTATTGCCCGACGAAATGTAGCAGTTCTGAAGCAAATGCCGTGAAGTGATACCTTCAGTTTAGAAATCGAGATAAACTTACGAGAGCTTAAGTCAGGGGAGTGCAGTAGGTGGTACGGCACTTAGCAGCCCCATCAGTGCAACAAATCAGTAACAGCTTGCACTGTACGTGCTTGAGCACTGTCCTACAAAATGATGGTCAGGTCCTGCAGAAAGTGTCATCACTTATGTATACGTGCTGTTCATTTTTGGAACACAACCTACGACCCGCTTAGAGGCAGAAGTGATGACACTTTCTGCATGATCTGACCATCTGGAGTAGTAATAGACGGCAAATCATCGAGTAAAACTGAAGTGATATCAGGTGTTCCCCAGGGAAGCGTCCTGGGACCTCTGCTGTTCCTGATCTAAATAAATGACCTGGGTGACAATCGCAGCAATTCTCTTAGGTTGTTCGCAGATGATGCTGTAATTTACCGTCTTGTAAGGTCATCCGAAGACCAGTATCAGTTGAAAAGTGATTTAGAAAAGATTGCTGTATGGTGTGGCAAGTGGCCGTTGACGCTAAATAACAAAAAGTGTGAGGTGATCCACATGAGTTCCAAAAGAAATTCGTTGGAATTCGATTACTCGATAAATAGTACAATTCTCAAGGCTGTCAATTCAACTAAGTACCTGGGTGTTAAAATTACGAACAACTTCAGTTGTAAAGACCACATAGATAATATTGTGGGGAAGGCGAGCCAAAGGTTGCGTTTCATTGGCAGGACACTTAGAAGATGCAACAAGTCCACTAAAGAGACAGCTTACACTACACTCGTTCGTCCTCTGTTAGAATATTGCTGCGCGGTGTGGGATCCTTACCAGGTGGTATTGACGGAGGACATCGAAAGGGTGCAAAAAAGGGCAGCTCGTTTTATGTTATCACGTAACAGGGGAGAGAGTGTGGCAGATATGATACGCGAGTTGGGATGGAAGTCATTAAAGCAAAGACGTTTTTCGTCGCGGCGAGATCTATTTACGAAATTTCAGTCACCAACTTTCTCTTCCGAACGCGAAATTATTTTGTTGAGCCCAACCTACATAGGTAGGGATGATCATCAAAATAAAATAAGAGAAATCAGAGCTCGAACAGAAAGGTTTAGGTGTTCGTTTTTCCCGCGCGCTGTTCGGGAGCGGAATGGTAGAGAGATAGTATGATTGTGGTCCGATGAACCCTCTGCCAAGCACTTAAATGTGAATTGCAGAGTAGTCATGTAGATGTAGATGTAGATGTAGATGGACTGCGCGGTTAGAGGCGCTATGTCATGAATTGCGCGGCCCCTCCCGCCAGAGTTTCGAGTCCTCCCTCGGGAATGGGTGTGTGTGTTGTGCTTAGCGTAAGTTAGTTTAAGTAGTGTGTACGTCTAGGGATAGATGACGTCGGCAGTTTCGTCCTTTAGCACATCTGAACATTTGAGAGTATGGATGTCAAGGGAAATATCCGAACACTCTATCGGGTACTACAAAAGTTTTAGAGGTACAGGTGTGCAATCTGACATCAATGTCAACTATTAAAAGTTGTAGACGAGTGCAAACAAACACCTGTCATGTACCACAAAAACCCTGTAGTGAGGGAGAAACTAGTAACACTAACACCATAATGCCAAAAAATGTAGAATAGCAACCATCGTGGTTATATGTCGAAGAGTGAAGGTAAGCGAGTAGGTCTAAGCAGTATTAATTTGCGTCATACAGGACTTGTGAAAAAAAACTATAATAGTATGGTTCAAAAATTGCTCTGAGCACTATAGGACTTAACATCTAAGGTGCCCTAGAACTTAGAACTACTTAAACCTAACTAACCTGAGGACATCACACACATCCGAGCCCGAGGCAGGATTCGAACCTGCGGCCGTAGCGGTCGCGCGGTTCCAGACTGAAGCGCCTAGAACCGCTGGGCTACCACGGTCGGCAACTATAATAGTACTAAAAAGTGAAAACATCGGCGCTATCTCAAGAAAAGGAACTTCACAATTGCAGTGCAGTCTAGAAAAACTACATTACAAACCAAATAAGAGATGCGTGTGAAGAGATATATTTGTACATGCTGAAGATCAGTAAAACGATATCGTGTGTAGTTACACGTCTACGGTACGAAATTTTATATTTTTCCACCTATTTTTCTTCTTTACTTTCTGTTTTAGAAGTATGATGAGAACGGTTTTATTGCCAATATGTATTTTCATAGTATCGAGTTTTTCTATTCACTTCCTTCTTCTTCGGTACAAGCGTGACGAGTACAATTACGAATAAGAATGGCAGACTTTTACATAACTGCATTAGAATACTCATTTCACGTAATTAGAAACGCAGCAATGTTTGCGCCTGAAGATGAACCCATGCAACGCCGAAACTCGTTGCTCAATAAATAACTGGAAATTTAGACAGCTGAAACATGTTTCGATGCGATTGCTGTACTCAATAGTCGTGGTCCCGCACTATCTGCATAAATATTGACATGGACGTGCCATCTTAAAAATGGTTAGCACCAAACTGACAACTGGGCTTTGAAAGTCATAGTATTTTTACTAGTTGGTCTATTCAATCACTTTATTGTGTGGCAATCATGATCGGATGTGGCGTAGTTTTTAGGACCCGTTACCACCATTCGCCACCCTACAGTGTCACAACTCTTCTCTTCAGGTCAACTCAGTGTGGTTGTTTCGGGTGCGTCTGTTTGTTGAAAAGCAACCCTTGCATACGACTTACGCGCTGTTACTTCACTATGCATGGTCTATAATATGAAGTTATGCTCCCTTATCCATGACGTCACTTCGCTGCATCACTGCCTTTGTCATCCAGCTCGCGTAGCAGCAGCACTCCGTCTTCAGGCCACAAGTGGCCCATCGGGACCATCCGACCGCCGTGTCATCCTCAGCTGAGGATGCGGATAAGAGAGGCGTGTGGTCAGCACACCGCTCTCCCGGTCGTTATAATGGTTTTCTTTGACCGGAGCCGCTACCATTCGGTCGGGTAGCTCCTCAATTGGCATCACGAGGCTGATCCAGCTCGCGTGGCGTACGGTAATTAATTAGGTGGTATGCCCATACTACGTGAAAACTTGGCTGTACTTCGTGGTTGATAATCCAGTTTAGACACTGCGTACTAATGTGCCTTGGCCTCGGCAGTGGGGCAGCCGCCAGCCAGTGAATACTTCATTTTACATCCACCAGGACTGCAATTCTTGAACGCAACATTACTGTGAGGGACGTTCAATAATTAATGCAACACATTTTTTCTCTACCAATATCGCTTGACAAAATGCGGAATTCGTTGTGGGACGTCGTGGAATACTCCCACTTCAGCTATAGGGAAGACAGGAAACACGCAGTATGTGCGAGACCCGACAGTAAATAATAAGAATCGAATATCGAGAACGAAGTAAAGGCATAAAACGGTTGTAATATGAGAGCTAAACCCTTGGTCTAGAGGTAGCGTCTTTGACAAGTAATAAGAACGTGTTCGGTCCCAGGTTCAAAACTCGCAACTGCTTTTGACAAGTGTCGACACTATTTGCACCCTTCGAATCGGCGTCTGTAACACAGGTGATTTCCAAGCAGAGAGTTGTCATTGAGTTTGTTTTGGCGGAATATCGCAGATATTCTTACGCGCTTGCAGAATGTCTACTGTGACATGGCAGTGAACAAAAGCATGCTGAGTTGTTGGCCGAGGCGACATCATCATGGCAACAAGATCGCTCAAACTGTTGGATCTCACATTTGGCAGTTACTCGAACACAGCTGTGACTCTTGCAATGTTCGAACATGCGGAGTGGCAGCCACACGAAACGAGTTGTGGGTCCCACAATGTTCGAACGTGTGGACACACTCATTCGAGGTGGTCGACGGATCACAACCAAACACTTTGCTAAATAACTAGACGTCTGCCCTGGTAGTGCTGACACAGTATTCCACCGCTTAGGGTGGTAAAGGAAGTTTGAGCGCTGGTTTCCTCGCCGCCTAACAGAGGACAATATGGAGCAACGAAGGACCGTCAGTGCGGTTCTGCTTACGCGTGAGGAGAGAGGGTTTTTTGATTCAGCAAGACATTGGCTCCGGCACTGACAGGTAGAGTGGTGCCATGCGGACATACAGTCCCTTTCACTAACTTGGCGTAAGGAGAGTACGTTCAAGAATAGGGCTTCGTAGAAGAAGAGTGGGGAAAAATGTGGTGTGTCCGAATCCTGAATGAAACTAACCGGCTTGCAGAGAAACAGGTATTCCTTTAGCTATCGAACGCACCCCTAATAACTGTAAACACAAGTCAGTTTGCAGACACCATCAATTAAAATTAAGACACGTTCATCGCATTGGTCGATGGAAAAAGTGGTCAGTACTGAAAAATGGTGAAAGGTTATTGAAATTCTGAGAAAAAACTGTAGGGCTGGATGGAAATCTTGCAACATGTTCAAGAACCAATAGCGAATAATATGAATTGCATATAGAGAACGAAGTGCTTCGATAAAAAAAATGAAGTACAAAGCCTGTACTCGTCGTCCTGGGACAGCGTCTGTCAAATCAGCCTAAACGTTTTTGATACCGTGTTCGAAGCTTGAAAATGCTTAAATTTTGAATGAAAATGATCAGTAATGGCGATCAAAGACTTCCGGCATAAAAAGTCACCCACGTTCTGCCGGCAGCATTGCCAAAGAGGACGAAGGACCTGACAGAGGTTCGTGGCACTGTTTTGCTACTGGGGTGAAAAACCTCCCTTGAAAGGCGGAAGAATCGAATCAGCAATGATCAACGCCATGAGGATGCACAATACAGTGAAAACCAATGCGTTAAACAGGCATAATGAGTATCCATAGAACATGTGGCCTGTAATTCAAAAAGCGTCTCTATTATCACTCCGTTGCCAAAAAATTCTGCACTAATTTCCACTCGTATCTCCGGGAGGGGAGTGCCAAGCGGGAGACGACGATGAGAAAAAACTGAATAAACAGCGGAAGGGTAACGTTCTACAAGTCGGGGTTCGGAAGTCAGTAATTCGAACATGGTAGGATACCTAGAAAATCTGTAAAGGGGAATACTATGTCTCAATTTAGATATAGTGATCAGACAGCAACAGAAACTGCTATAACGGGAGTGGGATTCGTTATGAATCGAAATGTAGCGCAAAGAGTCAGTCAGCGTAAACAGTTCAGTGATAGGGTTGTTCTCATCGGAATCGACAGCTAACCAACTCCGACACGTGCCGTAGTCGCAGGCAGAAGACGAAGAGACAATGTATATGAGGATATTGTGCGGGTAATTCAGTACGTATTCGGATATGAAAATGTGAAGTTACTGGGACTGTAATGTAGTAGTAGAGATTGAAGTAGGAGAAAAGGTTATTCGAGGATGTGTGCATGATATAAAAGTAGGCTAAAGCTTAAGAGGCCATTTAGGAATCAATGCGTAGAGTAGTAGGACATGGAAGAACGCTTGGAGTTCTATGAGATTATAGATAATGCCGTAACGAACAACTCAGTAGGTGGTTCAGTTGAAGAGAAATGGGCAACTCTAAAAAGAGCAGTCGCAGAAGCTAGAAAGTAAAGAAGGAGCGTACCGTCGACAACGATGTCATTATAGATGAAACACAAGCTCGGATTAGGGAAGGCTGGAGAAAGAAATCGGTGATGCCCTATCGAAGAAATCATCTCGCTATTTACCCTTTGTTATTTAGGGAAATCATGGGAAACTTAAATCTGGATAGCCAGAAGCTGGTCTGAACCTCCGTACTCCCGAATGCGAGTCCAGTGAGAAAACCAGTGGGCTTTCAAGCTCGGCGGAGAAAGAAACATTCCTACAAGGAAAGTAAATGCGAAGAAACCATGGGTAACAGTAAAAATACTTCAGTTGATTCATGAAAGAAAAAAAAGAGTATACAGGGAAATTTAGGAATGCACAAATCCAAGTTACATACGAATGAAATGAATACGAAGTGCAGTGACACCAAGGCCAAATAGTAGAACGAAAAATATGAAGAAATCGAAAAAGAAATGACTGTCTGAACGACTGACTCAGCATACAAGAAAGTTGAGAAAACTTTCTAGGTAACTGAAAGCAAGAGCGATAACATTAACAGCACAATTATAAATCCATTGTTAAGTTGAGAGAAGAGGGCTGATAGGTGGAATGATATACTGAAGGCCTCTATGTGAGGGAGGATTTGTCTGAGGACGTGACAGAAGAAGAAACAGGAGTCAACAGGGAACGGATAGGGGATTCCGTATTAGTATCAGAATTTAAGAGAGGATTTTAAGGCTTAAGACAAAATAATGCAGAGGGGATGGATAATATTCCATCGGAATTTCTAAAATCATTGGGGGAAGTGGCAATAAAACGACTGCTGGCATTGGTGTGTAGAACGTAGAAGACTGGGGACATACCATCAGACTTGCGGAAACCCGGGTTCGATTCCCGGCGGGGTCAGGGATTTTCTCTGCCTCGTGATGGCTGGGTGTTGTGTGCTGTCCTTAGGTTAGTTAGGTTTAAGTAGTTCTAAGTTCTAGGGGACTTATGACCACAGCAGTTGAGTCCCATAGTGCTCAGAGCCATTTTTTTGAACTTGCGGAAAATGCCAGCCACACAGTTCCGGAAGTAGCAATAGCTGACAAATGCTAGAGTTATCGGACATTATTTCAACAGACCTTGCATCCAATCTGCTGACAAGAAGAGTTTACCGAGGAATGTACAAGAAAACTGAGGATATCTTACATGACGTTCAGTTTGGCTTTAGGGAAGCTAAAAGGACCACAGAGGCAGTTCTGGAGTTGAGATTGATAGTAGGAGCAAGACTAAAGAAAAAATTAGAACACGTTCATGGATTCTGCCGGCCTGGAAAAAGCCGATGACTTTATAAAATGGTGCAAGATGTTACAAATTCAGAGAAAAGTAGGGGATAAGGTACGTGTAATATACACTCCTGGAAATGGAAAAAAGAACACATTGACACCGGTGTGTCAGACCCACCATACTTGCTCCGGACACTGCGAGAGGGCTGTACAAGCAATGATCACACGCACGGCACAGCGGACACACCAGGAACCGCGGTGTTGGCCGTCGAATGGCGCTAGCTGCGCAGCATTTGTGCACCGCCGCCGTCAGTGTCAGCCAGTTTGCCGTGGCATACGGAGCTCCATCGCAGTCTTTAACACTGGTAGCATGCCGCGACAGCGTGGACGTGAACCGTATGTGCAGTTGACGGACTTTGAGCGAGGGCGTATAGTGGGCATGCGGGAGGCCGGGTGGACGTACCGCCGAATTGCTCAACACGTGGGGCGTGAGGTCTCCACAGTACTTCGATGTTGTCGCCAGTGGTCGGCGGAAGGTGCACATGCCCGTCGACCTGGGACCGGACCGCAGCGACGCACGGATGCACGCCAAGACCGTAGGATCCTACGCAGTGCCGTAGGGGACCGCACCGCCACTTCCCAGCAAATTAGGGACACTGTTGCTCCTGGGGTATCGGCGAGGACCATTCGCAACCGTCTCAATGAAGCTGGGCTACGGTCCCGCACACCGTTAGGCCGTCTTCCGCTCACGCCCCAACATCGTGCAGCCCGCCTCCAGTGGTGTCGCGACAGGCGTGAATGGAGGGACGAATGGAGACGTGTCGTCTTCAGCGATGAGAGTCGCTTCTGCCTTGGTGCCAATGATGGTCGTATGCGTGTTTGGCGCCGTGCAGGTGAGCGCCACAATCAGGACTGCATACGACCGAGGCACACAGGGCCAACACCCGGCATCATGGTGTGGGAGCGATCTCCTACACTGGCCGTACACCACTGGTGATCGTCGAGGGGACACTGAGTAGTGCACGGTACATCCAAACCGTCATCGAACCCATCGTTCTACCATTCCTAGACCGGCAAGGGAACTTGCTGTTCCAACAGGACAATGCACGTCCGCATGTATCACGTGCCACCCAACGTGCTCTAGAAGGTGTAAGTCAACTACCCTGGCCAGCAAGATCTCCGGATCTGTCCCCCATTGAGCATGTTTGGTACTGGATGAAGCGTCGTCTCACGCGGTCTGCACGTCCAGCACGAACGCTGGTCCAACTGAGGCGCCAGGTGGAAATGGCATGGCAAGCCGTTCCACAGGTCTACATCCAGCATCTCTACGATCGTCTCCATGGGAGAATAGCAGCCTGCATTGCTGCGAAAGGTGGATATACACTGTGCTAGTGCCGACATTGTGCATGCTCTGTTGCCTGTGTCTATGTGCCTGTGGTTCTGTCAGTGTGGTCATGTGATGTATCTGACCCCAGGAATGTGTCAATAAAGTTTCCTCTTCCTGGGACAATGAATTCACGGTGTTCTTATTTCAATTTCCAGGAGTGTATTTACGAGAACCAAGAGGTAACAATAAGAGGGTAGACCACGTAACAAGTGTTCGGGCTGAAGCGGGTGCAGGACAGGATGTAGTCTTCGACCACTCTTGTTCAGTCTTTACATCGAAGAAGCAAGAACGGAAATAAGAGAAGGGTTAGCGATTGGGATTGAAATTCAGGGACAAAGACTAGCAATGGTAAGATTTCGTGACATTGTCGTCTTCAGAGAAAGTGAAGAAAAACTATCGGATATGACGAATGGAATCACAATCTACTACATACGGATGGAAAGTAAACGTAAAAGAAAATGGTTCAAATTGCTCTGAGCACTATGGGACTTAACTTCTAAGGTCATCAGTCCCCTAGAACTTCGAACTACTTAAACCTAACTAACCTAAGGACATCACACACACCCATGCCCGAGGCAGAATTCGAACCTGCGACCTTAGCGGTCGTGCGGTTCCAGAGTGAAGCGCCTAGAACAGCTCAGCCACAACGGCCGGCTAGTAAATCTAAGAAAGTCGAAAATACTGACACCCAAAACTCCAGATGTCAGACTCTTAGTTCGATACCAAACGTTGGATGTAGATAGAGTATCAACCGAAACACCGCTTTAGTTCGCACTACGTGCTGTTGTCCAGCTGAACTGGAGTAAACGTTAATTAAAAGTAACATCTGAACAACGGAGCGTAGGTAGCATAACTTCGAGTACTTGTTACTTATAACTTCCGTGGGGAAGGTTGTAGAGTGTTTAATCCTTAAACCAAGAATCGTGGGATGCAACACCAACGATGATAATTTGTTTTTACTGTATTATGCGTGGAAGTGATTAATGAGACAACATGTTCAGACATGTCGAAGGGCTGTTTGGGGCTTATAACAATGTTCTCTTGGCAGTCTACTTTCGTTTCTTTGAAAGTAGTAAACCTATAAAGCACATTTGTAGTTTCACAGAATATACAATCAGAACAGAAAAATAGCGAAAAAACTGTATTGACGTTCGGGAGCTATGGTAATAATAATAATAATAACACACTTAGTAATAACAAAAGATATAATAAGATCAATAATAAGTACATTAAAAAATCAATGCGAACGCGACCAGACACGCACACGCACACGCACACGCACACACACACACACAGCATCATTCATTCAGGAACAAAGACCTTCACACTGTGTGAAGCAAATTACATAAAACAGTTCCACGTGTAAACAGTTTAAAAAATTGTCATCAGGGGGGTTTGAAAGCGGAATCGTTGGTACAAGGACCTCACTGTCTACTAGCTCAGCTACTCAAGATCTACGAAGAAGTATTCGCAGATACGGTTTTCCTGTGCTGCGTAGCTCTGATGTTATTCTTAATTACCATTTACGTATGTTCTACTGGACGCCAGAACATAGCACAAACTAAATCTGAGTTTTGGTTGATACTCTATTGACATGTAACGTTTGGCACCGATCTTAGTGTCTAAAATCTGGAGGTGAGAAGTAGCTGAAGTGACCATTGTGAGAAAGTTAATATCACAATTTGTGATCACAAAGCAGACAACGTTAAGAAATTCTGATGCCTAGGAAGCAAAGAAGCCCATGATATAGGAAGAAAGGAGGACGCAAAAAGGAGACTGGCAATGGCGAAAAGGGCACCCCTGACAAAGAGATGTCTTCTGCTATCGAACATAGGCCGTAGTGTAAGGAAGACATTTCTGAGAATGTACGTCTGGAGCACAGCATTGTTTGGTAGTGAAACAGGGACTGAAGGAAAACCGTAACAGATGTGAGACCAAGCATCTAAAATGTATTGGAATCGATGAATGCTGAAAATTTGGTAGACTTATAAGGTAAGGAATGAGGTGACTCTTCGCAGAATTGGCGGAGAATGGAAAATATGGAAAGCAATGACAAGAAGAAGGAGCAACACAGTAGGAAATGTGTTTATAGATGAGGAAAAGTCTGTAAAACGGCGGGGAAGGCAGTGTATTGACCACGTGACCATCCATACCGCACCCATATTATGCCGCTAAGCAGAGTATGGCATGTAAAGGATAACAACCATAGGAGGCGAGGAGGCGGAAGACATTACAACGAATCCGCCAAGTAACTGAAGACCTAAGGTATAACAGCTACTTTGAGATGATGGATTCTTGGCGGGGCGTATCGAACACGTCAGAAAAACGATAACTAAAAAAAAATTAAAAAAACGCTATATACCGCCGATTGCACCTTAAAGAGGGTAAGACATATCACGTTGTAAACATTGACAAGAGAAAACGCTTCGTTAAATAATCTGGGCTCGGGGCGTTACTAATAATTCATAACACAGACGTTAAAATTCTCCGGAGACATTGTAAAAGTGTCACACACCGAAAAATACAGGTATGGGCGGTATTTTTGTAACGTCCTTCGGATATTCGGTCTTGGCTAACACTCAGCTGTAGAGCAATGAGATTGTTATTTCTTATGTATAGGTATCGACGTTACAAACAGAAGATTGATGAACTGCACTCGCGACTTTACTTCACCAAATGTCGTAATTACATCGTTTACAGTCGATGCTTTATCAGTTGCCATTTAAATATTAATGATAAGTTCAAATTAGTTCGAGCGACACCTAATTCACTATAGACTGGTTCTAATCTCAAATCTATAATCAGTCGTAACAGTGTTATTAATTCCTAACGTCAAGGAGTTTCTATATAAGCGCCGAGCGCTTTAGTCAAATAATATCGCAACACGTTATCGCTATAAACAATATTGTAAAACTTGAATTATAAAAGCGTGAATTGGCACGATATGCTGGTTTGTTACACAATATTAGTCACTTCCTAACAGAGCCGTGAGGAAGAAGCTTTCCCAGGTGTTGGGGGAAATTGTATGCTTCGTAACTATCGCCAAATTCAATAGTCCATTAGTTATTACGAATGAAATTGTCTATCTGTGTCCACTTCCTAAATAGTGTTAACTTCAGGTTATCTAATTAAAAGCACTTCTTTCTAATATATGCATGTCCTCTATCTGAGTTCTAAATAACGTAATATTTGAAGTCAGAGTATTGTTTCACTGCGTCATAGTAGATCGCAATAATCAATTCTGAAAAAACAATCTAATTGCGCCTACATATACGATCATTCAAAAGTATGACCTGCTTCGGCTAACTCCCGTAACGTAGTGAAAATGGATTGAATTATCCTTACCATTACTCACGAATCTCAAAGAGTACTCACACGGAGTATGCTTTGGGAACGTTGATTGTACTTTGCGAATTTTAATTATAATGATTTCGCGATTTACTATGATTTTGAATTTTGAGTTTGATTTTACTGGAATCCTATCTTTCTTTCGTATGTTAATAAATTACTAAGTATTAGATTCCTGATTCAGTTACTGGTTAATATCCAAATAGTGTTAACTGGAAATTTGTTTGCTTGTTCATTTTTCATGGAATTTGGAACTTGTTTTGGGGAAATCTTTGGGAATTTTGGAGCTAATTTTTGATTTTCATTTCTCGTCCGAGGAAGTGGCATTACACAGGGTGTCCCAAAAAGAATGACCCGATTTTAAATAGAATTATTTATTAGGAAGAAGGGCTTAACACCAACAAATTGCATACTAAATTACTCAGAAAAGACAGTTCAATATTTCCTCCAATGGCTGCACGGACGACATCTAGCCGATAGCCGAGTTCATCTCAAAGTGAGCGTAAGGTGTCTCCTGTCACTGACTTACAGCAGCTGATAATCTGGTTTTTAGTTCATCAATGTCACGAGACAGGATGTTCATTTTCACATGACATGTACATTAGTATGTTCAGCAGAAATGATAAGCATTTTAGTTACATCGGTTCAGCACGTGTTGTATAGCCTAGTAGGCGCAGGGTCCGCCATGGACCCTGTTAACTTAGTCTGTGCGTGATGAAAATAACGCATTTAAGGCTTTAATGGTGGTCTGTGGTATAGCCATCCATGCTGCATTCACCTGGGTCTTAAGTTCATCTGTGGCGGCTGGTATTGGGTCACAGCTCTACTTCAGTCTTTCCTCCGTATCCTACACATTTTGGATTGGCGAAAAGTCTTCAGATCTGGCGGGCCAGGGTAAAAGGTGGACAGCCTGTTTCACCAAGGAGCCATGTGCTCATGCAGCAATATGTGGTCTTTCATTGTCTTGCTGAAAAATGGCGTCTGGGGTGTTGTGCAGAAAGGGTTGGGCCAAGGGTCGCAGGCAGATAGTCACATAAATCACAGTGGTCGCAGTGCCCTAGACACCCACCAACTGTGATCTGTAATTGTACCCCGTAGCACCCCACACCATAAGATCTTTAAGACCTTGAGCTGGCGCTCTATGTGTTGTGCGAATACAGCCACTCTGATGCCGCTCCCCCCGTCTGTGGTGAACCAAAATGTCGACCATCATTTTCAAACAAACGCAACATGATCCAAAACACTATCTGATGGCATTCCTGTCCCTAGCGACCTCGTTCCATACACCAATGACGTCTAGCGTGTTTCTGCACATTCGACAAAGGCAGACGGGAGACGTGCAAGACGCCCTCGTAACCCATGCCGTAAAAAACTGCAACGGACTCTCAGCTTGATAGTGTACTATGGGTTACACTTTTTCACTGTTGCGCCAGAGCCGAAGAGGACGCAGCTTTGTCCTGCAATGCCATTGGTATGAGGTGTAGATCTCGCGGGGTGAGATTTGAACCACGTCGTCGTGTTCTACGGCCTTTCCTGAACCTTTCAGCACACACCCGTTGCACTGCCAAAACACTTCGTTCCACACGAGAGCCAGTTTCCCGAGTGGACACATCACACTCCCTGATGAAAGTAATGCGCTCTCGTTCAAACTCTAACAGTTCGATTCGCGCATATGTCTGCCAGGTTTCCTGCACGTCTGCTCGAGCCACAAACATCCATTACGCTCGGTTTATAGCGACAACGAGAGCTGTATCCACAGTTTAGCGGTAAGTGTTGTAGCGTCGCGATAGCTACGTTGACTTTGAACCCGCAGGCCGACATGTTTGAAGTGCTACTCATTTCTGCAGCACATACTGATGTAAACGACCTATGAAATGAACTTTTTATCGTTAGTTTTCTGTCATCTTCTCAACATATGAGTGTTTTTATATATTTTACTGGTGAACTAGCATCGGCAGCGCCAGCATTACCGAAGACAATAAGTCTTCCAAAATACAGTTACCTCTACTGTAGAGTTTTACATATTAGCTAATGCGACTACTGTTTCTTCACGTAATTTAACTTGAGTTATGTATTCCTCCCATGAACCATGGACCTTGCCGTTGCTGGGGAGGCTTGCGTGCCTCAACGATACAGATAGCCGTACCGCAGGTGCAGCCACAAAGGAGGGGTATCTGTTGAGAGGCCAGACAAACGTGTGGTTCCCGAAGAGGGGCTGCTGCCTTTTCAGTAGTTGCAGAGGCAACAGTCTGGATGATTGATCTGGCCTTGTAACACTAACCAAAACGGCCTTGCTGTGCTGGTACTGCGAACGGCTGAAAGCAAGGGGAAACTACAGCTGTAATTTTTCCCGAGGGCATGCAGCCTTACTGTACGGTTAAATGACGATGGCATCCTCTTGGGTAAAATATTCCTGACGTAAAATAGTCATCCATTCGGACCTCCGGGTGGGAACTACTCAGGAAGACATTGTTATCTGGAGCAATAAAACTGGCGTTCTATGGGTCGGAGCGTGGAATGTCAGAACACTTAATCGGGCAGGTAGGTTAGAAAATTTTAAAAGGGAAATGGATAGGTTAAAGTTAGATATAGTGGGAATTAGGGAAGTTCGGTGGCTGGAGGAAGAAGACTTCTGGTCAGGTGACTACAGGGTTATAAATACATAATCAGATAGGGGTAATGCAGGAGTAGGTTTCATAATGAATAAAAAAACAGGAATGCTGGTAAGCTACTACAAACAACATAGTGAACGCATGATTGTGGCCAAGATAGATACAAAGCCCACGCCTGCCACAGTTGTAAAAGCTTATATTCCAACTAGCTCCGCAGATGACGAAGAAGCTGATGAAATACACTCCTGGAAATGGAAAAAAGAACACATTGACACCGGTGTGTCAGACCCACCATACTTGCTCCGGACACTGCGAGAGGGCTGTACAAGCAATGATCACACGCACGGCACAGCGGACACACCAGGAACCGCGGTGTTGGCCGTCGAATGGCGCTAGCTGCGCAGCATTTGTGCACCGCCGCCGTCAGTGTCAGCCAGTTTGCCGTGGCATACGGAGCTCCATCGCAGTCTTTAACACTGGTAGCATGACGTGACAGCGTGGACGTGAACCGTATGTGCAGTTGACGGACTTTGAGCGAGGGCGTATAGTGGGCATGCGGGAGGCTGGGTGGACGTACCGCCGAATTGCTCAAAACGTGGGGCGAGAGGTCTCCACAGTACATCGATGTTGTCGCCAGTGGTCGGCGGAAGGTGCACGTGCCCGTCGACCTGGGACCGGACCGCAGCGACGCACGGATGCACGCCAAGACCCTTGGATCCTACGCAGTGCCGTAGGGGACCGCACCGCCACTTCCCAGCAAATTAGGGACACTGTTGCTCCTGGGGTATCGGCGAGGACCATTCGCAACCGTCTCCATAAAGCTGGGCTACGGTCCCGCACACCGTTAGGCCGTCTTCCGCTCACGCCCCAACATCGTGCAGCCCGCCTCCAGTGGTGTCGCGACTGGCGTGAATGGAGGGACGAATGGAGACGTGTCGTCTTCAGCGATGAGAGTCGCTTCTGCCTTGGTGCCAATGATGGTCGTATGCGTGTTTGGCGCCGTGCAGGTGAGCGCCACAATCAGGACTGCATACGACCGAGGCACACAGGGCCAACACCCGGCAACATGGTGTGGGGAGCGATCTCCTACACTGGCCGTACACCACTGGTGATCGTCGAGGGGACACTGAATAGTGCACGGTACATCCAAACCGTCATCGAACCCATCGTTCTACCATTCCTAGACCGGCAAAGGAACTTGCTGTTCCAACAGGGAAATGCACGTCCGCATGTATCCCGTGCCACCCAACGTGCTCTAGAAGGTGTCAGTCAACTACCCTGGCCAGCAAGATCTCCGGATCTGTCCCCCATTGAGCATGTTTGGGACTGGATGAAGCGTCGTCTCACGCGGTCTGCACGCCCAGCACGAACGCTGGTCTAACTGAGGCGCCAGGTGGAAATGGCATGGCAAGCCGTTCCACAGGACTACATCCAGCATCTCTACGATCGTCTCCATGGGAAAATAGCAGCCTGCATTGCTGCGAAAGGTGGATATACACTGTACTAGTGCCGACATTGTGCATGCTCTGTTGCCTGTGTCTATGTGCCTGTGGTTCTGTCAGTGTGATCATGTGATGTATCTGACCCCAGGAATGTGTGAATAAAGTTTCCCCTTCCTGGGACGATGACTTCACGGTGTTCTTATTTCAATTTCCAGGAGTGTATATGAGGAGAAAAGAAATTATTCAGATAGTGAGGGAGACGAAAATTTAATAGTCATGGGTGACTGGAATTCGATAGTAGGAAAAGGAAGAGAAGGAAACGTAGTAGGTGAATATGGAATTGGGGTATGGAATGAAAGAGGAAGCCGCCTGGTAGAATTTTGCACAGAGCATAACTTAATCATAGCTAACACTTCGTTCAAGAATCATAAAAGAAGGCTAGTTACTGGTAAGTTGTTACTGCGCGCTCTCCATGTGGAGCATATGTTGATCTCACCGCGGAATTCTAGACTGGGCCATACACAACTGATTTCAGCAAAGTGTACGGGCCTGAAGATGGCGTTGACGCAACGCCGAAAGTAGTAGCGAAGTAAATAAGAAATCTTAAGTACAGCTGGAGGAATTTTATTTTTACTAAAATTCCTGGGAGTTTTACGCTCTAGCTCACCAGCTGGTCAGAATCTGGCACAATATGCCTCGAGAGAACATCCGCCAGTTGCAAGCCAAATAAATGCTTGCATAAAGGTGAGAGGTGGATCACCGAGTTATTGACTTGCTCAATTTACGAAGGTCTTTCACTTGTATGAACCATCTGGGCATCATACCTATGGATCCTTTCTTAAATCATCGTTTTCTTTTTCTTTTGTTCGAGTGTATTTACAAAGTGTCTACAAATGAACAACATACGAAAAAAAAAGTACGGGAAATTGTGAACGTGTGAGACAATCGTCGACATGTAGTTTACCTGCACCATCTTTTGCCACTCTCAGCCAAGAGTTCCTTCACAGCGACAGAAACAGAGCCACAGGTCATCCTTATTTCAAACTGATCTGACTGACGTTACAGTTACCTTTGTTACCTCCTGTTGTCAGTACTGTCAACCCGTCTGAATGAGAACGCGAAGTACCCTTCTGATTCACTATCGCACCATTCTGCGTATTTTTGTGTTGTTCCTGCAATGCTTGCCTGCACGTACTTTAGGGTATTTTTGGAAAACTAAGACTCCTAATGGGATTTTCCTTTATTGGTTCCAGTTAGTTTCATTGCTCAGACGTTATCTGTTCACATGGCTTGCACTCAGAAATTATAGATTTACCTCTCCTACAATATTTCAAAAATTAATTTCATGTCAGCGTCATATTTGCGGTAAGAAGCAAGTTTCGTGAACATTATTTCATTTGTTAAGGTACCAGATACCCAATTTAGATTTCTAATGCTAGACTTTTATATCATTTAGTTAATGCAATATCGTTGACTGTTTTCTTGCGAAAATTCGGACGTTTTTAGTGTGCGTGTTGCCTCATTGTACTGAGTGGAACACGGCTGACGCAAAGCTGACGCTTAACGTGCTTAGCACGTGGCAGCACGTCCTAGCGTTGAACTGCGGGAGCATGTTCTCGTATGCAGATGGTTTGCTGCTGCGCTGTATATTTTATGTCCATCACTTCCGTGCAGTACAGAGTTTCCGTTGCTACAGGTAAGCCACATAAATTCGTTACGGCCAATTTAAATTTACTGTCAAGGCGTAGTTAAATCATTCACAGTCGTACATAGCATTTCACAGTCATTACCAGGTTCATTTTACTTGAATATCAGTTCGATTTCATTTCTTACGCAGTCAGTCTCATATTTACAGAGCAGTTTTAAATTTTCGTATGCAGTATCTAATGTTTCCAATTCTTTTTTTGTCCGTTTGTGCACATAAACGTACAGGGCCTTTTATAGAAACCTTTTTATTTATTTATTTATCTTTCGAAATTCGGCTCGTAATTTTATGTATTTTATTTTATTCTGTTAGTTTTATGTCTTGAAATTTCGAGTCGCGTATTGGTGACGCCTGGCACTCCAGAGCTGTACATTTAATTGCACAATACTGAATTGCAAATGGCAGTTTCTTTAGTTTTCTTGTAAGGGATCCTTGCTTATTATATTCTTCTGTGAAAGTGTACTACCAATTTTAGCTTTTCATGTGTTACTTGTATATGTTCCTAATGTTATTTAAATCAAGGGGTCCTTTTTACTGCCAAATATAATGCTGTCCTAAGGAGATTTCTTGAAACAGTATCATGGGCTTCACCCTGTTGTATTCATGAAATGCACTTGGCATCAAACGTATAATTATGGCAAAAAAAGGAACCCCAGCAAGCAAAGCAGTTACTGTTACGAGGTTACTTTCTTCCTCATGGCTACAACGCAACATCGTCACAGGACAAAATAACTTCAGACAAAGTTATTAAAAATTTGTTGGCATCACTGATTAGCAACTAATGTAAGTTTTCAATGTAACCTCTACAGACATGAAACCAAACTTACAGAAAGAGTATCGCCAAATTGGTATTACACTCCTGGAAATGGAAAAAAGAACACATTGACACCGGTGTGTCAGACCCACCATACTTGCTCCGGACACTGCGAGAGGGCTGTACAAGCAATGATCACACGCACGGCACAGCGGACACACCAGGAACCGCGGTGTTGGCTGTCGAATGGCGCTAGCTGCGCAGCATTTGTGCACCGCCGCCGTCAGTGTCAGCCAGTTTGCCGTGGCATACGGAGCTCCATCGCAGTCTTTAACACTGGTAGCATGCCGCGACAGCGTGGACGTGAACCGTATGTGCAGTTGACGGACTTTGAGCGAGGGCGTATAGTGGGCATGCGGGAGGCCGGGTGGACGTACCGCCGAATTGCTCAACACGTGGGGCGTGAGGTCTCCACAGTACATCGATGTTGTCGCCAGTGGTCGGCGGAAGGTGCACGTGCCCGTCGACCTGGGACCGGACCGCAGCGACGCACGGATGCACGCCAAGACCGTAGGATCCTACGCAGTGCCGTATGGGATCGCACCGCCACTTCCCAGCAAAATAGGGACACTGTTGCTCCTGGGGTATCGGCGAGGACCATTCGCAACCGTCTCCATGAAGCTGGGCTACGGTCCCGCACACCGTTAGGCCGTCTTCCGCTCACGCCCCAACATCGTGCAGCCCGCCTCCAGTGGTGTCGCGAATGGCGTGAATGGAGGGACGAATGGAGACGTGTCGTCTTCTGCGATGAGAGTCGCTTCTGCCTTGGTACCAATGATGGTCGTATGCGTGTTTGGCGCCGTGCAGGTGAGCGCCACAATCAGGAATGCATACGACCGAGGCACACAGGGCCAACACCCGGCATCATGGTGTGGGGAGCGATCTCCTACACTGGCCGTACACCACTGGTGATCGTCGAGGGGACACTGAATAGTGCACGGTACATCCAAACCGTCATCGAACCCATCGTTCTACCATTCCTAGACCGGCAAGGGAACTTGCTGTTCCAACAGGACAATGCACGTCCGCATGTATCCCGTGCCACCCGACGTGCTCTAGAAGGTGTAAGTCAACTACCCTGGCCAGCAAGATCTCCGGATCTGTCCCCCATTGAGCATGTTTGGGACTGGATGAAGCGTCGTCTCACGCGGTCTGCACGTCCAGCACGAACGCTGGTCCAACTGAGGCACCAGGTGGAAATGGCATGGCAAGCCGTTCCACAGGACTACATCCAGCATCTCTACGATCGTCTCCATGGGAGAATAGCAGCCTGCATTGCTGCGAAAGGTGGATATACACTGTACTAGTGCCGACATTGTGCATGCTGTGTTGCCTGTGTCTATGTGCGTGTGGTTCTGTCAGTGTGATCATGTGATGTATCTGACCCCAGGAATGTGTCAATAAAGTTTCCCCTTCCTGGGACAATGAATTCACGGTGTTCTTATTTCAATTTCCAGGAGTGTATTTCAACTCTTAGCATCACTAAGAGCAAACAATTTGCAAAAAAAAAAAGAAAAAAGAGTAAAAACATTCTACACATGACCCACAGGCCATGTGTCAAATGTGATGCAGCTGGTATCTAAGTGACTTTAGCCCATGTATCAAATACAATACATCAGGTCTCTATGAGGCTAAAATAGTCAAATGTATAAAATATTTATAGCTGTTCTTGGGATTTTAAGGTGTTTTGCGTTCAGAAATATTAATTAACAGAAAGTAGAACTTTTATATACTGTTTATTTATTTTTAGAATGCGTTTTAAGAAACTAAAAAGTACAGGTTGTGAAAATGTGAAAGATAAAATCATTTCAGAAAATAAATTTTGTAAACCATGTGATACCGTATTTATGAAGATTACCGAACTTAAAATTTCTGCCTCCATGCTTTAAGCTGTTTCATACTATGAGGAATGATTTGAAGCAATTCCTTGCTGAAGTGAAACACAGGGCCTCATCACAAGTGTGGCTTTAGATTTTCCAATTTACTTGGTTGCCTTTAAGTAGAACACCGCTGTACTGTTTCACTTACTGTTGTGACTCATTTTATCAGATAGTGTTTCTGTAATTACACCATTGTTCTTTATGAGGGCACAGATACACACGAGGTTATATGTAGAAAATCAGTTCACTTCATTACAGCTATACTTCAAAATATTCGACTTATTATATATTTTTATATAGAAAAATATTTGATGACAATATTATTTATCTTTATCCTCTAGCATCCCCATGTATCAAATATCACACACTCGGGCGATTTTGTTTTCTTTTTCATAATCAGAATTAATATTTTTAGCTGGCAACAGTATGTCTGCTCTTCACGCTCTTTATTCCTTCAAGTTTCTCACAGGTGCAAGAAGGTGCAGCACTTCCAAAAAGCACAGAGTGTGTGCGCAAACAAAGATGCCACTTGAAAGACGAGATAAGACTCAGACATACTATAACTTATGAAGGATAACTGTGATAATTATAAGCAGGTAAGTCTAAGTACTTAACTTGCAATTATTTGCTAGTTTAGGACATGTGTAAATGTACTGTATCAAATATAATACAGTCAGACTGTATGACTACATTTTGAACAATATCAAGCCAGTTGTGTTTACATAAGTGTGAATGATGTACATGAATGTAGTTTGTGTGCTACATTTTAATTGCTGTAAATGACAAAAGGAATACTTTCGTAGGCTATGGATCGATTATTTAAGAATTTAACAAAGTTTGTATGGTAAAAGTGTACATGGTCATCTAATGACGGATTCAGAAATTCTGGAGTCGCTATTGAAGCACATCGCCTCAAATATTTCGTAAGAAAGGAAAGATATTAAGCATAGAAGCGTAAACCAATAAACACCATCCCACCATCATGCAAGAGATCTAGAGATGCATTCGATTTGCCTGAATTTAGGCTGGGAGAAAGAAATGTAGTTCTAGATCTAAAATGCAGGGTTGTTCCAGCCAAGAAGTTCGTAAAATGCCATACTTGTAATCAGTTACTGTTTTTCTCTTCATAAAGTGTCCGCCCCCGGAGGCTGAGTGGTCAGCGTGACGGAATGTCCATCCAAAGGGCCCGGTTTCGATTCCCGGCTGGGTAGGAGCTTTTCTCCGCTCAGGGACTGGGTGTTGTGTTGTCCCACTCATCATCATTTCATTTCTATCGACGCGCAAGTCGCCGAAGTGGCGTCAAATCGAAAGACTTCCACCAGGCGTACGGCCTACCCGACGGGAGGCCCCCGTCACACGACTTAAACTTCATAAAGTAGTTGCTACATATCATTCCACATAGTATGCATGCTTAAAGCATGGAAGCAAAAATCTTAAGTTCAGTAATCTTCATAAATACGCCATCACATATGTATTGTGTAAGAATATTTAATGACCACTGCTTTACCAAATTTATTCTCTGAAATGATAGTATCTTTGACATTTTGACAAACTATACTGTTTAGCTTCTTAAAACGCTTTCTGAGAAAAAGTAAATACTATATACAAGCTGTGATTTCTGTTAATCAATGTTTCCGAACGCACCTTAAAATTTCAAGTAACGCAACAAATATTTGATATATTAGACAATTTTAGCTTCATAGATACATGATGTATCGCATTTGATGCATGGTCTACAGTTCCTTAGATGCCAGCTCTATCACATTTGATACGTGACCTTTGGGTCATGTGCCCTTTTTCTTTTTTTTGCAAAGTATTGGCTGTTAGTGATGCTGAGAAGTGAAATATTACCGATTTTCCGATACTTCCTCTATAAGTTTGGTTTCAGGTCTTTAGAGGTTATATTGAAAATTTACATTAGTTGCTAATCTGTGATGCCAGCCATTTTTACTAACTTTGCCTGAAGTTATTTTGTCCTGTGACGATGCTGCATTATAGCTACGAGCAAAAAAGTAACCTCGTAACAGTAACTACGTTGCTTGCTAGGGCTCTCTTTTGGCCGTAATTATATGTCTGAAGCCAAATGCATTTCATGAATACGACAGGGAGAAGCATATGATACTGTTTCAAGGAATGTACTTAGGAAAAAATTATGTTTGTCAATAAGAAGCACCCAATACTTTAAATGACATTAAGAACATATACAAGTATCACAAGAAAAGCTAAAATAGGCTGTACACTTTTACAGAAGAATCCCTTACAAGGGTGCCCCATGTCACTACCATTATATAAAATTTACGACAAGTCCTGGTAAAAGTAAGAGAATGGTATCAGAAATCTGCTGAACATATGACCAATTATTTACTGTTTGCTGATTCGTGGCAGCAAAAAACAGAGACGGTGGAAACTACATGCGTAATCACACAGTAACAGACTGCGAATCTTGGATCTGAAGATTAGCTAACAACAGAGTACTTCAACATTCATTAGGATGAACTTTGCACAGATAGTGGCAGATTAAAAAATATCAATAATTTTTGCACGTGGATTCTGTGGTGTCACCGCCAGACACCACACTTGCTAGGTGGTAGCTTTAAATCGGCCGCGGTCCATTAGTACATGTCGGACCCGCGTGTCGCCACTGTCAGTAATTGCAGACCGAGCGCCACCACACGGCAGGTCTTGAGAGACTTACTAGCACTCGCCCCAGTTGTACGGACGACTTTGCTAGCGACTACACTGACGAAGCCTTTCTCTCATTTGCCGAGAGATAGTTAGAATAGCCTTCAGCTAAGTCCATGGCTACGACCTAGCAAGGTCTCCATTTCTGGAGAGAGTCTCACTTGTATCATCAAGAATGCTGTATACAAATGATGGATTAAAGTTAAGTATTCCAGCAGCTACGTACTTTTCTTTATAGCATTCATTACGTATTCTGTTTCAGACCTAAGCAAGCCTGCGTGAATTAAGCGCGTGCCCTTTCGGCTTCCTCGCCTTGTGTCTAGACTGTCTTGTCTAGACACATCAGATTCTGTTTTGTATAAATGGGGGAAAACACATGGTTTAATTAATATAAGAATAATTAGCATCCGCCGGAATCTATCTGATGCATCCAACTTAGACCTATTGGTTCAAATGGTTCAAAAGGCTCTGAGCACTATGGGGCTTAACTTGTGAGGTCATCAGTTCGCCTAGAACTTAGAACTACTCAAACCTAACCAACCGAAGGACACCACACACATCCATGCCCGAGGCAGGATTCGAACCTGCGACCGTATCGGGCGCGCGGTTTCAGACTGTAGCGCCTGAACCTGTGACCGTAGCGGTCGCGCGGTTCCAGACTGTAGCGCCTAGAACCACTCGGCCACTACGGCGACTGAAAAATCCGTAGTCAGGCCTGGATTCGATCCCATGTCCTTTCGGTTTCCAGCATTGCACCTTACCGTCGCACCATCAGGTCCGACTTATTGCTGAATTAGGGATGGACTTGTGGAGAACATCAGCAACAATTTCAGTAAAAGAAAGTGTGAGGAACAGTGTTGGTAGAATGTAAGATGGGTGGAGAAAATAAGAATACGTAAACTTGTACGTGGCTGGAAAAGTGAAGGACGAACGAAAAGAGTTCGAGCTGCGACTGTCTGGTTCCAAAATATACTGTTCACAACGATAAGACTTGGTGTAGAAAAAGAGGATGTAAGTAGATCAGAAAACATTGAGGAACTCTTTGAAGAGACGTTGTTGCTAGTATGTTACATTATCTGTGCTTTTGTTATGTTTAAGAAACAACCTTCGTGATAAGGAAATATCAATACAAAAAAAATATTTCACCTGTCAAAAGCTATAGTAACCACAGTTTCCAGTGCGAATCTCTGAGAGACGTGCAGGAAGACCGTCAGTGATGTTCTCGAAGGAAACATTAGGGATATGGAGCCATGCAAACGCCAGCTGCTATGGGTATCTCGGTTAACTATATATGGCGCGAACAGCCCGAGTGAGGTAGTCGTGCAGGTCCTCGATTGGGTTTAAATCAGGGGAGTTTTGTGGCGCTGGGAGTACGGTTTACTCATCCCGTACTCTACAAACCACGCACGTACACTGCGAGTGGTGTGACACGTTGCAATGTGTTGCTGGTAAGTACCGTCGTGTTGAGGAAAATTATATGTAGAGTCGGACATTGTTCCCGAGAATAGACTTACGTTTATATTGATCCATTCTGCCTCCCAGAGTGACGAGATCATACACGGAATGCCACGAAAACATCCCCTTACGAAGTTGTAGGGCGCTTGCTTTCAGACTTTTCACAATGTGTATCTGTCCGATGTAGCATGAAACGTGGTTCATCTGAAGAGAAAATCTGTTGCGACTAGGTGGTCGTCAAGCTGTGGTACTGGCGTGTAAATTCCTGTCTTCGTTGCTAATGAAAAACCAGTCAGCATGGACGCGTGAACAATGCGCTTGCTGCAGAGGTACATACGCAGCAAAGTTCGCTGAATGGCCGTTGAGGATACGGTGTTGGTAGCGCCTTGGTTAATCTGGGTGGTCACCTTATAACACCCCCCCCCTTCCTCTCGGGGCGGTATACTAATTAAACAATTACAGTGTTGCTAATGGTTTGATATTAAGGGGGGTACGACGTCAAACGGGCCGACTTGGAGCAGGAGAGGCATCACAGGACATTTTAGTTTCCAGTGTCTATACTTTTACAAGTAAATTCATCAAACTTTGTCAGCATCACCAGGAAGGATTCAGGATTCACGCCCATTGCAGTTCGAAAACGTAACGAAATAAATTTTTTACGTGCGAAATTTCATCATTTTTTCACTTACTGATGGCTGCATTTGTTGCTATGGGCACACTTTTCTTCATAAGTTAGAGAGATTCTTCAATGAATTTTGCACAGCATACATACCATACTCACAGATGTATGAAACTCTAGAATTTTATAATTTATGAAAAAACCAATGAACTGTTATATTTTAAACTTCATGTTTATAAAAAACACAAATTTTATAGTTAATTACCTGAATTTTTACCGCTCTTTTTAATAGATTTGGAAAATTCTAGAGTTTCATACACCTTTAAGTATGGTGCTAAATTCATCGAAGAATCTCTCTTACTTATGAAGAAAAGTGTACCTACAGCAACAAATGCTGCCATTAGTAAGTGAAAAAAATTAAGAAATTTCACATGTAAAAAGAAGTTATTTCGTATGTTTTCGAACTTCCACTTTTAAGAGCGTGAATTCTGAATCCTTCCTGGTCATGCTGACAAAGTTTTATGAATTTATTTGTAAAAGTATAGACAATGGAAATTAAAATGTTCAGTGGTGCCTCTCCTGCTCCAAGTCGGCCCGTTGGACATCTTACCCCCCTTAATTTGAAATAAGGCATCGAATCCGAAGGATTACACAGAAGAAGTCAGGTGCTGTCACTACTTGATCGTTATTATGCAGTTTTCTTCGAGGAATAACGATCGGCAGAAATAAGAAATACACAAAATGACACGGAAACTAGCTAGTGATATTTTAGTCAGAAATGATGAATTAACTTTGACTCGGTTTGGAAACTAATGTAAATTAACGGTCGCCAGTTCACTTGGTGCGAGCGAAATCAAAACTCTTGACTTTGAAATTAACTACGTTACTATTGTAGCATGTTGGCAGGCGTGGACTGTTGCAAAGGCACTGACTCGCGCTCATTATCAAAACACAATGATCGCCCAGTCATGGACAAATGCAGACTGGCATCTATGTCATGAAATTAATTAGTAGTTCTTTACACTACCAGTTACGTAACAACTGTACTTGGTTTCTCACTGTCAAGCTAACTGCTATTAGACTGTTTTTGAATGGGCAAACTTTTCAATCTGAATAATTTTACTATTTAATTTGACTGTACTAAAGTGAAGTGTGATTTTTAAAATGATTAAGGAGTTCGCTATTTTGACTTCTTGTTGCGTAAAGTACTTCTCATACAATATTGTCTGAACATGAAATATTAACTATACTTGTTTGTCGAATATTTGTCAATAATCAGCACTTATTTAGCGAGCCCAGAAAACTAACTTCCTGTTACGTAAATTACTTTTTATACAAAATTGTCTGAACATGAATTATTGTTTACTATACCGCTTTATCATCTTATTCGAGAATAATCAGTACTTCATTAGCAAAGTCCTAAACAATTTTAGATCATTTGTTCGCTTTCATTTAAACTATTGATCAGTTCGATAAACTTCACTGTCCTTATCGTTTATTTTCATTTCATTAATAAGACACTCGGTTAGTTACGGATGAGGACAGGATCTTGCCAGGTAGCTGTTACTGAGGATAACACACCTTAACACACATAAGTTGCTAATGTATTTGTTGTTGCACGATTCGCAACTAACAATGGCAAGCCTTTTACAATTCTAAATGATAAACTTCTCGGGTCTTACTTGATAGCGGTGTGGTCGGTGCCGCGAGGTCCATTACACCACGACAATGTGCGGCCACAGGCTCTTCTCCACAGTCCACTTTTGGGCCCCCTAGCCCTCTTCTTAAACACCAGTAAATCCTGATCCGTTGCACTGTGCCCAGTTACTTCCCCACATTACGCCTGACCATACCGTACACGGTGAAACGAGTCTTGCGTCATCTCGCAGCAGAATTCCTCCTTTCCGTCCGATCCGCTCGTTCGTTACTAACCGCCTCTCTTTACCACCTGACAAACACTGCCCGACTGCGCCGAGCTCTTGCGCCCAGCGACAGTACGACAATAACACAGCGATATTCCCTGACTTCGCCAGTACGTCTACTACAATTCTTTACATTCTCTTTAACTTCTTATTTCGCACACACGAAATTATTAAAACATACAGGGTGTTTCAAAAATGACCGGTATATTTGAAACGGCAATAAAAACTAAACGAGCAGCGATAGAAATACACCGTTTGTTGCAATATGCTTGGGACAACAGTACATTTTCAGGCGGACAAACTTTCGAAATTACAGTAGTTACAATTTTCAACAACAGATGGCGCTGCAAGTGATGTGAAAGATATAGAAGACAACGCAGTCTGTGCGTGCGCCATTCTGTACGTCGTCTTTCTGCTGTAAGCGTGTGCTGTTCACAACGTGCAAGTGTGCTGTGGACAACATGGTTTATTCCTTAGAACAGAGGATTTTTCTGGTGTTGGAATTCCACCGCCTAGAACACAGTGTTGTTGCAACAAGACGAAGTTTTCAACGGAGGACCGAAAAGCGATACAATAAAGGATCTGTTTGAAAAATTTCAACGGACTGGGAATGTGACGGATGAACGTGCTGGAAAGGTAGGGCGACCGCGTACGGCAACCACAGAGGGCAACGCGCAGCTAGTCCAGCAGGTGATCCGACAGCGGCCTCGGGTTTCCGTTCGCCCTGTTGCAGCTGCCGTCCAAATGACGCCAACGTCCACGTATCGTCTCATGCGCCAGAGTTTACACCTCTATCCATACAAAATTCAAACGCGGCAACCCCTCAGCGCCGCTACAATTGCTGCACGAGAGACATTCGCTAACGATATAGTGCACAGGATTGATGACGGCGATATGCATGTGGGCAGCATTTGGTTTACTGACGAAGCTTATTTTTACCTGGACGGCTTCGTCAATAAACAGAACTGGCGCATATGGGGAACCGAAAAGCCCCATGTTGCAGTCCCATCGTTCCTGCATCCTCAAAAAGTACTGGTCTGGGCCGCCATTTCTTCCAAAGGAATCATTGGCCCATTTTTCAGATCCGAAACGATTACTGCATCACGCTATCTGGACATTGTTCGTGAATTTGTGGCGGTACAAACTGCCTTAGACGACACTGCGAACACCTCGTGGTTTATGCAAGATGGTGCCCGGCCACATCGCACGGCCGACGTCTTTAATTTCCTGAATGAATATTTCGATGATCGTGTGATTGCTTTGGGCTATCCGAAACACACAGGAGGCGGCGTGGATTGGGCTCCCTGTTCGCCAGACATGAACCCCTGTGACTTCTATTCTGTGGGGACACTTGAAAGACCAGGTGTACCGCCAGAATTCAGAAACAATTGAACAGCTGAAGCAGTACATCTCATCTGCATGTGAAGCCATTCCGCCAGACACGTTGTCAAAGGTTTCGGGTAATTTCATTCAGAGACTACGCCATATTATTGCTACGCATGGTGGATATGTGGAAAATATCGTACTATAGAGTTTCCCAGACCGCAGCGCCATCTGTTGTTGACAATTGTAACTACTGTAATTTCGAAAGTTTGTCTGCCTGAAAATGTACTGTTGTCCCAAGCATATTGCAACAAACGGTGTATTTCTATCGCTGCTCGTTTAGTTTTTATTACCGTTTCAAATATACCGGTCATTTTTGAAACACCCTGTATACACTGTACATCACAATAATACACACATTTATACATGTCATTTAAATGAACCTAGTTGATAAAGCAGGAAAAATTCATATGTGGGCACTTTGTTGTTGTGTTACAAACTGCTCAACAGTTGCACGTCCATTCAGCTGTATGCATCTCCGCAGCTGTCGTTCGCCCGTGTCATTTATGGCGAGTGGTGCACATAGATGACGCAGCGCCGGTTTTGGAGAGGGCCCTTTCGCCATGCACGGTATACCTTAAGTGCACTGTACGTGAAATTCGTTGAAAATTGACATTTTATGTTTTCTACTTCATAATGTACTTTGGACTTTCCTGAACATTTTGGTGTATAATACATTAAAATCAGACAATTGTTAGACCTTCAGATAATATTTTGAATGTTTACGTGTGACTGCCAAATTTCGCGGTTACGCACATACTGCCACAGTTGAGCAGTCATATCTTGGGAACTACGCAGTCTAGATCCTAGAAGGCTGTTAATTGCTTGATTTCGTGCAGGAAATGTCAAGAAGAGGATGCGAACACGTTTGCGTAACCTAAAAACACAAGCTGGATAACAGAAAACTGTCTGATAGCAAGAAAATAAAATGTGCTGGAAGACTAAAGCACAAAGTGATTGATGATTACAGGAATATTACGGGAAAGCCATTAGAGATAACTGTGACAACTTAGAGAAGATGAAAAGAGCTATGAGGAGCACATTCTTTCATCGAATGTCAACCGATGACAAGCCATGTCATGCTTTGAGTCCACCTCCACCAAACGCTAGGTGTCAATATAGACAAGCTGAATTTTCTGCCGCCCTGCATGAATTTACACATAAACGTTCCCTTCCTTTGGCAGTAATGGAGGCAATCAAACTTATATACAAAGATCTGGCATATCCGGAGCTATTAAAGAAAAGAAACTTCCTGGCAGATTAAAACTGTGTGTCGGACCGAGCCAGCGAATAGCTGAGTTTACATTTTCGCTACGATATAGAACACTGGGTGAAATAAGCAGAAGAGAAACAAACAAAACACACACACACACACACACACACACACACACACACAGATACGTTTCATGGTTCGGCTCCTTATATCGGGGGAAGGAAAAGATTATAACATGTGTAGAGCAGAGATAACAGCTGCAGCCACCCGTAGTGGCCGTGAGGTTCTAGGCGCTACAGCCTGGAACCGAAAGACCGCTACGGTCGCAGGTTCGAGTCCTGCCTCCTGCATGGATGTGTGTGTTGTCCTTAGGTTAGTTAGGTTTAAGTAGTTCTAAGTTCTAGGGGACTGATGAGCTCAGACGTTGAGTCCCATAGTGCTCAGAGCCATTTGAACCATAACAATTGCAATAAACTTAGAATCTAAGTATGTCGCACATAGCAATTATTTAACCGCCGCGACACAAAACTTCTCTAAACTGTTTAAAAATGATTAACGATATTTTGCTCTCTGAAAGTTGTGTTCCAAGTGTCCAAGTGATTTACTAACCTTTTGTCGTATGACTGAAGAGTTCCAGCCCACAACGGGTAATAGAAGTTAAAGTAAGCTCTCCTGATAAAATTAATTTTCGTTCATATGCTAATTCTGGTTTAGCTTTCCAGCTTTAGGGCAACGGCCTCGCCGCGACTGATTCAACGGTTCCCATCAGATAACCGAAGTTAAGAACTGTCGGGCGTGGCCGGCATTTGGATGGGTGACCATCCGGGCCGTCGCACGCTGTTGCCATTTTTCGGGGTGCACTCAGCTTCGTGATGACAATTGGCGAGCCACTCGACCGAATAGTAGCGTCTCTGATCAAAGAAAACCATCATAGCGACGGGGAGAGTGGTGTGCCTACCACACGCCCCTCCAATCCGCATCCTCAGCTGAGGATGACACGGCGGTCGGATGGTCCCGATGGGCCACTTGTGGCATGAAGACGGAGTGCTTTTCAGCATTAAAACAATCGTTTGATGTTCTTAGCGTACATGTCGAAGAACAAACGAATCTGGTAAAAACTGGAGTGAAGTTAAAAACATTTTAAGTACGTGAGGTTTCCAAATATTACGATCAAAATCTCCCGGAAAAACAACAGAAATATGAGATCGTTGCTGTGAAGGACGATGACCTTTGGCGCCTAAAGAGTTCACCACGGCTTTTCTAGTATGGTGTCACACATTCTCCCCGTTATAAGCCGTTACATGAAAAGAGAATAACACAGTTCCTTTAGTCACATAGCAAATATACATTTCAACGTAAAGGGAGATTCATCTGCCCCCACTAATGTTGCTTTATGCCACCGACAATGTTGAATTTGGCTTTCATAGACCATCTCGCTCGCTGTGAGCATAGTATCAGTCGGACAGAAAAAGTGAGCACGAGATTTCTTTAGAAAATTTAATGTAGTTAAAGTTTCTAATGCGATACGCTTTCGCTGGAAGTCGTAGTTTTCGGTGTTTCGAGAAAAACGTACAAACGTGACCTTCAAACACACGCCTACTCTTACATTCGGCCACCACCGGTCAGGATTTCCATTTTACTCCTACCAATGTACAAAAATTCGCTACTGGTCAAATTATTTTGTGCATTCAATCTACTTTTGGTCAGCACTTACTGCCCGTATTACGCCACCAGCTTAGTCGTGCACTTACAAATAGTAAGATTGGCGTTTGCGTAAATTTTACGTAGCGCATTTATGAATATAGGCAGCATAAAATTTATAATTACATGCTTCTATTCGTCGGGTAGTCTGACTACGAAACTATTCTCTTTGTAAGGGTTAAGTTTGGATCGAATTGTCAAGGTAATTAAGCTTAGTATAACGTTTACAACTGCCGTTTTGTTCCATTATCCTCACGGGCGCGTTTCTATTAAGGAAGTTAACGAAGTAGCCCGCAATGCTGGTGGCGTAGAAACCCAATCAACAGAGACGAAAGAAGGTGAAATATGAGAAATAGTTCGTGTTGTTGGGAACTTTTGTACAGTGGTAAGAGAGAGTGTCAAGAAAAACATACCACATTACTGGCTTTAAAATTGCTACACCAAGGAGAAATGCGTATAATAAACAGGTATTCATTGGACTAATATATTATTCTAAAACTGACATGTGATTACATTTTCACGCAATTTGGGTGCATAGATCCTGATAAATCAGTACCCACAACAACCACCTCTGGCCGTAATAACGGCCTTGATACGCCTGGGCATGTAGTCAAACAGAGCTTGGATGGCGTGTACTGGTACAGCTGCCCACGCAGTTTAAAAAAAAATGGTTAAAATGGCTCTGAGCACTATGGGACTTAACATCTATGGTCATCAGTCCCCTAGAACATAGAACTACTTAAATCTAACCAACCTAAGGACATCACACAACACGCAGTCATAACGAGGCAGAGAAAATCCCTGACCCCGCCGGGAATTGAACCCGGGAACCCGGGCGTGGGAAGCGAGAACGCTACCGCACGACCACGAGTAGCGGACCTAGGCAGCTTCAACAAGACACCATAGTTCATCAAGAGTAGTGACTGGCGTATTGTGACGAGCCAGTTGCTCGGCCACCATTGACCAGACGTTTTCAATTGGTGAGAGATATGGGGAATGTGCTGGCCAGGGCAGCAGTCGAACATGTTCTGTATCCAGAAAGGCCCGTCCAGGACCTGCAACATGCGGTCGTGCATTATCCGGCTGAAATGTAGGGTTTCGCAGCTATCGAATGAAGGGCAGAGCCACGGGTCGTAACACATCTGAAATGCAACGTCCACTGTTCAAAGTGCCGTCAGTGCGAACAAGAAGTGACCGAGACGTTTAACCAATTGCAACCCGTACCATCACGCCGGGTGATACGCCAGTATGGCGATGACGAATACACGCTTTCCATGTGCGTTCACAGCGATGTCGTCAAACACGGATGCGACTATCATGCTGCTGTAAACAGAACCTGGATTCATCAGAAAAAAAAAAAAGACGTTCTGCCATTCGTGCACACACGTTCATCGTTGAGTACACCATCGCAGACGCTCCTGTCCGTGATTCAGCATCAACGGTAACCACAACCATTGTCTCCGAGCTGATACTCCATGCTGCTGCAAATGTCGTCGAACTGTTCGTCCAGATTCTTTTTGTCTTGCGAACGTCCCCAACTGTTGACTCAGGGATCGAGACATGGCTGCACGATCCATTGCAGCCGTGCGGATAAGATGCCTGTCATTTCGACTGCTAGGGATATGAGGTCGTTGGGATCCCACCGATTCCATATTCTTCTTATAGTCGTTGGAACTCGACCAACGCGAGCAGCAATGTCGCGATACGATAAACCGCAATCGCGATAGGTTACAATCCGACCTTTATCAAAGTGGAAACGTAAAGGTACGCATTTCTCCTCCTTGCTTGAGGCATCACAACAACGTTTCACCAGTCAATGCCGGTCAACTGCTGTTTGTTGATGAGAAATTGGTTGGAAAGGTTCCTTATGTCAGCACGTTGTAGATGTCACCACCGGCGCCAACCTTGTGTAAATGCCCTGGAATGCCAATAATTTGCATATCACAGCAAGTTCTTCCTGTCGGTTAAATTTCGCGACTGTAGCACCGCATCTTCGTGGTATAGCATTTTTAATGGCCAGTAGTGTAGTAATCCCCATTGACAAGGGTGAGAGTGGGGGTGAAGTTGCGTTTTAACCCCACCTTTGTAAGTCTTTCTGGAAGAACTCGAAAACCGTGGACTCCAGAGAAAATGTATTCCAGTACTTAATTTAACTAAATTAAATCTCCTTAAAAAAGTCGTGTTCGTTTTTCTCTATGGGAGCAATAGTAGGGGGAGAGAGAATACGAAAATCTCGCCTGTGGCTTAAGAAGGCGTTGCGAGTTGCATAAAACCCTGCATAATAAAACTCTTTAGGACTGTTTGCACATGCATTTAGTAGGCGGTTACATGTACCAAGTGTCAGTACCAATTTTCTAACACACACAAACACACACACACACACACACACACACACACACACAAACCGCCGCTGCTGTAGTTCAGCAATATATGTAATTACATCGTACGTTATATGCAGCTCGCGTTATTCGTCCACGAGACTCAGAGGGCCGTAGACACGTGTTGCCAGGTAGCTGCCGTATTTCTTGACTTCTGCTAGGCGTTCGATACAGTTCCCCACAGTTGTTTAATGAACAAAGTAAGAGCATATGGACTATCAGACCAATTATGTGATTGGATTGACGAGTTCCTAGATAACAGAACGCAGCATGTCATTTTCAATGGAGAGAAGTCTTCCGAAGTAAGAGCGATTTCAGGTGCGTGGCAGGGGAGTGTCGTAGGACCGTTGCTATTCACAGCATACATAAATGACCTTGTGGATAACATCGGAAGTTCACGGAGGCATTTTGCGGATGATGCTGTGGTATATCGAGAGGTTGTAACAATGGAAAATTGTACTGAAATGCAGGAGGATCTGCAGCGAATTGACGCATGGTGCAGGGAATGGCAATTGAATCTCAATGTAGACAAGTGTAATGTGCTGCGAATACATAAAAAGAAAGATCCCTTATCATTTAGCTACAATATAGCCGGTGAGCATCTTGAAGTAGTTAATTCCATAAATTATCTGGGAGTACGCATTAGGAGTGATTTAAAATGGAATGATCATATAAAGTTGAACGTTGGTAAAGCAGTTGGCAGACTGAGATCCATTGGAAGAATGCTAAGGAAGTGCAATCCGAAAACTAAGGACGTAAGTTACAGTACACTTGTTCGCCCACTGCTTGAATACTGCTCACCAGTGTGGGATCCGTTCCAACTAGGGTTGATAGAAGAGAGAGAGAAGATATAATGGAGAGCAGCGCGCTTCGTTACAGGATCATTTAGTAATCGCGAAAGCGTTACGAAGATGATAGATAAACTACAGTGGAAGACTCTGCAGGAGACACGCTCAGTAGCTCGGTACGGGCTTTAGTTGAAGTTTCGAGAACATACCTTCACCGAGAAGTCAAGCAGTATATTGCTCCCTCTTACGTATATCTCGCGAAGAGACCATGAGGATAAAATCAGAGAGATTAGAGCCCACACAGAGGCATACCGACAATCCTTCCTTCCACGAACATTACGAGACTGGAATAGAAGGGAGAACCGATAGAGGTACTCAAGACACCCTCCGCCACAGACCGTCAGGTAGATGTAGATGTATATCTGTTGTTGTTTTCAAAACACAGTTGGTAGTTCATTAATTTCCACTGAAATCATGCCCTGAAACGACGTGTGTACTAAATGAAAGACTTCTGATTGCTCGCGATCACGCTTCTGAAAAACCGGCAGACCAGCGACAGTTCAGCTTCAAATGAAATCCCCGTCGCGAGATCAGACCCGATTTGGAAGGACATATTACACAAACAACACACGCCAGCCGTGGCGCCGCTATTGCATCGCCGCGGCCAGAGAGCAGGCAGAAGCCTCTTAGCGGCTGGGTCCTTAAACCCCCCACCGCCACAACCCCCGTAACTCCACAACCACCCTCCCCCCCCCCCCAAGCATCCCTCCCCACTGTGCTGCGCGGCCATTAGCCACGCGCTAATTAATGTGACGGGTGTCAAAAGGCGGTCTGCCGGAGCCGCTTCGATCCGCAGATTAAAGCCGAGCTCCGCAAATTGTCGGCTCCGCAACGTCCCGCACGCCTCGATACGCGGACCAATTTAAAGCGCGGAAATCGCCCGCTACAGCTCGGCCGACCGCTCGCACACCCCACCAACCCGTAATCTCATCCTCCCTCCCTCTTCTCCATCCCACTGCACCGCACCCTGCTATCTGCAGCTCCAAACCGCCCGTCGCCCACTCCAGTCACCCGACACCAATCGGGTGAAGACTGGCGATCAGTGAGTACGAGGCAAGTTCCTGTCCGTTTTAATTAAAGGCGGTGGCAGCCCTTTAAGCCTTTTCTACCCCCACATTGCTTCCACCAGACTACCCCTCTTCCCTAGCCAGCATGTCCTTCTTTATTTCGCGAGGCACAAAGACCACTCTCTTCCACCCCCTCACCCCTGACAAGGCTCCCTCTGTATCGCTTATCGTCGTGCCAAAGCACCCACGCTCGGCGATATATTATCCCCTTATAGATCATCCGCTCTCGAAACTTCCTTCCCGTTTCCTATAAATTTCACACTTGGACTCAAGGCGCATTAATCAGCGTATATCGATTTGAGCATGCCTCTGATTTTTCTAAAGTACGTCATATAATTACTCGAAATTATCACGATAATTAATGTGTGGATAGCTTGTGCTGACACCACTTCATTATGTTCGTATTTTAAACTTAAACAACTGTATTTAGGACTGTGGAACAACAGTGACACATATTCACACTATTGTACGAGGCCTGTTTTATAAATAAGAACCGTTTTGAAGTTAAAAAAAGACGTGCTTAAATATCTGAATGATTTTATTTTTACGTGAAAGCCTGTACCTTAATATAAGCACTGACGCCATTACAGTCTGATTCTTCCTTGTTTACGTTGTGTAAAGAGTGTTTAAAATTCCTCCGATAATCGTTGAGTCCCACCGACTGCGAAGTACGGGGCTGTTATAAGATTTCTTAGTGCTAAAGGCCTAAAAGCGATTGATATTCATCGTGAGATCTGTGCAGTTTACGGAGAAAACATTATGAGTGATGGAATGGTAAGAAAGTGTGTGAGAGCATTTAAAGATGGCCGCACAAATGTGCATGATGAACAACAGAGTGGGCGTCCTTCGGTCGTTAATGAAAGTTTGGTGCAGGAAATGGACAATAAGGTGAGAGAAAACAGACGCTTTACGATTTCTTGAATTTTTCGAAAAAATAAAAGAAAATTGAACAAAGTAATGTTTACACTTATTGTAGGCTATCTCGAATGTATATTTTCAAAAAATAACCAAAAACTAGAAAAACGGACTTTAGACTTTTATTGAGCACTGTTACGAATCTATTACGTGTTTTTTATGTAAAAAAGAATCCTTGCATCCAGAAGACAACAGACGACATCGACGAATGACATTCCCGAAGTACATGGGCAGTCGATGGGACCTCTGAACGCCACAGTTTTCAAGCTATAATAAAATTGCAAAAACTGCTTTCAAATTGATGATATTGGTTAAAGAGGTACGTAGTAATACCCAAAAAAAGATTTTTAACAAAATGGCGTCACTTAGAAATGAAAGTTAATGTTTTCGAGGAAAAAGTCTTATAAAAACGTGCACCAAAAATATAAATAAGGTACATTGCAAAAATCCTACGTAATATAGTATAGTAAACGACGACTCACAAGTTACAAAAAGCTCTACTGTAATTGCGTGTATATTTCAAGGGTTATAGCTTCCGTGAACATGAGAAATGTTATTATCACGCGTTTAAAATTTCAACTTTTTTAAAAAAAATATTGAAATGTGGAGAAACCTTTTTATCAGCAGTGCTAGCGCCGTAAAGTTGAACCTTCTTCTTGTCGATTTCAAAATTAATTTTGACGAAATTATATAGATTAAATGGCTCCCGCTTACATATCGAACCGTTTTTTTGCACATCTGGGATTACTTCTCGAATCTTGCCTATGCGTGTAAATACGTTTCTCTGTCATTTTCCAACACGCACTTGTAAAGAACAAGTGAAATTACAAGTTATGCAGACGCGAGACACGTAAGCGCTATCAGACTGTTTACCATAACGAACCATTTGGAAAGAGATATCTTGTTGGGAATAGCATTCTAGCTGATACTAATGTCCTCTGTAAGGAACATCTTAAGATACTAAAGAATTAGAGTAAAAAATAAATTATCCGGGTCTATCCCCCGAAGAGGCGCGGCAACTCCAAGGGTGAAGTATGCCGCCAGTGGTAATCTTGTGGGCGAAACGTCTCAGTTTCACACAGATTCATAGTGACATTCGGGCGGTGTATGGACCAAACGCAATGTGACTACTGGCTGTAGTGTAATGTTGCAAACAATTTGCTCATGGCCGCATCGAAGTTAGACGATGACGATCGAATAACTCGATATCCTTGTTTTCGAGGAGCTGGTAGACCGCACCATGGGGATAGATTTTTACAGTGATTCTAAAATGGTTCTATCGTCGAGGAACTGAACGATCGATAGCTCGTTCTGCCAGCTGTTTACAGAGATTGATGAATATGCAGAAAAATAGTGTCATGCATCTGAGTCACTTTAAAGTGTACTGCAGCACTGAATCAAAGTTGCTTCACCTGCCATAATAATGTGTTACTTATTGTTAGAAGTCGCCTTATAAGTTACTGACACTGCCCTAGTGGCGTTATCTGGGATCGATACCGGTCAAAAAACACAGAAAACTTCATAAGGCCAAAACTTGAATATGTTTCTCCAAAAAAAGTTTTTTTAACTTTTAAAACTTTACAACTTAATTAACTTTATTTTAAAATAGTAAGTGAACATTCGTTATAATGAACAGCAAGATCCTCAATGTAGTTTCTTAACAAAAGTTCCTTGAATAATAACAGATCAAAGAACAGCTCTCAGAATAAATTTACAACGCTTAAAACGCAAAATCACTTTTTAAGCAAAGGAAAAAATAGTACAAATTGCATAATGCAAGGTTACATAAAAGATTCTAACGCCACATGGCATGAAACAAAATCTGATTACTATCAACGTACACTCAAACACCTTAGCCTCTATGATGCGTACCGTATCACAAAATATTTTCCTTCCTTTTAAACACCATAAAACTCCCATGTGATGCATACGACACCCAACGAATTACAACAAACAACGGAGCATAGATCTCACAATGAAAAAGTTATGTAAATCTTTTCCTTTCAAAATAAATAAGGAAAACACACAAATGAACCCTTAGGCTCAGTGGTTACATTCGCTAAAAGAGAATATACAATACAGATCTTTTGATTTCGTCGTGGTCATACGCTGTTGCGCATCGTGCTGTCCTTCAAGATCACATGCGGCACAAAAAAGATTTTCCACGATGTACAAAATGTTTACGTCGATATGGAGGCGGACGCAAATCTTAAAGCAGGCTAGGGAGTAAATGCGGTACGACTGAACACCTCTACCATACAGCACAGCACCAAACAATATCGCGGCGTTTACTGAGAAAGCGGATAATTTAAAAAAAAATTAAATAGCTAGCCGTACCGGCTCAGTTACTGCCCTGAGTGCTCCTCAAATTATTCTCTAAATCTCTTACAGAAAGACCATTTAATCCACTATAATTCAGGGAGCTAATCTGACTTTAGCAAAGCATTTTCTTAAAGTAGTGAATTTTATGAACATGAGTGGGTCTATAATGGTTCAAATGGTTCAGGGGGCTCTGAGCACTATGCGACTTAACTTCTGAGGTCATCAGTCGCCTAGAACTTGGAAATAATTAAACCTAACAAACCTAAGGACATCACACACATCCACGCCCGAGGCAGCATTCGACCGTAGCGGTCACGCGGTTCCAGACTGTAGCGCCTAGAACCGCACGGTCACACTAGCCGGCCTCGGTGTCCACTGAGTACATAATTAGTTACTTTCGGCATTTAATTACATTACTTTTCATTAATTCAGATTCTGATTTCCACTAAGTTTAAAGTTACGTTTCGCGATACTGTTCACATACGTAACACAGGGACGACTAACAGTCAGTGTTGCCTAGCATCCGGCCGTGGTGGTCTAGCGGTTCTAGGTGCTCAGTCCGGAGCCGCGCGACTGCTACGGTCGCAGGTTCGAATCCTGCCTCGGGCATGGACGTGTGTGATGTCCTTAGGTTAGTTAGGTTTAAGTAGTTCTAAGTTCTAGGGGACTGATGACCATAGATGTTAAGTCCCATAGTGCTCAGAGCCATTTGAACCATTTTTTGTTGCCTAGCAGTTGAATGCAGTGTCTACAGCACACATTAGCTAGGAGGAGGTTCCTGGGAAAAATTATTTCCATTTGTAGGTAAACTTTCATAGAAACCTTACAGCTTGTTGATCCTTCAAGTGCCTCACACGATGTTTGCTCCGTGGAAGCCACATCTCCAAACCCCTGCTCCATGGAGTAACCGGCATCTTAGTGTGCCGCCGTAATACTTGCTAATACCTGTAAGGAAGACATCGCTTGATATCATCATTTCAAAAGGAAAATGACTGTAGTTTTTTATATCCTCGTGAGAAATACTGAAAACGGTTTCAGATAATTTAAACTGTGTGGTACATTACTGAAGTGTACTTGTTCTAAAGTCGAGATTCTGTTGTTAACATATAGAACTGTTCCTCGCCGTTTCGTCACTGACTGTGGGAGAATTACCTGCAATGTCATTAAGGGCTCAAGGGATCAGAAAATTTATTCATCTATATAGAAGCAGCATTGATACCGGTTGATGTTTCTTGTGAACCACGCTGTTTCATGTACAGCAGATATTTTTCTGTCAGGTAGAGTAGCTTTATTTAGATTGTCTCAATAGCACCCGTTTCCAGTAGACCAATGAACTTACCAAGAAAATTTTCAGGATGACCGTGGGCAGACCTCTTCGACCTGTAGTTGCCAACTTGTTTATGGACATTTTTCAATAGTCAGTATTGCTTAGCAGATGAATATGACATCTACAGCTCACATCAACTAGGTCATACAGCTCTGTGGGTGACAGCTTTGTAGTAAGTACGCTTAATGAAGGGCAGTCGGTTGACTAATTAGCGCAGCTCCACAATATCTACCCACAAATTTAGTACACAATGTTGAGGGGAATGGGCAACTTAATTTTCTCGATGTATCAGTGATGAAACAGGAGGAAGGTACTTTGTGCCATGATGTGTACCGGAAAGCTACACACATTGATCGATCTAATCATCATCCAAAATCAAAAAGAAAGTGTACCACGGAGAAGGGGTGTAACAATATTTGTGAATCGGTTTACTTACAAAATTAGCTGAATCACTAACGGCCGGTCGGAGTGGCCGTGCGTTTCTAGGCGCTTCAGTCTGGAACCGCGCGACCGCTACGGTCGCAGGTTCGAATCCTGCCTCCGGCATGGATGTGTGTGATGTCCTTAGGTTAGTTAGGTTTAATTAGTTCTAAGTTCTCGGCGACTGACGACCTCAGAAGGCGCATAGTGCTCAGAGCCATTTGAACCAAGTAACGACTGGTTTCCAAGGAAAACGCTAACACCAGTAGGGGGTGGATCGAGAAAGAGGAGAGAAAGCCATGATTAATGTGTAACAATGGCTGCTAGTCAAAGGATGCCCCCGGTTTTTTTTTAACAAGTAACTGGATGTTATGCCCTTTTACTTAATCGGAAGGTACACTATGGTCATTATTATTAATGGCACAATGGTCATCTTCGCATTCCTATACAGGCTCCGATAGTCTCTGGAGAAGGGATTGACACGATTGCATTTATTTATTTATCCTATGGTGCACACTCCTTTTCCATCACTGTTATGTTGCTATGAGTAATGAAATGAATTAGTGGTTTGGTTACGCGTCCGTGAGTAGAATAGATATAATGCAAAGACATGTGCTTTATTTGAGCTTTGGTGCCAACCTGATATTTGGAGTGAACAATCAAATATGCACATATGGTCGTAGGATATTCGGGTTGGTTCGAACCTCCTCCCAGCGCTCCGCCATTTTCGACAATCGATTTCTAGCTGCCTGAGAGGATGAATAGACAGTGACCATGTCTCCACCAGGCCGAATGGTAAATTCAGAGCATTAGGTATACTGTAATGAAAATAGCTGTCCCTTTCCAGCACCATCTTAGCCAGGGTTGCGTTGCGACCATTTTTTGTCAAGGTTTTCAAGTAAATTCAGCGGTTATATTTCTGACTAGCATGGTATGAAATTCATCCTATGGTGTCTTCAGCACACTAAATGTTTGTTGACTTGATGTTACACTTTATTTACGTTTATTCATTTTCATTAGCTTATTTGTAGAGTATTTAACATTCTTTCTTTGTGATAAGGGCACAACACACTGTATATCAGCGAATCATATGGCCACAACCATTACGATAAAGTGTAGACACTTTCATATCTTTATTTTGGATTAAGTATATGATCAAGTGAATAGTGGCATGTGGAGTGTTTTGATATTTATTTATTTTTGCTTGGTTGGCCTTTGTCTCCATGCTCTCACGAGAGCGTCACTGCATAGAGAAGCGACCATGTTCTTCCTAACTTAGTTAAGGGGCGTGTGATGCGCGTGCAGTATTGCTATTAGTCCCAAAACGACCCAACCTGGTTAAACAAGACTATGCCTTCGACTTCCTACTAACCGCAAGTTATTGGCTGTACAGTCAATGGACGGTAATCGCTCTGGAAGAATTTAATGCCTTGCTAAACATATGTTGGTGTGATGAATATGGCAGCTCGTACTATATAACTTCACTGGTTTCAAGTCGTATATTTGTATCTGCTGTGTCCCCCATTTTTATTCATATTTGAACCTTAAATTATTGTTGTTTTGAAATGTAAATGTGTAACCTCCCATCAGAATAATTTTAAAAATTGAAAAATGAAAACGGGCCAAGCGTAACCTCCCAAAAAAAATTATATTAAAAATATGAACCATGCGTAAACTCCCCACAAAAATTATAATTAAATGGATTTTAAATATTGTAACCTCTGAACAAAATTGGCTCCCATTTATAGTCTGTGTGCAGAAATACATTCACATTTAATATTCCCACAAAATTCTTTTCTCATTTACTGTTAAGTTCGAAACAGAAAAATTCCTAAACACCAAAATATTGAAAAAGTTTAGTAACCTGATAAATTTTATGAGGGCAGCAGCGGTGCCCTACTGCCCTGTATTCTGAATAAAAAAAGGAAAAATTCTTACCTCAATAAAAACTGCAATTATATATCTGCTCTTATGTAGAACCTTTTTTTTTTGGCACAGCTTCGTGCAATGCTGGCGTATATTTTTTTTTTTTTTTTGGAAGGAATGATCATGCAATGTAAATATTCTTTAAATTGAAATGAATGCTTTTCTTTACAAAATTACTTTATATTATAAAAATTATTATTGGGGGGATTTTTTTTGTTAAAAAAATTGACATTTAACATACATTGCTAGATATGCGCAAGGCTGCTTCTTTACCTTCTACAATAACACTCATCTCTCAGACTCCCAACCAGAGCAGACTGCCGACACGCGCAGGCACGCGCCGACTCTTGTCGACTACTGCTTACTATCACGGACTGACGACTACTGCTGACTACACAAGACTACGGCTTACTAGCACGGACTGACTACTACTGACTCACGCTGACTAGCGACAACTACAGGGTGTTTCAAAAATGACCGGTATATTTGAAACGGCAATAAAAACTAAACGAGCAGCGATAGAAATACACCGTTTGTTGCAATATGGTTGGGACAACAGTACATTTTCAGGCGGACAAACTTTCGAAATTACAGTAGTTACAATTTTCAACAACAGATGGCGCTGCAAGTGATGTGAAAGATATAGAAGACAACGCAGTCTGTGGGTGCGCCATTCTGTACGTCGTCTTTCTGCTGTAAGCGTGTGCTGTTCACAACATGCAAGTGTGCTGTAGACAACATGGTTTATTCCTTAGAACAGAGGAATTTTCTGGTGTTGGAATTCCACCGCCTAGAACACAGTTTTGTTGCAACAAGACGAAGTTTTCAGCGGAGGTTTAATGTAACCAAAGGACCGAAAAGCGATACAATAAAGGAACTGTTTGAAAAATTTCAACGGACTGGGAACGTGACGGATGAACGTGCTGGAAAGGTAGGGCGACTGCATACGGCAACCACAGAGGGCAACGCGCAGCTAGTGCAGCAGGTGATCCAACAGCGGCCTCGGGTTTCCGTTCGCTGCGTTGCAGCTGCGGTCCAAATGACGCCAACGTCCACGTATCGTCTCATGCGCCAGAGTTTACACCTCTATCCATACAAAATTCAAATGCGGCAACCCCTCAGCGCTGCTACCATTGCTGCACGAGAGACATTCGCTAACGATATAGTGCACAGGATTGATGACGGCGATATGCATGTGGGCAGCATTTGGTTTACTGACGAAGCTTATTTTTACCTGGACGGCTTCGTCAATAAACAGAACTGGCGCATATGGGGAACCGAAAAGCCCCATGTTGCAGTCCCATCGTCCCTGCATCCTCAAAAAGTACTGGTCTGGGCCGCCATTTCTTCCAAAGGAATCATTGGCCCATTTTTCAGATCCGAAACGATTACTGCATCACGCTATCTGGACATTCTTCGTGAATTTGTGGCGGTACAAACTGCCTTAGACGACACTGCGAACACCTAGTGGTTTATGCAAGATGGTGCCCGGCCACATCGCACGGCCGACGTCTTTAATTTCCTGAATGAATATTTCGATGATCGTGTGATTGCTTTGGGCTATCCGAAACATGCAGGAGGCGGCGTGGATTGGCCTCCCTATTCGCCAGACATGAACCCCTGTGACTTCTTTCTGTGGGGACACGTGAAAGACCAGGTGTACCGCCAGAATCCAGAAACAATTGAACAGCTGAAGCAGTACATCTCATCTGCATGTGAAGCCATTCCGCCAGACACGTTGTCAAAGGTTTCGGGTAATTTCATTCAGAGACTACGCCATATTATTGCTACGCATGGTGGATATGTGGAAAATATCGTACTATAGAGTTTCCCAGACCGCAGCGCCATCTGTTGTTGAAAATTGTAACTACTGTAATTTCGAAAGTTTGTCTGCCTGAAAATGTACTGTTGTCCCAAGCATATTGCAACAAACGGTGTATTTCTATCGCTGCTCGTTTAGTTTTTATTGCCGTTTCAAATATACCGGTCATTTTTGAAACACCCTGTAACTACATACTACTCTCTGGTCAAAGACTCTGCCATGCCTCGCCCATCGCCGGGAATACATACGTCTTACATAACCCTCCATTGGAGGGCAAAAATTTGGCAGCGATGGTGAGTCAATTGGACTTGCCATGAGCAACAAATTTTTCTTAATTAACTAAGTTTACAATCACAGTATATATACATACATATATAAGTTCAGAACATGAAATAAAGTACAGTGCACATGCACTGAGTACAGAACATATCAAGCAAAGACAAAATGTATACAGAATGAGCACAAATCATATTAACAAATGACATAAAGTGCACACGCACTGTAGTTCAGAACATATCAGCAAATGTATAGGCATAGTACAAATCGTATTAATAAATGACAAAAAGTGCGCACGCACTGTAGTTCAGAACATATCAGCAAATCACAAAATGTATATGCAATGAATACAAATCATGTTAACAAAATGACAAAAGTGCACACGCACTGTATATACTTTTTTTACTATTTTACAAGAACTAGGATAGGAAAGGGAAGGATTGCATCATGGTTGTAGCACTTTAGGTTGCATGCAGCTGCACTGAAAGTCCATATCTTTCTACAGAAGCACAACACCAAGTGAGACAATCTGAAGTTCTTTTCCTTGAAGTATTAATCAGTGTAGCCAAGACACTGAAATGTCGTAGTAATATTCCATGTTATCATTTTGGTAGTACATTAGGTACACCAAACAGTGGGACCATAATAACATATCCATCGCTCAAGGTGGTGGACAGCATGTCGTGTCAACACCACGTTCTTGTAAAGTACACGAACGTAGAATTAGTGCAAAAACCAAATATAGTGCTCCATGATCATGGGGATAGACAGGACAAACACATAATGCAGTAATTTCTCGTAATTAGGTCAGAAGGTGAAGGACATTAAGTCACACACTAGTCTTCAATGAGAATTACACTAGTCTAACAACTGATTTGAGTAATTGGTGGCACTCATCGTCCAGTTACTGAACATTTCTGTACCATGTATGTAGTATTACAGAATAATGTTCATAAATTATCTGTTTACAGAGAACATTGGCACTCATTGGCCAGTTACAAAGCTTGTAGCAAGTATTGAATATTACAAAACACTTTTCATAACTCATCTGCTTTCGGTAATTATTGGCACTCATTGGCCACTTACAAAGTATTCATATAGTTTTACAAAACATTATTCAGTACTATTCAGAAGTTATCATTCAAAATGAGAGTCAATTATTGGCATTGTATTTATAGAGTATAACAAAATATTATTTACAGAAATTATTGGCATAGTATTTATGCATTATTACAAAGCATCATTCAGTATTACTCAGAACTGATCATTCCAGTGACATAGGACATATTTAAAATGTAACACACTGTAACTATTACTCAAGGTCCGTGGTTAGAGAACATTACGCAGAACACATGATTCATGTGACATAGGACATAGTGAAAATCTAACACACTGTAACTATTATTCAACGTCTGTGACTAGAAAACATCATTCAGTATTACTCAGAACTCTTTTAAACTGGTAGCATTATTTGGGACTGGTAATACATTTTTCCTTTTTTTGTGCTAGCAATGCATTGCGTTGGGATCGATAATTAATTACAGGGGCATAACAATATTTGCTTTTGAGTTATTGCTGCAAATGAGGATGTGTAACGTCATTCGTCATGAGTCAGCTGTAGCAAGGTTATGAAACAAGTAGAGTATATGTGATCACATTCATAAATGACATAGGTTTAATGAACAACTGCTTTAGCACATTAATTTCGTGAATAGCTTTTCCTAGAAAAATACAAAATGGATTACTAAGCTGAAATAAGAAACGCATATTATGCTGAAAAGTAGTGAACTTCGAATTAACAGGTAGTGAAATGTGTATAAAATATATATGTTCTCTAGCTGTCCTTTCCAAAACCTTCAGTCACCATACCATGCGACATAAGACATACTGTCAAAACGAACTGCAACAAATACTTAAATAACTACATAGCATAAATACATAAACTTTAACATTATCCTCATCTGCAAAGAAAACTTCATTATTCATATCATCATAACTCCATTATTATCATCACCTGTAAAGAAAAACTTCATTATCCATATTAACATATTTTTCATCATTATTCATTACCATTCATTATCATCTGCAAAAAAGTCACTTCATTATTCAATATACAACTAGTCCTTATTTCTAGCATATTTCATCACTAAAACTAAGATGTGTAGTTCTGTCTGATAGCCTGCATCAATCGCCTTGTATTCTGAAAGAAAAAATTAGTTAAGACCGCTATTCTACGATGTGTATAGTATATTCTTGTTAATGCTTGTTAATTCTGATCCATTTACTCTTCGTCACGAGGTATTGCATTTTCTTTCGATCATTCCGAAGGTGAAATTCCCGTTTCTGTTTAATTTATTTCTTTTACACGTTAGTTCTATCTGAAGATGATGAACAAAGATTAATGTCTTGCATTTAAATCATATACCCATTAAATTAAAACGGGTTTATAGCAACATAATTGAGCATACAGCATAGCATGACAGAAAACGTAATATGTCAAAAACATAAACAGTGTTCAGAGGCAAAAATGTACACAGTGTATAACAATGTAGCAGCAAAAAAAAAAAAAAAAAATGTAAAATAGTCACGATGTTGAGATATCATAAGGCAAAATGTCAGAGTCAACTGGTGTTTGTTATATCTTAAATATTTCATAGTGCATACAAACAAAACAGGAAAACAATCATACATACATGAAAAATGGAAAAATATGCACGGTCTAAAGTGTAACGACAAGAAAAGCGACCTGCTAACCTTACCGTGCCGGGCACTTGCCAAGAAAAAATACGACAATCATCAGTAAGTAGTCACATAAATATAATTGCATAAGTGGTCATAAAATGTTTAAGTTCATCTGGAAAAATATGCACGGTCTGATGTGTAACGACAAGAAGAGCGACATGCTAACCTTACCTTGCCGGGAACTTGCCAAGAAAAAATACGATAATCATCAGTAAGTGGTCACATAAATATAATTTCATATGTGGTCATAAAATGTGTAAGTTCATCTGGAAAAATATGCACGGTCTAATGTGTAACAACAAGAAGAGTGACCTGCTAACCTTACCTTGCCGGGCACTTGGCAAGAAAAAATAAGATAATCATCAGTAAGTGTTCATGTGAAAATAATTGCATAAGTGGTCATAAAAAAATTAGGAAATGGCATTACAGTGTGATAAATCATAAAGTATGTTCATTCAATAAAGGGTTTGATGTTGGAGACATGGTGATTGCCCTTGCTTTTTCTGGTTCTCAAAGTTTCGACGTGTACTACATTGGGGTGAGGAATGCTGCGAATTCGATATGGACCTGCGTATAGAAGCTCAAATTTATTGCATCTATTCTTTCCTCTGTTGGATAAATAGTGTGTACGTACTAATATCTTCTGTCCAATGTGAAAGTCACGGCGTGTACAAACCTGTTTTTGCTGTCTTCTCCGGCGCTCTGCGGCACGTTTGATGTTGTTCAGCGCAATGTCAATTATTTCATGGTGTCGTAGTCGACGAGATGTAGGATAGGTTACTAATTCTTTAATTTTGTTAGGTGGTTCAACATTTTTCAGTATAACAGACGGAGATAGCATAGTAGATTCATTTGGTATGGAATTAATTACATCCTGGAATGAGAGTATGTATGTGTCCCAATCAATATGTCTTTTATGGCAGTATATTCTACACAGTTTACCAGTTTCTTTCATTAAACGTTCACAAGGGTTCGAAGAAGCATGGTACCTGGATATATAGATCGGAGAAATGTTTCTAGCTCGTAACATACGTGTCCATATAGCAGATCGAAACTGTGGTTCATTGTCGGAAATTACTTTCAACACATGTCCTACTTGAAATAGAAAATGTTTTACAAATGCTTGCGAAACAGTTTTAGCAGTAGCTTTGCGTAACGGAGTGAAGGTAACAAATTTTGAAGTGAGTTCAACAGCGACAAAGATGCAGCAAAAACCTCTGTTAGTTCTGGGAATCGGACAAAAAATGTCTACAGCGGCCATGTGTCTCAATCTAACAGGTACAATGGGATGTAATGGAGGAATATGTGAAGTCGTATCTGACTTAGCTTTCTGGCAGATTTTACAAGACGCTAAAACTCGTAGAATACGTTTCTCCATGTTGGTAAAATAACAGTTCTGTCTCATTATAAGAAAACATTTTCTGGCTCCGTAATGTGCGTAACTTAAATGAGTATACCAGATTAATTTGTTAACAAGTTCGTCAGGAATGCATAATAAACAATTGTTGCTGTCAGGATGTGAGCGGCGAAACAGAATGTCATTGCGTACAGTGTAATGGTTTCTAATGGTAACATTATTCCTATCTTGCCAAAGGTGTTTAATTTCTTTCCACACGTTGTCTTTACTCTGCTCTTGTGCTGTATCTCGTAATGGCGACGAAATGAAATTTTCAAATGCAACTTGTTGAATGTACATGACGCTGAAATTTGCTTTGCAGAAGTTGGTTGCGATGTCTTGCTGATTGTTGTTAAGAGAGCGGGATAGTGCGTCTGCTACAATATTTTGTGTACCGGGAATGTGAATAATTGTAAAATTAAATTCCTGTATATAAAGTTTCCATCTACTTAATCTGTCGTGTGTAAATTTAGCCGAAAGTAAAAATTGTATCGCTCTATGATCTGTGTAAACGGTAGTGTGTCTTCCATAAAGAAAATGCCTAAATCTGGTAAAAGCCCATACAACAAATAATGTTTCAAGTCCTGTAACAGAATAATTTCGTTCAGCAGGTGACAGAATGCGACTTGCAAAAGCGATGTTTTTAATTACTGTACAACCATCTTCTTCAATTTCATAAAATATATGTACGCCTAAAGCGGTGTTAGAACTGTCGGTGGCAATGGAAAAATTTCTGGTAGTGGTGCATTCAACAAAGCATGTTTCAAATAACATTCTCGTGAACAAGATTCTGCGTGTCAAAATTATTGCTTGCGTTACTGGAATATGCAACCTGTACTGTATCTAGTCAAATTCTATCTGACGTGCTTTTATTTTCGGGAGGATGCTGGAAAACCATTCTGGAGTGTAATTAGCAGTCTTCGAAAGGGAGGTAAGAAGGAAATGACAAGTATTTTGGACAGGTCAGGAAAACTGCTGGTGAATCCTGTGGATGCCTTGGGCAGATGGAGGGAATATTTTGAAGAGTTGCTCAATGTAGGTGAAAGTGTGATCAGTAATGTTTCAGATTTCGAGGTAGAATGGGATAGGAATGATGATGGAAATAGGATCACATTTGAGGAAGTGGAAAAAATGGTCAATAGATTGCAGTGCAATAAAGCGGCTGGGGTGGATGAAATTAAGTCGGAACTCATCAAATACAGTGGAATGTCAGGTCTTAAATGGCTACACAGGATAATTGAAATGGCCTGGGAGTCGGGACAGGTTCCATCAGACCGGAAAAAAGCAGTAATCACACCAATCTTTAAACATGGAAACAGAAAAGATTGTAACAACTACAGAGGTATCTCTTTAATCAGCGTTGTGGGTAAAATCTTCTCAGGTATTGCTGAAAGGAAAGTGCGAGTATTAGTTGAGGACCAATTGGATGAAAATCAGTGTAGGTTTAGGCCTCTTAGAGATTGTCAGGACCAGATCTTTAGCTTACGGCAAATAATGGAGAAGTGTTATGAGTGGAACAGGGAATTGTATCTATGCTTTATAGATCTAGAAAAGGCATATGACGGGGTTCCTAGGAGGAAGTTATTGTCTGTTCTACAAGATTATCGAATAGGAGGCAAACTATGGCAAGCAATTAAACGTCTTTACATGGATAGTCAAGCAGCAGTTAGAGTTGACGGTAAATTGAGTTCATGGTTCAGAGTAGTTTCAGGGGTAAGACAAGGCTGCCACCTGTCTCCACTGTTGTTCATATTATTTATGAATCATATGTTGAAAACAATAGACTGGCTGGGTGAGATTAAGATATGTGAACACAAAATAAGCAGTCTTGCATATGCGGATGACTTAGTTGTGATGGCAGATTCGATTGAAAGTTTGCAAAGTAATATTTCAGAGCTAGATCAGAAATGTAAGGACTACGGTATGAAGATTAACATCTCCAAAACGAAAGTAATGTCAGTGGGAAAGAAATATAAACGGATTGGGTGCCAAATAGGAGGAACAAAGTTAGAACAGGTGGACGGTTTCAAGTACTTAGGATGCATATTCTCACAGTATGGCAACATAGTGAAAGAACTGGAAGCGAGGTGTAGCAAAGCTAATGCAGTGAGTGCTCAGCTACGATCTACTCTCTTCTGCAAGAAGGAAGTCAGTACCGAGACTAAGTTATCTGTGCACCGTTCAATCTTTCGACCAACTTTGTTGTATGGGAGCGAAAGCTGGGTGGATTCAGGTTACCTTATCAACAAGGTTGAGGTTACGGATATGAAAGTAGCTAGGATGATTGCAGGTACTAGTAGATGGCAACAATGGCAGGAGGGTGTCCACAATGAGGAAATCAAAGAAAAACTGGGAATGAACTCTATAGATGTAGCAGTCAGGGCGAACAGGCTTAGATGTTGGGGTCATGTTACACGCATGGGAGAAGCAAGGTTACCCAAGAAACTCATGGGTTCAGCAGTAGAGGGTAGGAGGAGTCGGGGCAGACCGAGGAGAAGGTACCTGGATTCGGTTAAGAATGATTTTGAAGTAATAGGTTTAACATCAGAAGAGGCACCAATGTTAGCACTGAATATGGGATCATGGAGGAACTGTATAAGGGGGGCTATGCTCCAGACTGAACGCTGAAAGGCATAATCAGTCTTAAATGATGATGATGATGATGATGATGATGATGATGATGTGGCATTTCCACAATTTGCACTGTTCTCTTATTTCTTCCTGACGTATCACGTTCTGGATGATACCTACTGTCTGGTTCATTCATGATAATATGTTGTTGCTGATGTTCTTGCTGCTGATAAGATCGACTGTTATTAAATGTACGCTGAAAATTGTGCTCATTATTTTTACCTCTGTCATGATAGTCATTTCTATACGGTGCAGTGTGATAGGAATTTAAATAGTGTGTTTCGAGTACGTACTGATTCCCTTGTTGCTGTGCGTTACTACACTCCTGGAAATGGAAAAAAGAACACATTGACACCGGTGTTTCAGACCCACCATACTTGCTCCGGACACTGCGAGAGGGCTGTACAAGCAATGATCACACGCACGGCACAGCGGACACACCAGGAACCGCGGTGTTGGCCGTCGAATGGCGCTAGCTGCGCAGCATTTGTGCACCGCCGCCGTCAGTGTCAGCCAGTTTGCCGTGGCATACGGAGCTCCATCGCAGTCTTTAACACTGGTAGCATGCCGCGACAGCGTGGACGTGAACCGTATGTGCAGTTGACGGACTTTGAGCGAGGGCGTATAGTGGGAATGCGGGAGGCCGGGTGGACGTACCGCCGAATTGCTCAACACGTGGGGCGTGAGGTCTCCACAGTACATCGATGTTGTCGCCAGTGGTCGGCGGAAGGTGCACGTGCCCGTCGACCTGGGACCGGACCGCAGCGACGCACGGATGCACGCCAAGACCGTAGGATCCTACGCAGTGCCGTAGGGGACCGCACCGCCACTTCCCAGCAAATTAGGGACACTGTTGCTCCTGGGGTATCGGCGAGGACCATTTGCAACCGTCTCCATGAAGCTGGGCTACGGTCCCGCACACCGTTAGGCCGTCTTCCGCTCACGCCCCAACATCGTGCAGCCCGCCTCCAGTGGTGTCGCGACAGGCGTGAATGGAGGGACGAATGGAGACGTGTCGTCTTCAGCGATGAGAGTCGCTTCTGCCTTGGTGCCAATGATGGTCGTATGCGTGTTTGGCGCCGTGCAGGTGAGCGCCACAATCAGGACTGCATACGACCGAGGCACACAGGGCCAACACCCGGCATCATGGTGTGGGGAGCGATCTCCTACACTGGCCTTACACCACTAGTGATCGTCGAGGGGACACTGAATAGTGCACGGTACATCCAAACCGTCATCGAACCCATCGTTCTACCATTCCTAGACCGGCAAGGGAACATGCTGTTCCAACAGGACAATGCACGTCCGCATGTATCCCGTGCCACCCAACGTGCTCTAGAAGGTGTAAGTCAACTACCATGGCCAGCAAGATCTCCGGATCTGTCCCCCATTGAGCATGTTTGGGACTGGATGAAGCGTCGTCTCACGCGGTCTGCACGTCCAGCACTAACGCTGGTCCAACTGAGGCGCCAGGTGGAAATGGCATGGCAAGCCGTTCCACAGGACTACATCCAGCATCTCTACGATCGTCTCCATGGGAGAATAGCAGCCTGCATTGCTGCGAAAGGTGGATATACACTGTACTAGTGCCGACATTGTGCATGCTATGTTGCCTGTGTCTATGTGCCTGTGGTTCCGTCAGTGTGATCATGTGATGTATCTGACCCCAGGAATGTGTCGATAAAGTTTCCCCTTCCTGGGACAATGAATTCACGGTGTTCTTATTTCAATTTCCAGGAGTGTATTTGGCGGAGCCGATGCTATACGTGTACGCGGCGAAACATTAAAGCTTGGTTCACCTTGCACATTACATTGTTGGTTAGGTATGCTAACCGGCTGGCTTTCATGCTGTTGCGGTGAAAAACGTCTATTGTTACCAAAATGCGTTCGCTGTTGCTGATAGTTTTGACGATTGCTGAAAATGCTATACATACTGATGATTACAATTTTATCTGTTATTAAAATTACGGCGATAGTAGTCATTCCGGGAGTGTCTAAAGAGAACTGTCACTTTCGGTAAAACTTGTCATATCGGGTTTTCTTTACTCATTTCTAATCCTAGATAGATCGATAGTTGAAGAGCTGTTTTGATAGATATAAAGGATAGTAGAAGAGAAGGCAGCAGTGCAGAAAACTAAAGATGAAATATCACTACTACGGCTCGGTCCCTGTGCACGCTACGGCACATATTCATCGAATCGTAATGAATCCCCTGAGGTGTATTACGCGCCACAAATAAATTTTAGTTTCTGCGCTACAGGCAATGCCAGTAAAAATTCAAAAGCAAATTGTTGTATCCTTGCTAATTCTAGTTTCTGCATTACAGGCCAAGCTGGTGAAAGTAAAAAAATAAATTGTCGTATACAGTTAGAAGCGTGTACCTGTGCTCTGTCATATTCAAATACCTTAGATTTTTTTACAGATACGAATGGCTTATAATCAACGTTATCGTCACTGAATGTGTGAACAGGTTCACGATTGCATAAGAATCTGTTTGTCTGTATCTTTTCGGATTTTAAGTCGCGAACTCTCTGTAAATTACCTATATTATACTGGCTGTGTGAGTGTGGCAAATGTTCCGAATGTGCCGTATGCTGTGACGTGTTATTGACTGAAACATTTTTCATCTCTGCCACTTCTTGCTGTAAAGTTGACAATTTTCTACGTAATGTATTATTGGACGAATCTATCTCACTGATCGTCTGCTGTAAATTTTGGAGTTCAGGTGTTTGATTAAACGAAATCGGTGAAGTATCGTCTGATTTGCTGTCATTATTACTTTCGATAACATCAATACGACTGGCCAATTCATCATATTTTTCAGTCAGTATTTTTACCCGTTCATCGTTTTTAGTGTCACAAGCATTAATTTGTTTTTGTATTTTACGTGTGGTTTCGTTCAATTTTTTTACGTCAGCTTTGATGACATCGGGATCCTGAATTAGTTCTAATTGTTCAAGTCTACCGGTCACTGTCTGAAAGTCTACTGTGTGTGTGTCTGTTTTTGTTTTAAGATCGGAAATTTCATCACGCAATTCGGTGTTCAACTGTTTGATTGTATTAATTTCGTCTGATACTGTAGCAATATTGTTGTCTACGTATGTTTTTGCTTTCGTAAAAAATTTACGCTTATCTTCCTGTCTCTGTGAGGTAATTGTTTCCATGACTTGTCGCTTTACTTTATTCTGTTCCTGTATAAATTTACGGAATCGCGTTTCACTGTTTTGCAGGTGATGATTAAAACGTTCGTCAATTTGACTGTTCTGTTGGTCGAATTTCGCGTCTACTTTGCATCCAGTGTACGCGAAAGTTCTGCTGACATCGTCGCGTAACTGCGTTGCGTTTTCAGAGCATTGTTTACCGACTGCACTAATTTCGTCTCTAAGTGATTCTGTTGTAGCTGTTTGCATATCCCTTAATTCTTGAGCAACAGATCTAATTTCTTCACTGCTTTTCCTAGCACAAGCCTCAATTTCCTCACGTAATTGTTCTTTAGTATCATTACATTGCGCGGCAACGGCGGTAATCTGTTCACTAAGTTGTTTGAAATTTTCATTACTTTCATTAAGTTGTTGTTTGAGATTTTCATTATTTTCATTAAGTTGCTTGAAGTTGTTGTCTTGTTTTTCATTAATTTCATTAATTTGTTGTTTGAGATTTTCACTAAGTTGTTTGTGATTGTTGTCTTGTCTATCATTCGACTGTTTGAGACTTTCATTCAACTGTTTGGAATTTTCGTCTAGTATTTTAATACGTTCATTAATTTGTAGCAACAATCCCATAATTTGATCCGAGCCAAAATTAGCAACTCTATTCTCTGTGCTGTGTGTTGGTGTATCTGCATTTGTCACGTTTTCTGTAACCATTTTGTCATTCTGTAATTTTTGAAAAGGTTTGCCAATCGGATGTGCACTGTTGGTCACTACACCGGAATTAAATAAATCTGTCGTACTCTGATTACACTGTTCATTTTTGTTAGAAAAATTTGTCTGTTCATTACGTAAATTTTGCAAACCGGGTGTGTCAAGCTGGGCAGCGTTCATTGTAACATAAAGTGCCGCGTCATCAATTGTCGTTAAATTAACAGAGGACACAATTGAATTTATTTGTTCATCATTAACATTGAAATCATTACTGGTGATCAGTACGCACTGATTGTCTGTCAATGGGGAACTGTCATTAAGACACTGAGTGTCGCAAGTACTATCAGTCAAAATATTCGAATCGGCCATTTCACTCATTACACATCGCGATGTACTGTTAACAGTTTTTCGCGGCATTTTTCACAAAACAAAATTAAGCACAAATGAAACAAGGACAATCCAAAAATGCAACAAACACGATTACAACAAAGAGCAACAAATTGCCGATGATCTGTGAAAGAAAAAGTGTCAAATTGGTAAATGAGTTGCGCCAGATGTAAACTACGTTTAATTAAATAAGAGCAGATATATGACTACTTACCAGAAGATTCACAAAGAAACACGATCCTGGCCGGATGTCGCCAAGTGTAACCTCCCCACAGAATATATAAAAAATATGAACCATGCGAAACCTCCCCACAAAAATAATAATTAAATGGATTTTAAATATTGTAACCTCTGAACAAAACTGGCTCCCATTTATAGTCTGTGTGCAGAAATGCATTCACATTTAATGTTAAGTTCGAAACAGAAAAATTACTGAACACCAAAATAATGAAAAAGTTTAGTAACCTGATAAATTTTATGAGGACAGCAGCGCTGCCCTACGGCCCTGTATTCTGAATAAAAATAGCAAAAATTCTTACCTCAATAAAAACTGAAATTATACATCTGCTCTTATGTAGAAATTTTTTTTTGGCACCGCTTCGTGCAATGATGGCGTTTTTTTTTTTTTTTTTTGTAAGGAATGATCATGCAATGGAAATTTTCTTTAAATTGAAATGAATGCTTTTCTTTAAAAAAATTACCTTATATTATAAAAATTATTATTGGGGGGATTTTTTTTAACAAATTGACATTTAACATACATTACTAGATATGCGCAAGGCTGCTTCTTTACCTTCCACAATAACACTCATCCCTCAGAGTCCCGACCAGAGCAGACTGCCGACACGCGCAGGCACGCGCCGACTCCTGTCGACTACTGCTTACTAGCACGGACTGACGACTACTGCCGACTACTCAGGACTACTGCTTACTAGCACGAACTGACTACTACTGACTCACGCCGACTAGCGACAACTAACTACATACTACTCTCTGGTCAGAGACTCTGCCATGCCTCGCCCATCGCCGGGAATACATACGTCTTACAAATGTTCTTCGTAAATGTAGACCAAACAAAAGAACAGAAAACTGCAGAAAGATGAAAAACGAAAATTGTAACATGTATGTCCTGTTTTAGAACATCATGTAACAGATCTATAATTTGGCAATAAGTAAATAAAATAAATAAATATCCCCACTTGTCGTCAAATGTTTTCTTGTTATCGCGTATTCACTGTTCCCACATAATCGATTCAGAATCCATAGCCGGGTTGTGTGCTTGATTATTAGAAATAGTAGCCAGTAACCAGAGTGCTTGTAAGTAAGTATGAAAGTTTAATATGAGAAGGACCTTAATCGCGACCGCAACGTATTTCATCTCTTTCGCGTGCATAGTAAATTACCAGAGCGTTTAGGAGTAAGTGTTGACAGCTCTCACCGCATGAAGTGCGTTGTGTGTGTTTTGTTCCCGTAGCAAAATATATCTTTCAACCAGAATTAACCTCCGGCGTTCACAGTGGTAATTTCAGTCGCCTGCCCATACCTAGTAATGTAGTCCTGAATAGATTCATCCCGTGAATTAACACTGACTGAGTCAGTAATTAAAACAGAATTCCAAATGAATACTCATTGTGTGAGATTGTGCGGCAAGCGGTCTCATTCACTTATCCTCTTTTGTTGCTTGCTTCCTCCCACGTGCGTTACACATTGCGCTACGTTGTTTGAGTCAAGATTAAAGTAACTAATTAATTAAATAAACGTACGGCCATCCCATTATTAATTACCATCAAGCACTGAATCAAAGATGGTAAGGAGACCACGAACAAATGAAGAACCTGCGATGCACACCGACACGCAACGACCAATAAGAATATCAGAGAAAGTGCAGGTTTTCAACTCTACAATAGAGTTCAGTATAATGTAAACAAAAAGAGAAAGTCTTCCATCACTAATAAGATAGCGGATCACATGGGGAAATTGTTGGTGAAACATGGGGCTAAAACCATCTTTGAACCTACCAAAAAAACAGAAGAATGCTCAAGAGCGCCAAATGATGTACGCCATCCACTAGCGACACCTGGAGTGTACAAAAGTTATGTAGTTGGGGGAAAGTATGCTTTGGAACTACAGAAAAGGAGTGTTAACACCCTCTTATCTGAAGACAAAAGCCACTGCCGCCTAGGACAGACTGACAAGTCGCTCGTAGCGAATATGCTTTCCGATGGAAAACGTGAAAAAAAATTTAGTAAAACAAGTGCTTTAGCAAAGAAAACGCGTTATCGCGCACTCACGTGCGAGGCGGTGGAGAGACTTCCGAAAGCTGTAATATCCAACAATGGAAAATCCAAGATGGAATGTAACAATATCATAAGGAGGGTACTTGCTACTCATCGTCTAGCGGAGATGCTGAGTCGCAGTTAGGCACAACAATATTCTGACAGTCATTCTGTTGTGCCTATCTGCGATTTAGCATCTACACTGAACGGTAAGTAAACACTGTAATATTTTAGACAGAAATGACGGAGGTGTTACGTTAGATGAAATGTGGATTGAAACGCCTGGGCTAGCAGGCCAGAGCGGATTAGGTTATAGAAAGTGGCCAAAATATAATGCTGTCAGTTTCACTCAACATACGAACTTCATTCATCAACACATCACATTACAACAAGGATGTAAAACATTCAAAACTTTAATCGACCTTCTTTAAGAGCGGCTGAAGGCCACACTCAAAATCCAAGACATAAGGCCTACGCAAGAAATTGAAATACAAGGTTCTTCTGGAGGTTTCACCCTAGAATTTCTTATAAATATTCAATGTAAACAGACTAAAGTTCATAGCAGTTTAATTTTCATGGAACTTTGCTGGAGGCGGCATATTAGGCAATAAGAAGAGTTTCGATCAAAAGGCAGAAGGCCCTGTCTTACAGCAAAAGCATAACAATCGTATGCCTTAAGGGCAAGCGATGGACATTAATTTAAGAAACATTAAAACTCGTCTGAAGGCCACACATCAACCAAATAACTAAAATCCAAACAGGGAAATTAATATATAACACACAAGGAACGGCGCTCAGAAGTTTTCCAAGTGTCGTCCTCGGATCGTAACACTAACTCAGTCGTGTGAAGTTAGCACCCTTTTTTTCAGAAATGTATATTTTTTTCAGAGTTCTTGATAGATATGAAATAGTTCTAGAGTTCTTTGTACAAAATTTCAATAGTTCTGCAGAATTTAGCGAAGAAAACAACAATACTCGAAAAAATTTTCGTATCGAAAACATTCATTGTCAATTTCCGCAAAATGTAAATAAGTACGACAGTTCTGAGCACAGTTCTGAATAGAGCTCCAAGAGTTCTATCGAAAATCCCAGTAACATTTTTTTGTGCAGCTAATAGTTTACGAGATAATTGCAATTTAAGGAGAAAATCTTTTCACTTACTGTGAAGTTGGCACCCTTTTTTTCAGAAATGTATATTTTTTTCAGAGTTCTTGATAGATATGAAATAGTTCTAGAGTTCTTTGTACAAAATTTCAATAGTTCTGCAGAATTTAGCGAAGAAAACAACAATACTCGAAAAAATTTTCGCTTCAAAATCATTTTTTGTCAATTTCCGCAAAATGTAAATAAGTACGACAGTTCTGAGCACAGTTCTGAATAGAGCTCCAAGAGTTCTATCGAAAATCCCAGTAACATTTTTATGTGCAGCTAATAGTTTACGAGATAATTGCAATTTAAGGAGAAAATCTTTTCACTTACTGTGAAGTTGGCACCCTTTTTTTTCAGAAATTTATATTTTTTTCAGAGTTCTTGACAGATATGCCATAGTTCTAGAGTTCTTTGTACAAAATTTCAATAGTTCTGTAGAATTTAGCGAAGAAAACAACAATATTCGAAAACATTTTCGTATCGAAAACATTCATTGTCAATTTTCGCAAAAATTAAACTCGTACAACAGTTCTGAGGACGGTTCTGAACAGAACCCCAAGAGCTCTATCGAAAATGCCAATAACATTTTTCTATGGCTATAATAGTTTATGAGATAAATTGATTTAATGTGGGACACACTTTCTCTACAGAAAATATAAATATATTCGTACAACAGTTCTGATGACAGTTCTGGACACCACGTGAAGAGTTCTATCGAAAATCCTGGTAGTATTTTTTTTGCAGGTAATAGTTTAAGAGGAAATTGCAACATAATTAAGAACTCTATAAGAGCTCCCACTGTGAAGCTGGCACCCTTTTTTACAGAAATATATATTTTTTTCAGAGTTCTTGATAGATAAGCCATAGTTCTAGAGTTCTTTGTACAAAATTTCAATAGTTCTGCAGAATTTAGCGAAGAAAACAACAGTACTCCTAAAAATTGTGGTATCGAAACGATTTTTTGTCGATTTTTGCAAAAAGTAAATTCGTACAACAGTTCTGAGGACAGTTCTCAACAGAGCCCCAATAGTTCTATCGAAAATACAAATAACATTTTTTTGTGCAGCTAATAGTTTGCGAGATAATTGCAATTTAAGGAGAAAGTCTTTTCACTTACTGTGAAGTTGGCACCATTTTTTTCAGAAATGTACATTTTTTCAGAGTTCTTGATAGAAATGCCATAGTTCTAGAGTTCTTTGTACAAAATTTGAATAGTCCTGCAGAATTTTGCGAAGAAAACAACAAAATTCGAATAAATTTTCGTATCGAAAACATTCTTTGTCAATTTTCGAAAAAAATGAATTCGTACAACAGTTCTGAACAGAACACCAAGAGCTCTATCGAAAATCCTAATAACATCTCTTTGTGGCGGTGATAGTTTATACGGTAACTGTTTTGATGGAAGACCTACTGTATCCACAGAAAAAAATTAAATCTTGCAACAGTTTTGATGAACAGTTCTGGATAACACCCCAAGACATCTATCGATAATCATAATAACATTTTTTGTGGTTATAATAGTTTGTAAGATAATTGATTAATTGTGGGGCTCACTTACTCTAAAAAAAATTATGACTATTCGTATGTTTTGATGACAGCTCTGGATAGCAATGTAAGAGTTCTATCGAAAATACTGGTAACATATTCTGTGCAAGTGTATTGTTTACGTAGTAACTGCATTTAATAAGGAATGCTTATGAGCATTTCCCGTGAAGTTGGCACCCCTTTTACGAGAAATATACATTTTTTAATAGTTCTTTATATGTATGCAATAGTTCTAGATTTCCCTGCTCAAAACACGAATAGTTCTGCAGAATTTCGGGTAGAAAACAATAACTGGGCAAAATTTTGGTATAGTAAAAAATTATTTGTCAGTTTGGAAAAAATAAATTTGTATAACAGTTCTATTGGCATTTCTCGATAGCACCAGAAGAGTTGTATTGAAACTGATAAAATCAATTTTGTGGCGATAATAGTTTATACGATAATTGTTTTAATCTCATACTTTCTCTATGAAAACAAAATTCGTAGAATAGTTCTGATGACAGTTGTAAATATCACCTACAGAGTTCTACCAAAAACTATAATAACATTTTTCGTGACGATGACATTATATGAGATAATTAATGTGAGACTCACTTTTGTCATGTAAAAGTAATAAATTCGTAAAAAAGGTCTGATGGCATTTCTTAATAGACCCTAAGAGTTCTACCGAAAACTGTAATAACATTTTTTGTGGGGATAACAATTAATGAGATAATATCATTTACGAGAGATCCACTTGGTCTACATTATAATAAATTGGCACAACCCTTTCTGGATAGCACCGAAAGAGTTCTTTTAAAAATCCTAATAACATTTTTATTGTGCCAATAGATTATGAAATAGATTGTGTGTTCACTCTGCAGTGGGTGTGCGCCAATGTATAACTTACTGGCAGATAAAAACTGTGTACTGGGCCGGGTCTCTAACCCCAGGCTGTGACGAAGGAACATCGTCACAATATCCTTTCTACCAGGAGTGCTACTTCTGCAATTTTCGTAGGACAACTTCTGCGAAATTGGGAAAGCAGGAGATGAGGTACTGCTAGAAGTACAGCTATGAGGACGGATCGTAAATTCTCACCTTTATTTTGAAATTATGTGAGACATAAACAATGTTACTTTGTGCAGTGCGGTACACAAGAAGCTCTTTTATCCGGACTATGTGGGACCGGAAGTAATCCGGATAACCGAAAATCCGGATATATATTCTACTAAATACAAAAAGTCTAAATGTTCAGCACTGTACAAATACCGGTACACCTTCTTAAGACTGATTGTAGTAACTGTAGGTGGAAGCGTGGGATGTGCACGCTTAGATGATTCAAAGAGAGAAGGCTCGTCAGTGCAAAACAGATGGCTGAGAGGGCAGATACATTCACACACGCCATTAACCAGGTGGTGTCACACCTGTCGAGAAGCGCACCAGAGGTACAATGAGCTCTGGTGGAGTGCGGTTGGCGTGGTTACTATGCAACTTACTTGATGGACACCAATACACCGCTATATTAATGTACAATACTTGAGAAACAATGTCATTTAAACACTCTGAGCTCCTTTATCACTCAGTACTAGACTAAATTAGCGGCCTAGTGATAAGCAGATACAAAGATACAAAAGATACAAATCTTTAGTTTCAGTTTTCTGTAATCAACGTGTTTGCATACCGAGATACTGTTACCGGTATCTCATCCACTATTAAAGCTACATAAACAAAGCTATGGATGAATAATAATATAGTGCTTGCATACACACTGAATCACATTATTCAACAATGGATTAAGTATTTTAAGCTGCAGTATCTCATATTATGTTCTTAAATCATTAGGAGAAAAAATTTACTCTTAAAATACATTTTTTTTAAATAATCAAAACATGAAATGTAAATATTACTGGTTTGCTGTTTCAACAATGTAATAATTCAAAGAATAAAATTTGTTTTTTATCTTTTATTTGGAATAGCGTTAAGTACATTGAACCTAAAATAACATTTACGTGTAATTCAGTATGTAAGAAAACATCAATATTCACTGCACAGATTTACAATTTTTTTCACCTGGAGCTCACAATATACCAATTCTTTGATAAAAGTTTCATTCCTGAATCTATTGACATCTTGCATTATTAAATTTCAAAGTACCAGTAAAAACTACAGGCTGTGATGTACAGGTCCGTCAACAAGTCTTCTTCAGGATACACTAAACAATACACTATGTAATCAATACACTTGCACAGAATATGTTACCAGTATTTTCGATAGAACTCTTACATTGCTATCCAGAGCTGTCATCAGAACATACGAATAGACATAATTTTTTTTAGAGTAAGTGAGCCCCACAATTAATCAATTACCTTACAAACTATTATAACCACAAAAAATGTTATTATGATTATCGATAGAAGTCTTGGGGTGTTATCCAGAACTGTTCATCAAAACTGTTGCAAGATTTAATTTTTTTCTGTGGATACAGTAGGTCTTCCATCAAAACAGTTACCGTATAAACTATCACCGCCACAAAGAGATGTTATTAGGATTTTCGATAGAGCTCTTGGTGTTCTGTTCAGAACTGTTGTACGAATTCATTTTTTTCGAAAATTGACAAAGAATGTTTTCGATACGAAAATTTATTCGAATTTTGTTGTTTTCTTCGCAAAATTCTGCAGGACTATTCAAATTTTGTACAAAGAACTCTAGAACTATGGCATTTCTATCAAGAACTCTGAAAAAAATGTACATTTCTGAAAAAAAGGGTGCCAAATTCACAGTAAGTGAAGAGGTTTCCTCCTTAAATTGCAATTATCTCGTAACCTATTAGCTGCACAAAAAACTGTTATTCGGATATTCGGTAGACCTATTGGGGTTCTGTTCAGAACTGTCCTCAGAACTGTTGTACGAATTTACTTATCGCGAAAATTAACAAATAATGTTTGCTATACGAAAATTTTTTCGAGTATTGTTGTTTTCTTCGCTAAATTCTGCAGAACTATTGAAATTTTGTACAAAGAACTCTAGAACTATGGCATATTTATCAAGAACTCTGAAAAAAATGTACATTTCTGAAAAAAAGGGTGCCAACTTCACAGTAAGTGAAAAGACTTTCTCCTTAAATTGCAATTATCTCGCAAACTATTAGCTGCACAAAAAAATGTTATTTGTATTTTCGATAGAACTATTGGGGCTCTGTTGAGAACTGTCCTCAGAACTGTTGTACGAATTTACTTTTTGCAAAAATCGACAAAAAATCGTTTCGATACCACAATTTTTAGGAGTACTGTTGTTTTCTTCGCTAAATTCTGCAGAACTATTGAAATTTTGTACAAAGAACTCTAGAACTATGGCTTATCTATCAAGAACTCTGAAAAAAATATATATTTCTGTAAAAAAGGGTGCCAGCTTCACAGTGGGAGCTCTTATAGAGTTCTTAATTATGTTGCAATTTCCTCTTAAACTATTACCTGCACAAAAAAATACTACCAGGATTTTCGATAGAACTCTTCACGTGGTGTCCAGAACTGTCATCAGAACTGTTGTACGAATATATTTATATTTTCTGTAGAGAAAGTGTGTCCCACATTAAATCAATTTATCTCATAAACTATTATAGCCATACAAAAATGTTATTGGCATTTTCGATAGTGCTCTTGGGATTCTGTTCAGAACCGTCCTCAGAACTGTTGTACGAGTTCAATTTTTGCGAAAATTGACAATGAATGTTTTCGATACGAAAATGTTTTCGAATATTGTTGTTTTCTTCGCTAAATTCTACAGAACTATTGAAATTTTGTACAAAGAACTCTAGAACTATGGCATATCTGTCAAGAACTCTGAAAAAAATATAAATTTCTGAAAAAAAGGGTGCCAACTTCACAGTAAGTGAAAGAATTTTCTCCTTAAATTGCAATTATCTCGTAAACTATTAGCTGCACAAAAAAATGTTACTGGGATTTTCGATAGAACTCTTGGAGCTCTATTCAGAACTGTGCTCAGTACTGTCATACTTATTTACATTTTGCGGAAATTGACAAAGAATGATTTGGGTACGAAAATTTTTTCGAGTATTGTTGTTTTCTTCGCTAAATTCTGCAGAACTATTGAAATTTTGTACAAAGAACTCTAGAACTATTTCATATCTATCAAGAACTCTGAAAAAAATATATATTTCTGAAAAAAAGGGTGCTAACTTCACACGACTCACTAACTCCCGTTTAGGTGAGACAGGCAGCCTGTCCAACGTCTTCTTAATCTGAGGGCAACCCAACCGACAGACAGCCGACCGACCAATCAACCAAATCAGTTCCGCTCCATGCAACCAACAAAACGACCACAAGATTTCAATACACGCCCTACAGAATATTGGCCCCCACACCGACCTACAACACATCAGCTGTCGAACTACACTCCGCATTGGACAGCAACAACACGACGAGGAAGATACACTGCCTAAAATTACGTCAACGACCAGGGCAGGTAACGGGAAAGTCAACAGCCACAAGGCAGAAGATACCGATGGTAAACTTCCATAACAGGGAATAAATGAAGTTAAATTTCACAGGAAAATGGCTGGAACCGACTTAAATAAACACACGTTGTTGGTTCAAATGGCTCTGAGCACTATGGGACTCAACTGCTGTGGTCATAAGTCCCCTAGAACTACTTAAACCTAACTAACCTAAGGACAGCACACAACACCCAGCCATCACCAGGCAGAGAAAATCCCTGACCCGCCGGGAATCGAACCCGGGAACCCGGGCGTGGGAAGCGAGAACGCTACCGCACGACCACGAGATGCGGGCACACGTTGTTGCTCACGGGAATGTCCCAAAAGCGATTACCAGGATCAAACGAAGAAATGTAAACAGTTGAGGCTCGATAGTAAGTTAGGACTCAACTTTCATGTCCAAGATCGGTGGGCGACGAACTTCGTAGCACTCGCAAGCAGCACCTCACACTCCGACAGCGCGTGCACGCCGCCAGCGGCTCCAGCCCGACACCGCGCAACGGGGGCCTGCTTGCTGCTCCACGCCAACCGACCGCCTGAACTGCTGGTCCGTCCGCGACTCCTGCTCTGTCGCGACTGCACTGCTGGTATATCTCCCACTCACTGACTACCCCACACACGATGACACGGAAATACTATCTCTTGTATAGCTAGAGAAGGCCGAAATGTACGCGCTAAACTCAATCAGTCTGGCGTGAGGTCTGAAACAGGATACGTAATGAATGCTATAAAGAAAAGTACGTAGCTTCTGGAATACTTAACTTTAATCCACATTTGTAGAACATTGCTCTTGGTGATACAGAAGTATTATAGCAATTGAATACGACGCCTTGCTAGGTCGTAGCAACTGTAGCTGAAGGCTATGTTAACTATCATCTCGGCAAATGAGAGCGTAATTCTCAGTGAACCATGGCTAGCAACGTCGGCTGTACAACTGGGGCGAGTGCTAGTACGTCTCTTTTGGCCATGCCTTGTGGTGGCGCTCGGTCTGCAATTACTGACAGTGGCGACACGCGGGTCCGTCGTATACTAGCGGACCGCGGCCGATTTAAAAGCTACCACCTAGAAAGTGTGGTGTCTGGCGGTGACACCACACTATCAGTCGCTCCAGAGATGGTACGACAGTGCGCTTATCGATACACGCTGGTGCTGCCACTCATGGGCAAGTAAGGCAGGAAGTTATTGACGCCAGTAAATGAAATAAGAAAACTAGGCAGCACTACCGTAACAGAAGATGACAGACAATTAATGGGATAAACACGAACCGTGCACGGCTCAAGGATGCCGACATTGCACCAACACAATGCAAATGGATTTGCTGTGTGGAAAACACTGTTTCTCTTCAGATCGCATAAGTAACACTTGGCCAGAACTTGGACGGGTTTACATCTTGGGTATACCACATGCTTTTGCCAACTTTTCTTTTTGACTTCACCTAAAATGGGAGGAAGGGTGTTGGCTTAAGGTCCCTGATCACCTGTCGTTGCATCAATGTCCTGGATTAACTTCCAAACCTTTCCGAACAGTGACTCGTGGATTGAGGACATATAACACTGATGTAGCGGCTTCCTTGGTGCTGTTAGAGAAGAGTAGGCTAAGCCCTAGCAGCGGGTTTCGACCCTCTACTTCGCCTCATCCTCACCCATCGCGCACATGACACCGTGCCACACAGATACCCACTACACTGACACACACTCCAGATAAACACAAAGCCCGAGAAAGTGCCAGCGTTAGCGAAGGCTAGGAAACCCTTTCCAATTAGGCATTTGAACCCACGACTATAGTTTTAATAACACAGTGATGACTATCGATTACTGTTAAGCGCTAATGGTGACACCAGTCGCAGGTAACCACATGGTCTGTGACGAACGGTGGTGAGTTACCATACGATACCGCTATGTAAATCTGGAAGCCCCTCCAGCCAACAATGCAGCTGCCATTTCAGCTCGGATAATGTCTTCCGCAGTCGGGAAAGAAACATCAGAGAACAGTTTTATATATCGACTACGTACCTCAGCCCGAAAACTTTTAAAAAAAGTACAGGGCGTTTCAAAAAGAAAGAGCAGATTTCAAACATTTATTTCTCAAAAACTACAAATGATAGAAACACAATTCCAACGGTCCTTCACTCAATATGAGTACCAAATGTTACACAACAAATATCAAAACTGTACCTCAATATGAGCACCATTTGTTACACGACAAATATCAAACCGGTATCTCATTTCTTGCCACACACGACGCAACTGGTCTTTAGTTACCGAATTCACGGCCGCAACAATTCGATGTCGTACCTCTTGAAGAGTAGCGGGCATAGGTGGGACATAAACACAGTCCTTTATGTACCCCCACAAATAAAAATCGCAGGGAGTAAGGTCTGGTGACCTGGGAGGCCACAGACGATGACATTGATCTTGTGCTCCTGCTCTTCCAATCCACCGTCCTGGAATGGTGTTATTTAGGTACCGTCGTACAGGTTCAGAGAAGTGTGGTGGGGCGCCATCTTGCATGAAGATGAAGTGATTTGCATCTTCCTGAAGTTGAGGAAATAGCCAGTTTTCTAACATGTCCAGGTAAATGGTTCCTGTGATAGTTTTCTCCATGAAAAAGAAAGGTCCATAAACTTTGTTTACCGAAATTGCACAAAAGACGTTAACCTTTGGTGAGTCTCTTTCATGTTGAATAACGTCCCTCGGAGTTTCACTCGCCCAAATTCGTACGTTATGCCGATTAACTTTACCAGAAATGTGAAACGTTGATTCATCTGAAAAAATTAATCGTTCGGCAAAATTGTCCTCTTCCATGTCCTGTAGAATTGCAGTTGAAAATTCGAACCTTTTGTTGTGGTCGTCAGGACGCAATGCTTGCAATAACTGCAGTTTGTACGGCTTCATGTGCAGACGGTTACTCAGAACGCGCCATACCGTTGTTTTAGACATGTTTAGTTCGTGACTTGCCCGTGTCGTGGATTTTCTAGGGCTCCTTTCGTAAGCTGCACGGACACGCTCGACATTTTCATCCGATGTGCGTGGACGACCCGTGCTTTTTCGCTTGCAGATGCAACCATCTTCTACGAATCTGTGATGCCACTCATAAATTTGCTTATGACGAGGCGGCTGTTTGTTGAATTGACGGCGGAATGCACGTTGCACACCAACAATGGACTCTAACTTTGCAAATTGCAGCACACAAAATGATCGTTCCTGTGGTGTCGTCGCCATTTTCCTACAAACAAACGCCAGCGCCACTGCGGATTTGCATGGAACTTCTGCGCGGACCATTGAAAAACTTTGAACCTTTCTCTGACAAGAAACGTTTGAATTGTGTTTCTATCATTTGTAGTTTTTGAGAAATAAATGTTTGAAATCTGCTCTTTCTTTTTGAAACGCCCTGTAAACAATAGCTATAATAGCTTAGACTATATTCTACCTTTTGTGGCTGCGCCATCTCGGAGCCTATTACTAAGCCAGACGGCTGAGGTGCTCCTTTTTGTTTCAGAGTGTTTACTTACTTACATTCACTTAGGCCTTGGAAGATTACTGTAATGCCCTTAGCTTCAAAAGATTTCTACAGGGTGAACGTAAAATCTCTATCTGAATGCAAGGAATTATTTCTAAGAAACCATGCAATAAGGAGCAATAAAAGAGTTTCCTTTCGGTGACCTAACAGCACGGAATCGGTAAGGCAGTGAGGCAAAATCGCCTGAGCATTAAGGCAGTTATCCTACCAACGCATCAGGTTGAAGATAATCGTTTGGTGAAACATCGTATCCTGCTGCGTAGAGAAGTCCGTAACTGTATGCATCACATTTTCGCCCGGTAAGAATCGTCGACCCTTCATGGCCTTTTTTAAGATACTGAAGGCGTGGTAGTCGCATGGGGAGAAATCAGGACTTACAGGTCGATACTTAAGTGTCTCTCCCTTGTTCTGGCGTAATTTCTGTTTTATGACATTTACGATAAGTGGGCGCCTTCTGCCTAATATAGACCAGCATGGAACTTAGTGCACCATTCCACAACGGTAGTTTTCGCCAGACATGCTGCCTCATACATACTCTTCATTCTCTGATGGATGACTACCAGTTTTTGTCCTCCGAAGGTCAAGAAAAAAATAGGAACGCGTTGTTCCGGTTTGGACCCAAATCGTCGCTATAGTTCACGTTTCTGCATTTACTGCACACACGTCGGAAAGACAGGACTGCCACCCTAGTTCCTTGCCTGCATGTCGGTGCTTACATAGCAGCTGGTCCCGGCGGAGGTTCGAGTCCTCTCTTGGACATGGGTGTGTGTGTGTTTGTTCTTAAGATAATTTAGGTTAAGTAGTGTGTAAGCTTAGGGACTGATGACGTTAGCAGTTAAGTCCCATAAGATTTCACACACATTTGCACATTTTATATAGCAGCATCGGAGTCGCACTGCGTTGCATATACGCTGCAGTAACGCCCGTGCTCCTTACAGATTGGGCCATGTGGTTCGTTGAAAAAATTTATGTACCTTTATAGACATTCTTTTACTTACCTTGTAAGTAGGCTGTTTATGTTTTCTTATTGGCAACATTACGTAGCGCTCTGTACGAAAATCACTGGCTGTGCTGTGTGCAGTCTGTGGCTAGTTTGCATTGTTGTCTGCCATTGTAGTGTTGGGCAGCGGCAGCTGGATGTGAAAAGCGGGTAGCGTTGCGCAGTTGGAGGTGAGCCGCCAGCAGTGGTGGATGTGGGGAGAGAGATGGCGGAGTTTTGAAATTTGTTAGACTGGATGTCATGAACTGTTATATATATTATGACTATTAAGGTAAATACATTGTTTGTTCCCTATTAAAATCTTTCATTTGCTAACTATGCCCATCAGCAGTTAGTGCCTTCCGTAGTTTGAATCTTTTATTTAGCTGGCAGTAGTGGCGCTCCCTGTATTGCAGTAGTTCGAGTAACGAAGATTTTTGTGAGGTAAGTCATTTGTGAAAGGTATAGGTTAATGTTAGTCAGGGCCATTCTTTTGTAGGGATTTTTGAAAGTCAGATTGCGTTGCGCTAAAAATATTGTGTGTCAGTTTAAGCACAGTCATGTATAATTTTTCTAAGGGGACGTTTCAACCTATGTACTTTTATTTACAAATGGTAGCTTACCTAACGAAGTTTTTTGTGGATACACGTACAAATCTCCTGTGACAGCATCTGATTTCTTTTTTTCTATTGTTACTGGCAGCCTAATTTAGGAGTGCTACTGTCGCAGTGCCGTCGACGTAGGAGAAAGTACTACTTGATTTGTGTTTTTGTAATGTTCAGCTGAGCGACAGCTCAGAAGTGACTACGGTCTAGTTCCATCAGATGTGAATAGCATCAAAGGTTGGAATGGGACGTTTAAACAGACTGACACTGTTACCACCACAAGGCAAAAAACGGTACATTCAGAGCGAGTAACGCCACTTTTCATACCGTGTGTGCAGCGTTCAACCGAGTCCGCAGAAATCGATGTGTCGTGTTTCCAGAGCACTGTGGCGGTTTCGTACAAGTGGTTTCATTTACATGCATTCAATGCGACACTCCTGCAGGCTTTGCAACCACATGAGAGTGAGAGACATTTTGGGTTTGCTAGGAACATCGTGGAATGAAACTAGGATGACCATAACTATCTTGATCAAGTTCCTTTTCGATGAAGCTGCTTTTCACATCACTAGTAAGTTAAAAATGCATACAGTCCAAAATACACACATCAAAAAAAGGATTGCATGACCTCTGTTCCGAGATATCCAGAAACGGTTCAGAGAATTCCGCCCTTTTCATTGCTCATGAAAACCACACATTGTAGATTTACCACCATACAGCGAGACCTTGAGAAGTGGTGGTCTAAATTGCTGTACTTACCCAGTAGCACGCCCTCTTGCTTTCATGCATGCCTGTAGTCGTGGTGGCATACCATCGACAAATTCATCAAGGCACTGTTGGTCCAGATTGTCCCACTCCAGAAAGACGATTCGGAATAGATTCCTCATAGTAGCTGGTAGGTTTCGTCGTCCATAAACAGCCCTTTTCAATCTGTCGTAGGCATATTCGATAGCATTCATGTCTGGAGAATATGCTCGCCATTCCAGTCGAGCGATGTCGTTATCCTGAAGGAAGTCATCCACAAGATGTTCACTATGGGGGAGCGAATTGTCGTCCATAAAGACGAATGGATCGCCAATATGCTGTCGATTTGGTTGCACTATCTTTCAGAGGATGGCATTCACGTATCGTACAGCTGTTACGGCGCCTTACATGACCACAAGCGGCGTACCTCGGCCCCATATAAGGCATCCCAAAACAGCAGGAAACCTCCATCTTGTGTATCTAAGGCGTTCAGCCTGACCGGGTTACCACCAAACACGGCTCCGACGATTGTCTTGTTGAAGGCATATACGACACTCATTGGTGAAAGTAATGTGATGCCAATCCTGAGCGTTCTATTCGGCATGTTATTGTACGGGGCTGCATGGTATCGTGGCTGCAAAGATAGACCTCGCCACTTTGTCGGGAGTGAAGTTGTGAATTACGTGGCCTATTGCACACAGTTTGAGTCGTAACACGATGTCTTGTTGCTGCACGAAATCATTATTCAACATGGTGGCGTTGCTGTCAGGGTTCCTCAGAGACATAATCCGTAGGTAGCGGTCATCCACTCCAGTAGTAGCCCTTCGGCGGCGTGAGCGAGGCGTATCATCGACAGTTCCTTTCATGAAACTTCCTGGCAGATTAAAACTGTGTGCCCGACCGAGACTCGAACTCAGGACCTTTGCCTTTCGCGGGCAAGTGCTCTACCATCTGAGCTACCGAAGCACGACTCACGCCCGGTACTCACAGCTTTACTTCTGCCAGTATCTCGTCTCCTACCTTGCAAACTTTACAGAAGCTCTCCTGCGAAACATCCCCCAGGCTGTGGCTAAGCCATGTCTCCGCTATATCCTTTCTTTTTTAGGAGTGCTAGTTCTGCAGGTTCGCAGGAGAGCTACTGTAAAGTTTGGAAGGTAGGAGACGAGATACTGGCAGAAGTAAAGCTGTGAGTACCGGGCGTGGGTCGTGCTTCGGTGGCTCAGATGGTAGAGCACTTGCCCGCGAAAGGTAAAGGTCCGGAGTTCGAGTCTCGGTCGGGCACACAGTTTTAATCTGCCAGGAAGTTTCATATCAGCGCACACTCCGCTGCAGAGTGAAAATCTCATTCTAGTTCCTGTTATGTTTTTCCTCCATGTCCGAACAACATGGCTTTGGTTTACTCCGATACGCCTGGAAACTTCCCTTGTTGCGAGCCCTTCGTGGCACAAAGTAGCAATGCGGACGCGATAGAACCGTGGTATTGACCGTCTAGGCACAGTTGAACTACAGACGACACGAGCCGTGTACCTCCTTCCCGCTGGAATGACTAGAACTGATCGGCTGTCGGACCTCCTCGTCTAAAAGGCGCTGCTCATGCGTGGTTGTTTACTTCTCTAGGCCGGTTTAGTGACAGCTCTGAAAGGTCAAAGGTACTGTGTCTGTGATACAAAATCCACAGTCCACGTCTACCTTCAGGAGTTCTGGGAACCGGGGTGATGCAAAACTTTGGAGGTCAAAGTGGCCGATTACTATTGACCATGTCAGACCATAAGTACCCCACAGTTACACGAAGAAACAGTAGCAGCATGTCTTTAAATATATTTATTTGTCTATGTCTTTCTTTATACCCAATATATACTATTCATGAAGAAACTGTTCAAATATTTACTGCGTATTAGAAAGCACAGAGACATTAGGCTACTGGCCTACTTTCGTTTCTATTCCTTTGATATACGTTTATTTGATTTCTTTATGTATTTAATAATGTGTGTTAGATCTTGTTTATGGCCTAGCCATATGAATATTTATTTAAAGTCAAGTAATTTAAATGTAAATCCAGTATTTTGTATGTGTTTCAATATGTCCGTGAGTGTGCGTTGGCTTGGAGACATGGCAGGAGCGCTCTAGCCAATCAGAGCGCTCGTTACTACGGTAGGCAGCTACCGAAGAATGGAGGGAATGGATGGAAGTGTGGGAGGAGCATCGGGTCGCAGACATTACGGAGGGGATACTGAACAGGACGACGCGACTGATGGTCGCACAAAACACAAGAAGGTCTGGACGGGAAGGCGCGAAGGGCGGTCGCAGAAATACTTGGAGAGTGTTGAGCAGTTCGCGCTTGGTCACTGGAGATAGAAACATTTCGTTGTGCCGACTTGTGCACTTGTGAGATTTCCGTGGCTTCTGCAGTGAAGACTTAGTACGCGTTTAGAAGTGAATACCTTGCGAACTATGTTGTTGGTCATAATTAATCACGTGAAGTAGGAACCTATTTTTTCTCTGTTATTCAACTTTTATTTTATTTAATTGCTGAACTATCGACACCAATAAGAGTTTTGCAGTAATGAACAGCATTCTTAAAGGTACTTCAGCTATCGTACTCATCATTTAAAGTCGTTAGAAATAGTAGCCGCAGATTTTATTTAATTGCAATCGTTCATTTTTAAATGTCTATGTTACATTCAAAATTCGCAACTGCCGAGTGATAAGAACCTTCGACCACTCGATTTATGCGTATATTCATATTGTATACTGTATAGTGAGCAGTATTTGGCTTGTAATGCGGCAACTACGTGTCCCAGACCGTAAACAACGAAACCAGCCAAAACCTTTAACATTTCAACTCTGAGTCAGACGATACGTGGTTGAGGGCTACCTCATTTCATCATTTTTTTTAAAGCCCGCACAGCTAATGACTAGCTATCATCAGATCATAACATACTACTGGTAAGTGTTGGTGCCATTACGATTTAAGGCATCCTTAAGATCTTCCTTAAAATGACATCTGTACGTGAGGGTTAAAAACAGCTTTTCATTGTCCCTAGCCAGTGTAATTGAACGATGTCAACGTACCACGTTACAGCAACATACGAGTAGGTAAGGTGAACCCAGTTACGAAATGATGTAAATACGGATTGTGTCAGTTACCGACTTTTATATTGTTTCATGACCAGAATTCAATCTCACTCGCCCCAGAAGACGAAAAGCTGTTTTTAACTATTTCTTGTACAGCTGTTCTCGTTTTACGAAAGATATTAACAATGTGTGAAGACGTAGTGGGATCAACGCTAATCCCGAATGTTTTATGATCTAAAGATGGTTAGACTGTTAGCCGAAACTGTTAGCCGAAACCAGTATCGATCCAAATAAAGATTTCGTGTGTGATCGTGTTTTCTGTCCCTAACATTAGAAACATCCTTAAACCTTAAAAAGTGACACATTTAATCAGTCAACTAAACAGTTACACTAATCAAGATTTTTTAATCTAAAGAACGCTCGTGTATAGCTGAAACTAGTAATCTTCTTAATGTCATATACCGGTAGTACGGGAACCATGCAGATGTTGTAGTATGGCGCACATGTGAGGCGCCGCCACCCAGGACTCCGTCCTTCGACGAGTGTCATGTCGCAACCGATAGACAGCAGGGCAAGCGCCACCAGAGGTGCACGTCCCTGTGGTCTACTTCCTTCCACAGAGTCATGTAGCTCCCAATTATTCCTCCACGCACTGGACATACATAGCAGCATAGTCCACTCGTCATAGCGTGTGCAGTCGGCTCCAGATTTGGATGACATCTTAAAAGAACACCTATGCCGTCTCCCATGCAAGCCGCGGGTCTTATGTAAGGGGCTCCGGAAAGGCTCAAAATCATGAAAAGTTCAATTTTTACTTTTTTGCGTTTTCTGAATCTGCAGACTATTACCTTTTAATAGATATATAATTTATTCAATTCCGAAGACTACAACTATTTTAAAATTTTTTTTGAAATGTGTTCTACATGGGCGTGACCCACTGTGGCGCTGTTAAACTGCTGTCAAATGGTGTTATTATTAACGTCCGTGTTCATCAGGTACATTTTAGTGATGTGAGATAAAGTATGTGTTGTGGCTAAGAGACTTAGCAACACCTGATCTGTTGAAGAAGTGTATTCACGGAAAAACTCAAAACCCCAATGAAAGTGTAAATAGTGTTATGTGGTCGAGAATCCCCAAGACTGTATTTGTTGGAATAGAAACACTTGCGACTTTCAATGATGGCAAAATTGTAAGGTGCAAGGTATTTAGAAATATGGGAATGAAGATAGGTTCTAACATGGTACGAGCGATGCTTGCTTTAGACAAGGAACGCCTTCGGGCTGCAGACAGGGCTGTAAAGAGTCTAGAAATACAAGCAAGAGTAAACAGGAGGAGGAACAAGAGGAAGCTGGAGGAGGAGTTTGCAGAGGATGAAGATAATCCATCCTATGGACCTGGAATGCACAAAAAAGTTAATCCAATCTTTGTCGCTCGATTCCCAAAACTTTTATTTTCTCATACTAATTACATGTTTTCTAAGGATCTTCCAAACATATTTGTTTCAAACTTTCAGTAAATGTTACACAGTACCTTCAGCATAACTTAACACAGCCTTTTTCCAAAAAACTGTATATTTTTGAATATATAAATAAAAAATTGCAAAAAAATGTTGTGAATTTTCATTACAATTCAAAAAAAATCATCTTCAATAACTGAACTAAAATTTTGTAAAATCCCTGTGTTAAGTTGTAGCCCATATTCCAATAAATAATCTGTAAAAAGTTCAACTTCCTACCTCAAATACTTTGTGAGGAAAGATGTAATTTATAAGCGTTATTTTAACATTGCAAGTATAGGGCGTTCCGGAGCCCCTTAACAGCATCCTGAACCGATGTCTCACAACTGGCCTTTTTCCCCCACAGTGGAAACAGACCAAAATTATTGCAATCCCAAAGTCCTCAAAGGATCCTACGGTCCCCACTAACAACAGGCACATTAGCGTTCTGAATACCATGTAAGAGGTCAATGACTAAGGAATTTATCATTAGCGCACTCGAGTAGATGTAATTTCGATGGATTGCTCACGTGCTGCCTGCGATAGGTAAGCCACAATAGAGTCGCAGACCAGAGAGCAGTGTCGGCAGCAGCGGTAGTAGTAGCTCGCAGTCGGGCTGTTGGATCAGGTCGCTCTCAGAGAGCAGTTGAGTTGTATAGCTCTCAGAGAGCACTTGCGTCCTGAATGGAATTACCAAGGCCGGTCGTGGAGAACGATGGCAGTGCCTGAGAAAGTTAGTTTAAGGTGAAAGCAAAAATAATTATTATTTATTGCCACGCACATATGTAGTTTGCAACAACTCATTTTGTACTATTGATATATCAAAGTAACATGTAAATATTTTTCAATAATTTTTCCATAATAATCTTTCTTATAAAGATAACTTTTGAGAGTCATTTATCTGAATTTAAAATTTTTACTAATTTATCCTATCCATAGTCATGCCAATTGTGGATAAAATCAGTTGTTTTTCATACATAACAAAATCTAGTGGCCAGCATTGCACTGGGCCGTGCCATAAAAATTTCTTATAGGAGCAGATGTATACGCGTTATCCAGCGACTTCATCGAGGTAAGAATCTTCAGTTTATTCGAAATGACTTTCCAGGGCCATGACACAGCACTGATGTCGTCCAAATTAATCAGATTAGATTCACAGTCAGTTAATTAATGAAACGTTATATACACTCCTGGAAATTGAAATAAGAACACCGTGAATTCATTGTCCCAGGAAGGGGAAACTTTATTGACACATTCCTGGGGTCAGATACATCACATGATCACACTGACAGAACCACACGCACATAGACACAGGCAACAGAGCATGCACAATGTCGGCACTAGTACAGTGTATATCCACGTTTCGCAGCAATGCAGGCTGCTATTCTCCCATGGACACGATCGTAGAGATGCTGGATGTAGTCCTGTGGAACGGCTTGCCATGCCATTTCCACCTGGCGCCTCAGTTGGACCAGCGTTCGTGCTGGACGTGCAGACCGCGTGAGACGACGCTTCATCCAGTCCCAAACATGCTCAATGGGGGACAGATCCGGAGATCTTGCTGGCCAGGGTAGTTGACTTACACCTTCTAGAGCACGTTGGGTGGCACGGGATACATGCGGACGTGCATTGTCCTGTTGGAACCGCAAGTTCCCTTGCCGGTCTAGGAATGGTAGAACGATGGGTTCGATGACGGTTTGGATGTACTGTGCACTATTCAGTGTCCCCTCGACGATCACCAGTGGTGTACGGCCAGTGTAGGAGATCGCTCCCCACACCATGATGCCGGGTGTTGGCCCTGTGTGCCTCGGTCGTATGCAGTCCTGATTGTGGCGCTCACCTGCACGGCGCCAAACACGCATACGACCATCATTGGCACCAAGGCAGAAGCGACTCTCATCGCTGAAGACGACACGTCTCCATTCGTCCCTCCATTCACGCCTGTCGCGACACCACTGGAGGCGGGCTGCACGATGTTGGGGCGTGAGCGGAAGACGGCCTAACGGTGTGCGGGACCGTAGCCCAGCTTCATGGAGACGGTTGCGAATGGTCCTCGCCGATACCCCAGGAGCAACAGCGTCCCTAATTTGCTGGGAAGTGGCGGTGCGGTCCCCTACGGCACTGCGTAGGATCCTACGGTCTTGGCGTGCATCCGTGCGTCGCTGCGGTCCGGTCCCAGGTCGACGGGCACGTGCACCTTCCGCCGACCACTGGCGACAACATCGATGTACTGTGGAGACCTCACGCCCCACGTGTTGAGCAATTCGACGGTTCGTCCACCCGGCCTCCCGCATGCCCACTATATGCCCTCGCTCAAAGTCCGTCAACTGCACATACGGTTCACGTCCACGCTGTCGCGGCATGCTACCAGTGTTAAAGACTGCGATGGAGCTCCGTATGCCACGGCAAACTGGCTGACACTGACGGCGGCGGTGCACAAATGCTGCGCAGCTAGCGCCATTCGACGGCCAACACCGCGGTTCCTGGTGTGTCCGCTGTGCCGTGCGTGTGATCATTGTTTGTACAGCCCTCTCGCAGTGTCCGGAGCAAGTATGGTGGGTCTGACACACCGGTGTCAATGTGTTCTTTTTTCCATTTGCAGGAGTGTATGAGTCACAATTTTATTGAGAGATCAGTTACATTTTTATTGCGAGGTTACGGAGATAATTTAACTGTTTGGAGGTTACAACCATAGCCAGGGTTCTAGAATCATTTATCCTCCACCGAAATTTCCAGCCTTTGGCGGCGTCTGGGACAATCCGTCTGGAACAGTTTTATTCGCTTACCACCTGTCGGCCGAACTCGAAGTCCTTAGGACCACGGAGCATGTCATCAAGGGCTTTAACTCCACCATGTCGACGCCAGCGGTTTTCCTGGACCTGCAAAACGCGTATGAGAAGATCTGGCTGCACCGTCTTGGGTACAAAATAGTGACACAGATGACCATCCCCGAAACCTGTGTGGAGATCGTGGATAATGTCCTCCATGATAGACCTTTCTTAGTTACTCGGCAAGGTCAACGCTTATGTCACATCTCCATGAGTATCCCTCAGGGCTCTGTGTTGTCTCCCATTCATTTTAATATATGCCAGTCCTCCTACACTGCCACCTGATGCTATACGCCGATGATACGGCGCTCTATACCACCGGCCTCAACACAGAACAGCTCATTGCTCCTCTACAGACGCAAGTGGACGCGACAGTGACCCGGTGTCGTACCAACAAGATTGCTGTCAACTATGCCAAAACTACGGCTGTCTACTTCTCTAAACGGCGTCCTATCCTCAGCCAAAACTATCACTATTGCAGTCATCCAGGTCCCATGGTCCCCTGATACCAAATGTCTAGGTCTCCAGATGGATAGAAAACTGCCCTTCCATCGCCATGCGGAATATGTAAGTCAAAAAGTGGAACCGAACATCGACAACAACTTCAGGCTGTACTGGATGGTTGTCCACCCTTTCCTCACCTATGGCTCCACTGCGTGGGCAACGATTAGTGCCTCCCAGATGCAAACCCTTCAGCGCCTCAAGAATTAGGTGCTTTGGTGGAGTCTTCATGCCACTCCCAAGGGTAGTTACCCTCCGCGAGGAAAGGGACTTGGCCACTTTCAAGATGTCCATGTGAGGGAAGGCAAGGCGTCTCTATGCCAAAGTAGAAGCCCTGTGCGACACAGTCGCTGGCTTCCAATACATTGTCACAATGCCTCCCCAGCACTGGCACCGACATCCTGTACCTCTCACCATCCTTGAGGACTCAGATTCTGGCCATGGCTAAGTATAGCACTGTTGCAGTCACTAATGAAGCGTTAGTGTTGACTTGTCCACTCGATGGCACCGACCATCGTCAACCCACTCCAGTTCGTAGTTAGCTAATATTTGTCTCCCCAGTTCGTAGTTAGCTAATATTTGTCTATGACCTCAATTCCCACCGTCAGAAGGTGGTATGGAAGTTCAAGTACCACTGCCACACCTTCGAAATGAGCTCCAGTGATGTCTTCGGAATGACATCATTGTCGAATGGAATAGTTTTATTATCCACCAAGACAGTAAGACCGTGTACCACCAGTGAAGCTGTATTTCAGTCTCCCACGGAAAAAAAATCTCGTCATGTGCCAGTCATCCCACACTGCCACCTGGCGCAATACGCTGATGGTACGGCGCTCTATAGGACCGGCTGCAACACAGACCAGTTCATTGCTCGCCTCTAGAGGGAGGTGGACGAGACAGTCACCTGGTGTCGTTCAAAGCAGATTGCCATCATGTCGTCAAAACCACAGCAATCTACTTCAGTAACTGAGGCCGAATCCTCTGCCACAACAACACTATTGCCAGCGTCTAGGTCCCATGGTCTCCTGATACCAAATATCTAGGTCTCCAGATGGGTAAAAAACTGCTCTTCCATCGACTTGCAGAATATATCACCCAAAAAGGACAGAAGCTGATAAATGCGTTGTACCCAATGTTCAACTGCAGGAAACTGAACCTAGAAACCAAGCTCCGTCTGTACCGGATGGTTGTCCACCCTTCACGTATGGCCCCACCCTGTAGGCCACTGTTAGTGCCTCCCAAATGCAGACCCTCCAGCGCCTGCAGAATAAGGTGCTTTGGGAGCCTGCATGCCCATCCCCTGAAGAGGGTAAGTACTCTCCACGAGGAAACAAGCACTATCGAAGATGTTCGTGCGAAACAAGGCAAGGTGTCTCTATGACAAAGTGGATGACCTGTGCGCCGCGGTTACTGGCTTACAAAACAATGGCACCACGCATCCCCGGCACTGGAACCATCACCCTGTTCCTCTTACCATCCTCGAAGAATCAGGTTCTGGCCCTGTTACAGCCTCTAATCAAGTGTCAGTCTTGATATGACTATTCGATATCTATCGACCGTCATACGACCACCTATACTGTACTGACCTATATAGTTGTGTTACCTATTGCCTGCCACCTTGAACTGCCACCGTCGGAGCGTGTTGTGGGATTTCAAGTCCACCGCCATAACATCATCGTGCACTCCAATAGCGTTATTAGAATAATACCACAATGGGATAGAACAGTTCTACCCTTACACCAGGGCAGTAAGCCCGAGATTCACCGGTGACGCTGTACCTCAGCCTACCACAAAAAAGACTCTTCGGCAGTTCTTTGCTGATGCTCTTGGCCAACTCATTTGCTGGCTAATACTGGCCGCTTAATCGGAGCCCGGTTAGAGGCACTGTAGCGGGACTTCGAAGGTCTCCATCGTCTTCAAGAAGTATCTTCAGCCAGCTGCTACCGAGTACTCTCTCCTTCCTTCCAGTGGAAAACTTCGTTAGCTCCGTCTTTATCTAACTTCTTCTTACGTGACTTTGTTGTTTACAAGTCGAACGCGTGATCGATTTCTGAGAGAGTTTTGTATTAAGCTCGTAAGATGAAATTTTTTCTTTGAAATTTTTTTCTTGCTAATATTGTTTCTTAGGCATCTCGACACGTGAGACATGGCACTGAATATAAACAAAAAACGAAAATAAAGGAAAAAACTTTCACTTGCGTTCCGTCTGTTAAACGTAGAATGTGTAGGCAGTACTCCAATTCTCTTGATATATTTGGCAATAGCACTTCCGTCAAAGACTCTACAGCACCTAGTATTCGTGCCAAACGAGTTCGCACATTAGAAACTGTTAAACTGAATGTCCTTAATATAATAAACATGAAAACTAAAAAGAAAAGAGAAATGAAAACGGTTTTGTCTGGTGAACGTGGTGGCCATCAGGTTGAACCGTATGTACTGATCATTTTGTCCAATCTGCTTCCATCCTAGAACAGCCGATCAAATAGCCCCCTGTGTGTTGGTACAATTTCTTGTTCAAACACTGTAGATCAGATGCGGTGTAACATTCCAAAATGCATGGATAAAATGTAGTCGTAATGGAAGGCTTAGTGAAAAATAACCGCCGAATAAATGTGTTGTGCATTACGCCACACTGTACATTCACTTCCTGGCTGCCCCACATCTGCTTTACGTAGACATGTGGGTCGGATTATAGAACGTTCCAAAATAGTATTCCCGCCTGCAAACGTTACTTAATGTGAGTCAAAACAACAACAAAAATGCTATATTCCATTGGTTTACAGTTTTTTCTATTGATTAAAGCGACATTAAGGTGTGCGGAGAAAACTTTATCGTATCACAGTGTTTTAACTCTACAAATGAACCTACACAATCTTTAATTCTTCTCACTAATTTAGAACACATTACTCCCCACTTTCACAGAATTTCTGCGTTTCCACAACACACTTTGTCTTCTATTCCTCTCCTGGCTCCATCCACATTTTCAAACCAAAGTCATTTCCATATACATTAAATTTCTTCTAATCTGAATAAAACCCTCTCTTCCAGTCCTTAGATGTCCAGTGTTGATATAGATCTGGAAACCTCTTCCTTCCTTCACCGTGCTTTTTTGTTAGGTGTAACTTGCTTTGCAGGTTATTTCATCGCAATTTTGAGAACAGAAAGGCGTCTCAACACTGTTTCACCGGAAGTTGAGGTAACAAACTCATAAAACTAATACCCCTTGAACTCAGTTTTTCTCTCTAGTTTTACAATAATTTTCATTGCCCAGCACACTCTCGGAATGCAGATTTTCTTCCGACCATTAACATTTCACTCAGTTATGTAATCAGCTGATCATTTCCTTGAAATTTCCCTGTTCGTGAGTCCTTCCGCTTAGAGTTCCAAAATCATCCATCCCTTTTTCGAAGAAGCATCTTTTCTGTTTCCCTTTGCCTGTAAAATCAAGTATTTGTATAATCAACTGTAGCAATACAAATTTATTAATATTTACGGTAGTATAGCATATACAGGTAGATAAACATAAGAGCTTTCTGCATTCTTACTGAATTATTTTTTCATACAATTATTTAAATTATTCATAAAAAGCACACAATTCTCCACAGCAAATATCAGTTGAAATAAAAGTAGAGGGAGACAACCTAGAGGTATCTCGTGGCGTGTAATAATACTACCAAATATGTAAGTGCAGAAGCGACAGAGGTTAATAATTAATTAATGACTTAATATGAGCTGAAATAAAGTCAAAACGCTTACTAGGAATATTACTGACATTAAAAAAACTTTTGCATCACCCCGGTTCCCAGAACTCCTGAAGCTAGACGTTGACTGTGGATTTTGTATCACAGACACAATACCTTTGACCTTTCAGAGCTGTCACTAAACCGGCCTAGAGAAGTAAACAACCACGCATGAGCAGCGCCTTTTAGACGGAGGAGGTCCGACAGCCGATCAGTTCCAGTCATTCCAGCGGGAAGGAGGTACACGGCTCGTGTTGTCTGTAGTTCAACTATGCCTAGACGGCCAATACCACGATTCTATCGCGTCCACATTGTTACTTTGTGCCACGAAGGGCACGCAACAAGGGAAGTTTCCAGGCGTATCGGAGTAAACGAAAGCCATGTTGTTCGGACATGGAGGAAAAACGCCTCGCTCAGGCCGCCCAAGGACTACTACTGGAGTGGATGACCGCTACCTACGGATTATGTCTCTGAGCAACCCTGACAGCAACGCCACCATGTTGAATAATGCTTTTTGTGCAGCCACAGGACATCGTGTTACGACTCAGACTGTGTGCAATAGGCCACATAATTCACAACTTCACTCCCGACAAAGTGGCGAGGTCTATCTTTGCAGCCACGACACCATGCAGCCCCGTACAACAACATGCCGAATAGAACGCTCAGGATTGGCATAACATTACTTTCACCGATGAGTGTCGTATATGCCTTCAACAAGACAATCGTCGGAGACGTGTTTGGTGGTAACCCGGTCAGGCTGAACGCCTTAGATACACAAGATGGAGGTTTCCTGCTGTTTTGGGATGCCTTATATGGGGCCGAGGTACGCCGCTTGTGGTCATGTAAGGCGCCGTAACAGCTGTACGATACGTGAATGCCATCCTCTGAACGATAGTGCAACCAAATCGACAGCATATTGGCGAGCCGCTCGTCTTTATGGACGACAATTCGCTCCCCCATAGTGAACATCTTGTGGATGACTTCCTTCAGGATAACGACATCGCTCGACTGGAATGGCGAGGATATTCTCCAGAGACGAATGCTATCGAATATGCCTACGACAGATTGAAAAGGGCTGTTTATGGACGACGAAACCTACCAGCTACTATGAGGAATCTATGCCGAATCGTCTTTCAGGAGTGGGACAATCTGGACCAACAGTGCCTTGATGAATTTGTCGATGGTATGCCACCACGAATACAGGCATGCATGAAAGCAAGAGGACGTGCTACTGGGTAAGTACAGCAATTTAGACCACCACTTCTCAAGGTCTCGCTGTATGGTGGTAAATCTACAATGTGTGGTTTTCATGAGCAATGAAAAGGGCGGAATTCTCTGTACCGGTTCTGGAACTCTCGGAATAGAGGTCATGCAAAACTTTTTTTCATGTGTGTATTTTGGACTGTATGCATTTTTAATTTACTAGTGATGTGAAAAGTAGCTTCATCGAAAAGAAACTTGATCAAGGTAGTCATGGTCATCCTAGTTTCGTTCCACGATGTTCCTAGCAAACCCAAAATATCTCTCACTGTCATGTGGTTAAAGCCTGCAGAAGTGTCGCATTGAATGCCTGTAAATGAAGCCACTTGTGCGAAACCACCACAGTGCTCTGGAAACACGACACATCGATTTCTGCGGACTCGGTTGAACGCTGCACACACGGTATGAAAAGTGGCGTTACTCGCTCTGAATGTACCGTTTTTTGCCTTGTGGTGGTAACAGTGTCAGTCTGTTTAAACGTCCCATTCCAACCTTTGATGCGATTCACATCTGCTGGAACTAGACCGTAGGCACTTCCGAGCTGTCGCTCAGCTGCACATTACAAAAACCCAAATCCAGTAGTACTTTCTCCTACGTCGACGGCACTGCGAAAGTAGCACTCCTAAATTAGGCTGCCAGTAACAATAGAAAAAAAGAAATCAGATGCTGTCACAGGAGATTTGTAAGTGTATCCACAGAAAACTTCGTGAGGTAAGCTACCATTTGCAAATAAAAGTGCATAGGTAAGTAAAAGAATCTCTATAAAATTACATAAATTTTTTCAACGAACCACATGGCCCAATCGGTAAGGAGCTTGGGCGTTACTGCAGCGTATATGCAACGCAGTGCGACTCCGATGCTGCTATGTAAAATGTGCAAATGTGTGTGAAATCTTATGGGACTTAACTGCTAACGTCATCAGTCCCTAAGCTTGCACACTACTTAACCTAAATTATCTTAAGAACAAACACACACACACCATGTCCAAGAGAGGACTCGAACCTCCGCCGGGACCTGCTGCTATATAAGCACCGACATCCAGGCAAGGAACTAGGGTGGCAGTCCTGTCTTTCCGACGTGTGTGCAGTAAATGCAGAAACGTGAACTATAGCGACGATTTGGGTCCAAACCGGAACAACGCGTTCCTATTTTTTTCTTGACCTTCGGAGGACAAAAACTGGTAGTCATCCATCAGAGAATGAAGAGTATGTATGAGGCAGCATATCTGGCGAAAACTACCGTTGTGGAATGGTGCACTAAGTTCCATGCTGGTCGAGATTAGGCAGAAGGCGCCCAGTTATCGTAAATGTTGCATGGGGGCCTAATTAAATTTTTATGCAAATATTTTTTTTTTTTTTTTGGTAGCCGACTGTCCGGTTACGCTGACTCGTAAACGGTTGGCCCTTACTAGTTTAGCACGCAATCTGACTGCATAGAATAGCAACAAAGAATGAAAGAAAATTTCCGTTAACACAATTAATTAATTAAGTCCCCAGCAACTATAAAACGTACGAAACCAAACCACAAGTGTAACTGTTCTGTGTGTGTGGAAGTGTGATTCAACGTACACATCTGGCACGGTTCTTCTTCAATAAGACAAGAAATTTTAATTGCCATTTATATTGAAGTAATTAAAAAAATAGAAATACTATAATTGCGCAAGAAAACCAGAATTACACTCTAATACAAGAACACAAGCCAGATGCTTTGTTGACTGAACCTGTAATGACGCATTATTTAAGACATTGAAATAATAAAAAGAAAAGGGAATTTTTTTACCTGCATATATATTGACGAAAAGCAGTCTGATCGTTACAATATCTCCATTTCGAACAACATCTGCTGTCTAGGCCATCAAAACTGCATAAAACATGGAACAAGCACTCTCCAGCACGACTTCACAACAATTCTCCACTCCGACTTCACGACAAGCACTGTCTACCACCGCATCTGAACGACTACTCTCCACTACGACTTCTCTAGAAGCACTGCCAGTGGAGGCGGCTGAATAATACTCTTTGGCGCAATCTCTGGCGCTGTGGCTCAGTGAAGCCACCTTTCAATGTCATAAAACAGAAATTACGCCAGAACAAGGGAGAGACACTCAAGTATCGACCTATAAGTCCTGATTTCTCCCCATGCGACTACCACGCCTTCAGTATCTTAAAAAAGGCCATGAAGGATCGACGATTCTTGCCGGGCGAAAATGTGATGCATACAGTTACGGACTTTTCTACGCAGCAGGATACGATGTTTCACCAAACGATTATCTTCAACCTGATGCGTTGGTAGGATAACTGCCTTAATGCTCAGGCGATTTTGCCTCACTGCCTTACCGATTCCGTGCTGTTACTCACCGAAAGGAAACTCTTTTATCGCTCCTTATTGCATGGTTTCTTAGAAATAATTCCTTGCATTCAGATAGAGATAAATGTGTCACTTTTTAAGGTTTAAGGATGTTTCTAATGTTAGGGACAGAAAAAACGATCGCACACGATATCTTTATTTGGATGGATACTGGTTTCGGCTAACAGTTTCGGCTAACAGTCTAACCATCTTTAGATCATAAAACATTCTTGATAAGCGTTGATGCCACTACGTCTTCACACATTGTTAATATCTTTCGTAAAACGAGAACAGCTGTACAAGAAATAGTTAAAAACAGCTTTTCATCTTCTGGGGCGAGTGAGATTGAATTCTGGTCATGAAACAATATAAAAGTCGGTAACTGACACAATCCGTATTTACATCATTTCACAACTGGGTTCACCTTACCTATGTTGCTGTAACGTGGTACGTTGACATCGTTCAATTACACTGGCTAGGGACAATGAAAAGCTGTTTTTAACCCTCACGTACAGATGTCATTTTAAGGAAGATCTTAACGATGCCTTAAATCGTAATGGCACCAACACTTACCAGTAGTATGTTATGATCTGATGATAGCTAGTCATTAGCTGTGCGGGCTTTAAAAAAAATGATGAAATGAGGTAGCCCTCAACCACGTATCGTCTGACTCAGAGTTGAAATGTTAAAGGTTTTGGCTGGTTTCGTTGTTTAGGGTCTGGGACACGTAGTTGCCACATTACAAGCCAAATACTGCTGATTATACAGTATACAATATGAATATACGCATTAATCGAGTGGTCGAAGGTTCTTATCACTCGGCAGTTGCGAATTTTGAACGTAACATAGACATTTAAAAATGAACGATTGCAATTAAATAAAATCTGCAGCTACTATTTCTAACGACTTTAAATTATGAGTACGATAGCAGAAGTACCTTTAAGAATGCTGTTTATTACTGCAAAAGGAGAGTAGAAACATTAAGTCATAACATTATTACTGCAAAACTCTTATTGGTGTCGATAGTCCAGCAATTAAATAAAATATAAGTTGAATAACAGAGAAACAATAGGTTCCTACTTCACGTGATTAATTATGACCAACAACATAGTTCGCAAGGTATTCACTTCTAAACGCATACTAAGTCTTCACTGCAGAAGTCACGGAAATCTCACAAGTGCACAAATCGGCACAACGAAATGTTTCTATCTCCCGTGGCCAAGCGCAAACTGCTCAACAAAGTATTTCTGCTACCGCCCTTCGCGCTTTCCCGTCCAGCACTTCTTGTGTTTTGTGCGACCATCAGTCGCGTCATCCTGTTCAGTATCCCCTCCGTAATGTCTGCGACCCGATGGTCCTCCCACACTTCCATCCATTCCCTCCATTCTTCGGTAGTTGCCTACCGTAGTAACGAGCGCTGTGATTGGCTAGAGCGCTCCTGCCATGTCTCCAAGCCAACGCACACTCACGGACATATTGAAACACATACAAAATACTGGATCTACCTTTAAATAACATGAAATTAAATAAATATTCGTATGGCTAGGCCATAAACAAGCTCTAACACACATTATTAAATACAGGGTTATTACAAATGATTGAAGCGATTTCACAGCTCTACATTAACTTTATTATTTGACATATTTTCACAATGCTTTGCACACACATGCAAAAACTCAAAAAGTTTTTTTAGGCATTCACAAATGTTCGATATGTGCCCCTTTAGTGATTCGGCAGACATCAAGCCGATAATCAAGTTCCTCCCACACTCGGCGCAGCATGTCCCCATCAATGAGTTCGAAAGCATCGTTGATGCGAGCTCGCAGTTCTGGCACGTTTCTTGGTAGAGGAGGTTTAAACACTGAATCTTTCACATAACCCCACAGAAAGAAATCGCAAGGGGTTAAGTCGGGAGAGCATGGAGGCCGTGACATGAATTGCTGATCATGATCTCCACCACGACCGATACATCAGTTTTCCAATCTCCTGTTTAATAAATGCCGAACATCATGATGGAAGTGCGGTGGAGCACCATCCTGTTGAAAGATGAAGTCGCTGCTGTCGGTCTCCAGTTGTGGCATGAGCCAATTTTCCAGCATGTCCAGATACACGTGTCCTGTAACGATTTTTTCGCAGTAGAAAAAGGGGCCGTAAACTTTAAACCGTGAGATCGCACAAAACACGTTAACTTTTGGTGAATTGCGAATTTGCTGCACGAATGCGTGAGGATTCTCTACCGCCCAGATTCGCACATTGTGTCTGTTCACTTCACCATTAAGAATAAATGTTGCTTCATGACTGAAAACAAGTTTCGCACTGAACGCATCCTCTTCCATGAGCTGTTGCAACCGCGCCGAAAATTCAAAGCGTTTGACTTTGTCATCGGGTGTCAGGGCTTGTAGCAATTGTAAACGGTAAGGCTTCTGCTTTAGCCCTTTCCGTAAGATTGTCCAAACAATCGGCTGTGGTACGTTTAGCTCCCTGCTCGCTTTATTCGTCGACTTCCGCGGGCTACGCGTGAAACTTGCCCGCACGCGTTCAACCGTTTCTTCGCTCACTGCAGGCCGACCCGTTGATTTCCCCTTACAGAGGCATCCAGAAGCTTTAAACTGCGCATACCATCGCCGAATGGAGTTGGCAGTTGGTGGATCTTTGATGAACTTGGTTCTGAAGTGTCGTTGCACTGTTATGACTGACTGATGTGAGTGCATTACAAGCACGACATACACTTTCTCGGCTCCTGTCGCCATTTTGTCTCACTGCGCTCTCAAGCGCTCTGGCGGCAGAAACCTGAAGTGCGGCTTCAACCTAACAAAACTTTATGAGTTTTTCTACGTATCTGTAGTGTGTCGTAACCATATGTCAATGAATGGAGCTACAGTGAATTTATGAAATCGCTTTAATCATTTGTAATAGCGCTGTACACAAAGAAATCAAATAAACATATGTCAAAGGAATAGAAACGAAAGTAGGCCAGTAGCCTAATGTCTCTGTGCTTTCTAATACGCAGTAAATATCTGACCAATTTCTTCATGAATAGTATATATTGGGTATAAAGAAAGACATAGGCAAATAAATATATTTAAAGACATGCTGCTACTGTTTCTTCGTGTAACTGTGGAGTACTTATGGTCTGACATGGTCAATAGTAATCGGCCACTTTGACCACCAATAACTCATGTACTATTCAAGTTACATGCCTGTAATTCATAACGATTTTGTTTTACGCTAATAGTTTCTAAAGACATGTCGCTCGACAAAATCGGATGCACCGTTTAGATTTTGGAATTTCGTTGCTGGGAGTTACTTGTATAATTTACAGTCAGATTCTAAACCTTAAACTAGTAAAGATATTGAAAATCTGATTACACCATCAGAATTGTCGTGCAAATAACAGTAATGTGTATGTTTCTTTTTAACATACCATGATTCCTTTGGCTATTATTAATTTCCACATGAACTGTGAAATGTCTGCCATTATGGTTCCACAAAGTAAGCCATCTTTGTCACTCACAACACACAAAACTCCTTCATCGACACAATCCTCGACACACCCTCAGCATGGAATTCCCAGCTTTGTGGTCGGCCTGGAGCACGTGCTGCGGCTACCTGTCTTGCACCGACTAACATTTGGCAACACGCAGTTGCTGACGAGCCCCGGCTTGTCGTGTGGCCCATGCAGCCACGCCAACTTCGAACAGAATAGTTTGAAGGTGCCACAGCGCGCCAGATACCTCACAGCCGAAACTAGTATTCCAGTCAAATGCAGATGAATTCATGTGCGATCTTGACTTCATGGGTTTTCATTCCCAAACGTAAATAAAAACTCACAACATCACTTATCTCCTGGCTGACAATTTCAACAAACTTTAACAGTATGATGTGGTAATTTTATGACCTTCACAAAACTGATTGTAAGTGAACGATATGTCAAATTATTCCGTATTTACGTTCTATATGAATGTCGTCCCCCATTTTTTTGCGAAAATGTGTTATCCTGTTATGCCGATTACACTAACCAAGAGTTCAAATGGCTGTGAGCACTATGGGACTTAACTGCTGAGGTCATCAGTCCCCTAGAACTTAGAACTACCTAAACCTAACTAACCTAAGGACATCACACACACCCATGCCCGATGCAGGATTCGAACCTGCCACCGTAGCACTAACCAAGAGTGTTTTTTTTTTTTTTTCATGATCTGAAGATGGTTGAAGTGCAGATGAACTTCTTTTTTATTCGTCAGTCTTCTAAATTGTTTGATGGAGCCCGCCACGAATTCCCCTCCTGTGCCAGCCTGTTCGTCTCAGAGTAGCACTTGCAACCTACGTCTTCAGTTATTTGTTTTCTATATTCCAATCTCTGTCGTCCACTATAATTTTTGCCCTCTACAGCTCCCCCTGGTACCACAGAAGTCATTCTCTGATGTCTTAACAGACCTGCTATTATCCTGTCTGTCCCTTCTCCTTGTCAGTGTTTTCCACATATTCATCCGCCCTCTGATTCTGTGCAGACCATCCTCATTTCTTACCTTATCAGTTCACCCAATTTTCAACATTCGTCTGTAGCATCACATCCCAAATGCGTCTGTTCTCTTCTTTTCTGGCTGTCCATCAGTCCATACTTCACTACCATACAATGCTATGCTCCAAACCTACATTCTCAGAAATTTCATCGTCAAATTAACGCCTGTGTTTGATACTTGTAGAATTTTCTTCGCCAGGAATTCACCTTTTGTCTTTCTACACCCTCCTTGCTCCGTCCTCATCGGTTATTTTGTTGTCTAGGTAGTAGAATTCCTTAACTTCATCCACTTGTGACCATCAATCATGATGTTAAGTTTCTCGCTGTTCTCATTTCTGCTACTTCTCATTACTTTCGCGTTTCTTCGACTTACGCTCGATCCATATTCTGTACGCATTAGATTGTTCGTTCCATTCATTAGAACACGTAATTCTCCTTCTCTTTCAGTCAGGATAGCAATGTCATCAGCCAGTCGAATCATTGATATCGTTCCACCTTGAATTTTAATTCCACTACTGAACCTTTCTCATATTTCTAATATTGCTTCTTCGATGTACAGATTGAACAACAATGTCTATACACCTTTTTTACTACTAGTAGTTCGTTCTTGGTCTTCCACTCTTGGTTCTTGTACGTATTGCGTGTCAGCCGTCTTTCCCAGTACCTCACCGCTATTTTTCTCAGAATTCGGAAAATTTTGCACCATTTTACACTGGCACACGCTTTTTCCAAGTCGACAAATCCTATGAAGATATCTTGATTTTTATTTAGTCTTGACTCCATTATCAACCATAACGTGAGAATTGTCTCTCTACAATTAGTAGTCACAATGATACGTTTGCTGTTACGGTCGCAGGTTCGAATCCTGCCTCGGGCATGGGTGTGTGTGATGTCCTTAGGTTAGTTAGGTTTAAGTAGTTCTAAGTTCTAGGGAACTTCTGACCTAAGATGTTGAGTCCCATAGTGCTCAGAGCCATTTGAACCATTTGATATGTTTGCTGTCTTGACTTCTATAATTTACATAAAATAACCGCAACACTAAAACGTTGACAGTGTCAACAACCGACATGTCGAATTATTTCCATATAGTACGTAGTTTCCATTAAAAACTATTACTTGACCTACGATTTGCTACAAACCGCAGAGCTGTATCCAGTGTAGTTCCTTTTTCATAACCACAAGAAGATCATAGACATGGCTGTATATTTAGTACAGTAGAGTCTCGACCTCCTGTGTTATCCGACCCTTTCACCGCGCCGGCCGTGCGCTAGCCGACGACGGGTCAGTGACTAACGTGTTGTTTGTTGACACTCAGTTCATTGTCGCCGTCTGCTACTCCTCACTCCTCAGTGCTGACGTAGATCTGTAGTGGAGTGGACGAGTTGCACTTTGCTTATTGTAAAAATTTGTGGTGCTGAACGGAAGAGGGTGGTCGTTTCAATGGAAGAAAAACTTAAATGTTTTGAAAAGAATAGACAATGGTGAAACTTTATTAAAAGTGGCGCAAGATTATAACGTAGGGGAAACAACAGTTGGAGATTGGAAAAGGAACCGCAATCAAATTGAGAAGTGGTGCTGTCAGCGAGCAACCTCGGCTGTTTTGGAAGATCGGAAAACCATTAAAAAATGTGATTGTGAAAAAGTAAGTGAAGCTTTGTTCCTATGATTTACTCAACATAGAGATAAAGGTGTACCCATGTCGGGATCTATTTTGCAGGAAAAAGCCTTAAAGTTTCGTAACCAACTAAACGAAGGTGAACCTGATTTCACATCTAGTATAGGCTGGCTCGTTAGATGGAAGAAAATACGGAATTCGGCAACTTAATGTCTGTGGTGAAAAGCTTTCAGCAAATTTTGAAGCTCTTCAGTTGTTTAGGAATAAACTTCACAAGGTATTGGCCAAGGAAAACTTAACAGGCGATCAAATTTTTAACTGCGACGAGACTGGTTTCAATTACAAAACGTTACCGGAAAAAACATTAGCGCCAAAGGCCGAAAAGGCAGCGCCAGGCTACGAACGTAGCAAAGAAAGAGTGACAATTCTTACATGCAGTGACGCCACAGTAAATTTGAAAAAGGAAAGTGTGTATGACAGGTAAGCCAAAAAAGCCGAGAGCATTTAGAAATGTGTCTAAAAATGCTTTACAGGTGAAATATTACAACAACAAAAAATGCTTGGATGAGCTCAGACATTTTTAAAGAACGGTTGTTTAACGAGTTCGTGCCACAGACTGAAAAGTTTTGAAAGCCAACAACTTGCCCGCAAAGCACTGTTGCTTCTAGACAATGCCATTTATCGTCCTAATGAAGATGAACTTCAAGATCAAGATATAAAGGCCATGTTTCTGCCTCCAAATATCACATCCTTATGTCAGCCTATGAACCAAGGGACCTTAGAGACACTGAAGAGAAACTACCGCAGAAACTTGCTTTCCTCTTTAATTAATGGTATGGACAAGGGAAAAGACATGCTAGGGCATTTGCGCCGTATTAATTTGAAAGACGTAGCTTATCACGTGTCCCAATCCTGGGAGAGTGTTGGAGCAAATATAATTACAAAATCATGGGAAATTTTGCTACAGGAAAATCAAGAAAATTCTGCAGATGATGAAAATCTACAGCATACTGAACCAGAAAATACTACCCTGCTTTTATTGTTACGAAAAGTCCGGGGATGTGCTGACGCCACAGAAGATGACATAAATGAATGGACTGTCCAAGATGAAGAATTTGAAGTGACAGATGAAGAAATAGCCAACATGGTAAACGAAAAAGAAGAAGACGAAGAAGCGGATGTAGTGGAGGAAAGTGCGCCCAAGATTTCTCACAACGAAGGACACTAGGCTTTAGAAACTGCTTTAAAATATGTAGAGCAACTGGAGGAAACGTCGTCTAACAAGGTTTTACTTCTTAAGAGACTACGTGAATTAGCGGCAGAAAAACGGCAAACAGTAGGCAAGCAAAAGACAATTACTAACTTGAAATTTCCTGGCAGATTAAAACTGTGTGCCGGACCGAGACTCGAACTCGGGACCTCTGCCTTTCGCGGGCAAGTGCTCTACCAACTGAGCTACCCAAGCACGACTCACGCCCCGTCCTCACAGCTTTACTTCTGCCAGTATCTCGTCTCCTACCTTCCAAACTTTACAGAAGCTCTTCTGCGAACCTTGCGGAACTAGCACTCCTGAAAGAAAGGATATTGCGGAGACATGGCTTTGCCATAGCTTGGGGGATGTTTCCAGAATGAGATTTTCACTCTGCAGCGGAGTGTGCGCTGATATGAAACTTCCTGGCAGATTAAAACTGTGTGCCGGACCGCGACTCGAACTCGGGACCTTTGCCTTTCGCGTGCAAGTGCTCTACCGACTGCGCCACCCAACCATGACTCAGGCCCCGTCCTCACAGCTTTACTTCCGCCAGTGCCATATCAGCGCACACTCCGCCGCAGAGTGAAAATCTCATTCTGAAATTATTAACATCTTCACACAGTAAATATTTATTCAGTCTAATTTGATTTGAGTTTTATTAAATGTTTAACTCATTTGGCTTACTTTAGTTTAATTTTTGTGTTTTTTTTTTGTATTATTTTCCGTGTTATCCGACCTTCCCGCTTATCCGACCTTGTCGCAGCCGGTTGAGGTCGGATAATCGAGACTTTACTGTATCCAGCTTTTTCTAAATTTTCTGATCTTGCGTCCTAAGTTTGCTAATACAGAACTGACTGGCTCTTTTGACTAGTAGCGGAATTCCTGTAGCACTCGATTTAGCGGCGGAGGATATCGGACGACAGCGGATCCGTGTATGTCGTTTGGCTGTGCGGTGGTGCGTTCTGTCACCCGGTGAGAGACAGCGTGCCCAGCGGCTGCCAAATGCGCTGGCGGCGCCTGCCGAGAACAATAGGGGCGTGCCTGCAGTCTAATTCAATCCACATAGCTGGGGGCGACGTCTGAGTGGGTATGAACGAGGGAGGCAGAGAGAGAGAGGGAGAGCGACTGGGTTAGAGAGGGGGCGGTGAGGCGCGGCGCGTCCCGCAGCGGCCGGAAGTGGCCGTGCAGCAGAGTTGCCACGTCCGCCGCCAGATGGTGCTGAGGTCGGCGGAGTTTAAAGCGAGTTAGACGCGGCGGATGCTCGCAAGTTGCGCCAACTTGCTCCCGGCCCGGGAGGGCTTACCGGAGAGGCACGCACTGGGGTCCGCCGGGCGGGATTCTTCCGACGTGGCAAACCATCACGTGACCCTGGAGGGACCTGCACCACGAGGAAGAAGAGAACGGGTGCTCCGAGTTTCGATAGATATCGTACCCCCAGGCATTGGGGCAGTATACGAGGGTCACTCTAAAAGAAGTGCACACTGTTCTTGTAAAAATACAGTTTTCATTCTGCATGTGTGAAAGGCTTACAGTGTGTAGATACATCCTTCCTGTAGTGGACTGACAAGACAGCCAGTCCACAGTGACGGGTAACCGAAATGCACGCGTTTACACACGCCGGCTGGCGTTAGGTCTGAAACAGGATACGTAATGAATGCTATAAAGAAAAGTACGTAGCTGCTGGAATACTTAACTTTAATCCATCATTTGTATACAGCATTCTGGATGATACAAGTGAGACTCTCTCTAGAAATGGTTAATGGCGCCTTGCTAGGTCGTAGCCATGGACTTAGCTGAAGGCTATTCTAACTATCTCTCGGCAAATGAGAGAAAGGCTTCGTCAGTGTAGTCGCTAGGAAAGTCGTCGTACAACTGGGGCGAGTGCTAGTACGACTCTCTAGACCTGCCGTGTGGTGCCGCTCGGTCTGCAATTACTGACAGTGGCGACACGCGGGTCCGACATGTACTAATGGACCGCGGCCGATTTAAAGCTACCACCTAGCAAGTGTGGTGTCTGGCGGTGACACCACACTTCCCTCTTGTTTTTAAACTTAGTTCAACCTGTTCCCTCGAGTGGCGGTGTCACAGCACGTCTTCAAGAGGTGGCTGCTACATTGGACGTTGTCAGAAGCCACGTACTGCCATAGGATTCCTGTGCTGTGAAAACGAGACAGTGGGAAACATCCACAAGAAGTTGAAAAAGGTGTATGGAGATGCTGCAGTCGATCGCAGTACAGTTACTCGGTGAGCAAGCAGGTTACGTGATGAAAGCGGGCACGACAATATTGAGGATTGTCCTCGCAGCGGCAACCCTCGTACTGCACACACTCCACACAATGTGCAGAGAGTCAACGAATTGGTGACTGCTGACAGAAGCATCACAGTGAACGAATTGTCACGCTACGATGGGATAGGGGAAGGAAGTGTTTGCAGAATACTGAAAGTGTTCACGTTAAAAAGGTTTGTGCCAGGTGGTTCCCAGGATGTGGCCAGTGGCTCGCAAAGAAAGAAGAAAAACGGTATGCAATGAACGTTTGGAACAGTATGAGAATGGTGGAGATGAATTTCTTGGAAGAATTGTGACAGGTGATGAAACTTGGCTCCATCATTTTTCACCAGAGACGAAGAGGCAATCAATGGAGTGCCATCATGCAAATTCACCCAAGGAAAAAAATATTCAAAACCACATCTTCTGCTTAAAATGTTATGGCTACGGTGTTTTTCGATTCCGAAGGACTCTTGCTTGTGGATATCACGCCAAGTGGAACCACCATAAATTCTGATGCATAAGTGACGACACTGAAGAAACTGCAAGTTCGACTGAGTCGTGTTCGACCACACCGGCAAAAGTAGGATGTTTTGCTGTTACACGACAATGCACGGCCACATGTCAGTCAAAAAACCATGGAAGCGATCACAAAACTCGGATGGACAACACTGAAACACCCGCCTTACATCCCTGACCTGGCTCCATGTGAGTATCATGTCTTTGGGAACTGAAAGACTCCCTTCGTGGAACAAGGTTTGAAGATGATGACCCCCCTTGTGCACGCTGCCAAACAGTGGCTCCAACTGGTTGGTCCAACATTTTACCGTGCGGGTATACAGGCGCTGGTTCCAAGTTGGGAGGGATGGAAATTATGTGGAGAAATGAAAATACTCTTCCTAAAGGATGTATCTACACACTGTGAAACTTTCAAACATGTAGAATAAAAGATGGATTTTGGAGTGACCCTCGTATATAATTAATACGTAGTTACTTTATTACTAAATACTGACTTTTGAAAAAAAAAAAAAAAAAAGGTTCAGATGGCTATGTGCCAAGCTATTGTAAATCTGGTAACTGAAGCCAATCTGCGGAGCGGAACCGGTTGTAAAACAAATAAAACTAAAATAAAGAAGCTAATAGGCCAGTTTATTTTCAAGACGAACTACATCATTTGCGAACGGCTTTTAAGAAATATGGATACGCTGACATGAGGCAGATGGAGCACTCCGTACCTGAAGAAAAGTGTCTCACAACATTCAGTAACAGCAAATGTCAGCTGGGAAAGTTTTTCTTCCATTTATTAGCAATGTTGGGAAAGTTCTGGCCAGGTTTCATGTTGAAAAAATCTTTACACCGATCAAGAAGATTAGTGAATGTTTGAGATCGGCGAAAGACGCGCAACATCCCTTAGCCACTCCTGGGGTGTATAAAGTTCCGTGTAGCTGTGGGAAGGTTTATATTGGAACAACGAAAAGAAGTGTCAATACCCGCTTAACCGAACACAAAAGGAACTGTCGACTGGGAGATACCGACAAATCAGCTGTAGCGCTGGCCGGAGGGGCCGAGCGGTTCTACGCGCTACAGTCTGGAACCGCGCGACCGCTACGGTCGTAGGTTCGAATCCTGCCTCGGGCGTGGATGTGTGTGATGTCTTTCGGTTAGTTAGGTTTAAGTAGTTCTAAGTTCTAGGGGACTGATTACCTCAGAAGTTAAGTCCCATAATGCTCAGAGCCATTTGAACCGTTTTCAGCTGTAGTGATGATGTTTTGGAAGACAGTGATCATGAAATAAAATTTAGTGGGACGACCGTTCTAGCCAGGACATAGCATTATTATACATGTATGCATAGGGAAGGTATAGAGTCTCAGAACACCACAATAATTTTGAGGGAAAAGAGGAATGTTTAATTTTAGACAAGATATGGCTCTCGACTTTGCACCAACGATGTGACAATCGATTACCTTCAGTCAAGAATAATGACGTTAGTCAGAGATTGACTTACGTATGGTGGTGTCCTCTATGCTCCCTATATAAACGGGACCTCCACGGCCCGTCAGCTAGACGTTGATTCACCTCGGAAGATGTTGTCCGCAGTTGGCAACGAAACGCAAGGAAGAAGAAGTTTTACAGATCGACCACGGCCTCCCAGCCCGGAAGTCTTAACTAATGGAGACGCCGCCCATAAAAGCTTAAACGCTATGAAAAGAAAGTTTTATTACCTGCACTTGATGGTGACTCACGAATTGTTTTGGATACATCTTTGTATACAGCTGCATGACTACTCTGATGTTCTAACTTAAGTGCATGACAGAGCGCTCATAGAACAAGTTACACAAGATTTCTCTACCGACGCTGTCTTTAAGAGTGTCTGGGAAAAACGAACTTTTACACCTAACGAAACGAGCTCTGATTTCTCTTAATTTACTACGATGACCTTTATTCCCTATGTAAGTGTCTGTCAGTAACAGTAGGGAACCACTGCCGGTGCTGGCCAAATACGCTAATGTCAGCACTACATGGCGTCAGCTTTCGGGAGATCGCAATGTGTTTCTCGTATTTCCCTCTCCGTCCGCCCTCTCCCGACCATTCCACAAGTGGCCAATGGCGTAACGAGTGTGTCGACGTCCCTGTGCTGTCGGCCAATTTCTGCGGGGCCCTTGTCAATAACGACTCGGGCAATGGTTCAAATGGCTCTGAGCAGTATGGGACTTAACTTCTGAGGTCATCAGTCCCCTATAACTTAGAAGTACTTAAACCTAACTAACCTAAAGACATCACACACATCCATGCCCGAGGCAGTATTCGAACCTGCGACCGTAGCAGTCGCGCGGTTCCGGACTATAGCGCCTAGAACCGCTCGCCCACCCCGGCCCGCCTCGGCCAATGACTTGCAGGGCCATACCACCACCCTTCATGCAATTTTAATTAGTGTTATTCGATTATTCGTTTGTCGTTATTAGTTTGCCGTTCGTACGTACGCTCAGATCACATGTGCTCAATTGACGAGACGCTCGAGTTGAGCGAAGAGGACTTCAGAGGAATATCGCTTAACAAATCGTAGCAATGCAACAGAATGGTGTTACCTGGCATTACCTGGAATTATCAGACGATGCAATATCAGGAGCAGAACATGAGCCTCTGAGAATGAGAAATGGAAGAGTGGAGCTGGAAGTAATAGAGGAATTTACTTACCTGGGAAGCAAAATCACAAGGGATCGTAGAAGCCGGATAGAAATTGCGAGCAGAATACAAAAGGCCAAAGTTGCATTTAATCGGAGGAGGAACTTACTCACCAGCAACAACATCAGTCTGAAAATAAGGAAACGTATCATGAAAGGTTTCGTTTGGAGTGTGGCCATATAAGGATGTGAAACTTGGACAATTGGAAGACGGCTAGAGGGCCTGGAAATGTGGTGCCATAGAAGGATGATGAAGATCATCTGGAGAGACAAAGTAACAAATGAAGAGGTGCTTAGAAAAGTACAGGAAACCATATCTCTGTGGAGGCACATCGAAACAAGAAGAGACAAATTTGTAAGGCACAGAATGAGATTTTCACTCTGCAGCGGAGTGTGCGCTGATACGAAACTTCCTGGCAGATTATAGCTGTGTCCCGGACCGAGGCTCGAACTCGGGGCCTTTGCCTTTCACGGGCAAGTGCTCTACCAACTGAGCTACCCAAGCACGACTCACACCCAGTCCTCACAGCTTTACTTCCCCCAGTACCTCGTCTCCTACCTTCCAAACTTTACAGAAGCTCTCCTGCGAATCATGCAGAACTAGCACTCCTGAAAGAAAGGTAAAGGTCCCGAGTTCGAGTCTCGGTCCGGCACACTGTTTTAATCTGCCAGGAAGTTTCATATCAGCGCACACTCCGCTGCAGAGTGAAAATCTCGTTCTGGAAACATCCACCAGCTGTGTCTCCGCAATATCCTTTCTACTACAGATTGAGCCTCAGCGGCAGCAACAGTGTATACAAGTGTATATTTGCAGACTTCAACATCAAGACGTCATAGTTTGTTTGCAGTACCAAACAATGAGGAGGAATATACCATCTTAATGAGTTGCTATCACTCTAACTCTTGGTTGAAAGTTACACTATTAAACAATGTCTGTGACGGACCTGCTTCGGAAGCTGTCTACAACGGTCTATGTCAGTGTCGCCCGGTTTCTGCAAGAAGTTGATATTCGGCTATACGCCACATACTAAGGATCCAAGACAAGAAATTGTCATGTATGGAGTGAGTGTTGAGCGTGCGAATGTACGAAGAGTACCATGAAGTTAAACTGCTATTAACGTAGTTTATATTGCCTATGCTGTAGTTACGATCCTGGCCTCCAAATATGTAGTTACTCACCCTTTGGAGTTAACTCAAAAGAGTAAAAACTTTAAAAAAGTACCCATCAGCTGGAATGGCACCAGGAAATGCTTTGTCTCTGGCCATGTCACAAGCGATGCGAAGTAGGGGGGCAAAGATGCCAAGCTCTATATGCCAGACCGGAAACGCTGTTGTAGACAGAATGCATAGCTCCGCTTAACGCCTGCTATTCAAGCAACTCTGCTAACATTGCTGTGCCGCATGTAGTCGACGTGCCCAGTGGGGATGCACCGCAAGTAGCTTCTACTTATGAGCTGAATACAGTTGGTTATTTTAAGGATTTTTAAAAAATTAGCTAATTAAAGGAGGTTTAAATGTATTGCAAGGCATATTCTATATGAGGTGCAGTTGTTATTAAACCTCTAAAAGACATTTATGAGTTGATAGGGTGGTTGAATTTAAGTACTTGATGACTAAATGCCAAATCCCCCTGTTTACATCTACATGTATATCAATACTGTGCAAGCCACCTAACGGTGTATGTCGGAGGATACTTCTGGTACCAATATCTGATCCCACCTTCCCAGTTCCATTCGGGAATCGGGAGTAGGAATATTGATTGTTGATAAGTCTCTGTACTAGCTCTAACTTATAGATTCTTCTGTTTGCATAATTTCTATAGAATTATGTAGGAGTAAGTAATACGTAGACCGATTTTTCTGGGAAAGTATTGAGCGGACGATTTGGATGGGATTCGGTTAATGTAAAGGGGACATACAATTCAAGGTTTATTTCCCCAAAACAATTAATTAATTGTAATAAATTACACTGTGGCTTACAAATTACAGTGACACAAACAAATCAAGCTGCTTACAAGGCAATAAAAATGTTATATGCCACAGGTGAAGAGAGAAACTTACACTCCTGGAAATGGAAAAAAGAACACATTGACACCGGTGTGTCAGACCCACCATACTTGCTCCGGACACTGCGAGAGGGCTGTACAAGCAATGATCACATGCACGGCACAGCGGACACACCAGGAACCGCGGTGTTGGCCGTCGAATGGCGCTAGCTGCGCAGCATTTGTGCACCGCCGCCGTCAGTGTCAGCCAGTTTGCCGTGGCATACGGAGCTCCATCGCAGTCTTTAACACTGGTAGCATGCCGCGACAGCGTGGACGTGAACCGTATGTGCAGTTGACGGACTTTGAGCGAGGGCGTATAGTGGGCATGCGGGAGGCCGGGTGGACGTACCGCCGAATTGCTCAACACGTGGGGCGTGAGGTCTCCACAGTACATCGATGTTGTCGCCAGTGGTCGGCGGAAGGTGCACGTGCCCGTCGACCTGGGACCGGACCGCAGCGACGCACGGATGCACGCCAAGACCGTAGGATCCTACGCAGTGCCGTAGGGGACCGCACCGCCACTTCCCAGCAAATTAGGGACACTGTTGCTCCTGGGGTATCGGCGAGGACCATTCGCAACCGTCTCCATGAAGCTGGGCTACGGTCCCGCACACCGTTAGGCCGTCTTCCGCTCACGCCCCAACATCGTGCAGCCCGCCTCCAGTGGTGTCGCGACAGGCGTGAATGGAGGGACGAATGGAGACGTGTCGTCTTCAGTGATGAGAGTCGCTTCTGCCTTGGTGCCAATGATGGTCGTATGCGTGTTTGGCGCCGTGCAGGTGAGCGCCACAATCAGGACTGCATACGACCGAGGCACACAGGGCCAACACCCGGCATCATGGTGTGGGGAGCGATCTCCTACACTGGCCGTACACCACTGGTGATCGTCGAGGGGACACTGAATAGTGCACAGTACATCCAAACCGTCATCGAACCCATCGTTCTACCATTCCTAGACCAGCAAGGGAACTTGCTGTTCCAACAGGACAATGCACGTCCGCATGTATCCCGTGCCACCCAACGTGCTCTAGAAGGTGTAAGTCAACTACCCTGGCCAGCAAGATCTCCGGATCTGTCCCCCATTGAGCATGTTTGGGACTGGATGAAGCGTCTGCACGTCCAGCACGAACGCTGGTCCAACTGAGGCGCCAGGTGGAAATGGCATGGCAAGCCGTTCCACAGGACTACATCCAGCATCTCTACGATCGTCTCCATGGGAGAATAGCAGCCTGCATTGCTGCGAAAGGTGGATATACACTGTACTAGTGCCGACATTGTGCATGCTCTGGTGCCTGTGTCTATGTGCCTGTGGTTCTGTCAGTGTGATCATGTGACGTATCTGACCCCAGGAATGTGTCAATAAAGTTTCCCCTTCCTGGGACAATGAATTCACGGTGTTCTTATTTCAATTTCCAGGAGTGTATTTGCGTCGTGTAAATCACTGCCAAACAAACTTGTTTACAATTTGATACATTAACAAATAACCTTTGTGCATTAAACTACATACTTTCACTTAATACAGTTAAATTTTATAATGTGAAGCACAAATATATAAGTTACAATTAAATTTTCCTTCCTATACTTTCTTTAAAAGAGTGATAAAATTTCCAAAAGGTATCTTAATTAAAAATGCCCTAAAACCCTTAACACAACTAGACGTACATGACTAGCTCAAATAGTAAATATATGTACGGCAAAGCCCAACATTTGCTTCCTTACAGAAAGTTTGCTGATGTCAACAGCGCAGAGCACATTCAAACTCTAGCCAACATGGGCCGCTTGCCGGTCAAAACATGTTACGACTGCAGCACAGGGCTAACCTACATAGGTAATAAAAGACCAAAGGCCACCTAGCAATCTTACCAAAATCAGGTTACACGAAGGAGGAAGAGGGGGGAGGGGGGGGAACAAAATAAATACCATACACAAGTGCACTTGCTAAACCTACTACTAAAAATACAATATAAAAAGATCTCAAAAAATGACAAAATCCGGGATAGGCCCGGCAATATTGCACCTGAGCACTAGAAGCCAAAATAAGGTTGACGGATACCAAGGTCTGACATCATCTTAGGGCTAACTTGCACAACAAATAAATAAGAGTAAAAGAACAAGCAAATGGCAAAGCGCTAGAATTTAAATAGGATTAAGTACGCACGAGGCTAAAATCAATTGCTAGCACCTTGGACATTGTCATAGGCCTAATTGACACTACAAATAAATAAAGGTAAAAGAACAGGCAAATGACAATGCCCAGAAATTCAAATAAAAATAAGTAAGCACAAGGCTAAAAGCAATTGCTAGCAACTTAACAAGCACACATAAAAATATCAGACTGCTGCCACATCCCGAAACGAAACAGGCGCGCACGCAGTCCCCAGCAAGCCAGGAAACCAATAACACACACTCCAGCAACCGAGCCAGCCTGACCACAGTAATTTCAACTCAGAATCAGGCCGCGTGAGCACACCGGGTCCACGCAAAACACACACTGCCAAATAATTCCCGCCAACAGATACGGCTGCCCCCAGGCAGGAAAACCGGGGCGACGACCGGGTACACACCAGCAGAAAAGTCGACAACTAGACTCCGGCCAAAACTGAATCACGGAGAAAATGTGAACAACAGCTGAAGTAAGGTGAAACGGACCCCGCCACGCAGACCGGACAGAGCAAACACGCAGAAAGCCTGCCCTGCAGTCCTTACGACTCCTGGGTGCGGAAACCCAAGCGATATCGTGGCACCCTTTTCAGAGGTGGAGAACCTCGAGCGATCGCGTGCGGGGATCCATCAGTTGTCCACTGCAGCACGTCACCAGCACGCCACACCGCCCAACGGCCAAATGCACGAGGCCCGCCAACATCGAGACCACACCTCCGTGCCGGGGCAGAAGGCAAAATACCACCAGCTCGGTGGGAATCCAACTGCCGAGCCGAGCGCGCGCGACCCCTTTGCGAAAAACTCTCCAGAGGGCAGCAGCCGCCGCAGCGCCTGCGCTGGCCGAACCAGACGGAAACAGAAATACAAGTGACTATCGATAGTGCCGGATACGCAACGCGCCAGAGATATGGCACAAGTATCCTTGTGGTGTTTGCCACTGGAATCTGTTGAGACTATGTGTAACGTTCTTCTACGGGCTAAGAGATCATCATCATCATCTTGGACAGTTTCCAGCCACTGGCTGGGTCTGTCGGGAACACAAGCCTCTCCATCGTGTTCTGTCTTTCCACCATTCCCCCTCTTCCACCTTCGTCCAATTCTCTCCTCTTCTCATCACACATTCCTTCACTCCCTTCACCCATCTATCCCTTGGTCTTCCACTGGGCCTCTTCCCCTCCAGTTGCAGGTCAAACATCCTCTTTGGAATTCTTCCCTCATCCATTCTCTTCATGTGTCCATACCACTGCAGTCTTGATTTTTCTATCCTGTCCTGCACTGGTTCCTCCTTTAGTCTTTCCCTCACATACACATTTCGCAATCTGTCTCGTCTTGTTACACCCAACCTGCTCCTCTGGAACTTCATTTCACTAGCCTGTATTCTACTTTTGTCGTTTTCGTGCATTACCCATGTCTCACTTCCGTATGCCAATATGGGGACAAAGTAGGTTCGGTATATAATTCCCTTGGATTTCTGTGGCACTTCCTTGCTCCAAATAAGCCCCCGAATGCATTTGTAGAACTGCCCTGCTTTTCTGCACCTTTCATTTATTTCCATTGCGTTTCCCCCCTTACTTTCAATCACGCTTCCCAGGTACTTGAAGTTCTCTGTCACTTGTAGTTTTTCCCCTCCACAAGTTATATCCACATTTGGCCTATTCTTCTTCCTTGTTGTGACGATTATTTCACTTTTCTTTGCAGAGAAATGCATTCCATATTGTGCTGCCGTGGCCTCCCATGCATCTAACTGCTCTTGCACCTCCTTCTCGCAATTTCCCCATAACATCAGGTCATCGGCAAAAAGCACTGCTTTCATTTTATGATCTCCAATTGCATCTGATACTTGCTGTAGGATTTCATCCATAACAATAATAAACAATAAAGGCGAAAGTGCACTTCCCTGTCGCGGCCCATTTTCCAGCTTGGACCATGCAGTACGTTCCCTCCCCACTTTCACACAACTCTCATTTCCCTCATACATTTTTCTGACTTTTCGTGTTATCTCTTCATCTATCCCTTTTGCGTTCAGCACATCGCAGAGCTTGTCCCTACAGATACTGTCATACGCCTTCTCAATATCCAAAAAGGCCATGATTAAGTCCTTCCCGTACTCATAGTGCCTCTCCTGCAGTTGCCTTACCGCAAATATGAGGTCCGTTGTTGATCTTCCCGGTCTGAAACCGTACTGCTCCTCTTGCAGTCTACTTTCAATACTGCTTCTTATTCTCTTCTCCAGGATCTTTTCATAGATTTTTCCACAGTGGCATAGCAGGGTGATTCCTCTGTAGTTTTCCTTTTATCCCCTTCTTGAAGATCGGGACTATAATTCCTTTCTTCCAATCCTCAGGAATTCTGTTCTCCTTCCACACCACCCTCAGCACTCTGTATAGCCACTGGGTTCCTACTTCTCCTGCTAAGAGATCCCGGCTCTAAAAGCGCTGCTCTTCGTTGGATATTCTCTGTCTCTAGTAGTAGATGTGTTTCAAATGAGTTGTAAATATTTTGTCGGTCGCACAGTTATTAGTAAATCTCTACTAATCAATTTAAGAATCGATAGGTTGGCGAAATCTAATTATGTGGAGACCTATTGCTTAATATATGTCTGACATGAAATATGCAGACGTGACACATCGATACGAGGGTTGAACCTTAATGGTGGCAACTATATGTTTACAACTCGTACAAAATAGATAAGTGTTTCAAAGTTTTACTGACCTTCAAAGTAGACACCATCATTGTATATGAGCCGTTACCAGCAGTGTCGAAGTCGTAGGATACTCTAAGGAGTGCCGGTTGTGTTGACAGTTCGAGCGACACGGTCTATTACCCGACGAATAAGTAGCAGTTCTGAAGCGAGTGCCGTGAAGTCTTTCCTGCAGCTTAGAAATCGAGTTGAACTCACGAAGGCTTAAGTCAGGGGAGTGCGGTAGGTGGTATAGCACTTAGCAGCCCCATCAGTCAAACAAAGCAGTAACAGCTTGCACTGTACGTGTTTCAGCATTGTCCTCCACAGTGATGGTCAGGTCCTGGAGAGAGTGTCATCATTACTTTCTCTATGCTGTTCATTTTAGGAACAGAACCTGCGGTTAGCTTACAGACAACATACCACCTACTGCACTCCCCTGACTTAAGCTCTCGCGAGTTCAACTCGATTTCCAAACTGAAGGAGACACTTCACGGCATTCGCTTCGAAACTTCTACAAATTCGTCGGCAATAGATCGCATCGGTCGAACTGTCAGCAAAACTGGCAGGGTGACTACTCTGAAGGTCAGTAAAACCTTGTAAGCACGTATATACACTCCTGTAAATGAAAAAAAGAACACATTGACACTGGTGTGTCAGACCCACCATACTTGCTCCGGACACTGCGAGAGGGCTGTACAAGCAATGATCACACGCACGGCACAGCGGACACACCAGGAACTGCGGTGTTGCCGTCGAATGGCGCTAGCTGCGCAGCATTTGTGCACCGCCGCCGTCAGTGTCAGCCAGTTTGCCGTGGCATACGGAGCTCCATCGCAGTCTTTAACACTGGTAGCATGCCGCGACAGCGTGGACGTGAACCGTATGTGCAGTTGACGGACTTTGAGCGAGGGCGTATAGTGGGCATGCGGGAGGCCGGGTGGACGTACCGCCGAATTGCTCAACACGTGGGGCGTGAGGTCTCCACAGTACATCGATGTTGTCGCCAGTGGTCGGCGGAAGGTGCACGTGCCCGTCGACCTGGGACCGGACCGCAGCGATGCACGGATGCACGCCAAGACCGTAGGATCCTACGCAGTGCCGTAGGGGACCGCACCGCCACTTCCCAGCAAATTAGGGACACTGTTGCTCCTGGGGTATCGGCGAGGACCATTCGCAACCGTCTCCATGAAGCTGGGCTACGGTCCCGCACACCGTTAGGCCGTCTTCCGCTCACGCCCCAACATCGTGCAGCCCGCCTCCAGTGGTGTCGCGACAGGCGTGAATGGAGGGACGAATGGAGACGTGTCGTCTTCAGCGATGAGAGTCGCTTCTGCCTTGGTGCCAATGATGGTCGTATGCGTGTTTGGCGCCGTGCAGGTGAGCACCACAATCAGGACTGCATACGACCGAGGCACACAGGGCCAACACCCGGCATCATGGTGTGGGGAGCGATCTCCTACACTGGCCGTACACCACTGGTGATCGTCGAGGGGACACTGAATAGTGCACGGTACATCCAAACCGTCATCGAACCCATCGTTCTACGATTCCTAGACCGGCTAGGGAACTTGCTGTTCCAACAGGACAATGCACGTCCGCATGTATCCCGTGCCACCCAACGTGCTCTAGAAGGTGTAAGTCAACTACCCTGGCCAGCAAGATCTCCGGATCTGTCCCCCATTGAGCATGTTTGGGACTGGATGAAGCGTCGTCTCACGCGGTCTGCACGTCCAGCACGAACGCTGGTCCAACTGAGGCGCCAGGTGGAAATGGCATGGCAAGCCGTACCACAGGACTACATCCAGCATCTCTACGATCGTCTCCATGGGAGAATAGCAGCCTGCATTGCTGCGAAAGGTGGATATACACTGTACTAGTGCCGACATTGTGCATGCTCTGTTGCCTGTGTCTATGTGGCTGTGGTTCTGTCAGTGTGATCATGTGATGTATCTGACCCCAGGAATGTGTCAATAAAGTTTCCCCTTCCTGGGACAATGAATTCACGGTGTTCTTATTTCAATTTCCTGCAGTGTATTTTGTACGACCTGTAAATAAATAGTTGTCACTATTAAAGTTCCAACCCTCGTAGATATGTACTGTCACACATGATCCCACCTGGAACAAATACATCAACGAGAAATTCCCAGTTGTTCAAAAGGAATGACGTAACAGTTTTACCATATACCTTGATTTAAGAATGATAGACTTAAGAATTTCCTAAATGATAGCGGTTGGAGACGACTTTCACGCTTGTCTATGACAATATGTGTAAAACCTGACAGGAGTTCTGTGTTAACGGGGCTGCTCGCATACGTCTCTGGGACGACGGACAAATGGTTCAAATGGCTCTGAGCACTATGGGACTTAACTTCTGGGGTCATCAGTCCCCTAGAACTTAGAACTACTTAAACCTAACTAACCTAAGGACAATACAGACATCCATGCCCGAGGCAGGATTCTAACCTGCGACCGTAGCGGTCGCGCAACTTTTGCTTTTATTTATGGCGACATTGGTAGGGTGAAAGTGCTAAAGCAGATGGCAATTAATCCTGGAGCAGAGTGTATAAGAGAACTTGAACGGACGGACAAGGTTCGCATCGATAAAGCAGAGTATGCAGCACAGTTGGCCGCTAAGGAGTGCAGAAACGAGAAAACAAGAAAGAGCTTGGAAAAAAATCAAAAGGATGATATACAGTATGGCGCAGTGTGCTTCTGAATAACTAAAAATAAAAAAAAAAGCATATATTGAGTTACAGTCTTTTGAAACTTTAGAAGCCTTTCCTGAAAATTTACATTTTCGGGTAGCGTTTTTCCCTAAATCTCAGAAACCACTTCGAGTACAATATTGACATTTTCATGCAGCAATAACGTACAAATCCTGAGTCTACTGAACTAAAAGAAGAACATAATGTTATGTAGAATTATAATTATTTTGGACAACATACATAAAAGTACACAAAGTTTTTACCGTTTAATTAAAAATTGTATTTCTGAAAGCTGAGGCTGAAATGCAATTATTTTAATGCAGTAGAGTCAGAACATACAGTTTTATGTCATTTACAAGTTTCATGGCAATGGCTACGGCGGTTCCTGAAATACAGGGAAGCCAATTCACTAAATTTAACATTGTCGGGATAGGGCGTTCCAACTTCGCTTCATACATACATACATACTTACATGTAGGGAGAGATCAAATTCTAATCATCATGAGAGATTGGAATGTGGTTGTAGGAGCAGAAATGACGGCATTGCCTGCTAATAAAATGATTGCTTTTGCTTATATGGCCTGCAGTAACGGCTACAGAAGATACGCACTCCAACAGCCCAAAGACGCTTTGAACCTTCACTTGCGGTGGGTTTCAGGCAGTCAAAGGTGTTGCCGATCAAGTGTGCGTGTGCGAATGGGAAAGACTCTGAGGCTCATATGAGTGCACAAGGATGCCGCCGCCGTGTCTATCGTTTCCGTACCGTAGCTGTTATGACTTTTGCTTCACACACAGAACGTTCCCGGTACGATTACCGGCGGGAACATTACTTTCCTTCATATGTCGCATTCTACTTCAGTGGGACACTTAATGTGTGAATGTGCTGCATATACCTTCGATGTGCAAGCACCGAATTTGTTTGATTTTTAAGCTAAAATGGCATCCTTGATAAAAGTTCACTGTGGAGCGGCTGGACTGTTGAAGTTTCCGTGGTGTGGCAGTTTCCTTAAGGATATGGGCTAGACTGTAGGAATGAACGAGGCGAAAGGCTAATTGCCTCTTGCGATAAATTTCAGATGGTAATGGCTAATACTGTGTTCCAGAATCACAAAAGAAGGAAGTATACTTGCAAAAGACTCGGAGACACGGGAAGATATCTGCTGGATTACGCCATGGACAGACAGAGATTGGGAAATAAGATTTATTTATTTATCACGTTGAAATACATATACAGGGTGGTCCATTGGTAGTGACCGGGCCAAATACCTCACGAAATAGGAATCAAACTAAAAAACGTACAAAGAACTAAACTCGCCTATATTTAAGGGGGAAGCCAGATGGCGCTGTGGTTGTCCAACTAGATGGCGCTGCCGTAGGCCAAACGGGTATCAACTACGTTTTTTAAAATAGGAACCCCAATTTTGTGTTACATATTCATGCAGTACGTAAAGAAATGTGAATATTTTAGTCGGACCACTTTTTTCGCTTTGTGATAGATGGTGCTGTAGTAGTCACACACGTATAAGTAAATGGTATCACGTAACATTCCGCCAGTGCGTACGGTATTAGCTTCGTGATACATTGTTGTTGTTGTTGTGGTCTTCAGTCCTGAGACTGGTTTGATGCAGCTCTCCATGCTACTCTATCCTGTGCAAGCTTCTTCATCTCCCAGTACCTACTGCAACCTACATCCTTCTGAATCTGCTTAGTGTATTCATCTCTTGGTCTCCCCCTACCCTTTACCCTCCACGCTGCCCTCCAATACTAAATTGGTGATCCCTTGATGCCTCAGAACATGTCCTACCAACCGATCCCTTCTTCTGGTCAAGTTGTGCCACAAACTTCTCTTCTCCCCAATCCTATCCAATACTTCCTCATTGGTTATGTGATCTACCCATCTAATCTTCAGCATTCTTCTGTAGCACCACATTTCGAAAGCTTCTATTCTCTTCTTGTCCAAACTATTTACCGTCCATGTTTCACTTCCATACATGGCTACACTCCATACAAATACTGTCAGAAACGACTTACTGACACTTAAATCTATACTCGATGTTAACAAATTTCTCTTCTTCAGAAACGCTTTCCTTGCCATTGCCAGTCTACATTTTATATCCTCTCTACCTCGACCATCATCAGTTACTTTGCTCCCCAAGTAGCAAAATTCCTTTACTACTTTAAGTGTCTGATTTCCTAATCTAATACCCTCAACATCACCCGACTTAAATCGACTACATTCCATTATCCTCGTTTTGCTTTTGTTGATGTTCATCTTATATCCTCCCTTCAAGACACCAGCCATTCCGTTCAACTGCTCTTCCAAGTCCTTTGCTGTCTCTGACAGAATTACAATGTCATCGGCGAACCTCAAAGTTTTTATTTCTTCTCCATGGATTTCAATACCTACTCCAACTTTTCTTTTGTTTGCTTTACTGCTTGCTCAATATACAGATTGAATAACATCGGGGAGAGGCCACAACCCTGTCTCACTCCCTTCCCAACCACTGCTTCCCTTTCATGCCCCTCGACTCTTACAACTGGCATCTGGTTTCTGTACAAATTGTACATAGCCTTTCGCTCCCTGTATTTTACCCCTGCCATCTTTAAAATTTGAAAGAGAGTATTCCAATCAACATTGTCAAAAGCTTTCTCTAAGTCTACAAATGCTAGAAACGTAGGTATGCCTTTCCTTAATCTTCCTTCCAAGATATGTCGTAAGGTCAGTATTGCCTCACGTGTTCCAGTATTTCTACGGAATCCAAACTGATCTTCCCCGAGGTCGGCTTCTGCTAGTTTTTCCATTCGTCTGTAAAGAATTCGTGTTAGTATTTTGCAGCTGTGGCTTAGTAAACTGATTGTTCGATATTTTTCATATCTGTCAGCACCTGCTTTCTTTGGGATTGGAATTATTATATTCTTCTTGAAGTCTGAGGGTATTTCGCCTGTTTCATACATCTTGATTACCAAATGGTAGAGTTTTGTCAGGACTGGCTCTCCCAAGGCCGTCAGCAGTTCCAATGGAATGTTGTCTACTCCGGGGGCCTTGTTTCGACTCAGGTCTTTCAGTGCTCTGTCAAACTTTTCACGCAGTATCGTATCTCCCATTTCATCTTCATCTACATACTCTTCCATTTCCATAATATTGTCCTCAAGTACATCGCCCTTGAATACCCTCTATATATTCCTTCCACCTTTCTGCTTTCCCTTCTTTGCTTAGAACTGGGTTTCCATCTGAGCTCTTGATGTTGATACAAGTGGTTCTTTTATCTCCAAAGGTCTCTTTAATTTTCCTGTAGGCAGTATCTATCTTACCCCTAGCGAGATAAGCCGCTACAACCTTACATTTGTACTCTAGCCATCCCTGCTTAGCCATTTTGCACTTCCTGTCGATCTCATTTTTCAGACGTTTGTATTCTCTTTTGCCTGCTTCATTTACTGCGTTATTATATTTTCTGCTTTCGTCAATTAAATTCAATATTTCATCTGTTACCCAATGATTTCCACTAGCCGTCGTCTATATACCTACTTGATCCTCTGCTGTCTTCACTACTTCATCCCTCAATGCTGCCCATTCTTCCTCTACTGTATTTCTTTCCCCCATTCGTGTCAATTGTTCCCTTATGCTCTCCCTTAAACTCTGTACAACCTCTGGTTCTTTCAGTTTATCCAGGTCCCATCTCCTTAAATTTCCAACTTTATGCAGTTTATTCAGTTTTAATCTACAGTTCATAACCAATAGATTGTGGTCAGAGTCCACATCTGCCCCTGGAAATGTCTTACGATTTAAAACCTGGTTCCTAAATCTCTATCTCACCATTATATAATCTGATACCTTTTAGTATCTCCAGGGTTCTTCCATGTATACAACCTTCTATCATGAATCTTAAACCAAGTGTTAGCTATGATTAAGTTGTGCCCTGTGCAAAATTCCACCAGGTGGCTTCTTCTTTCTTTTCTTAGCCCCAATCCATATTCACCTACTACGTTTCCTTCTCTCCCTTTTCCTACACTCGAATTCCTGTCACCCATAACTTTAAATTTTCGTCTCCCTTCACTATCTGAATAATTTCTTTTATTTCATCATACATTTCTTCAATTTCCTTGTCATCTGCAGAGCTAGTTGGCATATAAACTTGTACTACTGTAGTAGGTGTGGGCTTCGTATCTATCTTGGCCACAATAATGCGTTCACTATGCTGTTTGTAGTAGCTTACCCGCATTCCTATTTTCCTATTCATTATTAAACGTACTCCTGCATTACCCCAATTTGACTTTGTGTTTATAACCCTGTAGTCACCTGAGCAGAAGTCTTGTTCTTCCTGCCACCGAAGTTCACTAATTCCCACTATATCTAACTTTAACCTATCCATTTCCCTTTTTAATTTTTCTAACCTACCTGCGCGATTAAGGGATCTGACATTCCACTCTCCGATCCGTAGAACGCCAGTTTTCTTTCTCCTGATAACGACATCCTCTTGGGTAGTCCCCGCCCGGAGATCCGAATAGGAGACTATTTTACCTCCGGAATATTTTACCCAAGAGGACGCGATCATCATTTAATCTTACAGTAAAGCTGCATGCCCTCGGGAAAAATTACGGCCGTAGTTTCCCCTTGCTTTCAGCCGTTCGCAGTACCAGCACAGCAAGGCCGTTTTGGTTATTGTTACAAGGCCAGATCAATCAATCATCCCGACTGTTGCCCTTGCCACTACTGAAAAGGCTGCTGCCCCTCTTCAGGAACCACACGTTTGTCTGGCCTCTCAACAGATGCCCTCCGTTGTGGTTGTACCTACGGTACGGCTATCTGTATCGCTGAGGCACGCAAGCCTCCCCACCAACGGCAAGGTCCATGGTTCATGGGGGAGAGGCGTGATACATTACCCGTGTTAAAATTGACCCTTTACCAACTGCGGAAAATATTGTGTTGATGTATGGCTATTGTGATCAAAATGCACAACGGGCGTGTGCTATGTATTCTGCTCGTTATCCTGGACGACTTCATATAAGTGTCCGGACCGTCCGCTGTATATTTACGTTATTTAAGGAAACAGGAAGCGTTCAGCCACATGTGAAACTTCAACTATGACCTGCAACAAATGATGATGCCCAAGTAGGTGTTTTAGCTGCTGTCGCGGCTAATCCGCACATCATTAGCAGACACATTTCGTGACAACCGGGAATCTAAAAAAAGTCGGTGTTGAGAATGCTACATCAACATAGATTGCACCCGTACCATATTTCTATGCACCAGGAATTGCATGGCGACGACTTTGAACGTCGTGTACAGTCCTGGCACTGGGCACAAGAGGAATTACGGGACGATGACAGATTTTTTCACGCGTTCTATTTAGCAACGAAGCGTCATTCACCAACAGCGGTAACGTAAACCGGCATAATATGCACCAGTGGGCAACGGAAAATCCACGATGGATGCGACAAGTGCGGCATTATGGGAGGAAGGATAAATGGGCCCCATTTTATCTATGGCAATCTAAATGGTGCAATCTATGCTAATTTCCTACGTAATGTTCCACCGATATTACTACAAAATGTCTCAATGCATGACAGAATGGCGAGGTACTTCCAACATGATGGATGTCCGGCACATAGCTCGATTGCGGTTGAATCGGTATTGAATTGCATATTTCATGACAGGTGGATTGGTCGTCGAAGCACCATACCATGGCCCCATGTTCACCGGATCTGACGTCCCCGGATTTCTTTCAGTGGGGAAAGTTGAAGGATATTTGCTATCGTGATCCACCGACAACGCCTGACAACATGCGTCAGTGCATTGTCAATGCATGTGCGAACATTACGGAAGGCGAACTGCTAGCTGTTGAGAGGAATGTTGTTACACTTATAGCCAAACGCATTGAGGTTGACGAACATCATTTTGAGCACTTATTGCATTAATGTGGTATTTACAGGCAATCACGGTGTAACAGCATGCGTTCTCAGAAATGATAAGTTCACAAAGGTTCATGTATCACATCGTAACAAACGATATAAAATGTTCAAACGTACCTACGTTTTGTATTTTAATTTAAAACACCTACCTGTTACCAACTTATCGTATAAAATTGTGATCCATATGTTTGTGACTATTACAGTGCCATCTACCACAAAGCGAAAAACGTGGCCCAACTAAAACATTCATATTTCTTTACGTACTAGACGATTACGTAATAAAAAATGGGGGTTCCTATTAAAAAAAAAACGCAGTTAATGTCCCTTTGACCCTCGGCAGCGCCATCTAGCGGGCCAACCATAGCGCCATCTGGTTCCCCCCTTCAAGCTAGACGAGTTTCGTTCTTTGTAGTTTTTTCGTTTGATGCTTCTTTCGTGAGATATTTTGCCCAGTCGCGATCGATGGATGACCCTGTATACAAATTACAAATTACTGCACATCAACATTTGAAGCATAGCTCTCCAGCATAAAATAACACAATTAACAGCCACTATAGATGGATATCAAAGTCTTTTATCTATTTTATTACATCACTCGTCGCTGTGAGGAAGTCTTCGAAAGTACCACTGTAGGCACATGCGGGGCATTTCGATACAAATCAACTGCCTGACGTTCCGCACCACAGTCAGAGGATGGTGATGAAGATTTGCCTCACTTGTAGAGTGTGTCTCCTCATCGTCTATGACCCATTCGGATGCGGTTCAAGATAGTCCAAATTTCCCCGAAGCTGGTCGAATCCAGGGTTTCTCTACTGGATGTGAGACAGCTTCAGGTATTGTGGGGAACAGGTCAGTTGCCAGCAGTATTTCCATTCATCAATGGGATTGAATTCATTTTCCATGAGATTCCTGACTGTGATGGGAGTGGGGTGTCTTGATCGTAGTCTTTTTCGCTCGGCAGGGAATACGTCTCATTAGCTGGTCGGTGTTACTAGCAATCTTTTGGTATTCACATAGTAGCGCTCTCTTCCGTCTGATATCAGGAGGTGAAATGTGGCTCAAGATAGGTAGCCAGTATGTGGGAGCAGATCGTATTGACGAACTAAGAATGAGCGCGGCCGCTTAAAGTCGTTCGACCATCTCTATTACGTGTGGACAATTAAGGCAGACAGGCGCCCAGTACTCTGGTGCTGAGGATACCAAACCGAGTGCTGATACGAGGAGAGTGTCTGCTGACGAACCTCGAGAGCCGCAGAGTTTTGTGGAGGATGTTGTATCTGGTTTTTGAGCTCAGCAAATGTTCATGTCAAGTGCTACATAAAATAATGTTTCCTGTATAACGTGATCCCAAGGTATTTTGGGTGCATATTATGATGAAGTTTGTCTCCTTCAAAACAGACATCGAGGGCTCCGTATGACAATCTGCTGGACAGATGAAAACATGGAACTTCTGTTCTATTTGAATTCGGTCGCAAACTCCATTTGTAAAAATAGCGGCTTAAGATACGTAGATCAGAAATTAGGATTTCTTCAGTTCTTTCAAAAGTACTTTGTTGAGTAGCAAATGCCCAGTAGTCAGCATAGCCAAACCTTGTGGACTGTGTTGAAGGGATATCAAATATATTTACATTAAACAAGAAAGGAGCAAGGACTGATCCCTGTGGGAAGCCATTATTCAATAATTTTGTGCAGCTAGTGTCTCTTTCTGTAGTTACAGTAAATGTCCTTCCAGTTATCATGTTGTCAATTAGTTTTGTTGTCCGTTTGCATAGGACAAGTTACAATAATTTATGAAGCAGTCCATGTCTCCAAACTGGGTCATATGCTGCACTTAGATTGACGAAAGCAACATGTTTCTGCTTCATTTAGTATCCTGCCTCAATAAATATTGTTAAAGATAAGACATGATCAGTGCAGCTCCATCCTGGACGGAATCCACCTTGCTCAAGAGGAAGTTCCTGAAAGATTCGGAATTCAGAAACTGGATTCAAGAAATATGGTTCAAATGGCTCTGAGCACTATGGGACTTAGCATCTGAGGTCATCAGTCCCCTAGAGCTTAGAACTACTTAAACCTAATTAAACTAAGGACATCACACACATCCATGCCCGAGGCAGGATTTGAACCTGCGACCGTAGCGGTCACGCGGTTCCAGACTGAAGCGCCTAGAACAACTCGGCCGCACCGGCCGGCAGAAATTGGATTGTAAAGCGTACCCAGTTCAGATACAGACTCCGATCACCATCTGGTGCTGATGAAGTGTAGAGTAAAACTTAAGAGAACCATTAGAATCAGTAATTGTGAAATGAAAGGGATTACTGAAGTGAGAACTGCCGAGACACGTTTGAAGCCCGCTATGGATGTGAATATTGTGATAAGGAACACCAGCGTAGACAATAGAGCTTAAGATGAATGGACATATCTAAGAATGGCAATTACAGGAGTTGAAAAGAAAAACACAGGTACAAGGAAGGTAACTGCTAAGATACCATAGTTGATGGATGGAAAAAGAAAGTAAAAAAAATGTTCAAGGAAATTAAAGAATACAATGATATCGGTCACTTAGAAGTGAAATAAACAGGAAGTGCGGGGCAGCTAAGACGAACTGGCTACATAAAAAATGTGAATATATCGGAAAATAAATGAATGTCGGAGAGAAAGCATATGGAAAGTCAAAACAACCTTCCATGAAATTAAAAGCAAGGGCGGTAACATTACGAGTGCAATGAGATTTCCACAGTTAAATGCAGAGGAGAGAGAGGTCAGGTGGAAAGAGTATACTGAAGCCGTGAATGAGAGGGAGGACTTGTGCGATGACGTTAATGAAGAAGGAACAGGGGTTGTAAGGAAATGGGAGATCGAGTGTTAGAATCAGAATATAAAAGAGCTCTGGAGGAATTGTGATCAAACAAGGCAGAGGGGATGGATAACACTCCATCGGAATGTCTAAAATCAATGGGGGAAGTGGGAATCAAACTACTATTAAAGTCGGCGTGTAGAATGTAAGAGAGTGCCGATAAACCATCAGACTATCGGAAAAATATAGCAATAGCCGGCAGGTGCGAGAACTATCACACAATCAGTTTAACAGGCCATACATTCAAGATACTTATAAAAATAACGTACAGAAGAAAGGAAAAAGAAAACTTTCGATCAGTTAGATGACGATGGGTTTAGGAAAGGTAACGACGCCAGAGGGGCATTTCTGACATTGAAATTGGTAACAGAAGCATCAATGAAAAGATATGCTGACAGAATTTTAAACGAAAAAAAGGGCGTCCGGCAATTTGAAAAGTTGCAAGATGTTAGAATTTCTGAAAAAATATGAGTAAGCCATATGGAAAGACGAGCAATGCAGAATATTTTATAAAAACCAAGAGGAAATAACAAGATTGGAAGATAAAGAAAGTATTCCTCATATTAAATCGGTGTAAGACTGGGACGCAGTGTTCCGTTCGCTCTGTACAATCTGTACATCGAAGAAGTAATGACGCGAAGGAAGAAAATGTTCAAGAGCAGATTAATATTCGGTGTGTAAAGATGTCAGTGACAAGATTCGCTAGTGACATTGCCAACCTCAGTGAAAGTGAAGAAGAATTATAGGATCTGTGGACTGGAATCAACAGTAAAATGAGTGCAGTGTGTAGCTTAAGAGTAAATCGGAAAAATGACGAGAGTAATGGAAAGTAGCAGAAATGAGAATAGCGAGAAAACATCTAAACTGGTGACCAGGAAATAGACGCAGTTAAGGAATTTTGCTACGTTGGAAGCAAAATACCCCCGTAACAGACGAAGCAATGAGGACGTAGAAAGCAGAATAGCAAAACCAAAGACTGTCTTCCTGCCAAGAGAACTCTGCTGGTATCAAACGTAGACCTTAAAGTGAGGAAACATGTTTTGAGAGTGTACATTCTGAGTACAGCTCTGTGTGACAGTGAATCGGAGACAGTGGGCTGACTGGACCGAAGAGAATGTGAGCATTTGAGACGCATGACATGCAACATGTAACAGACGCATGACACGTAAAACAAAGCTATGCTCCACAAAAATATCAGAAATTATTTCCCGCTATTTATTTAGTGACGACATAATCCTCTTTTTAGAAGTGTTTTGCTTCCGTTCGAGCATCGTTAGATACTTTCTTCCTCCACAACGGCAAAACTCATCTATTACTTTTAGTGACCCATTTTTTTAATATAATTCTGTCAGAATCTCCTGACTCAGTTCACCTAGATTCCATTACCCTTGATTTACTTCCGTTGATGTTCCTCTGATCGCCTGTTTTCAGCACACTATAAGCTACGTGCAACAGTTCGTCTTAGTCTTTTGCCGTCTCTGTCATAATCACAATGTCATTAACATACATCAAAGATTTTGTTTCATCCCCTCAATGTTTACTTCCTTTTGTTTCTTTTATTGTTTGCTCAGTGAACAGATTGAAGAACTTCTGGGATAGGCTATAACTCTGTCTTATTTGTTTCTCAACCATCGCTTGTCTCTCAAGTCCATCCCAGTCTTATAAATGCAGTCCGGTTTTTTCTATAAGTGGTAATTAACCTTTCGCTCCTTGTATTTTATCCTTGGCTGGCTACAGAATTCCTGTGTAGTCCACTGCCAAACGATGCGGCTATTGCACTGTGTAAACATTCCTTGATATCCCTTTCTGAGGGAGTATTCGATGACAGAACTCAGACTCTCGTCTTTTTATTTGGAATTTTCTCATTTTCTCATCTGATTCTGCCTGCATTCATGGTTCTGTGATCGTCGAATACTGAGACTGTTAGTAATTATTTGTAAGGCACGAGCGGCGTTGTCCTAGCAGAGGAATACCACGTGATAAAACCACATAAATACAATCGTGAAACTAAATTTATTGCCCAAAACTCATTTTTTTGTAGCTTGGTAGGCAAAAAATATTTCATCGTTCACTAACTGCGTCCAGAACGACCACGTGGAAGGTAATTAATCAACAGAGGTGACAATGTTACGCCGTGATTGTCGAGTCTTTAATTAATTTACGAGTTATTTGTGGAAAAATACAGTTTCCAACTTTACGTAATGCCGCCACGCCACGTTTCGTTTATTCATTCGCACACAGGGATGATTCATTATTAATCGTCCACTAACAGTGCTCCATGAAATACGAACCGTAATTTATTTAATAAACAACTAATCTTTCAAAATGGCGTTATTCAACAAGCTATCGGTGCTTCACTTTCTGCTATGCGACTTCGAGCACCTACTTGCATGTGTAGGCATAAATAAATGTTTGTAAGATCCTAGGCATCTTTAGCCTGTGTCAGTTAAAAAAGAGTGACTTTCTCAAGGGTGTACTTCACGCCAATGGAACTTCACTCCAACCGTGATCAAAGCATCAGTTTTTTTTCAGTGACACATGTTATACAATACACTGTCCGTCCACAAAGTTCCGAAACTGCTTTTATTCCTGGCGTATAAGGAATGTCAGCGCAGTAACAACGTTGGCAGCTTGAACTAACAATTGTAAACAACAGAAGTGCTTGGGACCTCAGCAGGCAGAGTCAAGTTGTAGATGTGCGATCGTTGCATGTTAACGTTGTTGGGCCACAAATCCAAATGAAGTATCGAACTGAATACCTCAAAATAAAATTGTCTTTACCTTCTGTTCTGAAGATCAGATATGAGTGTACAAAGACTGTTCGCACACTCGCGAGGACGTCTGTTGCGACTTGACTAAAATGAAAACACGGACAATTATTACTTGTTTTTACAAAAAGACACGGGAGACGAGACTTGGTGTTATCAGAATGAACGTACCACAAAACAAATAACGCGGAGCTGAATGCTGGACCAGTTAATCAACACAGATATCAAACTCGGAGATTTTGGGTTTGTATTTATTGCACGAAATTGAAAACATTAACAGATACCTTTATGGTTCATAAAGATTTATTATTGGTAAAAATATATTAATAAAATGATGTTACAGTACTCATTATTTATTTGTTGTGTCAGCTCTTGATCGCCAAAACTTAAAAATTAAACTTTCTGGCAGATTAAAACTGTGAAGTTTGGAATGAATGAGGTGAGGTACTGGCAGAAGTACAGCTATGAGGAGGGGTTGCGAGTCTTGCTTAGATGGCTGAATAAGTAGAGCACTTGTCTGTAAAGAACATAAGCTCCGACCCGCACTCCAGCATACAGTTTGATCTCCCACGAAGTTTTATGTCAGCAAACACTCCACTGTAGAGTGAAACATCATTCTGAAATAATGAAATTCTGCCGGAAACGATTATTTTGTTAATTTTGTTTGAAGTACAACTGCCTTTAGCGCGAAAATAACGGTCCTGTTGTAAGACAGAGATACAAAACAGAGATTTCAATTGGTACACCTAAGTACTTCTACGAATGTAATTCGTTGTAGCAGTCAAGAAATTGTGACATGTGGAGTTCTTTTCCCCCAACTTGGGGAGTTTGTAGTTTCGATGAAATTTATTATGAAAAGGCCCGTATTTGCGTTTTTTTAGGACTATAATTTGTATCAGGCATTATGAGTTCACCGAAGTTACGAGATATGCGATTGTGTCTAGAAACAATGCTACTTTGTTTTCAAATATGTCACTTGAAATGACGGTTGGGTGAAGATTGTATGTCCCAGTGCTTTCTAAAGCAAACCCACCCCCTTAAGACAACTAACTGTTCAGTTTGTTCCAATTTCTTCGTGCATTCTGTGTTTACTGTCATAATAAAGGTTAATTTTGTGAAACATTTTAAAATAATATTTTTTTTATATTGTTGCGAAAGGTATATACACAGGGTAAAATTTTGTAAGAAAATTTTATATTGAACCAGAGGCGGCCAAAAGTAGTATCGACGGTGTAATACCGGCGCTGCTCAACAGCGATCGCTGGTTCAAGTCGTAATGGGTAATGTGTTATGAGTAACTTTAGATAGAGAGATGGAAGACTCTCAAGTGTAAAGACGTGTTGCATTTGATGTGTGCTGGATACATACTTAACCGCTACCAGCAGCAATGATTTCTCGGTTGCAAGGTAACATACTGGAAATAATTGAGGCATAGAAAGTCGTTTAGTTACCAATGAAATGTGCGTATTGATAAGTACTGATTCAGACAATGTATAGCACTCACATCCAATGATTCTGTAAAGCTAATTGTTAACATACAATCTGTGGTGTCACCGCCAGACACCACACTTGCTAGGTGGTAGCCTTTAAATCGGCCACGGTCCGTTAGCATACGTCGGACCCGCGTGTCGCCACTATCAGTGATTGCAGACCGAGCGCCGCCACACGGCAGGTCTAGTCAAGAGAGACTCCCTAGCACTCGCCCCAGTTGTACAGCCGACTTTGCTAGCGATGGTTCACTGTCTACATACGCTCTCATTTGCCGAGACGACAGTTTAGCATAGCCTTCAGCTACGTCATTTGCTACGACCTAGCAAGGCAACGTATTCAGTTACTATGAATGTATTCTGAACAGATAACATTGTGAATCATGTACCGTCAAGAGCGACGTTCATCATTAATGGATTAAAGTTAAGTATCAAACTAATTACGTCCGCTTTCTGAATTCTCATTCTTTGTCATGTTCCAGAGCTCACGTCAGTATAGTTCTTCCCTCCTCACGCCAGCCTGCGTGAGCTAAAACGCGCGCATTTCGGCCTCCACTCGTAACACTGTGTTGGCTCTTCTGCTAACACAAAACAATCAGTTTATTTTTGTTAATTGTGAGCATTATTAATTTTGAAAGAGTCAAAATACAAGTTTTAAAGTTAGTGCCATATTGTTACTTGCCACATGTTAATACAAGTTCCCAGATCCATGTCATTTTTGATTCACTTTTTTGCTCAAGAAGCTATTGTCTCAGCCATACTCAACTTCATTAATTGTTTCATAGGCAACAGTCTTGCACAATTGCTGTATGCTAACTGTACGACTTACAGTACTAACAGATAGCAGTGCTAAGAGCGTTATCATAGGGTAGGTAAAGGTAAGAAATATTATTTCAGGTACAGCAATCTTCAAGCACGTGGCCATTATCTTTAAATTGATCAAATTTTGTTTTATCGCCAGAGCGTATTTCAAATCATTAGTATTGCATCAGATTTAGTTTTTGTGTAAATTCTTGCAGTTTTGGTTTCGTTCAAAGTTATTGACAGTTTACATTCTCGCAGTCAGAAAAGTTCAGTAGAGGGCAAAGCTCATAAGCGACGAGATAAAATACACATTCACATACCATTCCCATTTTAACAGATGTGTTGAATGCTACTGTCAGTTATGTTATTTAAAACCTACATGTTTCAGTTGGGACCCGAAAGTGTTAAAAGGTTTACTTTTGCCACAGTTAAATTTTGGTCAATAACTGGTTTAGAAATTCTATTAGATCCAAATTTATTTCTACACGAATTTCTTGTAACAATTAAAGTTTCACAGAATATAAGTGTCCGCCTATCTAGAAACCTCCTCCCCACTGTTTGCACTTTGAGTGTCTGGTAAAGAGCACGATGTACACTTGATGGTTTTCGTTAAGGGCATTAAGTCCTTGTGCTTTGCAGCAACAATCTTTCTGTCACCAAGATACAAGCACTCCTCGTAAGCGTGAATAAGTTTTCATGCAGTTGAAATCAGTTCATTTTGGCATTCAAAGGTGGTCCGGTACTTTCGTACAAAACAGCAACAAATTTTGCGAAATTTCAACTTCTTCTCAGATGTTAACGTCTGTTTCTCAAGTGTGCTTAAAGTTGCTCCTTGGATATGTCGAAAGTCCTAGGCAATCGTTAGCACACGGGAAGGATTGATTGTTCACTCAACCCTTCTGACACCGGTGTCAGTACTCGGGACTGGAGACATAGTACGTTTCGATTAGGAAATAACACGAGTCACTGCAAGCGAGCACAATGCACAGACCATGAGCCAAGTAATTATGTTGTATGAAATTCAAAACTCCATCCATTGCAAGAACATGATACACAAGGTACAACGTATTATTCGTGTTCTGATCAGAGCAGTAATCAGGGAACAGTCGCCAAAATCCCGTTTTGGCTGTGTTTTCCAGCTTAGAACTGCAAATAAAGAATACGCGATTTATAATAATCTCTTGAAGCAAAGTTCTTAGGCCACATTCATTTAACACCACTGTTATAGTTATATTTGTAGGTACCGAAGTTCCCTCACACAGAACACAACTTCAGGAGGTATCTTGCGTGCTGGATGAGCTTACGGTAAATCAGTAGTTATTAAAAAAATTAAGTCTGCTTCTTCTTTGCAGAGCGATACTGGCTCAGAAAACTGTAAGCAACATTGATACAATAGAGTATCCAGAGGTATTATATCCTGTTGCCAGAATATCCGTGAGACACACTTGTATCAGTATGAGATATCTACATCTATATAAAATTATATTGTGGACGTCATTCCGTACGTGTCAAATCAGACGTCCACAACCCATGCTCTTTTTCTTCATTTTTGTAAATTCGACGCGCTTCAGTTGCTCAATTCACAGATTTGATACGATTACATTCAGTTTTCGTTCCGCCGACGCCAAAATGAGATGATTCTCGTGGGTGTGGAACTTGTCAACAGCTGGGTGTTGTGTGCTGTCCTTAGGTTAGTTAGGTTTAAGTAGTTCTAAGTTCTAGGGGACTGATGACCATAGTGCTCAGAGCCATTTGAACCATTTGAACATGTCAACATTTAGATATACTACTCACTTCCCTGATCATTTGTTTGCAGACTTTCAAATTACGGGACTTCATTACAATACACTGGGACTGCTGATATTTACAGAATTAATAGACCGTCAGAATTAGACGTAGTTATGCACTTTTAGTACATGTTTCAGATAGTGAAGGGACGCGAAAATTTAATAGTCATTGGTGACTGGAATAAGATAGTAGAAAAAGGGAGAGAAGGAAACGTAGTAGGTGAATATGGATTGGGGGGAAGAAATGAAAGAGGAAGCCGTCTGGTAGAATTTTGCACAGAGCATAACTTAATCATAGCTAACACTTGGTTCAAGAATCATGAAAGAGGGTTGTATACACAGAAGAAGTCTGGAGATACAAGAAGGTATCAGATAGATTATATAATGGTAAGAAAGAGATTCAGGAACCACGTTTTAAATTGTAAGACATTTCCAGGGGCAGATGTGGACTCAGACAACACTCTATTGCTTATGAACTATATATTAAAACTGATGAAACTGCAAAAGGGTGGGAATTTGAGGAAATGGGACCTGGATAAACTGACAGAAACAGATGTTGTAGAGAGATTCATGGAGAGCATTAGGGAACGATGGACAAGACTGGTGGAAAGAAATACAGTAGAAGAAGAATGAGTAGCTTTGAGAGACGAAATAGTGAAGGTAGCAGAGGATCAAGTGGGTAAAAAGACGAGGGCTAATAGAAATTCATGGGTAACAAAAGAAATATTGAATTTAATTGATGAAAGGAGAAAATATAAAAACGCAGTAAATGAAGCAGGCAAAAAGGAATACAATCGTCTCAAAAATGAAATCGACAGGAAGTGCAAAATGGCTAAGCAGACATGGCTACAGGACATATGTAAGGATGTAGAGGCACATATCACTAGGCTACAGGAAAATTAAAGAGACCTTTGGAGAAAAGAGAACCACTTGTATGAATATCAAGAGCTGAGATGGAAACCCAGTTCTAAGCAAAGAAGGGAAAATAGAAAGGTGGAAGGAGTACATAGAGGGTCTACACAAGGGCGATGTTCTTGAGGACAATTTTATAGAAATGGAAGAGAATGTAGATGAAGATCAAATAGGAGATATGATATTGCGTGAAGAGTTTAACATAGCACTGAAAGGCCTAAGTCGAAACAAGGCCCCGGGAGTAGACAACATTCCATTAGTACTACAGACAGCCTTGGGAGAGCCAGGCCTAATAAAACACTACAACCTGGTGATCAAGATGTATGAGACAGGCGAAATACCCTCAGACTTCAAGAAGAATATAATAATTCCAATCTCAAAGAAAGCAGGTGCTGACAGATGTGAAAATTACCGAATTATCAGTGTAATAAGTCACAGGTGCAAAATACTAACACGAATTCTTTAGAGACGAATGGAAAAACTGGTAGAAGCCGACCTCGGGAAAGATCAGTTTGGATTCCGTAGAAATATTGTAACACTTGAGGCAGTAGTGGCCTTACGACTTATCTTAGAAAATAGATTAGGGAAAGGCAAACCTACGTTTCTAGTATTTGTAGGCTTAGAGAAAGCTTTTGACAGTGTTGAGTGGAATGCTCTCTTTCAAATTCTGAAGGTGGCAGCGGTAAAATACAGAGACCGAAAGGCTATTTACAATTTGTACAGAAACCAGATGCCAGTTACAAGAGTCGAGGGGCATGAAAGGGAAGCAGTGGTTGGGAAGTGAGTGAGACAGGGTTGTACCCTTTCCCTGATGTTATTCAATCTACACTCCTGGAAATGGAAAAAAGAACACATTGATACCGGTGTGTCAGACCCACCATACTTGCTCCGGACACTGCGAGGGGGCTGTACAAGCAATGATCACACGCACGGCACAGCGGACACACCAGGAACCGCGGTGTTGGCCGTCGAATGGCGCTAGCTGCGCAGCATTTGTGCACCGCCGCCGTCAGTGTCAGCCAGTTTGCCGTGGCATACGGAGCTCCATCGCAGTCTTTAACACTGGTAGCATGCCGCGACAGCGTGGACGTGAACCGTATGTGCAGTTGACGGACTTTGAGCGAGGGCGTATAGTGGGCATGCGGGAGGCCGGGTGGACGTAACGCCGAATTGCTCAACACGTGGGGCGTGAGGTCTCCACAGTACATCGATGTTGTCGCCAGTGGTCGGCGGAAGGTGCACGTGCCCGTCGACCTGGGACCGGACCGCAGCGACGCACGGATGCACGCCAAGACCGTAGGATCCTACGCAGTGCCGTAGGGGACCGCACCGCCACTTCCCAGCAAATTAGGGACACTGTTGCTCCTGGGGTATCGGCGAGGACCATTCGCAACCGTCTCCATGAAGCTGGGCTACGGTCCCGCACACCGTTAGGCCGTCTTCCGCTCACGCCCCAACATCGTGCAGCCCGCCTCCAGTGGTGTCGCGACAGGCGTGAATGGAGGGACGAATGGAGACGTGTCGTCTTCAGCGATGAGAGTCGCTTCTGCCTTGGTGCCAATGATGGTCGTATGCGTGTTTGGCGCCGTGCAGGTGAGCGCCACAATCAGGACTGCATACGACCGAGGCACACAGGGCCAACACCCGGCATCATGGTGTGGGGAGCGATCTCCTACACTGGCCGTACACCACTGGTGATCGTCGAGGGGACACTGAATAGTGCACGGTACATCCAAACCGTCATCGAACCCATCGTTCTACCATTCCTAGACCGGCAAGGGAACTTGCTGTTCCAACAGGACAATGCACGTCCGCATGTATCCCGTGCCACCCAACGTGCTCTAGAAGGTGTAAGTCAACTACCCTGGCCAGCAAGATCTCCGGATCTGTCCCCCATTGAGCATGTTTGGGACTGGATGAAGCGTCGTCTCACGCGGTCTGCACGTCCAGCACGAACGCTGGTCCAACTGAGGCGCCAGGTGGAAATGGCATGGCAAGCCGTTCCACAGGACTACATCCAGCATCTCTACGATCGTCTCCATGGGAGAATAGCAGCCTGCATTGCTGCGAAAGGTGGATATACACTGTACTAGTGCCGACATTGTGCATGCTCTGTTGCCTGTGTCTATGTGCCTGTGGTTCTGTCAGTGTGATCATGTGATGTATCTGACCCCAGGAATGTGTCAATAAAGTTTCCCCTTCCTGGGACAATGAATTCACGGTGTTCTTATTTCAATTTCCAGGATTGTATATATTGAGCAAGCAAGGAAACAAAAGAAAAATTCTGAGTTGGAATTAAAATCCATGGAGAAGAAATAAAATCTTTGAGGTTCGCCGATGACATAGTAATTCTGTCAGAGACAGCAAAGGACCTGGAAGAGCAGCTGAACGAAATGGACAGGGTCTTGGAAGGCGGATATAAGATGAACACCAACAAAAGCAAAACGAGAATAAAGGAATGTATTCGAATTAAATCGGATGATTTTGCGGGAATTAGATTAGGAAATTAGACGCTTGAAATAATAAATGAGTTTTGGTATTTGGGGATGACGCTCGAGGTAGAGAGGATCTAAAATGTACGCTGGCAATGGCAAGGAAAGCGTTTCTGAAGAAGAGAAATTTGTTAACATCGAGTATAGATTTGTCAGTAAGTCGTTTCTGAAAGTATTTGTATGGAGGGTAGCCATGTATGGAAGTGAAACTTGGACGATAAATAGTTTAGACAGGAAGAGAATAGAAGCTTTCGAAATGTGGTGCTACAGAAGAATTCTGAAGGTTAGATGGGTAGATCACGTAACTAATGGGGAGGTATTGAATAGAATTGGGGAGAAGCGGAGTTTGTGGCACAACTTGACTATAAGAAGGTATCAGTTGGTACGGCATATTCTGAGGCTTCAAGGGATCACCAATTTAGTGTTGGAGCGCAGTGTGGAGGGTAAAAACCGTAGTGGGAGACCAAGAGATGAATACACTAAACAGATTCAGAAGGATGTAGGTTGCAGTAGGTACTGGGAGATGAAGAATCTTGCGTTGAGAGCTGCATCAAACCAGTCTCTGGACTGAAGACCACAACAACAACACCATACACAAAATACCAAATCTTTATTGTTGTGACCAAGTTCTGACAAAACTGAAATCTAACACACATTTTTATCTAAGTTTGTCTAAACGTCGCTGTTCAGATATGCATAAATAGAGTAGAAGGAGTTGCTGATCAAAAAGTCTTTCGAATTCCATTTAAACTATGTTTATCTGAAACCAATTTTTTCGTGGTTGCTGGAAATTTATTGAAAATCTTTGTTCTTATTTCTAGTATTGATACGTATTGCGTTATTGGTTAGAAATCTAGACATACTATCTGCAACAAATGTCATTAAGGAATTAATATACTGGGAGGCACTGGTTAGACTACCCAGTTCTGGGAACAGGTTTCTACATGATGTTCGTGAATTTATACCACAAATGAGTCTTATTACACGCTTTTTCTTTCTAAAATCTTCTGCTCGTTTTGCCGAGCTACCCCAGAATATGATCCCATGTGACTTAATAGTATGAAGCAAAGTATTTAAGTTCTTTATTTATTTTGATATCTCATGCATCTGACACCATTCGCATTGCAAATATTAGCTCATTCTGGCTCTTCAGCAGTTCTGTGGCGTGCTCTTCCAAATTGAATTTATTTTCGAGCTGCAATCGCAGAAATCCATCACTGTCAATGTCTTCGAGCTGTGTATATATGCTGGATGGAATTCTCTTGCAGGTGTTGAACAGCATATTGTCTGCATTTTCGGGGTTTAGTGACAGTGAATTAGCTTTAAACCCATTTATTAACATCAAAGAAAATTGATTAGCAGCCATTTCTAAATCTGTACTTGACATGCTATATATTACAATGTTTTTATCACATGCAAACAAAATAAAGTTAGCATCTGTTACTGTAACAGACTAGATGTTATTAATGTACACAAGACAAAGCAAAGGATCCAAGGCAGAACGTATCTATTTCCATTCCAGTCCCTCCCTACATTAATGACTCTTTTTACAAAGGAAATAGCGGCGCGGAGTGGCCTGGTAAGGATCCCACACCGCGCAGCAGTATTCTAAAAGAGGACGGACAAGCGTAGTGTAGGCAGTCTCCTTAGTAGGTCTGTTACATTTTCTAAGTGTCCTGCCAATAAAACGCAGCCTTTGGTTAGCCTTCCCCACAACATTTTCTATGTGTTCTTTCCAGTTTAAGATGTTCGTAACTGCAATACCTAGGTATTTAGTTGAATTTACGGCTTTTAGATTAGACTTATTTACCGTGTAACCAAAGTTTAACGAGTTCCTTTTAGCACGCATGTGGATTACCTCACACTTTTCATTATTTAGGGTCAACTGCCACTGCACCATTCAGGTATTTTGTCTAAATTGTTTTGCAGTTTGATTTGATCTTCTGATGACGTTATTAGTTGATAAACGACAGCGTCATCTGCAAACAACCGAAGACGGTTGCTCACATTGTCTCCCAAATCGTTTATGTAGACAAGGAACAGCAAACGGCGTATAACACTACGTTGGGGAACGCCAGAAATCACTTCTGTTTTACTCGATGACTTTCCGTCGGTTATACGAACTGTGACCTCTCTGAGAGGAAATCGCAAATCCAATCACACAACTGAGACGATATTCCATAAGCACGCAATTCCAATACGAGCCGCTTGTGTGGTACAGTGTCAGAAGCGTTCCGGAAATCCAGAAATACGGAATCCATCTGAAATCCCTTGTCAATAGCACTCAACAATTCATGGGAATAAAGAGTTAGTTGTGTTTCACAGGAACGATGTTTTCTAAACTCATGTTGACTTTGTGTCAATAGACAGTAAAACCTAACAATAATTATTCATGTGGTGTGGGACAATAAATACGCACTCGAGTCACATTAATGTGACCACCCACTACGTTCAGACTCATCGTGCACTAACCATTCACATTCGGCAAGTGGCAGCACTAACAGTGGAGCGTATATAAACAGTAGCGAGGCGATACGGGAAACAGTGCAGTCTTTGTCCCAATGCGGAAACGGATCGATTTGTCTGACATCCAAAACGGCATGATCATTGGCTTTCCGAGCAAGGGTGGAAACATTTCCGAAACCTCTAAATTTGTAAAGGGTTCGCTTGCCATTGTGATTAAAGAAAAGAGTGCATGGCCAAATGGCGTTATCCCAGGAAGCTGTGGTGCACGACGGGTCATAGGTGAGAGGGGTGGACGACGGCTGCTGAGATATGTAGAGACGAACTGACGTGCGACTTTTGAGCAACTTACCGCCCGTCGACTCATACGTGGTCTAGGCGTAGCGACTTTGATAAGTATTCAAAATGTCATCGGTCACGGGTGCGAAACCACCTAGATCTTAAATTTTGATTAATAATCAGCATTGGCGTCCGAAGCAAAGGAAGTGCGGCAAAGGAAGTCACCCTCATTCTGCTAACGGCCTCATCAAAGAAGGCGGAGAAGCGGACTGAGATTCAGGGCACTCTCTTTTCCATAGTGTGGGAAACTGCCCTTGAAGGTGGAAGAACGAGCAATGATCAACGCCATGAGGGTGCAGAAAGCAATGGAAACCACTGCATTAAGGGTCTCCGGAAAGGCTCAAAATCATGAAAAGTTCAATTTTAACTTTTTTGCGTTTTCTGAATCTGCAGACTATTACCTTTTAATAGATATATAATTTATTCAATTCCGAAGACTTTTTGAAATAATAATAATAATAATAACTGAACTGTTGAAAAAGTGTATTCACGGAAAAACTCAAAACCCCAATGAAAGTGTAAATAGTGTTATATGGTCGAGAATCCCCAAGACTGTATTTGTTGGAATAGAAACACTTCACTTTGGTGTGTATGATGCTGTTGCGACTTTCAATGATGGCAACATTGTAAGGTGCAAGGTATTTAGAAATATGGGAACGATGATAGGTTCTAACATGGTACGAGCGATCCTTGCTTTAGACAAGGAACGCCTTCGGGCTGCAGACAGGGCTGTAAAGAGTCTAAAATACAAGCAAGAGTAAACAGGAGGAGGAACAAGAGGAAGCTGGAGGAGGAGTTTGCAGAGGATGAAGATAATCCATCCTATGGACCTGGAATGCACTAAAAAGTTAATCCAATCTTTGTCGCTCGATTCCCAAAACTTTTATTTTCTCATACTAATTACATGTTTTCTAAGGATCTTCCAAACATATTTGTTTCAAACTTTCAGTAAATGTTACACAGTACCTTCTGCATAATTTAACACAGCCTTTTTCCAAAAAAACCTATATTTTTGGATATATAAATAAAAAATTGCAAAAAAATGTTGTGAATTTTCATTACAATTGAAAAAAATCATCTTTAATAACTGAACTAAAATTTTGTAAAATCCCTTTGTTAAGTTGTAGCCCATATTCCAATAAATAATCTGTAAAAAGTTCAACTTTCTACCTCAAATACTTTGTGAGGAAAGATGTAATTTATAAGCGTTATTTTAACATTGCAAGTATAGGGCGTTCCGGAGCCCCTTAAAGGCACATAACGTGTATTCACAGGACATTGGCCTGTAACTGATAAAGTGTCATGATGATCTCTCCATTGGCAAAAGAATGCATGGAAATTTGTGTCGCACTTTTTTGAAGAGACTGAGGTATTGAGCTCAGAAAGACGAAAAGGTGTTGTTCTTAAATATTAAAGAGATTTGTTGTAGTAAGTTTTTCCAGGAAAGAATCAGATAGTGCCGAAGTGCTACGTGAAATGACAGAGGTGTCTTCTTCTTATTGTTCTTCTTCATCATCGTCATCACCTTCATCATCATCATCATCATCATCATCATTATTATTACTATTATTGTGCTGCTTGATTCGCAGATCCCTCTTCCATATAATCTAATAACTCTTCACTATACTGAGTCTATTGCTAAACAGATACTTAATAAATTACTATTAATGTAATTTAGATTTCGTAGTCGCTTGTTTGTAAATTGCTGTCTATCGTCTATATATATGTATGTTATGTTCTGGACACGTGAAAAAAAACTAATCGCTTTAAATTTCTTTATTATACAATTCTATCCCTTGATAGAAAATGCTATTTTATTGACACAGCTACTAGGATAGTACTGATTCTGACTATTTGTGATGAGAGTCTGATAAGTAAAGGTACTCACAGTATGTTATTCAAACTTGAAGTGTTTTTAAAAAATCTTAACAAGGGTTTCCTTTATTATATGTAGTTATTATTCCTGTGACCTTTTTCTGTAGTTTCCAAGGTGTGGTCGTATTTGCTGCATTTGTTCTCCAGGGGAGAAATCCATAGCTCAGAGCTGAGTGTATATATGATTAGTATGTAACAAAAGTATAGGATGATGACAAGGCTCTGACAAGGACATAATATGCTGATCACATTCTGTTTGGAATTATCCTTGAGTGTACGCACCACTGCAGCTGAGAATCAATATTTATCCCCAGCATTATAGTATTTCTTAACACATTCCGTAGAGATAACATCTACATGCAGTTTTACAGTTTTATTTTCCATCCTCAAACAGTAATTGATGGCATTTGTTTTGTTTACGAGCAATGTAACTTACTGCATGTTGAAACTTTCCGGGAGATTAAGCTTTACGCCAGGCAGTGGCTCGAATTTAGAACCTCAGCCTTTCGCGGCAATGTACACGTTAGTTTCTTCGTTTTGTGAATATCCGAGTCATCTCTGAAATGAATGTTTTGGCGGCAGCACAAGCAGTAGCGAGGTAAATGCTTGATCGTATAAAATCGCTGCACGAGAAAACAAACTTTGTGATCGTGATTGTAACAAGAAACAGACGTCATATCAGTCGTTCATACTGAAAGAAATTATTGTGGAAGTTCCGACAAGTTATTTCACCAATCTGAGAAAGTCACAACAATATTTCACGGTTCTTAAGGGAAGTAATGATGCGATAAAAAAGAACGATACTATAGTGCATAAAGCATTATCACCAGAACTGAAACTACAGATGGTATTGCACTCTGTGGCATTTGGAGATTCGTATTCGTCTCCGTAGTATCGACATCGTGCTACATACTCAACTATTGCCAAATTTGTTCCACGTGTTTGTGATGACATCTACAGGGACTTGCAGAATACGTGTAGATAAGGAATAACATTGGTCAGTCATTTATTTGCTTTCAGAGCGCAAAGCAAAGAAATGAACAGAAAAATTCATAACTGCAGTAAACTATATCTTTACGAAATTTTAATTTGTAGGTTTTATGATGATTTACATAAAACCTACAAACTAAAATTTCGTAAAGATATAGTTTACTGCAGTTATGAATTTTTTCTGCATGATGATTTACGTAGATTAAAACTGAAGAAACTGCAAAAAGGTGGGAATTTAAGGAGATGGGACCTGGATAAACTGAAAGACCCAGAGGTTGTACAGAGTTTCAGGGAGAGCATAAGGGAACAATTGACACGAATGGGGGAAAGAAATACAGTAGAAGAAGAATGGGTAGCTTTGAGAGATGAAGTAGCGAAGGCAGCAGAGGATCAAGTAGGTAAAAAGACGAGGGCTAGTAGAAATCCTTGGGTAACAGAAGAAATATTGAATTTAATTGATGAAAGGAGAAAATATAAAAATGCAGTTAATGAAGCAGGCAAAAAGGAATACAAATGTCTCAAAAATGAGATCGACAGGAAGTGCAAAATGGCTAAGCAGGAATGGCTAGAGGACAAATGTAAGGATGTAGAGGCTTATCTCGCTAGGGGTAAGATAGATACTGCCTGCAGGAGAATTAAAGAGACCTTTGGAGATAAGAGAACCACTTGTATGAACATCAAGAGCTCAGATGGAAACCCAGTTCTAAGCAAAGAAGGGAAAGCGGACAGGTGGAAGGAGTATATAGAGGGTCTATACAAGGGCGATGTACTTGAGGACAATATTATGGAAATGGAAGAGGATGTAGATATGAAATGGGAGATACGATATTGCGTGAAGAGTTTGACAGAGCACTGAAAGACCTGAGTCGAAACAAGGCCCCCGGAGTAGACAACATTCCATTGGAACTACTGACGGCCTTGGGAGAGCCAGTCCTGACAAATCTCAACCATCTGGTGAGCAAGATATATGAAACAGGCGAAATGCCGTCAGACTTCAAGAAGAATATAATAATTCCAATCCCAAAGAAAGCAGGTGTTGACGGATGTGAAAATTACCGAAGAATCAGTTTAATAAGCCACAGCTGCAAAATACTAATACGAATTCTTTACAGACGAATGGAAAAACTGGTAGAAGATCAGTTTGGATTCCGTAGAAATACTGGAACACGTGAGGCATACTGACCTTACGACTTATCTTAGAAGAAAGATTAAGGAAAGGCATACATACGTTTCTAGCATTTGTAGACTTAGAGAAAGCTTTTGACAATGTTGACTGGAATACTCTCTTTCAAATTCTAAAGGTTGCAGGGGTAAAATACAAGAAGCGAAAGGCTATTTACAATTTGTACAGAAACCAGAAGGCAGTTATGAGAGTCGAGGGACATGAAAGGGAAGCAGTGGTTGGGAAGGGAGTAAGACAGGGTTGTAGACTCTCCCCGATGTTATTCAATCTGTATATTGAGCAAGCAGTAAAGCAAACAAAAGAAAAATTCGGAGTAGGTATTAAAATCCATGGAGAAGAAATAAAAACTTTGAGGTTCGCCGATGACATTGTAATTCTGTCAGAGACAGCAAAGGACTTGGAAGAGCAGTTGAGCGGAATGGATTGTGTCTTGAAGGGAGGATATAAGATGAACAACAACAAAAGCAAAACGAGGATAATGGAATGTAGCCGAATTAAGTCGGGTGATGCTGAGGGTATTAGATTAGGAAAAGAGACACTTAAAGTAGTAAATGAGTTTTGCGATTTGGGTAGCAGAATAACTGATGATGATCGAAGTAGAGAGGATATAAAATGTAGACTGGCAATGGCAAGGAAAGCGATTCTGAAGAAGAGAAATTTGTTAACATCGAGCATAGATTTAAGTGTCAGGAAGTCATTTCTGAAAGTATTTGTATGGAGTGTAGCCATGTATGGAAGCGAAACATGGACGGTAAATAGTTTGGACAAGAAGAGAATAGAAGCTTTCGAAATGTGGTGCTACAGAAGAATGCTGAAGATTAGATGGGTAGATCACATAACTAATGAGGAAGTATTGAATAGGATTGTGGAGAAGAGAAGTTTGTGGCACAACTTGACCAGAAGAAGGGATCGGTTGGTAGGACATGTTGTGAGGCATCAAGGGATCACCAATTTAGTATTGGAGGGCAGCGTGGAGGGTAAAAATCGTAGGGGGAGACGAAGAGATGAATACACTAAGCAGATTCAGAAGGATGTAGGTTGCAGTAGGTACTGGGAGATGAAGAAGCTTGCACAGGATAGAGTAGCATGGAGAGCTGCATCAAACCAGTCTCAGGGCTGAAGACCGCAACAACAACAACAACATGATGATTTACGCTAACGGCTTGAGACTGTGAGAATTTTCCTTACTTTTATTTTTCGTAATGGTGGTATGCGTTTGTAATGGCATGAATTTCGCTGTGTTACTCAGACATCGTCAGTTCATCGATTTTCAGATCACGTACGCCGGTCACACGCCCAGTAACCTTTCACTGCTTCCTTTTGAAGTTAGCATCATTGAAGCTCGTGAATAAATTTTTCGCAGACATACTGCTGCATTAGATTTGTGAAGCTTGAGGTTTCGACGACTTCCTCCGTCGTCATAGTCAGATTAGATCTCCGTAGGGCGCTGATTGATCCATAGACGGTCAATATTACTACACAGAAACATTTGTCAATATTATTGACCTTATCCTTAGGCTTCTCAATAATGCAATAATAATTTCGAAGTCTTGAAACGCCTTGTAGCGTTTGAGATATAGTTATAGTAACATGTAATGCAATAAGGCATTATATTCCGCTGAAGAACTTAAATAGAGAGATAAATAGCTACATACACTTTTAATTATTTTGCATGAATTAAATTTTGTAAAAATATCTTTCTTCGTGGGTGTTTCTTATATTTTCTGAGCAATAAATCATAGGATTCATCATTATCGCTTCTGTTTTCAAACTCATTGTCCTAACCTCTCATTTTTCTATCAACCATTTGTACATTTCTATGCACTCTAGTAATAAAGCTCTTTCGTCTAGTTTTGAACTCCATTTCGACTTAATAACAACAAAGCTCTCGTCGCCGTTCTGTGTGGCACGCATGTGGACTGTCAAGAATATTGTCAATACTGACAACAGACGACAGAGATTTTCAAGGCAGTGCATCATCTTTCGAACGGTTCTGATGTTCTCAGTATTATTGCGTAAACTGGCAATCTCACTCCTAGGTGGTCAGTATTATTGCGCACCCGGGAAATATTGTCATTATTATTTCCCGTCTAGGAACACTTTTGGTACTTTATTTAGTTGCTGGAATTATGTCTTCCACAAGTCATAAATTCACGGAACTTCCATAAGCCACCCGAGAGAATATCGATATCTGTAACTGAAGAACACCTGTAGTGATGCTCTTTCCGTTAGACGATTGAAGACTTAGCTTGTTTCTCTGTTCCCTTTCAGCATCAACTGCCCATTTCTATGCACCACCAAGGATGAAGAGGCTGTTTGGTGTGGTCTCTTTCTCCATAAATGTCTCTGAGGAAGATATTGTATAGGTATTGTAAGTAGGCTGTTTCTGTTTTCTTATCGGCAACGTTACGTAGCGCTCTATATGAAAATCACTGGCTGTGCTGTGTGTAGTCTGTGGCTAGTTTGCATTGTTGTCTGCCATTGTAGTGTTGGGCAGCGGCAGCTGGATGTGAACAGCGCGTAGCGTTGCGCAGTTGGAGGTGAGCCGCCAGCAGTGGTGGATGTGGGGAGAGAAATGGCGGAGTTTTGAAATTTCTAATACTGGATGTCATGAACTGCTATGTATATTATGATTTTTCAACACTATTAAGGTAAATACATTGTTTGTTCTCTATTAAAATCTTCCATTTGCTAACTATGACTGTCAGTAGTTAGTGCCTTCCGTAGTTTGAATCTTTTATTTAGCTGGCAGTAGTGGCGCTCGCTGTATTGCAGTAGTTCGAGTAACGAAGATTTTTGTGAGGTAAGTGAGTTGTGAAAGGTATAGGTTAATGTTAGTCAGGGCCATTCTTTTGTAGGGATTTTTGAAAGTCAGATTGCGTTGCGCTAAAAATATTGTGTGTCAGTTTAAGCACAGTCATGTACAATTGTTCTAAGGGGACGTTTCAGTAGTAGCAGACCACTCCCCTTCCAAGTCTAACAAACTGATACGCCACACTCTGACGACCACCAACTACAGTGTGTATAGTTGTGAATTATATGAAATGTCTGATGGAATAACCATGACTCCTCCACTGCCACCGTCAGTAGTTAACTTCTGTATGGAGCATTTCGGAGGCCAAGTGTTAAATTCAGCTCCCCTTCGTCCCTCTTCTTGCTGTCGCTTTGCTGAAAACCCTAATGTACAGATCACAGCTGAGATGGGAAGAGAAGGAAAATTACTATGTATACATGATCCACTTGGACGACAGTCAACGGGCGCCTAGCGCACTCTCTTACCAGAAGCCAACACATACTGACACAGTAAACAAAGCGTCCATCATCCAGCTAATAAGATAATAGTTCTAAAGATGCTGATTCCGAGATCGTATATTTAAGAAACGTATTCCGGAAGAACGGGAATAGCTATCGGTATATTAAGTTTACCACACCTATGAAAACAGTGAAACACTCATTCACCAGAAGATGATCAACATTTAGCATTCGTTCCTTTCTTTTGTAGTTCATCTTCCTTTCTTTTGAGCAACAACAAGTAAAATGGACAGAGTCCTGTGCTGACAGGGTTTTCAATCCAATCTACAACCACTCAAGAATCTGCACCCAATAAAAGGTATCTTTCTCCCGCTGTTCCTGGAAATTATAAAATACCTCGCAAGTGCGGTAGAAGCTACACTAATCAGTAGATAAGAAAGATTTCAGAATGATGCACTGAACGCCGATGCCACTTTAAAAACATCGCGATTTCAACAAATCCGTTGTCCAACAAAGCCTCACGAAGAAGCGTACGAATATTCCACGTAGTTTCAGGAGTGCAGCCAGATAATGTCAACTTCCAGCCGCGATATTTCGACTGACAACCGTTCAGCCATCTTCTGGTGAACGTTTTGTACTGGAGATTGCTAGTTCACATCGCTACATTTATACCAAAATAGGCACGAAGACTCATGCGAAAAAGTAGCCACTACATGAGTGACATCTGTCATATTACGCGCCCTGTTCGAATGTTGTACCATCTACTATGCGCAAGCCCATACGTAATGAGATACTACATGCGCACTCGCCATCGGAATGGGCACTCTCGAGACTAAAGTTTCGATGTCAAAATGGATAAAATTTTCCCAGAAGTGTAAGGCCGACCCCCTCCTACCACTCCTGAACTCACCGTTACTGTACGCTCTCTGGACGCCCCCACCCCTCCCGGCAACTCCCTTCGCCCACCCCATAACGCTGAGGACATCATCAGATTCCTCACCATCGTCCTTCAGAATGTTCATCCTTTTCAGCGCCCGCACACCCTCCAACAGATCTCCCTCGCCGCCCGATCCGTTTTCCAACTCAAAATGTACGTCACCTACTCCAACAACCAGGCCCATTTCACCTTCTCCCGTCTTGACACCCTCATGGCGCGACAGCTCCGTATCCTTTTCAACAACATCCGCTCCCTTCCCGCCTACAAGAACCTCTTCCTGCACACCCTTGCCACCCACTGCGTGGATGCCTTCCTCCTCAATGAAACCTTCCTCCAGCCCCACCACACCGTCCACACTTCGCCCTACCTCGTCAACCGCTCCGATAATCCCCTCCCGATTGCGCGTGGCGGAGTTGCCATTGGGCACCACCGCCAGATCCCCGTTCGGCTCCAACCTCTCCTTCCCGACCCCACCGAACACCTGATCCTTAGTCTCTTCTTCCTCGGCCTTACCGTCACCTGCGCCACCATCTATGTCCGCCCTAACGCCCCTACTCCTTCTGAAACGTCCCTTTAGAAAAATTATACAAGACTGTGCTTAAACTGACACACAATATTTGTAGCGCAACGCAATCTGACTTTCAAAAATCCCTACAAAAGAATGGCCCTGACTAACATTAACCTATACGTTTCACAAATCCCTTACCTCACAAAAATCTTCATTACTCGAACTATTGCAATACAGCGAGCGCCACTACTGCCAGCTAAGTAAAAGATTCAAACTACGGAAGGCACTAACTACTGATAGGTATAGTTAGCAAATGAAAGGTTTCAATAGAGAACAAACAATGTATTTACTCTAATAGTCATAATACATACAGCAGTTCATGACATCCATTCTTACAAATGTACTGTTTCTGATAGACACACCTCCAGATTATCCATTCTCAAAAATCCACCATCTCACCTCCCCACATCCACCACTGCTGGCGGCTTGTCTCCAACTGCGCAACGCTACGCGCTGTTCACATCCAGCTGCCCAACACTACAATAGCCAACAACAATGCAAACCAGCCACAGTCTGCACACAGCACAGCCAGTGATTTTCATACAGAGCGCTACGTGGCGTTACCAATAAAAAAACCTAAACAGCCTACTTACACTTCCTGTTACCCAGTGTGGATTTCAGCCGTCATTCTCTTCTGACGATCTTCTCCTTCACCTCACTCATCTCCTTTCCGACCAGCTTACTTCCCGTCGCTCTGCAATCTTCCTCTCCCTGGACCTCGAACGAGCTTATGACCACGTATGGCATTCCGGTCTCCTCTTCAAGCTCCAAACCTTCGCCCTTCCTATTAACTACGTCCGTCTGATCGGCTCCTTTCTCTCCCGCCGTCCTTCCTATGTCACCATCCATAACACAGATTCCTACACCTTTTTCCCCTCCGCCGGTGTGCCCCAAGGCTCCGTCCTCTCCTCCCTTCTGTACCTTTTGTACAGGGCGGACATGCCGCCGCCATCACCCCCCGTCCACCTTCTCCAGTTTGCCGATGACACTGCCTTCCTTGCCCTTGCCCCCACCCTGCAGCGCTCCCAACACCTTCTCCAATCCCATCTTGACCAGTTCACCGCTTGGTGCAACCAGTGGTTGCTCAAGGTCAATCCCTCCAAAACCCAGGTGATCATTGTAGGCAAAACCACCCCTTCCTTCCACCTCCTTGATTTCTATCTCACCATCTATGGCCGTCCTATCGCCCTCACTCTCACCTTCAAGTACCTTGGCGTCACCCTCGACCATCGCCTGTCCTGGACTCCCCATCTCCGGACAAGCCAAGCCAAGGCACGCTCCCGACTCCGTCTCCTCAGCTCCTTTCCGGCCGTACGAGGGGTCTGACCCCTCCACCATCCTCCACACCTATAAATCCCTCATCCGCCCTATCCTTTGTTACGCCCATCCGGCCTGGATCTCCGCCCCCCCCCCCCCGTACCTTTAATAAATCCCTCCAAATCCTTGAACGTGGTGCTCTCCGCCTCGCCTATCGCATCTGTCTCCCCTCCCCCACGCGGATCCTGTATGATCTCATCCCCTTCCCCCACCTCCTCCTTTTCCTTGAAAGGATACGGATCCTGTACACGTCCCACAATTTCGCTCCTCCTCATCCGCTTCTCCCCCATCCTCTCCCATCCCCGCCCGCTGCCGCGCCTGTATTCCCACGTCCCACGCTGTCTCCATATCTCCACCCTCCTCACCCTCTCCCAAGGTGGCTTCCACCAGCTCCCCCTCCTTGATGATGTCCTCCTCCCCTCCATCTACCCCTCCTATCAACTTTGATCCTCCCCCCACATTCTGTGTCCTTTAGGTACCCTCCCTCCCTTCTCTTTCCTTTTCCCCCATCCCCTCCCTCCTTCCCTCTTCCCCCAGGCTTCCCCTCCCCCTTCCTCCCTTCTCCATGGCATCTGCTCTCCCCTCTCCCACCCTCCCTCCTCCTCTCTTGGCAGGTCTCCGGACTCATACACGGATAGTGAACATTCGCGCGCCGGAGATCAACGCCTCTTGTTCTGTGTGTGCCGTCGTTTTGTGCTTAAGTGATTCAGTGTTCTTCGTTTTGTGTACCTACGTTCACGTGTGACAATTTTCATCTCTGTCTGTGTCCACGTGTCTGAACAATTTTATCTTGGACTCTACGCCCGTGAACGGCACCTTGTATTTTAAAAAGTGTTTGTCTCCGTTTATATGTCCACCATGTTTTTTCTCTAAATGTCTTCATTTGTATATTTGTCTTTCTCTGCGGCTAAAGAGCGGCGTCGTATGCTGCTGCAGGCCTGCCTGTGATACAGGTTTCAAAATAACAATAAAGAAAAAAAATGTATAAAATTAAATGTCGTTAGATGTGTCACTGGTCATGAGACGTTTCCTTCCTGAAGAAATGAAAGAAACCATAAGGTCGCACTGCTTATCCAGTTTGAAAGCCGACATCCCGCCGGCCGGAGTGGCCGTGCGGTTCTAGGCGCTACAGTCTGGAGCCGAGCGACCTCTACGGTCGCAGGTTCGAACCCTGCCTCGAGCATTGATGTGTGTGATGTCCTTAGGTTAGTTAGGTTTAATTAGTTCTAAATTCTAGGCGACAGATGACCTCAGATGTTAAGTCGCATAGTGCTCAGAGCCATTTGAACCATTTTTGAGCCGACATCCCGATTAATACGATCTTGCCCTAAAAGTACTTCCACCGATTCCTTAATAACAGAACCCTAGAAGAACCTTGTAGGTAGAACTAATCTATGGAGTCTGCAATTCTCGACTACGGCTGACTTATTGGGCTGCGAAAAGCGATTGTGGCGATCATGTTCAACTCATCTTTCAAGAACTGTGCGCGTCGTCTGAACATTGTAGGCTTGTACTGGCAGAAGTAAAGCTGTGAGGACAGGGCGTGAATCGTGCTTGGGTAGCTTAGTTGGTAGAGCACTTGCCCGCGAAAGGCAAAGGTCCCGAGTTCGGGTCTCGGTGCGGCACACAGTTTTCATCTGCCAGGAAGTTTCAGAACTTTCCTGTTTGCTAACAATATTCGACACGTTTATTCAGTAATGTCTCAAAATTTTAAATAAATGGGTCGAGTGGGTCTTGAAATTTTTGCTGACCAGTTTCTTTCTTTATATATATATATATATATATATATATATATATATATATATATATATATATATATATATATATATATTGTATGTTTTAAAAATATACAGCCTACGTCCATCTGAACGTTCACTACAGTATTGTGTAAAAAAGGAAGTAGGTCCGTGAAGATATTCTAGAGATTTTTGACATTATTGTTTCACGTTTATACAGAGTGGTACATTGCTAGTCACCGGGCCAAATATCTCACGAAATAAGCATCAAACGAAAAAACTACAAAGAGCGAAACTCGTCTAGCTCGAAGGGGGAAACCAGATGGCGTTATGGTTGGTCCGCTAGATGGCACTACCATACGTCAAACGGATATCAACTGCGTTTTTAAATAGGAATCCCCATATTTTATTACATATTCATGTAGAACGTAAAGAAATATGAATGTTTTAGTTGGATCAGATTTTTCGCTTTGTGATAGATAGCGCTGTAGTAGTAACAAACTTCTAAGTACGTGGTATGACGTAACATTCCGCCAGTGCGGACGGTATTTGCTTCGTAATACATTACCCGTGTTAAAATGGACCGTTTACCAATTACGGAAAAGGTCGATATCGTGTTGATGTATGGCCATTGTGATCAAAATGCCAAACGGGCGTGTGCTATGTATGCTGCTCGGTATCCTGGAAGACATCATCCAAGTGTCCGGACCGTTCGCCGGATACTTACGTTATTTAAGGAAACAGGAAGTGTTCAGCTACATGAGAAGCGTCAACCACGACCTGCAACAAATGATGATGCCCAAATAGGTGTTTCAGCTGCTGTCGCGGCTAATCCGTACATCAGTAGCAGACAAATTGCGCGAGAATCGGGAATCTCAAAAACGTCGATTCTGAGAATGCTGCATCAACATCGATTGCACGCGTACCATATTTGTATGCACCAGGAATTTCATGGCGACGGGTTTGAACTTCGTGAACAGTTGTGCCACTGGACACAAGAGAAATTACGGGACGATGATACATTTTTTGCACGCGTTCTATTCAGCGGTAACGTAAACCGGCATAATATGCGCTATTTAGCAACGGAAAATCCACGATGGCTGCGACAAGTGGAACATCAGCGACCTTGGCGGGTTAATGTATGGTGCGGCATTATGGGAGGAAGGATAATTGGCCCCCATTTTATAGATGGCAATCTAAATGGTGCAATGTATGCAAATTTCCTACGTAACGTTCTACCAATGTTGCTGCAAGATGTTTCACTGCATCACAGAATGGCGATGTACTTCCAACACGATGGATGTCCGGCACATTACTCGCGTACTGTTGGAGCGGTTTTGAATAGCATTTTTCATGACAGGTGGATTGGTCGTCGATGCACCGTATCATGGCCCGCGCGTTCACCGGATCTCACGTCCCCGGATTTCTTTCTGTGGGGAAAGCTGAAGGATATTTGCTATTGTGATCCACCGACAACGTCTGACAACACGCGTCAGCGCATTGTCAATGCATGTGCGATCGTTACGGAAGGCGAACTACTCGCTGTTGAAAGGAATATCGTTACACACATTACCAAACGCATCGAGGTTGACGGACACCATTTTGAACATTTATTGCATTAATGTGGTATTTACAGGTAATCACCCTGTAACAGAATGCGTTCTCAGAAATGATAAGTTCATAAAGGTACGTGTATCACATTGGCATAACCGAAATAAATTGTTCAAACGTACCTAGGTTGCCGGCCGGAGTGGCCGAGCGGTTCTAGGGGTTTCAGTCTTGAACCACGCGAAAGCTGAGGTTGCAGGTTCGAATCCTTCCACGGGCATGGATGTGTGTGTCGTCCTTAGGTTAGTTAGGTTTAAGTAGTTCTAATCCAGGGGAATGATGACCTCAGATGTTAAGTCCCATAGTGCTCAGAGCCATTTGAACCATTTTTTTCGTACCTACGTTCTGTATTTTATTTTAAATAATCAACCTGTTACCAAGTGTTCGTCTAAAACTGCGAGCCATATGTTTGCGACTATTACAGTGCCATCTATCACAAAGCAAAAAAAGTGATCCAACGAAAACATTCATACTTCTTAATGTACTACAGAAATATCTAATAAAAATGGGAGTTCCTATCTGATTAAAAAAACACAGTTGACATCCGTTTGAGCTATAGCAGTGCCATCTAGCGGGCCAACCATAGCGCCATCTGGTTTCCCCCTTCAAGCGAGACAAGTTTCGTTCTTTGTAGTTTTTTCGTTTGACGCTTATTTCGTGAGATATTTTGCCTAGTCACAATCAATGGACAACCCAGAATATTACATATTTATTTATATATTATATTATTTTAAGAAACTTGTACATAAAACTGGAATACAACCTTGCGTGAAAATTTCGAAGCAATTGGCGAAGAACTTTCGGAGATTTAAGGTTTTGAAGAGACGAACATTCATATTTTTATTTATCTAGATGTCGCAGCGAAAACCAATGATTTCATCATTGAAATTCGACCAACACCTGAATAGCATAAATGTCCTAGAACTGAACAGTCTGCTCTGTTCCTCATTTCAAGTGTAACTGCGCTGACACGCTATCCGCTCAACTCCTAATCTCTAAACACGCGGAACTGCTAGTTCCGTGTCGTCAAAGTTGGAATATTCAGGAACTATCTAGTTTCGCCAGCGACTTGTACAACAGCGCACCATGCATGCTAAGCAGCTGGTAGCGCAGTTCTGAAACTTTGTTTCGCAACCTAGTGTAGACGTGTAAACTATCCTTAAGTTTTCTGACATCAGCAGAGAGAATATTTGCCGACGAGTAACATAATAGGGAAGGTCATTGACGAAACCCTAATGTGCACATTCTCTCTTGTCAGAGTGGCCTGGTCGTAATTTTCGTCTAACTTTATGCTACTACTGCATCTGATTTTCGGCCTGCCAGTTCGCTCTATTACTTCTCGATATTCATTTCGTGAAACGACAGGCTTTTTCCAGTTCAGCATGTACATAATGTATAGTATTCACTTATCTTGTTTATGTCTTGGAATGGTGAGCGTTTTTCCGGAGCTGTGTAGCGGGTAAGCGCAATGCAGGAAGAATGTTGCGGCGATGAAATGCAGATCGTTGCAGCCTACCCGCTTGCAGCGGACGCAGAAACGGCGCAATAACTCATACGTAGTGTTTACGTCGATATAAGCAAACACATTTCGTTCCCAAATGGGCTAATCGATTATGCAGGCTCACGCGAAATCGACAACGTTTGATAAACGAGCGAGTTTCGCAGAAGTGAGACGCGCGGACGGCCCGCTCCAGGCAGTTACGTGCCGCCTTGGCTGGAGTAAAGTTTCTCCAGGTCCCGAGAACAAGGAACAGGCAACAGTCCGGGGCCGTAGAAAATATTTCCCTGTGTGAATCTCTCGAGACGCTGGAGAAAGTTTTCCAGAGTACGTGTGCCTCCTGGGAACTGGTTCCAATCGCTGGAGTTTTCTCTCCCCGTATTGCTAGCGACGTGTAAACGGCCGTGAACCATACCAAGTTTATGTCACAAGCTTCCACTCGGCCTGTATATCGTTCGTAATTGTGACGTGACAAAATTGTAGACGTGAGACGTTGGTATTTTAATTTATTGTGTAAAGAGGACGACATATTGCTGAAATAATCCATGTTTTTTCGGCATTAGCTGTAAAAATGCAAAAGAATAAGGACATAGTATAAATTCACAAAATAAAATACTACAAGCAGCATTTTTTATATTTCTGTTTCGTTATGCCCAGCTGTGGGGCACGACTGAACTTATTTGAATGATGTATTCACCCTTTTCGTCTCCCAAAAGCTCTTCGTCTTCTCACTCTGGTTTCCCTTAGATTCTTCTCTCCATTTATGTTACATACACTTGCTTTCTTTCGAACTGATGCTTCTTACTTATAGCTTTCAATGAAACTTTGTTTTAATTCGTGTCTCGTAAGATGTTGCTGAATATCATGTACTGAAACGTGTCCACGTATACTGATACATTTCAACGAAAAATTTCTCAGTAAGCGACAATACAAAATATTGTGAATGATGTAAGAATTCTCGTAAGTTAATTACCGCGACATAAATGGCTGGCCGTTGTGACCGAGCGGTTCTAGGCGCTTCAGTCCTGAACCGCTCTGCTGCTACGGTCGGGGGTTCGAATCCTGCTTCGGGCATGCATGTGTGTTATGTCCGTAGGTTAGTTAGGTTTAAGTACTTCTAAGTCTAGGGGGCTGATAACCTCACATGTTAAGTCCCATAGTGCTTAGAGCCATTTGAACCAAATCTCTTTTTCATGGAAGTACCCTGAAGTGCAACTAAACAGATTACGAACACCGCTTCAGTTGTAAATTACTTTATTTTCACACGCCCGGTTTCGAACTGTTATAAGCCCATCCTCAGGTGCAGACTCCCTGTTCTGCGCTCATAGGCAGCACATCGCGCCTGGTACACGCGGCGCTCGGGGACCACAGCGCAGCTACGACACCTGAGGAAGGGCTTATAACAGTTCGAAACCGTTCGTGTGAAAATAAAGTAATCTACTGAAGCGATATTCTCAACCTCTGCTATAAAGCTCAGTTGGGGATGTTCTTCCTACAGGATTGTTTGTAAACAGATTACAAAAAAAAAAAAACGTTCAAATGTGTGTGAAATCTTGTGGGACTTAACGGCTAGGGTTATCAGTCCCTAAGCTTACACGCTACTTAACCTAAATTAGCCTAACGACAAACACACACACCCATGCCCGAGGGAGGACTCGAACCTCCGCCGAGACCAGCTTCACAGTCCATGTCCGTATCACATGTAACAAAAGTAATATAAGAGCAATATAAATATATGTATGTACATAAAGGTTTCTCCTATGATTATTAAAGATAATGTACGCTACACCGAATGTGACAGGCTCGATGATTTACGGAACACTCACATCTGATGTAGGTAGGTGATGGGAACTCTAACACAAATCTTTGTACATTCTTCTTCCATTTTCATTTCTCTTTATTAAATGCAAGTATCTTGTTACCTTGGGAAACTCTTCCGAATTCATAATATTTCGTAAAGTGATAATGTGTCGTAACCTCTTTCTATCTTCCTATAATTTCTATTTTCCTTTCATCAATCGTAAATTTTAAGATTTTCATTTCTTGGTTACTTTTAAGTTTAAAAGTATTTAAAGATGCAACATTACTAATCCATACTAAAAAGAAAAATTTCCCATTCTGTACATTTACAATTTCATTTTCTAAAAATTCGATCTGTATTAGTAATCAGATGACAGGTCATTTGTAAATTGCATCAAATAAAATTGAAAATATCTATGTATAACAAATAGGACAATTATTGCCAGCAAACAGGGATACATTACACATACATCCAAACTCAGCACGGAAAAGGTACAGAATCACTTATAAGAGAAATGAACTTGCACTCTTTTTTGTTGTAAACAACATCGAGAAGTAAATGTTCAAAATCCCAGAAGCGTGGCCCCCTTGACAAACATTTACTTCGATTACGAAGAAAAAATAGAGTGGCTCAGATAGTACTTAAAAACGTAATGCTTCAGTACCCAATTATTTTTAAATTCCATTGAGAGGCAAGGTAGACAAAACTTTTGGTCTGCCTATTAAAGTTTATTCTGAGAGCGTTCATAAAATTTCAGCTTTATTTTCCTCGAAGTTACCAAGATTTCCTTTAAATTTTTATGTATCTCGTCAGACTTTGGTCTCAATTCCGACTCCCTCCGTAGTATTTTCCTTTCTTCTATTTCTGTGTCATTGAAGAAATCCGTCGTGGGTGTAACTAAAGCCACTATCTTTCACCGAATGTAGTTGACTGAGAAGGAATAGTATGCTTGTTTGCTCCGGCGAACCAAACAAGTTTAACACTCAAAAATGACTGACAGGCTGGAGGCCTTTGTTCTACAACTCAAAGTCTTGTGCTTGGCCGTGTTTTCCACAAAATAGTATTTAAAAAGTTCTACTGCAGCACACGTAAACCGTGTTCCCCAAGAGTTTACTTTTAGTATGTGCACATGTATATGTCCCTGGAAGAACAAAATATGGTCACTGTTCTACCAAAATTTATGAACCAGATTACGACATCCAGTCACGGTCTTCGGCGACGCTGCTGAGGCCAGGTGGTGTCCGTCGAGGAGACAGCCGGTTGGTAGCAGACAGCGGCGTCGTAGTCCAGCAGATGTGTCTATAGCTCTGGCACGACGTGAACTTATTCTGCACGGCGGTGAGCAGGCCTAAATATATTGTCACGCGGCTAGATATCTTGGTATCTTAAGAAGCATTTCAGGGCACGTGGATCGCCCCCCCCCCCCCCCGCTCCGCCCCCCTGTCCATGACCCGTGGTGACGTTGCTAGGGCCCTCAAGTGGAACTGACCCAAACCTCTTGTAACGAGATGTAACGTGATACGTAGGCAACCCGCGATGTTGTTGTGCCAAGTGGGTTGCCGGCCATGATGGCGGAATTCCGCACCATATCATCAGTTGTTCATTATCTACCTCCTACGATTAAAGTCTTTGACGAATGTAACGCTTCAGGTTTGACTGCTGTAATATAATGTAATTTTGCGTTACAGGCTATTGATTTTTAATACTATCTAATCCACGCAATTCTAAGTCTTTTTTGTACTTAAATGATTTTCTCTTTGTTTGTTTCACAATTTAATCTCGACGACTGGATGATTTCTCCTAGGCGCTTCAATTTGGATACTTGAGATGTTTTTCCAGAGACAAATAATTGCTCTTTGGGTAACTAATTTTTCTAAAATTATTTACAAGACGTGGAGATTCAATGAAGCTGATCAATTTGTATCTTTAATACTAAGCTGGTAAATCAGTTACTCAGTTACCTGTTAACAATTGCAGGTTGTCAATGTAGTAAATTCTGGGTCCACCAAAATTTTTAATTTCAGTGTCATACAATTACTGAATTAATTTATAAATTCAGAATGCTGTCATAACCTGCTCATAAGCGCTATAATATTATGCTAAAGGCTCAACACATTAAGCCAATTACTGATGTCAGAAACTGTATTTATGTCGTTAGGCAGCGCAACTCACGGCTCGGCAATTAACGAAGGTCTGTTCATCCATTAATTGAGAATGGGAGGACTTCAACAGACTTTACACATAGTTTTAGATCTTTTCGAAACTAGTACTCGCTGGCACCCTGAAAATAGCGAAAGAAAAATGTACATCGCTTACTATATCTTATTAGTTGCTCATGTACCAAAACTTCAGCATCAGGCTCGATATTTTGATTCATTACTTCTGCACTACTACCGCCGATTCCAACACATTTTGCAGACAATATGTACGTGTGTCACAAAATGTACCTGCTAGACTACATCACTGTACACACATATTTCAGGAGATACGACATCATAAACATTAAGGTCCATGGAAAACTTTGTCTTTTTTTGAAGAATACGAAATTGATAAAAACCAAGAAAATTTGCGTTTAACACCTTAAACGATGAATTTTTTACATGCGTATCGTAAAATATTTAACACATTAACTCTTTCGTAGTGTGGCCCTAATGTGACGTCTGGATCCCTTTCGTGTACGGTTCCTTAAAGACTCGGGAGTGGGAAGTTTATAGATAGTTCTTTTTAATTCATTAGCAGCAAATTCAGAATCATGTTCAAGTAAAAATTCTCAAATTATTTTTGAATCTGACATTGAGATATATCCTACATGCATATTCTTTGTAATATGTAAAATACTTTTAACACTGCTCTGAAGGCACCGAAATATTTTTTTCCTATTAAAATTATTTCGTTTTAAACGACACAAGTGAAAAAATAACGGCAATGGTGTATAAATCATCTCATCAAATTTTATGCGTCATCATTAGGATTGCGATTTTTGCGATGGGGCATATACTTTATGGTAAATGCATATAAACGCTTGTTATGAAAGAAAAATAGATGATTTAATGTATTTTGTAAAGTCATACACTTTCATAAATTGCCTTTTCTGTCTGACTGACTATATTATGGTAAATAAATGGCCTCATTCCTTATGTTTTCAATCATTCAAGAAGTAAATAACTTTTTCGCAAGAAATTCTGTGTACATTTATTAACAAAGCACATCTTAGTCTCTCTCATAGAAAATGGAAATACTTCCAGTGGAATCACAATATGAACTTCACCCTTACGTAGCCGTCAGTTTGTGTAACTATTTTTACTCGTTGAGCAGATAGATGCTTAACAGTAGAACGGAAGAAGGGGTGAAAGCAACTACTGTCGTGCTTTTTACTGTAGTGTCACATCCATCGTGCGACATTTTTTAATGTTTTTCTTCGTTTTATGAGGATGTATTAGGATGTAGAAAATGTTTATATCTTCTTGGTCAATTTATTCGATATACATAGAAAGGCGGAATTGGTCAATCGGACACCGGTATAATTTCTCTATAGATTTTATGTAAACAATCCAACAATAAAGTGGCAAGTATCAGGAATCACGCGCACGTTATAATCTGCCTCAGTTTATGTCGTGTCCTTCAGGTAATATTCGTTTTCCATAGAAAACATTTTCAAACATGACTCGTTAGTCTTGTAATTGTGGACTTTCTTAGTAAGAAATGTTACGCCCATCACAGAGTTATGACGCTGAGTCTTAAATCGACTTCATTGATGTAATTCAGGATCGTGTTTCATCCAAACAGGCAACGCAGTCTCAACTGGTTCATGTTTGGTCTTTCTCAGACAAATTTTCTTCCTCTCGAATAAAATTCACTCAAAAACTGCGGTGACTTGATCACAATTTTTAACTTTCTCGGTAGTGCAGAATTATTAGCAGTAAATTATATACAGATTTCCGCTTCTTATACCCGTTTTCAATATTCTGCATTAAGCAATTCCGTCTTCATTTTGAACCAAATTCCTGTTTATATTAGTCCCGTTGTCTCTACCATTGAGCTTAAAGTTGTAAATTTTGAAGTACATGTAATAATTATAAAGATAGCCATAAGGAAGTAAATTTCACGCTCGGATGGTTCCGTACAACCTCAGTTATGTGCACTGGCAGTTCATCTATTCCAGAAATCAACAGTCTCGAAGATTTTTGCCTATCATCTGACATGAGCAAGATAACGATCCTGGTAATTACAAGACTGTCGACAATGTTTTCATTGTAAGTCTGAAGTCGAATAACACGCGATAATGAACTATTATAATCGTGTGATGTAAGTACAGGCTCCTGTGGTCTAGGAGTACCGTCTTTCACTGGTAACCAAAACGTCTTCGCTCCCGGATTCGAACACCACAACTCCTTACAATCTGAATAAAATTCATCAGAAATGGCGGCCGAAGGCACCCGGAGCAAAAAGTTATCCTCATTCATCGAACGGCCATGTCAAAGAGAGAGAAGGAGTGGACAGAGGTTCAGAGCACTTTCTTGCTCTTTGGGTGGGAAATTACCCCTAATAGGTGGAAGAATCAGCAGTGGTCAAAGACACGAGCACGCAGAAGGCAATGGAAAACACCGCATTAAAGACCCACAGGACATTTGGTCTGTAGTAGAAAAAGTGTCATGATGATCTCTGCATTGGCAGAAGATTCTGGACTAGCCACCTCACGGATCTCCGGGAGAGGACTGTTAAGTGGAAGTTGACCGTCAGGAAAAGACTAAAAAACCAATGCGAGGATAACGTTCTACGACCTGTGAAGTGGAAATCTGTAGTTCAAACGTGGTAGGGAAGCTAGATTATCTGAAAAGGGAAACGCTAATGCTACATAATGATTTCTGGTCAGATGAGTACAGAGTAACATCAAGAGCAGCAGAAAATGGAATAAAGGCAATAGCATTGGTTATCAGTTGGAAGGTAGGGCGGAGAGTGAGTTACTGTGAACTGTTCTGTGACAAGGTTGATCAGAATCGGTAGCAAACGAACTCCGACAATTGTACATGCCGATGGTTGCAAGGCGTACATGAAGAGACAGAGAACGTATATCAGGATAGTGAACGTGTGATTCAGTACGTAAAAGGATATCAAAATGTAGTAGTCATGAGGGATTGGAATGCGGTTGTAGGGAAAGCAGTAGAAGGAAGTGTTACGGGAGAATATGGGTTCGGTACAAGGAATGAGATAGGACAAAGAGTAACTGAGTTCTGCTGTAAATTTCAGCTAATAATAGCAAATACTCTGTTCAAGAATCACAAGAGAAGGAGATATAGTTGTAAAAAGGCTGGCAGACACAGGAAGATTTCAGTTAGATTACATCATAGTCATTCAGAGATTCCGAAGTAAGATAATGGATTGTAAGGTGCACACGGAGTGGATATAGAGCTAACTGGGTCATACTTGAAATTGGAAACTTCGTTATGCCTCGTGAGACACAATGGTGTTTACCGGTGTAGTCAATATTGGTTTCAATCAAGAGTTTACCAGAGGTACTATTGTCTCCAGTGAGTACTTGCTCTAGCTATATGGCGTTCCTTTCGAGGTCGGCGGGTTTCATTACTATAGCATTGTGGAAGTAAAGGTTTCTGTATCCCAGCAGGTTTTATGCAGTAAACTAATACTTTTCTGGTCAGTGTCGCCACAAGCTGTACTGGGATTTAGATATTCCTCCATCATTATTATAAGAATCGAAGTATTGTTTCTTTTTTTAAAAAAAATTGGGATTGCCCGAGTTAATACACTCCTGGAAATTGAAATAAGAACACCGTGAATTCATTGTCCCAGGAAGGGGAAACTTTATTGACACATTCCTGGGGTCAGATACATCACATGATCACACTGACAGAACCACAGGCACATAGACACAGCCAACAGAGCATGCACAATGTCGGCAACAGTACAGTGTATATCCACCTTTCGCAGCAATGCAGGCTGCTATTCTCCCATGGAGACGATCGTAGAGATGCTGGATGTAGTCCTGTGGAACGGCTTGCCATGCCATTTCCACCTGGCGCCTCAGTTGGACCAGCGTTCGTGCTGGACGTGCAGACCGCGTGAGACGACGCTTCATCCAGTCCCAAACATGCTCAATGGGGGACAGATCCGGAGATCTTGCTGGCCAGGGTAGTTGACTTACACCTTCTAGAGCACGTTGGGTGGCACGGGATACATGCGGACGTGCATTGTCCTGTTGGAACAGCAAGTTCCCTTGCCGGTCTAGGAATGGTAGAACGATGGGTTCGATGACGGTTTGGATGTACCGTGCACTATTCAGTGTCCCCTCGACGATCACCAGTGGTGTACGGCCAGTGTAGGAGATCGCTCCCCACACCATGATGCCGGGTGTTGGCCCTGTGTGCCTCGGTCGTATGCAGTCCTGATTGTGGCGCTCACCTGCACGGCGCCAAACACGCATACGACCATCATTGGCACCAAGGCAGAAGCGACTCTCATCGCAGAAGACGACACGTCTCCATTCGTCCCTCCATTCACGCCTGTCGCGACACCACAGGAGGCGGGCTGCACGATGTTGGGGCGTGAGCGGAAGACCGCCTAACGGTGTGCGGGACCGTAGCCCAGCTTCATGGAGACGGTTGCGAATGGTCCTCGCCGATACCCCAGGAGCAACAGTGTCCCTAATTTGCTGGGAAGTGGCGGTGCGGTCCCCTACGGCACTGCGTAGGATCCTACGGTCTTGGCGTGCATCCGTGCGTCGCTGCGGTCCGGTCCCAGGTCGACGGGCACGTGTACCTTCCGCCGACCACTGGCGACAACATCGATGTACTGTGGAGACCTCACGCCCCACGTGTTGAGCAATTCGGCGGTACGTCCACCCGGCCTCCCACATGCCCACTATACGCCCTCGCTCAAAGTCCGTCAACTGCACATACGGTTCACGTCCACGCTGTCGCGGCATGCTACCAGTGTTCAAGACTGCGATGGAGCTCCGTATGCCACGGCAAACTGGCTGACACTGACGGCGGCGGTGCACAAATGCTGCGCAGCTAGCGCCATTCGACGGCCAACACCGTGGTTCCTGGTGTGTCCTCTGTGCCGTGCGTGTGATCATTGCTTGTACAGCCTTCTCGCAGTGTCCGGAGCAAGTATGGTGGGTCTGACACACCGGTGTCAATGTGTTCTTTTTCCATTTCCAGGAGTGTAGAAGAGCTACTTCATATGACTGCGTAGGGTTCCGCGGCCAGAGGCAGCTGACATAAGAGTTTTCTGAGTAACGTACTGCGTCGTAACGTAAAAAACTGTACCGGAGAAACTAATATTTCGGTCAAGGCTACAGTCGACTTCTCCTGGTTCTACTGATGCGCTTTAGGTGCCATTGCTCCTCACAGAACATGGCGTTACCTCATAAGCTTAAAATGGTCGGTTATATGATCGATCGCTTAGGGCGGAAGGACGTAGAATTTTACTATAGTAGGTTACTACGGTGAAAGGAGTGGGGATTTCCTGTTGTCTATTGCTTCTCGGCGTCTAGGCGTGGGGATACTGTTTACCTTCTGCTGGAAGCAGGCCACCTGGAGGCACCGTTGAGCTACGATTGTCTTCAACACATTTCAAATGGCAAGGAAAATGCTGCCAGCAGACAAACGGCCTAGCTATGTTGCCTCCCTTACCCTGTTAGCAGCAGATACATTCACGGTGGCCTTCGAAGCAATGACACTTTCTTCCGCTCCTTTACACCCAGGATGCTGGTTCACGTACGTGCACATCATGGTGAAACAGAGCTACACAGGTTTCAGGAACATTTCAATAAAGTGGACGGTGAGATGCAGTTCACGCTCGGGGTAGAGAAGAATGTGGCAATTCCATTTGTGGACATCGAAGTATACAGGACCACGACCGAGTAGGGTAGCGCAGTGGTTATCACTCTGGATTCGGGAGGACGACGGTCCAAACCCACGTACGCTCATTCTGATTTCGGTTTTTTGTGATTTCCCTAAGTGGCTTGAGGCAAATGCTAGGATGGTTCCTTTGAAAGGGCACCGCCTACTTCCTTCCCCATCCTTCCTTAACCCGACTGGACCGATGACCTCACTGTTTGGTCCCCTCCCCAAATTAGCCAACCAACCGACCAACTGACGGCACCCTACGACACTAATTACACCGGAAGCCTACACATAAGGACAGGTATTTGCAAGACCAATCCAACTTTCACCTAGCACGGAATAACTCAATTATCCGTTCTTTCGGCATGCGTATGCAGCGCCTGTGCGAAGCTCAAAACGTAACAAGTGAGCTCAAAATGCTGCTCAAAGTGGTTCAAATGGCTCTAAGCACTATGGGACTTCACATCTGAGGTCATCAGTCCATTATACTCAGAACTACTTAATCCTAACCAACCTAAGGACTTCACACATATCCATGCCCGATTCAGGATTCGAACCTGCGACTGTAGCAGCAGCGCGGTTCCTATGGGACCAAACTGCTGACGTCATCGGTTCCTTGGTTTTACCCATGACTTAATCGAACTTAAACTAACTTAACGCTAAGGACAACACACACATGCCCGAGTTAGGACTTGAACCTCCGACGGGGGAAGCCGCGCGAACCGTGGCCAAGAAGAGGGCCCTGCTTGGCTCAGTTAAGGGGCTCCGGAAAGGCTCAAAATCATGAAAAGTTCAATTTTTACTTTTTTGTGTTTTCTGAATCTGCAGACTATTACCTTTTAATAGATATATAATTTATTCAATTCCGAAGACTACAACTATTTTTAAATTTTTTTTGAAATGTGTTCTACATGGGCGTGACCCACTGTGGCGCTGTTAAATTGCTGTCAAATGGTGGTATTACTAACGTCCGTGTTCATCAGGTACATTTTAGTGATGTGAGATAAAGTATGTGTTGTGGCTCACCTGTGATGGTTCAATATATATCGCTGGTGTGATTGTCGATTGTTTCATGTTTATTTACTCTGTCGTTATCTCGAAAATATTCGTAATTAATTCTGTTTCTTGAGTCTCTGTTTTGTTGAAGAATAATAATGAATAAAAGTAAAGATCCTGTTGCGACTTTCAATGATGGCAACATTGTAAGGTGCAAGGTATTTAGAAATATGGGAATGAAGATAGGTTCTAACATGGTACGAGCGATGCTTGCTTTAGACAAGGAACGCCTTCGGGCTGCAGACAGGGCTGTGAAGAGTCTAGAAATACAAGCAAGAGTAAACAGGAGGAGGAACAAGAGGAAGCTGGAGGAGGAGTTTGCAGAGGATGAAGATAATATGGACCTGGAATGCACTAAAAAGTTAATCCAATCTTTGTCGCTCGATTCCCAAAACTTTTATTTTCTCATGCTAATTACATGTTTTCTAAGGATCTTCCAAACATATTTGTTTCAAACTTTCAGTAAATGTTACACAGTACCTTCTGCATAACTTAACACAGCATTTTTCCAAAAAACTGTATATTTTTGAATATATAAATAAAAAATTGCAAAAAAAAGTTGTGAATTTTCATTACAATTGAAAAAAAATCATCTTTAATAACTGAACTAAAATTTTGTAAAATCTCTGTGTTAAGTTGTAGCCCATATTCCAATAAATAATCTGTAAAAAGTTTAACTTCCTACCTCAAATACTTTGTGAGGAAAGATGTAATTTATAAGCGTTATTTTAACATTGCAAGTATAGGGCGTTCCGGAGCCCCTTAAAGATGATTTGGGCTTGAGGAAGCCCGAGTTTTATGAAATTCCGTGTCACAACAACCATTTGCAAGTCGTCCTATTACAGGCAGAAAGTGCGAAAGCAAGGGCAACGGACAGTAATAGAAAGAGCGGGGTAGGGACAAGCACACTGTTCCCTCCAGATAATGTGACCAAATGACCGCATTTTTCAGTCACGATGACGTTACGTCCAGCTTTAAATGCGACCATGTCTGAAACTTCAGTATCACTGTGTGGTCATCCCATCTGCATGTCTGATTCGGACGGACTGGCAGTCTCACTAGTTGCAGAAGAACATGACCGGTGAATCGTGATGAGCTTCCTACTGCCGAAGGAAGACCACACCCCACCTGGCTGTAGTGCCAGGCCTCCACCTTCCGTGGTCAAGGGTCGTACCAAGTGACTGCGAACTGCCGCCTACAACGTGTTGGGCCAGACAATGGAGTACTGCCATCCTGGATGTAGATAGTACCGCTTCCCCTGAGTGTACACTGTGTCAGCAGCCTGGGTGCTACGCCTCCTGTTTCACAACAGCGGGTGTCTGTGACGTGCTGTCAGCACCTGCATAAGTGCGCGGGCGCTCTTAGGGAGTCCTGAGGTTAAAGTTACGCTGTGTCGTGCCCTAACGTCAAGACAGGCAGTGGCGCTATCACGAGCACAACACCCGCCGACAGCACTGACCCGCAGCAGCGACGTCAGGAGTGTCTGCCAATGCATCAGCATTTCTTTGCTGTGTACGTACGTCTGTTCGTGACTATGAACTGCAGCTCTGGACACATAACTCTGTACACTTTAGGCAGCAAACAAATACTACCCATTACAAGTGAGAAAATTACTACCACAGCTGTATCAGTGGGCCGTTATGGCCGAGTGGTTCTAGGCGCTTCAGTCTGGAACCGCAGGTTCGAATCCTGCCTCGGGCATGGATGTGTGTGATGACCTTAGGTTAGTTAGGTTTAAGTACTTCTAAGTTCTAGGAGTACCCGTGGTCTAGGCGTAGCGTCTTTGATTCATAATCAAAACGTCTTCGGTCCCTGGTTGGATCCCCGCCACTGCCTAAATTTTGATAAATAATCAGCATTGGCGGCCGAAGACTTCCGGCATAAGAAGTGAGCCTCATTCTGCCAACGGCCTTGTCAAAGAGCGCGGAGGAGCGGATAGAAGTTCAGGGCACTCTCTTGTCCTAGGGGTGGGAAATTGTCCCTAAAGGCGGAAGATTCACCAATGATCAACGACATGAGGATGTGTGGAAGGCAATGGAAACCACTGCATTAAAGACACGTAACGTCTATCCACAGGACATGTGGCCTGTCATTGAAGAAGTCTCATTATGATCTCTCCATTGGCAAAAGATTCCGGAATAGTCCCCCATTCGGATCTCCGGGAGGAGACTGCCAAGGGGGAGGTTACCATGAGAAAAAGATTGAATAATCAACGAAAGGATAACGTTGTACGAGTCGGGGCGTGGAATGTCAGAAACTTGAACGTGGTAGGGAAACTAGAAAATCTGAAAAGGGAAATGCAAAGGCTCAGTCTAGATACAGTAGAGGTCAGTGAAGTGAAGTGGAAGGAAGACAAGGATTTCTGCTCAGATGAGTATCGGGTAATATCAACAGCAGCAGAAAATAGTATAACAGGTTTAGGATTCGTTATGAATAGGAAGTTAGGGCAGAGGGTGTGTTACTGTGAACAGTTCAGTGACCGGGTTGTTCTAATCAGAATCGACAGCAGACCAACACCGACAACGATAGTTCAGGTATACATGCCGACTTCGCAAGGTGAAGATGAACAGACAGAGAAAGTGTATGAGGATATTGAAAGGGTAATGCAGCATGTAAAGGGGGACGAAAATCTAATAGTCATGGGCGACAGGAATGCAGTTGTAGGGGAAGGAGTAGAAGAAAAGGTTACAGGACAATATGGGCTTGGGACAAGGAATGAAAGAGGAGAAAGACTAATTGAGTTCTGTAACAAGTTTCAGCTAGTAATAGCGAATACCCTGTTCAAGAATCACAAGAGGAGGAGGTATACTTGGAAAAGGCCGGGAGATACGGGAAGATTTCAATTAGATTACATCATGGTCAGACAGAGATTCCGAAATCAGATACTGGATCGTAAGGCGTACCCAGGAGCACATATAGACTCAGATAAACAATATAGTAGTGATGGAGAGTAGGCTGAGGTTCAAGACATTAGTCAGGAAGAATCAATACGCAAAGAAGTGGGATACGGAAGTACTAAGGAATGACGAGATACGTTTGAAGTTCTCTAACGCTATAGATACAGCAATAAGGAATAGCGCAGTAGGCAGTACAGTTGAAGAGGAATGGACATCTCTAAAAAGGGCCATCACAGAAGTTGGGAGGGAAAACATAGGTACAAAGAAGGTAGCTGCGAAGAAACCATGGGTAACAGAAGAAATACTTCAGTTGATTGATGAAAGGAAGAAGTTCAAACATGTTACGGGAAAATCAGGAATACAGAAATACAAGTCGCTGAGGAATGAAATAAATAGGATGTGCAGGGAAGCTAAGACGAAATGGCTGCAGGAAAAATGTGAAGACATCGAAAAAGATATGATTGTCGGAAGGACAGACTCAGCATACAGGAAAGTCAAAACAACCTTTGGTGACATTAAAAACAACGGTGCTAACATTAAGACTGCAACGGGAATTCCACTGTTAAATGCAGAGGAGAGAGCAGATAGGTGGAAAGAATACATTGAAATCCTCTATGAGGGTGAAGATTTGTCTGATGTGATAGAAGAAGAAACAGGAGTCGATTTAGAAGAGATAGGGGATCCAGTATTAGAATCGGAATTTAAAAGAGCTTTGGAGGACTTACGGTCAAATAAGGCAGAAGGGATAGATAACACTCCATCACAATTTCTAAAATCATTGGGGAAGTGGCAACAAAACGACTATTGACGTTGGTGTGTAGAATGTATGAGTCTGGCGATATCCCATTTGACTTTCGGAAAAGCATCATCCACACAATTCCGAAGACGGCAAGAGCTGACAAGTGCGAGAATTATCGTACAATCAGCTTAACAGTTCATGCATCGAAGCTGCTTACAATAATAATATACAGAAGAATGGAAATGAGAATTGAGAATGCGCTAGGTGACGATCAGTTTGGCTTTAGGAAAAGTAAAGGGACGAGAGAGGCAATTCTGACGTTACGGCTAGTAATGGAAGCAAGGCTAAAGAAAAAACATGACACTTTCATAGGATTTGTCGACCTGGAAAAAGCGTTCGACAATATGAAATGGTGCAAGGTGTTCGAGATTTTGAAAAAAGTAGGGGTAAGCTATAGGGAGAGACGGGTCATATACACTATGTACAACAACCAAGAGGGAATAATAAGAGTGGACGATCAAGAACGAAGTGCTCGTATTAAGAAGGGTGTAAGACAAGGCTGTAGCCTTTCGCCCCTACTCTTCAATCTGCACATAAAGGAAGCAATGACGGAAATAAAAGAAAGATTCAGGAGTGGAATTAAAATACAAGGTGAAAGGATATCAATGATACGATTCGCTGATGACATTGCTATCCTGAGTGAAAGTGAAGAAGAATTAAATGATCTGCTGAACGGAATGAACAGTCTATTAAGTACACAGTATGGTTTGAGAGTAAATCGGAGAAAGACGAAGGTAATGAGAAGTAGTAGAAATGAGAACAGCGAGAAACTTAACATCAGGATTGATGGTCACGAAGTCAATGAAGTTAAGGATTTTGCTACCTAGGCAGTAAAATAACCAATGACGGACGGAGCAAGGAGGACATCAAAAGCAGACTTGCTATGGCAAAAAAGGCATTTCTGGCCAAGAGAAGTCTACTAATGTCAAATACCGGTCTTCATCTGAGGAAGAAATTTCTGAGGACGTACGTCTGGAGTACAGCATTGTATGGTAGTGAAACATGGACTGTGGGAAAACCGGAACAGAAGAGAATCGAAGCATTTGAGATGTGGTGCTATAGACGAATGTTGAAAATTAGGTGGACTGATAAGGTAAGGAATGAGGAGGCTCTACGCTGAATCGGAGAGGAAAGGAACATGTGGGAAACACTGATAAACAGAAGGGACATGATGATAGGACTTCTGCTAAGACATGAGGGAATGACTTCCATGGTACTAGAGGGAGTTGTAGAAGGCAAAAACTGTACAGGAAGACAGAGATTGGAATACGTCAAGCAAATAATTGAGGACGTAGGTTGCAAGTGCTACTCTGAGATGAAGAGGTTAGCACAGGAAAGATGTGGCGGGCCGCATCAAACCAGTCAGCAGACTGATGACAAAAAAAAAAAAGAAAAAATTTCTAGGGGACTGATGACCTCGGATGTTAAGTTGTTAAGTCCGATAGTGCTCAGAGCATTTGAGCCATTCTGAATAGCTGTATCTTGAGAACTTCTTCACTCAATCAAACGACTAGTTTCGGCGACACATTACCGCCATTCTCGGGGCCCACCACTACCAAAAGAATACCGCTTAGTTACATTTAAGCTTCCCCTATTTAAGACGTTATAACACGGAAACTAGTTGCTGTACTAGTACCAAATTTGGTAGCATTAATGTCCAGAGTAAAAAGTGTATAATTTCCACGCGTCACAGTGCCACCGTCTAGTTCCAAGTACGGCCATCAGGGGCCGTGGTCAGTCATTATGACTCATAGTCTCACTCACCTCACCAGTCGCAATGCACTTGTTGCATGTTTTAACATGGGCTTCGACAAAAGCAGCAGGGCATCATTGGTGAAGCTGCACGAGGTGCATTCAAGTTCTAAGGCCTCCGATTTTTTTTTCTAATTAACTACTCACCCGAAACTGGCGTTACTTCTCGACGTAATCGCCCTGCAGACGTACACATTTTTCACAACGCTGACGTCATGATTCCATGGCAGCGGCGAGGGCTTCTGTAGGAGTCTGTTTTGACCACTGGAAAATCGCTGAGGCAATAGCAGCACGGCTGGTGAATGTGCGGCCACGGAGAGTGTCTTTCATTGTTGAAAAAGCCAAAAGTCACTAGGAGCCAGGTCAGGTGAGGAGGGAGCATGAGGAATCACTTCAAAGTTGTTATCACGAAGAAACTGTTGCGTAACGTTAGCTCGATGTGCGGGTGAATTGTCTTGGTGAAACAGCACACGCGCAGCCCTTCGCAGACGTTTTTGTTGCAGTGCTGGAAGAAATTTGTTATTCAAAACATTTTCGTAGGATGCACCTGTTACCGTAGTGCGCTTTGGAACGCAATGGGTAAGGATTACGCCCTCGCTGTCCCAGAACATGGACACCATCATTTTTTCAGCACTGGCGGTTACCCGAAATTTTTTTGGTGGCGCTGAATCTGTGTGCTTCCATTGAGCTGACTGGCGCTTTGTTTCTGGATTGAAAAATGGCATCCACGTCTCATCCATTGTCACAACCGACGAAAAGAAAGTCTCATTCATACTGTCGTTGCGCGTCAACATTGCTTGGCAACACGGGCAGCCATGTGGTCGACCGTCAGCATTCGTGGCACCCACCTGGATGACACTTTTCGCATTTTCAGGTCGTCATGCAGGATTGTGTTTACAGAACCCACAGAAATGCCAACTCTGGAGGCGATCTGTTCAACAGTCATTCGGCAATCCCCCAAAACAATTCTCTCCACTTTCTCGATCATGCGCATGTTTCTATATCTTTCCAGTACGGAGAAAAAAATCGGAGGCCTTAGAAACTGAATGCCCCTCCTATTATCAAAACAAGATTACGGAAAGGTCCTCTTTCTCCACCTACTGTGCGGGGCTTGATGAAGTTTGAATCAACTGGAGAAGGGGGCTTCGCTCCGGGAAGACGACGACGACCGGTTTGGTTGATGAAATCGCTGTTGCTGTGGCAGAAAACGCTTCGTGCAATCGCCGATCATCAGGCAGTGCGCTTGCTGTGTCACTACAGTTGAACACCCCGTGGTCTACTGTACGGAAGATGCTTTGAACATTCTCAAGTGGTATCCGTACAAGATCTGTGTCTTATAGCTGCTTGCGTCACAGGACGCACAACGACGTGTTGACATCGCGCTCCACTTTCTCGCAAGGACTGAAGTTGACGAGGACCGTCCTAGCGACAGACCAAGCTCACTTTTCTCTGACTGGTGAGATAAATACACAGAATAGTCGAGTGATGGAATGACCTCCAGGCATTGTGGATGAAGTTCTTCTGTATGGTGAACGTGTCACTGTATGGTGTAACTTCAGGGCTACCTTCATCATTGGCCCATTCGTTTTTCAACAGGTTTCTCAAGGACAGAAGACGTGCAGTGTGGCCGGCCGCAGTGGCCGTGCGGTTCTAGGCGCTACAGTCTGGAACTGAGCGACTGCTACGGTCGCAGGTTCGAATCCTGCCTCGGGCATGGATGTGTGTGATGTCCGTAGCAGCAGCGCGGTTCCGGACTGAAGCGTCTAGAACCGCTCGGTCCCAATTCTTGATCGGCACGATCACCTGATCTCACTCCCTGTGGTTTTTGGTTGTGGGGCTACTTGAACGACAGGGTTTACCAGGGTAACATTCATACATGAGGCGATTGAACTCAGCTTGTCAAGAGAGATAGCCAGCATACCTATTGATTTGCTTCGTTCTGTTGTCGAGAATGCAGTCCTGCGTTTTCAGAGTCTACTGGACAGTTAAGTGCACCATATTAAGTATCTTTTGTAGCAGTAATGGTACCGGCATGTAATCACATAGTGTACCGTAGCAGCAAATTAAAACTGTCTCAATTGAATTGATTTTGCATTACATCTCTTACCCGTGTTCTTGACATTAATGCTACCACGTTTCGTACACGAAATTTGATTAGTTTCTTATAACATGTTAAATAGGGAAAGTTTCATTATTGCCACCCGGTATTTGATTTTCTTGGCGCACTTACTGTGGGATCCTTGTTACTAGCCCCCATTACTGTTTCTCTGATGCTGTAGCGCTTATAACAGACATACATAATAGCTCCCAAGCTCGGCCTCCTACACCATTAATGATCTGCTCAACCTCGTAACCCACAAAGACTCCTGACCCGACGGGTGATCTCTATTGTTGCAAAGCGATTTAGAAGAGATTGCTGTATGGTGTGGCAGGTGGCAGTTGACGGTAAATAACGAAAAGTGTGAGGTGATCCACATGAGTTCCAAAAGAAATCCGTTGGAATTCGGATACTCGATAATTAGTACAATTCTCAAGGCTGTCAATTCAACTAAGTACCTGGGTGTTAAAATTACGAACAACTTCAGTTGGAAAGACCACATAGATAATATTGTGGGGAAGGCGAGCCAATGGTTGCGTTTCATTAGCAGGACACTTAGAAGATGCAACAAGTCCACTAAAGAGACGGCTTACACTACACTCGTTCGTCCTCTGTTAGAATATTGTTGCGCGTTGTGGGATCCTTACCAGGTGGGATTGACGGAGGACATCGAAAGGGTGCAAAAAAGGGCAGCTCGTTTTGTATTATCACGTAATAGGGGAGAGAGTGTGGCAGATATGATACGTGAATTGGGATGGAAGTCATTAAAGCAAAGACGTTTTTCGTCGCGGGGAGCTCTATTTACGAAATTTCAGTTACCAACTTTGTCTTCCGAATGCGAAAATATTTTGTTGAGCCCAACCTACATAGGTAGGAATGATCATCAAAATAAAATAAGAGAAATAAGAACTGGAACAGAAAGGTTTAGGTGTTCGTTTTTCCCGCGCGCTGTTCGGGATTGGAATGGTAGAGAGATAGTATGATTGTGATTCGATGAACCCTCTGCCAAGCACTTAAATGTGAATTGCAGAGTAATTATGTAGATGTAGATGTAGATGTGTACTACTTCATACTGAGCGGTAAGGAGAGGTGGACTACAGAGTGCAGCATCAGCTGTCGTCGCATGGAAGCTGTACAGGAGAGGAAACGACTATCGAACATGTTGATGACTTAACATATAGCTCTCTCCAGAAGAGACTATAACAGGACAAACAGCATCGAAGTCCAATAATTACAACAAACAAACTGAAGACTGTGTTGTTGTGTAAGGCTCCCCGTAGTAATGCGCAAGCGAAGTGTCGAAAACCCACTGAGACTGAAGACTATGTGACTGAGACTGCGCCTTGGGTCTGCCGCTAGCCATCCTATATCGCGGCGGTACGTGGCGCTCGTAGTTGGATCCTCTATGCAGTGGCTCGGCAGGCGCGCGTCACTGTACCCGGCAGGTCCCCCACGCTACTGCTGTCAGCGTCTGTCGGAAACGATGCTGCCAACAGCCTGACGCCAGTGGGGGTAGTATCGATCTATGATACCACAATCTCCGCAGGAAGACGAAACTTGTACTGCAGATTATGGCGATGTAAATGTTGGTGACTGAGACGCTGGACAAGGACCAGGATTAATTTAAGGAAAACACGTGGTAGGGTGACCCAACTTGATGCGACATCTACCACTCATAAACAAATATTTTCTGTTAATAATAGTTCTATCATAAACCAACTAACACGTACCGCGATTCTTGCCGAATTCGTGTAACTACGCTGAAGCGCTAAAGATAAGACATACGTGTGCGTATTCAAATTCAGAGATATGCACACAGGCAGAATACGGCGCTGCGGTTGGCAGCGCCTGTATTGGACCACAAGTGTCTGGCGCAGTTGTTACATCGGTCACTGCTGCTACAATGACAAGTTATCAAGATTTCAGTGAGTTCGAACGTGGTATCACAGTCGGCGCACGAGCGATTGGACACAGCATCTGCGAGGTAGCGATGAAATGGCGATCTCTCGTTTGAGAGTCTGTTAAAGCATCAAATCTCCGACAGCGCTTCGATCGGAAAAGGATCCAGCTAGAACGGGACCAACGACGATTGAATAGAATACTTCAAAGTGACAGAAGTGCAACCCTTCACACAAATTGCTGCATATTTCAATGCTGGGCCATCAACAGGTGGCAGCCTGCCAACCACTCAACGATATGGGCTTTCTAATCCCAAAGCCCAGTCGTGTAACCTTAATGACTGCACGCCACAAAACTTTACGTCTCGCCTGGGCCCGTCAACACCGATATTGGGCTGTTGATGACTGGAAATATATTGCTTCTCGTTTCAAATTGTATCGAGCGGATGGATGTGTACGGGTATGGAGACAACCTCATGAATCCATGGGTTCTGCACTTCGGCAGGCGACTGTCCAAGCTGGAAGAAGCTCTGTAATGATGAGAGGCGTGTGCTGTTGGAGTGATATAGGACCCCTGATACGTCTAGATATGACTCTGACAGGTGACACATACGTGAGCATCCTGACTGTTCACCTGCGTCCACTCGTTATGAATTCCGACGATTTTGGGCAATTCTAGCAGGAAAATGGGGCACCCCACACATTCAGAATTGTTATAGAGTGGCTCCAGGAACACTCTTCTGAGTTTAACCATTTCTGCTGGGCACCAAACTTTCCAGACGTGAGCATTATGGAGCATATCTGGGATGGCTTGCTACGTGGTGTTCAGAAGAGGTCATCGTACTCGAACGGATTTATAGGCATCCCTGCAGGATTCATGCTGTCAGTTACCGCCAACAAAAACTTTAGGTCTCGCCTGGGCCCGTCAACACCGATTTTGGACTGTTGATGACTGGAAATATGTTGCTTGGTCGGACGAGTCTCGTTTCAAATTGTATCGAGCGGATGGATGTGTACAGGTATGGAGACAACCTCATGAATCCACGGGCTCTGCACGTCGGCAGGCGACTGTCCAAGCTGGAAGAAGCTCTGTAATGATGAGAGGCGTGTGCTGTTGGAGTGATATAGGACCCCTGATACATTAGTCAAGTCAATGTCACGTGGTTTTGTGGCTTTCGGGTATGCTACACGACATTAGCCAGGTAAACCATTTTATTTGGCTTTTCGGTGTAGTTAAGTTTTTTAAATTAATATCACAATGCATAATACAGAAAATTAGAAATGATACTCGATTAACACGTCACCTGTGCAATACGATAGTGGCCCGGTTACAAATAGTTAACTCAGTAAATAAACCTGCGTCGGTACTTTGTTCGCGCGACTAGCATCACAGCTGTGGGCTAATCCCACAACAGGACTTGAATTTAAGTTCAAGAAACGTTAAATACAAGACATTAAAATACATGTATCTACACTGTAGACCAGATGTGGCCAATATGGCCAAACAAAACTCACGTGTGAAAACCGAAGCAAACAGTAATACTTCACCGATTAGCCACAAGGCTGTTAAATCAAGTACTTAAATGAACTACAGGGTACCTAAAACAATACTGAAATGATAATGACAATTTAGCCCTTATCTGTTTAAGATATCAAAAAACTCTGCGCTCAGTTGGTCGAAATGCTTTCATCACACGCCCAGAGGAACCTTATGATAGCAAATTAACTGAGTAAATTACTTCCCCAAAATCACTAAAGTCAAGTTCTATTCCGGCGACACCACCGCTGCTGCATGATACCAAAAGAATGACAGTAAACTACTCAACCTGAGACCCGAACGGGAGATTCTCACAGAAGCGCTTGTCACCTGTCAGCGCCTACGCATCGTGCGGTGACGGGAAAGCCGCCGAAGCAGAAAACGCGTTCCTGGTCCGGACCAGCAGCACAGCAACCTGTCAACTGCTGTCGATACAAACCGTCAACTTATGCCAAACAGCAATCGAAATTAACATAGACAGCAATACTTAAACGTGCAATTAAAGGTTATTTTCAAGGATAAACTCTTAGTGGCTAATATAAACTGTAATTTGGGTATGAACCAAATGACAGATGGCCGGTTAAAATGTAAACCTATATCCCGAAACTCTCCTGAACACGGAGTAAGAGAGCGTGCAAATACAAGCTCTCACATACACTCGCACATGACTCACAAGTTCGTACTTCGAACATCTAGCCCCAGGAATCGACGTAACGTCTGCAACAAACAGAAATTACATCAGTATGTGAGCGTACTGTCGTATAGCTGGACTGGTTGCTGAGTATCTTTGCGGGTAGCCGCGTTTCCAGAGTCGAGCACGGGACACGGAATAGTTAAGTTGTGTTGTGGGTAGCTCTGCATGTGAGAGGAATTGTTATTGTGGAAGTACAATTGTTACTACAAGAGCTGCTGCAGTAAACTGATGAAATATGGGTGATTCAGAGGGAGGTGCGTAATGATGTAATTAAAAATGAGCAGTGCCCCCGATGACGTATTTGTGTACCCTCTCGTTGCGTGTCGCACCGTACATCAATCATCCGTGCCGTATTCGGCCTCTTAGAATGAACTAAAGTCGATCAGCAATATAGTTTACCACGAAAGAGAGCATTCAAGTGCCTGTGTCTTGTAGTGAGCGTGAGAGCGTGTGTTCGGTCATCGCGTTTCCGCATCATCAACACTCAGCCGCGCCGCGACGGTTATGCGCGCACTCGTACAATTGAGAACTGAGAACTGAAAAATTAACTTTATGAACAGTGTTATACCATTACTAGTGTCAAGGAGGACTGGTGCTAGATATCTGTCTATGCGTGACGAGCGAAAGAATTTCCGTTCGATCATTCACAACAAAATCGACAATCACCCGCGTCGTGTCGGTTACGCGTACGCTCGTCCAAGTGATATTGTGTACAGATGAACATCAGTAAGATAATTGGCATTGTCACTTATGAGCTTATAAACAGTGCAATAACTGATTTTCATATCTTCTCAGAATATAGATGTTCATACCAGACGTAAGACAGTGTTGTGCTTAAAGCTGAGTGGCTCCCCAAAACCAGCTTGCATAGTTAAATACATTATTTCAGGTAAGCCAACAGCAGTGTGGAGCAGAAGAATACGACCGCCGCCGGATACTCAGGCACGTGTTTTGGACAGGGCACATGGTCCGAAGTGAGCAACCAGTTTCAGGGTCCCCCACCCATAACACTCTCGGCCGTGTTACAAGTATAATCAAATACTCAATGATAACAAACAACGATTTCAAGTACAAGATTAACATTGCAAAATACTAGCTTGGCGCTTACAGAAATCTCCAGACTGACACACACGGGCCCAAAATATTTCACGGAAAGGAACAGAGAAACCGGGTTCCTGGAAGATTCACACCGGGCAGAATAAACAGTCTCTAGGTACTGTAAACCGAAACAGAAGACATCGAAGCATTTGAGATGTCGTGCTACAGACGAATATTGAAAATTAGGTGCCGGCCGCGGTGGTCTAGCGGTTCTGGCGCTGCAGTCCGGAACCGCGGGACTGCTACGGTCGCAGGTTCGAATCCTGCCTCGGGCATGGGTGTGTGTGATGTCCTTAGGTTAGTTAGGTTTAAGTAGTTCTAAGTTCTAGGGGACATATGACCTAAGATGTTGAGTCCCATAGTGCTCAGAGCCATTTGAACCATTTTTTGAAAATTAGGTGGACTGATAAGGGAAGGAATAAGGAGGTTTTGCGTCGAATCGGAGACGAAAGGAATGTATGGAGAACACTGACATGGATAAGTGACAGGATGATAGGACATCAGGGAAAGTCTCTCATGGTACTAGAGGGAGCTGTTGACGGCGGAAACTGTGGAGGAAGACAAAGATTGGAATACAAGCCGCAAATAAATGAGCACATAGGTTGGAAGTACTACCTCTGAGATGAAGAGGATGGGACAGGAGCGGAGTTCGAGGCGGCCCGCATCAAACCATTCACAATATTGGTAACTAAAAAAATTGAAGCATATAATTTCATATAAATACCAAAGAGGCCAAAGGCAAGTAGCTTCAATACTCCCGGTCGGCTACAGGTAATACTGCTACCCTACTCGTAGCTGCTAACAGGTTGTTCAGTACGTTGTTGTGGTGTTCAGTCCTGAGACGGGTTTGATGCAGCTCTCAATGCTACTCAATCCTGTGAAAGCTGCTTCATCTCCCAGTACGTACTACAGCCTACATCCTTCTGAATCTGCATAGTGTATTCATCTCTTGGTCTCCCTCTACGATTTTTACCCTCTACGCTGCCCTCCAATCCAATGGTGGTCCCTTGATGCCACCAACCGATCCCTTCTTCTAGTCAAGTTGTGCCACAAACTTCTCTTCTTTCCAATTCTGTTCAATACCTCCACATTAGTTCTGTGATCTACGCATCTGATCTTCAGCGTTCTTCTGCAGCACAACATTTCTAAAGTTCCTATTTTCTTGTCCAAACTATTTATCGTCCATGTTTCACTTCCATACATGGCTACACTCCATACGAATACTTTCAGAAACGACTTCCTGACACTTAAACCTATACTCTCTTCTGCAGGAACGCTTTCCTTGCCATTGTCAGTCTGCGTTTTATATCCTCTGTATTTCGACCATCATCAGTTATTTTGCTCCCCAAATAGCAAAACTCCTTTACTATTTTAAGGGTCGCATTTCCTAATCTAATTCCCTCAGCATCACCCGACTTAATTCGACTACATTCCTTTATTCTCTTTTTGCTTTTGTTGGTGTTCATCTTATATCCTCCTTTCAAGACACTGTCCATTCCGTTCAACTGCTCTTCCAAGTCCTTTGCTGTCTCTGATAGAAATACAATGTCATCGGCGAACGTTAAAGTTTTTATTTCTTCTCCGTGGATTTTAATTCCTACTCCGAATTTTTCTTTTGTTTCCTTTACTGCTTGCTCAATATATAGATTGAATAACATCGGGAAGAGGTTACAACACTGTCTCACTCCCTTCCCAACCACTGCTTCCCTTTCATGTCCCTCGACTCTTATAACTGCCATCTGGTTTCTGTACAAGTTGTAAATATCCTTTCGCTCCCTGTATTTCACCCCTGCCTCCTTCAGAATTTGAAAGAGAGTATTCCAGTCAACATTGTCAAAAGCTTTCTCTGAGTCTACAAATACTAGAAACGTAGGTTTGCCTTTTCTTAATCTAGCTTCTAAGATAAGCCGTAGGGTCAGTATTGCCTCACGTGTTCCAATATTTCTACGGAATCCAAACTGATCTTCCCCGAGGTCGGCTTCTACCAGTTTTTCGATTCGTCTTGTAACTGGGTTTTCTCTTCTGATGCTAGGCAGTTGTCAGGATGAGCATTACTGCAAAGGGCATTTGATTCTAAAGCATTATGTCAGGGTGAGAAACACTAAATAAATTACTTTAGCTCTCTTAAGAACATGTGGGCTGGGTGGGTTCTTCCTTGCATCAGGTGTGAGGTAGGATGAAACAACATTTTTACGTAAGATAACGTTTAATGAATGTTTTGTACAGCCGTTTCTTTACTGGATTGTTCTGGCTGGGAGAGCGGCAGCTGTGTCGTCTGCGAAGCCTTCTGCTCCGGCAGCGGCGGCGTCTGATTGCGTCTGGCGGTGTGTATCTCGTGTCGCCGTTTCACCCATTTGACTGGAGACGCGCATCGTGCGTGCTGATGGGTTGCAGAACACTTTAGGGGAAGGTCGGGTACGTGGCGACTCGCAGCTCTAAGTCAATTTTCACGTCGAGCTGAACTGAGCTCCTTTTAATCCGGACTTCTGCAGAACAATTTGTGGTCGGTTCGTGGAATGAGCACATCGTAGTCAAGCTAATTTCAGCACGTGTGTCCATTCAGGTTTATTGGGTGGCGCGGGGAGGGGAGGAGAAGGGAGCATCCAAAATAATTAACAGGGAAGAATCTTTCTTTCGCTGCGTGGTAAAAATCTGACTTTGTAGCTATTTATCGAGCTTTTCACGAAATCTATCGATCATTCTTGTCATAAATACATTGTGCTTCGATTTATTGACCCATGAGGTTAAGTGCTCCCACCGTCAAATTGACGGTATCTGCCATTGTTCTTCACCAAACAGGAAAAGGAGAGCAACGAACAGGTCAACATACAGACTTTATTCTCCTCCCCAGGTGGTCACGTGGGTCATGTGGCAGTAACATTGAAACCACGTTTCAAATATCGGAAGAGCACTGTTGTTGTATAAGTGAACAAGGAGGGAGCTTCCGATCTTAAATATTAAATATTTCTACGTTTTACACTGCCATAATCATTTATTTCAAGTGGAAAGAGACCTTATAGCCTTCCCTTACACTGCATATGAACGTATATGAATGTAAACGAACTTTTTTTTCCTCCCCGCCTGTGATGAACGGTGTAAAAAGCACCTAAGTTTCAGTATATATTAATTGAGGACAAAATTTCCAACCTTCCATTTGTGTGAAAAACTTTCTCCCGAAACGTAGATTAGTGATTTAAATTGCAGTCTGGTTCACGTCGAAGTACAGTAGGTTTCACTCAGCTTTCCTACTGATGATCTGCTGAGCCAACGTTCACAGGTAGGTGCAGGTCCGTCGGAAAGGGACGGAAAGAACCGAGCCGCCGCAACATCCGTCCAGCTCCGTGTCCCACACACTACTCACTACCACACAACCGCGGAGGGAACACATAATCGAGCAAAGATAACACGACGAGGGCCAGAGGTCGATGGCAACGCGCGTACAAGTGGCTCCAGCAGGATCACGTGCGCGCCCTCGCAGAAGCCGCCACGGCTCTGTGATTACATTATAATTATGACTTTTTTTTCCCCCGCTTGTGAGGAACGGTGTAAAAAGCACCTAAGTTTCAGTATATATTAATTGAGGACAAAATTTCCAACCTTTCATTTGTGTGAAAAAATTTCTCCCGAAACGTAGATTAGTGACTTAAATTGCAGTCTGGTTCACGTCGAAGTACAGTAGGTTTCACTCAGCTTTCCTACTGATGATCTGCTGAGCCAACGTTCACAGGTAGGTGCAGGTCCGTCGGAAAGGGACGGAAAGAACCGAGCCGCCGCAACATCCGTCCAGCTCCGTGTCCCACACACTACTCACTACCACACTACCGCGGAGGGAACACATAATCGAGCAAAGATAACACGACGAGGGCCTGAGTCGATGGCAACGCGCGTACAAGTGGCTCCAGTAGGATCACGTGCGCGCTCTCGCAGAAGTCGCCACGGCTCTGTGATTACATTATAATTATGACTTTTTTTTTCCCCGCTTGTGAGGAACGGTGTAAAAAGCACTTAAGTTTCAGTATATATTAATTGAGGACAAAATTTCCAGCCTTTCATTTGTGTGAAAAACTTTCTCCCGAAACGTAGATCAGTGACTTAAATTGCAGTCTGGTTCACGTCGAAGTACAGTAGGTTTTACTCAGCTTTCCTACTGATGATCTGCTGAGCCAACGTTCACAGGTAGGTGCAGGTCCGTCGGAAAGGGACGGAAAGAACCGAGCCGCCGCAACATCCGTCCAGCTCCGTGTCCCACACACTACCACATAACCGAACCGCAGGGGGAACACATAATCGAGCAAAGATAACACGACGAGGGCCAGAGTGGATAGCAACGCGCGTACAAGTGGCTCCAGTAGGATCACGTGCGCGCCCTCGCAGAAGCCGCCACGGCTCTGTGATTACATTACAATTATGACTGTTTCATCGATGATGACGAGGGAGGGAGGTGGAAGAGGGTAAGGGTGAGAAGCGGCCGTCGCCCTCGGCAGCCTTTGACAGTTCACGCCCCCGCAGAGACGCGGTAATGAGACCGCAGCCAGCGCGCTGCGGCCCCAGCAAGCTGGCTGGCCAACCACAGCGGCCTGCGTCCGCGTCTAATTAAGCGAGTGTCGCACGGATTACGGCGCCTAATTAGGAAAGGCAGCAGCGGCGGTGGCGGCAGCGGCTGTGGCGGGCTGGGCAGGAAATTAATCCGCAGGATAAGGCTGCGGGCTGGAGGCTGGAGGCTGTCGCAGGTTGCTCCGGCCCGCGCTGGAGGCCGCCCGGCCTTTGCACAGAGCGGGCTCCGGTTCCAAGGCAATGTGTCACGGAAGTGGGGTGCCACCGGCCGTGTGTGGAGTGTTCAAAAAAATGGTTCAAATGGCTCTGAGTACTACGGAACTTAACTGCTGAGGTCATCAGTCCCCTAGAACTTAGAACTACTTAAACCTAACTAACCTAAGGACATCACACACATCCATGCCGGATGCAGGATTCGAACCTGGGACCGTAGCGGTCGCGCGGTTCCAGACTGTAGCGCCTAGAACCGCTCGGGTGTGGAGTGTGCTCTCTCTATCTCCCGCGTTCATTCCTACTCGTGGCAGCCTCTTCTGAACCTACTCTACTGTTCATTCGAACTGCAGCACAAGGGAGGATAGCAAAGAATAAAACTTTCGAAAAATAAAAGTTAATGCAGATGAGTAGGGGAAACAATCCCATAATTTTCTCATACTGCATGTGTAGTGTGCTGTCAGAGACAACCACATTGATTAAATATCTCGGCGTAACGTGAGAGAACTAGCCCCCCTTCTAACAGCCGTGTACCGCAAGTCTCTACAGGAACGGAAGAATCCAAATGATTGGAAAAGAGCACAGGCAGTCCCAGTCTTCAAGAAGGGTCGTCGAGCAGATGCGCAAAACTATAGGCCTATACCTCTGACGTCGATCTGTTGTACAATTTTAGAACATGTTTTTGCTCGTCGTTTTTGGAAACCCAGAATCTACTATGTAGGAACCAACATGTATTCCGGAAACAGCGATCGTGTGAGACCCAACTCGCTTTATTTGTTCATGAGACCCAGAAAATATTAGATACAGGCTCCCAGGTAGATGCTATTTTCCTTGACTTCCGGAAGGCGTTCGGTACAGTTCCGCACTGTCGCCTGATAAAAAAAGTAGGAGCCTACGGAATATCAGACCAGCTGTGTGGCTGGATTGAAGAGTTTTTAGCAAACAGAACACAGCATGTTGTTATCAATGGAGAAACGTCTACAGACGTTAAAGTAACTTCTGGCGTGCGTCAGGGGAGTGTTATGGGACCATTGCTTTTCACAATATATATATAAATGACCTAGTAGATAGTGTCGGAAGTTCCATGCGGCTTTTCGCGGATGATGCTGTAATATACAGAGAAGTTGCAGCATTATAAAATTGTAGCGAAATGCAGGAAGATCTGCAGCGGATAGGCACTTGGTGCAGGAAGTGGCAACTGACCCTTAACATAGACAAATGTAATGTATTGCGAATACATAGAAAGAAGGATCCTTTATTGTATGATTATATGATAGCAGAACAAACACTGGTAGCAGTTAGTTCTGTAAAATATCTGGGAGTATGCGTGCGGAACGATTTTAAGTGGAATGATCATATAAAATTAATTGTTGGTAAGGCGGGTACCAGGTTGAGATTCATTGGGAGAGTCCTTAGAAAATGTAGTCCATCAACAAAAGAGATGGCTTACAAAACGCTCGTTCGACCTATACTTGAGTATTGCGCATCAGTGTGGGATCCGTACCAGATCGGGTTGACGGAGGAGATAGAGAAGATCCAAAGAAGAGTGGCGCGTTTCGTCACAGGGTTATTTGGTAACCATGATAGCGTTACGGAGATGTTTAACAAACTCAAGTGGCAGACTCTGCAAGAGAGGCGCTCTGCATCGCGGTGTAGCTTGCTCGCCAGGTTTCGAGAGGGTGCGTTTCTGGATGAGGTATCGAATATATTGCTTCCCCCTACTTATACCTCCCGAGGAGATCACGAATGTAAAATTAGAGAGATTAGAGCGCGCACGGAGGCTTTCAGACAGTCGTTCTTTCCGCGAACCATACGCGAGTGGAACAGGAAAGGGAGGAAATGACAATGGCACGTAAAGTGCCCTCCGCCACACACCGTTGGGTGGCTTGCGGAGTGTAAATGTAGATGTAGATGTAGAAATGAAACGAGCACATCAGATTGGTAGTAGGGAATGCGAGTTCTTGTCTTCGTTTTATTGGGACAATTTTGAGAAAGTGAGCACATACACTCCTGGAAATTGAAATAAGAACACCGTGAATTCATTGTCCCAGGAAGGGGAAACTTTATTGACACATTCCTGGGGTCAGATACATCACATGATCACACTGACAGAACCACAGGCACATAGACACAGGCAACAGAGCATGCACAATGTCGGCACCAGTACAGTGTATATCCACCTTTCGCAGCAATGCAGGCTGCTATTCTCCCATGGCGACGATCGTAGAGATGCTGGATGTAGTCCTGTGGAACGGCTTGCCATGCCATTTCCACCTGGCGCCTCAGTTGGACCAGCGTTCGTGCTGGACGTGCAGACCGCGTGCGACGACGCTTCATCCAGTCCCAAACATGCTCAATGGGGGACAGATCCGGAGATCTTGCTGGCCAGGGTAGTTGACTTACACCTTCTAGAGCACGTTGGGTGGCACGGGATACATGCGGACGTGCATTGTCCTGTTGGAACAGCAAGTTCCCATGCCGGTCTAGGAATGGTAGAACGATGGGTTCGATGACGGTTTGGATGTACCGTGCACTATTCAGTGTCCCCTCGACGATCACCAGTGGTGTACGGCCAGTGTAGGAGATCGCTCCCCACACCATGATGCCGGGTGTTGGCCCTGTGTGCCTCGGTCGTATGCAGTCCTGATTGTGGCGCTCACCTGCACGGCGCCAAACACGCATACGACCATCATTGGCACCAAGGCAGAAGCGACTCTCATCGCTGAAGACGACACGTCTCCATTCGTCCCTCCATTCACGCCTGTCGCGACACCACTGGAGGCGGGCTGCCCGATGTTGGGGCGTGAGCGGAAGACGGCCTAACGGTGTGCGGGACCGTAGCCCAGCTTCATGGAGACGGTTGCGAATGGTCCTCGCCGATACCCCAGGAGCAACAGTGTCCCTAATTTGCTGGCAAGTGGCGGTGCGGTCCCCTACGGCACTGCGTAGGATCCTACGGTCTTGGCGTGCATGCGTGCGTCGCTGCGGTCCGGTCCCAGGTCGACGGGCACGTGCACCTTCCGCCGACCACTAGCGACAACATCGATGTACTGTGGAGACCTCACGCCCCACGTGTTGAGCAATTCGGCGGTAGGTCCACCCGGCCTCCCGCATGCCCACTATACGCCCTCGCTCAAAGTCCGTCAACTGCACATACGGTTCACGTCCACGCTGTCGCGGCATGCTACCAGTGTTAAAGACTGCGATGGAGCTCCGTATGCCACGGCAAACTGGCTGACACTGACGGCGGCGGTGCACAAATGCTGCGCAGCTAGCGCCATTCGACGGCCAACACCGCGGTTCCTGGTGTGTCCGCTGTGCCGTGCGTGTGATCATTGCTTGTACAGCCCTCTCGCAGTGTCCGGAGCAAGTATGGTGGGTCTGACACACCGGTGTCAATGTGTTCTTTTTTCCATTTCCAGGAGTGTATATAGAGGAGTTGGCGTGTGGAACACAAGCCGAGTCATTCTCGAGTGGTTTGGATCGTCAACACGTCGGATTAAGGGAGGAGTTCGAAGCAATCAACAGGCGGGCTGCTACACTTGTTGCCGGCAGCTTCGATCAACTCGCAAGTAATACGGACATGCTTCGGGAACGGAAATGGGAATCCTCGGAGGAAAGCCGACTCTCTATCCGAGGTACACTGTTTGAGAAAAATTGGGGAACGAGTATTTGAAGCCGACTCCAGAACGATTCTACTGCCACCAACGTATATTTCGGGTAAGAGCCATGATGATAGGCTATGAGAAATCCGGGATCGTACGGAGGAACATTGTCAGTGGTTTTTCCCTCTGCGTAGAACAGAAAGTGGAATAAACAAGGAAACGAACAAGGAACCGTCCCCACGCACGGTACGGTGCTTTGCGGTGTATGTACGAGTATGTAACTGTAGATATGCGAGGGTTGTAACTTTAATAGTGGCAACTATTTATTTACAGCTCGTACTAAGTACATACGTGTTTCAAAGTTTTACTGATCTTCAAAGTAATCACCATCATTGTGAATAACCCGTTGCCAGCGATGTGGAAGTCGTGGGATACTCTTAGTTGTGCTGAGAGTTCGAGCGGCGCGGTCTATTGCTCGACGAATTTGTAGCATCTCTGGAGCGAATGCCGTGAAGTGTTTCCTTCACTTTAGAAATCGAGTTGAACTCACGAGGGCTTAAGTCAGGGGAGTGCAGTAGGTGGTACAGCACTTAGCACCCATCAGTGAAACAAATCAGTAAGAGCTTGCGCTAAACGTGCTTGAGCATTCTCATGCTAAATGATGGTCAGGTCCTGCAGAAAGTGTCATCACTTCTGGCTCCATGCTGTTCATTTTCGGAACACAACCTACGACCAGCTTAGAGGCAGAAGTGATGACACTTTCTGCAGGACCTGACCATTATTTTACACGACAATGCTGAAGCACGTACAGTGCTAACTGTTTGCGATTTTTTTGACTGATGGGGCTGCTAAATGCTATACCATCTGCTGCACTCTCCTGACTTAAGCCCTCGTGAGTTCAACTCGATTTCTAAACTGAACACTTCACTGCAACGCTTCAGAAATGCTACCAATTCGTCGGGCAATACACCGCGCCGCTCGAACTGTCGACACAACTGGCACTGCTAAGAGTATCCTACGACTTCCATATCGCTGGCAAAGGGTTATTCACAATGATGGTGATTACTTTGAAGATCAGTAAAAGTTTGAAACACGTATCTATTTGGTACGAGCTGTAAATAAATAGTTGTCACTACTAAAGTTCCAACCCTCTAAGACATGCGTGCAGGCGTCGTGTATCTTCCCGAAACCCATATTTCGCAAACTAACACAGAAGTAACACGAGTGAGCACATCGTGAATGTAAACTGGAAACGATGAGACACCAAAGAAATAAAGACGATGTGTAACCATTCCATGCAGCCCGGAAATTGAAATCCGATCGTGAGCAGAAAATTAACAATATATTGTAAAGCCGTTGATAAATTACAGAGACGAGTATTGAAAGAGATCCGTAAAGATTCGAAAATGTTGTTTGTGTGATCTAATAGGTGTTTATTTAATGTATTACGACTTACCACGCCATGTACAGTGTTCTATTAGATACAGTATCTTGCTTTTATCTTGTGTATGCAAAATTGCAAGTTCCTCATCGGTTCATAACAGGTGACGGCCACTTTCATGAATATGCAAGGCTGCGGCTCCGTCCTCGATACTGTTAAGCTGAAAAGCGCTCCCGTGCTGTTTGAGTAACACGCCATCAGAAAGTTTCCGTTTGAGGGCGTGTATGCAACGTAGCGCGACTTAGGTGCGGGTATACAGGATCGTCCATTGATAGTTACCGGGGCAAATATGTCACGAAATAAGCATCAAACGAAAAAACTACAAAGAACGAAATTCGTCTAGCTTGAAGGGGGAGACCAGATGGCGCTGTGATTGGCCCGCTAGATGGCGCTGCCATAGGTCAAACTGATACGAACTGCGTTTTTTTTTTAAATAGGAACCCCCATTTATTATTACATATTCATGTAGTACGTAAAGAAATATGAATGCTTTAGTTGGACCACTGTTTTCGCTTTGTGATTTTGGTATAAGTAAGTGGTATCACGTAAGATTCCGCCAATACGGACGGTATTTGCTTCGTGATGCATTACCCGTATTAAAATGGACCGTTTACCAATTGCGGAAAACGTCGATATCGTGCTGATGTGTGGCTATTGTGATCAAAATGGCCAACGGCGTGTGCTATGTATGCTGCTCGGTATCCTAGATGACATCATCCAAGTGTCCGGACTGTTCGCCGGATAGTTAGGTTATTTAAGGAAACAGGAAGTGTTCAGCCACATGTGAAACATCAACCACGACTTGCAACGAATAATGATGCCCAAGTATGTGCTTTAGCTTCTGTCGCGGCTAATCCGCACATCAGTAGCAGACAAATTGCGTGAGAATCGGGAATCTCAAAAACGTCGATTCTGAGAATGCTATATCAACATCGATTGCACCCGTACCATATTTCCATGCACCAGGAATTGCATGTCGACGACTTTGAAAGTCGTGTACAGTTCTGCCATTGGCCGCAAAAGAAATTATGGGTTGATGACAGATTTTTTGCACGCGTTCTATTTAGCGACGAAGCGTCATTCACCATAACGTAAACCGGCATAATATGCACAATTGGGCAACGGAAAATCCACGATGGCTGCGACAAGTGGAACATCAGCGACCTTGGCGGGATAATGTATGGTGCGGCATTATAGGAGGAAGGATAATTGGCCCCCATTTTATCGATGGCAATCTAAATGGTGCAATGTATGCTGATTTCCTACGTAATGTTCGACCGATGTTACTACAAGATGTTTCATTGCGTGACAGAATGGTGATGCACTTCCAACATGATGGATGTCCGGCACATAGCTCGCGTGCGGTTGAAGCGGTATAGAATAGCACGTTTCATGACGGGTAGATTGGTCGTCGAAGCACCATACCATGGCCCGCACGTTCACCGGATCTGACATCCACGGATTTCTTTCTGTGATATTTGCTATCGTGATCCACCGACAATGCCTGACAACATGCGTCAGCGCATTGTCAATGGGTATTTGAACATTACGGAAGGCGAACTACACGCTGTTGAGAGGAATGTCTATACACGTACTGCCAAATGCATTGAGGTTGACGGACATCAATTTGAGCAGTTATGGCATTAATGTGGTATTTACAGGTAATCACGCTGTAACAGCATGCGTTCCCCGAAGTGATAAGTTCACAAAGGTACATGTATCACATTGGAACAACCGAAATAAAATGTTCAAATGTACCTATGTTCTGTATTTCAATTTAAAAAACCTATCTGGTACCAACTGTGCGTCTAAAATAGTGAGCCATATGTTTGTGACTATTACAGCGCCGTCTATCACACAGCTAAAAAAGTTGCCCAACTAAAACAGTCATTTTTCTTTACGTACTACACGAGTATGTAATAAAATATGGGTGTTCCTATTTTTAAAAAAACGCAGTTGATTTCCGTTTGACCTACGGCAGCGCCATCTAGAGGGCCAACCATAGAACCATCTGGTTTCCCCCTTCAAGCTAGACAGGTTTCGTTCTTTGTAGTTTCTTCGTTTGACACGTATTTCGTGAGATATCTGGCCCGGTCACGATCAATGGACCACCCTGTATAAGCACCGACATGTAGAGAAGAGTTTAGTGTGATATTTGCGTCTTTCTGATGTGCGTGCGGTCAAAGGGAAACGTGTGTTTTGACAACGTTATTAGCAAATTCGTCCAAACTACAACAACATGCCGTTATTCTGTTCTTGGCTACCGACGAACAGACACCAGTAGACATTCATCGGCGAAGAAAGAATGTGTATGAGGCAGCATGTCTGTCGAAATCCACCATTGTGGAATTGTGCGTCAAGGCTACTGCTGCTTCAAGATAGCACACGTCCCGGTATAGCAAGTGTCGTAGTATAGAAGATACGGAAAGTGAAGTGGGAGGCGCTGGAGTACCCGCCCTATAGTCCTGATCTCTACTCATGCGGACACTTAAGAAACAGCCTTGAAAGGTCGACAATCCTGATCTCCCCCGGTGTGGATATGCTGCTTTAAAAAAAGCACTGAAGGGTCGACGATTCCCGTAGGATGAGGATGTGTAGCAGGCAGACATCACCACGCAACACCCCACAGTGCTTTACCATCGGGTACCATTAGAGTGGTGCATCGGCGGTATGACTGCCACAGTAATGAAGGCGATTTTGCCTGACTGGCATTCCGATTCTTGACTGTGCACTCCTCGATCAGAAAGTTCTTGATCGTCCCTTATACCTTAACTACACTCATCCTTATAAGTTAAGGATAATGCTGACACATGGTGAAACAACGCACTGGTGGGCGGTTTGCGGGTTTACATCACCTCGTGGTATCACGATGCAGTGCATTTGACCTGCGGTCGTCGTACGGTGGCGCAGGCAGCGGCCCAAATACGCAGAGGTGTGTTGGTGCATGTCAGAGTACGTTGCAGCGAGTAAGTGTGCATACGTGTTCAGACGTGCTAATGGTGACTGTCTGTTGAAAATGGCTCAAAGAACACATATTGTTGACGTTGTGAGTGATAGAATACTAGGGCGACTGGAGGATGGTTAATCACAGCAGGTCGTAGCACCGCCCCTCCGGGTGCCACAAAGTGTGATCTCAAGATTATGTCAATGATTCCAGCAGACAGGAAATGTGTCCAGGCGCAACAGTACGGGACGTCCACAGTGTCCAACACCACAAGAAGAACGATATCTCACCATCAGTTCCCGCAGACGGCCACGGAGTACTACAGGTAGCCTTGCTCGGGACACTAGAACAGTTGTCTCCAGACAACAGTCTACAAACGACTGAACAGACATGGTTTATTCGCCCGGAGACCTACAAGGTGCATTCCACTGACCCCTGGTCGTACGGTGGCGCTGGCAGCAGTCCACATAAGCAGAGGTGTGTTGGTGCATGTCAGAGTACGTTGCAGCGAGTAAGTGTGCAGACGTGTTCAGACGTGCTAATGGTGACTGTCTGTTGAAAATGGCTCAAAGAACATATATTGATGACGTTGTGAGTGATAGAATACTAGGGCGACTGGAGGATGGTCAATCACAGCAGGTCGTAGCACCGCCCCTGCGTGTGCCACAAAGTGTGATCTCAAGATTATGTCAACGATTCCTGCAGACAGGAAATGTGTCCAGGTGCAACAGTACGGGACGTCCACAGTGTACAACACCACAAGAAGAACGATATCTCACCATCAGTTCCCACAGAACTACAGGTAGCCTTGCTCGGGACACTAAAACAGTTGTCTCCAGATAGCAGTCTACAAACGACTGAACAGACATGGTTTATTCGCCCGGAGACCTACAAGGTGCATTCCACTGACCCCCTGGTCACAGGAGAGCCCATAAAGCCTGGTATCAAGTACATGCTCATTGGAACTGTGGTCCCAGGATATGTTCACGGACGAGTCCACGTATAGTCTGATCAGTGATTCTCGCTTTGGTTTTCACCTGGCGTGAACCAGGAATCACATATCAACCCCTTAATGTCCTTGAAAGGGGCTTGTATGGAGGTAATGATTTGATGGTGTGGGGTGGTTTTATGATTGGAGCACGTACACCCCTGCATGTCTTTGACACACGAATTGTAACGGGTCAGGTGTATCGGGACGTCATTTTGCACCAGTATGTCCTCCATTTCAGGGGTGCAGTGGGTCGCGCCTTCCTCCTGATGAATATTAACGCACGGCCTCACCGAGCTGTCATAGTGGAGGAGTACCTTGCAACAGAAGATATCAGGGAAATGGAGTGGCCTGTCTGTTCTCCAGACGTAGACCCCATAGAGCACCTCTGGGATGCTCTCGGTCGACGTATCGCTGCACGTCTTCAAACTCCTACGACACTTCAGGAGCTCCGACAGGCACTGGTGCAAGAATGGGAGATTATAATCCAGCATCTTCTCGACCATCTGATCCAGAGTATGCCAACCCGTTGTGTGGCCTGTGTACGTGTGCATGGTGATCATCTCCCATATTAACGTTGGGGTACATGCGCAGGAAGCAGTGGGGTTTTGTAGCACATGTGTATCGGTACGGTTTTCTCAACTTATCACCAATACCATCGACTTAAAGATCTGTGTCGTGCGGTTGCCTATATACGTACCAGTACTCTCTTATTTGTCGACTTCAAGATGTACATTGTTCCTTGGCTTAAATCACAGGACATTATTGGTTTGCAATACGGTATTGGCCATCAACCGTTGTAAAATATTATTAACCAGTATCTGAGAAAGTCGACAGAATCGTGATTCTTATAGAATTCCCCTTGACATTCTCGTTTATACTCATACACAGCTTCCTGTCTATTAATTTATTTTCGCGATAACCATTAGTCCTAGCTAGCTATATTATAACGTTTCGCTCAGTCATTCTGTCTTGTTTATTCACCTGGACCTTAAATGCTCTATCTAATACAGGCAGTTCCTCGTTTCTACCAACAATACTACTTACTTAATGATCAGCCTGATTATTGTGGTTACTGCTTATCCAATAGAGAAATTATTGAGTGAGGGCAATGAATTATAGTAGAGTTTAGTAAAGGGACACTTTATTTTGTATTATATTTTCTTTACCTTATCATTCCTCTACGAATAATTAAATCATGTGCAACTAAAATCTGCCAGTTCCGCACAATTGTAGTCGAAGCTTAATTGCGATGTTTATTACGGAACTAATTTTGAAATTTGTAAATTTAACTGGGATTTTCTTACTATGAAGAGTACTGTGCTGAACATGATACTGAAAGAATGTCATCTGCATATCGTTGTCCGATCGCCAGTCCATAACACAAAATCATACAACAGACAATAACATTGAGATATTTACATGAGATGTCTTCACATGTGTCTTTTAAGATAGAGGGTAAGTTGTACTGTGCGAATTGTCCACGGATTTCTCCACTGTAATTATCTCTTCCAGTATTCAATACCTCGTTTTTAACGATCACGGTTGTACAGTGTGAAGCAGTTAGTGTATGTCTCATATTTTAGTTGTGTGTAATTTTATTTGTGACATTCTGATGCTCCTTGCCAATTTTTATTACAGTTTGACGCAAAGTCACTACGTGACGTTCACTGTTGTAAGAAGGGTGTACATCTAATAATGTTCGAAGGAATGTTTTAACGTTGAAGTTTCGTATGTAGTGTTTATATGAAGTCGTATGTCTTCAAATGACGTTTACGTGGGATGTTTGTCATTGAAACTTTCAGATTCGATGATCTGTCATAACCGGTCATAGTAATAAACAGAATTGCTATCGATGTTGGCAGACTTGATTCCTTCATAGTAATACAAGTATTGATTTGTAGCTTTAGTATTTCTTCAGTATTTACTCTAACGTTACCTGGCATGAACAGAGACCACTTCTAAAGTACATAAATATTCTAATCTAAGGGAGGAGGAATCAAAGTTCAAATACCAAACAACAAAAGCCAATAATTAATTAATTTAACGTAAGCTAAAAGAGAGTCAAAACTTTTACTGCGGGTAATATCTCCGACCGTACTGTACATGTTATTAAACTCGAAATAATTCACTTTCGCACAGATTTCAGTAGCAACGATTGTGTCATATAATTCCACACGATGTACTTCATATTTATGCAAAAGATCTGTTAATATGTTTCCACATTGAGCAGTAGGAACATCTGTGAATACTGTACGAGTCGTAGTGATGTCAAACGGTACTAGTTTACAAGAAATAAACAAAGGAAATGAAACATTAAACTGAAGAAAACATTCGGCAGACAAAAGTTGACGGAGTGACAAGGGCAGTAAGGCAAGCATCCGAGTTCATTGCGACAACTTCTAAAGCTATGAGTTCATGGAATAACGTCTCCATCCTGTGTCAACAACAATCATTAGCATGTTCTTGTATTTAAATGTACAGGGTGATAGAGAACTCTGTATACGACGAATGATGGCAGGAGAGAACCCAATTGTGTGTGACATGAAACTCGCTAAGCACCACACAGGAATTGGTTGAATGGCGGTTGAAGATCAGTGGAAGTACAGGGAGTTAGAGAGAAAATATAGTGGGTGTAGTAGTAGAGAGAAAATATAATAAGTGCTTTAACTTGTAGTAGTAGTCGTGGTAGTAGTTGTTGTTGATGTTGTACATGTGCAAGAGGCGGGCTGAGGTTGTCTCGGAACTTTCTATCAGAGAGTCTAACTCATCCAGAAACGCTGTTAGTAACTTACACATAGACGAGACGAGACGTGGTGTGTTGTTACTCCACCACACCGTCTTTGGAGGACAAGCACTGGCGTCGTGATTTAGCTGGCCTGAGGGCAGCTCCATGGCTATTACCGGACACGGCAGCACAAAGCGGCGTTTTGCGAGTTAATAGGACGTCCGCTTATTAGACGGGGAGCTCCGGGCGTCCTTATTGTCTGGCGCGACAATAGCCGCACCAGCATGGCCGGCCAGCGGTCGCATTCGGCCTCTGCTCTGCTCTGCTCGCCTTGCAATTCCCGGCATCTGCATACGGCCGACTCCGCAGTGTAGCCACCGGACGACATTACGGCTGTCCGCAAAGGGCCGGACCTGCTGGCTAGACCACCAGACGCGCAGCGGCGCAACTTTCCTAATTACGGGTGGCGCGCGCTTTGCTCCACAGGGTTCAGTTTGAGAACCACTGCTATTTCTCATAATGTATGTCTACAACTGTCACTCTACACAGAAATTAATACGCTTTCTGAGAAGTGTCTTCTAAAACTTCTGCAACATACACGTGCACTATTGTCACTCTCCTTTTTAAGATATACATTTTTTATTTGTTTATTTATTTGTTTCACTGCTAACTTTAGACCACTCACTCCATTTATACAACTGATCTTTTTTCAACATTTTTGTGGTAGTTACGTTTTTAACTGACTACAAAGTACTGTTGTAGTATAGTAATAACAAACATAAATACCATTATTATTATTATCGGTATCATCACACTTTCCATTTAATTGCGTTCACCGTCCTTCAGTAGTTAGCATAGGACAGCACATTCATGCCCCGACTGTTATTTAAATAATATTGTCACTACGACAGTGATTTTAGGTTACAGTGCCAGCTTCAAGTGATAGCTGTAAGAATGCAAATTGTACAAAGACCAGCTTAGCTAGGAATACAAACTGTTCTTGAAATATTTTATAGAAAACATCTTTTTTTCTAATTTGTAGTTCTTCCAGCTGTAAAATGTGTAAATGCATCCCTCCTTTTAAAAGGACTCACGTATCTTGTTATTCGTGTTAAAATATTCTATGCATATAACACAACAATTTTTTTTCATTTTTATTTTAGTTCCCCACAAAATGCCAGAAAGGTAATGGGTAAAAACCGCTCTTCAGTCAAACGTTATGCATACTTTAAAAATGTTTTGAGGTACATAAAAAATTTACGAGAGTAATAATGTTTTTAAAAATTCATTGATGTACTTTTTTTTGCGATGGAATTAAAACTGTGCCAGGAAGTTTCAGATCAGCGTACACTCCGCTGTAGAGTAAAAATTCATCCGAACGTTTTCACGATATTTTAAATTTTTAGACGATTTGGAATTACAGTAAGATTTATAATCACTAACGATACCAATTTTTTGGAGTATGCAGTGAGTCACAAGAGCGATTTAGGCATCGGGACCTGTGCCGTTTTGCACCTCCGAAGCGAACAACTGGCACGTCATATGACTTTACCAAGCTCTAGTGCCACAACTATATTTTCTTATTTACTCTTTATTATATAAAACTATTTATACACACACAGTTTGACTAAAGGCTTGATTCCAGGGAAGTGCTACATTTTTTAATGTTAATGACGAAGTGTCCTGTCGTCTATGTTATAACACATTTCACGAATGGAATATATTCATTCCTATATGAAAGTGTTTAAATTCTCTTTTCATTCTTGCGTATATTACTTGAATGTGCCACTGTAAGCAGAAATAGCGATCGCAGTGAATGAAAATGTTCTCCTCTGTATTACACTGAATTATTTCGCTGACCGCTCTTTCGATGCATCCATGCTCATAAATTCAGGATAATTGCAGAAAGTGGTGCCACACAACGTGGCACTACACAAAACTGGCGCTAATACCTTAGGCACATACGGAACACACACGACACAGATTTGTAAGTCCACGGTATTGGTGATAAGCTGAGAGAACCGTTCCGAAACACCACTGTTTTCTGCGCCTGTACCCTGACATCAATATGGGATATGATCACCATGCACACGTACACAGGCCGCACAACGGGTTGGCATACTCTCGATCAGGTAGTGGAGCAACTGCTGGGGTATTGCCTCCCATTCTGTCGTAGGGGTTTGAAGACGTGCAACGATACGACGACCGAGAGCATCCCAGACGTGCTCGATTAGGCTTAGGACTGGAGGACAGGCAGTCTACTCCATTCCCCTGATGTATTCTGTCTGAAGGTACTCCTCCGCGATGGCAGCTCGGTGGGGCCGTGCGTTATCACCAACAGGAGGAAGGTGGGACCCACTGGACCCCTGAAAAGGTGGTCATACTGGTGCAAAATGACGTCCCGATACCCCTGACCTGTTACAGTTCCTCTGTCAAAGACACGCGGGGGTGTACGTGCACCAATCATAATACTACCCCAAACCATCAAACCACGACCTCCATAGAGGTCTCTTTCAAGGAAAGGGGTTGATATCTAGTTCCAAGTTCACGCCACGTGAAAACTCGTCCGTGAAAATAACCTGGGACCACTATTCCAATGACCATGTACTGTGTTCTTTACACTAGGCTTTACGGGCCCTCCTATGACCAGGGGTCAGTGGAATGCACCTTAGGTCTCCGAATAAACCATGTCTGTCAGTCGTCTGTAGACTGTGTGTCCGGAGACAACTGTTCCAGTGGCTGCGGTCAGGTTCTGAGCAAGGCTACCAGCAGTACTCCATGGCCGTCTGCGGGCACTGATGGTGAGATATCGGTCTTCTTGTGGTGTTGAATACAGTGGACGTCCGGTACTGTAGCGCCTGGACACGTTTCCTGTCTGCTCCAATCGTTGCCATAATCTTGAGATCACACTCTGTGCCACACGCAGGGCCAGTGCTACCACCTGCTGTCTTTGTCCAGCCTCCAGTCGCCCTAGCATTCTATACCTCATAACGTCGTCAGTATGTGTTCCTTGATCCATTTTCAACACGCAGTCACCATTAGCACGTCTGAAAACCTCTACACACTTACTCGCTGCACCGTACTCTGACATGCACCAACACACCTCTGCGTATGTGGACGGCTGCCAGTGCGACCGTGCGACGACCACAGGTCAAATGCACCGCATGGTCATACCCCAACTGATTTAAACCCGTAAACCGCCCACGAGAGCGTTGTTTCACCATGTATAAGCATTGCGGTTTAAATGGCTCTTAGCACTATCGGACTTAATATCTGAGGTCATAAGTCCCCTAGAACTTAGAACTACTTAAACCTAAGGACATCACACACGTACATATTCGACGCAGAATTCGAACCTGCGACGGTAGCAATCACGCGGTTCCAGATTGAAGCGCCTGCAACCGCTCGTCCGCTGCGTCCGGCGTATCAGCTTTATCCTTAATTTATGAGCATGGGTGTACTTATGCTGACTAAAGAGTCAGACATACACCGGTGTCAGTTTTCCCATCACAGGTGAACCGACTGATCGCTGCTCTGGGTTCTGCTTTTGGACAACCATCATAAATTTGTTCCTCCCCGTTCCTTTCCAAAATTAAGATGGTAAGAATGACTGTCGATAAATCTACCATTGCTCTCTGGTTTCCCTGATTTTAGCGTCATAATCATTTCACAGGACGTATTTGAGAGAAAATAATAAGTTTCTGATATCTTTTTCGAATATACGCTCTCGGAATTTCAGTGGCAAGACTCTACGTGACGCTCAACGCCTCCCTGGTAGTGGCTGCCATTGGAGGTTGTTGAACATCCGAAACACTTTCTCGTCGACTAGATGATTCCATCATTACGGAACGCAATGTCCTTTCTTATCATCTTCTTGTAACTCATCCTCCTCTTATGATCCCTGATTGATACTCAAGACTCAATCTTCCATGCTTCATCTACATCAACATCCTGACGGTGTGTGGCGGGGGATACTTCGAATACCTCTATCGGTTCTCCCTTCTATTCCAGTCTCGTATTGTTCGTGGACAGAAATATTGTCGGTATGCCTCTGTGTGAGCTCTAATCTTTCTGATTTTATCCTCATGGTCTCTTCGCGAGATATACGTAGGAGGGAGCAATATACTGCTTGACTCCTCGGTGAAGGTATGTTCTCGAAACTTCAACAAAACCCCGTACCGAGCTACTGAGCGTCTCTCCTTCAGAGTCTTCCACTGGACTTTATCTATCATCTCCGTAACGCTTTCGCGATTACTAAAGCGCGCAGCTCTCCGTTGGATCTTCTCTATCTATTCTATCAACCCTAGTTGGTACGGATCCCACACTGGAGAGCAATATTCAAGCAGAGGGCAAACAAGTGTACTGTAACCTACCTCCCTTGTATTCGGATTGCATTCCGTTTGGATTCTTCCAATTAATCTCAGTCTGGCATCTGCTTTACTGACGATCAACTTTATATGATCATTCCATTTTAAATCACTCCTAATGCCTACTCCCAGATGATTTATGGACTTAATTGTTTCGAATTGCTGATCTGCTGTATTGTAGCTAAATGATAAAGGGTCATTCTTTCTATGTATTCGCAGCACATTACACTTGTCTACATTGAGATTCAATTGCCATTCTCTGGACCATGTGTTAATTCGTTGCGGACCCTCCTGCAATCCAGTACAACTTTCCATTGTTACAACCTCTCGATATACTACAGAATCATCCGCAAAAAGCCTCAGTGAACTTCCTATGTTATCCACAAGGTCATTTATGTATATTGTGAATAGCAACGGTCCTTCGACACTCCCCTGAGGCACAACTGAAATCACTCTTACTTCGGAAGACTCCTCTCCATTGAGAATGACATACTGCGTTATGTTATCTAGGAACTCTTCAATCCAAGCACACAATTGGTCTGATAGTCCATATGCTCTTACTTTGTTAATTAAACGACTGTGAGGAACTATATCGAACGCCTTGCGGATGTCAAGAAACACGGCATCTACCTGTGAACCCGTGTCTATGGCCCTCTGAGTCTCGTGGATGAATAGCGCGAGCTAGGTTTCACAAGATCGTCTTTTTCGAAACTCATGCTGATGCCTACAGAGTAGATTTCTAGTCCCCACAAAAGTCATTATACTCAAACATAATACGTCTTACAAAATTCTACAACTGATAGACGTTAGAGATATAGGTCTATAGTTCTGCACATCTGTTCGACGTCCCTTCTTGAAAACGGGGATGACCTGTGCCCTTTTCCAATCCTTTGGAACGCTACGCTCTTCTAGAGACCTACGGTACACCGCTGCAAGAAGGGGGCAAGTTCCTTCTCGTACTCTGTGTAAAATCGAACTGGTATCCCATCAGGTCCAGCGGCCTTTCCTCTTTTGAGCGAGTTTAATTGTTTCTATATCCCTCTGTCGTCAATTTCGATATCTTCCATTTTGTCATCTGTGCGACAATCTAGAGAAGGAACTACAGTGCAGTCTTCCTCTGTGAAACAGCTTTGGAAAAAGACATTTAGTATTTCGGCCTTTAGTCTGTCATCCTCTGTTTCAGTACCATTTTGGTCACAGAGTGGACATTTTGTTTTGATCCACCTACCGTTTTGACGTAAGACCAAAATTTATGTCATGTATGTTTTACATTTCACAGTAATCTCAGTTTGGAAACGGATAAAAACTCACACACTCACAAAAAATTAATGTAGAATAGTGAAGTTTTTGAAACACATTTGTTTAGGTAACGTATTTATGTAATTAACTTTGTGGCCGAGCGGTTGTAGGCGCTTCAGTCCGGAACCACGCTGCTGCTACGGTCTCAGGTTCGGATCCTGCCCCGGCATGGATGTGTGTGATGTCCTTAGGTTAGTTAGGTTTAAGTAGCTCTAAGTTCTAGTGGACTGAGGACATCACATGTTAAGTCCCATAGTGATTAGAGCCATTTGAACCATTTGTAATTAACGTTGAAAGATCACAGGTTAATGTAAGCACGGGATAATCCATTGAAATTGTGAAATTCTGACACATTAATGACCGATGTAAGCGTCAGGACGTTGATGCAAGCACGCAGACATGCATGCATTGTGTTAGACAGGTGTCGGGTGTCAGATTGTGGGAGTTCTATGTTTATCACACTTCGTCTGTCAATACAGGGACGGTAAATGCTGTTTGTGGGCGACGCTGGTCTTCTGGAGTCGTCCTCCGATGTGCGATTGGAGACAGATATGGCTATCGAGCAGGCCAAGGCAACATGTAGGCACTCTGTAGAACGTTTTGGATTACAAAATCGATATGTGAGCGAGCGTTATCCTGTTGGAAAACACCTCCTGGAATGCTGTTTATGAATGGCAGCACAACAAGCCCCTTTTTTAACAGTTTGTTGTGTCACTTTGGTTCCAATTGCTGCTAAAACTGCTGGTGCTAAAGCAGTACTATGCGCCAGATCCATACGCCGAACACGATTGTCTTGACTCTTGGTAGGGCCCCGTGACAGTCCCGACCCGGTCCTCTTGCAACATTACGTTCTCGTGACCTTCGCTGCCAGCCGTCCTGTACAATGGCTACATTCCTGCCAAATCTTCCTGCAGTATCGCAGAAGGTACATCAAGCTTGTGATAGCCATATTACACGACCTCGTTCAATCTCGATGAGGTGTTAATTATGGCGTCTTTGTCGGTATCTGTACAACACAATAGATGCAAGTTTCCATGCTTGCGTTTGACATTCCGGATGAATTACTGGTTGTTAAAGTAACAGGATTTCTCATTGGCAAGAATTATCCCGCGCTCACATTAATCTGTAATCTCGCAGTGTTAATCACTTACATACGTTACCTGGACAAATGTATTAAAGAAATTTCTTTACTCTACATTTATTACTTTTTGGTGCTGCGATTTTTTTCCGTCGGTGTATGTTCGCCTATATGATGGGCTGCTTCTTAAGCCGTTGCTAGATAAACATGTTCTAAATGTATATATATATGAATATTCCACACACTCACACACACACACACACACACACACACACACACACACACACGCACGCACACACACACACACACACACACACACACACACGCGCACGCGCGCGCGCGCACGCCCACACAAACACACACACACACACACACACACACACACACACACGCACGCACACACACACACACACACACACACACACACACACACGCGCACGCGCGCGCGCGCACGCCCACACAAACACACACACACACACACACACACACACACACACACACACGCACGCACACACACACACACACACACACACACACACACACACACGCGCACGCGCGCGCGCGCACGCCCACACAAACACACACACACACACACACACACACACACACACACACACACACACGCGCGCGCGCGCGCGCGCGCGCGCGCGCGCCCATACACACACTCACACTTAATATACATACAGGGTGTAAATTTTAAGTTGACAAACCAGAATAGCTCGAAAAATAAGCTTTCCACGAAAAAATGATGATTATTTTCGAGGTGTACATCTGCTGGTGCTAAAATTAGCCCACCATCCCCTCCCGCTGGCGGGGGGGGGGGGGGAAGCAACTTTAAAATTTTAAATGGAAACCCCCATTTTTTATTGCAGCATCAGATTCTACATAAAAAAACTACTTGCATTTTGTCTTAAACATTTCTTTTTATTCTTGATAGTTGGCGCTGTAATTCAAGAAAATCCATGTTCTCATGTTTGCGTGGAAATTGGTTAAGGATAAATAAAAAATACTTATTTACTTCGTAAATTTTCATTCGCTAAAACTAGAACTCTCTCTCTCTCCCCGTATGGTGGGGTTTGAGAGAGAGAGGAATTAGAGGTTTACAAATTTTGACCCACATATTAATTTCCTCTTAAGATTACTTTGTTTCGTGATCATTAGGCCACACAACTTTTAATTATCAAACAGATCATCTGACTAGCTAACTAACTAACCAAACATCCTACTTACTAAGGAGTGAACTCATTAACTAACACAGTAAACAAAGTAAAAGACTGAGGAAAAATGACAACATGGATTTTCTTGAATTACAGTGTCATTTACCTAAAGTCAAAACAAATGTTTAGGACAAAATGTACGTAGTTTTTTTATGTAGAATCTGATTCTGCAATAAAAAATTGGGGTTCCCATTTGAAATTTTAAAGTTACCTCCCACCCCACCCCAAGGGGCTGGGGTAGGGTGCTAATTTTAGCACCAACAGATGCCCTCGTCAAAAATAATCAGCTTTGGATTCTACACATTTTTTGGAGTCATTCTGGTTTGTCAACTTAAAATTTACACCCTGATATATATATATATATATATATATATATATATATATATATATATATATATATATATATATTATTGCAGCCTACTCCTTGAAAAACGTTTCAATAAAGACATGTTGCTGCTCTATAGCGCATCGTTTGACGTAACAGTCTTTGACATTCCACTTTCGCAACAACTTCATTTGAAAGAAGGCTGCTGCCATATCTTTGCACTGGCGTTTACCTTCACCACGGCTACCACTAGTTCACCTATCGACTTTACAACAACTTCAGTGGAAAGAAGCCTGCTGCCTCATCTTTGGAACGGCATCCAACTTCACCATGGCAACCAGTGGTTCCAAATGGTTCACTAACAGACCTTGAGAGGGCTACTCATGTTCTGTCAAAACGAATTTCATTTATCCTATATGTTTAAACATATTTAACGCTTCTTAACTGACAATAGCTGTTAAATAAGCTAACTTTAGTGTGTGTATATTTTCATTTCTTGACAATGATCTTTTAACTAAGAAATTTTACATTGTTATTCGACTTATGACTCATTGGTCAGTAATGACATCATACCGTCAGAAGTGGGCGGAGCCTCCATTATATATAGTAAGAGGTGCACTGATTTCTCCAGTAGTGATTCTCTGGCAGGAGGAGGTTCTTGTTCACTGGTAATTTATCGTTTTATAGCTTTATAACTTTATGTATTTTCTTTAATATATGCAGCCCTCAAATTAAAGCTGGTTTCTGTGTCACTAACCTGGTGTCTTGCTGCTTCGCTAGTCCATCCCTCGTCGCACAGTAGTAGCGCTCAGGCGCCACATTCCATGTAGCTTGCGATCCTGCTCAAGTGGAGTGTTTAGGTATGCCAGTCGTTAATTGTTAACCACGGTTGTACTCTACTCGTTTTAATAAAGAAAGTACTTTGTCACACACGTCACAGAATTTGCAATATGGCGGCTCTGGGCAACGCCGTCATATTCAACCCTTTACAACAAAATGGTTCAAATGGCTCTGAGCACTATGGGACTCAACTGCTGAGGTCATTAGTCCCCTAGAACTTAGAACTAGCTAAACCTAACTAACCTAAGGACATCACAAACATCCATGCCCGAGGCAGGATTCGAACCTGCGACCGTAGCGGTCTTGCGGTTCCAGACTGCAGCGCCTTTAACCGCACGGCCACTTCGGCTGGCCCTTTACAACACATTAGCACAGTTCTCCCTTGCCATACTCTTGATAGACACTGCCCAAACACGTGGCGTTCTGATAACTAACACCTTCACTTAATATCTTGTTTAACAGCTGAAATATTTATTCGCGACCGTTCTTTTGAGCCGCCCCGGTTACTCGACCGTGCGTTTCTGACTGGCGCCTCGCCACTAACCCGCGCTGTCTTCCCGAAGGACAAGAGAGACCACCCCACCTTTCTCCCTCAGCCAATAAGGACACTTCACTCGTTTCATATATATATATATACACATATACATACACACACACATATATATATATATATATATATATATATATATATATACAGGGTTATTACAAATGAATGATTGAAGCGATTTCACAGCTCTACAGTAACTTTATTATTTGAGATATTTTCACAATGCTTGGCACACACATACAAAATCTCAAAAAGTTTTTTTAGGCATTCACAAATGTTCGATATGTGCTCCTTTAGTGATTCGGCAGACATCAAGCCGATAATCAAGTTCCTCCCACACTCGGCGCAGCATGTCCCCATCAATGAGTTCGAAAGCATCGTTGATGGGAGCTCGCAGTTCTGGCACGTTTCTTGGTAGAGGAGGTTTAAACACTGAATCTTTCACATAACCCCATAGAAAGAAATCACATGGGGTTAAGTCGGGAGAGCGTGGAGGCCATGACATGAATTGCTGATCGTGATCTCCACCACGACCGATCCATCGGTTTTCCAAACTCCTGTTTAAGAAATGCCGAACATCGTGATGGAAGTGCGGTGGAGCATCATCCTGTTGAAAGATGAAGTCGGCGCTGTCGGTCTCCAGTTGTGGCATGAGCCAATTTTCCAGCATGTCCAGATACACGTGTCCTGTAACGTTTTTTTTCGCAGAAGAAAAAGGGGCCGTAAACTTTAAACCGTGAGATTGCACAAAACACGTTAACTTTTGGTGAATTGCGAATTTGCTGCACGAATGCGTGAGGATTCTCTACCGCCCAGATTCGCACATTGTGTCTGTTCACTTCACCATTAAGAAAAAATGTTGCTTCATCACTGAAAACAAGTTTCGCACTGAACGCATCCTCTTCCATGAGCTGTTGCAACCGCGCCGAAAATTCAAAGCGTTTGACTTTGTCATCGGGTGTCAGGGCTTGTAGCAATTGTAAACGCTAAGGCTTCTGCTTTAGTCTTTTCCGTTAGATTTTCCAAACCGTCGGCTGTGGTACGTTTAGCTCCCTGCTTGTTTATTCGTCGACTTCCGCGGGCTACGGGTGAGACTAGCCCGCACGCGTTCAACCGTTTCTTCGCTCACTGCAGGCCGACCCGTTGATTTCCCCTTACAGAGGCATCCAGAAGCTTTAAACTGCGCATACCATTGCCGAATGGAGTTAGCAGTTGGTGGATCCTTGTTGAACTTCGTCCTGAAGTGTCGTTGCACTGTTATGACTGACTGATGTGAGTGCATTTCAAGCACGACGTACGCTTTCTCGGCTCCTGCCGCCATTTTGTCTCACTGCGCTCTCGAGCGCTCTGGCGGCAGAAACCTGAAGTATGGCTTCAGCCGAACAAAACTTTATGAGTTTTTCTACGTATCTGTAGTGTGTTGTGACCATATGTCAATGAATGGAGCTACAGTGAATTTATGAAATCGCTTCAATCATTTGTAATAGCCCTGTATATATACAGGGTGAGTCACCTAACGTTACTGCTGGATATATTTCGTAAACCACATCAAATACTGACGAATCGATTCCACAGACCGAACGTCAGGAGAGGGGCTAGTGTAATTGGTTAATACAAACCATACAAAAATGCTCAGAAGCATGTTTTTTAACATAAACCTACGTTTTTTTTAATGGAACCCCGTTAGTTTTGTTAGCACATCTGAACATATAAATAAATACGTAATCAGTGCCGTTTGTTGCATTGTAAAATGTTAATTACATCAGGAGATATTGTAACCTAAAGTTGACGCTTGAGTACCACTCCTCCGCTGTTCAATCGTGTGTATCGGAGAGCTCCGAATTACGTAGGGATCCAAAGGGAACGGTGATGGACGTTAGGTACAGAAGAGACTGGAACAGCACATTACATCCACATGCTAACGCCTTTTTATTGATCTTTTTCACTGACGCACATGTACATTACCATGAGGGGTGACGTACACGTACACACGTGGTTTCCGTTTTCAATTACGGAGTGGAATAGAGTGTGTCCCGACATGTCAGGCCAATAGAAGTTCAATGTGGTGGCCATCATTTGCTGCACACAATTGCAATCTCTGGCGTAATGAATGTCGTACACGCCGCAGTACATCTGGTGTAATGTCGCCGCAGGCTGCAACAATACGTTGTTTCATATCCTCTGGGGTTGTAGGCACATCACGGTACACATTCTCCTTTAATGTACCCCACAGAAGGAAGTCGAGAGGTGTAAGATCAGGACAACGGGCTGGCCAATTTATGCGTCCTCCACGTCCTATGAAACGCCCGTTTACCCCTCATGGTAATGTACATGTGCGTCAGTGAAAAAGACCAATAAAAAGGTGTTAGCATGTGGACGTAATGTGCTGTTCCAGTCTCTTCTGTACCTAAGGTCCATCACCGTTCCCTTTGGATCCCTACGTAATTCGGTGCTCTCCGAAACACACGATCGAACAGCGAAGGAGTCGTACCCAAGCGTCAGCTTTAGGTTACAATATCTCCGGATGTAATTAACTTTACAATGCAACAAGCGGCACTGATTACGTATTTCTTTATATGTTCAGATGTGCTAACAAAACTAAAAAAACGTAGGTTTGTGATAAAAAACATACTTCCGTGCATTTTTGTATGGTTTGTATTAACCAATTACACTAGCCCCTCTCCTCACGTTCGGTCTGTAGAATCGATTCGTCAGTATTTGATGTGGTTTACGAAACATATCGAGCGGTAATGTTAGGTGACTCACCCTGTATATGTATATCCAAACTTACAGCCCATGGGCGTTCAGATCACTGTTGCTAGGCGGATCTGACGTCACATTTGCGGACATTGTGACGGAAGTTTGTCTCGGAACACTGTCTCAGATTGTAAGATGCCACTCCTCAATAGTCGCATATTGTCCCTACTAAGGTTTCACAACATTACCTCCTATGATTTCATCACTGATGTTCCTTGCTGACACTTAATTGTCAAATGTACATCTAGCCTGGCTGCTACTGAACATTCCCGATCGCATAAAAGTACGTAATACTTGGCTTAGAGACGTGAAGGGTATGCACGTATGCATTACACCTTCTCAATAACATGCTACGCAATATGGTCTTTGAACTACATTTACTGCTGATGTAAACCATCTGCATGTCGCATAATATGGATAATTTGTTATTTAATAAACATATGTAATTACCTCCACTTATATTGCATTGCTCCGTTTCTTGCGAATTTAGTCGTACACTCTTCAGGAAGAATTATCTCCCTCCCCCCCCCCCCCCCCCCTCTTTTCCTCCCAATTCCTATGAAGACTCGGCGCATGGTATCGGGTCGGGACGTAATACTGAATGTTAATCTCTAAATTTCCAGAATTTTCCATATCCAATCTGTGCTTGGTGTGACCGTTTTACTGTTACGTTTTTTAGCGCTATCACACGACAATCGCTTAAGTTAGCGCATTCCCCGTTTATTCCCCCCACATCCACAAGCCCCAGAAGTGCCGACTCAACAGTTTCCGGTAACTGCGACCTCGCCGTTGTCAGAGTTGTGCACTCCCCCTCCCCTTACCCCTCTACTCCTTCCCCTCCCTTCTCTGGTGCCGCGTTTCTCACGCATTCGCCAAAGTCACGTTGGCGCACTCAATGCGCTGCGTGGACTCGCTCCCAAAGATTTCCTTCTCTCACGCTTACCTGATATGCCAACTACATGTCCTTTGGAAAATCGTCTCGATGGCAGGATCGATGAAGTACACGTCATCGACATGATTCGATAACACTCTCTTACAGACACACACACACATACATGCACACACATACGAGGTGCAGCTATAAATTGCAGGACCGTTGCTGTAAAACGTTTTATTCTTCTTCTTCTTTCGTTTCACCCTCTTTGGGGTACGCTGGATCAATCATTTCTGTGTGCATTGTTCTTTTCTTAGGACTCAGTATTTCTTCATTCTTTCTTAATTTCTTTTCCTCTCTTCTTCCGACATGAAGGGTTTGGACTCTTGTGTAGATTTGCCTTGGAACCGTATGTTTTCGTCTTTAGTAATTACTTTAGCTGTTCGATCGTTTTTCGGTTACGGAAAAAGTCAAAGATTTGTTTGGTTAAGCTGCTGGAATTCATTCTGAGAAGATGACCGTAAAAATTTATCCTCCTTTTCGCATAGTATCTGAAAGTTTTTCAGTTTTCTTGTAGAGAGTTTCACTTTTTATGTATATAATATTATTGTCTTGAAATTTTGAGCCTATGATTTTTGTTAAAATTTTTCTTTCCCTTAGCTCAAGTTTCTCCATTTGGCATTTGAAATTCATGTTTAGTGTTTCTGCTGCATACACTGCTTTTATCTTATCACTGACTTGTAATGTGTGATTTTGGACCCCCATGAAAGGGATTTTTTGTTGTATGTATTTTTTGTTAGCTGGAAGGCCAATTCGAGTTTATTTTTTCTGGATTACATTGCTTTGTTTCCCCAGAAATGCAACTAATTCATCCTCCGAGATATTGCAATTCCTTTACGGTTTTAATCTTTTGTTCTTGAATTTTGAGGTATTTACATGAGTGCTAGATGTTTGTCAATATCTTAGTTTTTTTTTTCGAAGCAGATGTGAAAACCTTTTTTAACTGCTTGTTTCTTCAGTTCAAGGTTTTGCTGCCGTGCTTCTTCCATTCTTTCAGCAAGTAGGGCCATATTATCTGCAATAGCAAAAACGTTTTATTTCAGGAACATTCATATTTACTTATATTCACCCTCAACACACTCCCCTCCTCTATCCCTACAACACTCCATGCGAACTTCTCATTGATGGAAGAGTGCTGGAATTCTTCATCTGTGAGGTCATTGACGAAGAGTGCCGCTTTTGCTTTCAATACATCAACGGACTTCCCTTAATGCATATGTTGCCTTGGGCAATGGATAAAAGTCCTATTGTGTTAAGTTAGGCGAATAAGGTGATTGGCCAACAGTTGGATGCAGTACTTCGGTAGAATGCAGTTAAAGAAAATGACGTACGAGCCGATGTATTGTCTTAATACGGAAACCATGATTTGTTCTCCTACAATGAAGATTGACGAGGAACCTCAAGATAGTCATGTTGATTATCAGTTTAATCTTCAGGAACCCCATGAAGATGCACAATGCCATGAATATTGAAAGAAACAATCATCATCGCCTTCAATTTTGGTCTGCTCAATCCAGCTTTATTCGCTTTCGGTGATGTTGAACCCTTCCAATCCATGGATTTGCACTTCGTTTCTAGATAAAATGTAAGGTTAAACAGTCAACCAGTACCACATAAACATTAGGTCCATTGATCTAGGTTTCGACACCTATTAGAAATGGCTTCATCAGAATGAACAGTTTCTGAATCGTAAAATTACATTGTAAGAAAGCCATACTCAGAATTCTAAGAGGCTATGCTCAAGTCAAAAGTAAAACGAAACGATGTAGTTTTTGTCAGATGATGATGTACCCAGCTCGGTACACATGGCAAAAGCTACAACATTTGGTTTTACTTTTGACTTCAGCACGACCACTGAAAATTCTAACTATTGCTTTTTAGCAATGTAATTCTGCGATTTAGCAACTGTTCATTCTGATGAAGACACCCCAGTACGTGTCGAAACCTATGTCAGTGTTGCTAATGTTTGTGTGCAACCGGTTGGCTGTTTAATCTTATGTTGAAACTAATACACGATTGCTGAATAACAGCCATGATCGAAACTGTAGTTTCGGTATCATAAACGAAAAAGCAGGATTCATCACATGTTACCAATCTTTGAGAAAGTAGGATTATTTGCAGTTGTATTCAAAATTTTAGTAAAAACAATTGGACAAAATTCTTTGTATTCGTTCGTTACACCATGAAAACCATCAACTGCAATTATATATTTGGTGCAGTTTTATATTTGATACAATGAATGATAAATGTGTAAGTTATATTACAAAGCTGTATCTTTAGTTTGGAGGAAACTTATGTTCTCGCAACACATCTGTGTAGTCTGAAAACTTTCAACATCGATGTACTAGTCGCAGAAATTTAAGAACACTCCACAGCTATATCACTTTGAGCAAGTGCACTGACCATCTCTATTAGGTAGTGCTCCTAGGACGAACAGAATTTTCTTTTTCAGTCAGACTATATCGGCCATCCATTTAAAATGCAATAACCTAGCCCATTAATACTCCTAGTAATGCCGAAACTAATCTTTGTCCACGTACTGTAAATGAATTCTTGGAGACTGGTTCACATAATCAATACTTATGAACATTTTCCCCTTCGTTCTTTGAGAGAGCAGAGCTGTATGAAATAAGAATGTTGAACACTTACATTTCGTCTAACACGTTTCCACTGTTGCATAGCTGGGAAGTATTTTATAGTTTACGAAATGATATACATACCCAAATATACATTCTCTTCCATTAATAGTTCCAACATTAATAGCTCGAGGTCTTGATGTGTGGCTGAAGTTTACTTCCAGATTCCCTTCCTACATCCATCGGATCGCAACATGCAGCTCAAGAGTTCACATCACACAACATTGCCGCCAAATCTTACTTCGCAGTCTTCAGACTTCAGTTACGCCAAATTGTCTTCCCAACAATTGCACGAGCGTTTTACCTAAGATAAACCAAACACGAGGGCTAGTAGAAATCCTTGGTTAACAGAATAAATATCGAATTTAATTGATGAAAAGTGAAAATATAAAAATGCAGTAAAAGAAGCAGGCAAAATGGAATACAAACGTCTCAAATATGACATCGACAGGAAGTGCAAAACGGCTAAGCAGGGATGGCTAGAGGACAAATGTAATGATGTAGAAGCATGTATCACAATGGGTAAGATAGATACTGCCTACAGGAAAATTAAAAAGGCCTTTGAGAAAAAAGAACCACTTGTATGAATATCAAGATCTCAGATGGAAACCCAGTTCTAAGCAAAGAAGTTAAATCAGAAGGGTCAATACAAGGGCCTTGAGAACAATATTATGGAAATGGAAGAGGATGTAGATGAAACAGGAGATATGATACTGCGTGGAGAGTTTGACAGAACAGTGACAGAGCTAAGTCGAAATAAGGCTGCGGGAGTAGACAACTTTCCATTACTATCTGGTAAGCAAGATGTATGAGAGAGACGAGATACCGTCAGACTTCAAGAAGAATATAATAATTCCAATCCCAAAGAAAGCAGATGTTGACAGGTGTTAAAATTACAGAACTGTCAATTAAATAAGTCACGGCTGAAAAATACTAACGCGAATTCTTTACAGACGAATGGAAAAACTGGAAGTAGCAGTCCTCGGTGAAGATCAGTTTGGATTCCGTAGAAATATTGGAACACGTGAGTCAATGCTGACCCCACGACGATAGATTAAGGAAAGGCAAACCTACGTTTCTAGCATTTGTAGACGTAGAGAAAGTTTTTGACAATGTTGACTGGAATTCTCTCTTTCAAATTCAGAAGGTGGCAGGGGTAAAATACAGGGAGCGACAGGCTATTTACAATTTGTACAGAAACCAGATGGCAGTTATAAGAGTCGAGGAGCATGAAAGGGAAGCAGTGATTGGGGAGGGAGTGAGACATGTTTGTAGCCTATCCTTGATGTTATTCAATCTGTATATTGAGCAAGCAGTAAGGGAAACAAATTCGGAGTAGTTATTAAAATCCATGGAGAAGAAATAAAAACTTCGAGGTTCGCCGATGACATTGTAATTCTGTCAGAGACAGCAAAGGACTTGGAAGAGCAGTTGAACGGAATGGACAGTGTCTTGAAAGGAGGATATAATATTAACGTCAACAAAAGCCAAACGAGGATAATGGAATGTAGTCGAATTTGTCAGGTGATGCTGAGGGAATTAGATTAGGAAATGAGGCACTTAAAGTAGTAGATGAGGTTTGCTATTTGGGGAGCAAAATAACTGATGACCGTCGAAGTTGGGAGGATATAAATTGTAGACTAGCAAAGGCAAGGGAAACGTTTCTGAAGAAGAGAAATATGTTAGCATCGAGTATAGATTAGTCAGGAAGTCGTTTCTGAAAGTATTTGTATGGAGTGTAGCCATGTATGGAAGCGAAACATGGACGATAAGTAGTTTGGACAAGAAGAGAATTGAAGCTTTCGAAATGTGGTGCTAAGAAGAATGCTGAAGAACAGACGGGTAGCTCACATGACTGGTGAGGGGGTATTGAATTGAATTGGGGAGAAGAGAAATTTGTGGCACAACTTGACTAGAAGAAGGGATCGGTTGGTACGACATGTTCTGAGGCATGAAGGGATCAACAATATGGTATTGGAGGGCAGCGTGGAGGGTAAAATCATAGTGGGAGACCAATGATGAATACACTAAGCAGATTCATAGGGATGTATATTGCAGTAGGTACTGGGATATGAAGAAGCTTGCACAGAATAGAGTAACATGGAGAGCTGCATCAGACCATTCTCTGGACTGAAGACCACAACAACTACATCAACATAAGGGGAAAAGACAACGTAATTTCTCACGCCTTATTTCGATTACCTAAAGGGAGAGCGAATGAAGAAGATGATGAGCTTAAATTAAAATTTTAAAATATTGGTTATATCAGTAAATTATTGTGAATGACTAGTTTCAGGACTGTGTCGGAAGCTGCCACAGAAGACCTACATTGGAAGACTATTAGGGATAAAGTTAAACATAAAAATCCTACTAATTCTAAATATCAATATAGTTTACAACCTGTGGTATTATTTAGGAAAGAAAACAACAATGATGGCTTGAAAGTTTGTGTCACAAAAGATTATATAGGACCATTACTTTGACATACTTATCTGAAGTGGGGACATTTTGGTCTTTCTAAATGCAAAGCTAAGTTGGGTCGATATTGATATTATCCGAACCTAGAACGGCTAGCAAATAATATTCTGAAGAAATGCCAAATATGTCAAAAGACCAAACCCATAAACTACTGTGGAAGGGTCGAGCTACATACCCTAATACCTCATCAACCTTTAACGCTAATAGCTTGCGATCTGTGTGGCCCATGTCCAACTGCACGAGATAGATTTAAGTATATACTAGCGTGTTACGACATCTTTTCAAAATATGTCAGGTTATAACCTTTACGGAGTCTAAATGTCCGGACAGTTTTAAGGAAGTTCATTAGCAATTTCATTACTGACGATGGAAATCAAAAAATGATTCCGACTGATAAAGCAGCATGTTATGCTAGTGGATTGTGGAAAAGGACTATGAAAGAACACAATATCAAACATATATACATATCACGGTTCTATCATTGTGGGAATCCGATCGCGAGGCTATTTCGGGAATTAAACCGATTTCTGCATGCACATACACCACAGCGACACCACCAATGGATTGACTGGTTGCCGGAATTCGAAAGGATCTACAATGATTTACCACATGGTTCTAGTAGATATTTACCGAATCAAATAATGCATGGAAGAAACGAATCTCAAGATTGGTTAGGGAACTAGCCCAGAATTCAAAAAGGTGATAGTACACAAGGGGACATTTTGCAAAACGTTTATGACAATCTTCATCAGGCTAAACTATGGAAAGCAAAAAACTGTAAAGAAAGTGATCACATATTCCGTTGGTGAGAAAATATTATTAATAAATCATCCAAAACCATCCACCAAGGAGAAACTTAACAAAAAGTGGCGGTATTTATATACAGGCCCATACAAGATAATGCAGATACCTCATGAAGGGAGTTACATATTAGCCGATTGTGACTTAGATACCATAAAGGGACTCTTTATCGTACAGAAATTAAGAAGTACTTTCAGGAAGAAGAGACAGACAGTAATATGGAAAAGAACTGCAAGAAAGAAGAGTAAAGAAGGAATTTGATACTGGGACACCATTAGTGTAATGGAACACAGGAGTAGGCCAAAAGCATATCATGAATACTATTGTGTATTTGTAGTAAAAACTTAAGAAGGGTACTTTTTTAACTATTATTAAATAGTATATGTACATAGTAGAAAGCACTTGTATATACAGGGTGTTACAAAAAGGTACGGCCAAACTTTCAGGAAACATTCCTCACACACAAATAAAGAAAAGATGTTAAGTGGGCATGTGTCCGGAAACGCTTAATTTCCATGTTAGAGCTCATTTTAGTTTCGTCAGTATGTACTGTACTTCCTCGATTCACCACCAGTTGGCCCAATTGGAGGAAGGTAATGTTGACTTCGGTGCTTGAGTTGACATGCGACTCACTGCTCTACAGTACTAGCATCAAGCATATCAGTACGTAGAATCAACAGCTTATTGTTTATCACGAACGTGGTTTTGCAGTCAGTGCAATGTTTACAAATGCGGAGTTGGCAGATGCCCATTTGATGTATGGATTAGCACGGGGCAATAGCCGTGGCGCGGTACATTTGTATCGAGACACATTTCCAGAACGAAGGTGTCCCAACAGGAGGACGTTGGAAGCAATTGATCGGCGTCTTAGGGAGCACTGAACATTCCAGCCTATGACTCGCGACTGGGAAGACCTAGAACGACGAGGACACCTGCAATGGACGAGGCAATTCTTCGTGCACTTGACGATAACCCTAATGTCAGCGTCAGAGAAGTTGCTGCTGTACAAGGTAAAGCTGACCACGTCACTGTATGGAGAGTGCTACGGGAGAACCAGTTGTTTCTGTGCCATGTACAGCGTGTGCAGGCACTATCAGCAGCTGATTGGCCTCCACAGGTACACTGCTGCGAATGGTTCATCCAACAATGTGTCAATCCTCATTTCAGTGCAAATGTTCTCTTTACGGATGAGGCTTCATTCCAACGTGATCAAATTGTAAATTTTCACAATCAACATGTGTGGGCTGACAATAAACCACACACAATTGTGCAATCACGTCATCAAAACAGATTTTCTGTGAACGTTTGTGCAGGCATTGTTGGTTATGTCTTGATTGGGCCCCATGTTCTTCCACCTACACTCAATGGAGCACGTTATGATGATTTCATACGGGATACTCCACCTGTGCTGCTAGAACATGTGCCTTTACAAGTACGACCCAACATGTGGTTCATGCACGATGGAGCTCCTGCACATTTCAGTCGAAGTGTTCGTACGCTTCTCAACAACAGATTCGGTGACCGATGGATTGGTAGAGGCGGACCAATTCCATGGCCTCCACGCTCTCCTGACCTCAACCCTCTTGACTTTCATTTATGGGGGCATTTGAAAGCTCTTGTCTACGCAACCCCGGTACCAAATGTAGAGACTCTTCGTGCTCGTATTGTGGACGGCTGTGATACAATACGCCATTCTCCAGGGCTGCATCAGCGACGGAGGGTGGATGCATGTATCCTCGCAAACGGAGGACATATTGAACAAATTGTTTGGAGTCACGCTGGTGCGTTCTGTTGCTGTGTGTTTCCATTCCATGATTAATGTGATCTGAAGAGAAGTAATAAAGTGAGCTCTATCATGGAAAGTAAACGTTTCCGGACACATGTCCACATAACATATTTTCTTTCTTTGTGTGTTAGGAATGTTTCCTGGAAGTTTGGCAGTACCTTTTTGTAACACCCTATATATGCTGAAAAGAGACAGAATGAATAATTGATTTAAGGTCTGTAAATATTTTTCTTACATTTTTATACACTGTGAAGAATGTGTTATTAATAATAGTATTAAGATGAAAAATAATTTCATGTGTGTGTGTAGTGGTTACAAAGAGAAAAAGGACAGGAATGATAAGAAGGAGCATGTATATGGAAAAAGGGACTGAGATCACCATCGACGAGAAGGTGACCTGCAAAAGATCACATCGGAGAATTCATTGTCCACTACAATGAACCTGCTCACGAATTAAATTAAGATACTTTTAGAACTGTTATCGTAAGATAATCATTAGTAAAGTTCGAAAATGGAGGACGTGCATTGTATAACACGAGAATGATGGAAACTCTGGTTCACCGAAGTAATTTAGAACAGTGGAAGGTACAGTGCTGAAATGCATTAATAACGACGATATCTTTTATTGAATTAATTTTGGAAATCATTCGTCATATAATTGTAAATAAAAATTAGAACAGATAACTTTAGCGCATGCAACGACTTGTTGCTGAACATGAAGTGTCAAAGATCCAGTGCTGACACCAAAGAGAGTCAGAAGACGCACTATTGGGAAACAGATGACCAACATGAAGTGTCAAAGATCCAATGCTGACACCAACTAGAGTCAGAAGACGCACTATTGGGAAACAGATGACCCAATCAGCTGAACTATTAGATAACCCTGCGTTATAAGCGGATTGTTTTGAATTTGGAATCGCCGATCGACGAGCTGCAGTACCGGGATCTTCAAACGGCGAAGAGCCGAAGAAGATGACCGAGCTGTCTTTAGCAGCGTTAGCAGCTAGGTGGCAGCCTTTGCCATGCTCAATTTTCCCATCGGAACGGGCTGCAATCCCTGCTTTTTTGCAGTCAGTTAAAAAAAGGGCCTCTCGACTTTATGTTGTGAAATTACTGCAGTGAAGTGAAAATGTGATATTTTGTTATGAAAAAGTACCTAAAAATTTGGACAGATCTCATGACATTTGTGGTTTAATTAATGGGCAAATCCTGTTAGGCCTCACATTTTATCAACACTGTAAAGATCGATGTACAGTGTCCATAACTTGTGGTATGAGTCTGGAAATGACTGGTTCATAAACAACACTCAGAGAAACCTCCAATATCTGTACCCTCTTTAAAGATATTAAGGTTTTGGGGGGGGGGGCGGTGTAGCATTACGTGGGTAATCTTCCGAGTAGCCCACGTAATCTTTAAGCAATATTCTTGTCGGGATGTTCATTAACGTGAGAGATAATTTGTGTCACTCGAGAGCAGGAGAGTCAAAACAGGTAGTCACGCTTGACGTCATCTCAAGTCGAGATTTTTTCGTAGTGCAGTCTTTGCTGAGCGATTGACGCCTGTATAAAATCAATGGGTAATGAGTTTCCTTGACATAGCAGATCATAATGCTGATTAAGCGTGATTTCTTTCTTTGAAAAAGATAATTACTTCTGAGTTGCTCAAGTGCGCGGACAAGTTATAATCGAGTGCGGGGTCTCTTTGATTTTAAATAATTTTTAAAACTAATTAACCATAATCCGAAATTGGTTTGTAAAACATTCTAGAGAGCCACGGCCAAGCTTTGTTGTACACAGATCGCACGCGGACTTCGAAGTAACTGCGCGAAGTTTGAGATACGTGAAGGATTAACTGATACTCCCCGTAATTTCTTGACATTAACTTGGTAATAATTGTTAAATAATTATTGGAGGCTATAGTACTCGTTCTTAGTTCTTACAGTAAATGGGGTTTGATTTACTGTTTGAATACGACGGATGAGTCTTGTTTCAGGTCCTTCGGATCAATAAACTTCATCCGAAGTTGGAACTTAGTAAGATGTGTCGTGTTCCTTCAATTTAGTAGATCAATAAACATTATAGTTTACACTACAATTGTCCCCTGTGGAAAAAAGAGCACTTACCTTGGTAGAGAAATGTTTCAGCTTTAGTCATCAATGTTCCCAAAATGGAGATAAGGTTGACATTCACACATAGCACTACATGATCGTGATCAACCACATATGTGCCCACTTCTCCCTCCCTTTTATCGAAAACCGTGAGATATAGCCGCGGTACGACAAAGGAAGAAGGAAGAGTGTTTGGACAGTCGAGGAGAAAAGAAGAAAGCGACGACGACGGAGCAAGAGAGATGAAAGAGAGGGGAGGTCACAAGGTTTAGAGAACCGGCATTTGCCACTCATCACAGAAGAGTCCTACAGTATTACCAAGAATAAGTAGCACAGAGACAAGGTAAATCAGGGCTCGTACGGAATAACATAAGATGCCGTTTCCGCCTCGCTGCATTTGCAGTGGAACAAGGAGTGAGTAGTAGCGCAAGGTACTCATCGTCTTGCACCGCATGGTGGATTGCGGCGGATGTGTGTGGAAGCACATATAGATGATGCAGATGTAGATCATACCCTTGGAATGTGTCGTGAAACATATACCAATATACTTCGTGAAATATGGAACTATACTCAGATGTTTCCATTTCCCATCCGAAGCTGGAATTGCGGGAGCTGTGTGTTTTTCCGCGAAGTGGAATACTCCGTTGCAGGTACGTATAGAAAACTTCAGCAAGTGCACGGTTTTGATATTGCAGTCGCCACCGATTTTCCTAGCGGTATTTTCAACGTACGTGAATCGAAAAGTGGTGCACTTTGTTGGTTCATCTGCCACACTCGCAGCATTGAAACATGGGCAGCTCTAAAAAGCAGGCACTAAACATATAAATTATACTTTCAGCTATACACGATCCGAAAAGCACGTTATAATTTTTGTCCAGTTTCAAAATTTAATGTTTTTCTCTGATGTGTAAGTTGCAACATGGATGCAGCACGGTGCGATATCAGTACTGTCGCAGTTGCTCCAACACATCTGATAAAAAGATATTCCGTTTTTGCAGCTGGCTCGTCTGTAATAAATTTGAAAATTTACGAGACGTCATAAGCTTACCTACTTCTACACTGCAGATTGGTTTACCCATGTTCTGCGCAACGCTTTTACTTCAGTTATTATGTACTCTTTCGCTATAGTCAGTCAGCGCTATTAATTATGATACGCCCTGTTTTTCTCTAACCATAATACAATGCATGGCTGAGGGTTATTTACCGTCCAAGTTAGCGACTTTAGTCCATTTCTGTTTGCTTATTGAGTGATAAAAGAGAGTACCAGTAACTTTTCACCGATCCCATTCGCTGCCTCCACGGTTCTGTCTGTGTGAGTACTATCTTTCACAGTGCATTTAAGAATTAGCTACAGGGGTTAATCAATGGTCTTAAAATATGATCGTATAGTATTTTTTGTTGTGTATGGCCAGTGTTGTGAAATTATCGTTACACTAAATGGAAACCGGAGAAAAACTTCGTTTGACCGACAAAACAAGGACACGCAAAAGTGTTTACGAAAATATAAGAATATAGCTATATAAGCCACATAGAAATGAAATAAATAGGAAGAGCAGGAACGCCAAAGAGAAATGGCTGCATGAAAAGTACGAAGAAATCGAAAAAGGAATGGCCGTAGGAAAGAAATTTCCAGCATATTAAAATTTGAGACAACCTCCGGTGAAATTAAAAGCAAAAGAGTCAACATTAGGAGTGCAAGAGGAATTCGCCTGTTCAGCATTAAGGTTAGAGCGCATAGATGGAATGAGTGTACTTGAAGGCATCTACGAGGGGGAGGTCTTGTCTGATAGAAGAAGAAGATTATATCGATAAGGAAGGTATAGGGCATCTAGTATTAGAGTCACAATTTGAAAGATCTGTGGAAGACTTGAGAGGTCAAATAAGGGAGAAAGCGCAGACAACATTCTTTCAGGAATTTGGGGATTTGGGGGTAGCGATAGCTAACTGACCATACAATTTTCTTTGTAAACTATATAAGATCGGAGACGCAACATCAAACTTTTCTAAATACACTCCTGGAAATTGAAATAAGAACACCGTGAATTCATTGTCCCAGGAAGGGGAAACTTTATTGACACATTCCTGGGGTCAGATACATCACATGATCACACTGACAGAACCACAGGCACATAGACACAGGCAACAGAGCATGCACAATGTCAGCACTAGTACAGTGTATATCCACCTTTCGCAGCAATGCAGGCTGCTATTCTCCCATGGAGACGATCGTAGAGATGCTGGATGTAGTCCTGTGGAACGGCTTGCCATGCCATTTCCACCTGGCGCCTCAGTTGGACCAGCGTTCGTGCTGGACGTGCAGACCGCGTGAGACGACGCTTCATCCAGTCCCAAACATGCTCAATGGGGGACAGATCCGGAGATCTTGCTGGCCACGGTAGTTGACTTACACCTTCTAGAGCACGTTGGATGGCACGGGATAAATGCGGACGTGCATTGTCCTGTTGGAACAGCAAGTTCCCTTGCCGGTCTAGGAATGGTAGAACGATGGGTTCGATGACGGTTTGGATGTACCGTGCACTATTCAGTGTCCCCTCGACGATCACCAGTGGTGTACGGCCAGTGTAGGAGATCACTCCCCACACCATGATGCCGGGTGTTGGCCCTGTGTGCCTCGGTCGTATGCAGTCCTGATTGTGGCGCTCACCTGCACGGCGCCAAACACGCATACGACCATCATTGGCACCAAGGCAGAAGCGACTCTCATCGCTGAAGACGACACGTCTCCATTCGTCCCTCCATTCACGCCTGTCGCGACACCACTGGAGGCGGGCTGCACGATGTTGGGGCGTGAGCGGAAGACGGCCTAACGGTGTGCGGGACCGTAGCCCAGCTTCATGGAGACGGTTGCGAATGGTCCTCGCCGATACCCCAGGATCAACAGTGTCCCTAATTTGCTGGGAAGTGGCGGTGCGGTCCCCTACGGCACTGCGTAGGATCCTACGGTCTTGGCGTGCATCCGTGCGTCGCTGCGGTCCGGTCCCAGGTCGACGGGCACGTGCACCTTCCGCCGACCACTGGCGACAACATCGATGTACTGTGGAGACCTCACGCCCCACGTGTTGAGCAATTCGGCGGTACGTCCACCCGGCCTCCCGCATGCCCACTATACGCCCTCGCTCAAAGTCCGTCAACTGCACATACGGTTCACGTCCACGCTGTCGCGGCATGCTACCAGTGTTAAAGACTGCGATGGAGCTCCGTATGCCACGGCAAACTGGCTGACACTGACGGCGGCGGTGCACAAATGCTGGGCAGCTAGCGCCATTCGACGGCCAACACCGCGGTTCCTGGTGTGTCCGCTGTGCCGTGCGTGTGATCATTGCTTGTACAGCCCTCTCGCCGTGTCCGGAGCAAGTATGGTGGGTCTGACACACCGGTGTCAATGTGTTCTTTTTTCCATTTCCAGGAGTGTATATAACCCACATAACCCAATAATCAATAAAAAATATCAAATCGGGTAAGTACTGCAAAGAGCACAGTGATCGCATTATCGTAACCTAGATAGACATGAGGCCAGCTACCACCGCATTAGTACAAATTTATATGCCAGCTAGCTCAAAACATGATGGGTAGATTGAAATAATGCATGATTAGATAGTAAAAATCATTTATACATTTAAGTAAGACGAAAATATAATTCTGCTTGGCAAACGGAATTCGATAGTACAAAAATAAAGAGACCGACAAAATTTAGGCGTTTGCGGACTGGGGGATGGTATGAAGTGAATGCTACCCGCCGGCCGATGTGGCCGTGCGGTTCTAGGAGCATCAGTCTGGAACCGCGTGACCACTACGGTCGCAGGTTCGAATCCTGCCTCGGGCATGGATGTGCGAGATGTCCTTAGGTTAGTTAGGTTTAAGTAGTTCTAAGTTCTAGGGGACTGATGACCACCGATGATAAGTCCCATAGTGCTCAGAGCCATTTTTTTGAAAGCTACCCGGTGGAATTCTTTACGGGACATAATTTAACTATTGTTAAAACTTGATTTCAGATTCACGTAAGGCTGTCGTATACGTGTATACTGGAAGGTTTCAGATAATTATATACTAGTAACACAGAGATACCATATTTTAAACCTACATTCCCAAGGCGATATGTGGATTCTGAGCATAATTTTTGGTTTGAATACAGATTAAAACGAGAGAAATTGCAAAAAGTTAGAAAACTAAGGGGATGAGAGCTGGATAAATTGAGAGAATCAGAGGTTGTTGAGAATTTCTGATGGAGCAATAGGCTACGTCTCGCTGAAACCGAAGATAGAATAATAGACGAATAGATAGTCAAGCGACAGTAAAATAAAAGAAGCGTAATATCATACAGGTGAAAATATAAACCTTTATAGAGATTCTGAATTTAGTTCACGAAAGCAGATAATATGAAAAAGCAATAAATGTAGCAGGAAAAAGAGAATACAGACGTGTAAAATGTTGGACTGGTAGAAAATGCAAAATGGCTTAGCAGAAATTGCCAGTCGAAAAATTCAAGGCTCTTGGAATAGTTTCACTAGCGTAAAGGTAGACTCCGACTGAGGGAAAGCCGGCCGGTGTGGCCGTGCGGTTCTAGGCGCTTCAGTCTGGAACCGCGTGACTGCTACGGTCGCAGGTTCGAATCCTGCCTCGGGCATGGATGTGTGTGATGTCCTTAGGTTAGTTAGGTTTACGTAGTTCTAAGTCTATGGGACTGATGACCACAGATAAGTCCCATAGTGCTCAGAGCCATTTGAACCCTTTGAAGTGAGGGAAAATTAAAGAGACATTTGGATAGAAGAGAAACAACTCTATGAATATCAAGGGCTCAGTTGGCAAACCAATGCTAAGCAATGAAGGTAGGTGAAGGTGGAAAGCGAGTATAGAAGCGCTGTAAAAGGGATATGATTTTGAAGGCAGTATTGCAGAAACAGATGAAACAGTAAATATGAAAGGCCGGATACTGCGAGAAGAATTGGACTGAGCACTGAAAGAACACAAGTCTAAGCAGCGGACGTCGAGTACACAACCTTCACACCAGATTATTGAGGTCCTTGTGGGAGACAGCCGTGACGAAACTATTCAACCTGGTGTGTAAGATATGTGACACAAGCGCAATTCCCTCAGACCACGACACGAATGTTACAGTTACAGTTTGAAAAGAGGGCAGTTGCAGACAGGTGTGAATATCATCTAACAATCAATTTAAAAAGTCCTGACTGTAAAGTAATGATACGAATTGCAGTATTTGCAGAATAATGGGAAAAACTGAATGTAGGAAAACGTAACACAATGCTGATACTACGCCTTATCTTAGAAGAATAGTCAGCATTTATAATGATAAAACTTCAGAAAACGTTGACTGGACTACAATATTTTGTAAATTTAGAGGTAGGAGGTATCAAATACAGGGAACGAAGAGTTATATAGAACTTGTATTGAAACCAGAGTGAGTTACGGAAGGTGTGGTCGAGAAGGGAGTGACCAAGGTTTGTAGCCTATTTCCAATATTATTCAGTCAGTATATGTAGCCAGCTGCAACAGAGACGAAGGAGAAATTTGGAAAGGAGATTACAGTTATGGGAGCAGAAATACATTGAATTTTAGCGATGGCATTGAAAATTTATCAGAGACAGTACTGATAAATTTATCTGAGACGATAATGGCTTGCAAGAGCAATTGAACGGAATTAATAGTGCGTATATCAATAAAAGTAAAACAAGGGGGAAGAAAAGTAGTGAACTTAAATTGGTCGATGCTGAGGGAATTAGACTAGGAAACGAGGCAGTAAAAGTAGTACATTTGTAATGTGTAGCTGCTGGTACACCTTTCGGGACGTGAGGTCGTGGTCCAAGAAACTCCTGACGTTTCGGCCACGACTACGCTGAACATCTTCAGAGACGCTCCTCCGCTGATTCATGCCAAATGACTGGTCGCATGTCCAAGAGCGATATATATACTGTAGGAAAGGGGGCGTAGCCGAAGTAACACGTGATGAGCAGAGATAATCCTAGTCAAAGATAAAAACTTCACTATCGATTGTCGTCTTGCTAAAAATACAATTATCTAACGATTCTGCAGAGCCTCTGTCCATATGTCACTAAGCGTCATTGCCTCCTCTTTCCTATTAAAATTATCCTGGTGCTTATAAATTTCAATGGCTTCTCTATATAGTCGTGGATAATAATTTGACGTTGTATAAAATTTATGTTTCAGAAAACTTCATTTCGGGGTTTCCTCACTGAAGAGAATGCTCTGCTACAACTGATTTCTCTATTTTTCTTAGCAGGGAAAGACTTTTATGCCCTGTTAGTTGTGTATTTACGTTCGTCTTGGTACTTCCAATATAACCTTTATCATATGTGCACGGAATCTTATATACACCACATGTCGACAGAGGAGGGCGTTTATCCTCCACAGATCGGAGAAACGTCAGAAACAAAAGTGTTTCTTGGACAACGACTTCACATCCTGAAAGGTTTACCAGCAGCTACGTCATCCGGTCTTGAAAGCCTTCATTCTACACTCCTGGAAATGGAAAAAAGAACACACTGACACCGGTGTGTCAGACCCACCATACTTGCTCTGGACACTGCGAGAGGGCTGTACAAGCAATGATCACACGCACGGCACAGCGGACACACCAGGAACCGCGGTGTTGGCCGTCGAATGGCGCTAGCTGCGCAGCATTTGTGCACCGCCGCCGTCAGTGTCAGCCAGTCTTTAACACTGGTAGCATGCCGCGACAGCGTGGACGTGAACCGTATGTGCAGTTGACGGACTTTGAGCGAGGGCGTATAGTGGGCATGCGGGAGGCCGGGTGGACGTACCGCCGAATTTCTCAACACGTAGGGCGTGAGGTCTCCACAGTAGATCGATGTTGTCGCCAGTGGTCGGCGGAAGGTGCACGTGCCCGTCGACCTGGGACCGGACCGCAGCGACGCACGGATGCACGCCAAGACCGTAGGATCCTACGCAGTGCCGTAGGGGACCGCACCGCCACTTCCCAGCAAATTAGGGACACTGTTGCTCCTGGGGTATCGGCGAGGGCCATTCGCAACCGTCTCCATGAAGCTGGGCTACGGTCCCGCACACCGTTAGGCCGTCTTCCGCTCACGCCCCAACATCGTGCAGCCCGCCTCCAGTGGTGTCGCGACAGGCGTGAATGGAGGGACGAATGGAGACGTGTCGTCTTCAGCGATGAGAGTCGCTTCTGCCTTGGTGCCAATGATGGTCGTATGAGTGTTTGGCACCGTGCAGGTGAGCGCCACAATCAGGACTGCATACGACCGAGGCACACAGGGCCAACACCCGGCATCATGGTGTGGGGAGCGATCTCCTACACTGGCCGTACACCACTGGTGATCGTCGAGGGGACACTGAATAGTGCACAGTACATCCAAACCGTCATCGAACCCATCGTTCTACCATTCCTAGACCGGCAAGGGAACTTGCTGTTCCAACAGGACAATGCACGTCCGCATGTATCCCGTGCCACCCAACGTGCTCTAGAAGGTGTAAGTCAACTACCCTGGCCAGCAAGATCTCCGGATCTGTCCCCCATTGAGCATGTTTGGGACTGGATGAAGCGTCGTCTCACGCGGTCTGCACGTCCAGCACGAACGCTGGTCCAACTGAGGCGCCAGGTGGAAATGGCATGGCAAGCCGTTCCACAGGACTACATCCAGCATCTCTACGATCGTCTACATGGGAGAATAGCAGCCTGCATTGCTGCGAAAGGTGGATATACACTGTACTAGTGCCGACATTGTGCATGCTCTGTTGCCTGTGTCTATGTGCCTGTGGTTCTGTCAGTGTGATCGTGTGATGTATCTGACCCCAGGAATGTGTCAATAAAGTTTCCCCTTCCTGGGACAATGAATTCACGGTGTTCTTATTTCAATTTCCAGGAGTGTATAATGTGTTAGTGTATTTTTTTTATTTAACAGTGGAATAACTGGTGATGGCGTAAGTAGACAGGATATAAAACATAGACTGGTTATAGCAACAACGCAAAGGCTCGACCTAGATATAGCAGCGGTCAGTGAAGAAGACAAGGATTTATTGTCAGATGCGTAAATGGTATGACGGCAGCAGGATTCTTTAAGAATAGAAAGGTAGGGCAAGGTGTGTATCAATGTGAATAGTTAAGTGACACGATTCTTCTTGTTACAATCGACAGGAAACCAACACAGACAACGATAGTTCAGGTATACATGCCGACGTCGCAAGCTGAAGATACAGGAAGTATATGAGGATACTGAAAATAAAGTGAGATGAAAATCTAATAGTCATGGGGGACTGGAATGCAGTAGAAGAATAGGTAACAGGACAATACGGGCTTGGGACAAAGAATGACAGACGAGAAAGACTAATTGAGTTCAGTAAAAAGTTTCACCTAGTAATAGCAAATACTCTGTTCAAGAGTCAGAAGATTTCAGTCAGATTACATCATGATCAGACAGACATTCCGAAATCTGACACTGGATTGTAAGGCTTAGCCAGAAGCAAATACAGGACTCAGGTCAATATTTAGTAGTGATGAAGAATAGGCTGAAGTTCAAGTGAGTAGTCAGGACGAATCAATTCGCAAAAGGGTGGAATAGAGATGTAGTACAGCGATGACGAGACACGGCTGAAGTTCTCTAAGACTAAACAAGTGTTCTCCCCAGAAATTAGAAATTAGATCATTAATTATTTACACATTAAGAAACTTACTGCCCCATTCCCCCCCCCCCCCCCCATGAACCATGGACCTTGCCGTTGGTGGGGAGGCTTGCGTGCCTCAGCGATACAGATGACCGTACCGTAGGTACAATCACAACGGAGGGGTATCTGTTGAGAGGCCAGACAAACGTGTGGTTCCTGAAGAGGGGCAGCAGCCTTTTCAGTAGTTGCAAGGGCAACAGTCTGGATGATTGACTGATCTGGCCTTGTAACAATAACCAAAACGGCCTTGCTGTGCTGGTACTGCGAACGGCTGAAAGCAAGGGGAAACTACGGCCGTAATTTTTCCCGAGGGCATGCAGCTTTACTGTATGATTAAATGATGATGGTGTCCTCTTGGGTAAAATATTCCGGAGGTAAAATAGTCCCCCATTCCGATCTCCGAGCGGAGACTACTCAAGAGGCTGTCGTTATCAGAAGAAAGAAAACTGGCGTCCTACGGATCGGAGCGTGGAATGTCAGATCCCTTAATCGGGCAGGTAGGTTAGAAGATTTAAAAAGGGAAATATATAGGTTAAAGTTAGATATAGTGGGAATTAGTGAAGTTCGGTGGCAGGAGGAACAAGACTTCTGGTCAGGTGACTACAGGGTTATAAACACAAAGTCAAATAGGGGTAATGCAGGAGTAGGTTTAATAATGAATAGGAAAATAGGAATGCTGGTAAGCTACTACAAACAGCATAGTGAACGCATTATTGTGGCCAAGACAGACACGAAGCCCACGCCTACTACAGTAGTACAAGTTTATATGCCAACTAGCTCTGCAGATTGTAGGGAAGCAGCCTACTCACGCTGTAGTAAATTCACATCAGTTTCCATTGTGTGCCAGCCAGCCTGCTGTAACTAGCTCTGACGTCATAAATGTTGCGCAATACCTTAAAATTCAAACAAATGATCTGAAACTTTTCCAGAATGTAAGGAATAATACTAAATTAATGTGTATTAAATATCAGTTCGATAACTTCAGCCATGTTTGTAATTTGGACGTTTTTCTAAAAAAATAATTGGCGCAACAGAAAGGAGCTAGAGACTTCAAAATTTATATTTAGACTCATCTTTCATAATGATTTAATAAAAACAGTACTTTGGATTTCACAGGTTAAGACCTTAGTGGAAATTCATGATTTTCTGGTTTTCATCTCAAAACTGAAGGAAGCAAGATAGATTAAGTAGGCTGATGAATAAGACTAGGATGTTTAGATTTAAATAGGTTGGAGGTCCGCTATGACTATGAAGATGTGAAAAGTTTCTTTTGAATACCTATAAAATTATAGCGATAGCGGATCTCCAAAGGGCCAGTTCAGAGCTCATATGCTGCGTGGAGCGTAACTTAATTACTTCTCTCGCCCAAGATATTTAACTTAGCCACGTCATAATTTTATTATAAATGCTTACCTGCGTGCTAAATGCACGATTAAATTAACAGCTTCATAAGCCATCAGCAAAAGAAGCTATAAATTATTATGTAACTTGAAGTGGTGCGTTACTAGCCCAGCGGCCAGTCGTGAGAGCCAAGTTAGAGCCGGCGTTCTCTTAGCCGTCCGCACCGAGGCTATATATATAAGAGCACTGCGCGAGTAAGGAAGGCCCCAGTTCTCTCCAGACGCTGAATAGCACGTCAGCTGTGTCGGGAGTCGCTTCGCTACGGTAGCGCTGCTACAAACTGCCTCGGGTGCCGTATTGAGTTACGATGTATACGCGTAACTGTGAAAACATTTCAAATGAAGGATTATTTTTGGAATGATTTTCATTATCTAGCTTCAGTTTGCGTGTTGTTGTATTTTCACGTGCCGTCGCGGTACAGACATTCTACCAATCATTTTAGCGTGGCGTTTGATGAGATTTTCTCATCAAATTTTGGCGAGCATTCTTTTGACATTCAATTCGGACATTTATAGTTGCATCAGCGAATTAGATTCTGAACTGCTCTGTTTGTTAGGCTGTTGGGATAATTGTGATGTTATCAGTGAATTTCAGAATATACTCAACTATTTTGGAAAATTGTTTTGATTAGAAATCCCGAACAATCTCCTACTTCTTCAGAGCTATAAGCTGCAGCTATAATAATATTCTCAGGTTAAGTGGGCACTAGGAACTCTCATTACAGGCTCCACGTTTCGTTAAATCACTTTCTGGGTGCCAAAAAGCAAAGAGAGAGCCAGTGTTGAGAACGGCGAAAGACAGCATTATACAACATTCCAAAAGCCGGGAAGTGCAGTGTTTTTCCCACATTTAAATAACAAACTTTATTTCACAAGCAATTTGCAGTACTCACTCGCCGCCCCACATATGGTGCATCGGCCGGGAAATCAACTAAGTGAAAGTGATTTTTAAGTATTCGGATTCGCGAGTGAAATGCGACACGCAACTGAGTATAGAACAGTGAAAGTGTTACATAGGCAGGTGGACAACGCAGTTGAATCAACAACGCATCTAGATTGACGGAGCTGGCACTGAGTCTAGCGGTGCTGCCGGCATCGCGAGAAGCCAGTTTCGCCGTACCGCAGTCGTCTGCCGCAGCAGCCGGGGGCCGCGCCTGCAGTTACGGGCCACGTAAACACACCACAGCCGTCGGAGTGCCGTCTGCAGTTCAACGTGCCACGTCGCATCAGGAATCCTGGTACGCCGCGCCGGCTACGGCAACGTCGTGCAGAAGGAACTAAGTTAAGTGGAAAACTGTTAAAAATTTTACTAACCTGCACTAAGAGACTGTCGGCGATGGAACCACCAAAAGAAACTGAGGTTAAACTTATATCAGAACCTATGTCTGAGGAGGGAACTGTAAATCCAGACAACGGTTCAAGTGTAAATATGCATAAAAGTGGTAATGTTAAAGTAAAATATGAAGTATTATCTCCTGACAGTAGTGTGGGAAGGGGTAATGATTCAATAATAGAGACCCCTGTAGTAAAGCAGAAAGTAGAAATTGTAAATTTATTGGATGATAGTTTCTCCGATGAATTAAAAATGAAACAGTCATCAGAGATGGTAGAGTTTAAGAAGGAGAAGTTAGATAGGACTAATCAATCAGAAGTTTCATTTAATTTTGATGATTCTGGTGTTGGAGCTAGTTTTTCGTCACCTGAGTGTGATAAAAAGCCAGCTAGTGAGCAACCCAAAAATGCTGGGGCTGTTGATCTAAATGTTATATTACAAGCAATCGCTGCCAGTAATGCACAAATGACAGCTGAATTAAAATCTGAAATAAGTGAACAGGTCAAAAACTGTAATGCTGAATTAAAATCTGATATAATTGAGGTAAATAACAGGATTGTGGCCAGTCAAACTAATTTTAATAAACGATTGGAGGTAATGGACGATACCTTCAAGGCTGGTTGCAATAAGTTGAAAGAGGATCTAGACAGTTTGAATTATAAAATTGATTACAACCATGAGGATATTAAGAAAAAGGTTGCTCAACAATTTTCTGAAATGTATAAAACAGTTAAATCTGAAGTTTCTGAGGTTCGCAAAGACTTCCAAATGGAAGATGCGAAGCTGGAGCACAAATTAACAGAAAAGATCGAGTCGGAATCTGAACTGTGCTCAGATACATTTGAAGATGTTAATATTAAAGTAAACATATGTCAAGCAGACGTAGATGCAATCAAAAGTGATACTACTCATATTGTACAAAGAGTAGATAATGTTGAATTGAGAGTAGAAAATATCAGTACTAACATTGCTAACATTGAGAGTAAAGTAGCTTCAGTAACTTCTGGTAATGGTAGTGTACAACAAGTTGTAGCTGCAAACGCCGCATTTATCGGGTGTCGGCAGTTCTTGCGGTTTGATCCAGATAAAAATATCCACCCGCTAGATTTCTGGAACGATTTTGAAGATGTAATTCCACCAAATTGGTCTGAACGAGAGAAAATCTCATTTATTAAAAGCCATTTAGCAGGTGACGCCTTGCGTTGGTCCGCTGATGTTATGTTGAAGTGTAAAACTTTAGCGGAGTTTAAAACAGCTTTCATTAATGAATATTGGTCTAGTAATAAGCAAAATGAAGTGTTAAGAGAATTTTGGAGTGGAAAACGCTTCAGTGCAGGCAAGGAATCGATTAAAGAGTTTGCTAGGTCATGGATCTCACGTTTGTCACATTTGTCGGAAAAGCTAAAGCCAGAAATGATTATACTAGGTCTTGAAGCCAAATTGCCATGGTATTGGCAAACTAGAATTATATCGGCCCCTAGAGACAATCTTGATCGTTTCATTGAATATTTGGAACGTGTAGAACGTGTTGCTGCCAATGAGGAGCAGGCACGTAATAACAGAAATGCCACTAACAATAATAGTAATTTTAGGAATGAGCAAAATGGCAATGTAAATATCAGAACAGTAGGTGTTCGCCATCCCAAGAGAGGTAGGAATTGGGGAAATAATTATCAGAACCAACAAGGGCGTCCAAGGGATAATAATTTTGTTCCAAACAGAAATATGCACGTAAACAACAATACGGAAAATAATGCTGTGCCAGTCAACTATAATGAAACTAAAGGAAACAGTAGTAGGCCGAGGCAGGAAAACTAGTTCCCGTCTATGAGGACACTGGCGCTCACCAGGCGGTTACTTTTCCTAAGCCAGTAGTTAAGGGAATTGGTAAGACAGATCAGAATACTCAAACTGAACATGTGGATGAAGAGTCGGTAGCATCTAAAGATACAACAGAAATATTAGATCACTCACAGTATTTGATAGATACCGTGTTAGAAACGCTTTCTAAGTGGGAAGAGAAAGAGAAGGCGCAGCAGTGTAACAATAGGGAAGAGCTACAAAATATTGAATTGACAGGTGAAGAAGCAGAAGAAATTCATGCTTATATTTACGATGAGGATGATGTGCTCTTATCTAAAGTGCCTGTGCAGGATGTTGGTAATGTACTAATAAATTTAGGACAGGAGATAAGTGAGAATGTAGAGGGTAGGCTGTTGAGGGTCGATGAACCCAGTAGCTGTGACCAGTTGTCACTTGAGAAGGAAACTGACGATAATGGTGAAAGTGGTTTAGCTGTAACTAGTGTTATGCCCGGTCTGGAGACGCAGAATCGCTCAGACTACAGTAATTTGGGTTATGTTCAGCAAACTAAATATAATGAAGTCGTGCGGTGTTTCGATTTAAAATTAATAGACCGACTGGAAAAGGCAGCTGAAAATATAATTCCGGAAACCCCTACACACTGTGACCTAAATGTAATGAAGACAGATGTCAATCACTTTAGTTGGAGACAAATCCAAAAGGAACTACTAGATGAATTTGAGGAACCACCTGTACAACCTAGAATAAGCCACCCTATAATAATAGTGAATATGTTGGGCATCAATGTACGTTGTCTCTTAGACAGTGGAAGTGAGGTGAGTGCAATATCTCAGTCCTTCTTTGATGCATTACCTGGTAAAGACAAGCTTACGGTAATGAGGGTATCAGGACTAAGAATAATTGGTGCTACTGGCAAGGTTTCAAAAACGGTAAAGCAAGAAGCTTTACTACCCTTTAACATTAATGGTAATTTAATTGATCATCCATGTTTAATTGTAAACAATCTCAGTATTGAGGTTTTAATTGGCATAGATTTCTTGTCAAAATATCAGAGTGTTGTTGACTTTGAAAGAAGCCAGTTAAAAATGGTCTTGCCAATAACCGGAGTAATTATAGTACCTTTTAGTGATAAACATGTAGTAACTGATCATGAAACTTGGGAGCTGCCTATACGAGTTCTGAAAAATAGGAGGACTTGGGACGAAGGGTTAATCTTAGTAACAGTAAGCTGAACACAGAAGAAGAAGAAGAAGCAATTATTGTGGACAAAATAGAAGCTAAATTGCAGGAAATCGATAAGATTTCAGGCAATCAAAAGGAAGAACTGAGACAGGTTCTAAAAAGGCATCATAATGTATTTTCAGATCGACGTGGCGTGGTCAAAGGCAGCCAATGAATGCTGTAGGGAGGAGGTTGTTCTGTAACCTCTACACAGTGTGGCAGCTGTGCAGTCCCAGCTGTGTGAGATCTTCTTTCCCTTTCAGGTCTCACTCATTCTTCCTCTTTCCTGTCCTCAACAATTTCCACCTCTTCTTTCATACATTAAATTGTCCGGTATGACTATCAAGCCAGCATTAAGCCAATGAAGGCTGTAGGGAGGAGGTTGTTCTGTAACCTCTACACAGTGTGGCAGCTGTGCAGTCCCAGCTGTGTGAGATCTTCTTTCCCTTTCAGGTCTCACTCATTCTTCATCTTTCCTATCCACCAAAATTTCAGCTCTTCTTTCCATATACAAAATTTTCCGTTATGGTTATCAAGTCAGCATTCAGCCAATGAAGGCTGTAGGGAGGAGGTTGTTCTGTAACCTCTACACAGTGTGGCAGCTGTGCAGTCCCAGCTGTGTGAGATCTTCTTTCCCTTTCAGGTCTCACTCATTCTTCATCTTTCCTATCCACCAAAATTTAGATCTCTTCTTTCAGACATGAAATTTTTCTGTCATGACTATCAGGCCAGGAGTTATGTTACCATTCTATCTACCGATCAGTGAAGAAAGATACCTAATGTGATAAACTGAATAGTGACAAACAATAGAGAAGTATGACGTAATTAAGATACAAATGTATTTGAGTAACAATTATGTGTAGTACCCTGGTAATATAGTAAGTACAAAGTGTTGTTTGGTTGGAAATGGTCCATCAACAGTAATTTAAAAAGATGTATGAATTCGTGTACAAGCAGAATCTGAAGTGGTAATGAAACCTAGTGGATACATTAGAGCTAACTAATAAATAATAAGAAAGAGATTGCTAAGTGTTATGAAAAATATGCAGATAAGTTGTAAGTTTAAACTCACCTGATGTAGCAAGGAAAGGCAGTGTAATAGAAGTGAGCAGTGTTTGTGGTTGAGTCGTGAAGGACACGTCCCTGAAGTATTTATAAGGTTGGAGCTGGCCATTATTTTAGTGTAGTGTGTGACAGGATACACCTACGCGTATTGAGGTTATGAGTTGGAAGCGTGAATGCGACCATAGGTACCCTTATGTTAGATGAGACAGAGCAGATCATGGTGTCCTATAGGTTTAAGGAATTTAGCATTACGCTCGTCCATAATTATTTGATGCACTTTAGTGGTAGGTCCGAGAGAGACTACCTGAGGTTTCAGCATCCGATCGAGTGGAAATGGATTGCCACGTGAGCAAACTAATCAGCCGCAATACACTATGAATATGAAATAAATGTGCTATCCTATGCTTTAAATATTAATAGAGTGAGTGGTAAATAAGTACATACACTAGCAATATAAATAAGAAACATAATAGCAGACGTGAAACAGTAATTTTAGCTCAGCATAAATACACTTCAAAGTAAGTAAGACCCTAATTGCAGATGTGGAACTGACAACAGCAGAGGACCAATAAGTGGATTTTGTAGGCAACTAAACGTAGTGTGTTTTGAACACTCAGGACTGTACTATTACCAAAAGTTACTCACATATACAAAAAAGCTGAGAAAACAACCACTAATCATACTCATACTATCTCTAAGAATAAGATAATCAAAGATGATTCAGTTAAGTGCTTAATATACAAATGTCAGGAATGTACCGAGCATTGGTTCAGTGTTCCGGCCCAGAAATAATAAATTGACGTTAAATAGGATTCATGATTGTATGCCATGAGCATAGATTTTCTCTAGTACGTGACTAACGGCGTTTTGAGCCATTTATTTACCGATTTTATGACATTTAAGTAACCGCAAGAGTAATGTTGAAAAAAAAAAAGTTCTGTTAACTTTGTTCCAGTAATATATTGGAAGTTGAAATGTATATATCCCCATTTCATTGTGACCCACCCTTAGATATTAAGTGAACAGAGTCTGAGGCACTCTTTTGTTTGTTCTACAGGACAAACCAGATAATGGCAGCCTGGTAGCTGCGTGAAAGCGTGGAGTGGCTTGGACACAACTCACAGTAACCCTCCCCTTTCCCCCATGTAAGTTAGAGAGAACGTGAAGGACGCACACCATAGCAACTTCCCCTCCTCTACCCTTGTGAATGGAAGTGTAGGACGCCAGCCAAAGCGGCTACAACCACCTGTGTAAAAATTATTTGTGAATTTTCTTTCAGGTTTAGAAAAGACTGCTAAGAGATAATCATCTGTTTATGTATCATGTTATTTTCTTTGAATTTGTGTATGTAAAATTGTATTTAATGTATTTAATGGGTCTAAGATTTTCATAAATTTTCAATTCGTATGTGTTTGTTTGTCTAAGGCAATATGTATGCCAAAATATTTCATTGACTTTGCTTAAAATTTTGAGTAATGACATTGTTTAAAAGGCAGTGAACATGCCCACAATTTAAATAATTAATGTAGGTAATCAGTTTTCTTTAATGTTTCTACATGTTTATATTTCAATTTTGATTTTTATAGGGAGTTAAATTGTACTCTTGCTTCCCTTTTTATAATTAAATTTTTTTTCTCATTCATTAACATTCATAAACAAAAAATTTAAGTAGAGGGTGATGTAGGGAAGCAGCCTACTCACGCTGTAGTAAATTCACATCAGTTTCCATTGTGTGCCAGCCAGTCTGCTGTAACTAGCTCTGACGTCATAAATGTTACGCAATACCTTAAAATTCAAACAAATGATCTGAAACTTTTCCAGAATGTAAGGAATAATACTAAATTAATGTGTATTAAATATCAGTTCGATAACTTCAGCCATGCTTGAAATTTGGACGTTTTTCTAAAAAAATAATTGGCGCAACAGAAAGGAGCTAGAGACTTCAAAATTTATATTTAGACTCATCTTTCATAATGATTTAATAAAAACAGTACTTTGGATTTCACAGGTTAAGACCTTAGTGGAAATTCATGATTTTCTGGTTTTCATCTCAAAACTGAAGGAAGCAAGATAGATTAAGTAGGCTGATGAATAAGACTAGGATGTTTAGATTTAAATAGGTTGGAGGTCCGCTATGACTATGAAGATGTGAAAAGTTTCTTTTGAATACCTATAAAATTATAGCGATAGCGGATCTCCAAAGGGCCAGTTCAGAGCTCATATGCTGCGTGGAGCGTAACTTAATTACTTCTCTCGCCCAAGATATTTAACTTAGCCACGTCATAATTTTATTATAAATACTTACCTGCGTGCTAAATGCACGATTAAATTAACAGCTTCATAAGCCATCAGCAAAAGAAGCTATAAATTATTATGTAACTTGAAGTGGTGCGTTACTAGCCCAGCGGCCAGTCGTGAGAGCCAAGTTAGAGCCGGCGTTCTCTTAGCCGTCCGCACCGAGGCTATATATATAAGAGCACTGCGCGAGTAAGGAAGGCCCCAGTTCTCTCCAGACGCTGAATAGCACGTCAGCTGTGTCGGGAGTCGCTTCGCTACGGTAGCGCTGCTACAAACTGCCTCGGGTGCCGTATTGAGTTACGATGTATACGCGTAACTGTGAAAACATTTCAAATGAAGGATTATTTTTGGAATGATTTTCATTATCTAGCTTCAGTTTGCGTGTTGTTGTATTTTCACGTGCCGTCGCGGTACAGACATTCTACCAATCATTTTAGCGTGGCGTTTGATGAGATTTTCTCATCAAATTTTGGCGAGCATTCTTTTGACATTCAATTCGGACATTTATAGTTGCATCAGCGAATTAGATTCTGAACTGCTCTGTTTGTTAGGCTGTTGGGATAATTGTGATGTTATCAGTGAATTTCAGAATATACTCAACTATTTTGGAAAATTGTTTTGATTAGAAATCCCGAACAATCTTCTACTTCTTCAGAGCTATAAGCTGCAGCTATAATAATATTCTCAGGTTAAGTGGGCACTAGGAACTCTCATTACAGGCTCCACGTTTCGTTAAATCACTTTCTGGGTGCCAAAAAGCAAAGAGAGAGCCAGTGTTGAGAACGGCGAAAGACAGCATTATACAACATTCCAAAAGCCGGGAAGTGCAGTGTTTTTCCCACATTTAAATAACAAACTTTATTTCACAAGCAATTTGCTTACTCACTCGCCGCCCCACAAGATGACGAAGAAATTGAAGAAATGTATGATGATATAAAAGAAATTACTCAGATAGTGAACGGAGACGAAAATTTAATAGTCATGGGTGACTGGAATTCGAGTGTAGGAAAAGGGAGAGAAGGAAACGTAGTAGGTGAATATGGATTGGCGCTAAGAAATGAAAGAGGAAGCCGCCTGGTAGAATTTTGCACAGAGCACAACTTAATTATAGCTACCACTTGGTTTAAGAATCATGATAGAAGGTTGTATACATGGAAGAACCCTGGAGATACTAAAAGGTATCAGATAGATTATATAATGGTAAGACAGAGATTTAGGAACCAGGTTTTAAATTGTAAGACATTTCCAGGGGCAGATGTGGACTCTGACCACAATCTATTGGTTATGACCTGTAGATTAAAACTGAAGAAACTGCAAAAAGGTGGGAATTTAAGGAGATGGGACCTGGATAAACTGAAAGAACCAGAGGTTGTACAGAGTTTTAGAGAGAGCATAAGGGAACAATTGACAGGAATGGGGGAAAGAAATACAGTAGAAGAAGAATGGGTAGCTTTGAGGGATGAAGTAGTGAAGGCAGCAGAGGATCAAGTAGGTAAAAAGACCAGGGCTCTTAGAAATCCTTGGGTAACAGAAGATATATTGAATTTAATTGATGAAAGGAGAAAACATAAAAATGCAGTTAATGAAGCAGGCAGAAAGGAATACAAACGTCTCAAAAATGAGATCGACAGGAAGTGCAAAATGGCTAAGCAGGGATGGTTAGAGGACAAATGTAAGGATGTAGAGGCTTATCTCACTAGGGGTAAGATAGATACTGCCTACAGGAAAATTAAAGAGACCTTTGGAGATAAGATTACCACTTGTATGAACATCAAGAGCTCAGATGGAAACCCAGTTCTAAGCAAAGAAGGGAAAGCAGAAAGGTGGAAGGAGTATATAGAGGGACTATACAAGGGCGATGTACTTGAGGACAATATTATGGAAATGGAAGAGGATGTAGATGAAGATGAAATGGGAGATACGATACTGCGTGAAGAGTTTGACAGAGCACTGAAAGACCTGAGTCGAAACAAGGCCCCCGGAGTAGACAACATTCCATTGGAACTACTGACGGCCTTGGGAGAGCCAGTCCTGACAAAACTCTACCATCTGGTGAGCAAGATGTATGAAACAGGCGAAATACCCTCAGACTTCAAGAAGAATATAATAATTCCAATCCCAAAGAAAGCAGGTGTTGACAGATGTGAAAATTACCGAACAATCAGTTTAATAAGCCACAGCTGCAAAATACTAACACGAATTCTTTACAGACGAATGGAAAAACTAGTAGAAGCCGACCTCGGGGAAGATCAGTTTGGATTCCGTAGAAATACTGGAACACGTGAGGCAATACTGACCTTACGACTTATCTTAGAAGAAAGATTAAGGAAAGGCAAACCTACATTTCTATTATTAGTAGACTTAGAGAAAGCTTTTGACAATGTTGACTGGAATACTCTCTTTCAAATTCTAAAGCTGGCAGGGGTAAAATACAGGGAGCGAAAGGCTATTTCCAATTTGTACAGAAACCAGATGGCAGTTATAAGAGTCGAGGGACATGAAAGGGAAGCAGCGGTTGAGAAGGGAGTGAGACAGGGTTGTAGCCTCTCCCCGACGTTATTCAATCTGTATATTGAGCAAGCAGTAAAGGAAACAAAAGAAAAATTCGGAGTAGGTATTAAAATCCATGGAGAAGAAATAAAAACTTCGAGGTTCGCCGATGACGTTGTAATTCTGTCAGAGACAGCAAAGGACTTGGAAGAGCAGTTGAACGGAATGGACAGTGTCTTGAAAGGAGGATATAAGATTAACATCAACAAAAGCAAAACGAGGATAATGGAATGTAGTCGAATTAAGTCGGGTGATGCTGAGGGAATTAGATTAGGAAATAAGACACTTAAAGTAGTAAAGGAGTTTTGCTATTTGGGGAGCAAAATAACTGATGATGGTCGATGTAGAGAGGATATAAAATGTAGACTGGCAATGGCAAGGAAAGCGTTTCTGAAGAAGAGAAATTTGTTAACATCGAGTATAGATTTAAGTGTCAGGAAGTCATTTCTGAAAGTATTTGTATGGAGTGTAGCCATGTATGGAAGTGAAACATGGACGGTAAATAGTTTGGACAAGAAAAGAATAGAAGCTTTCGAAATGTGGTGCTACAGAAGAATGCTGAAGATTAAATGGGTAGAGCACATAACTAATGAGGAAGTATTGAATAGGATTGGGGACAAGAGAAGTCTGTGGCACAACTTGACCAGAAGAATGGATCGGTTGGTAGGACATGCTCTGAGGCATCAAGGGATCACCAATTTAATATTGGAGGGCAGCGTGGGGGGTAAAAATTGTAGGGGGAGACCAAGAGATGAATACACTAAGCAGATTCAGAGGGATGTAGGTTGCAGTAGGTACTGGGAGATGAAGAAGCTTGCACAGGATAGAGTAGCATGGAGAGCTGCATCAAACCAGTCTCAGGACTGAAGACCACAACAACAACAACTGCCCCATTCAAATAAATGCAATGCTAAACTATACTTGTACAAGGCAAAGGTCCGGATTTCGAGTCTCGGTCCTGCACACAGTCTTAATCTTCCAGGAAATTTCATATCAGCGCACGCTCCGCTGAAAATTGAAAATATCATTCTGATACACTTGTGCAGTTTGCGGGTCTGGCGATATTCTATGACACAAATATCAACCCGCCGTCCATGATCATGTTCTGGATACAAAATTGCTCTGTAAATTATCTTTTTGGCGACGGAATTTTATGATTCAGAGCAATACAATAAATGCGTGATATAACAGCCAACACATATCCACATCTTGGGAATAATAAATCCAATAATGCTGCTGTCCTCGGCTCCTCTAGCAATACGTTGACTGTTCGAATCCTAGCCATGGACTATCAACGCCACAAAGCCTTGTTAGCTCAAAACCACCTTTTACATTCACCGTCACCCCTCCCCTTCCTCCCCGCCCCCCAGCTACAGTTTTTCGCTGTGGAAGGACTTCTTTCCAGGTTTCACGTTTACTCTTATACTAGATGCCTTTACAGAAAATGAAAACACATGTTTCTATATGTGATGAGTCAAAGAAGACTCAAACATAGATAATAAATTACGACTAAGAAAAAATAGAAGTTACATGAAAGAAGTCCTACCGATACTGTACATAAATGTTGATTTCACTAACGCGATCGTGGTGTAACACCTCCCATTTCCTTAGCTGTAGCTTTACGTGGGTACGAGATGGACGATACGTGTGCTAAAGTTAACTGCGATTACTGTAAAAAAGAAGTGGGCACTTAACAATATTTGTGAAGCATGTAAGATGTAACAAATGCGAAGAGCGAAAGCACTATACGAAGTTCTAAAAATGAGCATGGTAATTTTCATGTTACGCCCATCCACGTGAAACGGAATGAAGTAGTTTGACCTTCCGCTCCATTTTTTGAAAAGCATCATCCGTGGCTTACAATATGGACATATTTATGTGTGTACTGTGATGTGCCTACGTCAGGATAAGAATTGTTAGAAACCCCAACTAAGAACTTAGAATCCCAAATACACAGATTCAGTGGGTGTCTCAAAGCGTACGGTACTCGACGTCTTCAGTGTATTATGGCCCCAAACTAATTAACATTCCCACGCCATGTCTGGCTTAGATGACAGACAAACTCACAAACTTTTGTTTGTGTATGTCCCAGGTTGTCGTGAGTGAAGCATAATGACAACCGCTCGAGGAAAAGTCAATATGTGGAACGGATTATCGAGAGAAAATCAGACACGGAAGCTCAAACGCTCTTCCAAAGACGACGTAGGAAGCAAGACCTTCACGGACTTCGATACGCCGCCCGTACAGGAGTTTAATGCGTACGGGAGGTGTTGATGTGAAGCATCATACTGGATGACCTGGAATAAGTGAAGCCTTCACGAAACGGATACCTTTGGCTTTCCTACTTTCACCGCAATGGGCTGTTTCGAGTTCGACTGCGTACTGGGTGCTCGTAAATGGTTGTGGATGTATCCATACCGCATACAACTTTTATACACTGCCTGCCACCAAGAAGAAATGCAGTTGATAAACAGGTATTCATTGGACAAATATGTTATACCAGAACTGACATTTGATTACATTTTCACGGAATTTGGGTGTATACATCCTGAGAAATCAGTACCCAGAACAACCACCTCTGGCCATAATAACGGCTTGATACGCCTAGGCATTGAGTCAAACAGAGCTTGGATGACGTGAACAGGTACAGCTGCCCGTGCAGATTCAAGACGATACCACAGTTCATCAAGAGTAGTGACTGGCGTATTGTGACGAGCCAGTTGCTCGGCCACCATTGGTGAGAGATCTGGAGAATTTGCTGCCGACATTGTGCTTGCTCTGTTGCCTGTGTCTATGTGCCTCTGGTTCTGTCAGTGTGATCATGTGATGTATCTGACCCCAGGAATGTGTCAATAAAGTTTCCCCTTCCTGGGACAATGAATTCACGGTGTTCTTATTTCAATTTCCAGGAGTGTATTTCTGACATCCAGCACATACATTATGGTTTTTCCTAGTCTAGGATATATTGTCCACTGGTTCATGTCATGTGTTAGGTGTTACTTAACTTTTCCAAACAACAAACAAAAACATGAAAAATATTTATTTGCCGTCCAGGTTTAAACAGTGGAGCAAGTGGGATGGACAGAGCTATGTAGCTGCATCGTCGTAGCCACCTACGAACTACACAGAAACAATGCAGCCCCGTATCTACATCTGAGGCCGTCAATGCATCTAACTGCTTCATCTGTCGCCTTGCGGGATGGTCGCGCGGTTTGAGGCGACATGTAACGGACTGCGAGGCCTCTTCCACCGGAGGTTCGAGTCCTCCCTTGGGCTTGGGTGTGTGTGTTGTTCCTACCATAAGTTAGTTTAAGTAGTGTGTAAGTCTAGGGACCGATGACTTCCGCAGTTTGGTCCCTTAGGAAAAATAGAAAAGTTTACAAAAAGTGCTACATCTGTCGATGTGCAAGACCTCGTCACTATGTACGCAGTAACGAGTATCGTATTATACGATATTCTGGTGAAGAGTTATACATACAAGTTACAGGCTGTATATGTTCCACGTCAACCTGATTATTAACAATAAATCTTTGAATGTCATTTATAACAACTTGTGTCTTTATTACTGTTGCCGCGAGGGATTAGCCGAGCGGTCTAGGGCGCTGCAGTCATGGACTGTTAGGCTGGTCCCGGCGGAGGTTCGAGTCCTCCCTCGGGCATGGGCGTGTGTGTTTGTCCTTAGGATAATTTAGGTTAAGTAGAGTGTAAGCTTAGGGACTGATGACCTTAGCAGTTAAGTCCCATAAGATTTCACACACATTTGAACATTTTATTACTGTCACATGTATCCCTACAACGACATCATTTTTCACCTATTTCTAAGACTTCAGATGCTTTCTAGATGCTTGAAAATGTCACAAATTCCGAAATTTCAACAGTGAAATGCAAGGCCCGTTCAAATAGTAAGTGTACTAGATATTTATAAATTCTTCAGAAAACGTGTGTTTGCAAGAAATTGCAGGATATTGTTGATACACTTGTTGAATTTTTCCACATAAGCGCCATCCCTTTCAGTGTTTGTAGTTAAGCGCGGCGCAAGCTTCCTTATGACCTCCTCGAAGAACCTTCCCGCCAGCTGCTTCATCCACTTCAGAATCTCGTTCTGCACCTGCCCATCGGTTGAAAATTTAATTCCAGTCATGTGAGCCTTCAGGGAGGAAAACGATGATAATCTGAAGAACCTAAGTATGGTGAATAGCAGGTTGGGGGGGGGGGTTCTCTTCCCAAAAATTCCAACCAAATAAGTGCGAAACGCCTTTGCGGCAAAGGCTGATTGAGGACGGGTGTTATAGAGCGCATTCCATTCGTGAGAACCCCCCCCCCCTCCCTTCCTAATCTTTTTCAGTGCTCAATTTTTTAGGTCTCGCTCTGAGGCAGATATATGACCAGAATGGTGCGTTTTGAACCCTAAACACTATGGCCATGATTTCTTCCCCGAAGTTGTAATTTTTAATTTGTGGGCAGGTGGGGAATCGGTGTGATGCCTCAGTGACGACTGTCTTTCTGTCTCAGGAGTGTAATCAGCCATCCCCGTTTCATCTCGAGTCACAACAGAACTCAGAAAAATCTCACATACCAATGCAAATCGCTCAAGAAACACGCGGGCCCTGTTGACGCGATTTTTTTTTTTTTTTGCCCGCTCTGTCAGGTGTTTTGGGGCCCATCTTGGACAGAGTTTCCGGTATCCCAGCGTTTCTGTGAGTGTCTGGAAATAAGAGAGTTCCGGAGACTTGTGGAAACGTAGCACAAATTTCATCCACTGTCAATCGGCTGTCATTTTCCTCGATTTTTAGCTGAAATTCGTCAGTAGAAACGGAAAGTCTTCCGCGCCCCTGTTCGTTATGAACATTTTTTTTTACCTCCGCTAAACTTCCTACACCACTTAAACACACCCGTTCTGTACGTAACGCCTTCGCCGTAAACGGTTTTGATTCGCGAAAAATATCGGTGAGTGCTATTGCTTCCGCGAATAGGAAGTCTCGCATTTGGCAGTTTTCATACCGACATCCTTCATGCAAATTGTCAATACAGTAGCACTGTACGTACTGTGGTGTTCCTGCGATGCTCGGTCTGGTTAGAGGATTGCCCCTCACCCGCTCTACCGCTGTGTTACCAACCCTCATAAAATAAAAAAACCAGAGCCCATTATGGTCACAGCTCTTTTACTTTCTGAATATTCCTCGTAAGAACTGTAACAGTTAAAAGTTATATGAAACCATTTAAAAAATTTGCAAGAGATATAGACCCATATCAAAAATAAATTGATTTAGGTATCTTTATATTGGTGCTAATGGACATGAAAATTTTACAGTCCTTGTATATCCTTTGTAAGAGTAGCTTCGGTGTAATCAAATTCATCGAATTCTGCTTGATTTGGTAGTGTTTGCTGGAAGCAATTTGAAGATAAAATAATAATATAACTCTTTATATCGTAGGCTTTCGGCGAATTGGCGTCTGAAAAACAATTCTGTGTAATAACATAAATATTAATGGACTGGATATTTCGTAGCGGTCGTCTGCAAGCGCACACACACACACACACACACACACACACACACACACACACGAATATTTTTTCATACGTCGAGTGTTCACTTCGCGCTAGAAACCCAACAGCAGTGTCCCTAGAATATACTACTCCCTCCCAAAATGCAATTCATAGCTTTAAATGCGACACGCCCCGCGAAAACATCGGCCGCGGGAATTTTCCCATAACGCTGAAACGCCAACACGTGAGATTGAAAACAGATTACAAATAATGTCTCTTTCATTGCAATAAACAATGGTAACAAATTACCGATCACTAAATGGCCTTTTGCGAATGTGAATTATTTAACGAATGTGGTGAGGCATGAACGACATATTTAAGAAAGATATGGGTTATTACTGAAGGATATAAATTGCTATAGGAGTCCATGACCGTTGTTAGTGCTTTGTGAGTAAAACCATATAGGTCATGAGAAAACATACGATCCCAATAGGTGATGATTTCATTGACACAGCTGTAGAATCAGTTCGCTCCTTAGCTAATTGATTAAGCTGCACAAAGGACTTCAGAACGCGATAACATATGCGGCCCTGAGCATTGTATCCCGAGTGGATCTCGATTAGACATCTGTTAATTCTGCATGTGTGTATAGGTTTCACTAACTGTGAAAAAGAATCAAGGAGTAAAATACATTGAAGAGCCAAAGAATCTGGTACACATCCGCCTAAAATCGTGTTGGGTGCCCGTGAGCACAGTGAAGTCTCGCAACACGGCGTAGTATGGACCCGACTAATGTCTGAAGTAGTGCTTGAGGGAACTGACACCATGAATCCTGCAGAGCTGTCAGTAAATCCGTAACAGTACGAAGGGGCGAATAGTGGCGACATCTACAACGTGCTGAAATGAGGAAACTTTCCAACCGATTTCTCATACACAAACAGCAGTTGACCGGCGTTGCCTGGTGAAACGTTGTTCTGATGTCTCGTGTAAGGAGGAGGGATGCGTGCCATCACGTTTACGACATTGATAAAGGTCGGATTGTAGCCTATCGCGATTGCGGTTTATCGTATCGCGACATTGCTGATCGCGTTGTTCGGGATCCAATGACTGTTAGCAGACTATGGAATCGGTGGCTTCAGGAGGGTAATACGGAACGCCGTGCTAGACACCAACGGTCTCGTATCACTAGCAGTCGAGATGACAGGCATCTTATCCACATGGCTGTAACGGATCATGCAGCCACGTCTCGATCCCTGATTAAACAGATTGGGACGTTTGCAAGACAACAACCATCTGCATGGACAGTTCGACGACGTTTGCAGCAGCATGGACTATCAGCTCTGAGACCATGGCTGCGGTTACCCTTGACGCTGCATCACAGACAGGAGCGCCTGCGACGGAGTACACATCGACGAATCTGGGAGCACGAATGGCAAAACGTCAATTTTTCGGATGAATCAAGGTTCTGTTTACAGCATCATGATGGTCGTATCCGTATTTGGCGACATCGTGCTGACGCACATAGGAAGCGAGTATTCGTCATCGCCATACTGGCGTATCACCCGGCGTGATGGTACGGGGTGCCATTGGTTACACGTCTCGGTCACCTCTTGTTCGCATTGACGGCCCTTCGAACAAAGGACGTTACGTTTCAGATGTTTTACGACCCGTGGCTCTACCCTTCATTCGATCCCTGCGAAACCCTACATTTCAGCAGGATAATGCACGACCGCATGTTGCAGGTCCTGTACGGGCTTTTCTCGACACAGAAAATGTTCGACTGCTGCCCTGGCCAGCACATTCTCCAGATGTCTCACCAATTGTAACCGTCTAGTCAATGGTGGCCGAGCAACTGGCTCGTCACAATACGCCAGTCACTACTCTTGATGAACTGTGGTATCGTGTTGAAGCCGCATGGGCAGCTGTACCTATAGACGACATCAAAGCTCTGTTTGACTCAATGGCCAGGCGTATCAGGGCCGTTATTACGGCCATAGGTGGTTGTTCTGGGTACTGATTTCTCAGGATCTACGCACCCAAATTGCGTGAAATGTAGTCACATGTCAGTTCTAGTATAATATATGTGTCCTATGAATACCCGTTTATCATCAGCATTTCTTCTTTGTGTAGCAATTTTAATGGCCAGTAGTGTATCAACAAGTGCCAACGTTATATTTTCTTTAAGTTTTTCCTCCCTGCATCTGCCCTCAACTACAAGTGAATAAATTTTTCCACCACCTTTGCTAGCATAAGGGAATGGCAGTCAGACAGTTGACTGACTCACTTACGTCATGTTGTGTGAGGTAGATTTTATATGAAGGGACTGACCAGCCAGGCACTACCTCACATGTACCATACACTGAATGTATGTCCCTGTAAACTGATACTGCTCTCTACATAACGCGTCATAAACCATAACGCCTGCCGGTGTGGCGAACGGTTCTAGGCGCTTTAGTTGGGAATCGCGCGACCGCTACCTCCGCAGGTTCAAATCCTGCCTCAGGCATAGATGTTTGTAACGTCCTTAGGTTAGTTAGGTTTAAGTAGCTCTAAGTTCTAGGGGACTGATGACCTCAAATGTTAAGTCCCATAGTGCTCAGAACCATTTGAACCATAAACCATAAACATCGGTAAACTTGTGCACAAATCGGTAAAGTTTGAGTCTTATTCTTTTTTCAAGTACATGCCAGGTATGTAATCGTGACAGGCAGTTCTTTTGTTACAAAATCTAGATGTATTACAGACACTTGCCACCTTTTTCTTTACTTTTTTTCTGAGTCATCAGCCTACTTATTGGTTTGATGTGGCCCGCCACCTCATCATCTCAGAGTAGCATATGCAGTGTACGTCCTCAATTATTTCTGCATGTATTTCACTTCCTGTCTCCCTCTACAGTTTTTGCCCTCTACAGCTCACTACAGTACCATGGAAATTATTCCTTGCTGTCCTAACAATTGTCCTATCATATTGTCCCTTCTCCTTGTCAGTATTCTCCATATTTTCCTTTCCTCTCAGATTCTTCGCAGAACCTCCTTATTCCTTACTTTATCAGTCCATCTAATTCTCTTCATTTCCGGTTTTCATGCAGTCCATGTATCACTAGCATAATATGCTGTGCTCCATACAGACATTGTCAGAAATTTCTACCTCATATTAAAGGTCAGTAGACTTCTCTTCGTCAGGAATACACTTGCTGCCAGTGCTAACCTTCTTTTGGCGTCCTCCTATCTCCGTTTGTCATTGGTCATATTGCTGCCTAGGTAGAATTCCATAATTTCATCTTCTTCGAGATCATCTGTCCTGATGCTAAATTTTTAGCTATTCTCATTTCTGCTACTTCTCATTACTTTCGCCTTTCTTCTATTTACTCTCTATCTATATTCTACACACATTAGACTATTCATTCCATTCAGCAGATCATATAATTCTGCTTCACTTTCACTCAGCATAGCAATGTCATCAGCGAAACATATCATTATCCTTTCACCTTGCATTTTAATTCCACTCCTGAAACTTTCTTTTATTTTAATCATTGATTCTTCGATGTACAGATCGAACATCAGGGACGAAAGACTCTTACACCCTTTTTAATCCGAGCACTTCTTTCATGGTCGTCTACTCTAATTACTCCCTCTTGACTTTGTACATATTGTATATTACCCGGCTCTCCCTGTACTTTATTCTTATTTTTGCCATAAATCCCAACATCTCGCACTATTTTACTTTTCGAACGCCGTTTCTAGGTCGACAAATCGTATGAACGTGTCTTCATTTTTCCTTAGTCTTATTTCCATTATAATCCGCAATGTCAGAACGCAGTGTCAGAATTACCTCTCTCGTGCCTTTACCTATCCTGAAGCCAAACTGATCGTCATCTAGCAAACCTCAATTATCTTCATTCTTCTGTATGTTATTATTGTCAGCAACATGGATGCATGAGCTGTTAAGCTAATTGTGCTATAGGTCTCGCACTTGTCAGCTCTTGCAGCCTTCGGAATTGCGTTGGTGATATTTTTCGGTAGGTCAGATGGTATGTCGCCAGACTCACATATTCTGCCAACTTGAAAAGTAGGTTTGTTGCCACCTTCCGCAATGATGTTAGACATTCTGATGGAATGTTATCTCTCTGCCCTGCTTGATCTTAAATCCTCCAAAGCTCTGTTAAATTCTGCTTCTAATACTGAATCCCCTGTCTCTTCTAAATCGACTCCCGTTTCTTCTTCTATTATACCAAACAAATCTTCCCCCTCGTAGATAACTTAAACTTGCTCTTTCCACCTATCTGCTCTCTCCTCTACATTTAACTTCGGAATTCCCGTTGCATTCTTGCTGTTACCACCCTCGCTTCTAATTTCACCGAAGGTTGTTTTTATTTTACTATGTGCTGAAGAATCACTTCTTCTTCGATTTCTTCGCAGCCATTTCGTTTTAGCTTCACTGTAATTCCTAATTATTGCATTCCTCAGTGGCTTGTGTTTCTATATTCCTGAACTTCCCTCAACATTTTGGCGCTTTCTTCTTTCATCGATCAACTGACGTATATCTTCTGTTACCCATGGGCTCTTCTTTCCAACTTCTGTGACAGCTCTTTTTAGGGACGTCCATTCCTCTTCAACTGTACTGCCTACTGAGCCATCCCTTACTGCTGCACCTAAAGCCTTAGAGAACTTCAGTAGTATCTTGTCATTCCTTAGTACTGTCGTATCCCTCTTCATTGCGTATTGATTCTTCCTGACTAGTCTCTCAAACTTCAGCCTACTCTTCAGCACTACTACATTGTGATCTGAGTCCGTATCTGCTCCTGGGTAAACCTTACAATCTAGTATCTGATTTCGGAATCTCTGTCGGTCAATGAGGTGGTCTAACTGCAATCTTCCCGGATCACCCGACCTTTTCCCAGTGTACCTGCTCCTCTTCTGATTCTTGAAGCTGGCCGTAGTGGCCGTGCGATTCTAGGCGCTTCAGTCTGGAACCGCGTGACCACTACGGTCGCAGGTTCGAATCCTGCCTCGGGCATGGATGTGTGTGATATCCTTAGGTTAGTTAGGTTTAAGTAGTTCTAAGTTCTAGGGGACTGATGACCACAGATATTAAGTCCCATAGTGCCCAGAGCCATTTGAACCATTTGGTTCTTGAACAGAGTATTCGTTAGTACTAGCGGAAATTTATTACAGGCTCTATTAATCTCTCTTCTCTCTCATTCATTGGTCCAATCCAATATTCTCCTCTTACCTTTGCTTCTACTACTACCACTACAGCTGCATTCCAGTCCCCCATGACTATTCGATTTTCATCCTCCTTTAAATACTGTACTACCCTTTCAATATCCTGAAACACTCTCTCTATCTCCTGCGACGTCGGCATGTATCCCTGAACTGTCGTTACCGGTGTTGGTTTGCGGTCGATTGTGATACGAACAATCCTGTCACTAAACTGTTAACCATAACACACTCTCTGCCCTACCTTACTATTCATAACGAATCCTAGTACCGTTACACTATTTTCTCTTGCTGTTGATGTAACCGCCCCCCCCCCCCTCTCCCTCCTAATCTGGCCAGCAGTCCTCGTCTTCTTTCCATTTCACTTCACTGACTCCAACTACATCTAGCTTGAGCCTTTGCATTTTCCATTCCAGATTTTCTAGCTTCCTTACCACGTTCAACATTGTCATTCCACGTCCCGACTCGTAAAACATTATCCTTTCATTAGTTATTCAATCTTTTTCTTATGGTCACCTCCCCCTTTTTCAGTTCCCTCCTACATGTTACTAATTCAAGATCTCTACCCGCCTGAAATATTTATTTACGCCGATCCGATTGGTTCGCTATTTGAGTCCCTGTACCATTTTTAAGATTTTTATGTTAGCGGTATGGAGAAACTTAGACATATCCTCTGACTGAGCTATAATTTGCTCCAACTGTACCAGAGAACATTGGTACGTAAGAAAACCAATACCAAAAACGCATTTTCATGCGCGAAGTAATGTGTAAGATAACACATATACTGAGAGGAGAAGAAATGCCCCTAGAGGGAATTCAGTGGGAAAGAATATAAACTAATCATCAATCAAAATATAGAATAGTATATAATGGCAAATGCTAATGGCCATACAGTTGTATTAATTAGTCCAATTAAATAATGGAATAGACGAAAAACTTCAAATGAAGAGTGCTTTAAAGGTTTTGTTTTAAGCACTGTAAGTCAGTATAGCCTCACATAGTAACGTAAACGTCACTGCATATATCGGATGCATTTAGGAGATTTCATATTTGTTAAACTGTATCCATCTACGGTCCAAGTAGCTCTTCTGCTATAACGCACATTTTGAATTTCCTTCTTCTTCCTTCTGTAGTGGTGAATCCAAGGATTGGTTTGCAACAGCTACAATGGCAGCTTGTCCCCATTCTGTGCGTCTTTCAGCTTTTGTCTTCATTTCTTTATAGGTGTTATATCCCACATCTTGCACGATTTGATCCATGTACCTCAGTCATGGTATTCCTCTTGGTCTTCTTCCCTCGACATATCCCTCTATGGTTGTGTTCAGGAGTCCTTTATGTCTTAATAGATGGCCTGTAAATTGCACTCTTCTTTTAACAATGAAACTTCAGAAGCTTCTCTTCTCACCTGCTCTTTCCAGAACCACTTCGTTTGTGACCTTTTCGATACATTTTATTTTGAGCATTCGTCTATAGCACCACATTTCTAAATAATTTAGCTTCTGGTCTTCCTCTGTCCCGAGAGTCCATGTTTCACACACATAGCATGCCACACTTCACACACATGATTTCAAAAATCTTTTCCTGATTTCAAGGCTGATGCTCTTAGATGTTAAGATGTTTTTCTTCTTGCCAAAAGCAGCCTTTGCTTGAGCAATTCTACTTCTCACTTCTGTCTTGCTCCTTCCATCCCTGGTAATATTACTGCCCAGATAAGTAAATTTATGAACTTGTTAAAGCAGTTCATTGCCTACATGAACTTGGACTTTTTTGTCGCATGCCATTACTTTTGTTTTTGCTTTATTAATTCTCATATTATATTCTTCCCCCATAACTTTATCCACTCTATTCAGTAGGACTACAAGATCTTCTTCACTTTCAGCCAGGACAGCTATATAATCGGCATATCTTATCTATTCGTTGGCCATGAATTACTACACCTGTCTGTGAATTTTCCCTTACTTTTTTCAGCGCCTCTACAATGTATAGGTTAAATATAACAGGGGATAGTGCGCAACCTTGTAGGACACCTTTCCGTATTTGCACCTCTTCCTGTTTTGTCCTTCCCCAGATAACTGCTGTCTCGTTTTTGTACAGGTTCCATATCATTTTTCTATCTTTATAGTCTATTCCTAATTTTTTGAGTACCTCAAACATCTTATCCCATTTAAAATTATCAAAGGCTACTCTGGTTCCTCTATCTTTCCGGAATCCAAATTGCATATATACATATATATATATATATATATATATATATATATATATATATATATATATATATATATATATATATATATCGCAATTATACATATAGGGAGAGAGAGAGAGAGAGAGAGAGAGAGAAATAAGTACAACTTTATCATTTTTAGTTATGTATACTGCTTTCCACAATTGTATATGCATTTAGACATTCAGCTTCTACTCACTGTTAAGTTTGCCTCGCACTGAGTAATTAATGTGACAGTTTATTTTAAGCCATCCAGCTTAGAAAGACAAAACAATGCTCTTAAAATAAATGAGTTATCTGCCTCAGCAGCTCGAATTTAATTAAAAGGCATCGTAAATGCTTTATAAATCACAAAATTTACCTGTTCTCAACGGGAGACAAATTAATGTTAGTCAGTAATTACAGAGTTTCTTAGTAACTTACTCTGAAGTAAGTACCATCTTTTCATCACATGCTAGCTTTAAAAGGAAGAGACTAATCTGCTCACCTTCTTAAATATTATCAGAACTGTTTAAAGCGTATGACATATTTCTTTGTAACAAACTTTGGCGGGGGAAGTTTTACTCAGGCATTCCAGATCATCTCTTTGCCACGCAGTGTGTTGCCAGTGAGTGATGAAATAAGGGAAAGGCGATGTATATACCTTCTGGCACAACATTCCGAACTTTTTTACCTGCGACCCCATTTCTTTGCAGTCACCACTCATTGTTTTAAATGCAACTAACACAACCCATGTATACAAGCTACCGATAGATTATATTCTACAAGTACACCCTCAACTCGTTCCAGAACTGAACTCCCACATCACTTAGTAACATGTTGCATAGATCATTTGAACGATTGTTTTACCGAAATGATGTGGAAGAAAGAAGTTTATGGGATAGAGCAGATGATGTATACACTTTCATTGTTAACGTTAACGAGCACTTTTTTTAGTGGTACTCATAAAATTAACTCAAAAACTAAGTTTTTCCTTTTTTTCCAGTCTGTCAGATTTCAAACAGAGGTTCGTCCATCCAATGGAAGGAGTTAAAATATGATTACAAAGGAGTTGTTATGTTTCAGATATTTGACTTTAAGAATGTACGCAGGAAAAATGTAGAGAAGATTCCGAATTTTTTATAAAGTTTGCTGGTATTTCTTTCACTGTCAAATCAAATGTGAATATAAACAGAGTAATCTGTGCTTTGTGCGCTACATTGCCTCAAAGCATATACAGAGTTTCTGTTATACTGGTGCTACTGTGTTTCACATAATATTATACATCTTAATGAGAAGATGATGACAGAATTTTAAGCTTTTAAATTGGGTCAATAATGAGATATTTAAAAAAAAAATGTTTGCTGCCGTTAAACAGGCAACCTGTAACTGGGATACTGAACCATGAACCAGATTAGCTGCTACGTAGCACACATCCATATTTTTCTGCTCAAAACTACCCTCTCTCCTGAAATCCAGGGTAAATACTTATGCACGAACAGTATTTAAGTAAAATCATCAGATGTAGAGAAATATATCATTAAAGATTTATGATTGATATAGAAGATTAAAATTCTAACAATGGAAACAAATCAAAACAGGTAGTTAAAAAATTGGGAAAGTAATATTGATTGTTCCAAATGCGCATTTTTAATGTTGTTGTTGTTGTGGTCTTCAGTCCTGAGACTGGTTTGATGCAGCTCTCCACCCTACTCTATCCTGTGCAAGCTTCTTCATCTCCCAGTACCTACTGCAACATACATCCTTCTGAATCTGTTTAGTGTATTCATCTCTTGGTCTCCCCCTACGATTTTTACCCTCCACACTGCCCTCCAATACTAAATTGGTGATCCCTTGATGCCGCAGAACATGTCCCACCAACCGATCCCTTCTTCTGGTCAAGCTGTGCCACAAACTCCTCTTCTCCCCAATCCTATTCAGTACCTCCTCATTAGTTATGTGATCTACCCATCTAATCTTCAGCATTCTTCTGTAGCACCACATTTCGAAAGCTTCTATTCTCTTCTTGTCCAAACTATTTACCGTCCATGTTTTACTTCCATACATGGCTACTCTCCATACAAATACTTTCAGAAATGACTTCCTGACACTTAAATCTATACTCGATGTTAACAAATTTCTCTTCTTCAGAAGCGCTTTCCTTGCCATAGCCAGTCTACATTTTATATCCTCTCTACTTCGACCATCATCAGTTACTTTGCTCCCCAAATAGCAAAACTGCTTTACTACTTTAAGTATCTCATTTCCAAATCTAATACCCTCAACATCACCCGATTTAATTCCACTACATTAATCATACAGTAAAGCTGCATGCCCTCGGGAAAAATTACGGCCGTAGTTTCCCCTTGCTTTCAGCCGTTCGCAGTACCAGCACAGCAAGGCCGTTTTGGTTATTGTTACAAGGCCAGATCAGTCAATCATCCAGACTGTTGCCCTTGCAACTACTGAAAAGGCTGCTGCCCCTCTTCAAGAACCACACGTTTGTCTGACCTCTCAACAGATACCCCTCCGTTGTGGTTGTACCTACGGTACGGCTATCTGTATCGCTGAGGCACGCAAGCCTCCCCAGTAACGGCAAGGTCCATGGTTCATGGGGGGGGGGGGGGATTTTTAATGTAGTAAATGATATTACAATGATGTCGGGCGAAAGGATAAATTTGTTTTTGATTTAATACCTCTTACTGGTTATTGTTTTTTCCTCTACGGTTGAGTGATTATCATGGCTGACTACCATGTTGATGACGGATCATTACTGGTTCAAAATGGTTCAAATGCCTTTGAGCACTATGGGACTTAACATCTTAGGTCAACAGTCCCATAGAACTTAGAACTACTTAAACCTAACTATCCTAAGGACACCACATACATCCATGCCGAAGCAGGATTCGAACTTGCGACCGTAGCGGTCGCGCGGCTCCACACTGCAGCGCCTAGAACCGCTTGGCCACCACGGCGGGCCAATACTGGTATTGGTAGGAGGTTTTCCTATGTGGGAGGACAGGATTGGTGTACACAAAGCTTCTTGTTACCATTTAGGGACCGGCTTGATCGATTGGTAAGGGCCTCTCGTTCCCTGAAGTTGACAACGGCCAGGGAAGCGGTGTGCTGACCCCACACGCCACATTCAGTGCTGCCATTATTAGAGGATGAAATGGTGGTTGGTTGGCACCGACAGGATGGATGGAGTTAACTTACCAGTTACGATTGATTATTGCAACACAACGGCTTGAAGCATTGAAACGTTCCTATCGTCCGAGACTCGGAGATCCCGTAATGTCACAATAACTCCTGGCGGTGTGCGGTATTCGAAATTAATTATGCGACATACGAGGTCTATTCAACGAATTCCGGAATTATGTCCACAAAATTTTTCTAAGCTTACCTGTTACCTACACTACTGGCTATTAAAATTGCTACACCACGAAGATGACGTGCTACAGACGCGACATTTAACAGACAGGAAGAAGATGCTGTGATATGCAAATGATTAGCTTTTCAGAGCTGAGCATTCACACAAGGTTGGAGCCGGTGGCGACACCTACAACATGCTGACACGAATGTTTCCAAACGATTTCTCATACACAAACAGCAGTTGACCGGCGTTGCCTGAAGAAACGTTGTTGTGATGCCTCGTGTAAGGAGGAGAACTGCGTACCATCACGTCCCGAATTTGATAAAGGTCGGATTGTAGCATATCGCGATTGTCGTATATCGTATCGCGACATTGCTGCTCGCGTTGGTCGAGATCCAATGACTGTTAGCACAATACGCAAACGGTGGGTTCAGGAGGGTAATGCGGAACGGCGTCCTGGATCCCAACTGCCTCGTATCACTAGCAGTCGAGATGACAGGCATCTTATGCGCGTGGCTGTAACGGATCGTGCAGCCACGTCTCGATCCCTGCGTCAACTGGTGGGGACGTTTGCAAGACTACAACGAACTGCACGAACAGTTCGACGACGTTTACAGAATCATGGATTATCAGCTCGGAGACCATGGCTGCGGTTACCTTTGACGCTGCATCACAGACAGGAGCGCCTGCGATGGTGTACTCAACGACGAACCTGGGTGCACGAATGGCAAAATGTCATTTTTTCGGATGAATCTAGGTTCTATTTACAGTATCATGATGGTCGCATCCGTGTGGGCGACATCGTGGTGAACCCACATTCGAAGCGTGTATTCGTCATCGCCATACTGGCGTATCAGCCGGCGTGATGGTATGGTGTGCCATTGGTCCCTCTTGTTCGCACTGATGACACTTTGAAGAGTGGACGTTACTTTTCAGATGTGTTGCGACCCGTGGTTCTACCCTTCATTCGATCCCTACGAAACCCTACATTTCAGCAGGATAATGCACGACCGCATGTTGCAGGTCCTGTACGGGCCTTTCTGGATACAGAAAATGTTCAACTGCTGCCATGGCCAGCACATTCTCCTGATCCCTCAGCAATTGAAGACGTCTGGTCAGTGGTGGCCGAGCAACTGGCTAGTCACAATACCCGTTTGTCATCTGCATTTTTTCTTGGTGTAGCAATTTTAATGGCCAGTAATGTACGTTACTGCTATTAGACGGATTGTTTAAAACAGGGTCAGGTACGGTAAATATAAAGATACTTGTAATCAGATACACAGTCAGCACACCACATGTTGTAACTGTTCTTTGTTAGTCATAAACATCACATCTTACTTTAGACAAAAGTGTCACACAGTCAAATGCGGTTTTGTGAGATCGTGTCAGGTGCGCAGAATTTTGTGAGGCCGTGCGTTGTCATGTGGAGAAACAGAAGTTCGTTAGCTTCGTTTGTGGCGACGAACACACTGAAGTAGTTTCTTAAATTTCCTGAGCGTAGCACAAAACATCTCAGAGTTGATCGTAGCACCATGAGGAAGGACATAAAACAAAATAGCCTCTTCATAGGCCCAGATTGTCTGTGATACACCGATCACCTCGAATGAGAGTTTCTACACAGTCCTACATTGCAGGAGTCACAGTTGTGTGAGGACACCGGCCACGAGGGGTGATCGGACAGGTTTTTACGACCTTGTTCCTATCATGACAGACTCTTCGCCCAACGAGTAACCGTGCTTTTGTTCACTGTCAGGTCTCACTAGGCATTGTACAAACGCTTATGAAAATCTGAAAATTGTTACTTTTAGGTAACACTGATTTAAGAAAATGTAGTGTATATTCTTAACCATGGTGAGATACAAGCTAGGGCATGATGCTCCTAGTAAGATCAGGTGGTTAAATAAATAAAGTATTGAATGTTGTTCTGTAGCACCACATCTGAAATTCTTCGATTATTCGCGGTTTCGTTCTCCCCACCGTTCATGATTCACTTCCATATAATGTTGTGCTCCCAACGTACATCCCCTGAAATTTCATCCTCTTACACTAAAGGATGTGAAATTAAAAAAAAAAAAAAGAGTGAAAAATTTGAGCATTATTTACAGAACGACACTCGCAGCTGCAAAACCATGTAACATTACTACGGTTCAGTGAGTTAGTTAATAAAGCAGCATTGTTTAAATACCAGCCGACTGTAGCAGAGTTGCGGCGTGCCAACAGCTGGCTACCTTGCACATTAATTCTGTTTCCCTGTCCGGAGCTCGGCGCGTGGTGCCCACACCCACGAGGCCCGCTGTTAACCACACGCTATGCAAATCGCCCGGTCGGGCAGCTAGTCCGTGCGAAACGAACCGCCCGTCACCAGGCGCCAGGTGGCTTTGTTGAGGCCTGGTGCGTACCGTCGGCCGTGTGGGGTTGCGTGGGAGGCGTGCCAGGCGGTCACGCACGGGGCGGTGCGTGCCCCAATTACCGCGTCGGCGCGCGGCTCGGCGGGTAGCTAACTTGTGGGTAACAAACGCTCCCCCACGTAGCGCCGAGGTGACGCAATTACGCATGCATTGCGTGCGGGCGGCGTCCCTGCGGAGTTCATGCCTCGATCCGCCGTGCGGGCTTCTCGACTACACTGCCGCTGATAGCTGTGTTGACGATGGTGGACTTTGACGAGACAAAGTTGCCTAGTTACAGGGTCGTGTAATACTCCTGCATCATAGTAGCTCAGTGTGCGGCATCACGGCTTCCACAAAATATCTCTTAAAAAGCAGACTGTTTGATAACTAGGCTTCGACAGCAAGTGTGTGAGCGACGTGTGGGTGCTATTCTGTCATTCTGCACAACGGATTAATCTGATATGTACCGTTTACCCTGTGGCTCCTGCAAGATGCAATTTCCAACCCCACACTTCTACAGAAGTCAGACAGACGCTCCTAACTTTCTAAAGAGAAATTACTGAAAAACTTTCAGCAATAAATATCTTCTGGAGTCGTCCGCTGTAAGGAAATGACACAAAAATACACAATATTTCTTACATAACTAGTGAGATACTTGGGTAGTGGAGTAGTGCTAGTTAGTGTAAGAAGATCATGAAACTAACGAAAATTATTATTTATATTGAAAGAATTCTGAGAATTCACAATGACACTTTTAGTTATTAACTGAACAAGTTATTTCCGGGTTCTTTTCGGAATTTGAAGTTACCTCTTAAGGATAGGATTCGCTAATGAAATTTCTATACAAAGTTTAAGATTTTTATTGACTTGGCAGAATGTCTCAGAGCCGCGCCTACTAAACTTGCATAATTACCCGCTAGAAGGTTGCTAGGTACGGTCGAGGCTGTCACGTGTGAAATGCAGTGAAGTGTACAGCTCACAAGAGCTGTAGTGCACAATACCGTAAGCTGTAATGACTGCTGTCTGCGCCGCTCGCTGCTGACAGATAAGATAACTCTCGTTCTGTTTGGATTGAGCTTTCGCCAATCAAACTCTCCCTACTCCTTGATGAACTCAAGGACTCCTATTCACCCCTAGTCTGTTGGCGTGGTACACCGGTCAGATAACCAGTCCACCGCGATGCCACTCAAAAATTCACTCGCAGGCGTTTAACTATAACTCTGTCCATTCACACCGCACAGTAAGTGTGGCAGCCAACACAGTGAACAACACTTAATCGCAAGGACTCAATACAGAATCACACTCCGATTCACTCTCGACGGAGTTGCTCTCCCAGTGAAGTACTGAGGAGAGACTTGTTCCTCGCTCTTTGAGTACATGTACGAGCACACACGCTCTCGTTATGTGTTCTCGCTCCAAGAGTGACAACAGAACAACCCCTCTCCAAGCCAGACGTGAATGGGTATATCTTTCGGTCTCTTCCATTAGTCCTTCAGCTCAAGGTGTCAGGAATATTATTTGCCAATCAGTATTGCTCTTCTAAAATGGAAGAATGATGTTTTGCTTAAGGTGACAAATCTGGAAATCTGTAGCATCAGCGTTTGGCATTTGCTGTCTCCCTGTGAAAACCTCTGAAACTGCGTGCTATGTTTGTAAAGAATATGTAGGCTGGGCGCTCCCACACAATGTAGCGGAATTGGCTTTTAAGCTGAACATGGGGTCGTTCTCCCTTTCACTTGGGCAAACTCTGACTTCTCTATGGGTTGTCGCCAGCCAACATAGATAGGTTGACTCGTCCTCTGAAGGGACCGGCCTCCTGGTATGTGGTTTGCCTCTCCTGAACTAAAAGCTTTTGTAACTGTTGTGTCTTGAATGTGTGTGCGTACACCAGCCTCGAGTATTTCAATCAAGGTGCGCACTTGCAATTTACTTGTTATTTGCATATCGTTTACATGAATTCATACAACAATGACTTTATCTTATCGAGTTTGGGTTCGAATGAAGAGTCTTGATGTGAGGAATATGACTGTGAGGGTGGAACATGTAAGCAATGAAGGTCATGAGCCCACAATATCTTACAAGCGTTGGTGTTTCTGTGGCGTCCGAGGCACTCCACTGTCTTATTTCACAACCTTTGGCTTTGCCAACTCATAACTGAACTGTCAAACCTAACCTAGACGTAGGATTAAGCTTCTCATCAGTCTGTCACCCCTACTGTTTCCTTTCACAATCATGAGCTTCGTCAACTCACAGTTAGACTATCATCTTCCAGTCTAACCTAGACGTGGCACTCAAGTACAGTTTGTCACTACAACCAGAATATTGGCATTCACATTGGTTGGCTTTGTCAATCCACAATGTGACTGTCATCTTCGAACCAAACCTAGACTCAGGACTCAACTGCAGATCAATCTGTCACTCCAACCAGACTTTGTTTTCACATTCACTGGGTTTGACGACTCACAAAGAGAGTGTCACTGTCCAACCTAACATAGACCTAGGTAGAAGCTTCTGATCAGTTTCTTACGTTAACCAAATTGTTTGCTTTCACATTCATTGACTTCGTCAACTCAAACTGAGTCTGCCGTCTTCCAATCTTACCTAGACGTTGGACTAATCTACAGATGAATCTGTAACCACCATCAGATTGTCTGCGTCAGCAGCTCGTGGTCTCGCGGTCGTGTTCTCTCTTTCCGAGCACAGGGTTCCGGGTTCGATTCCCGGTGTGGTTATAAATTTTCACCTGCCTCCAGATAACTAGGTGTTTGTGTTGTCCTCATCATTTCATCATCAAAGTAGAGAGTTTGGACTGAACAAAGGTTGGGAATTGGTACGGGCGCTGATAACCGAGCAGTTGATCATCATCTTCACACTGTTTTCATACTCGTTGGCTTAGCCAATTCACAAGGAAATCATCACCTTACAACCTAACAAAAATCTCAAGGCTAAACTACAGATCAGTCTGTAACGTTAACCACAGCGTTTGTTTTCAGATTCGCTGCACTTCTCAGCTCACGAAACACACTGTCGTTTTACAGTCGAACCTCAGACTTTGTTTTAAACTACTGATCAGTTTCCAACCACAACCAGACTGCTTACTTTTACGTTCGTCGGCTCCCCAAAACTTAAAACCAAACTGAAGATCGACAAACCAGCTTGAAACTACTTAAGGCAAAATAAGTTGTTACCAAAAGTGATTGGTTGCAGTTTTCTTAACCTTTCAACATGCATTCGAACGAATTCATAGAAACACGTCTAATAGACAAAGCACGCTGCGATACGCTGGTAGACTGGACTCAAATCCCTAGTGTACCCGTGTGCTACCTCGGGAGGTTGCTTATCGGACCAAGAACACTACATATAGTAAAAATTACTGTCCACAGAAGTGATGCTACAACTGTAACAGTTTGTGTAGTAATGGACGAAATTGCCCCTTTGGCCATTACTGATGCAACACCAGCAGGGTAGCAAATAAAGCAATTTTTGCTACTGTGCGTATATAGTACTAGTGAATCCTGCAGTTACTGATTACGTAATGGAATTGTACAAACGTCCTAATCTTCTTCTCATCCCCTCTCTGGCCATCTCCTCCTGACCACTCTCTCCGTCTATCTCCCCTTCGATCTGTCCATTTCCTCCCCCTCCCCACCCATTCTTTGTCCATCTCCTCTTTCACTTTCTCTCTCTCTCTCTCTCCCTCTCTCTCTCTCTCTCTGTCAAGTTAAAATTTCAAATGGATCTGAGCACTATGGGACTTAACATCTGAGGTCATCAGTGCCCTAGAACTTAGAACTACTTAAACCTAACTAACCTAAGTACATCACACACATCCATGTACGATTCAAGATTCGAAACTGCGACCGTAGTTGTCACGCGGATCCAGACTGAAGCGCCTAGAAACGCTCGGCCACTATGGCGGACGTCTGTCAAGTTTTACTAGTATTCTAATCATAAGTGGAAATCGAACAGCATATTTTCAGAACAGAATTTTCTGTCTCCCAGTCAGTTTCATCAGAAATCGGCAAATTTCCGTTTACAAACCCGAGATTTTTGCTAACGATCTTTCCATTTTATATATATTATTATTTTTATTATTATTATTAACGTTAATTCCCCCTCAACGAGTGCGCCAAAACAATCAATTTTCATCTAATTTTGGATCCCTTTCTCGTTTCTCCCCATTTGTAAGAACAATAGATTTAAAAATTTGTAGCCTATGTCACTGCGAACACTTATTAGAATACCATACACAAATTTAATGTAAATCGTTTAAGAACATTCCGAAATTTTTGGCAACAACTTCAAACTGCATCCCGTCTTTATATAGTAGTGTACTCTATGTGATAAAAAGTTACTGGATTTCAGTGTGGTGTTGGCCCACCCTAAGCCTTGATGACAGCTTCCACTCTCGCAGGAACGTTTCTTAAGGAATGGCAGACCATTCGTCCCGGAGAGCAGCGCTGAGGAGCGGTATCGACGTCACACGAAGTCGGCATTCAAAATCATCTCAAAAGTGTTGTGTACGATTCAGGTCAGGAATCCGTGCCGGTCAGTCCATTACAGGGATGTTACTGTCGTGTAACCACTCCGCCACAGGCCGTGCATTATGAACAAGTACTCGATCGTGTTGAAAGGTGCAATCGCCATCCCCGAATTGCTCTTCAATAGTGGGAAGCAAGAAGGTGCGTAACACATCGATGTAGGTCTGTGCTGTGACAGTGCTACGCAAAACATCAAGGGGTGTAAACCCCCTCCATGAAAAACACAACCACACCATAACACCACAGTCTACGAATTTTACTTTTGTCACTACACACCGCGGCAGATGACGTTCACATGGGATTCGCCTTACCAACACACTGCCATCGGTTCACCACATTGTGTACCCTGAGTTGTCACTCCTCACAACGTTTTTCCACTGTTCAATCGTCCAATGTCTACGCTCCTTGGCATTTATCGGCGTGATGTGTGGCTTATGAGCAGCCGCTCCACCATGAACTATAAGTTTTCTCATCTCACGCCTAACTGTCATAGTACCTGCAGTGGATCCTGATGCTGTTTGAAATTCCTGTGTGATGGTCTGGACAGATATCTGGCCGGCCGGTGTGGCCCTGCGGTTCTAGGAGCTTCAGTGTGGAACCGCGTGACCGCTACAGTCGCAGGTTCGAATCCTGCCTCGGGCATGGATGTGTGTGCTGTCCTTAGGTTAGTTAGGTTTAAGTAGTTTTAAGTTCTAGGGGACTGATGACCACAGATGTTAAGTCCCATAGTGCTCGGAGCCATTTGACAGATATCTGCCTATCGCAACTTGCGATCCTCTTCAACTGTCGGTGGTCTCTGTCAGTCAACAGACGAGGTCGGCCTGTACGCTATTGGGCTCTCCGTGTCCCTTCACGTTTCCATTTCACTATCACATCGGAAACAGTGATGTTTAGGAGTATGGAAATCTTGCGTAGAGACATATGACACAAGCGACACCCAATCACCTGATCAAGTTAGAAGTCCCTGAGTTCCGCTGAGCGCCCGAATCTGCTCCCTTATGATGTCTAATGTTTACTGAGTCCGTTCATATGGAGTACCTGGCAGTAGGTGTCAGCATAATGCACCTAATATGAAACACGTATTTTTTGTTGGTGTCTGGATACTTTTGATCACTTAGTGTAGGGGCCTCTGCATTAACTTCCACCAATCTCAATCGAATGGACTCCGTCTGAAAATCTGCACAAGAGTGGACTTTGGAGACAAGGTTTCCGAGGTTTAACTCATAAATGGTTCTGAGCACTATGGGACTTAACATCTGAGGTCATCAGTCCCCTATAACATAAAACTACTCAAACCTAATGACATCACCCACATCCATGCCCGAGGCACGATTCGAACCTGCGACCGTAGCGGTCACGTGGTTCCAGACTGAAGCGCCTAGAACCGCACGGCCACACCCGCCGGCTGAAGTTTAACTGTCCCGAAGCATCTACTGTGGAGTGCTTGCTCTGGAAAGCAACAGCTCCTGTAGCCTAGATTCCTAGCGAGGGAGGTGGAAGCGCTGAATGTTCCAGCGACTATTGACTGGAGGCGTGAAGGAAGACTCCCTCGCGCTCACGATGGCCATTCTGCGGTGGTCGAAGAGGGAACAATATTGTCCCGTGCAGGCGTGTCTGCGCCACAAATACGAACGCAATGGCTCTAGAACTGGTACGACAAGAGACTGAACGACGGTGACTGCATGCGTTGATACCAGGGGTGGCCTCACTGAAAAAGCGTAGCAGCTGGCCGGCCGGAGTGGCCGAGTGGTTCTAGGCGCTATAGTCTGGAACTGCGAGACCGCTACGGTCTCAGGTTCGAATCCTGCCAATGGCATGGATGTGTGTGATGTCCTTAGGTTAGTTAGGTTTAAGTAGTTCTAAGTTCTAGGCGACCGATGGCCTCAGAAGTTAAGTCCCATAGTGCTCAGAGCCATTTGAACCGTAGCAGCTTAGGAAATGTGTGCAGGTAAACAGAATTCCTTATTTCTATACCACAGGATTTTCCGTCTCTCTGACTGAAAGTCACATTCACCTTTAATAGTCAATATACACTCCTGGAAATTGAAATAAGAACACCGTGAATTCATTGTCCCAGGAAGGGGAAACTTTATTGACACATTCCTGGGGTCAGATACATCACATGATCACACTGACAGAACCACAGGCACATAGACACAGGCAACAGAGCATGCACAATGTCGGCACTAGTACAGTGTATATCCACCTTTCGCAGCAATGCAGGCTGCTATTCTCCCATGGAGACGATCGTACAGATGCTGGATGTAGTCCTGTGGAACGGCTTGGCATGCCATTTCCACCTGGCGCCTCAGTTGGACCAGCGTTCGTGCTGGACGTGCCGACCGCGTGAGACGACGCTTCATCCAGTCCCAAACATGCTCAATGGGGGACAGATCCGGAGATCTTGCTGGCCAGGGTAGTTGACTTACACCTTCTAGAGCACGTTGGGTGGCACGGGATACATGCGGACGTGCATTGTCCTGTTGGAACAGCAAGTTCCCTTGCCGGTCTAGGAATGGTAGAACGATGGGTTCGATGACGGTTTGGATGTACCGTGCACTATTCAGTGTCCCCTCGACGATCACCAGTGGTGTACGGCCAGTGTAGGAGATCGCTCCCCACACCATGATGCCGGGTGTTGGCCCTGTGTGCCTCGGTCGTATGCAGTCCTGATTGTGGCGCTCACCTGCACGGCGCCAAAAACGCATACGACCATCATTGGCACCAAGGCAGAAGCGACTCTCATCGCTGAAGACGACACGTCTCCATTCGTCCCTCCATTCACGCCTATCGCGACACCACTGGAGGCGGGCTGCACGATGTTGGGGCGTGAGCGGAAGACGGCCTAACGGTGTGCGGGACCGTAGCCCAGCTTCATGGAGACGGTTGCGAATGGTCCTCGCCGATACCCCAGGAGCAACAGTGTCCCTAATTTGCTGGGAAGTGGCGGTGCGGTCCCCTACGGCACTGCGTAGGATCCTACGGTCTTCGCGTGCATCCGTGCGGCGCTGCGGTCCGGTCCGAGGTCGACGGGCACGTACACCTTCCGCCGACCACTGGCGACAACATCGATGTACTGTGGAGACCTCACGCCCCACGTGTTGAGCAATTCGGCGGTACGTCCACCCGGCCTACCGCATGCCCACTATACGCCCTCGCTCAAAGTCCGTCAACTGCACATACGGTTCACGTCCACGCTGTCACGGCATGCTACCAGTGTTAAAGACTGCGATGGAGCTCCGTATGCCACGGCAAACTGGCTGACACTGACGGCGGCGGTGCACAAATGCTGCGCAGCTAGTGCCATTCGACGGCCAACACCGCGGTTCCTGGTGTGTCCGCTGTGCCGTGCATGTGATCATTGCTTGTACAGCCGTCTCGCAGTGTCCGGAGCAAGTATGGTGGGTCTAACACACCGGTGTCAATGTGTTCTTTTTTCCATTTCCAGGAGTGTATCTATCGCTTGCGCCTTTATCCAGCGGTTGGGCAGGGTCGGCGTGGTTAGGTACAGATTTGGCAATGTAAATATTAATGGGTGGCCGGATGCCCTTCCAGCCGCCACCCCATACCCCCCGATACGGAGTGAGTGTACCACAGCCGTCTGCATCGAGTGTAATAGGAAAATTTGTGGTAAGGTATTACAGGACCAAACTGCTAAGGTCGTCGGTCCCTAATCTTACACACCACTTCATCTAACTTAAACTTAAGACACACACACCTATGCCCGTTGGACGACTGGACTTCTGACGGGGGGAGAGGGGGGGGGGGCCGTGGAGACCGTAACAAGACGCCTTAGACCACACGCCACGCGGCTACCCCACGCGGCCCATGGAATAGTGCGAATGTGTTGTCTGCGAGGCGGAACTTGGGGGACCAGCCCGATATTCACCTACGGGGATGTGGAAAACTGCCTAAAAGACCACATCCAGGCTGGCCAGCACAGCAGCCCGCATCGTTAATTCGTCAGGCGAATTCGATCCGGGGCTGGCGCGCCTACCCGAGTCCAGGAAGCAGCGTATTAGCGCTCTCGGCTATCCTGGTGGGTCGTTAATAGTCAGTGAATAGGTCAGATTGTATAACGCTATTGCGAAGTCCTGTCGGGAATTAAGTACGAGATGATCGAGATTCCGAAGCTGGGTCTCTTAGTTTGAGAGCCGCAGGAGCATAAGGAGAAACTTGTGTTGATTTTCGCTTATACATTTCAACTAGGTCACTTCCAGACAAGGGGCCCTTTCCGCAAATTAATATACTGTTAAGTCAGATTATGGTGACCACCGCCTATGTTTGATGTGAACGTGTAATAACCACTCACAGACGGCATGTGGTAGTCCAAGCAGTGGAGGCTATATGAAATGTGTTGCAGGGTGGGGTAGGGGAAGGCTGGGGGGGGGGGGGGGAGGAGGGGTGAGATGTGGAAACAGTGCAGTCATTGTAACATGACCACAAAAAGTTCGTATAACATCCAAAAGGGCAAGATCAGTGACTTTCGGCTAAAGGATGGGAGCATTTCCAAAGTTCATCAACAGCTCGTGTGCCGCTCTAGTTTAAATATACCGTTCATCTCAGAGTAGCCCTGTTAAATATTGGGACCGAGGCAACAGTACTGCATCACAGGCCACGTATACCAAGGGTGAACGACGGCTGCAGAGACGTGTAAGCGCAGCTGTTGTGCAACTGAAAACCCAGATGAACCATAGACTGTTCACGTAGCTGTGTACGGGTCTCCAAAGGAGGAAGTTGGTTCGTAATGACTGCTCCATCGAACAACGGCCGTTGGAGTGTATGGCGTGTACGGCCTGAGAGTCTGAGAGCAATAAGCACTCCGTCTTCAGGCCACAAGTGGCCCATCGGGACCATCCGACCGCCGTGTCATCGTGTTGAAGATGCGGATAGAAGAGGTGTGTGGTCAGCACACCGCTCTCCCGGTCGTTAGGATGGTTTTCTGTCACCAGAACCGCTACTATGCGGTCGAGTAGCTCCTCAGTTGGCATAACGAGGCTGAGTGCACCCAGAAAAATGGCAACAGCACATGGCGGCCTGGATGGTCACCCATCCAAGTGCCAGCCACGCCCGACAGCGCTTCACTTCAGTGATCTCACGGGAACCGGTGTAGCCACTGCGGCAAGGCCGTTGCCCTGAGAGCAAGAAGGAGACAGCATTATTATCTGGGTATAGTTTTTGTGCCTTTGCTTGGTTGATGTCACTCTAAATGTCACAATGGATCAATACAAGCATGCGTCTTCGGGATATGGTCCACCCCTACATGGAGCTGCTTTCCAGTCGGCATCATGGTGTCTGCCACCAGGACAAAGCCGCTGAGAGTGCATGTGCGTAGTTCTAAGAGCACCAGGCTGTACTCTCCTGGCTACCAAACTTCCCGGATTTAAACACAGTCGAGAATCTGTGTGACCACCGCACTCGGGCTGTTCACGCCGTGAATCCTCAACCGAAAAAGCGTTTAGAAACAAGTAGTGAATCCTTTGCAGAATACGTCAATGACTTTCATGGATAACACTCAGGTGATTACAGAAAAAGCTGTGATTGCTTTGCTCGATCGAAGAGACTGCAGGGTGATGTACCGTCCACCACACTCTCCAGAAACAAGTCCTTGTGACACTGAGTAGCCCCCTACGATGAAGGACACACGCCGTGACATTTGCTTCAACACTGTTAGAGAGATTCGTCAGACATCAAATAGCTCGTGGCAGATTAAAACTGTGTGCCGGACTGAGACTCGAACTCGGGACCTTTGCCTTACGCGGGCAAGTGCTCTACCGACTGAGCTACCCAAGCACGACTCACGCCCCGTCTTCACAGCTTTAATTCCGCCAGTACCTCATCTCCTACCTTCCAAACTTTGCAGAAGCTCTCCTGCGAACCTTGCAGAACTAGCTCTCCTGAAAGAAAGTATATTGCAGAACTACTGGCGGAATTAAAACTGTGAGGACGGGGCGTGAGTCTCGCTTGGGTAGCTCAGTCGGTAGAGCACTTGCCCGCGAAAAGCAAAGGTACCAAGTTCGAGTCTCCGTCCGGCACACAGTTTCAATCTGCCAGCAAGTTTCATATCAGCGCACACTCCACTGTAGAGTGCAAATTTTATTCTAGAAACAAATAGCTCTTTTGGAACTTTCAACGCAGATTGCGCTGCTGGAGCTAAAAATGTAAATAGCTGTAAAGCCGGCCGGCCGGATTGGCCGTGCGGTTCTAGACGCTACAGTCTGAAACCGAGCGACCGCTACGGTTCGAATCCTGCCTCGGGCATGGATGTGTGTGACCTCCTTTGGTTAGTTAGGTGTAATTAGTTCTAAGTTCTAGGCCACTGATGACCTCAGAAGTTAGATTTCATAGTGCTCAGAGCCATTTGAACCATTTTTGAAGCTGTAAAACTTACACATAATGCACGCGTCTGCAACGGCTCTGTAATACGTTAGTTACCTATGCTGATAATGTACGAGTAACACAAGATTGTCTCGTATCAACACGTTAACCACTGCTGCAAGTGATCAAGGCGTCATGTGCTGCATTCTTAATCCCCAGCGCCCCGGAATAACCGATTTACGTCGTGGTCATAGAAAAAGTCTGGAATTACGAGTAATGATTGTGGCGAGCCAGAAAGGTCACAGAAACGAGGAGTTATAGTTCTGGCCAGATAACCTACCATAATGTCGCAGCGGGAGGGGGAGATATTCAAGGCCGTCCCAGGCCATTTCCAATCGCCCGTAACGACTCTGGGGGCAATTTCAGCTTGCAGCGAAATCCTGCCCGACCATTCCGCTTAATTTATTCGTTCGTCCTCCGTGCGCCTTCTCGGTTTCTTCCGCCCTACCCAATCTTCCTGACCCTTTCGCAGCTGGTTTTTTCCTTCATCTTCTGCGCCAGTTGGAGCCCGGTTTGGCCAGATGTACTGTGATGGTACCTGAGATGTTTCCCGAATTTAAAGCTTTCCAGCTGTCTTTAGCGACATTATTGGCCTTTACTGTTGCGATGCTGGGACTACGTATGAGATGACCAATGATCCTGTTAGTACTGATGAGTTTAGCATACGATTACAGAGTCTAAAGACGTCGACTGAACCGGTAATTAAACGGAAACGAAACAGAAGTGAGTAACAAATATGAAACAGAAATAGAAAACTGTAAAAATTGAGAAACTATATTAGAGATTGAAGTCTGTAACGTAATCAGTATTTATGCGAACAATGGCCGTTTGGAGTCACTTGGTTACCAGTAAACTCAAACCACCGATTCTTTGAAGACTTGAACTCTGATGTACGAAACACACTCACATGTTCCTGACGTGACGTTTCCGGAATTGTGTTTCGGACAATGATACAATTTTGCTTGTACAGGGGGCTTATAATTAAACTTTCGATGCGTGAGCCAGTGTACACGAAAAATTATTTGCCAGACTGGTACTCGATTTTATGGGAATGAAGTTAACACTCTACTCTGCACGATTTGTGTTATTAGTAGAATCCACCCAAGATGCGGTGGCTGACGCGCAGTGACCAATTTTGTCCAAGCGCTGAGCGATCTCACTCGTTTGTTCAGAATGGCAGGATAACAAGCTTTTGCCACCTTTCGGACTGTTGGCGATGACAGAAACTACGCGCGCCAAGCAAAGTCTCTCAAAATATTCTACAGAAACTATTTAGTATAAAAATTTCGCTATTGCTTTACTTATAGCTTCATATGTCACGTTCATGATGTGCCCATAATTTTGTAAGTGATCATAGTTCTTGTGATATTTACATGGAAGTAAGACACTGCTCGCAGTTCCGAATAATTTGCAATGGAAAGCAGAGGTCGCTATGATTTTGCATTTGGTGCATATTAGATAATATGTTGCTGAGTATGAAATTTAAGCTAACATATCTAATTTTTATATAGAATATAGAGATGTCTATCTGACGCAACACACTCATTTGCGATCGCACTGCACCAGTGATAAAGCCAGAGTCAAATATCGGTAACAATCCTCAAATTTCATTAACGGTTTCAGATATCGAAACGGCAAATGACAGCACGGAAAGATGAGAGTGTTTTGCCATATTTTTACTATGAGAAACCTCAATATCTACACTGTTATTCCACTAACTACAGACTTTTTCGATGAAATAATGTGATTTTTAAGCGCCAGCGACAGGTGGTGAAACGAGAAATGCTACAAGTTTTGGAATAACGTAAGTGAAGATATTACACGTTTTGTTGTTTGCCAAAGACATGCTTTGAGCTTACTTTTCCTCAATTCCACACTTAATTAACGTAATAAACCACTGTTTCAAAATTCTCTCGCAATGACGTCTGCACAGCATGTGAATGACGTCAGACTGTGTAAACTCGGCCCTGTTTTGGAAAAAGAAGCAAATTTTAACATGGCAACCAGAGGAATTTATAGTTTCTGCTCACAATTCGCCACTCCTGACTCCTCTATGAGAGTTACAGCTGGTTAACAAGCCAGAAGAAAATAAATCAGTGCATTTTCAGCGGAATCCTTTCTAGATACTAACCAAATCAGAGGTGACTGCAGATCCTTTATATGGTCAGCATAGAAGTTCTGACGTGGAGTGGTCACACTTAATATTTCGAAAAAATGTGAGCAGAGGGTTCATTTTAGGCCGGAGCATCCCCTCCAGCAATCGGCATTCCCCCAACAGCAGCTGCTTCTAGCCCTCACCACTGCATCTCCCCCTTGCCTGTCCTGCTGCCATGCTGTCTGCGCATGAGACAGCTACGATATTCTCTGCAGACTCTAGTGTTATAGTCATGACTTGCCGTTAAGCGCTGGTACTGCTACGGCAACGAAGGGTTGAAACAAAAGCATCAGTCCGCATTACAATTCCAGAGACTCAACATAGCTCTGGACAAGATGAGCAGCTATTTTATGAAAACAGCAGCAGCAGTGCTATTTCTGGGGTCTTCTTTCCTCACCAGTGTTAGAACATAATGCAGAATTTTGAATTAACTGACGATTTGGGAATCGCTCCTGGGACAGTCCGATGGCCAATTGCGCCAGAAATTGTTGAAGACGTTACTGTTGCCATGGCTGAGAATGCTGGATGCAGTGCCTGTTCTTCAAGCAGTGCCTGTACTGCGTCACGACACCTGAACATTCCTCGATCCACCGTACGAAAAGTGGATGGCGGCTCTAGCGCGGTTACTGGCTGTCGTGGATGAATATGACACGCTGAGAAACATTTGTAATCTGAAACGTAAAGATGGCATGCAGTTAACAAATGTTAGGCAGTTAACAAATGTTACCCTTCCATGTGGAAATTAAAGTGTTTCTTTCAATGGATTATCATTATTTCTCTTTCGTGTATTTTTCACAAAGTTCCATTTTCCCACGATCGCTCATATTTTGTGGGAGCCCTATCAAGTAGAGAAAGTTTAATTATATCTGCCTTGTAGAATGAGCGGTATAAGTGGATACTGTCTGCAAAATGCTTTTGGCAACAGTTAGTTGTAAGGAAGGAACAAATTAAAATGTCGTGGCAGTTGCTGTAGCTTTGTTGCATGAAAATGTACTACAGGATAAAGATTTCTCCTGTCATCATTTTTGGTAGGTGTCTGGGAGAAACAGTTTCGAAAATGTTGCAAATTATGTGCAAAGTCTTTTGGATATCGCTAAGTCATCCCATACAAATAACCTGGGTGATTAGCGCGTCATGAATTAAGCTGCGTAGAGACATATACAATGTTTCTAATTTTACTACTTGTACTATTGTAGTCGTGGTTTAACCTAAGATTATACCTCTAAATGTGTAGATCACGATAATATTTTAATTTATTACACTACATCCATAATGATGTGAATTATTGATAGTGAAGTTTGGTTCCCTTGAAAGCCGTTAAAGAGGCAAACCGCACTACTTTGTAGTTATTGGTTTGGCCGTTCAGTGATAACGATGTGAATTGAGGGCATCATTATTGAGAACTCTCACATCAGTGAGTGTTGTGGCAGTTTACTAAACATAAATATGGAAGCTTGCTAACTTTACAGAACTGAATTTGGCGTTCAAGGTTTCTTCTGTTTTGCTTGGGAAAAAAAAGGTAGCAGGGATAAAATACAGGAAACGAAAATTAAATTACAGTACGTACAGGAGATCAGACGACAGTTATAATATTCTAAGTTTATGTACACATTGAGCAATATGATTGAGCAAGCAGTAAACGGAACCAAGCAGAAATTTATAGAGGGGATTACACTACAGAGAGAAGAAATTGTAACACTACGGATTCCCGATCCAATTCCACTTGTGCTAGAGACGGAAATGTACTTTCACGAGGAGTTGAGCGGAATGGTTATTGTTTTGACAAGATGTAGCAACAGCTTTCAGCGAAAGTAGAAAAGAATAATGGAATGTTGTCAAATTCAATTAGGTGATGTTCACAGAATTAGTGATGTGAACGAGACAGTAAAAGCAGTAGATGAGTTTCGCTGTTTGATGAGACAAATAACTGACGATGTCTAATGCAGATAGGATACAAATTGCAGACTTGCCAATAGCAACAAAGAGTTTCTGACAAAGACAAATTTATTAAGCAAAGAGAAATTTATTGAGGTATAGAATTCATTTTACTGTTAAGAAGTCTTTGCTGGTAGTTGTCTGAAGTGTAGCCTTCTACGGGAGAAACGTTGTCATTAAGCAATTCAAAGAGGAGAATGGAATCTTTTTCATGGGGTGCTACAGAAAAAGAGTGTAATTACATGCGTAGAACAAGCAGCTAATGAAAAGCTGCTGAATCGAAATGGGGTCGGAAACTAAATTTGTGGCACAATGCGACTATCAGAAGGAATCAGTTGATAACACATGTCGCGAGGTATAAAGGTATCGTCAGTATGCTAACGAAAGGCGTTTGTGAGAATGATTGTGCCTGCAAGAGAGAGAGGGTTGGGGGAGAAGTGATAAGTAAAAATTGTAGATAGAGATCAAGGCAAGAATTTCGTAAAAGTTTGCAGACGGATTCAGTCTACGGCAGTGGAGACAGGATAGGGTCGAGAGCTGCCTGAAACCACTCATAGGACTAAAGACAACAACAATTGCCATATTTTACGTTTGATCATACACTACTGGCCTTTATAATTGCTACACCACGAAGATGACGTGCTACGGACGCGAAATTTAACAGACAGGAAAAAATTGCTGTGATATGAAAATGATTAGCTTTCCAGAGCATTCACACAAGGTTGGCGGCGGTGGCGACACCTACAACGTGCTGACATGAGGAAAGTATTCAACCGATTGCTCACACACCACACAATCAGCGGTGGGGGACGTTGCCTGGTGAAACGTAGTTGTCATGCCTAGTGTAAGGAGGAGAAATGCGTACCATCACTTTTCCGAATTCGATAAAGGTCGGATTGTAGCCAATCGCGATTGCGGTTTATCGTATCGCGTTGGTCGAGATCCAATGACTGTTAGCAGAATATGGAATCGGTGGGTTCAGGAGGGTGATAAGGAACGCCGTGCTGGATCCCAACGGCCTCGTATCACTAGCAGTCGAGATAACAGGCATCTTATCCGCATGGCTGTAACAGATCGTGCAGCCACATCTCGATCCCTGAGTCAGCAGATGGGGACGTTTGCAAGACAACAACCATCTGCACCAACAGTTAGACGACGTTTGCAGCAGCATGGACTGTCAGCTCGGAGACCAGTGCTGCGGTTACCCTTGACGCTGCATCACAGACAGGAGCGATGGTGTACTCAATGACGAATCTAGGTGCACGAAAGGCAAAACGTCAATTTTTCGGATGAGTCCAGGCTCTGTTTACAGCATCATGATGGTCGCATCCGTGATCGGCGACACCGCGGTGAACGCACATTGGAATCGTGTATTCGTCATCGCCATACTGGCGTATCACCCGGTGTGATGGTATTGGGTGCCATTGGTTACACGTCTCGTTCACCTATTGTTCACACTGACGACAGTTTGAACAGTGGACGTTACATTTCAGATGTGTTACGACACGTGGCTCTACTCTTCATTCGATCCCTGCGAAACACTACATTTCAGCAGGATAAAGCACAACCGCATGTTGCAGGTCCTGTACGGACCTTCCTGGACATAGAAAATGTTCGACTGCTGCCCTGGCCAGCACATTCTCCAGATCTCTCACCAATTGAAAACGTCTGGTCCATGGTGGTCGAGCAACTAGCTCGTCACAATACGCCAGTCACTACGCTCGATGAACTGTGGTATCGTGTTGAAGCTGCATGGGCAGCTGTACCTGTACACACCATCCAAGCTGTGTTTCGCTCAATGCCCAGGCGTATCAAGGCCGTTATTACGGCCGGAGGTGGTTGTTCTGGGTACTGATTTCTCAGGATCTATGCACCCAAATTGCGTGAAAATGTAATCACATGTCAATTCTAGAACAATATATTTGTACAATGAATACCCGTTTATCATCTGCATTTCTTCTTGGTGTAGCAATTTTAATGGCCAGTAGCGTAGTTTCCTCTCTCTTCTTTGCTATTGAGTCATGTCATCAAAATATCGCTTTGTTCATGGCTATGGCCGGTCGACTGTCTATAATTTTTACTGTCATACGGGCCACCTATAAGCTTAGGCGCTTTCTGTACATGCTATAGCGGTAAAGCAGGCTCGCTCTAGACGAGTCGTTGTCTACTGTCACCGCGGCTCTTCTATAGAAACAGTCGTAAATTCTTATTAGAAACATAATACATTTAGCCGTTTGTAATACATTCACTACTGTCACTGGCAGCAAACAGGGGGGCGGGGGCGGGAGGGGGAGGGAGTTAGTGTTAATTAATCCGGACGTGACCTGTTATAAAACAATTCTTGTGTTAATTCGTTCATAAAATACGTAACACTTTTGAATGGGTAGAGGGCTGATTCATTTCGGAAAATGAAGTCCACCACCGTTCCATTATACGGCACCAGCAAAGAATTTGTGGCGCTGTAATTAACGATCAACTGACGACCTGTGTGGGAACGACACACACATCCGCAACTCGTCAGTTTCGCCGAAACTGACCGGACCTCTTTTAACCATTTTAATTAATATCCAGAAAATGGAAATGAAGTTTTGGTGGTTATTTTGTCCGTTGCATGTATATGACGAGCTTTGTTTTACTGCCAGTAAGCTCACAGTCACCAGGAAATGTGTTTGGAAAGGCATAGCAGAGCGTTAACATCAGAATTAATGCAAACAATTTGAGTTCAATAATTAAGAGCCTCCAAATATGGGCCTTCGCAAATAGCAGAACAAATATGTCTGTGCCAGGATAAAATTACAATGTTCAGCATGTAGTATACACTAAGATAAACTTTACTGTTTCTGTGAAGTTGACATTTTCATTATCATAGTAAGATGTTATCGGCACGATCCGCAGAAAATGGAAAATTTTGTAACAATGCCATTTTATCTTCATCTAGAATTCAACTCTTATCACCTGTAGGTTCAGATGGATCGCACATGATCTAGGTGTTTCCGCTGTTGTTCTCTGTAGCTTACAGAATAATGTGCGAAAGGCATGTGTCTCTCTGAGAACATACTTTATTTAATCACTGTATGTAGGCTGTTTACGCTTTTATATTGGTAACGCCACGTAGCGCTCTGTATGAAAATCACTGGCTGTGCTGTGTGCAGTCTGTGGCTGGATGGCATTATTTTCTAACATTCGCTATTGTAGTGTTGGGCAGTTGGATGTAAACAGCGCGTAGCGTTGCGCAGTTGGAGGTGAGCTGCCAGCAGTGGTGCATGTGGGGAGAGAGATGGCGTAGTTCTGAGAGCGGATGATCTGGACGTGTGTCCATCAGAGACAGTAAATTTGTAAGACTGGATGTCATTAACTGATATATATATTTTATTACTTTTGAACACTATTAAGGAAAATACATTGTTTGTTCTCTATCAAAATCTTTCATTTGCTAAGTATGCCTATCACTAGGTAGTGTTTTCCGTAGTTAGAACCTTTTATTTAGCTGGCGGTATTGGCGCTCGCTGTATTGCAGTAGTTCGAGTAACGAAGATTTTTGTGAAGTAAGTGATTCATGAAATGTATAGGTTATTGTCAGTCAGGACCATTCTTTGGTAGAGATTATTGAAAGTCAGACTGTGTTGCCCTAAAAATATTGTGTGTCAGTTTAGTGTTGATCAGAATAAGTAAAGAGAGAAATGTCTGAGTATGTTAAGTTCTGCTCAGCTATTTGAAAATCAAATAACGTAAGAGGTTTATTAGCACAGTAATTCATAAATTTTTCTAAGTAGATGTTTCAACATATTCCAGAGACTACAGCATCGAATTAAATCTTTCGAAAAGAAAACGTACTATCGATATCCTCACAAACATAAATCTCCTGGTTTTGAACCGGGCGACCTTGCAGGCCATTCTCGAGGACCACAGTATCCTATCTTCCAAGAAACCTGGGATGACATGTACAAACTTTCAACGAGGAGGACACAATAAGTCGACTTCTGGTTCCACTCTGGACAAATCCAATCTATGTAAACATGGTAGGAACTACAGCTATAGCGTGCAGGTAGCCAGGATATTAAAGAATTTCTTTTCTGTTATTATTGTGGATACAGCTCGAAAAGCGTGTGACGCCATCATTGACGAGAGAACAGCAACCCTCATTCAAGGTGGGGGAAGTGATTTCGTAAGGTAAAAAAGATTAGATTGTACATTGACGAATACTGTTTCAAGGAACACGTGAGTTATTACAAATAGCGTGTAAACCTTCAAACACTCTACGTAATAAATATGACCAGTGACAAATATTGTATTAAACGACTAAGAGGAGCCTTCTTAACAATTTAACAAATCGCAACAGTATTCTAACCAGGACATTTCAACATACAGATGTTGAAAATTATAGAAGAAAAGAGAAAGTGGAAAAATAACCAAAATATTAATGAAAAAAAGAGGTACAAGGAACTAACGAATGAAGTGGAGATTGTGAAGAAGCTGCAAGAGAAAGATGTATGAAAGGGAACTGTGAGGAAATAGAGAAAATGGAGAGAGAGAGAGAGAGAGAGAGAGAGAGAGTATGCGATACAAAACAATGGAGTAAGGTTGCCAGAGAGTGAAGGACCAGGCGAAAAGAGGGTTGAACATCATTCCTATGAAGGTTTTTATTAACACTAGCACCAAAATAATTTTATTGATTACGTTGACAGGACTGTCGCATATTGAGACAAAACTGGCAATTTCATTACATTACTTAAGAGCAATTGCTGATAATCAATAAACAGTTTACCAATTTCACTGACATCAAATAACGAAAGTTTATAGTGTTAATTCAAATACGTGTCTTCAAATTTCCAAAAGTCATTTAGCGGAACATGAAGTATGAAAATTTAAACTTACAACAGACGTTATTCGCTTTCTAAAACTATACAAATCTTGTGTGCAACCGGTTACTATTGTTGCCATATTTACAGGAAAATTTAATAATACTTCAGCAATTGAAGGTACGTAACACTCTCGTCCAAGGCTCTGAGGAAACAGTTTTAAAATAGTTTGTCCACAAACATTTCTTGAATGTTTTAATTAAAAGAACGACAAATACTTGAGATTTGTCTAAAACGGGGTTCATTAAAAGGGACCAAATGCAATTAAAGCTGCTTTACATGAAACCACCACAGGTCGGGCAATGTGGTCCTCATGAACAGAGCTGATAAATTGTTCACCACACTCCTTTTCCAAGTAACCAGTGAGAACTCTCCCCAGGGCACAAAGATACAATGACAGCCTCATGAAAAAAGAAGTAATTTTTAAGTAAATCGAGTAAAAACAGAGGTCATCAGAATACACGCTCGCATTGGAGAGAAAACAGTTGTGGAAAGTTAATAGTTAGATTTTGTATGTTCTGGACCACTAGACCAATCTTATCAAAATAAAAAATTACTCACTAACACTTACAATTTTTTATTTTCCATAAGATTAATCTAACGATCCAGAACATACAAATTCTAACTACTATCCCTTTTACCTAATAATGTATAATAATATAATATAGTATAATAATACAGTAACAGCTATAATAAAAAATATTTTTACATACATTTCCTACTGGTGATAAAATAAACACATAATGAAGATAAATATATGAAATTATATACTTTCTGCTTTATCAGCAAAAGAGATTATTATGAGCTGTTTTCTCTAAATGTTTTTTGAAGGAAGATTTAATTACAGCTCTGCCAAATTTACAAGAAACATTAATTTCATTACGTTCCTTACAGCAATCTTTACATACATATTTATGTCCACCTGTTCGATATTTATCTTTATAAAATTCCACAATACCTTTTTTAATCATACATTGACGACACTGTCTGCATTGTGGCTTGGCACAGCCTAAAGACTGCTTTAGCTGTCGCTTAGTGTTGTCCATTAAAATAAAATAAAATTAATGAGAAGAAATAATTTCACACTGTGAACATAAGTAAATGTTTCAGTTGACAGAAGTAAATTTTTTACATTGTGAACTCCATATCATGAATTTCATTATTTCTATTTTTAAGTTTCCTCATTACTTTATATTTCAGTTTCATTTGTCCTCTTTTATTTATAATAACCCCCCCCCCCCCATGAACCATAGACCCTGCCGTTGGTGGGGAGGCTTGCGTGCCTCAGTGATACAGATAGCCGTACCATAGGTACAACCACAACGGAGGGGTATCTGTTGAGAGGCCAGACAAACGTGTGGTTCCTGAAGAGGGACAGCAGCCTTTTCAGTAGTTGCAAGGGCAACAGTCTGGATGATTGACTGATCTGGCCTTGTAACAATAACCAAATCGGCCTTGCTGTGCTGGTACTGCGAACGGCTGAAAGCAAGGGGAAACTACGGCCGTAATTTTTCCCGAGGGCATGCAGCTTTACTGTATGATTAAATGATAATGGCGTCCTCTTGGGTAAAATATTCCGGAGGTAAAATAGTCCCCCATTCGGATCTCCGGGCAGTGACTACTCAAGAAGATGTCGTTATCAGGAGAAACAAAACTGGCGCTCTACGGATCGGAGTGTGGAATGTCAGATCCCTTAATCGGGCAGGTAGGTTAGAAAATTTAAAAAGGGAAATGGATAGGTTAAAGTTAGATATAGTGGGAATTAGTGAAGTTCGGTCGCAGGAGGAACAAGACTTTTGGTCAGGTGACTACAGGGTTATAAACACAAAATCAAATAGGGGTAATGCAGGAGTAGGTTTAATAATGAATAGGAAAATAGGAATGCAGGTAAGCTACTACAAACAGCATAGTGAACGCATTATTGTGGCCAAGATAGATACAAAGCCCACACCTACTACAGTAGTACAAGTTTATATGCCAACTAGCTCTGCAGATAACGAAGAAATTGAAGAAATGTATGATGAAATAAAAGAAATTATTCAGATAGTGAAGGGAGACGAAAATTTAATAGTCATGGGTGACTGGAATTCGAGTGTAGGAAAAGGGAGAGAAGGAAACGTAGTAGGTGAATATGGATTGGGGGTAAGAAATGAAAGAGGAAGCCGGCTGGTAGAATTTTGCACAGAGCACAACTTAATCATAGCTAACACTTGGTTTAAGAATCATGATAGAAGGTGGTATACATGGAAGAACCCTGGAGATACTGAAAGGTATCAGATAGATTACATAATGGTAAGACAGAGATTTAGGAATCAGGTTTTAAATTATAAGATATTTCCAGGGGCAGATATGGACTCTGACCACAATCTATTGGTTATGTACTGTAGATTAAAACTGAAGAAACTGCAAAAAGGTGGGAATTTAAGGAGATGGGACCTGGATAAACTGAAAGAACCAGAGGTTGTACAGAGTTTCAGGGAGAGCATAAGGGAACAATTGACAGGAATGGGGGAAAGAAGTACAGTAGAAGAAGAATGGGTAGCTCTGAGGGATGAAGTAGTGAAGGCAGCAGAGGATCAAGTAGGTACAAAGACGAGGGCTAGTAGAAATTCTTGGATAACAGAAGAAATATTGAATTTAATTGATGGAAGGAGAAAATATAAAAATGCAGTACATGAAGCTGACAAAAAGGAATACAAACGTCTTAAAAACGAGATAGACAGGAAGTGTAAAATGGCTAAGCAGGGATGGCTAGAGGACAAATATAAGGATGTAGAGGCTTATCTCACTAGGGGTAAGATAGATACTGCCTACAGGAAAATTAAAGAGACCTTTGGAGAGAAGAGAACCACTTGTATGAGCATCAAGAGCTCAGATGGAAACCCAGTTCTAAGCAAAGAAGGGAAAGCAGAAAGGTGGAAGGAGTATATAGAGGGTCTATACAAGGGCGATGTACTTGAGGACAATATTATGGAAATGGAAGAGGGTGTAGATGAAGATGAAATGGGAGATACGATACTGCGTGAAGAGTTTGACAGAGCACTGAAAGACCTGAGTCGAAACAAGGACCCCGGAGTAGACAACATTCCATTGGAACTACTGACGACCTTGGGAGAGCCAGTCCTGACAAAACTCTACCATCTGGTGAGCAAGATGTATGAAACAGGTGAAATACCCTCAGACTTCAAAGAAGAATATAATAATTCCAATCCCAAAGAAAGCAGGTGTTGACAGATGTGAAAATTACCGAACAATCAGTTTAATAAGCCACAGCTGCAAAATACTAACACGAATTCTTTGCAGACGAATGGAAAAACTAGTAGAAGCCGACCTTGGGGAAGATTAGTTTGGATTCTGTAGAAATACTGGAACATGTGAGGCAATACTGACCTTACGACTTATGTTAGAGGAATGATTAAGGAAAGGGAAACCTACGTTTCTAGCATTTGTAGACTTAGAGAAAGCTTTTGACAATGTTGACTGGAATACTCTCTTTCAAATGCTAAAGGTGGCAGGGGTAAAATACTGGGAGCGAAAGGCTATTTACAATTTGTACAGAAACCAGATGGCAGTTATAAGATTCGAGGGGCATGAAAGGGAAGCAGTGGTTGGGAAAGGAGTGAGACAGGGTTGTAGCCTCTCCCCGATGTTATTCAATCTGTATATTGAGCAAGCAGTAAAGCAAACAAAAGAAAATTTGGAGTAGGTATTGAAATCCATGGAGAAGAAATAAAAACTTTGAGGTTCGCCGATGACATTGTAATTCTGTCAGAGACAGCAAAGGACTTGGAAGAGCAGTTGAACGGAATGGATGGTGTCTTGAAGGGAGGATATAAGATGAACATCAACAAAAGCAAAACGAGGATGATGGAATGTAGTCGAATTAAGTCAGGTGATGTTGAGGGTATTAGATTAGGAAATGAGACACTTAAAGTAGTAAAGGAGTTTTGCTATTTGGGGAGCAAAATAACTGATGATAGTCGAAGTAGAGAGGATATTAAATGTAGACTGGCAATGGCAAGGAAAGCGTTTCTGACGAAGAGAAATTTGTTAACATCGAGTATAGATTTAAGAGTCAGGAAGTCATTTCTGAAAGTATTTGTATGGAGTGTAGCCATGTATGGAAGTGAAACCTGGACGGTAAATAGTTAGGACAAGAAGAGAATAGAAGCTTTTGAAATGTTGTGCTACAGAAGAATGCTGAAGATTAGATGGGTAGATCACATAACTAATGAGGAAGTATTGAATAGGATTGGGGAGAAGAGAAGTTTGTGGCACAACTTGACCAGAAGAAGGGATCGGTTGATAGGACATGTTCTGAGGCATCAAGGGATCACCAATTTAGTATTGGAGGGCATCGTGGAGGGTAAAAATTGTAGAGGGAGACCAAGAGATGAATATACTAAGCAGATTCAGAAGGATGTAGGTTGCAGTAGGTACTGGGAGATGAAGAAGCTTGCACAGGATAGAGCAACATGGAGAGCAGCATCAAACCAGTCTCAGGACTGAAGACCACAACAACAACAACATTTATAATAAAATCAAAATCTTCAATTAATTTAGAAACTCTTTAGAATAATTATTAAGTTCTAGACAAAGATGTTCTCCAAATCTAGTATTTAAATATTCACACCCCGTAATATTATACAATTCCTTTATCTCTAGCTCATTTACTTTTCTAATTTCTTTGGAAATACTTAAATTATTTAGCTTCTTGATTACAGTAGTCTCCATTTGTACAAAAAAATATATTAGATTTATATATTATAATTATTTATTAGATTTTCAATAATGTATTTTCAGTAATGAGTAATGACAATATGGTAATGTATCTATTCTATTTTCTGAAATACATATTTTATTATCATATGGACTTAGTGCTTTTTAAACAAGCAATCTTTATAATCTTCTAAACTTATTTGGTTATAACAACACATTTTTTAATTTCTTTAGATTAATTTTCTATTTTGTCTAAACCTTACAAGCACACATCTTTGCTCTTAAACCATAAGATTTTTTTATTATTTTCCATGACAGTCATCTTTTATTTTACCAACAACATTCATGTTTACTTGTGGAATATTATACATATTTTCTGTTGGATAAACACTTGTATCTAAATAATCATTTCATATCTTCATAGAAATGTTCTGTTTTCATGTTATAAATATAACTATCTGTATCTTGATAATATAAATCAATACTTTCTCCATATTTAAGTTTCATAACTCTATAGTGAAAATCATACATCAATTGTTTAGATAAATCAAGTGTACTTAATCCAACATAAACAGGTTTATTAAGTATTATTATAGTTTTATTCATATACATGAAAAAAGCACTTCACTTTACTTTCAGCAACCTAGTTATAGCTACTTTTTATTTTTCTATTTTTTAACCTTTTGCAGTTCTAGCTACTTTCTGCAAGTATAATAAATTTTTTCCTCTATAAACGGAAGCTGAAGTTACAATATCTGCTACAAACAAAAATAAATATTTTTAACAGAACTCTTGGGAAATAAAGTGAAACCAACTGACAAAAGATTTGGCTTATGTTTAGTTACAGAGAATTTAAATAATTATTTTGTTACTAATATTGGAGGTATAACATACACAAATGAAGAACGAAAATTAGATGAATTTAAACCACATACAGGACCATTTTGCGATAATAATTAAAATAACAGATTCTATAGACTGTGAAGGAGAATTAAAAACTGGAAAATTTCTTGTAAAAAAGGAAGCTTGTGGTGGTTTTAATAGTATTTTGAGATCTACATTTTCTATATTTTATTTGGCAATACATAGAATTAAAGCAAAAATTCCACATTAATTAGATAACAATACACAAACAATTAAAGGAACCAAACAAATTATTAACAAAGATATACAAATTATAGAAGAAAAGTATGAAAATCCAGTTGTTATTCCTTACAAAACAGAAATATCAGATGTTAAACTTGGTACACTTTTAAGAGAATTACCAGAAATTTTAGCAGAACTTAAAAGGAAACTATTATTTTTTGGATATAGATATAACAAAAGATTTTGCAGGAATTTTTAATAAGGAAGAAATGATCGAATACGTAACAAATAATTTTAAATTTAGAATGCAAGGACAATATAAAGAAAATTGTAACGTAATAGTTAACAACAATAATTCTGTTGGAAAAGACTGTTCAACATGGATTAATCCTAATTCTAGAGTTAAAAATCTACAATAAAAGTATTCGCCTATTAAGAAGCCCTAGAGCAAATAAACAACTAGGAATCCACATAATGGATTATTTAAATTGACCAGATAAAAGATTAAAAGAAACATTTGCATCCAGTTTAGGTAAAGAAAATGGATTTACAAGATTAGAAGGAACAATTTATAATTACATTAATCCAGATTTCCAAAAAGAACAAGAATTTGATCCATTAACAGATTGTTTACAACTAATAACAGCAAATATTTCGAAAAAGCTACACTTTATACTGTTCCACTAGCTAAAATATGGCAAACATTAACAGATTCGTTACAAAATTGTTGTATTATTTTTAATGATCTTTTACAATGTGTATATTGGGGCAACAGGAATACTAACAAATTAACAGGAATACAAATAAAAATTAAAACATAAAATAAAGAAGAAAGAGTAAAATTTGTTAAATTTGTTTTATTTGCATTTAGTTTTAACTTGTTGCATATTAACTGTATAGAAATTTTCGAAGAAGCAAATAACATAATTTCTGTAAAGCAAACATGTCTTATGAAAAAAAGCAGACACATACTTTTCGAAATCTTATACTTTCTCTTCTACAATACCTAACGAAATAAAAATCAAAACTGGGATTAATAAAAACAAAGAATATTATTCCATTTGTATCTAGAAAAAGAATGAATTACCACAGCAAACTTTATCCATATTCCATTAAAGAAATCGAACCAATTAATTCACCACATTTAAAAGCTACTAAAAAACAAGAAAGAAAACTGGAATATTTAGCTAACACACAATATTTAAAGGAAGAATACAAAAACATTTTAAAAAATAACAAAAAAAGGTGGAACGTTAGAAGAAATTAAAATTTATTTTAAACAGCAATGGATAGATGTCCCTACAAATGGAGTTTTTAAAATTTATGCCTTTGTGGTAAATGATAAAAACAAGTTGACATATGTTGGCGTATTGGGTGAACAAAATGGTAAAAAGTCTGTATATATTGTTAAAGGTTATAATAAAAATAAATTTTTACAAATTAAGAAAAATAGAAATACTCTTAAAAATCAAATATTTATTTGTATTCCACAGGGCAGTTTTAGACAAGAATTAGAGATTTTTTATTATCCTAAAGAAGAACCATTTATGGAAATAAAAACAGATGGTATTACAACATTTAAAGGAAACGCTTTCCCTAAAATACTTTAGTTAAAATATTTGAAGATGTGTTATATAAAGAAGGAGATAAACTCATATAAAAATGGGTGATATAGTTGGGAAGATACAATTTAAGGATTGCAAAAGATTAGAAGATTTACAAGATGGTTTGGATTTCATTATTTTCAATATTTAGGTAGAGACTTATTGTGGAGGAGACACATATATTCCTAAATTCGAAAATATGCAAGGTTATTACTGTTGTGATTATTGGTTAGACGAAGAATTGGAAGATAAGAAAATAGATCTAAATTATAAGATTAAAGTTAAACTAGATAAAGTTAAAACAACACCCAGTAAACATAAAGAAAGATTAGTGTTTGCTGTCTAATTTTTATGTACATATTACTAATCATCAGTGATTGACCAACAGTAAATTTGATAAGTATTTTTATGAATCTATTTGAATTGTTTCAAATTTAGCTGGAATAAGTAATTCTGTATAAAAAAGTTTAACATTAATGGTGGATATTCGAAGTTAAGCCCGACTAAACTTGCTATGTATTTGCGAATGAAATAATTTCCAAAATTATAACAAGGTCTAATTAAATTTCCATTAACTGCAAAATAGATATGGTAAACATTATATCCTAAATAACTGAATAATAACAGATACCATTCTTTTTCTTGGTTTTCTTAATTATATTAACAAATACATCCGTTTCACAAGGTGCAACATTTTTGGGAATAATTAATTTATCCATTTAATCTAAATAAATTTATTTATAACTTATTATAAACCTCTAGTATTAAATGGATGGAGACAGAAAAACTAAAATTATAGATCTATTTTTTCCAAATAAAATGCATTACCAAGATACAAGACAAAAATTAAATAATTTATCAGACGCAGAATACCAAATAAAATCTTTTAATTTAGTTTTACTTAAAAATGGTTGTGTAAAAATTACAGTTTACAACAAACAAAAAGATGCTTTTGTAGAATTAAAAGATTTAAATAAACGAAGTAGAAACAGACATATAAACAAGATTCTTAAAGCAATTAATGAATGTTATTTGGAGGAAAACGATTTAGATTCTAATGAAGAAAGTGACAAAGATATCCATAAAAATTATAAAGACGATTTTCCACATAAAGAAGTTGTAAAAGAACACAATAGTGGCCTAATTTACAGAAGGTGTTAAATTTTTATATATTTTACAATTTTTTATGTAGCACTGTTTTAGTGCTACCATTGTGTTTATCTATTTGGCGATATTGTAAGTAATATGTTATAATTATTTGGCTATTTAAATGCATGCTATACAATAGCAGTCATTGTTCTAGCAAATTTTCTAATAATGTTGGAGGAAAATGGAGATAAATTAATTAAACTTGGAACAAAGATCAATTAAATATATACATCTTTAAGAATATCTGGGCAATTTAAAAAATCTATTATGTGGTTTCCTAGTTGTTTATTTACTCCAGGGCTTCTTAATTGGCGAATACTTTTATTGTAGACTTTAACTCTAGAATCAGAATTAATCCATGTTAAAGAGTCTTTTCCAACAGAATTAGTGTTGTTCACTATTACATTACAATTTTCTTTATATTGCCCTTGCATTCTAAAATGAAAATTATTTGTTAAGTAATCGATAATTTCTTCCTTGTTAAGAATTCCTGCAAAATCTTGTGTTATATCTAAATCCAATAATTAATAGTTTCCTTTTAAGTTCTTCTAAAGTTTCTGGTAATTCTCTTAAAAGTGAATCGAGTTTAACATCTGCTAATTCTACTTTGTAAGCAATAACAAGAGGATGTTTATACTTTTGTTCTACAATTTGTATATCTTTATTAATAATTTGTTTGGTTCCTTTAATTGTTTGTGTACTGGAATCGAATAAATTTGGAATTTTTGCTTGAACTCCATGTCTTGCCAAATTAAATCTTTCCAAATTAAATTTAGAAAATTTATATCTTAAAATACTATTAAAAGCACCACAAGGTTCCTTTTTTACAAGAAATTTTCCAGTTTTCAATTCTCCTTCACAGTCTATAGAATCTGTTATTTTAATTAATATTGCAAAATGGTTCAGTAATTGGTTTAAATTCATCTAATTTTTGTTCTTCATTTGTGTATGTTATGCCTCCAATATTTGTAACAAGATTATTATTTAAATTCTCTGTAAGTAACCATAAGCCAGATCTTTCGTTGGTTGGTGTCACTTTATTTCCCAAGAGTTCTGTTAAAGAATATTTATTTTTGTTTCTAGCAGACATCGTAATCTCAGCTTCGATTCATAGAGGAAAAAATTTATTAGACTTGCAAGAAAGTAGCTAGAACTGGAAAGGGTTAAAAAATAGAAAAATAAAAAGTAGCTGAAACTAGGTCGCTGAAAGTAAAGTGAAGTGTTTTTTTACATATATGAATAAAACTTAAATAATATTTAATAAACCTATTTATGTTGGCTTAAGTGTACTTGATTTATCGAAAAGAATTGATGTACGATTTTCATTATAGAGTTATGAAACCTAAATATTGAATTATTGAATTATGTTATCAAGATACAGATAGTTATATTTATAATATTAAAACAGAAGATCCCTATGGCGATATGAAATTAATTATTGATTATTTTGATACAAGTGTTTATCCAACAGATTATATATATAATATTCCACAAGTAAACAAGAAAGTTGTTGGTAAAATGAAAGATGACTGTCATGGAAAAATAATGGAATAATTTTGTGGTTTAAGAGTGAAGATGTATGCTTACTAAGTTGGTGACAAATTAGAAAAGAAATCTAAAGGAATTAAAAAAGGTTTTGTTAAAAAAAAAATAAGTTTAGAAGATTATAAAGATTGCTTGTTATACAATTCTGAACAATATAGAAAATTTATTTAAATTAAAAGTGAAAACCATGAAATACATACGTTTCAAGTAAACAAAAAAGCTCTAAGTCATTCTACATTCTACATTCTACATTCTACATTTATACTCCGCAAGCCACCCAACGGTGTGTGGCGGAGGGCACTTTACGTGCCACTGTCATTATCTCCCTTTCCTGTTCCAGTCGGGTATGGTTCGCGGGAAGAACGACTGTCTGAAAGCCTCTGTGCGCGCTCTAATCTCTCTAATTTTACATTCGTGATCTCCTCGGGAGGTATAAGTAGGGGGAAGCAATATATTCGATACCTCATCCAGAAACGCACCCTCTCGAAACCTGGCGAGCAAGCTACACCGCGATGCAGAGCGCCTCTCTTGCAGAGTCTGCCACTTGAGTTTGCTAAACATGTCCGTAACGCTATCACGGTTACCAAATAACCCTGTGACGAAACGCGCCGCTCTTCTTTGGATCTTCTCTATCTCCTCCGTCAACCCGATCTGGTACGGATCCCACACTGATGAGCAATACTCAAGTATAGGTCGAACGAGTGTTTTGTAAGCCACCTCCTTTGTTGATGGACTACATTTTCTAAGGACTCTCCCAATGAATCTCAACCTGGTACCCGCCTTACCAACAATTAATTTTATATGATCATTCCACTTCAAATCGTTCCGCACGCATACTCCCAGATATTTTACAGAAGTAACTGCTACCAGTGTTTGTTCCGCTATCATATAATCATACAATAAAGGATCCTTCTTTCTATGTATTCGCAATACATTACATTTGTCTATGTTAAGGGTCAGTTGCCACTCCCTGCACCAAGTGCCTATCCGCTGCAGATCTTCCTGCATTTCGCTACAATTTTCTAATGCTGCAACTTCTCTGTATACTACAGCATCATCCGCGAAAAGCCGCATGGAAATTCCGACACTATCTACTAGGTCATTTATATATATTGTGAAAAGCAATGGTCCCATAACACTCCCCTGTGGCACGCCAGAGGTTACTTTAACGTCTGTAGATGTCTCTCCATTGAGAACAACATGCTGTGTTCTGTTTGCTAAAAACTCTTCAATCCAGCCACACAGCTGGTCTGATATTCCATAGGCTCTTACTTTGTTTATCAGGCGACAGTGCGGAACTGTATCGAACGCCTTCCGGAAGTCAAGGAAAATGGCATCTACCTGGGAGCCTGTATCTAATATTTTCTGGGTCTCATGAACAAATAAAGCGAGTTGGGTTTCACACGATCGCTGTTTCCGGAATCCATGTTGATTCCTACATAGTAGATTCTGAGTTTCCAAAAACGACATGATACTCAAGCAAAAGACATGTTCTAAAATTCTACAACAGATCGACGTCAGAGAGATAGGTCTATAGTTTTGCGCATCTGCTCGACGACCCTTCTTGAAGACTGGGACTACCTGTGCTCTTTTCCAATCATTTGGAACCTTCCGTTCCTCTAGAGACTTGCGGTACACGGCTGTTAGAAGGGGGGCAAGTTCTTTCGCGTACTCTGTGTAGAATCGAATTGGTATCCCGTCAGGTCCAGTGGACTTTCCTCTGTTGAGTGATTCCAGTTGCTTTTCTATTCCTTGGACACTTATTTCAATGTCAGTCCTCATGATAATAAAAGATATGTTTCAGAAAATAAAATAGATACATTACCATATGGTTATTACTCATTGCTGAAAATATATTAAATAATTATTTTATATAAATCTCATAAATTTTTTCTGTATAAATGGAGATTACTGTAATCAAGAAGCTAAATAATTTAATTATTTCTAAAGAAATTAGAAAAGTAAATGAGCTGGTGATAAATGTACTATATAATATAATGGGGTGTAAATATTTAAATACTAGATTTGGAGAACAACTTTGTCTAGAACTTAATAATTATTTTAAAGTTATTTTACCAATTAGATTTTCTAAATTAATTTACAATTTTGATTTTGATATAATTAAAACAGGACAAATGAAACTGAAATATAAAGGAATGAAGAAACTTAATAATAGAAATAATGAATTGCATGATATAGAGTTCACAATGTTAAAAATGTACTTCTGTTAACTAAAACATTAACTTATGTTCACAATGTGAAATTATTTCTTCTCATTCATTTTATTTCATTTAAATGGACAACACTATGCGACAGCTAAAGCAGTCTTTAGGCTGTGCCAAGCCACAATTAAGACAGTGTAGTCAATGTATGATTAAAAAGGTATTGTGGAATTTTATAAAGGTAAATATCGAACAGGTGGTTTTAAATATGTGTGTAAGGAATGCTGTAAGGAACATAATAAAATTAAAGTTACTTGTTAATGAGGCAGAACTGTAAATAAATATTCCTTCAAAAAACATTTAGAAACAACAGCTCATATTAATCTTATGGCTGATAAAGCGAAAGGTAAATTACTTCATATATTTATTTTTATTATATATTTATTTTTTCACCTATGGGAAATGTATATAAAAATGATTTTTATTATATTATGTCATATTATAATATAGTATTAGGTAAAAGGGATACTAGTTAAATTTTGTATGTTCTGGATCATTAGATCAATCTTATGGAAAATAAAAAATTGCGAATGTTAGCAAGTAATTTTTTATTTTTATAAGATTGGTCTAGTGGTCCAGAACGTACAAAATCTAACTACTAAAGGTGCTAGAAGATAAGATAACCTTGTTAAGGCAGGCTCCCCGCACGATATTGAAGATGTTCAGAGGGCAATCGATTTTCAGCTTCAAATCACGGAACTGGCGGGGTGAGGAGGTGGAGGGGGAGGGAGACTTAACCGTCATGCAGGACGGAAAACATAGTTGGAAGGACGACACGAGCAGTTGGCTGATGAATATCACCTATGTAAACAGAAGCTTGGCTTGGCAGTATAACCCTAAAAAATATTTGCACCAAGACTTGCCTTGGTAATGCGCATAAGCTTGCAGGCTCCAGGTGCAACGTCCCCTTAGAAAAATTGTACAAGACTGTGCTTAAACTGACACACAATATTTTTAGCGCAACGCAATCTGACATAAGTTGCGTAACGAATCGGTAGATGCAACTGAGTCAATTTTAGCTTGCAAGGAGTCTAACTTTTGAAGCTTTTGCTGTGTTTGTCTCTGATTTTTTTCCATTGTGTCTAACTGTTGCTGTGTTTGTCTCTGATTTTGTTCCATTGTGTCTAACTTTTGAAGATTTTGTCCCATTTGTTGCATTAATTGTAATAACAATGCATTAGTGTCTCGAATCTGTTCCTCTACGCTTTTCAGCAGTGCATTTGCACCAGCAACATTCACATTTTGAGAAGCAGAAAATGTATCTTGACTTACTTGAGAAAACGGTGAGGATGCAAAACCTGAATCTACAGTATTTGCAAAATTGTGTCCTATCATTTCGGATTCCTGAGGCGAGCTGTTGCCCAACGATCGATCGATAATGCTTCCCTGTTCACTAATTGTTTCACTGCCTACGCCATTGTTTGCCGCCCGCTCCATTTCCCTAGGCACAATTACCAAATTACTATGTTGCACATCAGTTAATTCATTACATGGTGGCGCTAACACACTACTTTCGTCTTCACTGTCATTTCTCAGTTTACTTTGGAGCCTAGTGTTACGTTTTTCACACGCCATTATTGTCTCAATATTTCACAAGACAACACAGAAAAACACAATTTGAAGAGCCAAAATAGGGGAACATATTAACATAGCACTGAAAATAATATCTAGTTAATTGCAAGCGCAGCTGCGAAATACTTGGTGCAAATCTACATGCATGCCACAACTGTTTTACTGTGCAACAATGAAAAACCACAACTACCAAGGAAATTCTCTCTATAATTACGCGCTAGCAATAAACAAAAGCTACACTAAATACACAAACTACAAGAAAAAAAATCAGAAGATTACAGTGAAGTATCCTGGGCTAAGGGTCGTCATATGAAACGTCCCCTTTGAACAATTTATACATGACTGTGCTTAAACTGACACACAATATTTTTAGCGCAACGCAATCTGACTTTCAAAAATCCCTACAAAAGAATGGCCCTGACTAACATTAACCTATACCTTTCACAAATCACTTACCTCACAAAATCCTTCATTACTCGAACTACTGCAATACAGCGAGCGCCACTACTGCCAGCTAAATAAAAGATTCAAACTACAGAAGGCACTAACTACTGATAGGCATGGTTAGCAAATGAAAGATTTTTGTAGAGAACAAACAATGTATTTACCTTAATAATCATAATATATATATCATCCAGTTTTACAAATTTCAAATCTCCGCCATTTCTCTCCCCAGTCCACCACTGCTGGCGGCTCACCTCCAACTGCGCAACGCTACGTGCTGTTCACATCCAGCTGCCGCTGCCCAACACTACAATGGCAGACAACAATGCAAACTGGCCACAGACTGCACACAGCACAGCCAGTGATTTTCAGCGCTACGTGGCGGCAGCGTTACCAATATAAGAACCTAAACAGCCTACTTACATAGCCCCCATGCTCCCCACAAATAAATTTTACAAATTGTTTTGGGCAGTGGCCAATAATGATTTGGAAATATTTTTGATAATTACAGTAACAAAGATATCAAATGCACACACTTATTTATACAATGTTGGTCAAAAGCTAAAATCTTCTCACGGTTCATAAAGACAGTCCAGATTGGTCATCACAGTAAAATTTCAGTGGTTTTTTTTTCAAAGTCTGAGCAGTAAAAGACAATGCACACGGAAGTAGTGGATTTCCATGCAATCTTGAAGAAGTAGTGTTGTCCTTCCAACTGAAAGACAGTGCTGACTCTTGACATGCTGACAGGTAATGGGCCACAACAGAGCAAACCCACAGCAGAGTCATTTGACGTTTTGAAGAGGATTGGTAGGTAGGCCATCACAGAGCAGACCCGCTGTAGTCCTGGTAGAGAGTATGGCATTGGTGTTGGTGGGCCACCAGAGGTGCAGACCCACTGTAGTCCATGTAGAGACGGCCAGCAGCCATCTGCTGTGACTGTGCAGGTGCACAATCACCATAGAAGAGTCTTGCAGAGAAGATAGCAAGTCCATAACCCACCACTTGTGCACTCACAAAGTTTTTGGAATGTCCTTCGAACCAGCAATGCTGTTATCCAGTCCCTTGCTGAATTATTAACACATGTGCAAACACTAACAGTCCCTACTTCTCACATATTGTCCATATACTATGACCAACAGAAATGTGTGCAGTGAAATGTAACTTACAAGTTACTTAATTTGATGAACTGGTGCCAACTACAATATTATAACATGAGAATACAATTACAAAGATACAAAATACATCATTAAATAACATAAGAATTCAGATAACATTTGTAGTAATACAGGCTTTACAAAAGAATAGAAATAGACATATACATCAGTGTTACAGGAATTATGACATAAGTAAAGACATAAAAGATCAGAATAATTATTGAAACATCCACTTCACACATTAGCATTAAAACAAAACAGAATAAATAATGTCTAAGCATATTTACAAGATAAATAACATATTATTAATGCCAATTATATTTGAGGATAACAGTATTCCTCATCATAGTGAATGTAGCTTAGTATTAGAAGAAGAAAAAATTCTATGAAACTACACAGAGACAGGAAGAAACAAATACACAAGGGTACACAAACACATAGTGGGATAACACAAATGGAAAGGACAGGGTTCGTTTTCAGTGTAACATTTGGTACTGCAGTCCAACCCAAAACTTCATTCCATAGATCGTTCGTCTTATTTCAACCTTTGCTTCCACCAAAAAAATCCTATCCAAGCATGTTTTCTGTATTTTTTTCGTATAACCTCTCAGTGCATTTCTTCAAATTCATCACAACTCATTCTCTTATATAGTCTACCCCTTCTTAAGCTAACTTAAATCTACTGAGCTCAGATGCTAAACTAAGGGACAAGGCAATGCAGCAGCACAAAACAATTAACATGAACAGCAATGACAAAAAATTCAAATTGGCAAAGTAAGCAACAATATTACAACTAATATAAGGCAATGAGGAGCAAACAAGAAAAATAAATCAGTAATAAACTGGCTTAGCAGAGTAACGCAAAGTCAAATTCAGTAACACTATGCCTGGCAAACAGCAGCAGAGATGACTTATATCTAAACATGACATAGCTCAAGCAGAAAAAAAACATTACACTAAAGACAACAATGCAGACAAGGGAAATGTATATTCACATCTAAATGTCTATGTAATTGAAGTGGTGCACCGCAAAAACTAATTCTAAAAAAAATTACCAAGTACTTGAAAAGAAAATTATATATGCAGTAATTTTTATCAGTCCCTTCTTATTGTTCTTTCCATTCCAAGAGCTCCTTTTTCGAAGAATGTGGATCAGAAAATAATTATTTAATAGATCTGTTGACAGAAAGTGTTCATATTAGCAAATGCATTTTATTTTATTTTATAAAACTAATGCTGCAACACAGCTGGAAAACAGATGTTAAACAAAATGAGCAATCTCTCAACTACAAAAACAATAGATGTAAAATGTTTCTCATCATTTCATTAGGCATTTTAGTAAATATCATAAATTACGGGCTCCACAGTGTGCTTTCAACAAGGAAATGTCAATAGCGAGGATAATGGCCTCCCCTTTCTTTTTTTCTACCGGTGCCTTTGAAAAGGGTACACACACTAATGGCATTTTCTCCAGGCGTCTGACACAGCTGGGTGCCCACGACGCATTACGTGCAGGTGATCACGTAACTTTCTTACGGAAATATTTACGACAGCAGTTTCCTCTACAGTGACAGTCTCATATAAAAATTTCACAGGTCGAGAATTTACGTTGCAAATGTGTAGAAACAAAATCCTATTAATATAACAGTGTTCAAAACGTTTTCGTCGGCATTGTGATACATTCATGCATTTACACGCATTTCATAACTCTTGAAGTACTATTCTTGGTTTCCAACATCCTTATTCACAAACCAGAGTCCCTAACCACTACTCCTTATTCCTTACCTTACTACACATATACATATACGTCAACACTTCTTCAATATTTCATCATAAGAGATACATAGCATAATCAAATAACTCATATAGCATCAGCCTATTAATCATAAACATACCTCAGCAGCATAATACACATCGTCGTCGTAATAATAACATCATAACACCTCAGTCAAATCTCAAAAACGTTGTAACTTTCTGCAATAATTTCAAAACCTAAAAAAATTCTCTGCTCATGTCAAAAGTGTCATCTGCCTCAAACGTACTTTAAAAATTATTCTCCCTTACCAAATACATAATTCAAAGCTCTCATAGTATCACAATGGTTCCGAAAAATATGAAGGGTTCACACAGTACAGACAAAATACAATTTCGTTAGTATGAAGTTATCCAATGGTGTAATTACGTAAACATGTGTCACTGATGCAGTAAAAACAATGTTTATCTCTCAGTTAAATGATCAGATAGGTGTGTAATTTGTGTGTTACAAAAATATGGTACCGATATGTAAAGTTGTATAAGCAAATACCATATTAGCTAGGGCTCCTTGTGCTTGCCAAACACATGGCACACAAAGTAAGCGTGTACCCCCCTGAGGATTAATGTAATTATACCCTCAGGTGTTACAGATTACAGCAATGGAATGAAATGTATCACGGAAAACCTTTGTACCATTTAAAAATAAATGTTTTAAGTACAAAATTAATCACTCAAATACGTGTCCTGTAGCGCTAAATGTGCGTCTTGCTGTAAGATAATCTCTGTGGAAGTGTCGTAGTTATTGTCCTCCGAAAGCTAAGTTCTACAGAAGTCAATGTACTTACCTCATGATAAACAAAAGTGAAATGCTTTGCGTATAGATATCTTAGTTATTATGCTTATTGTTGTGATGAAGAAATTACTGTGCTGTAACGTATTGTTGCGCTACAGAAAAGGCTGTCTCATTGTAGCTATACCACAAAAGTTACTACTAAAACATGTTTTACTTTCCAGAATGATACAGAAAAACTGTGCAGATATAAAACAGAAACACCGCAAAAGCAACATTGTAAATAGTCACTCATTAGTAGTGTCGTGATAAAATCGTGTAGCTGTCACATAAACTAACCATTGTCTCATCTGGTATCTCTCAGAAAGTACTTTAATTCAGAATGTATTTTCAAGTACACCAAAATGTTGCATTAAAATCTCATTAGCAGTACTGGTAAATGTTCTAAGTATGTGAGCCTTATAGTCGTTACGTAATCGTGCAACTAACAAGCAACAATGCACACACACAATAACACTGTGTCGTCTGTTCACAATAACAATGCATTCGTAATTTCTGTTTAAATAATTCTCTTGGTTCTTGACTGGATATTTAACTTCAAACAATGTTGCATGTTAACAGTTTCTTAGATTGAAAAAGAGTACTAGAATCGTGAAGTGAAAAATTTTATAGCAAAGACTAAGTTAAAAAGCAGATTATTTCTCAATAAATGGTTTTACATGTGAAATGTCGTGTAACCCTTTACTCTTCCTAGTACACAGAGTTTCAACTTTAATGCAATTATCATGTGGTATACGTCGGTAAAGAAAACTGGAATTTTTCTCAAGGCTAGCGTCTATGTTATTTTTCTCTGAGCCAGCCAGCGCACGCGGCAGCCTGCGGTGCGAGTCATTGTCTGTTCCTTTGTTGGCGCGCGTCGTTATTAGGATTGGGGGACCTAACTTCTACAAATTCACCTTGCCGAGAAGGCTCTGCTCTGTTTAAATCCCGCCAGTTCTGAAGCAGTTCAGGTCTGTCGTTACAATCATATCGTCTGTCGTCATATCGGTAGATTCCATAGTTTCTTTCTTGTCGGTCACGTGGTGGAGAATTTCTCCCTGAATTATCACTGCACGGTGGACCGTTGCGTCTGAAGTTATTCTGTCTCCCGTGATAATAATTGTTCTGGTTGCCAAATTGTCTGTTTCTGTGGTTGTCTCTGTCACATTCATTACTACGAAAATGCGATCTTTCTCTCTAACTATTACTCTGCCAGTGGTTGTCATGCGTGTGGTGTCTCTTTTGGTCACGATTTACGTCGTAAGAATAGAGTTGTCGTGTCCAGTTATTGTTTCTGTCGTCACGGAATTGTGACGGATGTGACCTGTAGTGATTGTTTTCCTGTTTTCGCATCCCGCGACTGTCTGTGTCAATTTCTAATTCTTGTAAGAGTCCCTGAAAAGCTTCAATGTCGTCTTTACAACGTCCTGCCAAAATAATATGTCGTAAATGTTCAGGCAGTTTGATTAAGCAAATGCAGATGAGTTCTGAGGGGCTGTATGGGTTTGAAAGATACTGATTCTTGTGCAACATGTCTTCAAAATATTTCACAAGACTGGAAAATTCAGATTGTTCGAAGTGTTTCATCATTATGATGCCATGTTTTACTCGGTCTTGTGTGGCTTGAGACCAATATGCTGAGAGGAAGGCATGGTAAAATTCTTCTTCACTGTGGCAATCGTGAATGACCGATCGCATTCTTACAGCTGGTTCACTCTCCAAGTAGCCACACATAAATTCTAATCTGTGTTCTAATGACCAGTTGGGAGGAAAACAATGAGAGAATTGATGGAGCCACGCTTGTGGATGAATGTCGTTGGCAGAATTCTTAAACGTTTTGAATTTACGTGTAGTAATGAACAGCTTATAGTCAAAATCATCGTGTCGGCGAGTAGCATATCGGTCATTGTTACGTCGTGTCGGCGGTTCCATCTCAAAATTCGGTGTACCTTGCCAATTTCTTTCATAATTTCCGAAGTGCCCTGAGTTATTATTTTGTGGCTGTCCCGTATTTCTATGTCCCTCTTCCCGTATTGGAGCGCGAGTGGCCTCTGAAATACGTAATTCTTGTATTACCTGTGTCAGCTGATCTTGTACTTCCCGGATTTCTCTTTGGTGTTTCGTATTAATTTGATTCTGATTTTGTTTGAATTTTCTAATTTGTTCGCACTCTTCTGTGTCAGTGATGGCTACAGGTCTTGTGTCATTCAGATCATCATCTACCTTTGCAGGTAAGTTAGTGAACTGATCCGAAAGTTCGGCTACTTTCTCCGATAGTATACTTATTTCCTCAGTGTGTTTTTCTGAACCAAGTTTCAGAGTGTACATTTGTGTTGAAATCGTATCTACTGTGTCCATTAAGTTTTCTTGAGTTTTTGCAAGTTGCGTAACCGAATCGGTAGATGCAACTGAGTCAATTTTCATGAACAATAGCTTGCAGTTCTTTTATGGCTGCTTCGTGATTCTGTAGTGCATTTTCATGACGCGAAAAAATAGGTTGGAAATGCTCACAAATTTGTGTTTTTACGTCATTACAAACTTTCTGACATTTCCATTCAATGTTATGTAACTCAGCAGTTAAATCTTCACGTGTTTGTTCGAGAGTTTGTTCCAATGAGTCTAACTTTTGAAGCTTTTGCTGTGTTTGTCTCTGATTTTGTTCCATTGTGTCTAACTTTTGAAGCTTTTTCTGTGTTTGTCTCTGATTTTGTTCTATTGTGTCTAACTTTTGAAGATTTTGTCCCATTTGTTGCATTAATTGTAATAACAATGCATTAGTGTCTCGAATCTGTTCCTCTACGCTTTTCGGCAGTGCATTTGCACCAGCAACATTCATATTTTGACAAGCAGAAAATGTATCTTGACTTATTTGAGAAAACGGTGAGGACGCAAAACCTGAATCTACAGTATTTGCAAAATTGTGTCGTATCATTTCAGATTCCTGAGGCGAGCTGTTGCTCAACGATCGATCGATAATGCTTCCCTATTCACTAATTGTTTCACTGCCTACGCCATTGTTTGCCGCCCGCTCCATTTCCCTATGCACAATTACCAAATGACTATGTTGAACACTAGTTAATTCATTACAGGGTGGCGCTAACACACTACTTTCGTCTTCACTGTCATTCCTCAGTTTACTTTGGAGCCTAGTGTTACGTTTTTCACACGCCATTATTGTCACAATATTTCACAAGACAACACAAAAAACACAATTTGAAGAGCCAAAATAGGGGAACACATTAACATAGCACTGAAAATAATATCTAGTTAATTGCAAGCGCAGCTGCAAAATACTTGGTGCAAATCTACATGCATGCCACAACTGTTTTACTGTGCAACAATGAAAAACCACAACTACCAAGGAAATTCTCTCTATAATTACGCGCTAGCAATAAACAAAAGCTACACTAAATACACAAACTACAAGAAAAAAAATCAGAAGATTACAGTGAAGTACCCTGGGCTAAGGGTCGTCATATGAAACGTCCCCTTTGAACAATTTATACATGACTGTGCTTAAACTGACACACAATATTTTTAGCGCAACGCAATCTGACTTTCAAAAATCCCTACAAAAGAATGGCCCTGACTAACATTAACCTATACCTTTCACAAATCACTTACCTCACAAAAACCTTCATTACTCGAACTACTGCAATACAGCGAGCGCCACTACTGCCAGCTAAATAAATGATTCAAACTACGGAAGGCACTAACTACTGATAGGCATGGTTAGCAAATGAAAGATTTTTGTAGAGAACAAACAATGTATTTACCTTAATAATCATAATATATATATCATCCAGTTTTACAAATTTCAAATCTCCGCCATTTCTCTCCCCAGTCCACCACTGCTGGCGGCTCACCTCCAACTGCGCAACGCTACGCGCTGTTCACATCCAGCTGCCGCTGCCCAACACTACAATGGCAGACAACAATGCAAACTAGCCACAGACTGCACACAGCACAGCCAGTGATTATCATTCAGAGAGCGCTACGTGGCGGCGGCGTTACCAATATAAGAACCTAAACATCCTACTTACGCAGGTAACTGAAGAAAGCAACTTGGCAATATAATGCGCAACATACATAAAAAACAGTGGAAAACTTGGGGCTGCCAGAAGATGTGTAGATAACGATGAGCCACTGCTCGACTCCAGACCTGGCCGGCCAAAGGAATACCGTGTCCACTCCTGTTGCCGGCGCTCGTCCCTTTTTTCCTGAAGATGCTCAGCTAGGTGAACTTGGAAGACACACTGGTGGTAGAAAAACCAGCCGGCCCACTGCCCCACAGACCTGCGCTGTACGTATTGCTTCACACACTACCACTACCCAGAATACGGTGTCAACGCCACTCGCGGCACAGTGCCATGCCCCAGCATGCCACATATCGTGTTCCAGGGACGTGGCGCGAGCTATCGATCACGCATTGGTTCAGTTTGAAATGGTGTAGGAGACTGCAAAGATGTGTTTTGAAAATAAAAGAACGAAAACTAAGGTAGAAATGAGAAGTGTGGGCGGTACATTAGCTGAAGAACCACAGGTGTTATTGAGCAGATGTCAAGAACGTAGAGAACTTCTGTGTAAGATTGATAAAATACCAAGTAAAATCCAGCTTGAACAGGAGAAATGCGTGTTGGAAGTTTGAAAGAGGTACCGTATGTACAAGCAGAAACAGGAAAGGCGCCGAGACAGATGACTAACCGGACGGCATGTGGATTTGACGACTTGCCAGCAGAGGTGTTAAAGGATTTGGGAAAATAAGAAAGAAGAAAATACTGTATCTCCATAATGACATATAGGACAGAGGACGGTAATGAGAAAACGAGAAATACCAAAAAATGTGAAGAGCAAAGGACTATCAGCCTAATTTCTCATGCAGCATAAGATTGTTGAATACAAAGTTATACGGCAAGCTGGAAAGATGGATTGTGGAGGAACAGTTCGGATTTAGAAGGTAAAACAACAAGAGATGGTGGGTGTTGCTAAGAATCATAGGAGAAAGATATTTAGAGAAAGGAAGAGAAATTTATGCTGTTCATATTGATTTCGAAAAAGCATTCGACAGAGCACAATTGAACAAGCTGGTATATATTTTAATTTGGAAAAGAGTAACTGGTATGAGAGACGATTGATACAGAATCTATATTTACAGCAGAAAGTAAGATTAAGGGTTAGAAATGAGATATTGCAAGGAAGCAGCATTGAAATGGGGTTATACAACGTTGTTGCCCCTTCCCTTTGTTGTTCGACTTATACCCGGAGGATACTATTGCGAAAGTCTTAGATGGACAATGGCTGGTGGAAAGAGAATAGCTTGTAGTGGCAGAAAGTGAATCAACTGTTAATAAAATGCTAAAACATGATGCTTGTGTAGTATATGGGATGCGAATCAGTACAGCAAAAGCAAAGTGTATGGTGATCGACAAAGAAAGGAGACTAGCACAAATTAGGATAGGAGAAGTTGTTATTAGCAGAGTCAGAGCGTTTAAATATCTTGGTAGTGCATTACCTGAAAACTTGAGATGCCATTAGAACATGAAAACTCGCTTTGCTATAGTGAAGGAGGCATTCAATAGCAAGAGGAAGCTGTAATGTAGCTATCTACATAAAGGTCTGAGGAAAAGATGCAGCAAGTGTTTGTCTGGAGTGTGGTACTTCATGGAACAGAAATATGGAGACTGAGACGAGAGGATGGAAAAAGGCTAGAAGCATTTGAGAAGTCGATGTGCAGGAGAATGGAGAGGGTAAGCTGCATGGAAAGAAGGCGTAACGAAAGAGTGTTCAAAAAAGTTGTCCAGAGGGGACGACTGCAGCATGTTATAAGAGAAATGAAGAAATGAAGAAGAATTGTATGGGACAGCCTCGGAGACAGGGGTACCTGCTAACACACGTTTTAGAAGATCTACTTCGTGGCAGGAGATTGAGAGGGAGAAAGAGATGCAAGATGATAGATGACGTAAAGGGAAGCGGATATTACGAGAGCCTGAAAAGGGTGGCAGAAGAGAACATGGGGAACTACCACGTGAAAACCTGCATTAGGGCGGAACACTGATGGTGATCATGATGATGATTATTCACAGTTCGTCAGCAAGCGATCACGGCGAATTTGCCAGTGGCCACTATAGCGACTAGCATGTGTTGATGTTGCTCCTGCTGAACGTAGAAGTGGCCTTTGTGATATGATCTCTCACCAGCTAATCGTCTTGTAACCACATCGAACTACAAAGTGAGCGTTGTTGAGAGGGATGGCCACAAACCGCTATTACTTTTAAGAAGCTGTAAATTATTGTAATCTGGGCTTCCTGTTAAGTTAATGGTAAAAGAAATAAAACTAACGTGTTAATTGAGATAATAGGTAATAGACATAGCCCAGATCAGCTGTCCCATGGAAAAACCGACGTAACATCTGTAGAGGCGAAGTAAAAACTGCAGCTGTGCCCCTTGCTCTAGTCGAGGAAATGAACATCACGTTCCCTAGAACAACAATTGTACCATAGACTAAGAACTTACAGATCCCATCGTGGAGATAAACGATTGTAACTGTGAAAATTTATGACGTAAGCATCTTTCTGACAGTACTGTCAAAAAATACATCATGTGCTTAAGATCAACATCTTCTGGACTCGATGGCATCCCAGTCCTACTGATTGAGCTTATTACTGACTCGCGACTTCTCTTTATGATAGAAATCTCCAACCGCTCGTTAATCACAAATGTTTTGCTTGAGACCTGGAGTCAAGGTGTAGTTAAGATACTAACGTAAGAAAAGCCCTCTCTGGTTATCGACCTATAAGGATTTTTCCGACACTGTCCAAGGCCGTAGAATACAGGGTGAGTCACCTAACATTACCGCTGGATATATTTCGTAAACCACATCAATTACTGACTAATCGATTCTACAGGCCGAACGTGAGGAGAGGGGCTAGTGTAATTGGTTAATAGAAACCATAAAAAAATGCACGGAAGTATGTTTTTTAACACAAACCTACGTTTTTTTAAATGGAACCACGTTAGTTTTGTTAACACATCTGAACATATAAACAAATACGTAATCAGTGCCGTTTGTTGCATTGTAAAATGTTAATTACATCCGGAGATATTGTAACCTAAAGTTGACGCTTGAGTACCACTCCTCCGCTGTTCGATCGTGTGTATCGGAGAGCACCGAATTACGTAGGGATCCAAAGTGAACGGTGATGAACCTTAGGTACAGAAGAGACTGGAACAGCACATTACGTCCACATGTTAACAACCTTTTATTGGTCTTTTTCACTGACGCACATGTACATTACCATGAGGGGTGAGGTACACGTACACACGTGGTTTCCGTTTTCAATTACGGAGTGCAATAGAGTGTGTTCCGACATGTCAGGCCAATAGATGTTCAATGTGGTGGCCATCAAATGCTGCACACAATTGCTAATCTGTGGCGTACTGAATGTCGTACACGCCGCACTACATCTGGTGTAATGTCGCCGCAGGCTGCCACAATATGTTGTTTCATATCCTCTGGGGTTGTAGGCACATCACGGTACACATTCTCCTTTAACGTACCCCACAGAAAGAAGTCCAGAGGTGTAAGACCAGGAGAACGGGATGGCCAATTTATGCGTCCTCCACGTCCTATGAAACGCCCGTCGAACTTCCTGTCAAGGGTCAGCCTAGTGTTAATTGCGGAATGTGCAGGTGCACCATCATGCTGATACCACATACGTCGAGGCGTTTCCAGTGGGACATTTTCGAGCAACGTTGGCAGATCATTCTGTAGAAACGCGATGGATGTTGCAGCTGTTTGGGCCCCTGCAAGGAAGTGAGGACCAATGAGGTGGTCCCCAATGATTCCGCACCATACATTTGCAGTCCACGGTCGCTGTCGCTCTACCTGTCTGAGCCAGCGAGGATTGTCCACGGACCAGTAATGCATGTTCCGTAGATTCACTGCCCCGTGGTTTGTGAAACCCGCTTCATCGGTAAACAGGTAGAACTGCAACGCATTCTCTGTTAATGCCTATTGACAGAATTGCACTCGATTATTAAAGTCATCACCATGTAATTACTGATGTAGCGACACATGAAACTGGTGAAAGCGGTGACGATGCAGTATGCGCATGGCACTACTTTGACTCAGTCCACCGGCTCTCGCAATGTCCCGTGTACTCATGTGTGGGTTCATGGCAACAGCAGCTAACACACCAACTGCACCCGCTTCTCCTGTGACGGGCCTGTTACGGACTCATTTGCGTGCTACGACCATACCTGTTGCATACATTTGGCGGTAGATATTTTGCAATGTGCGGCACGCTGGATGCTCTCTGTCCGGGTACCGTTCTGCATACACCCTGCAGGCTTCAGCTGCATTTCGTCGACACTCGCCATAGATGAGTATCATTTCCGCCTTTTCAGAGTTCGAATACACCATGGTCACAGTTCCTACAACACTACACTATCACGGACGTCTGGTAGCACGGTGTACTACAGTTGGTCTGCGTGCGGAGACGAATGTAGAATAAAAATAGCAGCAAGCGCCACATGCGGACACTGCGACAGCTAGACCAAACCACAGCAATGCACTACAGCCACACTCGTAAACACGGTCGTCATCGTAAACATGTCCCTGCAGATGCTGCTCGCCGACCGTGGCACGTGTTTGTTACAAGACGCAACTGAACGTAGGAGGTTTCAAGCGTCAACTTTAGGTTACAATATCTCCGGATGGCTCTGAGCACTATGGGACTTAACATCTATGGTCATCAGTCCCCTAGAACTTAGAACTACTTAAACTTAACTAACCTAAGGACAGCACACAACACCCAGCCATCACGAGGCAGAGCAAATCCCTGACCCCGCCGGGAATCGAACCCGGGAACCCGGGCGTGGAAAGCGAGAACGCTACCGCACGACCACGAGATGCGGGCTATCTCCGGATGTAACTAACATTTTACAATGCAAAAACGGTTCTGATTACGTATTTGTTTATATGTTCAGATGTGTTAACAAAACTAACGTGGTTCTATTTAAAAAAACGTAGGTTTGTGTTAAAAAACAGACTTCCGTGCATTTTTGTATGGTTTGTATTAAACAATTACACTAGCCCCTCGCCTCACGTTCGGTCTGTGGTATCGGTTCGTCAGTATTTAATGTAATTTACGAAATATATATAGCCTTAACGTTAGGTGACTCACCCTGTATATACTACTTAACAACAAACAACTGTATAGACAAATATCAACCAGGTTTCCACGATCGCCGCACAGCATCTGGTTTAATAATAATAACAGACTATCTTAAGCTTGCCATGGACAGACAAGCAACGCCTATCATGTGCTTCTTAGACATTAGCGATGCATTTGACACTGTCTGCTTCTACATCTTAGTTGCTAAACTTAACAGCCTAAATTACTTTCTAAGTACATTGTAAAGGTTCGCTCGTACCTGACGCCACACAAGTGATGGGTCGTTTCCGGCACCTAAGGTCTCGATGGAGGCATGAAGTGTCAATCGTACCCTGGGGTTCGGTGTTAGTTCGTATACTCCTTCCACTGTACGTCAACGAAAAGCCTTACTATAAATACAACATGAACGCTGATGACCTTCAGTTGTATCTAAGTGCAAACCCAATAAGCTTCATGCTGCTATCAACAGTTTCAGCACTGGCCTGTGTGCAGTATTGAAATGGTTACACAATAGGGTATTAAAGGTCAGTCCAATGAAAACCGAAACGGTCAAGGTAGGTCACACTAGGATCATTAGCCAGAAATAGCGTGAACCCTTTACCATCTTTAACGTTAAGTGATAGATAAGTCAACTTCTCTCTCTTAGCACAGTACTAAGGAGACGTAACAGATGAAAACTAAATTGGGCCTAGTACACAGTGGCATTGTGTAAGAAGTCATCAGCACCTCTACGTGCTGTAAAAAATGTAAAAAGCTCTTCCCTTGTACAAATGCAAGTACTCTCAGTTTTTGGTTAGAGCCATGTTATCATGCAAGGCCATTCTCAGCAGAGCTGACGGAGCAAGAAACTGATGATGAACGCCTGCGTTCCATATGTTTGTGATGTTCGACTCCTTCTTCGCAACATTACGAGCAATTGTAAGTCTAGATCCAGAGCCTAAACACGAAAGTCGACAGTAGAGCATGCAATATGCCCTTCTCTGCCGTCACAACATTGCCGCCCTGATTCTCTGTCTCGATATACACACGTCGACGACAAGTTAGATGTCGAATCAGATGATACAAAGAAATCAATTAATCCGCTACCACGGAACAGCATCCTTAACCCTTCCATCTGACGTAGGTCCCACCCTAACAATTGCGCCTTTACACTGCTCACATCTGCCGGCCGGTGTGGCCGTGCGGTTCTAGGCGCTTCAGTTTGGAACCGCGTCACCGCTACGGTCGCAGGTTCGAAACCTGCCTCGGGCATGGATATGTGTGATGTCCTTAGGTTAGTTACGTTTAAGTAGTTCTAATTTCTAGGGGACGGATGACCTCAGATGTTGAGTCCCATAGTGCTCAGAGCCATTTGAACCATTCGAACTCCTCACGTCTACAATCCGTGGGGAAGCCTGATGAATATCATCATAAAGGTCACGTAAGAAGGAATAGTAAAATTCTTGCACCCTCTGAAATTACCGGGCTCTATCAGCGCAAAATCGCATCATTTTCCGAGTCTCGTCTTTGTCAGTTAAACCCACAGTCCCAAAATAGAGGCGATAGCAGATCTGAAAGGAGACTACGGTCCAACACTTTCCAGACCATCTCATCTAGAGAGGGATCCTACAGTGAGCTTGCAAGGCGATCGAAACAGTTCCACCGATTGTCGCGTGTGATTTAATGTAACAGTCACTGCACAGAGGTCGGTGTAGCTAGCGAGGATAACACCAACAGCCAAATACCGGGTGATCAAAAAGTCAGTATAAATTTGAAAACTGAATAAATCACGGAATAATGTAGATAGGGAGGTAAAAATTGACACACATGCTTGGAATGACTAGGTGTTTTACTAGAACCAAAAAAATACAAACGTTCAAAAAATGTCCGACAGATGGCACTTCATCTGATCAGAATAGCAATAATTAGCATAACAAAGTAAGACAAGGCAACGATGATGTTCTTTGCAGGAAATGCTCAATATGTCCACCATCATTCCTCAACAATAGCTGTAGTCGAGGAATAATGTTGTGAACAGCACTGTAAAGCATGTCCGGAGTTATGGTGAGGCATTGGCGTCGGATTTTGTCTTTCAGCATCCCTAGAAGTGTCGGTCGATCATGATACACTTGCGACTTCAGGTAACCCAAAATCCAATAAACGCACGGACTGAGGTCTGGGGACCTGGGAGGCCAAGCATGACGAAAGTGGCGGCTGAGCACACGATCTTCACGAAAGACGCTTGCAAGAGATCTTTCACGCGTCTAGCAATATGGGGTGGAGCGCCATCCTGCATGAAAATCGTACGTCCCAGCAGGTGTTTATCAGCCAAGCTGGGGATGATGCGATTCTGTAACACGATTTTCATGCGCAGTCACTGACGTTTTGCTGTCCATCGCCATCTGTTGGACATTTTGCGAACTTTGTTTTCTTTTTTGTTCTAATTAAACCCCATGTCATTCCGATAATGTGTGTAAATTTTTACCTCTCTATCTACATTATTCCGCGGTTTATTAAGTTTTCAAATTTATACAGACTTCTTGATCACCCGTTACTATCACGCATCCTATAACATAAATAAAATCTGTTAAGCATGCTGCTATAAGTAGCAGTAAGATAAGTATATTTCAGAAGTATATTTGAAGAAACGTACATCTTGCAGCTTCAAGGAACGAATTAAATCTTGCAATTCCCGACAGAAATTAAAACTGGGAGACTGATCTTCAAGGTGCAACAAACAATTAAAATCACCACCTATCGAAATATTCAGCGGACTTTTCCGTAGTAAATAAATTACCTCTTCCTAGTAAAATCGCGTTCGGTCCAAAGTACGTCCGCTACCGAATGGTGTATAATACGGAATCCGGGCCAAGTGATGAGAGGTTCGGTTTGTGGGGCGTTCAACTGCGCAGTCATCAGCGCCCGAACAAAGTCACAACTTTTACACAATCCACTCTAGCCACGAAAGATGATAATGACGACGAAGTGACTAGCAGAGACAGAATGGAAGGGAAGGGGGGCGGGCGGGTTGCTTTAGCCTATCCTCTCCTACGGTTGGTAGTGGTTGCTTAGTTTGTTGTAAAATTGTTATTTTGTTTTGTCTACCTGTTTCAGGAAGTAACATGAGTCTCCGAGCTTGCCCCGGCACAACTTACTTATGCAAAGAGCAGTTAATGTATGAAATCCGTGTGCGTGGGCTGCCGGTCGACGGAAATGTGTCTGATTTGGTGGCCAGGCTTCTTGCAGCGGTCGACACTCCCATTGCCCTATCGACAGACGTCGTTAGCAAGGTAGGTGACTTGTTGTCGAATATCGAAACAGCTTTAAGTAATGTAGGTCGGACAATTGAATTTATGGCGTCTACTCAGCAGACGCATAGACAAATTTGTCGCGTGCAGCCGCATTTAGCCCATTACTGCAATCGTTTACCGGATAGTGCTTCAATCGATTTCAATGATGCTAGTGGTGCTCTCCGTCATGAGGTGTTTGATGTTGCCGGAGGTTTTCAGTCACGTGTCGTAGCGCCTGCTTTAAGCGGAGGAGGTTTACGTACTAATTCTGAGCCTGAAAATGTGAGTGAGGTCACACGCATTAAGTGTAATGAAGAATATTTTAGTTTATTTTCCAAGTTACCTAATCCAGTTATGAATGTCTGTCTTGTATATGGAAAATTTGAGCTAGATTCAGTCCTTCCTGTGGTTGTTAGTCCGTCTCCAGATTCACGCTGATGGGTAGGATGTTCCAAAGTCTGTCGTATTAGTATTATTATATCCGATGGCTAAGGGTGTGCTTAGTAGAATGGTAGCCGAGGAATTGGAACAGATAGAAGGCTCACGGTGCGCATGATCGTCGAATTCGAGCAGGAATGTTGATTGGAAGGTACGAGCGTGTAACGAAACCTTAGCGCAGTATTTTGAGAGGGTTCGCACGGCCTGTGTCCGACCTTGATTGTATCGAACATTTTGGAAGGCATGCGGGTACAGGATCGCAGCAGGTTGAACATTGTAGAGGGCCCTTGCTCTATGGAACAGTTTCAACAATTGGTTGATTCTATTCATGCTGTTTCTTGGGTGGACGAACAGCATTCCACTGCCCAAGGGAGAGTAATATCTGAGGCACCAAAGTGTAGTAACTCTATTAATACCAGTTCTAATTCAGTACTTCCGTACTGCTACCGTTGACATGCGGTTGATAATTTAGTACGGGATTGTCCGGTAGATAAGGAAAAGAGATAAGGGAAGGACGGAACACACTTTATTGTCTATAATAAATCATACAGTCACCGTTGATCTTTATTTTACAATTGCCATTGCCGACTTTCGCCCATATAAAGAGGTACTCATCAGCATTCAACTTCTTCTTCCTTCTCGTAGTCAAAACAAATGGCATGCTTGGAACAAAAGTACCATAAGGCTGTTTAGCCAAGAGTCCTGTAGTGTCAGCTATACTCCATGTCTTCCAAGCCAAAATGTTAGCATCTGGAAATGCTTCAAGGCCACCATAATCTGCATGATTGCCCCATACAACAGCATGTGTCAACCAAGTACTACCTCCAAACACTGCTTGTACATCACAGGTAAAGTTCAGATGGAGTCCACATTTGGACTTCCAATCAATTGCTGTTTATTAAACTGCCCAGCCAAGTCAATATCAATCGCCTTCAAACTGCGATACACAGGTACACTGCACCGCCAGCGACGTCGGTAACCACGTCGCAGAGACATTGCTGTGGCACGTTAACACAAGTTCAAATAGCTGACGCCAGTGGATGGCAAAAGGGGGTGAGTTTACTAACTGGCCAGTGAATTGTAAAGCCATTCAGGCAACGCATGTTCTGGCGCTCCGTCTGTGCTAGGGTAGAACAGGAACCAGTGTGTGCATTGCTGGATTAGGGTAGTTCCGTATCCTTACTTGATTATAACTGGTTCGTAGAATATAAAGAATTGTGCAGGTTTTCATCTCCGAAGTCTCCGGTTCAGAGATGATGGCCGCGAGTTACCTCTAATAGGGAAGGTGTGGGAGTGGTTGCACGTCGATAGATTCTCATGGCCTCATAGATTTTTCATAGCTAAGAATTTGGGGGTCCCTTTGTTGCTCGGGTGTGGTTTGATCCAGCATGCCGGTTTGGTATTCGATTATGCCGGGAGTGTCTTTTATTTTAAGTTTACGCCTCACCACCGTCTCTCTTTGTGTTCGTGCCAGCGGTCTTATGCAGGGAATGTGAGCTCTGTGTGCAGTGTGGAGGTAGACACGGGTTGTCTTACGGCGCATCAAGTGCAGGCTCTCAACCAGACTAGGAGAGCTATCCTCAGGTCTTGTCGGATAAGTTGGGGGTGACAGACATTCTTAAGAATGTCATCCAATTAAATGATAGTGTGCCCGTCCTTCAGACCCCTTATAGGCTGTTTTCACCGAAGATGAAGATTTTGAGAGCCAAAATCGTTAATATGCTACAAGACCATCAACTTCGCCCTATGCTTCGCCTACATTTCAAGTTCCCAAAGACGAGTGTAGTGATTTTCGTACGGTAATTGGTTACCGGGGGTTAACAAAAAGGTGGTGTTGGAGTCAGTTCCCTTGCCCGATTTGCACAATTGCATTACCTGGTTTGCAGGTGTTAATATGTTCACTATCTTAGATCTCAATCAAGCATATTACCAGGTCCCCCCTGCGGAATCATCAAAGCCTGTGACATCGTTTTGCACAGATTGGAATATATTTGAGTTCAACAGGGTTCCTTTTGGGCCGGCCACTGGTGCAGCTGTGTTGTCCCGTTTGTTGGATGTGGTGCTAGGATACTTGAAGTTCGTCTGTGTCCACAACTATTTAGATGACGTAGTTATGTACAGTCGCACCTTTGAGGAACACCTTGTTCACCTGGAGCAGGTTTTCCTAAGGTTGCGTTATGCTGGCCTCACCGTCAAATGACCTATCACCTTGTGTAAACAACAGATTTCTTTCTTGGGCCATTTGGAATCTGCAAAAGGTGAAAGCATCGACGACCAGGATTTTCCCCTCTCCCCAGAATAAGAAAGATGTCGCTCGCTTCATTGGCATGGCGAATTTTTTTCGTAAATTCATTGCCAATTTCGCCCATCTTGCAGGCCCCCTTAAAGATATTCGGAAGGAGAATAGCGATTTCGTATGGGCATAAAATCATCAGCGAGCATTGGTACAGATTAAGACTGCAATTAATAATCCCCTGTTGTTGACTGTACAGGACTTTAATTGTCCGTTTGTTCTGTGGCCGTTGTTTTTGCCTTGAAAAAGTTTTGTTTCTATTTGGAGCATAGAGACTTTGTACTAGAGACGGAAAACCAAGCATTAAGTAGGATCTTGGCTACGCCAAGGAAGACTGGCCGAATTGCACTTTCGTTTTCAAGTCAGAGCCCGCATCTCGTGGTCGTGCGGTAGCGTTCTCGCTTCCCACGCCCGGGTTCCCGGGTTCGATTCCCGGCGGGGCCAGGGATTTTCTCTGCCTCGTGATGGCTGGGTGTTGTGTGCTGTCCTTAGGTTAGTTAGGTTTAAGTAGTTCTAAGTTCTAGGGGACTGATGACCACAGATGTTAAGTCCCATAGTGCTCAGAGCCATTTGAACCATTTTTCAAGTCAGAAATATTAAAGGCTCGGATAATGCAACTGCCTAAGCTCTGAGTCGTATGTTTACACCCGACTCCCAGGAAAGTAAGGAGCAAGGCGAACAGGACATCAGTGTTGGGGCGATTTTATCCGACCTTCCTAACCTGTTTGGCGGGCTTAAGGAGACGTAGGCCCAGGACACGTGTTGTGGTCCGTTTCGAGAAAGAGTCATGGCTGGGGTTTCGGAGCCGGGTTATTGTCTCCGACAAGGGGTACTGTGTGAGGAGGGTAGTGGCGATCAACAATGGAGGGTGCGTTTGTCAATTGACTTAGTACGGATGGTCTTCCGGTATTATCACGATTCGGTCCTTGGCGGCCATTTGGGCCTGTATAAGACATTGGACAGGATCCGCGAGTTTTTTGTATGGCCCTCTCTTAACGGGGAAATTATGTGACTGGTTGGGCAGTTTGATCTCTGCAAAAGGGCGAAGCCTGATTCCGAGGTCTCTCGTGGGCATCTACACTCGCAGAGGGAGCAGTATCCCTACGATAAAGTTTATATCGACTAGGACCGTTGCCCCAGACCAAGAACCGCTACATCTTGGTTGTCGTGGATGTTTTCTCCCGGTTTACGTGACTGCTTCCTACTCGGGGGAGGGTGGGGGAAGGGTCTCTGAGGAAATCACCGCCGAGCAATTGTCGAAGGTCATATCCTGGCTCAGACCGCTCTCGTGTGTTCAAGGCATTTTGTAAAATCAGGGAATTAGACGTATTACCACCATGCCTTATTATTCTAAGGCGTCAATTGCCGAAACTGTTAATCGGGATTTGAAAACAGCCCTTACCATCTACCATGCCCGGTCACCTGCTAGATGGGATATCACTTTGCCCTTTCTCAGTCAGGCGTTTAAACCGGCCAAACATGAGGCAACCGACAATACGCTGCGTTAATGTGTGCTTATACCATTAAATCGTTATCAAACGTGTGGAGTATAAACGACCTCTTACCAGCGTCCATTAACCCTCAGAGCCTCCGTGAGAATAGCCACCGGCGACAGCACCTTCGATATAACAAGGATCGTACACCATCTTCGGGAAAGGTTGGGGAGCTGGTTTTTATCCGCAACTAGGCGGCTCCGTCTAGCCAAGACACCATGGGAAAATTAAAACCGAGACATAGGGGTCCTTGTTGCATCTGTGAAATCTTGAGGTCGGTTAACTTGGAGTTAAGGGAGATCGCGTCGGGCAAGCTATTTAGGGCACATCTCAGCCAGGTTAATCTGGGATAAGTAGGGACTCGTTTGGTGCTCCAGCAGACCAACATGTCGACCGTCTGAAGAGCTATTGGTGTTTACCGGTTGGAAAACACCGCCAGCAATTATTGACAGAATAACAGGTTGAATCACCAGATTGACGCACGAATTTTCAGTCAGGGTGCATGGGATAACCACGAGAGTGTTCCGGCTACGATAAGAAACCGCACCCCGGACCATAACTCCAAGTGTAGGTCCCGTGCGTGTATCACACAGTAATGTTGTGTGTAGGTTCTCATCAGGACTCTCTCTTACCAACACACGGCCCTCACTGGCACCGATACAGAACCAGCATTCATCAGAAAACACAAAAGACCTCGCACCTTGCCCTCCAGTGAGTTCTCCCTTGACACCACCGAAACCACAAATGGTCGTGGTTTTGTGTCAGTGAAATTCACGCGACAGGGCGTCTGGTGCGGAGCTGTCCTTGACGTAACCGGTTTGTAACAGTTCGTTGTGTCACTGAGGTGTCAACTGCTGCTTAAATTACTGCTGCAGAAGCATTAAGACGCGCCACAGCCACACGCCAAACACGATTCTCCCCCAGCAACCGTAAAGTTGTAAGCGTATTGTCATATCGCTGGTTAGCTGTGGAGTATCTTTGCGGGCAGCCGTGCCCGTAGTGGGTCGAGCGCGGGACACGCTACTGCTATGTTATGTAGTGTGTAGCTCTGCATGTGAGAGGCCTTTTTTAGTATTCAGGTCGAAGTGTTGCTACAAGAGATGTTGCAGTAAAGTGATGAAATATGGAAGTGATTCAGAGGAAAGTGCGTCAAGAAGTAAGAAAAAAAAATGAGCAGTGCCTTCGATAACGTATTTAAAGGGTGTTCCAAAAATGACCGGTATATTTGAAACGGTAATAAAAACTAAACGAGCAGCGATAGAAATAAACCGTTTGTTGCAATATGTTTGGGACAACAGTACATTTTCAGGCAGACAAACTTTCTAAATTACAGTAGTTACAATTGTCAACAACAGATGGCGCTGTGGTCCGGGAAACTCTATAGTTCGATATTTTCCACATATCCACCATGCGTAGCAATAATATGGCGTAGTCTCTGAATGAAATTACCCGAAACCTTTGACAACGTGTCTGGCGGAATGGCTTCACATGCAGATGAGATGTACTGCTTCAGCTGTTCAATTGTTTCTGGATTCTGGCGGTACACCTTGTCTTTCAAGTGTCCCCACAGAAAGAAGTCACAGGGGTTCATGTCTGGCGATTGGGGGGGGGGGGGGCAATCCACGCCGCCTCCTGTATGTATCGGATAGCCCAAAGCAATCACACGACCATCGAAATATTCATTCAGGAACTTAAAGACGTCGGCCGTGCGATGTGGCCGGGCACCATCTTGCATAAACCACAAGGTGTTCGAAGTGTCGTCTAAGGCAGTTTGTACCGCCACATATTCACGAAGAATGTCCAGATAGCGTGATGCAGTAATCGTTTCGGATATGAAAAATGGGCCAATGATTCCTTTGGAAGAAATGGCGGCCCAGACCAGTACTTTTTGAGGATGCAGGGATGATGGGACTGCAACATGGGGCTTTTCGGTTACCCATATGCGCCAGTTCTGTTTATTGATGAAGCCGTCCAGGTAAAAATAAGCTTCGTCAGTAAAACAAATGCTGCCCACATGCATATCTCCGTCATCAATCCTGTGCACTATATCGTTAGCGAATGTCTCTCGTGCAGCAATGGTAGCGGCGCTGAGGGGTTGCCGCGTTTAAAATTTGTATGGATAGAGGTGTAAACTCTGGCGCATGAGACGATACGTGGACGTTGGCGTAATTTGGACCGCAGCTGCAACACGGCGAACCGAAACCCGAGGCCGCTGTTGGATCACCTGCTGCACTAGCTGCGCGTTGCCCTCTGTTGTTGCCATACGCGGTCGCCCTACCTTTCCAGCACGTTCATCCGTCACGTTCCCAGTCCGTTGAAGTTTTTCAAACAGATCCTTTATTGTATCGCTTTTCGGTCCTTTGGTTACATTAAACCTCCGTTGAAAACTTCGTCTTGTTGCAACAACACTGTGTTGTAGGCGGTGGAATTCCAACACCAGAAAAATCCTCTGTTCTAAGGAATAAACCATGTTGTCTACAGCACACTTGCACGTTGTGAACAGCACACGCTTACAGCAGAAAGACGACGTACAGAATGGCGCACCCACAGACTGCGTTGTCTTCTATATCTTTCACATCACATGCAGCGCCATCTGTTGTTGAAAATTGTAACTACTGTAATTTCGAAAGTTTGTCCGCCTGAAAATGTACTGTTGTCCCAAGCATATTGCAACAAACGGTGTATTTCTATCGCTGCTCGTTTAGTTTTTATTGCCGTTTCAAATACACCAGTCATTTTTGAAACACCCTGTATGTATCCTCTCGTGGCGTGTCGCACAGCATCGATCATCCGTGCTGTGTTAGGTCTCCCAAAATGAACCAATGTGAATGAGTAAAAATTAGTTACCATAAAAGAGTGCAGTCAAGTTCCAGCGTCTTGTAGCGAGCGCGAGGACGTGCGTTCGATCATCGCGTTTCCGCATTATCAACAATTAGCCGCGCCGCGACGGTTAAGCGCACGCTCGTACAAGTGAGAACTGAGAACTGAAAAAGTAACTCTACGAACAGTGTTATATCATTACTAGTGACGAGGAGGACTATTACCAGATATCTGTATGTGTGACGAGCGTAAGAACTTTAGTTCGATCATTCGGCTTCCGCGTCATCGACAATCACCCGCGTCGTGTCGGTTACGCGTGCCCTCGTCTGAATGATATTTTGTGGACTGTTAATCATCCATTAATTGAGATAACACTTCTGAATTAGGATGTAAACAGTGCAACCTGCGATTTTCCTTTAATCGTCTCAGAATATAGTTGTTGATACCAGACGTCGACCACTGTCGTGTTTTAACGTTGGGTGACTCCCCTTATTCGCTTGCGTTTCAGGCAAGCCAGCAGCAGTGTGGAGCAGAACAGTACGACCGCCACGGGATTACCAGACACATGGTGTGGAAAGTGCGCACGGTCGAGAAAAGAAAAAGCAACGGTCACGAAACGAGAAGTCAGTTTAAAGTACTCCACCCATTTGTACTTCCGGGCGTGTTACAAAGTGCGTGGAGGAGGGTACCCTGTACCATTACTTGTCGGTTTCCTTCCTGTTCCACTCGCTAAGAGACCGAAGGAAAATCCCCTCCGTATCTGCCAAAATTTCTCGTACCTTACGTTGTTGGTTCTTGCGCGCGATCTAAGCGGGAGCAGAATTGTTCGCCAGTCAGCATCAAATGCCAGTTCTCTATTTTTCTTAATAGTGTTTCCCGGAATGAACGCCGCCTTACCTTCAGAGATTTCCATTTGAGTTCCAGAAGCTTCTCTATGATAATTACGTTTGGTTCGATCCTACCGGTAACAAATCTAGCAGACCTCCTCTGAATCGCTTCAATTTCTTCCTTCAATCCGACCTGGTACGGATCCCAAACATTCGAGCAGTACTCAAGAATAGGTGGCACCAGCATCCTATATGCGATCTCCTTCACAGGTGAGGCACTCTTTCCTAAAATTCACCCAATAAACCGAAGTCGACCACTTGCCTTGCCTATCATACTTCTCACACGCTCTTTCCACCTCATATCGCTTTGCAACGTTACGCCCAGATATTTAAACGACTTCACTATGTCAAGGTTGACACTAGTAATACTATGGCCGAACATTACAGGTTTTTTCTTCCTACTTATCCCCAGTAACTTACATTTTTTCACATTTAGGACTAGCTAGAAATTTTGTCTGAATCACCTTGTAGCTTCCTACCTTCATTCAACTTCGACACGACTACATCATCGGCAAACAACCGCTTATTTCTGCCCACCGTGTTCGCGAAATCACTTTGGTATAAAGAGAACAATAGTGGTCGTATCACACTTCCCTGGGGCACTCCTGAAGATTTGTCTCTGATCAAAAATTGCTGTCGAGAACAACATGCATCTTTCAGTTGTAGAAACACCCCTACTAACTTATGTTTATGCCCCACAACTTCTTCTTCGTGTTCAGATTTTTTTCTATCAGTATATTATCATCACTGATAATTCTTAACTGTAACATAATGTCATCTAAAAGCCTCAAAATTGTACATATTGTCAATCAACCTGTTTCTTACAAAGTATCTTTTGTCACAATTTTTTATTTATTTTAAAACAAGTTTTAATTCCTTGTAACCCTTGAGAACTGAAATAACAGCTAAAAAAAGAAAGTAATACGTGCTATTTGGTTCACCATTCAATACGTTCATCGTCGACAAAGTCGCGAGTATAGTGGCACGTTTCTACGACAAGTCCACCTCCGTGTGACGTAGAAGACAATGGCTTCCTTGCCTCGACACAAGGGGAAGCTATTGGTGAAGAGGAAACTGCGCGGAACGTGAAGGGAGATGTAGATGCAAGCGTAGACGGGCCGTTTAGGGCGTGCCATAGTGGTACGCAGGCGGCGTTTTCGCTGCGCATTTTCTTTATGAAGGAAGGGGATAGCCCGCGGTAGTTGATAAGAAGTTGCCTTTGTCTATGCTGAGCGACATTTAACTGGGGCCGAAGACCTCTTATGGGAGAACCTACACTACTATCCGCTGGTCGTTAAGGAGCGCGAGGCAAGTTAAGCCCCGCCAAACGGCAGATAAAACTTTGCTTCTCCCAGAGCGCAAGCGGCAGCTCGGAACGGCCCATTCTGCCCTTCACAGGCGGGGTGCAAGCTCGCCTGTTAACGGGCTGCAAGAGACTGCTGTGCATTCATCTAGACTGCCAATATCTGCAGCAGTTTTGAAGTATGAGCCGTAAATCCTGTCTTTTGCAACCGCGACTTATACAAGTTCCTGTCACGTTTTCGCTACGGAGCAATTTCTCCATCAGTTCTCGTTTGATCATTTCACACTCCTTTCCTCTGCCACACGCTGCTGGCTATTAAAAATTCCACATCAGGAAGGGCGAAAACGAATGTAATTATATTAGAATGTGTTTTCTCGTTTTAAGAAGACAGAGGGAACGACCAGTTTAACTGGCTAAAAACATTCTAAAGCTAAGATCGCTTAAATATTCCTTTATATAATTCGCCCGGTTTCGACAGACTTTGCTATAATCTCTAGATCTTCAATTTTTTTATTATCAATGTGTTTGTTTTAAGTTGGATCTCACGCCGAGTTGCCATGTGGATAAATATGATGCTTTTTTATGTATAGGAAAACTAGGCGTGAGTCCAACTGTGGGGCGACGTGTGGAAAATTTTTCTATTGTTGCCGTTCTCAACACAGGCTTTCTAACTACAATGTTGGCAACCAGAAAGTGATTAGCAAAATAATTAAAGGCTCTGTGCCCACTCTGATGGAGAAATAAAGTTATGATCATTGAAGTTCATTACACTGAGGACTTAGGATGATGTCTGGAATTCATAGAAAATGCAGTTACTATAACAATTTTCACTATATTCTGAAAACGATAAAGTGTAAAGTTCCAGACAAATGCTTACCCAAGTAACGCTACTATCAGCTATTGTACTATCAGAGCTGTTCACAGTCTATTGCGTGGATCCCATTATCCCTAGGTAACGAAACTGTTCAATAATCGTTATCCATGTAAATGTTCAAAGTAAATACTCGCCAAAATTTGATGTTAATACTCATCCAATGCCACGATAGCAATGGTAGAAGGTCTGTCCTGCGGCGACGCGTGAAAATACGACACACGCAAACTGAGAATAAATCACTGAAATCGTTCCGCAATTAATACTTTACCACAATGCGAACTCATTGTTACGTGCATACCGAGTTAAATAATATGGCACCCACGGCTGTTCCTTGCAACTGCACAGACGCGACGTGGCTTCTGACACGGAGTGCAAGCTGATACGAATCTAGAAGATAACTGGGGCCTGACTCTAGCTTGCAGCGTTCTTATTTATATAGCCCCGGTGCGTACCACCGAAGGCGCAGCCAACCACATTTGCCTTCCTGACTAGCCGTTGGGCTAGCAGAACATCACTTCAAGTTACTAAATAATTAATTGCTTCATTCACTTAATGTCAATGAAGCTCTCAATTTAATTGTGCTATCAGCACAGAGGTAAGAATCTGTAATAAAATTCTAATGTGGCTAGGTTAAATACTTTTGGTAAGAGAATTATTTTAGTTGCACTGCTGGCAATAGATGAGCTCTGAACTAGCCCTTTCGAGCAACGCTACAGCTATAGCTTTATAGCTACCTTTTGGAAACTTCTTACATCTTTGTTATTATATCGTATCTCCGTCCTACCTAAATCTAAACATCCTAGCTTTATCTAATCACTTGCTTAATCTATCTTGCTTCCGAACTTTTAGGACACAAAAACAGAAAATCGTGAATTTCAACCAAAATATTACTTTGTGAGGTCCAGCATGCTGTTTGCAATAAATTACAATCAAAAAGGAATCCGAATATAAATTTTGAAGTTTCTAGCTCCTTCGTGTTGCGCCAATGATTTTTACGTAAAATGTCCAAATTTCGAAAGTTTTTAAAGTTCTAAACGGAAACTTAACACATTACTATTTTAGCATCACTCCTGACGTGCTATTAACTTTTCAGATTATTTACTTTACTTTTAAGGTATTGTGCAACATTCGTGATGTCGTAGCTGGTCAGACTGGACTAGGCTGGCACACAATGGAAAGCATATGTATTCTATATGGCATGAGTAGGCTGCTTCCCTATACAACTTAAAACAAACACGTTTCATAGTAAAAATATTATTTAAGGCTTGAAGATGACAGCAAAGTCTGCCGAAGTCAGCTGTTTTAAGTAAAGAAATATTTATGCGAATGTTTCTAGAAATTGTATTATCATATGCCCATAGCGTAGCAGCTCTTAGTCTAGGGGTTACCGACATAAGAGAGATTTTTTAACAGAACGTTTCATTCCAAAACTAGCAGAAAATTTTATTTCATTCAATTTTCAAAAAGATACGCAATATCTGTGTGTACTCCCCAAGGAATTTTAAGTGCGTTTTTGATTTCTGTTGGGTGCTACCCAAACGTCCCTTTTGCATGAAGTGTTACAAGAGAGAATAACGCCGACCTCGTTCTAAGTGTGGAAAACTGTTTTAATCCCGAAACACCCTGGACCGGCTTCCCCTGATACCTTTCACAAAGTTACTTTGTTAAACATTGATTAGTCGGATCTAATGGAGGCGACTGTTGCAAAACATCAAAGCTGCGTACCTGGTCGTACCATTCTTACCCTATACTTGAGTATCGTGGTTTCCGCATTTGACCGTGTTAATCACGAGGTTTTGCTCCCGATTCTGGAGACGGTTGGCCCTACTGTTGACATATGTTGAGTGCTTTCAGATCTGTTTACAGTTATTTCAGCTTCGGTGGTTGCTAATAGGCAGCTGGCAGCCCCGAAAAATATCGCTATCAATGACATTGTTTCTGTTGTCTCTCGAGTCCCTACTTCGGACGCTGCCAGCCCACCTGAAGGATTGGACGCTGAAGACATGACGGTTCTACTCCGCAGTCCTGGGCAGATACCTCAAGTGAAGGCTGTAATCGATGATTATTGTTCGAAGGCTGGTGCACTGCTTAATGAAGGTGAATGCACGCTCCTTACTTTGGGAACTTTTCATTACGCGGTTGTTCTACGGGCTACTGCAGTGGATCGGCATACGTCTCTCAGTATCATCATTGATCTTTGGCCACCCAAAATGGCGACGCCCAACAGGAAGTCTGTTACAGAAAAAATTCAGCGTGCGATGCTAGAGCGTGAAAGACGTTCTCTTACTGTCCTCCACAAAGCCCAACTGTTGGATACGTATGTCTTACGCAAAGCTTATTACTTAGCGCACGTTTATGCGCAACCATCGATGTTGACGAAGAAATTACAGCATTTTTTGATCATTTCTTATGAAAAAGACGTATCTTTCGCTTACAGAATGAGGTGGTGTCGAAGCCTCGTTCCTCCGGGGAGCTTGGGCCTGGCTGATATACGCAGATTATATAGGTGCGACGCCTGTTTCAACGATAACTCAAGAAACTCACGTCTCCATTGTTTCTCAGTGTATTACTTTATGTATCCGTCCTTCTGGTCCCTCATATTGATGATGGTCGCATAATTTACGAGTTACAACAGAATCATGACATCTTACGATGAGCTATTTAGATGCTGACATTTTATGGAGACCCGTCATCACGTGAAATTCCTTTCCGAATCTCAAAGAGGATCTGAAGTGTCGGCAGACGTGCCGACACTGTTTTTAGAGAAGGAGGCCGAAATGCACGCGTCAACTCACGCAGGCTTGCTTAGGTTCTAGAAATGGTTAATGGCGCCTTGCTATGTCGTAGCCATGGACTTAGCTGAAGGCTATTCTAACTGTCTCTCGGCAAATGAGAGAAAGGCTTCGTCAGTGTAGTCGCTAGCAAAGTCGTCCGTACAACTGGGGCGAGTGCTAGTACGTCTCTCAAGACCTGCCGTGTGGTGGCGCTCGGTCTGCGATCACTGACTGTGGCGACACGCGGGTCCGACATGTACTAATGGACCGCGGCCGATTTAAAGCTACCACCTAGCAAGTGTGGTGTCTGGCGGTGACACCACAGGATCTTCGCAAACAACCTGGATAACAGCTTGGTCCAAAATCAGTCTTCGTATTTTGCCGATGCACGTAGCGTCTTCGTGGTATAAGGTAGTAGATAACTTGATTCCAACGAACGAACGACTTTTCCGTATTAGGCTGAGCGATAAGAATTTATGTTGTCGTTGTACGTCTACAGATACGATAAGAAATCGTTTTACTTGTGGACGCTATGCGACAAACTGATCTTAGATTAGGAAACAACTAGTCTTCTTTACTGATGTTCAGAGACTGTATGCACTAAGGACACCATATTGGGCCCAGATTTCACTTTCTTTCAACTGTTGAAGACCCCTATCGTAATGTGGTTGCCGGGACAATTCGTTCATTATGTCGTAGAATGGGAGAGGGAATATTAAATGGCTACATGGCCTTCAGGAAGTACATGTTAACGGCTTATTGGGCATATTTGAGATTGCTTCGATATCGATACCCCTTCTGTAACATACTGAATCAGGTTTTCCGTCCGTAAAGTGTTGGGAAAAATTATTTTTCTGATTATAGGTGTTTCGCATCTGTTTTGCTCTGCCGTGTTCCGTCCTAGTTTACCTGCTCGTTCTGTTTCGTGTTTTTATTCAGTATCGCTCCAGTTCTATTGTAAAATGTGGATAGATGTAGCATATATAAACATAAGCATATGTAATCCTTGCAATCAAATTGGAATTTTTCTCTAAACGGAAGGCTTAGTCTGCTGTTCAGAAGATAATCCGGTTTCGATGTCTTCCTGATTTTAGATTCAGTACTAAAAAAATAAAACAAATACAAAATAAAACAAAATTACGAAAAACCAGTAAAATAAGAAATAAATAAAAATAATGTGGCAAACAGGGTAGTAGTATGTCCAGTACGTTCTCAAGTTTTTTCATTCTCTTTTTGTTTTTTTTCTTTTATTATAATTAATCTTCTCCCAGATTTGCAGTTTACATTACATGAAGATTTTACTATGGTCTTCTGAAGTTTCATGCAGTACCAAGTCACGCAAAAAAGAAGAAAAATTAAATAAAAAGGTATTGTCTTTCATTAATAATCAAAACTTCCTCGGTTAAAATTAACTGTTACCAAATCCGCAATATCCTTTCTTTCAGGAGTGCTAGTTCTGCAAGGTTCGCAGGAGAGCTTCTGTAAAGTTTGGTAGGTAGGAGACGAGATCCTGGCAGAAGTACAGCTGTGAGTACCGCGCGTGAGTCGTGCTTGGGTAGCTCAGTTGGCGGCCGGCCGAAGTGGCCGTGCGGTTAAAGGCGCTGCAGTCTGGAGCCGCAAGACCGCTACGGTCGCAGGTTCGAATCCTGCCTCGGGCATGGATGTTTGTGATGTCCTTAGGTTAGTTAGGTTTAACTAGTTCTAAGTTCTAGGGGACTAATGACCTCAGCAGTTGAGTCCCATAGTGCTCAGAGCCATTTGAACCATTTTTAATACCGAGCGAGGTGGCGCAGTGGTTAGACACTGGACTCGCATTCGGGAGGACGACGGTTCAATCCCGCGTCCGGCCATCCTGATTTAGGTTTTCCGTGATTTCCCTAAATCACTCCAGGCAAAGGCCGGGATGGTTCCTCTGAAAGGGCACGGCCGACTTCCTTCCCCATCAAAAAAACAGTCGGCTTTCAGCCGTGATACCGTGCGGACGGGCTCGGCGCGCCGGGCAGTGCTCCGCAGGTGTTGTTGTTTACCCGCTAGCGCGCGGTCGCGTCGTTGTATTGCCGTATAGTACCTGTACCGACCCGACATGGCGTTCTCATATCGAAAAGCTACAATCAAACTAACGTTCAACGCATCGTACACGAGACCGAAGGCCCATGAAATTGAACGGTTTCTACGAGACATCATGCACATAGAACCACAAGAACTGATAGGAATTCATCTGTCTATTGTAACCAGCACAGTGTACCTCAAACTGATTGACGAAGCGGCCTGCGACAGATTACTCCAACGATCTGCAAACGGCTTTCGCTTCTGTCACGCAGACGGTAACGTGAGCGTGGTCGGAGTTGACCATGCTGGTCTGGGGGTGCGTACCGTGCGCATCTTTGAACTACCGTTCGAAGTTCCTTCCAACCTAGTCGTTGATGCGCTGCGGCCATACGGCACAGTTCTGAGCCACACAGAGGAGAAATGGAACACATTCGAAACGTACCCTGTCCTTAACGGGGTACGACAAGTGCGCATAGAACTTAAGAAGCACGTTCCATCATATGTTTTCGTTGGTGGCTGCCGCGCAATTGTTATCTATGATGGACAACCGAGGACCTGCTCGGGCTGCGGCCAGGAAGGCCATGTTAGAACTGAGTGTCTGCAGCGCCGCCTCGTACAGGTGCCCCGCAATGAACTTCCCCAACGAGCCACTATGACCTCTCTCCCGCTCACATACGTGGAGGCGGCACGACATGATGTGATGGATGATCCAAACCTGCACCCTCCTCAAGCCGCTGCCAGCTCCATTGGAGAGTCAGCGCCGTCGACGATGCCGCAGCCCAACGGTGCAGAGGTTCTTACAGCCTCTGCCCACCGCAGCGTCGTGGGCACCCACCCACCGTCACTGTCGGAATCGGACACAGGGATTCCTAGCGACCGAGACTGTGTCGAGCCCCGTCCTCCAGTGGATGTCGAATCACGGACCCGACAGCAAAAATCACCCAAGCGACACAAGAAGAGGCGATTGTCAGCTGAAGAACAGGACAGGGACGTGAAGCCGGCGGAAGACATCGACTTCGTTGACTCGTCCACAATTGCAACGGCCTCCAGTGGCATCATTCACCAGAAGGTGCCTGAAGACAAGGAACACTCTCCTAAATCTGGTGGCCCAGAAAACGAGGCGCATTCCGTCGACTCCCTAAATGTGGGCTCCTGTGAAACCGACCAGCCCCCAATGACATCACAATCGTCTCTTGGTGATTGGGCAGACGATATGGAGGCAGATGATGCACAGCAAACATCGACATCTCCATCAGAGCCCATGGCTGACATTGAGCCCGGAGGGCTCTGCCAGTCAGGGCCTCATAAGGCACAGTAATGCACAGCATGCAGATGGATGGCTGTGCGGTGTGTGAGATCACTGTGGGCTTGCACCGGCACACTGCCTCCGCCACTTGATATGTCTCAGTCATACCGTGTGGGAACGGTCAATGTAAATGGTGTCCACTCCACTGTCAAGACCCGCATGTTACACGACATGATCAGAGCGGCAGACTTGGTCATTGCCCTTCTCCAGGAGGTCCGTCCCGAGCTGCGTTTAGACCTATATGGCTACACTACCTACAGCCTACCCTTAGGTGATGGTGCAGGAGGAACGGCCATCCTTCTCCGAGATGGCATAGACGCGACGGACGCGACGTACTTGCCGAACGGGCGAGGGATCGCACTCACACTTGGCGCAGTCCGCCTCATTAACGTCTACGCTCCCTCCGGTAATTCGCACCGTGGTGACAGGCATGTCTTCTATTCGGAGGAGGTAGCCCCACTTTTGCAAGGAAATATGGACCATTACATAGTGGGCGGCGATTTTAACAGTGTTCTGCGGCCCGAGGACCAGATACCGCATTACGTCCCATGCCCGGCTCTACAAGCATTGATACGTGACCTCGCGCTCCACGACACATGGCTCTTACATCATGGGACCCAGAGTGGATATACGCACTTTACCAGCCATTCTGCCAGTCGTCTGGACCGGATATACGTCTCGCGTGCCCTCCGCACAGCAACCCGTGATGCAGAACTCTGGCCGACGGCCTTCACGGACCATCTCGCGTACATCTGCACTGTCACCTTACCCCGACAACTCACAAGACGCAGCAGGGGCCCGTGGACGCTGAACGTCTCCCTCCTTCGCGAGGAAGCGTGTCGGCGAGCAGTCGCTGACACGTGGCGTCGATGTATCGGGCGCCTGCCCATGTATGCTTCCACGTTGCTGTGGTGGCTGGGATGTGTCAAACCTGCACTCCGAAAGACCTTGATGGCCTACGGGCGTGACAGATCGAACTGGCAAAGGGCAACATCGGAATTTTACTATACAGCGTTACGTGAGCTGGCGACGCAGCCGCCGTCTCCCGAACGTCAGATGTCCGTACAACGCATCAAAGCTCGTCTACTTCGCATCAGGACCGAGCAGCTCGAAGGTGTCCGCATCCGTGCGCGAGTGCAAGACTGTATCCCCAACGAAACAGCGTCAGTGTATCACATTGTGCGCGAGAGGCGCCACCGCAAACGTCAGCTCATTACGGCGGTAAACACGGAGGAGGGCGGCCGCGCAGTGACACAAACGGACATCGCGCACACGTTCGCCAGACACTATGGGACCTTGTATATGGAAGATCCGCGAAATGTACGTGATTATGACGAGCTGTTGCACGATTTTCCCGCCCCTCGGGACGTGGCACCCGATGATAGTCTGCTGTTGCCCATTACACCCGACGAGCTGACATCGGCCTTGGCACGTGGAGCACCGAACAAGTCGCCTGGACCGGACGGTTTACCCCTGGAATTCTACCGCACTTTTTACCACCTTATGGGTGACAAGTGGCTCCAAATGTTTCAAGACCTGATCCGCCCTGATTTCACTGTCCCCACAGAATTCACTGAAGGCATCTTGATCCCAGTGCCGAAACCGAATGGTGGTTGTAGGTGGCAGGACTTTCGCCCACTCACACTCCTCAACAACGACTACAAGATCTTCGCCCGTATCCTCCGCGCGCGTCTCCACACCGCTATCGGGAAAGCCATCCACACCGATCAAACATGCTTAGGTGGTGTCAGCAACATTCATACGGCGTTAGGAGCATACCGCGACGTAATTGCTTTGACGGCGGCCTGCAAAATACGAGGCGCCCTTGTCGCCGTAGATTTTGACCACGCATTCGACCGCGTCGACCACGGCTTCTTACGCGCAGTTTTGCAACGCATGGGCCTCTCTCCGGAGTCTGCACAGGTGGTCCTTCGACTGGTCCACGGAGCGCGCTCCCGCATGATGGTCAACGGTTATCAGTCTGGTCACATTGTTGTTGGACGGTCAGTGCGACAAGGGTGCCCCCTGTCGGGTATATTATTTGCTGCAGCGCTTGAACCAGCTTTACATGGTCTACGACAGCGATTATCTGGTATCTCCTTGCGGGACGAGACCTTTCGTTGTGGTGCATTCGCCGATGACGTGGTGTTCCTGGCCAGATCAGAGGATGAAATGCATATGGCGCTACAGTGGCTACGCCAGTACGGGGCGGTCGCTGGGAGCGTCATCAACGTGAAGAAGACAAAATACATGGATGTCGGAGGGGGGCTTTCCCACACAACGGCGGTGCCCTTTGACAAGGTGCCCGTACTCAAGTGTTTAGGAGTGCAATTCTATAGCAATGTCCGCCGCACGGCGGCGGCTACGTACCGCCGGCTCCTACACCAGACACGTGCTCTGCTGCAGGACAACAAACTGCGTCGCTTGGATATGCTTCTCAGAACACGTTATGTCAACACCTATCTTGTCTCAAAACTGAACTATTTTGCGCATATCCTTCCCTTGACGGCTACGATGGCCGACAGATTTCAGGCAGCATATGGACATTTCGTAAGCACCGGTCTGGTTTTTAAAGTCCGATACGCCACCCTGACGCTGCCGCAGCGAGCGGGCGGTATCGGTTTAATTCATGTATATAACCGTGCGCGATCGCTTTATCTCAACACTATGCGTCGCCAGTGGACCTCTGCCCACGCCACTCTGACGGGCACCCTGATAGCGGAAGTGACACCACACTCTCTGCATCCCCCGGTTTCTGTAGGACACGTTTCACCGGCACTCACCCACATCAGAGAGTTCTTGATTGACTTCAGCTACTTACGGTCAGAACTTCCGACGACACGGAAGCCCAGCACAAAAGACTATTATCGCCTCTATCAACAGCAGCAACCTGTAAATACGGTCACCCACAAACACCCTGAAGTTGCCTGGAACACGGTGTGGCGAGCGGTACACACGCCTTTTCTACCTACGACGGTGCGTTCAGTGTGGTACGTGGTTGTGAATGGGAAGTTCGCTACTCGTCAGAGGCTACATTCCATACATCTGACGGACGACCCCTTGTGTCCGACATGCTCCGTCGCTGACTCGGATGCACACCGTCTGACTTGTGCCGCTACCAGCGAGTGCTGGCTACTGACGCAGCGCATGCTGGCGTTACTCTTGCGGCGATTGCCGGAGTCTATCTCCCCTAATGAAGTATTGCGCCCCGACAGCGTATACTTTCCATCAACGAGAACGAACGCCGTTAACTGGCTAAAAGGCATGGCCGTTTACTACATGTTTTGCGATGCTCCCAAAGGCACACTCGACTTTTGGTCCCTATTGATGACGACACATGCAGCTTTCAGCCGCCACCCGAAGTACAGAACTCGTTTCGCATATTATTTAGGTTCATTATTTGCGGATCCTCCTGCTCACTGGGGCGTTCCGGGTATGAGACGCTGAAAATGAAGAAGAATCCTGGAGCATATTGATCCTCTACGGACGGAATAGGGGGGAACCCCTCCCAACAGACGAGAAGACGACTCGGACGCACGGCTACGGCAGTTGTAGGATCTTTCTTTGTAATGAAACAGAAATAAATATATATAAAAAAAAATGTTATAAAAATTAAAGAAATAAATAAATAAACCAACATCGACAAACCCACTACATCCTCTTCCTGATCCTTCGATCCTCGAACTCGAACACGTTGCTTGGGCGTGGCGGCGGGATGGCCAGGCTTCGGGTGTCGACCCCTGCCCTACCCGTCGTCCTGCTCCTGCATGGGTTCATTAGAATTTAAAAAAAAAAAAAAAAAAAAAAAAATGTTGGTAGGGCAATTGCCCGCGAAAGGCAAAGGTCCCGAGTTCGAGTCTCGGTCGGGGACACAGTTTTAATTTTCCAGGAAGTTTCATATCAGTGTACACTCCGCTGCAGAGTAAAAATCTCATTCTGGTAACTGTTACCACTTTAATTTTGATTTTAAAAGTCGGCCTCATCTTATCTTGCCAAACAGGGCGGGGGAGATTTACGGCACTTTATTGCCTTTGGATTCAGAAGATTCATCAATGATTAAAGGTGTGAGGGTGCAGTAGGCAATGGAAACCACTACTGTAAAACACATAATGTGTATCCACAGGACATGTGCCCTGTAGCAAAAGTGTCACGATAATCCCTACCTAGAAGGAGGTCACCAAGGAAAAAGAATTGAATAACCAACGAAAAATGTTTGAAATCATTGAGAAAAGTGGTTTATAGAATGTATGAGTCTCGTGATATACCATCTGACTTTCGGAAAAACATCATCCACACAATTAGAAAGATTTCCAGAGCCGACAAGTGCAAGAATTACAGCTTAACGACTCATGCATCCAACACGCTGACAAGAAAAATATACAACAGGACAGAAAAGAAAATGGAGGATGTGTTAGATGAAGATTAATTTACCCTTAGGAAAGGTAAAACACCAGAGAGGCGGTTGATAATGGCAGCAAGACTAATGAAACATCAATACACGATCATAGGATTTGCTACCTGGGAAGAGCGTTCGGAAATGTCAAATGGTGCAACATCTTCGAAGTTCTAAGAAAATAAGGGTAAGTTGCAGTCAAGTCGCGTAATATACAATACGTACAAGAGCCAAGAGGGAACACTTAGAGTAGTAGACCAAGTACGAAGTGCTCGAATTAAGAAGGGTGTGTGACAGGGATGTAAATTTTCATCCCAGATGTTCACTCTATACATCGAAGAAGGAGTGACGAAAATAAAAGAAAGGTTGAATAGTGGAATTCAAGGTGAAAGGATATCAGCGATAAGATTCGCCGATGATACTGCTATTCACGTTGAAAGTGAAGATGAATTACCTGCTGAATGGAATGTTGTAATGAGTACAAAATATAGATTCAGAGTAAATCGAAGAAAGGCGAAAATAAAGAGAAGTAGCAGAAAGTCGAACAGCGAAAAACTCTACATCAAGATTGGTGATTACGAAGTACATGAAGTTTAGGAATTCTGCCACCTACACATCAAACTATCCCATGACGGACGGAGGAAGGCTGACATAAAAGGGCATTTCTGGCCAAGAAAAGACTACTGGTATCAATCACAGGTCTTAATCTGAGGATGCACTTTTGGAGTACATCATTCTGTCATAGTGAATCATGGACTGTGTAAAAAAAGGAAAAGAATAGAATCAAAGCATTTGATATGTGGTGCTGCACGAGGACGTTGGAAAAGTAGTTTGGTGAACTTGTCCCATTAGGATTGATACTTCCCTGGACGGTTTAGTAATGCTTCATTAGTTACTGGACCTATTCACTACCTTTTCAACGTTTTCAACGTTCTGCTTATCTACTCTTTCATCCTATTTCAGCCAACACTGCAGCCAAATACTGTCAGAAAATTCTTCCAAATACCTTCATTTGTATTACGCATCAACATGCAACTCTTTCTAAGAGAAGCTATCATTGCTATTTAAAGGCTACATTTTACATCTTCTTATGCCACCGTGAACTATTTTGTACCCAAATAAAACAAAACGTGTAATAACTGTAGTGTATAGCTTCGTAATTTAATACCCTCCGCATCAACTTACTAAAATCGTCTACGTTACCATTGATTTATTTTTCTTAACGATCATCCTACGGACCCTTTTGAATACTATATATACAATTCAACTGCTGTTTGAGTCCTTTTCCGACTGTGGCAGAATTATATCGTCAGCAAACCTCAAATATTCTATTTCATCTACCCAACCGTCCCTTTCGAGATTGCAATTTGGAACGAACTCGTCCGACCAGGCAACATGTTTCAAGTCATCAACAGTCCAATGTCGGTGTTGAAGGGACCAGGCGAAGCGTAAACCTTTGTGACGCACAGTCAACAAGGGTACGCGACTGGGCCTTCGGCTCCGAAAGCGAACATCGATCACGTTCAGTTGAATGGTTCGTACGCTGACACTTGTTGATGGCCCAACATTGAAATCTGCAGCGATTTATGGATGGCTTGCACTTCTGTCACACTGAACGATTCTCATCAGTTGTCATTGGTCCCGTTCTTGCAGGATTTTTTTCCGGCCGCAGCGATGTCGGAGATTTGATGTTTTACCGGATTCCTCATTTTACCGGATTACACTAGTGAAATGGTCGTACGGGAAAGTTCCCACTTCATCGCTAACTCTGAGATGCTGTGTCCCATCTGTGCGCCGGCATTAGCCCCATTTTCAGACTCACTTAAAACTTGAAAAACTGCCATTGTCGCAGCAGTAACCGATATAACTACTGCGCCAACACTTGTCTGATATAAGTGTTGCCGACCACAAGGCCGTAATCTGGCTGTTTGCAAATCTCTGTGTTTGAAGAAGCATGCCTACTAGTTGCTTTGGAGCTACAGTGTATATACTAAATGTTAAGAAATTCCAGTTTTTCAGCAGCGCTTTTCTTGCTATTGCCAGTAAGTATTGCATAATTATGCTCTGTACTTCAGCTACATAGCAAAATGCATCTTCTACATTACTGTCTCATTTCCTAATCTAACTTCTCTAGTGTCATCTGATTTAATACTATTACTTTGCATTACCTTCTTTTATTATTTTTTTGACATTCTGTAGTATGTAAGATATCAGTACATCCCAAAATGATTTAGGTAGACTTGAAAACGGCACAGAATATTGCCCTTACGGAAATACCCTTTCTTGCCAGTGTGTGTTGACAACTAAAATTATTTTGCAATGCAACCTTTATATGTCATTCTCCCTTTTCAGTATAATTCCAATCAGCATTACTTTCCACGTGCAAAGCACACAAGCAAAATGCACAGTACCAAGCGACAGAAAAACCTCGAACAGAATAGAAAGAGGAAAAGCTTTGGTTTCCCTCTAACATGAAAACCCAGCGGACAGTAACTGCACTTTCAATTATTATTGGCCGTAGCTTCACCAACATCAAAGATCTTAGGGAAGACAAACCACTGCAGCAGTAACAGAAGCGACCACACATGTAATCGACCAGTGGGCACAGGTACAATAGCAAAGATCTCTTAGAGAAACGTACGCACACGTAGATACTGGTAAATCATAATGGACAACTTTAAAACCTTTCTATAAAACTCTGTTGGTTTCATTCAACTTCTTTTTTCAGCTCCTTCGCAATCTCTGACAGAGCTATAATGTCACTTGAAAACCTCAACTTCTTTATTTCTGGTGCCTAAACCCTAATTCTCCTTCTGAAACTCTCTTTTGCTTCTTAAGTATCTTCAAAAGGGTGACAGCCCAACAGGGCAAGCGTGGGCACTCCACAGGCCGACGGTGACTTGGTAACACCATGGAACAGAACCCCATGAGCGAATCCAACCCGCCATATTAACTAGACTACGGGAGCCGGAGCACCTGAACCCACGTCGATTGATGCACAGGAAGCGGCTGATGTGGGCAGGACGGCGGTTATCGCTGAAACAACCAGTTTTCGGTTGAAACGTTTTCTTCCACATCATTTTAACCAAACTTTTAAAACCAATCAAAATTAGCGGTTCCTAAAATAACCGTTTTTATATTGTTTATCCCTATTTCTTCCAGTAATAAATGTATAAACAGAACAAAGACTGAAAAATTTGGATTCAGTCTATATAATCAAACTATTAAATTGAACTGGCAAATAAGAGATGACATAGTCGATCCACAATTCGTTGCTTCTCTCTAAAAGTGAAACGTTCTTGATATGGCAAAAAGTCAGCAGTGTTGTCCTATTGATTCTAATTTTTTGAAACACTGCTCGGAAGTATGCGATCATACCACTATTTCGGCATTACGTGTAGGGATTGCTTAAGGGTGAAAACAGAGCTTGAGGGACTATTTTTCGTGTTGATTTGTCCATTTTCTAGGTTTGACAAAACACAGTATATACAGTTCCACACAGTAAATGGAATGAGCCCATTAATAAATATAGACTTCGATCAGAAATCGATAGCTAAGGAAGAATATTCAAAAGTTCTAGGTGTATGCATTGATGAGGGGTTGAACTGGAAAAAAACACACTGAGGATCTCCTGAAACGTTTGAGTTCAGCTACTTATGCTATTAGGGTCATTACAAATTTTGACGATATACATCTGAGTAAATTAGCTTACCACACCTATTTTCATTCTCTGCTTTCATATGGCTTCATATTCTGGGGTAACTCATCGTTGAGTAAAAGAGTGTTAATTGCATGAAAGCGTGTAATCAGAATAATTGCTGGAGTTCATCCAAGATCATCCTGCAGACATTTATTTAAAGAGCTAGAAATCTTCACTGTAGCCTCACAATATATATATTCAGTTATGAAATTTGTTATTAACAATCTGAACGAATTCAAAAATAATAGCAGTGTACATGGCCACAACACTGCGGGAAAGGATGATCTTCACTACTCAAGGTTAAATCTAACTTTGGCTCAGAAGGGGGTAAATTATGCTGGCACAAAAGTCTTTGGTCACTTACCTAATAGTATCAAAAATCTGACAGATAGCCATATAGCATTTAAAAGGAAATTAAAAGAATTTCTTAGTGGCAACTCCTTCAACTCATTAGGTGAATTTTTGGATATAGTAAGTTGGTAATTTCCCAACCTCCACAAAAAATATTGAGTGTCATGTAATATTTTGTCTAATGCAATATCTTGTATAGACACCTTTTATTAACCTGACACATTCCACATCATTACAAAGTGTCGTATTCATGATCTATGGAACAAGTACTAATCTAATCTAATCTAATCTAAGCAGATAAATGCATATTTTGTAGTCAATGGCCGCAGATCCTCTTCTACCTCTGTTTTCTTTATACTGTGTATTAATTATTGTTAAATTCCTAATATATTACAGTTAGCATAATTTCTATCCTCTTTTATTATTTCATAGATATGGCACATGAATTGTTGATAACCTAAAGCAAATGAAGCATTGAACTTCATTGTTATATCACTTCATACAAATATTTCCTGTCGAGGGATGCTACCATTCTGAAATTCAATGTACGTTCAGCGAGGACAGCGAGAAAGTACCAAATAGATCAGGTGGGGCCAAGTCTTGCATGCTCCGCGTACACGCTTACCATACACCACATCACACGAGACATTATTGCCTCATCAGTTCTGCACCTATCCTTACCCCATGTGATGTGTTGCTCTTTTCTGTCGGCATTGTTATTAAAATAGTATTGACCGCTTTTCCCATTTTCTACAGAAATGCAGTATTTGAAACCAATACAAATTTTGCTAATAAAATGTCTCCTTTTTTAAAAAGATTTTTTTTGAAAAGTAGAAGGTTTAGCACTGCTACTATTGTTGACTGCTATTGCGGTTTTTTAAGTGGTTAATAGTAAAAAATAAAAGATACTTGCAATAATTGAAACCAAGTAAACACCGATAAATACTTTTCAATCAGATGTAAAATACCGATATCATACCATTCCTACTGTGCAGGAGGCTAATGACTGACCACATGACAACACTTGGCATGAAGTGCAAGGCGCGGTGGGTGACGGCTGAATTCCGCAGGAGCGCTGGCCCACAGGATTACGACTGCTCACAAGGAAACACTCCCGTCAGTGGGTCTACCAATATGGCGCGATGTGTGCGCCCTCTTCAATCCATGCCAGCTCATCTACCTCCATCGTGAAGTTCTTACTAAAGCTTCCTTCACAGCTTGCTCAACGAACCAATTGAATAACATCTCACTCTGTTCTCAGGCATTGCTGCTATCTCAAGCTAATCGAGTTTTACAATTGTAGTGTGGTTTCCGCAGAAGCACATGGTTTCCATCCACTGCGTTAGCATTTCAAAGACTGTGTTCCAAACAACGTTGCCAAGTGCTTTTTCTTGACCTTCGACTATCTTGTTTCACAGATTCGTCTTCTTACGTACTTTGCACTTAGAGCGTTACTTACGAGTTTCCACTTTCTCTGGTACTCAGCTAACATCCCTTATGTCTGTTTTTTTTTTTTGTAGTCTTGCCATCCTTCTGCAAATACACGGTCCCATAACGTTAATAGAACCACCAACTACGTTCGACGTCAACCTGCAATGACCACTCCGACCACAGGTGGCAGCATTAGCAGTAGAGGGCAGGGGATACGTAAAACAGTCAGAAACAGGGCGATTTAACTGACTTACCTAAGGAAATGATCATTGACTTCGGATCAAGGGTGGAAGCATTTACGAAACGGCTAAGTTTCGTAAACAGTTCACATACCACAGTGGTTTAAGTACACTGTGTGTGGAGAAATTGTGCTATTTAATACTGGTGCCGAGGCAACTGTGGTGATACAAGAGCCATGTAAGACAGGACTGAATGACGACTGTGGAAATGTGTATGGGCGAATAAAGATGCAACTATGCAGCAAATGACGACTCAGGTGAAGGCTATCAACAGTGTCCTCAACGATCGTTCAGCGAATGTTGGTACATATGGGCGTCTGCAGCATGCCCCTGGTTCATACATCCATATCTGACTTTTGTTCATCAGAGACAGAGTCTGGAATTTTCACGCCAGTGCCGCAACTGGAGGCCCATCGTGAAACTCCTGAAAGCAAACACCTTGCAACAATCGTCTCAGAGGCCCAGGACGGACTGACCTCGCCACTCTGGAAGGCACAATGCATCAACACATGTTTACATTTATCTTTCGAAACACGTCTACTTCTACATGCAGTTTGTTTCTCCTCAGCACGATAGGATTGCAGCTCATGGTCTAGTGGCTACTGTTGCTGACTCTGGGTCACGGGGACCTAGGTTCTATTCCTGGCTGGACTGGGGCTTTTCTCTGCTTGGGGACGGGGTGCTTGTGTTGTCATCATCATTATTAGTGACAAGTGGCTAGATTGGACTGTGCAAAAATTGAGACTTAGTATGGGCGCTGATGACAGCTCAGTTGAGCGCCCCAAACATCATCATCAGCAAAATGGCATCTACCACTAGGACAATGCGACATCACACGAGGCTCCAGTGTACTTGCGTACGTGTATGGATTGCCGTACACCAGGATGAGTTTACAGGTCTCCTCTGGCCACCAAATTCCTCGCATTTAAACCCCACCGAGAGCCTGAGGGAACAGCTCTATTTGGATCCTCAACCGCGAAACTAAGCGCACTGCAGTCAGCATGGCTTCCCAAGGAAGAATGATATGACCACTCTTTTCCCATGCACAGAAATGCTATGACAGACAGCGTGGGCGGCAATCTACGGTTGTTTACTGATGACACTTTGGTGCAGGGCAACCTTTAGTCGCTGACCGACTGTAAAACGCTACAGGAAGACTTGGACAGAATTTCTGTTTGGTGTGTGAATGGCAGTTTTCCTTAAAAGTGGAAAAACGGGAGGTAATTCAGATAAGACAGAAAATTAGTGCTCTCATTTTGGAATATGGTATTAGTACTGTACTAGAAATTTCAGGAGAAAAGACGACCTTCTTTCCACTAAGACCAGTAGAATGCTTTTGTATGTTCTGGGACACTAGGACCATTTTATAAAAAATAAAAAACTCTTTCATGACTGCATCACTCACAGTTTTCTTAGTTTTCACAAAATTGTCCCAATCTCCCAGAACATACAAAAACAATCTACTATCCCTATTGCCTAGTAATGATATAATATACTAAAATAATATAATAGTAGCAATAATAAAAAATCATTTATTTTACATACATTTCCCATAGGTGAATGTAATTTAATTAAATACATTAGAGAATTACTGATTATTTTAAAAACCGATCTTTAAAAAAGGCATTTTTTACATCATTTTCTTAGCCCCAAAAATTATCCTATTTTTTACTCTTGTGAAAAGCGCATTTTTTACAACTTTCTCTTAGCCCCAAAAAATGTCCTATGTTTGACTTCTGTGAAAAATGTGTTTTTAAAATTATATTAAAGAATAAGTATATAAAATTATTAGTTTCTGCTTTAGCAGCCATAAGATAATTATGAGTTGTTGTTTGCAAATATTTTCCAAATAACAGTAATTTACAATTTTCACATTCACAAGTAATTCAGTTTTCTTACATTCTTTACATGCATGAAAATGTCCACCTGTTCGATATTTACCTTTGCGAAATTCATCAATACTTGTTTTAATCATATACTTACAGCACTGTCTTAATTGTTGCTTCGTGTTGCCCATTTAAATGATATAAAATTAATGAGAAAAATAAGTTTACATTGTGAACGTAAGTAAATGTATTAGTTACCAAGAGTAAGTTTTTTTGCATTGTGAACTCTATATCACGAAATTCAGTATTTCTATTCTTAAGTTTCTTCATTTCTATATATTACAGTTTCATTTGTCCTTTTTTAATTACTTCAAGTTCCCAAGCATAAATTTGTAATATCTATTTGGTAAAATAACTTTAAAATCATTATTAAGCTCCATACAAATTTTTTATCCATATCTAGTATTTAAATATTCACAGTCAACAACATTATATAAAACACTAATCTCTACTTCAGTTATTTTTTAATCTCTTTCGAGACACTAACATCATTGAGTTTATTGATTATAGTCTCCATTTATATAGATAAAGTTTTATTAGATTATATATAATAATTATTTATTAGATTTTCAATAATGAGTAATGACCGTATGGTATTGTATCTACTTTCCTTTACATCTCTTTTATTATCATGAGGACTTATTGCTTTTTTATTTACTCAAATTGTATATATCTCATGTTTTCACTTTTAATTAAATTAGATTTTGTGTATTGTTTTCTATAGTGAAACAAACAACCTTTATAATCAGCGAAACCTATTTTGTTTTTAACAACACATTTTTTAATTCCTTTAGCTTTCTTTTCTATTTTGTCACCAACTTTATAAGCATACATCTTTGCTCTTAAACCAGAAAATTTTTCCATTATTTTTCAATTACATACATCTGTTATTTTCCCTACTACTTTCTTGTTTACTTGTGGAATATTATATATATTATCTGTTGGAAAATCACTTGTATGAAAACAATCAGTTTTAGATTTCATATATTCATAGAAATTCTTCCATTTTATAAATATAACAATCTGTATCCTGATAACATAATGCAATATTTTATCCATATTTAGGTTTCATAACTCTGTAGTGAAAATCATACATTAATTCTTTAGATAAATCAAGTATACTTATTCCAACATAACAGGTTTACTAAATATTATTTCAGTTTTATTCACATGGATAGCACCTAGATTTTCTTTAAATATAATTCTATGTTTAAAGTTTGGTTTGGCTACAAGTTTATCACATATTTAACTATTTGAAACTAATTTTATATCTTGTCTATTTCTTATATTTTCCAGTGTTACACCAAATGCAGAATTATCCATTAATTTATAGAAATGTTTTTCAAAATCATTTGTAGCTTTAGTTCTTAACTGTGTGTTTATATCTATATATTTATTTAACCAATTAGATTGTTTAAATTTTAAAACTTTATGAATTTTTGTAAGTTACATAATTACACTTTTTATCTAAAGTAGTTATTAATTTACATTCATTCATACCTGGAACAAGTTCTGATTCAGGAGCTAGCAGTAAATCTTTATGTAAATCACGTAATTCTTTTGAATATTCTAGATCTACTTCAAATATATATCCATCTTAACTACTGTTTGACATTTTACTTATTTTTGCACAATTAAAATTATTTGGTTCTTCCAATTTACATCCACCATATGGTAAATATAGATTCATAACATAACCATATAAATTAATTGCATCTAGATACATTACATGATTTGATATTTCTTTATTATTACAATCTTTTAAATATGTATTATTTGCTTTTACATACCTTTTACAACATTGTGAAATTCCACCTCCTGTTCCTTTATCACCCATCTGAACCATATCATTATCATATAATAATTCAAGTTTTTGATTAGTAATTTTTAACATTGCATCCCAAGCTTTTGCTATAAAATACCAAGAAGGATCTAAATTATATGTGTTTATACATGCTTTTCCAAAATTTTCAAAAATATTAGTTAACAATAATACATCATTTTTAAGAAATAAATCATGATATTCACCAAGATTTTTTTTATTGAATTTTTCCCAAACTAATTTTTCATGTTCATAATCTTCATCACTTGTCACACTCATTTAATTTACTATAAAACTTATCATTTGTTGAAATTACTTCTAAGAATCCATGTAATCATAAGGATAAACACCTTTTGTAATTAATAATTAAATAATTCTGGAGAAACATGCTTTTTAATATCTTCTATTGATTTTTTTAAAAATTTGTTGCAAGTTTAGAAAGAGAAGAAGCCATAAATCTAAATCTCACTTTTAAAGTTTTTGTATGTTTACTAAAAGTAATATATTTAGTTTTGTCGTTTGGTATTAGTTCTATTTCTTTATTACTATTACCAAGTTCTTTTATAAAAAGATGTGAACCATAATCAGATAAATTATGTAAATGAATGGGTAGAAAATCAGAATGTTGTTGCTTTAACTTACACATATTACATAATGGAGCAGTATATTTTCCAGTTAAATGATCATGACGATGTACTTGTTTATTGTTTTTTGTATAAGAATTTTACATAGTGTACACACTGTAGATTTAAGATACATTTTGTATTCATCAAGATCAAGTGGTTTCATTTCTTCAATTACAGAATATTTTCTTCCAATACCTTCAACTTCTTGTTTTATACATCCTATAAATTTTTATGACAATTTGGTCCTCTATGAACTACAGGACCCTTATAATTTCCATATGTATATTTAATATTGTAACAAAATTCACGTGTTTCACGTTTTTGGTATTTTATTGTATACAGTGTTTCGGGATTTGGTTCACAATTATCCATTTTTCAAAGTAAACTTTCAAAATCAGCATAAATAACGAACTTTTTGTGTAAATCGATAATTTTAGTCATTTGACTTGATACAAGTCTAGATAAATTTTTTATATAACAGTAATGTGAATTATTATCTGTCTTGAAATAAAGTAGATTTACATGTTTTTCCTTTTTAGGTTGTCTTATTGTTAAAGGATACACTTGATAATTTTCATCTTCATCATCAAATGAATAAGCATTAATAGTTACATTAACTATATTTTCTATTTTTGGAATGTGTTCAACCAATACAGAAAATTCAATATTTTCAAGTTTTTTATCAAGATCAAGACCAAAATTTTTATATTTAGTTATTCTATCTGGATGTGCATCTACAAGAAACAAAGCTGATTCTATAGACCACAGAAAACATTTTTGAACGTTATTCTTCACATTAATACATGCTTTTTTATTTTTAATATAATCTGGTATATCTATATTATATGATCCTCTTAGTGAAACATATTTATCGAGTGCTAGCTGTAAACCAATAATTCTATTTAATGACCATACTGATCCTTGTGCTTGAAAATTAGATATTTTTTTCTAAAATACGTGTTTAGCCATGATTAAATTTTTTATTGGAAACTTGTTCTGTTAATAGTATAGTTCGGTGTTTTTTGTCCCAATTCTTGAACTTTTTCATTTGTTTCATCTCTTTGTTGTTTATATTCAGAATATAAATTAAAATTTATCTTTACACCATGATGTATTTTCAAATAGCCTTTTACAATCCAAAAAATTCTTGTTTTACTGCATTTAAGAAATGCTTAGAATCATGTATATGCATATCGTTTTCTAAATTTATAGTTTGTAATCTGTCTGCAAATGCTTTTTCAACTAAGTAATCTTTAATCGTTTTTGTATCTCTTAGATTCTGAAAACTATTTCTAGAAAATGAAATTTTTTTTTTTGCCTTCTTTAGTTTGAAAAACATCATGAAAACCATAAAATGGATTAGATTATCACTAAGACTATCACTAAGATTATCACTAAATTCAGCTTTATTATTTTTAACAGTATTTATTTATCACTTACTTCTTCAGGTATATATATATATTAATAATCTTTTTACCTATTTTACTTACTTCAGTAAAATAATTTTTATGATTTTCACTTACTTCAAATGTATTATTATTTTTAACAATTTTTGTGTTATATTCAGACACATTATTTTTGCTTGTTACAGGTGTATTATTTCTAACAATATTTGGAGTATTACTAATAATAATTGAACAGTGATAATAATAAATCTAATTAAATCAGCTTTACATGAGATTTAATATCCTCATAAATTATTTATTCCACAAAATTCACAAAGTCTTACAACAACATATCGTTGTAGCTGATAAGCAACTTGTTCTAGTTGAACAGCAATGTGACTTTCCATTCTGAATTTTTATTTGTTACAAAAATTTATTAGTGTTGTAAAAAGTATTTTCTTGAATAAAGTGTTAATTATTTAATACATGGACAAGAAATATTATTTAATAAAACATTAATCAAAGCGAGAATTAGTTTAACATACAAATAGTATTTAACAATTAATTTAGCAATAAATTTGTTTATTAACAATTAGTTTATTATTTAGTTTCACAATCAACTAGTTTGCTATTATATTTATTATTAAAAATTCATAACATTTGTAAAATTTTTTTAATAAATGGATAATTATTTAATAAATGGATAGATAATTGATCATAAATGATTATTAAATGAAGTTAAAGCTTTCTTATTCTTAATAAATTCTAAAGTACATTTCTTACATTTATTATTATGTATATCTTTATGTGATGGTTTATACAAAATCAATTGAAATCTTTAATTTCTTGACAAATTTTACATTTCATTTTTTCTTCACTTATAACATCTTCATTATTCACTGTAGATTCATTTTTCATTTTTGGATGTTCGTATTTCTTATTTCGTCTTACATGTTCCTTAAAATAATATTTAGGAACTCTTTTTCCACATACACAATGAATTCGATTTTTGTTGTAATTTTCTACATGATATTTATTTAGACATGTTCTACATAAAGTTCTATAACCATCTTACGTATACATTTGTAAAGTGAAATCATCTCTTCATTTTTCTGGAGTAGAATATTTACAAAATTTATTTTTCACACAACAATCTTCTTCAAGTAGAATTTGCTACATTTATTTAGAAAAAAATTATTTGAATTATAAAAAATTAATTTTATTAAATTTTATATTGTTTTAAATTTCAAAAATTTGTTGAATTTTTTAAATTTTAATAATTTTTTAAATTTAAGATTTAAGTTATTCATATAGAATATATTTTAAAAAAGAATCATAAGAATCATCATTAGATTCATAGTCCTGGATTCTAAATCGTCGAATTCTATCAAATAAACGATCAAAAGACCTTGTAGTTATTAGTAAAGAATGAAAAGATTGATCAGAAGATATAATTATATTTACTGGTACAGAATCAAGTGTTGTCATTATGTCAACTGATGTTGGTTCTTTCTCTTTTAATAATACTTCTACAAAGTCGAAAATTTTCTTTTTCCTTTAACCGTTCATCAATGCATTCTTTATAAAAAATATGCTTTCAAGTTGTTTTGACAAATTGATTATTATTTCCATCACTTAAACAAATAGGACAATCAACATCTTTTTCACATATCTCAATTAGTACGTAAGTTTCTTTTAGTTTAGTACACATTTCATTTTAGTTCTCGATGTATAAGAAATAATTTTTATTGGATCTATAATAAAGTTACATACTCTAATTTAATTTAATCAAAATACAAACTACAAATTTCAGCTACTGTTTATTTCTTGCGAAACTAAAAAAATATTTCTCTTCAGTGGAATCGATTCTAGATATGTTCAACAACAAGCTTACATAAACAATAAATAAGGTTTAACGATTATTGATTCAGAAAGTAATCCATGGTTTAAAGCAAAATATTTTGCACTGATATTAGAGTATAAGATACTGTCGATACAATAACAAAACATGTTGATATTGATAAGAAAGTGAAATATGAACACTAATCTAAAGTTAGTAAATTACTAGGGTTTAAAAGTAATGAAAAATCTTCAATATTTAATAATCAATCTGAACTATTTATTTAATTTTAAAATCAGAAAAAGAAGAAGCTAAACAATAAAAAAAATGGGTAACTAAAGAAGTTTTACCATCAATTTGAAAACAAAGTCAATATAAAATTAGAGAAAGAGATAATTGATGCTTATAAATATCTAATAAAACAGAAAGATAATTGTATACAACAACTACAAGAAACATGCAATGCAATTATAAGATGATAGAATTAAAATGAAATATGATAGAATGAGAATGAAAAATGATCATTTTCAAAATTTGAGAGCAACAGTTAATCTTTCTTCAGAAATAATAGGTAAAATAAATGAAGAAATACATGATTTATTGCCGCATGTAGTTCCTAAAACAATTGATGACAATTTAAGACCAACATTCATACAACATAATTATTTGATTATGACTGTGAATATAAATTTTATTTCGTTAGAACAAAGTGAAAACATTTACTGAAGCAAATATATAAAATCGAAGATAGGCATCCAAATTGTGCAAAAATGTTAACATTGAATTTTAATCCTAATTCAATAAACCTGTATCAAAGAATGAAAGAGAATTTAAGCAATGTCTGTCATCATAACTATTTCAATATTTTGAATAATTATACACAAGAAGAATTGATAAATGATATAATTAGTCTTAATCATGTAAGCAGGCTGTTTATGTTTTCTTATTGGCAATGTTACGTAGCGCTCTATATGAAAATCACTGGCTGTGCTGTGTGCAGTCTGTGGCTAGTTTGAATTGTTGTCTGCCATTGTAGTGTTGGGCAGCGGCAGCTGGATGTGAACAGCGCGTAGCGTTGCGCAGTTGGATGTGAGGAGCCAGCAGTGGTGGATGTGGGGAGAGAGATGGCAGAGCTTTGTAATTTGTCATGAACGGCTATACATATTATGACTATTAAGGTAAATACATTGTTTGTTCTCTATTAATATCTTTCATTTGCTAACTATCCCTATCAGTAGTTAGTGCCTTCCGTAGTTTGAATCTTTTATTTAGCTGGCAGTAGTGGCGCTCGCTATATTGCAGTAGTTTGAGTAATGAAGATTTTTGTGAGGTAAGTGATTTCTGAAAGGTATAGTTTAATGTTACTCAGGGCCATTCTTTTGCTGTGATCTTTGATAGTCAGATTGCGTTGCGCTAAAAATATTGTGTGTCAGTTTAAGCACAGTCGTGTATAATTGTTCACTTGTTGCGGACGCACTCTCACGCGCACCGGCTGGGCTTGAGAAAAGTAACACAGAAGGCAACCTCGAGAAAAATTTCAGTATTCTTTACATTCAGAAAGTCGCCTTTGAAAACTTCATCACCACATCTCTAAAGGACATTGCTCATGAACAAGATAAAGATCCGATTTGGAAAGACATCAAAAGTAAATGGCATGAAAAGACAAACACTCAGATTCGGCATTATTACCTGGTTAGAAACAACATACTCTTCAAACGCTGCACTGTTGATGACAAGCTATGGGTACTTTGCATTCCAGACGATTTTGTTAATAAGCTCATTTGGTATATTCATTTCAGCTACGCACATTTTGGTCCACGAAAATGTTATCATATTCTTCGAACGACTTGTTATTTTAACAATATGGAAAAGAGAATTCGAAGAGTCTTGTCTATTTGTAAACTTTGTCAAAAGGCGAAACCATCTACTATCTCACATCGTGCTCTGTTGTTTCCTATTATTCCTTCTAAATTAAAAGAATTTGCTGCTGTTGATCTCTTGGGACCCCTTGTCAGAACATCGAATGGATTTTCGTACGTTCTAGTCGCTGTTGAACTTACTTCAAAATTTGTTTCTTTCACACCGTTACGTAATGCCACTGGACGGTCTGTATCCAACGCCTTTGTTAAAAATTTCTTACGTGAAGTTGGACACATCAGTAAAGTCATTTCAGATAACAGACCGCAATTCAGATCTGCTGTTTGGTCACGCATGCTTCGGAACCATAAAATCAAACCTGTTTTTATTTCATAGTACTCACCACATTGTAACCCATCTGAACGGATTATGAAAGAAATCAATAAGCTTTGCAGACTTTATTGTCACAGAAAGCATCAGCATTGGGACAGATATTTACACTTATTTCAAAATGTGCTGAATGAAATGCCTTATGATTCCATTGCTTTACCACCTACTCTTGTACTGAAGAAGAAGAACCACCGAACAGAATCAGAGAGCTTGTACCTTTCCCGAATACACGTAAACTTCGACACAAAGACATAATTGATTTGGCTCTTAAAAATATAAAATCTGCAGCAGACAAAAGGAGAAAACTATACGGTAAAGCAAATGCAAAGAAATTATATATTGATCAGAAAGTTCTCATTAAAGCTCATTCATTGTCACATAAGAAGAAACACATGAGTCACAAATTCTTTCTAGTTTACAATGACCTTACAGAATCCGACGTATACCACATGATAATTGCGTTGAAGTTGAAACTCTGCGTACTAGGAACAGTAAAGGTTTACACCACATTTCACATGTAAAACCGTTTATTGAAAGATAATCTGCTTTTTAACTTTGTCTTTGCCATAAAACGTTTCACTTCACGTTGCTAGTATGCTTTAGAAACTGTTACCATGCAACAATGGTTAAAAGTTAAATATCCAGTCAAGAACCAAGAGAACTTATTCAAACAGAAATTACAAATGCATTGTTATTGCGAACAGACAACACAGTCTTATTGTGTGTGTACATTCTTGCTTGTTAGTTGCACGATTATGTAACGACTATAAGGCTCACATACTTAGAACATTTACCAGTACTGGTAATGAGATTTTAATGCAACATTTTGGTGTACTTGAAAATACATTCTGAATTAAAGTACTTTCTGGGAGATACCAGATGACACAGTGGTTAGTTAATGTGACAGCCACACGATTATATCACGACGTTACTAATGTGTGACACAATTTACATTGTTGCTTTTGCGGAGTATCTGTTTTATATCTGCACGGTTTTTCTTAATTCTTCTGGAAAGTAAAACATGTTTTAGTAGTAACTTTTGTGGTACAGCTACAATGAGACAGCCTTTTCCGTAGCACAACAATACGTTACAGCACAGTACTTTCTTCATCACGGCAATAAGCGTAATAAGTAAGATATCTATATGCAAAGCATTTCACTTTTGTTTATCATGAGGTCAGTACATTGACTTCTGCAGAACTTAGCTTTTGGAGGACGATAACTACGACACTTCCACAGAGATTATCTTACAGCAAGACGCACATTTAGCGCTACAGGACACGTATTTGAGTGATTAATTTTGTACTTAAAACATTTATTTTTAAAGATTTTTGAATTACAAAGAAAGTTTTCCGTGATACATTTCATTCCATTGGTGTAATCTGTAACACCTGAGGGTATAATTACAATAATCCTCAGGGGGGTGCACGCTTACTTTGTGTACCATGTGTTTGGCAAGCACAAGGAGCCCTAGCTAATATGGTATTTGCTTATACAACTTTACACATCGGTACCATATTTCTCTAACACATAATTACACAGCTATCTGATCATTTAATAGAGAAACAAACTTTTTTTTTACTACATCAGTGACATGTTTACGCAATTAAACTGTTGGATAACTTCACACTTATGAAATTGTATTCTGTCTGTACTTTGCGAACTGTTCATATTTTTTCGGACCCATTCTGATACTTTGAGAGCTTTGAATGATGTATTTGGTATGGGATCACGATTTTTAAAGTACGTTTGAGGCAGATACACCTTTGAAATGAGCAGAGAATTTTTTTAATTATTGGAGGAAGCTACGACGATTTTGAGAGTTGACTGAGGTGTTATGATGTTATTACCACGATGACTATGTGTATTATGCTGTTGCGGTAAGTTTATGATCCATAAGCGGGTGCTATATGAGTTATTTGATTATGCTATGTATCTGTTATGATGAAATATTGAAGAAGTGTCGACGAATAAGGTAAGGAATAATGAGTAGTGGTTGAGGACTCTGGTTTGTGAATAACGATGTTGGAAACCAAGAAACGTACTTTAAGAGTTATGAAATGTGTGTGTATATGCGTGAATGTATCACAATGCAGGCGAAAATTTTTTGGACACTGTTATATCAATAGCATTTTGTTTCTACACATTTGCAACGTAAATTCTTGACCTGTGAAATATTTTTATATGAGACTGTCACTGTAGCTGGAACTGCTGTCGTAAATATTTCCGTAAGAAAGGTAAGTGACCACCTGCACGTAATGTGTCGTGGGCACCCAGCTGGGCGACAGACGCCCGGAAAAAAAGCCTTTCAGAGGCACAGGTAGAAAAGAAAAAAAAGGGAGGCCATTATCCTCGCTATTGACGTTCCTTTGTAGATAGCGTCGCAAAAACGACTTGGTCGAACTTGAAAACATATGATTACACTGTGGAGCTCTTAATTTATGATATTTACTGAAATGCCTAATGAAATGATGAGAAATATTTTTATGTCTATACACCTGATTATGACTACTGTCTCTCTAGTTGAGAGATTTTTCTACTAACTTATGAAATGCCTCATGACTACTGAATGATGTTCTTATGCTTTACTTTGTCCATAGTTGCTTATTTCATTTGATATCTGGTTTCCAGCTGTCTTGCAGCATTGGTTTCATAAAATAAAATTGAATGCATTTGCTAATGTGAACACTTTCTGTCAACAGATCTATTAAATAATTATTTTACGACCCACACTCTTCTAAAAAGGAGCTCTTGGAATGGAAAGAACAATAAGAAGGGGCTAATAACAGGAACTGCATATATAATCTTCTTTTCAACTACTTGGTAATTTTTTTCATAGAGTAAGTTTTTGTGATGCATCAATCTAGTGTTAAGATGTGACATAAGTATTAAACATGGCCATTTTTACTGTAATATTTTTTCTGCTTGAGCTTTGTCATGTTTAGATATAAGTTTTATATTTTTTATATTTGCTGCTGCTGTTTGCCAGGCATAATGTTACAGAATTTGACTTTGTATTACGCTGTTAAGCCAGTTTTACTATGGATTTAGTTTTCTTGTTTGCTGCACAGTGCCTTATATTAGTTGTAATATTGCAATAGCTTTGCCTATTTAAATTTTTTGTCATTGCTGTTTGTGTTAATTGTTTTGTGCTGCTGCATTGCCTCGTCCCTTAGTTTAGCATCTGAGCTCAGTAGATTTAAGTTAGCTTAAGAAGGGGTAGACTATAAGAGAATGAGTTGCGATTAATTGGAAGAAATGCATTGAGACGTTATACAAAAAAAGTACAGAAAGCAGGTATAGATAGGATTTTCTTGGAAATAAATGATGAGGTACGATGATGAAAAATAAATAATGATGTAAGAAAAATGTGAATATATAAATACAGAAAGCATGCTTGGATAGGATTTTTTGGTGGAAACAAATGTTGAAATAAGACGAAAAATCTATTGAATGCAGTTTTGGGTTGGACTGCAGTACCAAATGTTACACTGAAAACAAACCCTGCCCTTTCCTCTTGTGTTATTCTGCTATGTGTTTGTGTACTCTTGTATATTTGTGTTTTTCCTGTCTTTATGTGTTAAACTGATATGAGTTATGTTGTAGACTTTTTCTGATAAAATGTTATTTTCCTTGTAAAGATGTTTGGACATTATTTATTCTATTCTGTTTTAATGCTCATGTGTGTAGTTGATGTTTCAAAAGTTATTCTGATCTTTTATGTATGTACTCATGTCATAATTCCTGTAACACTGATGTATATGTTGTTTCGATTCTTTTGTAAAGCTTGTACTACAATGTTATCTGTATTGTTATGTTCTTTAATGAAGTATTTTGTACCCCTTTGTTATTGTATTTTTATGTTATAAAATTGTAATTGACAGCAGTTCATCGAATTAAGTAACTTGTAGGTTACATTTCACTGCACACGTTTCGGTTGGTCATAGTATATGGACAATATGTGAGGAGTAGGGACTGATAGTGTTTGCACGTGTGTTAATAATTCAGCAAGGGACTGGATAACAGCATTGCTGGTTCTAAGGACAATTCCAAAAACTTTGTGAGTGCACAAGTGGTGGTTATGGACTTGCTATCTTCTCTGCAAGACTCTTCAATGGTGATTGTGCACCTGCACAGTCGCAGCAGATGGCTGCTGGCCATCTCTACAAGGACTACAGTGGGTCTGCACCTCTGGTGGCCCACCAATACCACAATCTCTACCAGGACTACAGTGGGCCTGTCCACAATTTCTACAAGGACTGCAGTGGGTCTGGATCTCTGATGACCCACCAATACCATACTCTCTACCAGGACTACAGTGGGTCTGCACCTTCGATGACCCACCAATACCATTATTTCTTGAATGACTGTAGTGGGTCTGCACCTTTGATGACCCACCAATAGCATTATTTCTACAAGGACTGCAGTGGGTCTGCACCTCTGTTGGCCCATCAATACCATACTCTCTACCAGGACTACAGTGCGTCTGCTCTGTGATGACCTACCTACCAATATTCTTCAAAACGTCGAATGACTCTGCCGTGGGTTTGCTCTGTTGTGGCCCATTACCTGTCAGCATGTCTAGAGTCAGCACTGTCTTTCCATAGGAAGCACAACACTACTTCTTCAGGACTGCATGGAAATCCACTACTTCTGTGTGCATTGCCTTTTACTGCTCAGACTTTGAAAAAAGAAAAAAACACTGAAATTTTACTCTGATGAACAATCTGGACTGTCTTTATGGACTGTGAGAAAATTTTAGCTTTTGACCAACATTGTATAAATAAGTGTGTGCATTTGATATCTTTGTTATTGTAATTATGAAAAATTTTTTCAAATCATTATTGGCCACTGCCCAAAACGTTTTTTAAAATTTTTTTTGGGGAGCATGGGGCTATGTAAGTAGGCTGTTTATGTTTTCTTATTGGCAACGTTACATAGCGCTCTATATGAAAATCACTGGCTGTGCTGTGTGCAGTCTGTGGCTAGTTTGCATTGTTGTCTGCCATTGTAGTGTTGGGCAGCGGCAGCTGGATGTGAACAGCGCGTGGTGTTGCGCAGTTGGAGGTGAGCCGCCAGCAGTGGTGGATGTGGGGAAAGAGATGGCGGAGCATTGTAATTTGTCATGAACTGCTATATATATTATGACTATTAAGGTAACTACATTGTTTGTTCTCTATTAATATCTTTCATTTGCTAACTATCCCTATCAGTAGTTAGTGCCTTCCGTAGTTTGAATCTTTTATTTAGCTGGCAGTAGTGGCGCTCGCTATATTGCAGTAGTTCGAGTAATGAAGATTTTTGTGAGGTAAGTGATTTCTGAAAGGTATAGTTTAATGTTACTCAGGGCCATTCTTTTGCAGGGATCTTTGATAGTCAGATTGCGTTGCGCTAAAAATATTGTGTGTCAGTTTAAGTACAGTCGTGTATAATTGTTCAAAGGGGACGTTTCAATCATACTGAACTACTCTTAAATAACTTTATCCTTATTTACCCAACTATTATATGAATTATCAAAACCTAACCATTAAAAATAGATTATTTTATTATTCGTTTCTAAAACTTTCTCAATTAAGTATACATCATGATATTTCATTTTCTGTAGTTGTTGTTCATAAAAATTTCCTTTATATCTTTTAACTTATATGTAATTGTATTAGAATTAATAACATCTTAATTTCAAATATTTCTTTTGTTCAATTCATTGTATATCTATTTTCCAAAAGACCTTTAAGTTTTCTAATTCTACCTTTACCACTATTTTTAAATTTAGCTTGCTCATCAGATATAATATTACTTATTTTTAAATTTTTTCATTAACTTATTCGATTCATTTTTAATGTAGAATGTTTTCTATTATTATATGTGTCAATTAGATCTTTAACTAAATTTATCCATTTATAATTTCCTTGTAAAGCAAATTTCTTCCACATTCTTTTTGTTCTGTTAAATCGTTCAGCAACAGACGCTTTTAATTCTGATAAAATTGAAGAACGATTAATCTTAAATTTCCTTAATAATTCGTTAATTTCTTTATTAAAAAATTCTTTATCATTATCTCATGTTAATTATGTGGATGTCTAATGATTAATATTTTTTGAAAAGCATCAACTATATTTCTAGCTATTTTGTCTTTAATAGGAACAGCCCAAGCAAATTTCGAAAAGACATTAATAACAGTCAATAAATATTTATATCCTTTGTTTATTTTAGAAATTCCTTTTAAATTACCTGAATCCATTTCAACTACATCAGATTGCCATAAATCATCTATACTAAAAGAAATAACATTTCTTCTTTTAAAATTCTTTCCCATTGCTGTATGTAGTTCACTTATTATTTTTTCATGAATATTATTTAAATATTCACCAGCAGTAGGTCTTTGATGTGTTAGTGCAATGCAAAACAACAAGTGGTGCAAGTTCCCTTCATGAAAAACACGGCCACACCATAACACCACCATCTCCGAATTTTACTGTTGGCGCTGCACACGCTGGCAGATGACGTTCACCGGGCATTCGCCATACCAACACCCTGCCATCAGATCTCTTCATTGTCTACATTGATTCGTCACTTCACGTATTTCCACTGTTCAATCGTCTAATGTTTACGCTCCTTACACCAAGCGTGGCGTCCTTTGGCATTTACCGGCGTGATATGTGGCTTATTAGCAGCAGCTCGACCATTAAACCAAAGTTTTCTCACCTCCCGTCTAACTGTCCTAGAGCTTGTAGTGGATCCAGATGCAGTCTGGAATTCCTTTGTGGTGGTCTGGATAGATGTTTACCTATTACATTTTACGACCCTCTTCAACTGTCGGCGGTCTCTCTCAGTCAACACACGAGATCGGCCTGAGTGCTTTTGTGCTGTACGTTCCCCTCCACGTTTCCACTTCGCTATCACATCGGAAACGGTGGACCTAGGAAGGTTTAGGAGTGTGGTAATCTCTCGTAAGAGATGTATGACGCAAGTGACACCCAATCACCTGCCCACAATGGAAGTCAGTGAGTTCCATGGAGTGCTCCATTCTGTTCGCTCACGATGTCTAATGTTTAGGAGGTCGGTGATACGTAATACCTGGCAGTAGAAGGCAGCACAATGCATCTAATACGATAAACGTATGTGTTTGGGGGTGTCCGAATACTTTTGATCTGTACAACTAATACCTTCTTCCAACATTTAAGGATTGATTTTCCTACTGATCTAACTTAGATTTTTCCACTCTTACGGAAAACTGCCACTCACACAGTAAACAGAAATTATGTCCAAGTCCTCCTATATCGCTCTAGTCACTCCATGACGAAACGTTCCCCCACACCACAGCGTCGTATTATGGTCTGCTTCGTTGCTAAGTGGAAACGACAGTAAAAATGATAATTATTTTATTTGCAACAATTAGCTACCACTTCCAGCGACTTCGTTTCATAGTATCCGTTCCCGCTTAAACATTTGTAGTAGCACTGTACGGACTTCCCACTACCATCCTCAAAGAAGACAGTCCCCTGTGCTCTCCTACAGTTCTCTGCTCTGGACTGCAGCTCGTGTCGAATTTCAGAGGAGCCAAATCTACGCCGTTCATGGTTGATGGTCAAACCCTTCCCATCGAAAACTATGCTGGTCCATCTTAAATGTATCATATGGTGGGCAGACGACATTTGTCACGAAGAAGAAACTGTGTGATATTTAAGTTATGTTGTTGTTTGTTGTGGTCTTCAGTCCTGAGACTGGTTTGATGCAGCTCTCCATGCTACTCTATCCTGTGCAAGCTTCTTCATCTCCCAGTATCTACTGCAACCTACATCCTTCTGAATCTGCTTAATGTATTCATCTCTTGGTCTCCCTCTACGATTTTTACCCTCCACACTGCCCTCCAATGCTAAATTTGTGATCCCTTGATGCCTCAAAACATGTCCTACCAACCGATCCCTTCTTCTAGTCAAGTTGTGCCACAAACTTCTCTTCTCCCCAATCCTATTCAATACCTCCTCATTAGTTACGTGATCTACCCACCTTATTTTCAGCATTCTTCTGTAGCACCACATTTCGAAAGCTTCTATTCTCTTCTTGTCCAAACTAGTTATCGTCCATGTTTCACTTCCATACATGGCTACAGTCCATACAAATACTTTCAGAAACGACTTCCTGACACTTAAATCTATACTCGATGTTAACAAATTCCTCTTCTTGAGAAACGCTTTCCTTGCCATTGCCAGTCTACATTTTATATCCTCTCTACTTCGACCATCATCGGTTATTTTACTCCCTAAATAGCAAAACTCCTTTACTACTTTAAGTGTCTCATATCCTAAACTAATTCCCTCAGCATCACCCGACTTAATTTGACTACATTCCATTATCCTCGTTTTGCTTTTGTTGATGTTCATCTTATATCCTCCTTTCAAGACACTGTCCATTCCGTTCAACTGCTCTTCCAAGTCCTTTGCTGTCTGTGACAGAATTACAATGTCATCGGCGAACCTCAAAGTTTTTACTTCTTCTCCATGAATTTTAATACCTACTCCGAATTTTTCTTTTGTTTCCTTTACTGATTGCTCAATATACAGATTGAATAACATCGGGGAGAGGCTACAACCCTGTCTTACTCCTTTCCCAACCACTGCTTCCCTTTCATGCCCCTCGACTCTTATAACTGCCATCTGGTTTCTGTACAAACTGTAAATAGCCTTTCGCTCCCTGTATTTTACCCCTGCCACCTTCAGAATTTGAAAGAGAGTATTCCAGTTAACATTGTCAAAAGCTTTCTCTAAGTCTACAAATGCTAGAAACGTAGGTTTGCCTTTTCTTAATCTTTCTTCTAAGATAAGTCGTAAGGTCAGTATTGCCTCACGTGTTCCAACATTTCTACGGAATCCAAACTGATCTTCCCCGAGGTCGGCTTCTACCAGTTTTTCCATTCGTCTGTAAAGAATTCGCGTTAGTATTTTGCAGCTGTGACTTATTAAACTGATAGTTCGGTAATTTTCACATCTGTCAACACCTGCTTTCTTTGGGATTGGAATTATTATATTCTTCTTGAAGTCTGAGGGTATTTCGCCTGTCTCATACATCGTGCTCACCAGATGGTAGAGTTTTGTCATGACTGGCTCTCCCGAGGCCATCAGTAGTTCAAATGGAATGTTGTCTACTCCCGGGGCCTTGTTTCGACTCAGGTCTTTCAGTGCTCTGTCAAACTCTTCACGCAGTATCTTATCTCCCATTTCGTCTTATGTTATGTAGGCTGCATAAAATAAGGCGAAATATCTCATCTGGTTATCATATACCGATGAGTCAGAACATTATGACCACCTGTTTATGTAATTCGGGTAAGTAATGCACCGCTTATCTTCGTACGCGAAGACGGCGCCCGATATCGACCTACATGGGTTCCATAGCATTTACTTCCGGTGAAGCTGGCAACAGAGACAACAACATGAGTTTACTGTACTGCTTCGCAAACCACCGTTGTATGACTCTGGCTCCTAGACACTGAAAGATATCGCCCTCATGGCAGACTTTCAACAGGTGGTTCTCAACTGTCAGTGCGTCTTCCATTACTACGAAAAGTATGATCCAAGTGCAGGAGAATGTCTGTCATACCACAATACTGCTCCCACCAGCCTTGCGTTCGTGGAGCGCTGCACGCTTCGAGCCGCCATTCACCATTATGAGGGCGACCATCGACCTGATATAGCGAAAATGTGATACACCCGAACAGCTGAAACGTTTCCACTGATCGACAGTCAAATCGCAATGACCCTGTGGTCACTGGAATCGTAATTGACGATGTAGTTGGGTCAACATTTGAACATACAGGGGTGGTCAGCTGCTGAGTTCCACGTTCAAGAAAGCATGATGAACGGTGTGCACTGAAACACTTGTGCGTGCACCAGCATTGTGCCCTTTCGACAGAGATGCCAAGGACCACCATCTGTCCTACTTTACAGGGATAGAAGTCTCTGAACGCACGTTCTGTGAAGAGTCATGGACGTCCAACCATTTAGCACATAGTGGTAATTTCATTGTACTTCTATCCCTTACCGTAGATGCCGACAACAGTAGCGCGTAAACATTCGACTAGCTTGGCCATTTTCGAGATTCTCATTGACAGGCGCTGCACAATTATGATCTGCCTTTGTCAAAGTCACTTAGCTCAATGGATTTCCGCATTTGCAGCTCATTCGCTAGAGTGCTCTCCCTTGTTTCTCTAGTTCTTGTGGAACACTACCTTCTATGCATCATTACGTGCTCTTTGGGCACTCATACCGAAGATGCAATCAACTGCTTAACACATCTGCACCTCGTTTCGTAGGACTTTTACAGTAATTTTCATTTTTTAATGAGCGATGGCGGATACAAGCTCTGGTACATCTTTCTCTTTGTAACTCCGTACCACCCGGGACTGGAGCAACTGGATTACATTCTCCGGCAGGGTTTCGATTACCTCTCGTCGTGCCCTGAAGTGAGGAGTGTCCTACCCACCATACCGAGCGAGGTGGCGCAGTGGTTAGCACACTGGACTCGCATTCGGGAGGACGACGGTTCAATCCCGTCTCCGGCCATCCTGATTTAGGTTTTCCGTGATTTCCCTAAATCGCTTCAGGCAAATGCCGGGATGGTTCCTTTGAAAGGGCACGGCCGATTTCCTTCCCCATCCTTCCCTCACCCGAGCTTGCGCTCCGTCTCTAATGACCTCGTTGTCGACGGGACGTTAAACACTAATATCCTCCTCCTCCTCCTACCCACCATCCATCCCACTCCTCCCACAGTGGTATTCCGCCATCCACCGAACCTACTCAATATATTCGTCCATCCTTAAACAACCCTTGCTCCCAATCCCTTACCTCATAGCTCATACCTCTGTAATAGACCTAGATGTAAGAGCTGTCCCATACATTCTCCTGTCACCACCTACTCCAGTCCGGTCACAAACGTCACCTGTCCCATCAAAGGCAGAGCTACCTGTGAAACCATGCATGTGATCTATAAGATAAGCTGTAACCACTGTGCCGCAATCTATGTAGGCATGACACGCAACAAGTTAAATGTCCGCATGAATGGCTACCAGCAAACTGTGGCCAAGAAACAAGTGGACCACCCTGTTGCTGAATACGCTGCCAAACATGATATCCTTATTTTCAATGACTGCTTCACAGCCTGTGCCATCGTGTGTCTTGTTCAGGTACGCATAGGTCTTATTGTCCCCCCGCCCACCCAGCTGCCCCAGCAAACGCACGCAGTGGCCTGCACAGGATGGAGCTGAACAGTGTATGCAGATGAATGTGTAGCAGGAGCATGCATCTTTGCATCGTACTGTAGGTGAATTTTCTGTAACAAATTTAAAATTTTTAACGCTATTTACATTCATTGACATAAAAAAAGATGTCCCATTCTCTACTTCACTCTGTTAGGGATCGAATCTCTTTTGTTTTTCTTTTTTAACGGAGTGTGTACTCTTCGTCAAGGTTGTAGCTACCTCCATAAAAAATGTGGCCGAAATCGGTTCAGTGGTTTGGTCGTGAAAACGTGACAGTTACTTTTGCTTTTATAATATTAGTATGGATGAATCTGCCCATACTGATGATTGTTAGAGGTGTACGTCCCCCAGGGCGTGTAACTACTGTAGTTTCTCCTAGCTTTCAGCTGTGCCGCAGTGCGAAATTAAAAGTTTTTTGCCGGTATAATAGTAAGGCTGCCTCATCGCAGCAAGGTCCGTGCCTTGGTTCGTGGTTGGATCTTAACTCGTGACTGCAGTTTATCCCCTTTTTTTTGCGTTTCAGTCTTCTAACTCGTTTGATGCTGCCCGCCACGAAATTCTATCCTGCGCTACACTCTTAATTTCAGAGTATCACTTACACCCTGCGTCGCTATGTCCGCTATTATTTGTTGGATTTGTTCCAATCTCTGTCTCCCCCTACGGTTTTCATCCTCTGCAGTTCCCCCTAGTATCACGCAGTATAATTTCCCACGTCTCAACGCATTTTGTATCGTCCTGTCCCTTCTTCTTGTCAGTTTCTTCCATATGTTCCTTTCATCACCTATTCTGTGCAGAAACCTTCTCTTCCCTTGTTCTATTAGTCCATCTAATTTTCGACTTTCGTCTGTAACGTGTGCTAGTCTGCTTTTTATGTCCTCCTCGCTCGGTTCACCACGGGTTATTTTACTTCCAAGGTAGCAGAATTCTTTCTTTTGCTTCGTGATCACCAACTGTGATGTTAAGCTTCTCTCTGTTCCCATCTCTGCTACTTCTCATTACTTCTGCCTTTTTCCAGTTCACTATCAGTCCATATTATGTACACATTAGATTGTTCATTCCATTCAACAGGTCCTGCAATTTTTCTTCACTTCTACTCAGCATAGTAATGAAATCAGCGAATTGTAATGTTGATATTCCTTCGCCTTCACTTTAATACCACGCTCGTAGGCGTCCTTTTATTTGCATCATTTCTTCTTCTACGTAAAAATTGAGCTTCAGCGGCAAAGGACTACATCAGTGTCTTACACTATATTTGTCCGTTGTTGATGATCCTCTCTTACTGTTCCCACTTAGTTCCTGTACATATTGTTTATTACCCGCCTTAGGCCTGTTTTTCTCAGGGTTTCGAAATTATTGCACCATTCTACTTTGTCGAAAGCTTTCCCAGGTCACAAATCCTGTGAACATGTCTTCACTTTTCTTCAATTTTGCTTCTCACTGCAACGTAAGAACTATCTCTCTTGTGCCTTTACCTTTCCTACAACGAAACCGGTCGTCGTATAACAGAATTCCTATTTTCTTTTGCATTCTCATGCACATTATCCATATCAGCAGCTCGGAAGCATTGATGTGTAGTTGGTTCTGCGATAGTCTATTATATATGGCACTAAAAAGTTTCATTCTGATACTACAAAAATTATGAATTTTATCAATGTACATCGAATCTGATTCAAGTAAAAATTATACAGAATTTATACAATCTCTCAGGAGTGCTAGTTCTGCAAGGTTCGCAGGAGAGCTTGTGTGAAGTTTGGAAGGTAGGAGATGAGGTACTGGCAGAAGTAAAGCTGTGAGGACAGGCTGTGAGTCGTGCTTGGGTGGCTCAGTTGGTAGAGCACTTGCCCACGAAAGGCAAATGTCCCGAGTTCGAGTCTCGGTCCGGCACACAGTTTTAATCTGCCAGGAAGTTTCAAATCTGTTGACTGTTGACATTAGACTTGGCAGTAGCAATCGTGCCTCAAGCTAAGAATTTATATTTAATGGACAGATGCACACTTGCGGCGTTCACCATACATATCTCACGTGTCTGGGAACGCCCTGGAACTGGTCAAAACGACACACCCATAGTTTTCATTGACTAGATTGATGCACAGAACACACAAGCGGATTATAGGGTCGTTACACTGCGCTGTCACACAGCAGTAATACAGTATGGTGTTGAAATGAAGGCGGTACTTACATCGTTTGCACTTCCTCGCTAACATATTTCTCTCAGTTTATTCCTTCCATCCAAGCCACCCAACGTTCAAGAGATGGACAGGCGAAAGAACTCCTCTCTCCTCTTGTCATGTCTGGGCGTTGCCGACCCGTAGATTGTGTATGCTGCCTGCAGGCCAGACACAGTGCTGTGATTCGCGCAGCTCACCCCCGTGACTGTTGTTGCTTTCAGCTCGTCTGAAAAAAAGAAAAAGAAAAAGACGACGGCAGCCGGTTCGGGAGGGGGAAGGGGTGGGAGGAGCAGGTGTCTGGAAACGGATGTCTGGCATTCGCCGCGCGTGACGCAGAACATGCAGTCTGGGGGAATGCGTCAAGAGCGGCGTAGTATTACAATATGAATGCGCCCCCTGTGAGATGTGTCCCTCATTCACACTGGTACGCGTTTCTCTCACGTGAGAGCTCTGTGATGAAGCTCGCTTTTAACAGTCGCGGCCGCACAAGATGTAAAATACAGTTTATCCATGCTTTTCACACTCTATGTATGCGCATACATCTGAGCTAAGTGTCCTACGACACGTTTTGTTTTTAAAGAAATATTTACGATGAACGAGTATTTATGGCCAGACAGCTAGTTTGACCTAGCGACAATAAATTATGTAAACAAATCTGTCTCGTGAATCAGGCTATTTATTACGTATAAAAACTGCAGTAATTCCTGAGATTACCTTCACATACGGAAAGAATAACGCAGCCGGGAACATTTGTCCAGCTGCGTTATAGCTCCGCAATACCGAGGGGGTTATATGACACAGTAGCCCTCCATCCCACAACTATGAAGAAATTTCCGATTTGTAACAGCAGGATTGGAAGATATGGAGAAGATACTGGTGTCACGGCAGGGTTTTACACGTATAGACTCATTAAAATCAGAATGTAAGCCCCTTGCTGCCAATGTTACTTTATTCTACCTTGTGACCCATTCCCTTCGAAAGTCTTTTAGACAAAAACCTCCCATTTTACATTATTAAAAAACGTACTTTTGTTGATATGCTGAACTAGAATTATTGCTAAAATTGTGCTATGAGGCGTGTTGCGATGTTTTTCGCCATCTATTAATCTTTATGGCACAATTTTGTAAATAAATGAACATAAGAGCTGAAGAACACACGATATTTTTATTTTTCTTGTTCCAAGCGTGATGAATAGTATTCTTGGCATGCTGTGAAAATTTAATGACTTTATTTTCAGTACCTTCTGAGATTGAAAGAAAAAAATGTAGCAGTGGATTACTCAGGTACAAAAGTTTTTTTAGTTACAGACTTTTACACAACTTTTCGGGGTCTAGAACTCTCCTAGCCCACGATCTATCGCCTCTCCAGTCACACAATCGCTTAGTTATTGCCTTCTTCTCCTCTCTCTTGCTTCTTTGGTCATTTACTGTGCGCCAAACTCTCCGTGTCATACACGAAGCACATCCAGTTCGCGCAGAACGCTAGCTTCCCCTGTTCTAATCTCACACCCTGTCTTCTGCAGAACCTTCAGTATTTAGGAGTTCCCACTATTAAAATTTATTACAGCACCAGACATTGTTAAGTTTGCAGTAAAGAGGACAACTAATCATTTTTAAGCACTTGGCAACGTACATCATTATTGAGAGATTGATTCACATTCTAGGTATTACCAAAGAAACATTTCCTTCGTAGCTTGTATGTACGGAATCTTTGATTGTAGTTTGACTACCATCATAACTGCCGAAGGTTACCAGAAAATGCATCCCTATGCTTAACACAAAGCGCTAGCCATAAATACTCGTTCATCGTAAATATTTCTTTAAAAACAAAGCGTGTCGTAGGACACTTAGCTCAGATGTATGCGCATACATTCTCGTCATTTATACTTCCTTCACTGATTGCACACCTGTTTTCTGCCACTTTAGGTGCCAGTTCATATCAGACATATCTGTCATCCAAAATTTGCGTTTCTTACTCATACTTTTATGCTTAGCCATTTTATATATGTACAAAACAGTGACATATCCAAGTAAACTATATAAATCTTTCGCCAGCATTCTATTTTCAAACAAACTAGAACCATAAACAAAGGGCTGAATTGTTTATTTGTAATTCTGACTTCTGAGACGTAGAAATGGCATCAAACCAAGAAGCTTTTTGACTGCATGGTTCTGTACATATTATGGTTTAAATCTGTGAGTGTATATGAGACATAAGCTTTTGTGTTGCATGTCAAATTTAAAAACATTCTTAGAAGCTCTTAAAATTGTCCATTTTTGAGTATAATATAAAAATATCTGAAATACATTGTGGTATAGAAACAGAAAAGTCATAGTTCATCTAATTTGACATACAATATCCCATAAGGAAAGTTGGGAAGAAATGGTATGTCAGATTAAATTATATTTGACATTTTCTGTTTTCTGTTCCATGATATTCTTTAGAGTAATTTCTCCCATGTGCATGCAGTTCTACAGCATAGTGTTAAATAATGCTGGCGTCCTCTTGGGTAAAATACTCACATTATCAAATTGAGATAATGTGGTAGTAGATTTCATAATGAATAACCAAATAGGAAATGGGTAAGTTACTATGAAAAGCATAATGAACGCATTATTTTAGCCAAGCTAGACACAATGCCAGCATCTTCCACACTAGCTATGCTAGGCATACAGCCAACGTCTACCACACTAGCTCCAATTTCTATGCCAACTAACTCCGCAGGTGATGAAGAGATTGAGGAAAAGTATGACGAGATAAAAGAAACTATTCAGGCAGTTAAGGGAGATAAAAATTTAACAGTGATGGGAGACTGGAATTCGATAGTAGGGAAAGGAAGAGAACGAAATGTAACAGGTGAGTATGGGGTGATGGAAAGGAATGAAAGAGGAAACCGTCTGCTAGAGATTTGCAAAGAGCATCATTTAATCATCGCTAAATCTTGGTTTAAGAATCATGAAAGTTTTACACGTGGAAGACACCTGGAGACGCAGTAAGGCTTCAGGCTTATTTGGTAATGGTAAGACAAATATTTTGGAATGCTTTTTAAGTTGTAAGAAGTTTCCAGGAGAAGAAGTTAATTATGACCATATCAAGGGCATGTAATAAGACAGAATATGTCCAGCGCGGTAGTAAACACCACTGTTCGACCCGACAATGGACGGGTTGCAGGTCTGGCCGTCTTGCAATCGTTGCCATATTGTTTGCTGTTTTGCAATAGAGCACTTCAGATTTCTTTTGCAAAGATTAAAAGCTTATTCAATTTAAGGTTTAAGGTCAAAAGCATTCTTCAAATAGTTCATTTTTTTCAAGAAAATTTTATTGTTAAATGCTTCGATTATCTGTAAAACGCCGTATACATATTGTTAAATAAACAGGTTGTGTGAAAATAAAGTTATATTGGTGGGTCCTTTTTTCCACTTTTTCCTTAATTCCAGTAAGTACAATGTATAATTGGTAGCAGAGCGTGGTTTTCGACTCGCTAGCGGGGTTATGTCAGGAGTTTCATTTCACGCAACCTGCTTCAGTTTAAATTTTGTACTTTAATCTTTTGGGACTGTCTATTTTCTTTTGTCCACAGCCGCACCGTTGATCCACGTCAGGCCGACCGTTGTGGGCGAGAGGTTGTAGGCGGTTCAGTCAGGAACCGCCCGATCGCCACGGTCGCAGGTTCGATTCCTGCCTAGGTCATGGATGTGCGTGCTGTCCTTAGGTTTAGTTGGGTTTAAGTAGTTCAGAGTTCTAGGGGACTGATGACCTGAGATGTTAAGTCCCGTAGTGCTCAGAGCCATTTGAACAATTTTTTTTTTAAATCCACGTCGGTGTCCCGGTATTTCGTACCTTAAAAGGGATAATCTCGAGCATGAATTGAGCATAAGGCAACAAAATGTTCACGGTATGGTGGGGGAGCTGGCAGCCAGGCTACCGGCAGCGTTGTCAACAACACTCTCCGTTTCTGTCAACACGGTTGGCGAGGTAAACCAAAATATACAGACTATTATGGCAGCATTGAATCAATTACAAGAAAATCTCTCCTTTCTCCAAAGTAATCAATCAACCGTGAGGCAGGTGAAGCGCATTCGTGCACATTTAGCCCATCTGGGCAATAGAGCAAAGGATCTTAAACGTCTAAAACCGATCCCCGAACAGTTGGCACGTGACCTGCAGTTAAATAATATTTTGTTTGATTCGCAAATCGAAACTGCAGCTTTAGAATTAGAAAGTGGGGCTGCTACAAATAACATAGAATATGACAATCCAATAGCCGAATGTGGATCCGTCACCCGAGGTCTAAGAGATCGGTCTGGGAAATATGTTGCCCGCCTCACTAACCTAATGATGTCTCTTAAATAGTATTCGGGAATTTTCAGTTGAAAACTTAGAATATATGCAACTCCCTGTTGCGTGTACTCCACAAGGCACTGGCAGTCCGCCATAGAAACACTTAGGCATGACCGTTTATCACCGCAAAAGTGTTGCTGGTGCAGGAAGTGACCTCTCGATTATGTGTCTTAAATGTGTCTTAAATGTTCAATGGGATCCATGTCGGGCAATATGGATGGCCAAATCGATCGCTCGGATCGTCCAGAACTGTGAACTATTGTGGCCCTGTGACATAACGCATTCCCATCGTTGTTTGGGAACATCAAGCGCATGAATGGCTGCATATGGTCTTCATGTAGCCGAACATAATCAATTCCTATCAATGATCGGTTAAGGGGCTCCGGAAAGGCTCAAATTCATGAAAAGTTCAATTTTTCCTTTTTTGCGTTTTCTGAATCTGCAGACTATTACCTTTTAATAGATATATAATTTATTCAATTCCGGGGACTACAACTATTTTTAATGTTTTTTTTGAAATGTGTTCTACATGGGCGTGACCCACTGTGGCGCTGTTAAACTGCTGTCAAATGGTGTTATTATTAACGTCCGTGTTCATCAGGTACATTTTAGTGATGTGAGATAAAGTATGTGTTGTGGCTAACCTGTGATGGTTCAATATATATCGCTGTTGTGATTATCGATTGTTTCATGTTTATTTACTCTGTCGTTATGTCGAAAATATTCGTAATTAATTCTGTTTCTTGAGTCTCTGTTTTGTTGAAGTATAACAATGAGTAAAAGTAAAGTTATTAGAAATCCTCTGAAGGCTTTTAAGAAAAGGAGAAATGTTGGAAAGCCAAAGGTATATGTTATTACTGTAAATAATAACATTCTAACATGGTACGAGCGATGCTTGCTTTAGACAAGGAACGCCTTCGGGCTGCAGACAGGGCTGTAAAGAGTCTAGAAATACAAGCAAGAGTAAACAGGAGGAGGAACAAGAGGAAGCTGGAGGAGGAGTTTGCAGAGGATGAAGATAATCCAGCCTATGGACCTGGAATGCACTAAAAAGTTAATCCAATCTTTGTCGCTCGATTCCCAAAACTTTAATTTTCTCATACTAATTACATGTTTTCTAAGGATCTTCCAAATATATTTGTTTCAAACTTTCAGTAAATGTTACACAGTTGGGTTGGGTTGTTTGGGGAAGACCAGACAGCGAGGTCATCGGTCTCATCGGATTAGAGAAGGACGGGGAAGGAAGTCGGCCGTGCCCTTTCAAAGGAACCATCCCGGCGTTTGCCTGGAGCGATTTAGGGAAATCACGGAAAACCTAAATCAGGACGGCCGGACGCGGGATTGAACCGTCGTCCTCCCGAATGCGATTCCAGTGTGCTAGCCACTGCGCCACCTCGCTCGGTGTTACACAGTACCTTCTGCATTATTTAACACAGCCTTTTTCCAAAAAACTGTAAATTTTTGAATATATAAATAAAAAATTGCATAAAAATGTTGTGAATTTTCATTACAATTGAAAAAAAATCATCTTTAATAACTGAACTAAAATTTTGTAAAATCCCTGTGTTAAGTTGTAGCCCATATTCCAATAAATAATCTGTAAAAAGGTCAACTTCCTACCTCAAATACTTTGTGAGGAAAGATGTAATTTATAAGCGTTATTTTAACATTGCAAGTATAGGGCGTTCCGGAGCCCCTTAAGCTGGAGCAGAGTACCCAGTTTATTCCACATGAACACAACCGACACAATTTGGGGCCACCACCAGCTTGCCCAGTGCCTTGGTGACAACTTGGGTCGATGGGTATCTACAGTCTGACCTGTACTCGCACCCTACAGTTAGGTCGTACTATCTGGGACTCATGTGACCAGGTCAGGGTTTTCCAGTGGTCTACGTAGCAGCCCATATGGCCACGAGACAAAGAGGGTTGCTGCAGGCATTTTCGTGCTATTAGCAAAGGCACTATCGTCGGTCATTTGTTACCATAGCCCAGTAACGGCAGATTTCGCCGCAATGCCTTAACGGATACGCTTGTGGTCTCTCAGTCGGTAGAGCACTTGCCCGTGAAGAGAAGAGGTCCCGAGTTCGAGTCTCGGTGCGGCACACAGTTTTAATCTGCCAAGACGTTTCATATCAGCGCACACTCCGCTGCAGAGTGAAAATCTCATTCGGGAAACATCGCCCAGGCTGTGGTAAAGCCATGTCTGTATAATATCCTTTCTTTCAGGAGTGGTAGTTCTGCAAGGTTCGCAGGAGAGCTTCTGTAAAGTTTGGAAGGTAGGAGACGAGGTATTGGCAGAAGTACAGCTGTGAGTACGGGGCGTGAGTCGTGCTTGGGTAGCTCAGTTCGTAGAGGACTTTCCCGCAAAAGGCAAAGGTCCCGAGTTCGAGTCTCGGTCTAGCACATAGTTTTAATCTGTCAGGAAGTTTCACGTTTGTCGTACGTACCACACTGATTTCTGCGGTTATTTCTCGAAGCGTTGCTTCTCTATTAGCACTGACAACTCTAAGCGAATGCCGCTCCTCTCAGTCATTAAGTGAAGGCCGCCAGAAACTGCGTCGTCCGCGGTGAGAGGTAATGCGTTAAATGAATGAAATACGCTACACTGTTGACACTGTGGATTTCGGAATATTGAATTCAGTAACGATTTCCGAAACATAATAGTCCATGCGTGTTGCTCCAATTACATTTCCTTACTTTTGAATGCATTACGGGAACAGCAGTGATCAATGTCTTGTAAATAATTACCATTAAAAACAGTCTTGATCACGATTTATTTAACAAGGTGACCGGTTTCGACCACTACTGTGGTCATCTTTAGACCATTGAGTAGGAACCTCTTTCTGTTGGAGAATCACTACAACAGAAAGAGGTTCCTACTCAATGGTCTGAAGATGACCACAGTAGTGGTCGAAACCGGTCACCTTGTTAAATAAATCGTGATCAAGACTGTTTTTAATAGTAATTAATTACATTTTCGCTTTGAAAGCCTGTTAATTCCCTTCATGCGGTCATAGTTACATCGGACGCCTTTTCACACGTGTCCACTGCAATGCCAAACAAAATTCGTGTAGACCGTATGGGGAACTGTTCGTGCATGTATTTAAGACAGTATGTATTTTGGCAAAACTGCAATGCAAAACATAGTGGGAGGATGGCATGAAATGGGCTCCGTAGCGAGTAAAGACAGTAACTATGAGAAACGTTCGATCACCAGAAAACAACGTTCGAGTGAAGAAAAGCGTCCGACGAAATCTCGATTTCGTTTGCATGTGCAAGTAGGGATTAAGAGGTGGTCGTATCGAAACTGTATTGAGACGCACAGGCGTCTGCAGTACCTCTGCGTGTTGAGTTCTGCTAGTGACTTTTTACATCTACATATATACTACGCTAGCCACCAATCGGTGTGTGGCGGAGGGCGCAATTGGCGCCAAAGTCATACTTCCCCCCCTCTGTTCCACTCGCGGATCGCGTGAGGGAAAAACGACTGTCTGAACGCCTCAGTACGAGCTCTTATTTCCCTTATCTTTGAATGGTGATCATTGCGCGAATTGAAAGTTGGTAGTAATAATATATGCTCTGCATCCTCGGTGAAGATCGGATTTCGGAATTTAGTGAGCAGGCCCTTCTGTTTAGTGCGTCGTCTATCTGCAAATGTCTCCCACTTCAAACTTTCTATGAGATTTGTAACGCTCTGGCGATGGCTAAATGCACCTGTCAT